>NC_142842.1:18750000-20000000 GCF_061612785.1 Hesperophylax consimilis
ATTGGTCAGCGTTTTAAGATAGTCGAGTTAGTAAAAAACTAGGAAGCGCGTCAACAAGAATTAATCGTCGGGACGCGAACACGGCTAAAATCATTTAGTGTAGAAGGTGCGGTTTTCTAACAGCATGAGTTTTCTGCATGTGACTGTGTTTGTTTTTTTATAATTATTTGGATTGTTGACACTAAGATGTATCGGTAAGTCTATTATAATCTAATTATTAACACTTATTTCCTTAATGTAAACCAAATAATCCAATTGTATTTTGAAGTAAGGGTATTCAACTTGAGCACTATAGGTACCCGTTAGCGAAGGAGGTCATAAATTACGAGACCTGGCCATTAAAAAAAAGGGACGAAGAACGGTTACCCTGAAACCGCTTTAGATCATCCAACAATAGACATTGTTTATGAGTTTAAAATGATTTAATAATTCTCTAGTAGTTATATTTAGCGCCAAAATTTAAAGAACACAAACCATTGTATTTATGCAGTGTTTTTATAGTAACGGATAGAACGGTAAATTAAATGCTTCAATGCCTGTTATTTGAAAATGAGTTGTCGTATCCTCCTTGGGAATTCAACTTATTCTATACGGAATTCATAAAATATATTTAATTAAATATAATTTATTCAAACATCGCTCTTTTAATTCATTTTTGAATCGGAATAACGCAGCGGATCGAGGCTAGTCGCCGAGAGAGTGCATCTGTCTGGCATTCCTATTCTATCAAGCGAGATTTTAATTTTTCATGGGTTTGACGGGGACGAAGTATACGAATTTTCCGTAGGCTGTCCTATCTTACCAAAGCGACAAAAGCGAAGGGAACGAAATTTGTAATTTGGCTTGCCTAATAGGGACTTTTTGTGTTAGCAAAGTCGATAACCCTGGATACCGAGATAAAGTCTATTTTAGTATAGCAGCGCCGGCTTTTTCCCCTGCTATTGGTGTGGTTGAGTTATTCCCGTAAAAGCACCGGTTTCTGTCGAAGGTGTTGGCGGACCAACCTTAGATAGTCACCCGGAATGGACCCCTGTTTCGAGTATTTTCAGCTGGTGAGAGGACGCTTTCACTGAGTTCAGATCGAAGGGAACGAAAATTGCTAATGGGCTTTCCTACTTGAGTTAGCTGGTAGACGAAGGAACAAAGCGGATAAGGGCTATGCTATTCTTGGCTGGCGTGTGAGGAGGATTTTCTCGCTGACAGAACGAAGGGATCGTGACGAATATGAAGTTGTTTCGGCGCTTTCTGACGTCCTTCCTGTCAAATTCAATAAGTACTTACCCCACTATAGGAGGAGAAGTCATCCAGAATTAGGTTGGAAATTGACTCCGACTGAAACCGTTTGAGCTGACGGAGATCGGATGATTTCAGATTCACGACCTGATGATTCCAGTATCCCTGATCCTTAGCGCCGGAAGTCGAGGATATCAATTTCTACCATTCTTTGATATTTGAAGCGAACGGAGGGTAACAAACGATAGAGCGAATGACCATGACTTTGAAGTGGGGTAAAATCTCCCGTCTAGGGAACATTCGTTATGTCGGATGGACGCCCTCATCCAAATTAAATATTGACATGACTATTTTGAGTGTGGACGAAAGACTTGAAGTATGTTCTGTATTTTACATATGATAAATATGTGTCATTACCTCTACTGGAACGAGAAGCTGTATAGACTGGAGCCAGGAGCTATTTGGAGTGGCGTGACTGCAGAGGCGAAGTCGAACAAACTGAAGCTGAATTCATCATTATCCTTACGAGCGTAAACCAGAGGGGTGTTCACGGGACTCCCGAACTCCTGACGTTGCTGATGCAAACCACTTCAGTATATGTTTATGTTTGAGGTTAGTAGAGTGGACTCCTAATTTTCGGCATGCTGGCGAAGCTCAACTCATCATCGATTTGGGGGAGGTTGACGCGACCTAAACCTCGCGCTACCCACGTGACCCATATGGTTCCTGACACCAGGCTATCATGCCACCGGACCGGAGCAGTCCCTTGTACCTAACGGTATAAGATGAATCTTCATCATTCATCATCAACATCAACATCAACAGCTACCACCAAGGACCCACATTCCACCTTCATCACCCTCCGGCAGGAGGCAAAACATGTCATTATCTCATCTGTCGCTGAGCGATATTCAATTCATTTCTGGAGGTGTTGGGATTGGACCATCAACTTGGCTGCTCTCGAGCTGGTCACGTTGATGGGTGGGATTTGGACGGAGACCAATCGAAAGCAACACATGTTTTGTCTCTAGCTATTCCCGAAAATACCTACTCATAGAAATAACTCACAAAACTAACAATCCATAGTCAAATCATTAACTTAGAATCTTGTGCATCTTGAATTGAATTGTCTATAGTGAATTTCATGTACTTAATTTGTAATTAATTGTCTCATTATATTAGCACTTTATCGACTGCAGCTACCGGAAACGTTTGGGCGAGCAAACAAGGTAGGAAAAGGTAGTTAAAATCAGGGTAGTCGGTCATTGTCTTATTTTCAAACCATACAGAATGTAACACGCCCCATCTAAAAAGAACCAAAGTTACCACAACCAATTAAAAGGATCCTTCAATGAATTAATCCCTGTCGAAACAAAAAATTGACACAACGTGACATATTAATTCGTTAAGATTGAAGGGTTGATAAACCGCGGGAAGTTGTAAATCAAACGTATAACAAAAGATTAATCCGTTAACAGCGAGAAGAAGGGGAGGCGGGAAAACATTACAGAAGCTCACCATTCAAAAAGGCTGGGGGAATGTTTTTTGGGCCTTCCCCGTGTTTTATGACCAACAGTGATTACGTAAATAATCGTATGTCGTGTATTCCCTCCCACTGCAGTGCAATGCGATGGGTTGAGAGAGTCAAGCTGGAGAAATGAAAAGTCTCCAATAACCGGCCTTTCCCAATCCGTACCGCTATGCGGTTGGTGGACAGACGTTTTCGCCTACAAGACCTGGTACAAGCCAGTGTCTTAATGATTCAATCCTGATATTGGTAAAATATTGTTCTACTACTTACAGTGGGTATTTGGAAGGTAATTTGAAGGTAATTAAAAGTCAATTCCGAAACAAGTCTGAGAGTTTCAATATGTTTAATTCTGTCATCAAGTTCTTATAATTTATAATTTTATTTATGTAGAACGAGTTCATAGTTAATGAATCTTAGGAATTTATGATGAATATTTTTAATGGATAAGATTTTTAAAATGGGTTTACAAAATTTCAATTCACTGCATTGGTAACTACCGGACCGGTTGTCATAGTTTAAATCAGTCAAAATGTTGGCATCGCCATTGTGCGAACCCGATCAAAATTTTATATTAGAACGCAGATTTTACAAAGGTGCATGAAACATTTCTTGAAATTTTCACCCTCCCTTTTCCTCAAAACAAATTGTTGATATTACCAACCGACTTTTTTCGGTCGAAAATCCGGACCACTTTCCTAAATTTATGGCTAATTTGACTGCAAGGTCTTGCCCGTGATTTAGATGTCTTCATACGGTGACCGGATAAATCATCAAAATGATAATATATCACATCTTTAAAAAGTTATCCATGACGTTATCATGAAAAGTGATGACACAAAAACTTTATTAACTGGGTTAAGTAGGTTAGGTTAGGTTTAAATTTATTTTTTTATCGTTTCTTATCACTTTTTAAAGGTGTGTTGAATTGTCAATGTGTTGATTTATCATGGAACCCTTCATACATATATTTCGGGATTCTGTGTATTTAACACGTTTCTTGGTTTTGTTTCGCGGCAGTGTTAATTACACATTTATGACAGTTAATTTACGATGTTCATTGGCGCACGATGAAAATGATATTTCAAGCAGAAATTGTTTGGCGTTGTCCTGAAAAACAAAACAAAATTATTACATTTTCAGTATTGACGACCTTCGTGGTCCAGATGAATAGATGAATGATTGGCGAACAGATCTGTATATCTAAGTACTTCTCTATCTATTTCTTATCCAATTGGGGATGCCATTGTCTCACAGGCTCCGAACGGTTACAATTGGACTTTTTTTACCCAAAAACGTTGGTATTTCGAAAAAAAATATTCTTCTTTACAACTTCTAAAATCACGTAGAATCACTCATTTAGTGTACTTTACCCCTGTACACCATGTATATGGTTGTATGCATAAGGAAGCCGTTGAAATTCTTATGCGGTTTCATATAAAAAATTAAAAAAAAAATTTTAGGACGCCAGCGCTCACCATAGTATAAGGAGCATAGTTAACTATACGTGTATTATGTATAGTTAATTATGCTCCTTATACTTTTTTTAAAGACAAATTGTATATATAGGTAATAAGATTGAATCTGCAGACACGTACATTCATCACATCTTTAAAAAGTTATATAAAGTCATGGAAAGTGATGAAACAAAAACTTTATTAACTGGGTTAGGTTAGGTTAGGTTATGTTTAAAAAAAAACTTCATCGTTTCTAATGACTTTATACCACTTTTTAAAAGTGTGTTGAATTGTCACTGTGTTGAGTTATCATGGAACCGTCTTAAATATAAAATAATAATAATAATTCATATCCTAATCCCAAAACGCAAAAGCCAAACTTCATAAATCAAATAATGTTTCTGCTTTGTAATGAAGATACTCCAGGCAATCCACCTACCTGAAAACGATCTCGCGGCGAAATGACTTTTCTTAAAAAGGAATACAAATATTCCCAGGTTACGAATAATTTACGATTTGAAAATCTCCTACTACCACCTCAATAAGCAGAAAATTTTGGTTGTCTCGTGATGGAGGACTTATTCAGTCGAGGAATTGAACTCACGACGACTGGGTGGGACCACAATACGATGTCAACTCAGCCACTGTCCGGTCAATTTAAACAAAATTCGAATCTGACGGATGTAAACATATTTGTCACATTCTTGAATGGTTAGTTTCCTTAATTCAATCTCATTTTTCCTTCACCCACTAATACGAATTTACATTAGCTCCACACAGGAGGTCCTGAGGAAAAAAATAAGGACCTTTGTCATCTTGGGGATCCTGTATGGAGGGTCGTTTTAGGGAAAGAAAGGAGAAGAAGTTCAGTGTTAGTGTGTCCAGAAGTGACAAACGCAAAAATCCATTCATCCCAGTGAGATGCAAGGCGATGGGTCGAGAGGGAGTCCGGCTGAAGAGGTCAAAAGGTCTCCCACAACCAGTCTCTCCCGATCTGACCCACAATGCAGTATGGTCAAACGCAAACGCAAATCGCCAAGACTTCGACACACTTCATTCCATGAACCCGTGTACCACTGCTAAGTCACAAAGCGTAACGAACCACTTGGGTTGACCTATGGCAGTGGTGTTGGTTATCCAATAATATCTAATAAATGGTTCCCGTGGCGGCGTTACACATAAGTGCCTCCCAAATACGAGCAAACGAAAATCATTTTTGTAGTAATATTATTACAGCTTTCATACCGAATAATAATCTCCTTTTCCACAAGCCAGGATGATCTGAATAATTTGGTATCCGCCCAGCGATATATTACGTAGAAATGCATGAACTAATTATACGAGAACACAACATACCACCGAATGGTACAGCGCGCAGATCGCAGACTTCGGTAGACGTAGTAGGGGGTAGGCAACCCTTCTCTCCGTCTTTGCCTTACAATAGTTACAAGCTTCAATTGCTTTCGCACTTACAAATACAAACCGAAACCACTCACTACTCAGCTTAAATTTATAGATATAGGTACTACTTTTACAACACCATGCGATGAATTCACACAAAATTTATTTTGGAAAAAATTATAATATAATATTATTGTTACTAGCGCAGACCAGTGAAAAATTGCGCGATTATTATTTTGAAGTTGGACGTATTTATGAAACAATTGTTACTTATTAATTATCAATTTGTAATTTCTTTCAAATATTTTGTATGTGTCTAGTATTATTCTTTCATAGTAAATAACATTTTGTCTCCCTCTTTCTGTCTATCTATATTAAGTATATTTACTCGATATCTCTGTCTTAGTGTTAAGTTAAGATGAAGGTTAGTTTAAGCTTCTTTAACCGGTCGGTATGTTAAATAATAAATAAAGTTCGTAGTTACATGTAAATAACACTTTTGTAAATGGAAAAAGCGCAGTAATTACAAAATGCATTAAAAAAGTATGCAAAAAATACGCATTAATTAATAAATGATTAAAAGTTTTATTAATAAAATAATATTAAAATAAATCGGGATATAAGAAAAACAAGTTTGGCTTATTTATTACGAATCTCTTCAATTTATTCCTTACAAAACTTATCTCAAATGGGATTGCGGGCCTTAACGAATGAATCGATAGGTTTCTTGATAAACCTTTTCTTAAAAATCCTAACTTTTCCTATTATTAACTATTGTATACTATCAATCAATCACTATCAGGTGCATGTGCACGTACTCCGATTTATTAGGAATTTACTAAAAGTTTACCTGGAAACGCTCTGGAAAAATGGTTTTTGACCGGATTACCAATAATTTGAAGAGATAAGCATTATTCATTTTTCTACGCATACTACGATTTTCTGAATTCTGAAAACAAAAATTTTCAAACTGTTATTTTGATAAAGTACGTTCACACATAATATAATATTGTTAACAGAAAATTATTTTTCATTGTCATTAAACTTGGAACTGTTTTTTGGTCAAGAATTTAAACCATCCCGTGATTCTTCACGGTTCTGCGCAAGTGCTTTTACCAAAAGCCAACATTGAACACCAACTTATTCGTTTAAAAGCTTATAGTGCACTTCTGGAGGAGGGTGTACAAGTCGAACATTTTATTTTTTTCAGTGACCCGTTTATCCATTTCGCGTGGAGAATTGTTCGACTTTCTCCAGACTGGAGTTGTTCTCCCCAGGTGTGCGAGAACTCGATCGCAGCTCATTGAATACGTTAGTACCAAAGTGGCTGTGTAAGCATAAAGTTTTTATTGGACTTGAATTATTTCAATTCTATAAGATAATTCAAACAAATACAATATTTTTAGTGCCTTTGGTCTTGTGATGTGTGGTAATAAATATGGTAATAAAGTTGAGTATTAAAGCGATAGATGGCGCTAGTCATATAGCTTACTCCAGAGTCCGACAGATGTCGCTAGAGTGTAACAATTACTTGTGAGATGAGATTGACAGGGAACAAGCTTGAGATCTCTGAGGCCTATGTGTTGTAAAACCATGTATGATCGTGTGAGGAATGTGGAGATCCGCAAAGAGTGCAAGGCTGATGTAGGCATAATGAATAAGATCAAGAAAGCGACGCTTAGATGGTTTGGCCGTGTAGGGCGAATGAGCGAAGAAAGGGGTGTAAGGAAAATACACGATGCAAATGTGAATGGTAGCAGAAGAGGAAGATATGGCACGACCAAGTGAATCAGATACTTGAGTCGGGCCATGTCAAGAGTCAGAATAATAGAAGAGTATGTATGAGACGTTGTATGAATGTGAATGAGGCAAGGAGTGTGTTGACCAAGACCGAGTTGTTTGGCGGTCCGTCCTCTCTGCCTACCCCTGCGGAGAAACGGCGTGATTGTTAATTAGTTAGTTAAATTGTAAATATTTTTTATTAAAGAGTAATTTTTGATTAATTGATGATTACTAGTAAGTTAAAAAGTAAAATTTATCTTCCTACTTGTGATTCATCCCTCGGTAAGATACATTGTACTCAGGTGTAAGGCTTCGTAATGTTAATCCAATAATAAAAGTGCGATTAGGTTATATAATCGGTAATACAAGAACGATACTCTCCGGCAGGTATATTTAATTTTAGGAAAGCGAGTTTAAAAAGCCTTAGTTTGGATGTAAATTCTGTTAGGCGTGTTTTGCATCCTTATCAAATGTCTTGTGTATTTTAAGCAAATAATGTGACCATACGATATAAGTATAATAATCAAATAAAGTAATAGCAAAACACGGAATTACAACAAGTTTCTGCAGTGACAGAACAGTTTATTGAATACTGGCATAATCCTCTCTGTGCGAGTATAAAGTGACCCAGACCCGATGTTCTAAGGGCGAGTGAATTATTGATATTTCCGGCTGCGGAATGACTAACTGCCATATCAAGGGTTGGTTGGGGATGCTAATGTTGGTCAGAACCTCTCCGACCAATCATGATGTGATCACGGATAAGGGTAGAGATGTACCTACATAACTCAGAAAGGTTAAGGGTGAAGCAGATGCTCTCAGAGATATCTGTCGGGGTATAAATTAACAAGTGTGAATATCTTACCAACTAGTTGAGGGACTATCGAATATTAATAAATTAATAGTCGTGTTGAATACAATTGTTAGTTTAACAATGTCATTTCAGAGGTAATACATAGATGTAGATATCGCTTTTTTGCATTATACTGGAGACCTTGAGGAAAATTCTTTCTATCTTCAGGGATGCTTTGTTGAGGTTTTTTCTGAGGAAGGGAAAGAAAGAAAGATTGAGAATGAAAAAGAAAAGGTATGAGGGCTAAGCAGAAATCTGGGTGTCAGTGTGCCGAGGAATTATAGACATATGATTCCATTACTCTCACAGCGGTGCAAGGCGATGGGACGAGAGAGTCCGCCTGGAGATGTCAAAGGATCTCTCTCAACCGGACTCTCCCAATCAGGCCCGCCACGCGGCTGGTGGACGGACTTGGTCAGGCCAAAAAGTTCTGGACAAACCTCACCCCATGAACCCAGGCAACCCTGGTAAGTCAAAAAATGTGGCGAACCACTTCGCCAAGGTAACCTTGGCGAAGGTGTTGATTATCCAAAAAAATATTCTGAATTGCAAAAGAAGAATGTACCCATTTACCCAGTTAAGGTTTGCCAATTGTTTAAATTATTATTTTTTTAGTATACAAATAAAGTGAATTGAATATAACCTTCATAAATACGTTTGTCTGTTGAATGTGTTTTTTACTTCCGTGTAAAGTGGTTAGTACAGTTCAAAAACAAAACACTTAAAAACCATTTATGTTTGCGTTCAAAATTGTCATATTCTTAATTGCATTGATATGTCAATTTGTTATCAAAACCTGAAAGAGTCTCATCTGCCTTCAAAAATCTATTTCATTTAGGGATACGTTCAAAAACAGCGAATCTATTTGAAATAGAATGTCAAGCGGGAATGATATTATTTTTTCTTAGCCTGTGGGGTTTAAAATCCATTAAAAGGTCCAAAATGCTGTATGTTATTATCAACGTCGTTAAAATAATTTATAAAATCTGGTCAATCGACACCGTTTGAGAAGAAATGATGATTTGTCCGGCATTTATTTTAAAAGTGGAACTCCATTCAGTTCTCTTTTCAAATTTGGAACAAAGCTTCTCTTTTCATAATGGACTTGGGGCGGCTTCTTCTCTCTGTCTACAAATTTACCGTCTTTTTGTAATCTGAACGCTTTCTTCCTTTAATTCGCTCAAATAATAAAGGACCGAAATCAAATTGTTGACAGAAATGGAATGAAAGGATGCCGTTACAGCTTCAAATATTTTTATGACTTGGCTTTTACTTAAACCTTCCAAAATCATGGTCAAAGATTTTTCAATACAAATTTAAGATATTTATTTTCCCGTACAAAAATATTTTTCCATACTCGAATATTTATTTTCCCATACAAACAATTCATCTTCTTAACATAAAAACTGCCATAAAACATTGGAATTTCGAAAAAAGTTGTCAATCTTTTTTACTTTTAAAATCATTTAGGATCACTCCCGGACATCCTGTATTATTGGACCCAATAAAAGAATGAATGACTTTTTCGTTCATATTATTTGATCCACAAAAGCTAATGAAAAGAAATGCCGTGATTATTTTATGTTTAAGATATCAAATTATGACATTAATTGTCAGTCTCCGCTTGATAACAGTCCCTAATGGACAGTCCGACATAAATAATCATCAACATCCTTGCGGGCGAGAACACACTTGTTTCACAGGCTTTATATATCGCAGTTATCAGTTATTATTGATTTTCAAGACTTAGAAACACGGAAGTTATTAACATTTTTTACAGAAATAAGAAAAAAACCCTAGATTTTTTTCATGAGCGCAATATAAATATAGACGTATATTTAGCTCATTTTATAGGAGGATATTAATTAATCTAATTTAAAAACCACTTTAATAAATATTCAACTTTTATTGTTATATACACGAAGACGATATTTAAAGACGTACTCTTTACTGAAACGAATATGACTAATGCAAACTGTATTATTATAAGACTGAGCATTAATAATAAACTACCTATACAAATAATATCAATATACAGGACACACTCAGCTGTTATATCCACTTTTATTGTAGAATTGAATAATATTATTTTAAATAATAAATGTACAAATAATTTTCTAATTGGCGATATTAATATTAACATTGCTGAAAATAATCACACTATTGAAAAGGACAATTATATTAACATGATGACCGCTTTAAATTATAAACCCTGTATTAATAAATATACTAGAGAATTTAATAATCAAATACCATCATGTATTGATCACATATGGTGTAATTCCAACTACATTGATAATCTTCAAACAATAATATGGAGAAACAACATAACGGACCATCATACATGTATTCTTAACCTTAACATAGAAAAACAAAACATTAATAATAGTAATAAATCTAACATGCCTAAAATATCGATAAACCAACAAATACTTCATGAAAAACTGTCTCACGAAACATGGGAATCTATACTCTGCACAGAAGATGTAAATATAAGTGCTTTAAAATTTCATGACACCTTACAAAAGCATATAAAAGATTCAAGCTGTGAAATACACAAAAAACATATTTAAAAAAAAATCAAAAAAATTAAACCATGGATTACCCATGGTCTAGTGGTTTCCATTAGAGAAAAAGAAAAATTATTTAAACTTACAAAAAAATTCCCACTAAATAATTCGATTATTTTACACTTTAAAAAATACAGAAATAAACTAACGGCACTAATTAAAATGACCAAAGAAGAATTCTACAAACAAAAGATGTTAAATTCAGGTAACAATGGTAAAAAAATTTGGAAAACAATAAATGAAATAATTGATAAAAAAAGAAAGACAAGTGACATTTTAAAGCTGCACATTAACAATAATATGATGCAAGTTTCTGATAACCCAAAACTATGTGCGAATGCTTTCAATAATTTTTTTTCAAATGTCGGAAAAAATCTCGCAAACGAAATAACTAACAACATAGATAATACCACCACATCAGGAATTCCAGTAGCTTCATTAAATAAAACGGTAAAAACATTCGAAACGATAACCGAACAAGAAACTGTTGTTATAATACAAAACCTAAAAACTGAGTCCGCACCAGGTTTTGATGGGATAACCGTTGAAATTCTGACAAAAAATCTTAACTTTTTGAAAAAACCTATTACACATATCATAAATAATAGTCTTAAAAAAGGAATCTTTCCATCTATTTACAAAAAAATTATTATTTCACCGATTTTTAAATCAGGTGATACTAAAGAAATTAATAACTACCGACCTATATCAGTATTATCAAATATCTCAAAAATTTTTGAAAAGGTAGCAAAAAAGCAACTGCTAAAATTTATTGAAACTAATAATATATTGAGTGACCAACAATTTGGATTTCGCGAAAAAATAAGCACACAGGACGCAATCACAGATTTAACAACAAAAATACATCAAGCACTAGACAAAGGCAAAAAATCTCTTGCAATATTCATAGACCTAAAGAAAGCCTTCGACAGCATAAGTCACAAAAAATTACTCTACAAGCTTAACAAAATAGGAATTATAGATAATGCCAAAATGTGGATAGAAAGTTTCCTGAACTCTAGAAGTCAATATGTAAAAATAAATAACACTCTCAGTGAACCGAACACAAGTGACTTTGGAATACCACAAGGCACCATATTGGGCCCTCTTCTATTCATATTATATGTTAATAATATCTTTAAATTACCATTAACAGGAAAACTCATTTCATATGCAGATGATACTGCAATTATATTTCAAGCGAATTCATTGAATGAACTTGAAATAATTGCTAACAATGATATCAATACGTTAAAAGAATGGTTTGATAAACACTTATTAACATTAAATATTGAAAAAACATATTATATAATTTTTAGTATAAACAAAATAAACCCTTTTGTTACATTAAATATTAAAATACATTCAAAAAAATGCATATCAAAAAAATCTACTTGCCAAAATAATGACTGTTTATCCATAGGAAATAAAAATGAAATTAAATATTTAGGTGTAATAATAGATAGTCAACTTAAGTGGAAAACTCACATAAACAATATCATAAATAGATTAAGAAAACTCATTTACATATTTATTAGTCTAAGAAATATACTTAACTTAAAAATTCTTAAAAATATTGACTACGCTCTAGCCCATTCAATAATACAGTATGGTATCGTTGCGTGGGGGGGAGCTTACAAATCATCACTTTTACCGCTGGAAATCACTCAAAGGCTGTTAATAATAATTTTAATAAAAAAACCATCAGACTACCCAACCTTACAACTTTTCCAAGATTTTCAAGTCCCATCACTAAAAAATACATATACGAAAAATACGCTACTTCAAATCCACAAAGATCTGTATAAGAAGTCACACCATGCCATGGTTCGTGTCGAGAGCAATAGGCAAAATACAATGGGTCGCTTGTGGACTCCATTAATGCATACCAGTTTTGCACAACACTATTACACGTACACTGAAGTGGTATGGTTTAATAAATTAACGACTGAGATGAGATTAGAACCGGACTTTAATAAATTTAAAAATAAAATGAACTTCACTACAATAAATAATTTAACGAATTAGAATGACGATTATATCTCACTATATTATTTTATAAATTATTGTAAAAAAAAACTAAAACCTCTTCACTTTATATGTTTTTATTATTCTTTTTTTCTTCTATTTACATATGTATGTTAAGTTTTTATTATTTTCCTTTTACACACGAGTTTTAGACTCTTGTAAAGGTAAACATGTTAATTTTTATTGAAATATGCTCTTACAATGTAAATTTAAACATTATACTGTATTTAATAAAATAAATAAAAATATAAAAAAAAATAAAAAAATTTACTTATAATAAGGATTTCTAGTGAAAAATATTATGGCTTAAATATATATATATTCATATAAGATCAAACATAGAATTAATAAAACGACATTTAAAAACTATTAAAACTGTAAGACCGTTAAACGCCCGGCGATTTGTACGCGGGTTCTAACAGCACTTAAACCGCTACCTCATCAGTTGGCCGGCCGTGTGCATTAAGAATGCATAGAATTTTGTGACAAGTTGCACTGCGTATACTCACATACGGGGCACTACTGCGTTTCACAAATTATTTCAAAAGAATTCATTTTTTTTGGAAATTTTTAAAACATTAAAATTGTGTTTTTTGTTTTCATACCGATTGGAGTGAGATTGACTTTTCTGTTTACCTGCTAAAACGAGCATACCCCGTCAGATTTCGATTGTTTTAGCGGGCTTTGAAAAATGCAAACTCTAAGTACTTCAACCTCGACATTTGTAAAAAAAAATTAAAATACTTTTCATTTTCATTTTTATTATTTTGAAATGGTAATGTTTATTTTAAATATGTACACCGGAAAGATAATTTTATCTTATTTCTAAAACAGTATTTGTTCTTAAAGAAATTTAAAAAAAATAGCATGTATATAACGCATTTGAAATATACAGAAAACATTGCAAACTGAACAAAAGTGTTAAAAGTAGGTACTGAAGGGTCGACCAAAGCTGATACTCAATGTATAAGTTTCATTATATATGAATAAATTACAATTTTTTATTTTAACTGGCTTTTTTATGTAAATACCGCAAGAGAGTCCCAAGTGCTCCTAACCGCCTGGAACCAGTGAGACTATGGCATCCTCAATTGGTGAATGTTATGAGCCTGAATGGCTCAGGTAGTGGAAGGCGATTGGGAAGAGAAAGGTTAAGATGTACCTATTCAGATCTGGTCATCATATCTGTGGGTATATTTTACCTGGTCGATACTGAGGGTATCTTTCACCAGGTCGATATTGTGGGTATATTTCACCAGGTCGCTATTGTGGGTATCTTTCACCAGGTCGCTATTGTGGGTATCTTTCACCAGGTCGCTATTGTGGGTATCTTTCACAAGGTTGATGCTGTGAATATCTTTCACCAGGTCGCTATTGTGGGTATCTTTCACCAGGTTGATACTGAGGGTATCTTTCACCAGGTCAATATTGTGGGTATATTTCAGCAGGTCGCTATTGTGGGTATCTTTCACCAGGTCGCTATTGTGGGTATCTTTCACAAGGTTGATACTGTGGGTATCTTTCACCAGGTCGCTATTGTGGGTATCTTTCACAAGGTTGATACTGTGGGTATCTTTCACCAGGTCGATATTGTGGGTATATTTCACCAGGTCGCTATTGTGGGTATCTTTCACAAGGTTGATACTGTGGGTATCTTTCACCAGGTCGCTATTGTGGGTATCCATCACCAGGTTGATACTGAGGGTATCTTTCACCAGGTCGATATTGTGGGTATATTTCACCAGGTCGCTATTGTGGGTATCTTTCACCAGGTCGCTATTGTGGGTATCTTTCACAAGGTTGATACTGTGGGTATCTTTCACCAGGTCGCTATTGTGGGTATCTTTCACAAGGTTGATACTGTGGGTATCTTTCACCAGGTCGATATTGTGGGTATATTTCACCAGGTCGCTATTGTGGGTATCTTTCACCAGGTCGCTATTGTGGGTATCTTTCACAAGGTTGATACTGTGGGTATCTTTCACCAGGTCGCTATTGTGGGTATCCATCACCAGGTTGATACTGTAGGTATCTTTCACCAGGTCGATACTGTTGGTATCTTTCACCAGGTCTATACTATGGGTATCTTTCAATCTAAAATGTATTGAAAATATGAAAATATTTCAAAATTATTAATTGTGAAAAAACACTAATTTATCGAATAAAATTTACTTGCGCCCTTCTGGGATTTGAACCCGTGACATCCGGATTCTCAGTCAAAAACCTTACAATAGTACTGATATTTAAAAAAATGACTGAATTTTTCTAAAAGTCATATTACCGTTTATCCAAACAGCGGAAATATCTTAAAAATCCAAACTTGCATACGACATACCATTGTGAAAAAAATTAATCTGATTTTAACAAGCAAACTTTTGGGGAGAGAAATTCTTTGGTTTGGATTCTGATTACAATTTATCCCAATCGTAAAACCGACTGAACTCCGTTTGAAAACAATTGAAGGTAATTAATTTAAAAAATAAACCCTCATGTTTTGCACGGATGTTAGAAAAGAGTGGATGGCAGTAAATTTACTACTTCGATTTATCATTTAATAAAGGTTTTACAACAGAATTCAGATATAACACAAGAATCGTAATTTTTTATCAGGTACGATCAGATAGTATAGTAGTCATAGATAGGAGTACGTAAACGTCATCGCAAAAAAATCTTTCTTCTCATATGTCTTATATGAAATCGTAAAAGATACAGCGATGACATCACGAACGACTTCTCCCTGGGACTGTATATGCTAGAATTCTGATTGCTGCTTGCTTTGTAAGGATTATTTTGTGAAGCAGTGATGAGTGATTTTGGATTTATGATTCGTATTTTTTTCGTTTTGTAATCCACTTCTTTTGATCCCTAACACAACGTTGATACGAGGGCGCGATAAACATAAAAAACAAAGCGATAAACGTATAGTGATATTAATTAATCTCTTTTTATGAATGATTAAATATTTCACTTACCTTATTCATAACATTCATTGAAAATCTTGATAGAACCGGAAAACACCAATAATCTATGATCCACTGACTTACATGAATATAATAGGAGTATTAATATCCCTAACAATAATTTCTTATTTTCACGATCATAAGAAACAAAAAAATCTGAAAAATCGATCTGCCTCCTCGTAGTAGCTTTAAGGGCTGCGTTGTATTTAATACGGGAAAATCAGGCCATGTCACGAAATTCCGTGTTACTAGAAAATGTCATCTTAATGCACTTTAAGTTGTTTTTAAAATAAAATAATTTTATTAGGGACGGAGGTAGATAAGCTATGGACAAAAACAGAAAAAATAAAGGTTACAGTTGCAACTACGACATGAACTAAAGTATTTTAGTCTTACCGGTATTGACACTCAACCAACTGAGCTATTGTCAGCTCATTACTATCTATCATTTTTATAAACTCATAAATAATGAAAAATTAAATTAAATTTAAAAAGAATGGAAGATAATGTTTGTTATTTAAAAACGAAAGTATGAGATAGTTAAAAATTACGGAATGTAGTGAAGTGGTGATAGCTCAATTGGTAGTGTGACAGTCTCGGTACGACTAGACTACCTGGGTTCGAGCCCTAGTTGCGACCGATACATTTTTTTGAAGTGAAACTTCTTTACGCGCGTTATGCATTTTCGAGAACCGGAGTAAAACCGACTCATGACCGTCACGAAAAACCGTGATCATTTTGCTATAGGAGCCTAGCTAATATTATATACCTAGTTTAGGTCACTCTCCAAACTCAGCTTCGCGGTCTAGAGGCAGAGCGCCCGACTGTGGTCGTGAAGAACCGAGGTTTGATCCCCGCTTTGACTATTTTATTTTTTATTTTTGTGATTTTTTTAATACGAGGAAAAGTGATAAAATGCTCTCTTGCTGCGACCTTGTCAGGCATACATATAATAAGATATCTACATGATTGTTGTCAAAAATGCACATTTATATTTTTTTATTGAGTAATTTATTTTTAGAATTTTTGCGATCGAACCTTCTAATTCTGTTTGAAACGATCGATTGAAGGAAGCGAATTTTGTATCGTAATATAATATCATATACAAACTCCGTTATAAAAATAAGCGCGGGACAAGTCAATTGAGGAGTACACGTTGTATACGCGGTTCTCGTCGCGCGAGATACCTCTTATCGCGGTCTAGAGGCAGAGTGTTCGACACTCGTTATGCAGGACCCGGGTTCGAATCCCATATTTTTATAACTTTTAATTTTCTTTTTATCACATGCTACTTATAAATATGTCAATATTAGGAATCTAGTTAAACGTTCATTTGTGAACAACACGCCTTTAAATAAATTTATGCTTTTTAAAACTATAATGTACAGCATTCTGAATAATAATAATATGAAATGAAAAGAGAGAGAGAAGAATACTAAAAGTTTCACACACTGTATTTGTTTATCTGTGTCTGTCTATTTCATATTTTCATTGAGAGTTGTTTATATTATCTTCGTCAATGATTAAAAAAAAGTATGCATGTCCTACTGGCGATCTCCGTTGCCTCTAGTATCCAGAGCTGGCGACACCACGCGCTTTGCTATAAAAGTTTTAATGATTCTGACTAACGAACCAAGTGACATATGAAAGAGGTGTTTATTTTTTACTCGATGATTACATACTGTTAGGTAGAGAATGTGTTTCTATGTGTTTTTTACCACTTACTGAATAATCCTGAATCGATAAAAACTAAAACAAAAAATCTACCGAAAGCAAAAATAACATTATTATTTTCGTGTACAAACAATATATTTATTCTTGGTATACATAAAATGTATTTACTCTATGTATACATACAATTTATTTACTATACATCCAATATTTTTATTCCATGTATACATACATATATATTTACTTTATGTATACATACAATACCTTTACTCTGTGTATACATATATAAAATATATTTATTCTGCGTATACCTAATTTTTTTCGAGAATGAACAAAAGTTTGAAAATACCCTATAATGGTCCCATCTTCAACGATTTGAACTAAATATTCCGAACGCTTGCACTAGTGAGATTCATGGGTGGTGATCTTTCTCTGCTTCTCAGCCAGTGACAATAACATCATAGGTTTGAATCGACTATCATTCATAGAAACGAATCTCTCCAAGTCAATGTGAATCAGATCACATAATGTGCATACCGCATAGTAAAACTTTTAAACCCTCTTTCTCGTCCATGAAATATATTTCTAACATTCTAACCATCTTACGTATTAAATTCTTACGCGCCGATTCAGCGGTGGTCTCCGTGAATTGTCCGTTTATTATTTTTATCCTATATTTTTCGTCATTATGTTCTTTAAATACAAAAGAAGTTTGTTTGGTTTGGTGGTCAACGAGCTCCAATTCGAAACTTTTGTCATAAGCCATGGGATGAGGGGAACAGCAGTTATCGTATTTTTCAACAAAACTTTAACGTATTAAGCTTTTTGCTTTAGTTTTTCTATCCAACTGTTCTTTTGCGAAACTTTCTTTCCGGGAATGTAATCTTAGAATGATATATACTCTAGCATAAACTTTTTATTCCGTACACATTTTCAAACATAAATATAATGTATTTTAGTTATTTTTTATTAAAAAATTTTACAGAAAAGGTACAAATTGACATAAATGTGTTACACAACATTCTTTATTAACTAATTTAATTACACAGTTAGTTGAGAAATATTCTCGGTTCTATCTGGGGAGCTAGTCTATTTACTTATACTCATAAATAACAAGAGTGTATGTACAAAATTGTAAGTATACAGCTACAAAAAAATTCCAAAAAGTATTATCTTAAGTATTACAAATATTGGACAGTAAATGAATCAGTGAAAGTACAAAACAACAACAGAATAGCAAAAGAATATATCTGAAAATCATCGGTAACTAGTAGGTAAAATATCAAATCTGTTGGTTTTGGATTAAGAAAAACATTAGTTTTTTTGGTGTATTGTATATATAAGGTCGTTGGGAAAGGAATTCGAAAAAATATCCAATAAGTTAGGTTAAGTTAGATTAACAAATACCTTCCATACATAGAGAGCCGAGTATATTTCTCCACTAGCTGATGAATAAAAAAAACAATTAAAAAAATATTTCTTGAAATACAAATTTAAGTTTTTACTCCCCGGATACCATCGAATTAAAATACTACACTCCACATTTTTTTTTCGTACTTAGCCAGGTATTCATATGTGTCCAGTCTCACCACCCGCAAATCATCTCTCCATAGCAGGTGCATCGGTTAAATCATCCGTTCAAATTGTCAGGCGTGGTGGAGGCAAACCCCCAGCTGCATTATGTATGTCTCACTGTGCATGGACCCGCCGGTGTCATATTAAATTTATTCAATTTACAAACTGTTGTTAGAGTAGCTGCCTTGTGAACAAAGGAGGTAATGGAAGGACTCGTCTAGTCGTTAAAACGGTTCCAGGAACATTGTCAATTCAATGATCTTCTGTGCCATCGTTTAAGTCATTTATTACATTATTACAAACATTGTTATTTTCATTTATTATATGGGATATGAATACATTTTTAACTGAGATTGTATATTTATTTTCGTTGCAATTCAAGATAGCTACTTCACAGAGAATGATACTATATGTTATCAAACACAATGTAAGCATTTTGATTCAAATCTGTTTACAGTGTTTTTTTGCTAAAAATATTTTACGAATGCGTGTATTGCAAAGGGACTTTCAATTCACTTCCATTTAATAATTTAGGAAATTCAGTAATGTTGTTTACAATTATATATTTATCAAATATTCAAGACGTATGTCGTATGATTGGAGATGGTTATGATATACAGGGTTTTCCAATAAGAGGTTATTTTAAATAGCCCGCTATTTCGGTAGATGTTACTTTTGAAGCTGTCATTTTTTGACATTTGATAAGTAGAAACTACGCCATTAATAAAAATGGAACGATACACGCATTGAAATTATTAAAATTCACTCGAGTGAATCAAATGCAAATCATCTTGAGTGATGAGGCCCATTTCCATCTCGGTGGCTTCGTCAATAAGCAAAATTGTCGTATTTGGGACTCGGAAAACCCAAGAGTTATTGTTGAAAAGCCTCTTTTTCCTCAACGTGTGACTGTTTGGTGCGGTTTATGGTCCGGCAGAGTCACTGGACCTTACTTTTTCGAAAATGAGACTGGAGCAACAGTTACGGTGAATGGATTGCGCTATCGAGAGATGATTAATGATTTTTTGTGGCCGGAATTGGATGGTATTGATCTGGACAACGTTTACTTTCAACAAGACGGCAATACGTGCCACATAAACAACGAAACCATTGATCTTTTACGATTGAATATTAAAATAACACCTCTTATTAGAAAACCCTGTATAAATAATATCTGATGTTTACGTACACTCAATGAATCAATTTTTAAAAAACACAGTTAATTTATGAGATTATATTAGAAATGTATTTCATGATTTTTTTCCGCATCATTTCAATTTTGTTCATATATAATATGTAATGCATAAATAGAGCCCACATAGTCGACGCAAACTCTAAATGTCTTCCTGCATATGCAAAGTGTAGTTGTTTGATATGACAATGTTTGTGAAGTATTTTGTATTTCTTGTTATTGATCCAGGTATTTTGGCTGCTTTGTTCATTACATGATTAGTGTGACATTTATATTGTTACTTACTAACGTTTTCATTTAACAGATAATTGATTTACAATTATTTATCATTAACAAAAAATTCATTAGTAATTTACTATTTTTTCTCCCACTTTGGTACTTATATTTTTTTACACTTTATACTTTGTAGTTACAACTTTTTAACTTTATATCTACATATGTGCTACATTTTACATTTCTACATTTTATTAACATATGTATATATATACTAATGGCATATGTATGGCTATGTATTTCAATAAATACATAAGTAAATATTTTTATACGTGAATGTACGGAGCCAGTGTAACTATGGAATCCTCAATTGGGGTATGTTGTCAGGATGAATGGAAAAGAAAGAGATAGGGAAGAGGAAGTTTTGCACCATTCGCTTCTATTCATAAGGTACAGAACTACCTATCGTTATTTATCATTTATCAGAATCTTAAAATTTTCTCAGTAAGATCAATTCTGTGGTATAAAATTATATTTCAGCATATGAATAGCCCTATATACTAAATAGACTGGACCACACTTACAATACTCGTTTTACGTTAAACGAAGGACTAATTGTACCTAAGCATTTAAACAAATATGGACAAAGAACACTGGACTACATGATACCTAGTTGCTTAAATATGTGACCTGCTGAAATAAAAAAATGTAAAAACAAATATTATGTTGAAAAATTGGCTCGCTGAAAGAAATAGTTTGTATTAGAGTCTAATACAAACTATTGGTAGATACTATCACTGTTGTGTATATGTTTTTTTATATTTTAAAACAAATTGTTTTTTATTGTTATCACTGTTGTCATTAAGTAAAATAAGTTTAATCTTTTTTAATATTTTTTATGTGAAAAGTTTTCATCGAAAAACTACTGAAAAGTGTTATGTAGTTTATTGGAACTTTTCTGTTTTTTTTCTGTATTTTATCTTATTATTTACTGTAATATATATTTTTGTCTTGCTTTCTTTAAATAAAAAAAAAATATGTAGTGAATTTTGAACTTGTACCTCCTACATGTGTTACAAGAACGATTCTTACATTAGATATTATTATGTCGACAAAATTTCCCTGCAGACTGCGTACAGTCCCAAAAACTCTATTCCAAACATTTAAGTAAGTTATGTTCAGGATTAATATACCTACATTGCAGGTATATTGGATCAGGTGTGACCGGTTGAGTTAGACACTTTTAGACATCTTCAACTCTCTCGACCCATCCCCTTGCATCGCAGTGGGAGGGATGAATTCATCCGTCACTCCTGGACATACTGACGCCAGATTCCTACCCACCCCTCATACTGCTTTTCTTCCCAGAACTTACTATTCTTCGTTTCTTAAAAAAAACCCCATACTGCATCCCGCAAGATGACATAATCCCTGAGGGAAATTATTTTCCACAAGGCCTCCTGTATGAAGTTAATGTAAAAAAATACTCTATTGTCTCTTAAATATATTCATAACCTTTAGCATAAACTCGAGAGGCCAACCCTCCAAAAATATCTACCTTAAAATACATTGCTGTCACTCAGCGAGCACCACATGCAATTGTCCTCCAATCACACAAACCGAAAATATCAAATATCTTGGTATATACTCGTACTTCGACCGTTATTTAAAATGGGACAGATATATTGAGTCGGTTAAAGGAAAGATAAACAAGTTGATTTACTTTTTCAAAAACGTGAGAAAAATACTAAACATATTTGATATAAAGAATATATACCTCGCAATAGCACAATCCATAATGGAATAAGGCATTATTGCCTGGGGCTATGCCAGTAAAAAATACATAGACACATTGTATAAAGCTCAGAAAACCTTAGTAAAAGTAATAATTAAAGTACCAATACTAACACCCACTTCAACCATATTCAAAAAATTTCCAGTGTTGAAGATTCAAAAATTATATTCAAAACAAATACTTACTTTCCTTTACAAGAACCTAAACACATTTAAAACTTCACAAACTTCTCGCAATACTAGAACAAGACATACACACCAACTACTAATACCAAAAACCAACACATCCTTTGGACAAAAACACTACAAATTCCAGGCTATAAAACTAAACAATTCACTTCCAACACAATATAAGACATCTAATCTTACAGAATACAAAAAAACACATATGGAACTGGCCACAATCCTTTTAATATTTATTTTTTTATATTTCACTTTTTTTTGTTATAACTATGGAAAAATCGATTTTTGATGTTTTAATTTTTATTGTTTCTCTGTGTAACTAACTCCTCTGTATTGTTTTAGTATTATATAACTTTGCAATTGAAAAAGTCCTCCACAACACAGGTGAACTCCTAGCGTGGAGGACAATATACTATACCTTATTTCTAACTCTTCGTGATCTGACATATTTGATACTTTATATTGCAGTTTTTCTGCAATGTTCAGCCATTCCACCTATATTAATACTTTAATTAGTTATTCAATTAAGGTAAAATAACCATGAGATGGAATCGCCTCAATACGACGATTGTCTGTAATGATAAATTGTAGTTAGGGACAGGGATAAGAAGTCCAAATTGGAAATTTCCTCAATGTTGCGGAAAGATTACATTAATTGTATTGGATTTAAGTTGTAACGTTCATGGCGAAACTTTTAACTGCTCTTAATCGGTTTCTTGAAATTAACCTTTTGTACATTACTCCCTATGGCTGCCATTATCGTGGGACCGTTCATTTTTCTGTAGAAATAAGGATTTCTTAGATAAGTTTAAAGAACATTAATATAATAACTTATTTTATAAAATATATTCCTTAACAGGTACTAGTAAAAAAATAACCAGATTACTTGGTAGTTTATTTTTAAGTATGCGTTGCGTCATAATGTTCTAAGATACTCGCAGCGCAGATGTTTTAATATTTTTCAATTGATGGATATTTTATGAAACTTCAATAGTTCTATTTGAAAACTATAGATGGCGACTCTTCCATTTCTAGCTGGCGCGTGGAGTCAACTTGTAGGTACAGCCGACGTTATTTATTATTATTTAAATTTATTTAAGTACATAAAACAGGCATGGTGCCCAAAAATTTACATACATGGATGTTTAAATACATTATAATAACAAAATTATAATAATAAAAATAGTAACAAAATGAATAAGCTAAATATGCAGAAGTAAATAACAAATAAGAATGGGTAAAAGGTAAATACAAATATGTTCATAAACGATTTGTTATTGTCACTCCTGTACTGGTGAGACACTGATTAGGTAGGTACAATGTTGCTTCTCTTTAAATAAAGGGCTTCATCACAATATCAGCTTAATATGATTAAAGGTAATACGGTGGTAATACGGTTAAGGCGATGCACTAAGTAGCAATGAAAAATCATGTGTATTTGGTTTGAAAATTTGGTCGCCTGTAAATGTTTCAGATGCTTTAAATAAATACCGCGAGTATAATACATCTTGGCCTTTGAAATAATTGAGTATTTTCTACATAAGTTTTGTATAAGCCCAGAAAAAAAAATTATAATGCCTATAAAACTGCTTTAAAGTTCAAAATTTCCTACTTACGAACCCATTTTCGGTTATGGTTTTATTTTATAATGTGGAAAATTAAGTTATTTATAAAATGATCGGAAAACATTTAAATATTTATGCTGAACATCCAAAAAATAAAATAAAAGGCACTTTTTGGCCATTTTTTCTCGCCTAAATCAAAACAACTGGATGGTGTTAAGCGGGAATTTAAGCCTTATCGCCATCTACGTAAGGAGTGTTATTGATGTCGGCTCGATTCAAAATATTACACGACGTAGTTGATCGCCTTAACGAATTAATACTATAGACATCAGTCATTACTCATCAAACAAGAATCTCCTGACTCGACCCAATGTAGCCTCTACAGGTAAAAAAAGCTGTATAAATCGTCTGAACGAATAATGTCCGTTTAAGACCAGGAGGTTTTTCACATTACCCATGGTATATAAATCGCCCTCTCTCCCCCGGGATAAGGATTTACTCTGTGGATTGACTCACTAACTCTTGGGGTAATACTTCAATGGCAGTCCATTTCACCTGAAGCAGGGCTACATTTAGCCGATTTACCCGATCCGACCGATTTGTCCTTCAATGGTTTCCATGTCCATTGAGCAAACTGAACTACATATCATCTCTATTTATCCTTTTCGTTTTTTTTCGTTCCATTGCTTATTGTTTGTATTAATCAACAATGTAATTTCCATTTGAATGTACAAGTGTAACATATTTAAAATTAAATTTATGCCTGTGTTGTGTATTGTGAAAATAATTATAAAATAATTTCTTTAAAACCCAGACAAACGATAAATTACCTTCTTAAACAATCCTAAAATTCACTTTGTGGCGTCATTTCAATTTTGTAAAAATAAATAGCTTTGTGTGCACCACCAATCAAGATAATCGGCACAACAAACAATCGATCAATCTTCTTCAGGATAAACGATCACTAAAAAATTTTCTATGAGTATAGATTTATAGTTTTGAAACCAATAGATAAATTTATACTCATAGTATACTGATTAGACGTTTATCCTGACTAAGAAACTATTGGTTTCGAAAAATGTCAATTAATAGTGGTGTATACAAAGTTATTTACGCTCACTATAAAAAAAACGATTAAAAATATAAATTACCTACCTGTAATTGACGATAGTTGTTTTAATTCTATATTTGAAGTTTGTAGATTTTTCTTAGATTTTGTCAAATTGACTCAGTGTTTATTTTGGCAAGTCAAGTTACATTTCTCAATGAACATAACATGACTTGGTTGTTTTATTTTAGTTGTGGAATTGAGTATTCTTAATCAAACAGCCAACCAATACTATTCATCGATACGGTTTTTTTAGATATCAGTAATCAATTAAGCATGTATCATTAGTCATTACTATTAGCTTAAGTACGATAGCCCTTAGAACTTCACAAAAATTCTAGAATTTCTTATTTTCACCTAACTTCACTTGACTTATACTTTAACATCCCTCGTTTTATTTTTACGTTGTACTCCGTTATTGGAGGACTTTTATTTTATATTCTTTGTTATTATTTTTAGTCAACCCTTCTCTGTTCTATACATTATATTTAAATTACAACATAAAATTTTAGCACTTTATTTTGTTCACGTGCCACTATAAGTAATACTTCTCGGAACTTATAATTTTTTTTACGATAAACTAATTTTTATGAGACAAGGTTTTAGCACAAAGGATAATAAATTATTATAAGCAATAATAAGTAGCCTGTAATATCAATACAAATTGAAAATATCTCATGGTAAAAATAAATGCCACCCACGGGAATTGAACCCGCGCCTTCTGACTGAATAAAATAAGCAGTAATTGTTGATTGAAGAACTAGTACGTATTGAATTATTTGGCAGGTTAGTAATAAGCCGACGTAGGTCAGTGGTCCAGAGCGTCTGACCGGACATCAGAAGGCGCGGGTTCGATTCCCATCAGCGGCATTTATTTTAACTAGGGAGATATTTTTAATTTGTATGGATATTACAGGCGACTAATTATTGCCTATAATAATTTACTTCTCGGAACGCTTGCAATAAACATAAAATGAAATAATATATAATGTTCTGAATAAATTAAAGCTGTCTCATAAAAAATCAATACCTGGATAAAAATCAGGACAACATCAACTCGATCACATTTTAATAAATGTGTATTTTAGTTTAGAAATGTATTATTCACAAAATTTAATTCAAGAAGGGCAAAAAAATTCAGGAATCTATAGTATTTTCAGTAGTGGGGTACCTGTTCAATATATTAACAGCCTTATTAAAGAAAAACCACTTCACAATCACTAAAAGATATCTTTGTTACACATTGTACAAAGATTGAACGACAAAAAACGTGAAGTGAGAGTTATCTTGCAAAATCTTTGTATAAAAACAATGTGTTTTATTAATTTTTAGAAGTTTTGTTTAAAAATGTTTGGGTAAAGTTTTTTTTAAACATTAAAGTATATTTCAAATACAAAAATCTAAAAGAAGTTCTAGTTTCCTAAATAGTATTTTTTTTTAATATCTAAATTCGATTATTTCTAAAGAAATTATAATTTTTTGAAGTTTGTACAAGAGATAAACAACCCCCTTTGACTGGATAAGCAATGTTTATATCTTAAAATTTTCTTTCTTAATTACATCAATTTCTACTTTACGTTTACGTGTCATTATTCAAATGAACAAAAAATTCATCACTTTTTTTAGTAAGACCGTAACCATATACCTGTAATATTGTGTTCATGAAAGTGCGAGATGAAACAGGTAATTTTTTAGTTAGACCGTATACTCATAATATTGTGTTTATTAAGCAAATTTCTTTTTAGTAAGACAGAACTATATACTCGTAATATTGTGATTATGAATTATAAAGTAGAACATTGTATTAGAAATATAAAATGAAAACAGGAAAAAAATAGTAAAAATACGAATAAAAGTGCTTGGTTTTATGAACCTTGACACCAATATAATGTAATAGTCGTTTTAATTTCCAACAAATAAAATTAAATATCTAGGAGTAATTATTGATAAAAATCTGAAATGGAAGGAACAAATATGTCAAGTAGTAAACAAAATTAGAAAATTAATATATATATTTTTAAGAATTAGAAACTTTCTGTCGATAAAAAATCTATATTTAATTTACTATGCCTTAGTTCAATCCACTTTACAATACGCTATTATTAGTTGGGGATCCGCATGTAAATGTAACCTTCTTCCAATTGAAATTATACAAAGAACAATTATTAAAATTATATTAAAAAAATCCTTTGACTTCCCAACAGAACGCCTGTTTGAAGAATTTCAAGTACCTACATTTAAAGACCTATATATTAAAAACTCATTAATCCAAATTATAAAAGAAAAAGATAAATATCAATTTTTAAATGAAAACAGAACGCGACTTAGACATGTTTTTCTATGCCCAAAACTAAATACGTCTTTTGCACAACATCATAATACTTACCAGGGAAGAACTTTTTTCAATCGTCTACCAGAAGAAATCAGAAGCATTAATGATAAAACCCGAATACTGCTCTCTGTCAAGAGACACTTTAAAAATATTCTGAAAAAAAAACTACTGTCACTTAATTAATCTCACAAATATCCTTAGTTTTCCATAACTTCCTTTCTTTTTTTAAATGTATTATATTAATATATTATCCTTCACTACTATCAAAAAAAAATACTACAGCAAACATACATTTATGTACAATGAATTATTTTAAGTTTATTTTTCGGAATAACTTTATTGAGTAAAACCTCAAATTGTAATATTTAAATATTGAAGACAATATTAGTGATTTCTAAACGAAAATCTGAAACAGAAAAATCAGAAAAGGAAACGGTCGTCCCAGATGTGACCGTTTCCTTTTCTGATTTTTCTGTTTCAGATTTTCGTTTAGAAATCACTAATATTGTCTTCAATATTTAAAAATTATTTTAAGTACTAACTAACAACAACATTTATGTACACTCCCCTTCCATACACAAGCAAATGCTTTCAATGGAAGAGTAGTAAAAAGACCCAAGATGTAAAATGAATTATGTACAATGTAAACATATTATTAAAAATAAAAAATAATTTATTAAAAAAAAAAAAAAAAAATTGTTCCTATAATAATATTATTTGGATGATTTTTATATCGCCGTTTTTGTGCAAAATCACCTCAAGGGCGCTGTACGTACAAGTATATAATACATTTCTACTATGTTATCACTAACTATATATGGAGATAATAGACAGTACAATACTTACCTGGTAAGTCACTTGAGATTAACACTTAATTAATATTAACGAATTATTTATTAGCGAAATTTAGATACAGGATTTATAACATAATTGGATATAACTTGACTTTCTCTCAGGAATGGTTTATTTAATTTAAGGGTATGACAGCTTAAAAAGGTAAGTTTTTAGTTTAGACAGCTATTGTTAATAGAACAATCCTATATAAACACTTTTTATTCTGCCAAACATTTCGTAATTTCTAAATTTCTAGACAGCAAAACAAAAATCATTGGAAATCAAGATTTGCTTGAAACTTTATACTGGTTGACACTACGGTCTTGTAGAAAAAAATACCAGCATACAAAACCATCACAAGACGGATCTTACAACGGTTCATTTTATTCTTTTGTGTTAAAAAAGGCTGTAAAAGCTTGCGGCGGTAAACAATTTAAGTTTCGTGAAGGTTCGTTATAAATCACTGACCCGACTATTATAAAATGGCCCGCACTAGCATTTAAATATTATGTGCCTTCCTTATAATTATTTTTTCCCCTTTCAATTAGCCTTTGGCCTCTGGAAAAAGTCATATATCATCGGGATTTTGGAAAATTTAGGCAAAGTGTTAGATGTTGGAAATTAAAAAAAGTAATAGGTACATTGTTATATTTGATTGCAATGCAATGTTAATGTATTACTGAAATAAGATTGTGTAATCTTGCTTCTTAAAAAATATTTTCTCATATAACTATATCAATGCTATTTTACAATTTCAAAACAAAAATACTAATTTCCGTTGTCGAAATATTTCTGCGTGAAATTATTCAATTTTAATGAATTCAATTTCTGAAGTGAGAACCTACCCATGTTCAGAAAATTATTATAGGATTATTATTTAGAATAATATAATTATATTTTTTGGATTCAGTTTCTTTTGTTAAAATTTTAGAAAGATTTTGAAATTTTGAAATTTTACTGGTAGTGCTCATTCGGAATGAATTCTGTCTCTTTGTCAAGAAAAAAATATTTTGAAATGTACTTAAAGAAAATTGACAACATTTGTTATTGTTCACGAGTTAAATATTCAATAAATACTTTCAGCTTGTGATTTTGTAACTGTTCTAACGGAAGTTCTAGCTTGTGTATTCGACATGAGCAAAAGTGAATAAATTAATGAATACAACCTTATGACAAATTCGATCTGATTCTCATTTCAAGCGGAATTGATTCCTCATTCCTCACATTCGGTCTTGCATTCTATGATTTTTAAAGGCTCCATAAAGTTTTATTTTTTATTTATTTTGTACCTAATTTATTTCAATGAATGATGTTATATTACGGTTAGAATGATGTGTACTGTAAACGATTTAAATTTTATACTGTTTCGTAAAGTATCCAGCGCTGTAATTGTTGGTCCCCAGCCCAAGCGACAAACCGCCGCGAGCCATCCAAGTAGTTCCAAGCTGATCGGGGCAGCTCGTCTTTTTCACTTATTCAAGGAATTACTCCATTTATTCTACATCCAGCTGGGACGTAGACTCAGAGTTCTTCGGTCCCACGTCACTGGTATGTTGTTGTGGAGTTTGTCCCGAGCGCTGGAGCCCAAAGCCCAATCTCCTTTTCACTTATTTAAGGAAACAAAATGTTTATGTATTTTCCAGTTGTGTTCAGTTTTTTCCAGGTTTATAGCCATCCATGGAATGCTCAATTCTAATCTGTTTCAATGAACAGAGTCCTTAATAGGTCCGCAGCTCGCCAGTTAGTCAAGTCACTGCAAGGCAGGACATAAACACTAGTCAAAATTTTCTAATTCATTCCTCAACGCCTGTGCGGTCCATTTGTTCCTCCGGTGGCCAAGCTGTCAATTTCATTAAATAGTTGGGGCGAAAACTTCCGATTTTGAACCTGGACTCTGGCGAGAAAAGGTAAGAAGCAAAAATGATGTGATTTCTGGAGAAACAACAAAATGATTATATTTTCATCTACAACTATACCTACAACATTTAGACGTAGATCTGGGGTAAATATAATGTGTAGATTTACCGAAATATATAATATCAGTTAGCTGTCATCAAATATTGACATTAAGAAGCAAAAATGTATGTTTATATTAGACCACATGAAGTGAAACTAATTTAAGTTTAATAAAAACGAAAAAAAAATTAGTTAAACTTTATGTGTGAAACAAAAAACTGTTTAATTTTATTTTTCAACCGTAGACCATATAAATCGTTAATTTTAAATGCTAGCGGCAGGCTAATATAAATACATTTTTCTATCGATTTGCATGTTGTAATATCCACTTTCATCACGTTGTTGAAATTTTTTTTTTGAAAATATCATGTATTGAAAAATAACCATACCCCCGTCGCGCTTTTTAGTTTAGAATACAGTCTTTCCTAAAAACCATTAAAATTCACCTAAAAAAAATCCCTCTTTTTTTGGATGAATTAAATTAATTAAAGGAATGAACAACATGAATCAATTCGCAAGACTAGGGGAATCAGGCCAAATCAATTCACTACTACTGTGAATAAGAGAGAAATAAGAGAGAAAAACCATTTTCGTTTCTTATTCAAAAATAATTAATATCTGCCAAAGCAGTTTAAATTATTTTCTCTTCTAAATTGAGGCGCTCGTCTATCAAATCATTAATTACATTTGCATACTGATACATTTGAGTTAATGATGATGATTTGATGTAATTCAACAGTCTACCATCCGTTAATTTTAATTTAGTAAATATCTAAGAAAGCAATTACTTTGTGGCTTGACACTGTACTTAATATTTAAATTGAAAATTAAGTTGTTTTTAATCACTTCATTAGAATCAGCACATTACGTCAACTAGCTTCGATCCTAATCTTCTTCAGTTCAGTGATATTACTAATAATGCTATATTATTAACATTCAATATATAATACTGTCCTTAAGAAATTTACTTTTAAGTGTGAAACTATCTAACGTAAGGTATTCAAATAAAGTGGTAAACACAAAGTAACTAACTGTTGATTATAAATTCAATTTGGTCATCAAATTTTGTACTTTAGTGCCATTGAATTGTAATTAAATAATCATTATTTAATATAGTGGACTTATTACTGCGTGGGAACTGTTTCACATTGTTTTCCACTGTAGTTAAAAAAATACTATTTCACTATTATTTCTGAATAAAAGACAACATGTTTTAGACATTCACAGGTTGTTAGTAAATTAATTTTAAAAAAAATCTGATTTCCGTACACCGTTTTCGACGAAGTGTTGAAGCAGTATAGAAAAAAAAGAATACTTACTGACGGTTAACTTAAATTTTTATCTACTTAATGAAGGCAGCAATATATCTTCACGGGTTTAATTAAAAGATTACGCCGTATCGCTGTGTGTATAGCCAAAAATTCCAGAAACTGCTAACATAAACGTTCACGCCTCAATGTAATTAAAATTTCCTAAGTTACATTAGAGTGCGGTGTGGGCTGCGCAGGGATCGATGGCTTTGAACAGCGGAAAACGGAAAAACGAAAAGAGTTGTGTCCTATTCTCCGGGAGGTTTATAGCGAGTAATATTTTCACTTCTCGCCGCGTTTCATTCGGGCAACTTATTTCAGCGTTTTGGGTATTTTAATGGTACTACGCGTGCACCTAATGGAATCCGTAACGACGCAAGAAATTAGTTTTTATACTTTACGATGAATATTTTTTATATTAACGGCTGTGACGTGCCCGCGTTACAAGTTATGCGCTACTCGAGGAATTCATTTTATGCTTTGGGACGGTGATCGATATTTCGCAGAGTGAAGGGCACAGCTCGGCTGTATCATCCCGGAGGGTTCAAGACTACCAATCTGGTAAAAGTTCTTGGAAATGGGTCATATTTATATCCAGAAAACCTGATAAGTTCACCACGTCCAATAAACGATTTTTTATTATTTTAATTATAAATTTTAAACCTAAATTCAGAATTAGGACATCGATAATACTGAGCAGTATTTATAATTACCTTAAACAAAGGCTCAAACTATTGATAGAACGACCTTACGCATATTGACATTTGGGTGAACATAAGTTATTTTTTATTTATGTTCTTTATAAATAGCATGATACGAATATTTACTTAGCAAATTAAACTATTATTTTTCGTATTTAAAAACCATAAAATTATTCGATAAACATGCATCATCCCAGGGAACATGACAGATTATTATATTATATTATCCAGAACTCCAGAGTTCGATAAAACTGGAAAAATAGTAATAAGGAATAATTATTACTTTTTAAACATATTTATAAAAAGTTATGTTACATCATTTACAAAAAATATATGTAACAGTGTAAAATAATTTTATACTATGCAGGGTGTTAAGGGTGGTACTTGACTTAATTTGAACAGTGATTCCCAACATCACTCAAGCAAAAAAAAGTTAACGAAATTTTCTCGAATTCTCCGGTGACTTTTTCAGTATTTTTTTTATTTTAATCTTTAAATTATTTCACTTAGGTCAGGTTAGGTTAGGTTCAGGTTAGGTTCAGTCACGAGCCCTGCACAAATACAAAATTTAAATTTTAAAAACACAAATTTTCAAGAAAAATACCTATAGCAATCAGTGAAATATTATAGCAATAATTGTCTATCGAACCTATAATTAACTGTTTCTGAAAACTTTCTAACTATAAATATATTGATAAAAATAACCCTTTTAAGACAAGGCATAGTAACTAACTAACTAACCATCATGCCGTTTCACCACGTGGGTAAGCAGAGAGACGGACCGCCAAACAACTCGATCTTCGCACACACTCCTTGCTTCTTTCACTTTCATACATTGTCTCTAGATACCGGTCAGTGGTTGAGTTGGGATCGCGTTCGGGTCCCACCTAGGGGTCGTGTTTTCAAATCCTCGGCTGGCTCCATCTCAAGTCCTCCATCACGACACAAACAACATTTGGTAGTGGGAGATTTTCAAATATTGTCGGGTTATTCGTACCTACATCGGGAATATTTGTGGTATTTATTTTAAAAAAAAGTATATATATATATATATATATATATATATATATATATATATATATATATATATATATATATATTTATTTATAATATTCTGTTATTCTAACTCTTGACATGACCCTTCAAATGTATCTGGACCACTTGATCGTCACATCTTCTTCGGGCGTCACCGACCTCTTCCACCATTCAAATTCGCGTCATATATTCTCCTTACACTTCTTTCTTCGTGCATTTGCTCTACATGCCCAAACCATCTAAGCGTCCCTTTCTTAATATCACTCATAACTCATTACGCTCACATCAGCTCCACATTTTTCACACGATCATAAAGTTTTCACGCACATACGCATTAGAGATTTTATTTCTACAGCATTCAGTCTACTTTCGTCCTTCTTTTCCACGCCTTACTGCTATATAACAAGGTAGGTACCAGCACTCCATTTTGGACTGATAGCTTCACTTGTTTGGACATTTTTTGTTAGTGCTAACCGTATTTAGTCTTCTTTAACGGAGTTTCCTGCACTCACCCCTTTCAATAATAAATATACATATTTACGGTAAACAAAACAGCCTTTCCCGCGCCTTTTCGAATTCCGCTCAAATCTTAGTCATGCATGAAGGTAGATTATTAGGTTCTTTTAGGTATCAGAAGGTAGGATATTGTACAAGTTAGTATTCTTTAACGACCTCCTTATCCAAAAAAGCCCGGTATCTAAGAATCAGTTGAAAGTAGAATGAGAATTAATAAGGCCACGGCTTTAGTCATTAGCCAGGGTAATTTGAATAAAACGTTTTGTGTTACAAATTCCTGCAATACGTTGCATTGTTATTCTGGAGAAATCGTCAATCTCCCGCTCCTAAATATATTTCTCAATTTAATGTAAATCATTTTAAAATGTTAATTTGATTTATGCGAACGACGTAACAAAATGATCATATTTATAAATCCTTGGCCACAATGAAAATCAATATGAATCACCGTCTATTAAGAAACACCGAAACTTTCCATATTCCTTTACAAAGAACCAACTTAACCTCTTGTGAAAATGTGTCGACTGTGTTAAATCAACTGTTGTGGCAAGATTCCGAACATATTTAGAGATAGACCCGAGAACATACAGAGTGGACGATACTCTTAGTATCGCCCTTGCGTAAGACCACCATTCAGAATTGAAACTTTGCTTAAAATGGCTTTGGCCGTGTTTGGTGACCGGATCTGAATATTCAGGTACTTCGTCAAAATCTTCTTCCCCATTACCTTCGGCCTCACAACATACTCCAATTGAAGATGCCATAGTCTCTCCGTCTCCAGACTGTTAGGAGCAGTTTCAGCTCTTGTTCGTTTTCACATAAAAAGAACCTTACTTAATTTTTCGAATATCTTATTTTCACTTGACTTCAACTGACCCAAAGTTTATTTTCTCAGGTTTTTTTTATTTTTATTTTGGTTATTACATATTTTTGTTTTATATTTTGGTTATACACCGTTATTGTATTTCATTTAAAAAATTCTCAGACAAAACCTCCCGGGCTTGTGAGTCACCTAACTAGTGATATATATATTTTTATTATTTAATATTTGTGTTTTTTACAATAAATATACAATGTTTACAAGTCATACGGTTTTAATTTATACTACACTTCCATTTAAAGCATTTGCTTGTGGATGGAAGAGGACTGTACATTTGCGAAAAAATAATATAATATGGTTACAAAGCAAAAAATAATTACGAAATTAAAATCCATACAAATTGTTGTATTTGGAAAGAAGAAAAAAAAATATTATCCAGGATAAATAGAGTATTGTAGGATAATTTGTGAGATTTTCAAGTGAAACTAGGGGAATCGGTTTTTTTAAAAATGATTTCCCTAAAATATTTTTTTTATATAATTCAAAATTTGTTTTATCATTAATGCTTCTAATTTCTTCTGGTAATTTATTAAAGAAATATTTTCCTTCGTTTGTATAATGGTGCTGTGAAAAATAATTGTGTAGTTTAGGGCATGCAAATATATATTTAGGTCTGGTTTGATTTTCAGTTATGAATGAGTTTTTATCTTCTTCTTTTATAATTTGAATAATTTAATTTTTTATAGATAAGTTTTTAAATGTAGGAACTTTGATTTCTTCGAATACACGATTATTACTACTTTCATCATCATGCCTTAATTATAGCTCGTGTCATCATTCAAGACTTAGATGATTGAACCCGTGAAGCCTGAGTACTAACACGACGGTTTAACCACTAGACCACAAACCAGTGAATGAAAAAACACTTCATTCTACCTCTACTCCTCTACCGTAGAGGGGTGCTCCACCACTTTTTGCTATGAAGATCTTCATTTATACTGTCAAGATGAACGTACTATCAAATTTTCATGAATGCATCAATTTTGTGATTTATCAAACCGTATTAACTTCTAGTATCTGGTCAAATAAGAAACCTCAATATCAAGAGTAACGCGTGATCTTCCTTCTAAGTAAAGTCATTCATTGAGATGCTTTACTAACAATAGTTATAATGTTTTATGGATTTGTTCTCGTCATCTCTTCTTCTCGTCTCGAAACAGTAAGATCGTCTCGAAACCTACCTGTGTTCACGGGCCATGGTGTAATTACACTGGTCACAGTTCAATCAACGTAAGTCACCATGATGGCCTAAACTAAATTCATTGGATCATTTGTTAACATGTTGCCTTAAAGACCATTTGTATATATATCTACGTAGTTAATTGTGCCTATATTAGATCTGGTGGTCATAAAATATGTAGATGTGCAATTCAATCATTTGACAGAAAAAAAATCTAACGACCAAAGCACAGTTGTACCAAAAGTGGTTAACGTATTACTACTTTCGATTTGGGGGCTTAAGATTACAGGGGCTTAGCTATTAAAAACTGGTGTTTTAAGTTAGGCTTGGTTTGGGCAAGACCATAATCATATTTATTAGTGACACGAAACTATTTCTCGTGCATACAGCCGTTTAAAAGATACAGTTGAGCATATCAGTCGGACATGTTCCAATCTTTACTTGCGTTTATCTCAAAACTATATTTTTGTAGATAGGCCCCTGAATTATAAAGTGAATTACAAAGTTAAAGTGCTTCATCAGTACCTAACCAAATCAAACATACAAATAACATAAACTAGTATATTTAGAAAAAAGGTGAAAACATGGCTGAGAGAACAAAGTGATATTAACTTGCAAACATTATGAAAACAATGTAAAGACAAATAGAGACCAAATACAAAAATATAAAAACTGCAGGTAATCTCAGAACAGGAAACCCCCATTGTGAAAATAATGACATTATTCTTTATTACATCTTATGCAAACTTTGGCCCTAACTCTATTTTTTATTTTATTTAAAAAATTTACGTTGAAAAAAGTTCTTTTTATTATCATACTAGTATAAAATGTATCATAAAACTAAAAAAAACTTATTTTGTTTGCTGAGGATTGTACCTTGTATTATTCTTGAGTGCATTCAAATACCATATACCCTATCAGTACGCTTAAGCTTCGGTGTGTAATTAAACACGGGTAAAATTTACACTGCATAGCAACTTCTAAATACAGTGCACGCAATATGTTATCTGTTATGTGTATATAATATGGATTAAAATAAATTGGGATTTAATTTAACACTATACATAATTCAATTCAAGTTGAAGGCGGTTAACACTTCAACGATAGAAAACTCCCAAAGCAAGCAGCGCATCCATCTTGCACCAAATGTCCTAATCAACGCCACTAACTAGCCAGTATGATTCGCCAATCAATCGCCTTACTTCTCCACAAGCCTCCACTCCCCTACTCCACCTCAAGCGGTGGACAGAGACTGCGAGTAATACCTAATGCCGGTAACAAGATTAATGGACCCCGTCTCAGCATCTTCGCGGACCAGATTATTTGTCACTCAAGACAAACAGTGGGACGCTGTCCGTAATACTAAACCCTCAAGTCCGGGTTTGGGGTCGGAGCGAGACGTTTGAAACGCCTTTGGATTGACTACCTGATACCTAATAACCTGATTCACCCGACAGTTTATTGAGTTTTTCTTTTAATCTGACCTGATTGTGGACAACAGAAGAGCTCTCCTCAAAATCAATTATTTTACTGTCATCCATTTCAGTACTTTACACGATAAATCATTTTTATTTTAAAGGAATTTTTCAAGAGCAGAAGTGCCATAAATTAATGTGAAACCATCCATAGTGGACTTAAAGCTTCGTAGAAATCGTTAAAAAAGAAGAAGAAGATTATTTGAAAGGGAAACATGTAAATACGAATGTTAGACAGAGCGCGCTAATATTTAAAAAAAAAACATTATTGTTTTCAGGCATTAGCGTAAAGTATTTAATAAAGCATAACATAAAACGTAGTAAACATTTCTGGACAATTATAAAAGGATTTAAAGGAACACTGTAATTTATTTTCATAACTAAGAGCATAACACTATCATAAAACCAGATATGTTTTTCATAATTTTCGGAGTATGCGTCAAATGTATAGAGATTAATTTTAAAAATTAATTTTCTGTTTTTTTAGAGCTTAAAACGTTAGTGATCAAGTGAAACATATTATAACGGTAGAAATTCGGAATGCAGGGTCTTAAGGAAAGTTCAGCTCACCAACTAAATAACTAACCATCACGCCGTTTCCCCGAAGTGGTAGACAGAGAGGAAGGGACCGTACACTTATATTATTATCATGTTCTATTATTTAGGCATAATGACATTATGTCTTTAACTACTTTCGGGAAATTTTGTTTATTTTTTCAGACCTAATGATTTATTTATGTATACGTTAGAAATTGTTTTGACAAAATTATTTGTACATTAAAAACCCTCGTTATAACAGTGGACGATTGTATGAATAAAAGTCTGAAAATCATTGGATAACCAATTGTATGTTCATTTTCAAACCTTTAATTTAATCAGCCTTTCGACCATCTAAGCTCATTTAAGCAATTGAAAAAAAAAATGTTTTGTGATTTTTTAAAACAGTTATTAAAAGCATCAAATAATTCCAATTCACTACTATGAATAATTTTTCAAACCAGAATTAATTCAAGAAAAATAGGTTTTAATGTGAATTATCAAATTTTGCAAATTAAAAAAAATGTTCATGCAATTCATTACATATTCATCTGTTTCATATATTTGTCACTGACTGGTGTCATGCACAATATACAAGTGACAAAAGACCAGTTTTGGGGAATAAAAAAAAAGAAATGTAACGGAGAGCCGTTCGATTTAAGGTAAGTATGATACAATTATGTCATGAGTATTTGAGGCTTTATCTATGGAATTAAGTATAATGTTTAAGCCGCAATAGCAATTGGTGTCATATATATATATATATACAGGGTTTTCCAATAAGAGGTATTATTTTGATATTCATTTGTAAAAGATCAATGGTTTCGTCGCTTGTGTGGCACGTAGCGCCGTTTTGTTGAAAGTAAACGTTGTCCAGATCAATACCATCCAATTCCGGCCATAAAAAATCATTAATCATCTCTCGATAGTGCAATACATTCACCCTAACTGTTGCTCCAGCCTCGTTTTCTAAAAAGTAAGGTACAATGACTCCGCCGGACCATAAACCGCACCAAACAGTCACACGTTGAAGAAAGAGAGGCTTTTCAACAATAATTCTTGGGTTTTCCGAGTCCCAGATGCGACAATTTTGCTTGTTGACGAAGCCACCGAGGTGGAAATGGGGCCTCATCACTCAAGATGATTTGCATTTGATTCACTCAAGTGAATTTTAATGCGTTTTTGAAGCGTATATCGTTCCATTTTTATTTAATTAAATGCGTAGTTTTTATTTGTCAAATGTTAAAAAATGACAGCTTCAAAAGTAACATCTACCGAAATAGCGAGCTATTCAAAATAACACCTCTTATTGGAAAATCCTGTATAAATATATATATACATTTACCATATTATTTAATCAATACAATTCCTCAAAATACTAATATTAAACGTATAAAACTGCTTACTGCGACTTAAAGCCAATGAATTCACTTAAATTTCGCCGTTTATTACATATTTGTAAGTTCTATAAATACGGCACATCATGACAAGCGATCTCACAAAACGTTTTTCCTAAATGGAAAAATATGACAAAAAATCACTCCAGTGGATAGAGACAAGTTACGAATTTGAAACAAAGGACTGGATAACATGTCATATTCCTGACTATATTCCTTCATAACTACTCGCTCTTATCACAAGTCGTAAAATGGACATCTCAAGTAGCTGAAATGCGTCGAAACTTATGATAGGACTATATTTCCCCATATGATGGGACCTTCTTTAGGATATATCTCTCTTCCGAGGCTAATACCAGAAATTTTACGACTAATAAAATAACATTTCATATAATATTTATATTTTTATGGGATCTTTATGATATTTGATCAGGTTTAACGGCAATATTTTTCGGTAATTTTTCTTTTACCTCTTCATGTTTTCGGGAACGGACCATTTTTCATTATTTATTCGGCAGAGATAATAAACCTCCATTATACATTATTAAGTAGCTCTTTACTTCTGAGAATACACCTTGGTATCATGCATAATTTTGAAAGCTAATAAAACCAAAAAAACAAATATTAGATCCAGAAACAAATAAAGGAAGAACCAAAGGTTTTTCAGATAAAATTATGTCAAGAAATATGTTTTAAAAAAATACAAATTTATAAAATATATCCAAAAATCTAAGTAAATAATCAATGTTGGATTGGTAAACATGTCCGAATAAAAAATAAAAGAAATGAAATGTGTGAATAATTTAAAACCTATTGGTGAAGATGACGAACTGGGTATCTATTCCCTAGTCTCGATCGCTCGCAATTTCCGCCGAAAGTACATACACTGGTAGAGTTTGTTGTTCTTGAGTCTCACCGAAAGTACATAGGTACTACACGCCATACGTTAAAATTCATTCGACTTAAACAACGAGTGGGTCGAAGCAGTAGAGATCGGCAAAACTGTCAAAATCTCATTGGATCCTGGTGAATTGCCTTATACAAAAAAAGAACGTTTCCCGCGTGCTTTTCGAAGTTGGTATCGGATTCGTTTAGTTCTGCAAAGTTGTTTTAACAATTTTTCTGGCATGTAGGCGACACATAACGCTATACGTATCGATTGGTCCATTTTAACATATCGCTTGCCAAACACTAACAATAGGAATGTATGGTGAGCGATATGCTGAAATGGGTATAGCCACGAAAAAATAGAGTGGTCTGTCACAGGCTTCAAATTGAAACAAGAAGATGGTACCATATTTTCTAAAACATTACATAATAGCAATTCAAAAAAACTTGACATAACCTAATTTTAGTTTTTTTTTTCAAATTTGAATTTTATTTATCATTTTCTACGCACAAAACATTTTAAAATGTAAACCCTCAAAATACGGAACTTTTTTCGTGTAGAAAAGGAATAGACAAAAAAAATAACAAGCATTTTAAGTAAACGGAGTAGGTACTTCAAAACAAACATAAAATAATACATCAATTCATTGCATAATTATTAAAAACATTATTTTATCCTTTAGAAAGACCAAAGCATTTTCAGGAACACCTTTGTTTGAAAATCAGTTAATTGAAGCAGGTACCTACGGGGGAAGAATAATTACATATTTAAACATTTTCTCAGAACATTCCCCTCTGTATTTTTAAATTAACGATTTTTGTGCTTTATGAATTTCACTTAATATTCTTTGAGTCGATCATTAGCATATTTCTATGTTAATCTTGGACGCCGTAAATTTCAGAGATACTGTTAATATTATAATTTGGGAATTTCGGAGCCTTTTTCAAGTCGTACATCATATTTTAAATTGCCATTAAACGTCTCCGCCCCTATTGCGAATACAGCCTTTAACATTCAGGGTTGTTCCGAAATTATGAAGTGACATTTCAAAAATCTATACCTTCACTCGTGTATCGTTTTTCGTTAAAGTTCGGGTTTTTTTTCGGGAATTTTGAATTCAGTATTTTACTTAAATTTGGCGGTTGAAGGGGTTGTTTCCGTTTTTTTGATTTTAACACGAGAAAAAATTGTTTTTAAGTTAGTGTAATTTTTTTATGGAAGAGCCTGAAAATTTTTTTTACGGATCATTGTAGGTAAGATATAATTAATTAATTTTATTACCACCCCTAATCAATTTATTTTTCTCACTAAATAATTTTTTTATGTGAAAATACTAGTTGTAATATCCACATTTTTTAAAATGAACATTATTATTATTATTATTCAAAACAAACATGTAAAAGGTTAAGGTCTGCCAAAGAAAACAAGCAAAAATCACTTAAATTTAAACGTGAAATAGTTTTGTAGATTACAATATATTTCTTCGTTCCAATAAACATCTTCAAACATTACTTGTAAGTTGGATTAAATTATTCCTCCAACACGCAAACTTGAACAAACAACTTATGATCATTCACCTACACAAGGTTATACAAGTATCTAACACAAAACTCACATTTCGTAGAGTGTTTTGTACCTATACAATATATCGATAAACGGTCAAAAATATAATGACAATATTTATTGTAACGTTACTTAGATAACGATAAGTCTATTAATTAATTTTAACACATTTCCCACTCAATTGCCGTATTTGTTAGGCTAACCCCAGTGGCGGTGCACTAACCAGAAAATAAACAATAAATAAACAAACCAGAACCAAATCAAATCGTAAACCAGGATGAGTCCGCAGATTAACCGCATTTCACAGCAATGCCGATTTATTGCTGCTATTTTCGCCGAAACCAACAGATTTTAACGACACCTAAAATCCTGAAAAACGATACGATAAAAAATGTCGGAATTTAGAAATGTAATCGAAATGATATTTCAACACCACATGCAGTTTTTGTTAAAATTGTGTACTGAGCATTTCCATAAATAGGTGATTGATTTTCTATTATTTTCGAAGGAAAAGAGCATTTAAGGAATATTTTTAAACACTCAAATGTTTAATATTTCTATTTTTGAAACTGACAATTCATGGTGAAATTCCATTATAATAGGTATATATTATAACAAAACAAATATGATTTTTTTTTCCACTTTAATTTGATTGACCTTAACCGGTTTCAGCTCGTTAAAGCCATCTTCAGACTGGTACAAATTATTCTTGGTCTACGGTTTATATACATCACATATGGGGGAGGGAGAGAGGGTTGCTCTACAAGGGTTTTTAATCAATTATATTAATTACATTTGTTACTAAGTAGTTTAAGACTGTCGACTTTATAATTATTTTGGTTTTCCAGTAGGCTAATTAATTACCTTGGGTTTGTAGATCACTTCAATATTGTTCAGGAAAAAACCTTACAAGTAAAATGAATTATTAATTTCCTAATTTTATTTTCAAATCGTTATTATGATGTTTGGAATTTATTTTTTTATAATAGTGGATTTCGTGTCCGATTTTTGTAAAAACATTTTTTTAAGAGTTAATGCGGTATTTTGTGAGACTAAAGGAAACGAGTGGTGGAAGTAGATAACGAAGGAAGATGTTGGAAAGAGTCTGGCTGTTCAGATCTGGTCACTAAACAAAAATTGTTTTAATTTACATATTCGAATTCCAGAAAAATTAAGAATATGAATTGTTTTGCATGGTGAACCGGATTTTTTTTAGTTAAATCATTGTAGGCTAGTAGTTGATATTATTAAGGGTAGGTATCTAGGTATTATAATAGGAGCTGCAAAACTATTTTGAAATTCATTACCATTTAAAAAAACTCTTAAATTTTCGTTTGTCTATGATGATGTGGGTTAGTTATTCCTGGGTTTTCATGTTCAATGAACTCAAATTAGATTTTTTTTGAATTAGTACGGATTGATCAGACAAGCGATGAAGGAGGTACCTACCTACTTTTAGAAAATTAATTCATATTAATTAATTTTATTTTATTTTTTTTATTCTTTATATTGGCTTTCACCCATTAAGAGTGATCTTGGCCATACATTACAACATTTTTCTTATTAATAAATACAACAAATTACAGGATAAAATTTACATGATTGACAAAACAACATTGATAAAACAACATAACATAACATAACGTAACATAAATAAACCAAACATAACATAAACATAACATAACATAAATATAACATAACATTAACATAAACATAACATAACATAAGCATAACATAGCATAAACATAAAATACTTAACATATGGGTACAGAGCTGGTAACAGTAGATTATCACAAAATTATAAAAATAGGAACCTGTGTACAATATAAGTGGGCGCTTTTCGTTATTAAACCAAAGATTTTTCTAAAATTAGTAGCTTTTTTTAAAACAAAATTATGAAATTGGCAATCTTATAAACAAACACAGCGTATGAGAGTTAACAAATGTGATTATAAAACATAAAGATAAACATAACACAAACATGCTATGAACATAACATAAACATATCATAACATAACATATCATAAACACGAACCTACCATAAACATAACATGGGTGTAACATAAACATAACTTAACAAAAACAATACAGAGCTGGTAATAATGGGTAATTACAAAATTATAAAAATAGGAACCCGTGCATAATAGTAGTGGGCATTTTTTGTTATTTAAAAGAACAGATTTTTCCAAAATTAGAAGCATTATTTTATTTAAAACATTTCTGTGATATGAATATAAACAAATACAATAAAAGAATCAAGAAAAATATACAAATGAATAAAGAATAGTGTTTTAACTCAGTCAAAATATGCAGAGTTGGGATTAGTAAAAATAGATGAAAATAGGAACCTGAACAAGTGAATACAAATGAAAGTGAAAGAAATTTGGTTTATATTTATTATTATGGTCAGATATTAAGGCAATTTTTATAAATAAATTTTGCCAACAAATGGTAAATTTCAGGAGTGTTTAAACTAAGAAGGCAGGGTATACTGGTAGGCAATTTAATATCAAGTTTTACCAATTCATGCATGAAGTTTGGAAATTGATCATTGATAGGACACTCAAAAAAATTATGGTCCAGAGTATCCTCTGACCCACAATCACAGTACGGCGAACTGACTATGTGGAACCTGGCAAGATGGCTAAGACAACAAGTGTGACCCAGCCGCATTCGGGTTAATGAAGAAATATATTTTTTAGGCATGGTAGTGTATTTGTGAAACCAGGGCTTAACAGGAATAGAAGGTTGAATTAATGAGTACTGGTGACCTTTTATCAGAGAAGATTTTTTCCATGCAGAAGACCATTGCAGTTGGTACTTAGTTTTTAGAATAGGGAAATGGTCTCTAACCGGAATAGGGATATCACTTAACGGACCATGGGCAGTGGCTTCCTTAGCAATATAATCAGCCATGTCATTCCCAGTAATACCGAGGTGTCCCGGTATCCAGGCTAGGACCACTGATGCATGAACCAGTGACATGGAATGCATTAGGTCTCTGATCGAGCAGATTAGAGAGTCGCTACTGGAATTGAGTGGGGATGCGCTTATTTTTTGTAGTGAGCTAAGCGAGTCTGAAAGGATGAGTGCGTTTTTAATATTTAATAATTTGACGAGTTGAAGAGCTTCTATGATAGCTATGCATTCAGCAGAGAAAATTGAGCATTCTTTGGGAAGTTTGTGTGGGAAACACAATTTTCTGTGAGGAACATAGACACTGGCCCCGCAATGGGAGTCCTGACTGAGTTTGGAGCCATCTGTGAAAAATTTTATGTAATTTGGCCAGTTGTTTTCAATAATTGTGTTAAATTCTGCATTATTTAATTGAGTTGAGTTTTTAATGTTTTTTTTACTTATTCCTATAAATTGATGGACCTTCGGATAGAAAGTAAGGCTTTCATAGGGGTATGAGTATAAGGGAAGAGATTCATTGAGATAGGTGTTTGTAGATAAATCCAGGAAAGAGTTGTAGCAATCATAAAAAAGGGGAGGGGTATGATTTTTCCAAAAGTGATTTGAATTAACCTCATACTTTAAGGATTGAAGTATAGGAATCAAGGGATGGGATGTTATTGAACATGTTTTGTAAACATATTTTTCTGCCAGGCATCGCCTTCTTATATGTAAGGGAGGTTCGCAACATTCCACTTGCATTGCGTTGATTAGAGAAGATTTCATGGCTCCTAAGACAAGGCGAAGTGATTTTGACTGGATTTTATCTAATTTATGAGAATTTGAAGTGGACATGGAAACAGACAAGATCCGTAATCGAGATGGCTTCGGATGAGGGCATTGTATAGAAGTTGTAATGAAGCTGGGTGGGATCCCCACCACACTCCTGCTAGAAATCTGAGGGGATTGATGTTGCTTTCACATTTTGTAACAACGTGATTTATATGAGAGTTCCAAGTAAGCTTGGAGTCCAAAAACATTCCAAGGAATTTAACTTCCTTCGAGATAGGGATCACTTCATCGCCAAATATTACCTGAATATCCGGAAGCTTTCGTCGACGAGTGAAGATGACAACTTTGCTTTTGGCAGGGGAAAGTTCCAGACCATTACTATTTAACCAAGCCAAGAGTTTTCTAAGAGCGTTGTTAATTGCTGATGCTGCGATGAAAAGATTGGCGGATATTTTGTAAAACGTTAAGTCGTCAGCATATTGGAGTATGTTGCACATGAAATTAATAGATTTTTCCAGATCGTATGTGTAAATATTATACAGTATCGGGCTTAAGACAGACCCTTGCGGGTGTCCTTCGAATATTTGTCTTATGTGGAGAGAGGATTCGGATCCATCTACAAAAACAGTTCTCTCGGAGAGCAAATTGATAATGAATTGAGCCAATTTAGGAGGAATACCAATCGCCAGTAACTTTTCTTTAAGAATGGGTATATTTACATTATCGTATGCTCCACAGATGTCTAAAAATACTGCAATACAATATTCGTTTTTAGATAACGCTAATTTGACATCTGTAACAAGAGAGGAAAGGTTGTCAAGGGTACTTTTACCCTTTCTAAATCCAAACTGGGAAGGGGAAAGAATATGATTTTTCTCTACAAACCTGTCTAATCTATTCTTAATCATTCAGCTACTTTGCAAAGTGTTGAAGAGAGAGCAATCGGTCTGTAACTTGAGCCTAGACTTGGATCTTTGGTACTTTTGCAAATGGGAATGATTTTTTGAATTTTCCAGTCCGGGGGAATAATACCAGAGTCCAGAAAGATATTGATGAGAGAGAGAAAGTAGGAAAGGGAATCGTCATCAGTGTGGCGGATGAATATGTTCAAGATTTCGTCATTGCCCGGAGCTGAGTCTTTTAGGTCTTCCGTGGCTCTTTTTAACTCGTCTATGGAAAATGGAGCATCTAGCCAAGATGAAGAATTTGGGGAGTAAGATAAAACAGGCACTTCGTCAAGATTAGGTACATAAGGGGGAGCAATTTTGTTAAGAAAGTCAGAAATACAAATACCAGAATTGTGAGATGACTTCGGCAGGGAAAAGGAAGACCTAAACCTGCGAATCATGGACCAAACCTCCCCCGTTGGAGTAGCAGGGGATATATTAGTGCAGAAATTACGCCAGCTGTTTTTTTTTTTAAACGGAATGTACGTTTAGCAACAGCTTGGGCATTCTTGGCTTTCAAGAAATTTTCCATTGTCATCTGTTGGCGGTATATCTTATTGGCCGCTTTCCTCTCCTTCAGCACTCGAAGGCATTCTTCATCCCACCAGGGGGGAGGGTGAGCCTTCGTGCCTACAGGGGATGATTTGGGAATAGACTTGTCTGCAGATTTTAGAATGGAACCAGACCAAGATTTGTAAGAGGAGGTGCAGTTATCTGAAGAAGGGGTAGGCAGCGAAAGGGTGTGACCCTGGACAGATTCTCTAAAATGGCACCAGTCGGCTTTTTTTGTGATAAATTTTGGCTTTCTTTTAAATAGGTTAGTATTTAACCCTTGAGCCAGATTTATAATAATTGGATAGTGGTCACTGCCGCAGGGGTCTGATGAAGTTCTCCAGGAAATTATTGGATAAATACTTGGGGAACAAAGAGTTATATCCACCGCACTAGGGCTCTGCCCAGGTAGACTTAACCTTGTTGGGGATCCGTCATTTAGAAGGCACATGTTCAAGGAGTCCATAAGGTCAATTATTTTGATTCCTGAGGGATCCGTTGATGAAGAACCCCAGAGAGGGGAGTGGGCATTGAAGTCACCCAGAATGACCAGGGGAGAAGAAATTTTTCTAAACATGTGGATCCATAATGAAATGTCAAATGGGGTAGAAGGGGGAATGTAGAGGGATACAAACTTAATATTAGAGATAGTAGCTGCCACTAACTGGAAGGATGAATCTGGGGGTTTAATGGAAATAGGGGTGAAGGACAGGGAGTTTTTGATTAGAAGGGCTGCACCACCCTTCCCATCAATGCGGTCGTCCCGCAGACATTGGTAGCCACTCACCTTGAAGAGCTGAGATGGTTTAAACCAAGTCTCAGAGATGGCAGCAATAGAAATTGTGTGTAATTGTAGAAGGCGGATGAGGTCAGCCTTATTGGAGAAGGCGCTTCTACTATTCTACTGAAGAATCCCTGCTGTCAGGGCAGCCATTGGAAACAAGAGAATTTAAGGAGGAGAGTATAGAGGCAGCGTTGGACGGTAGGGAATTATTGTTATTAATTATAGAGATAAGTAACATGATGAGAGTTTGAATAATATTAGAATTATCATGAGAAATTATGTTGTTTGGGGAATTGGGATTTGAATCAGGGATAAAGGAATTGCAGTTCGAAGAATTGGTGTTAGGAAAAACGGTATTTTGTGGAAATGGGGAGCTGATGTTACCATTTGGGAACAAGAGCTAGGAGTTATGGCCAAGATGATCATATCCGGGGGATTTAAGAGGACGAGAAGCAGATTTTGTCATTACAGTCTTCCTGTATGACGAGTTTGGAGGAATAATGTTTTGAGTTAACTGGGGTTGAGAGGCGACTTCAGCAAAAGATTTTTTAGAGGGAGCTATTATTTTAGAAGCGTGGAAGTATGATACGCTATTGGAAGCCATATAACTTTTAATGTTTTTTTGGCGTGAAAGTTCGGGGCAGGATGGATTTATGGCTGTGTGAGAGCCTGAGCAGTTGATGCAAGTAAGGGGATTGGAAGGGGAGGGGCATTGCTCTGCTAAATGACTTTCTGCACATTTAAAACAGCGAGGAGAAGAACGACATGATTGCTTGGAATGGCCGAACCGACAACAGTTAAAGCACTGAATTGTCGGGTATGAATAAATTTCCACTGGGAGAGAGTTGTGGAAAAGGTACACATGAGAGGGAAGAGATTGGCCTTCAAATGTAAGAAATACAGTTTGGGAGGGTTTCCAAACTATAGAATCGGAAGTTCTATCTTTATAATTCAGCCGCCTAGTCTTTAAAACTTTCCCCGAAGATGCTGGGATAATAAGTTCCGTGATGAGTTCTTCCTCGGATAGGTCTGTGGGGATACCTCTCACTAGACCCATGCGGGAGACATTAAATGAAGGGATGTAAGCCTTGTATTTTTTGGCAGAGAGGTAGTCAATGGAATTTATAAATTTATTGGCATTGAGTGCAGTTGTGAACTCATACACAAATGCGGAATCTTCCTTCGGATCTGATACCCCCTGGGGAAATGCCAAGTGGTTTTTTTCCTACAAATTTACCGAAATCAAGGGGATGCAGTGAGTGGCCTTGTGTGTTGTTTTGCACATACACGATGAAGGGGGCTTTTGCTGAAGTCGGGTACAGTGAAGCAAGTGGAGGAGCGACAGTCTCTACAGGAACTGTAACCTGAGAAGATTCCTTTTTCGGAAGGACGCTAACTTTTCGTTTTTTGGGAGTAGAGGAATCAGTCATTATTTCAACCTCGCTAGCAATGTTATTATCAAAATTAACAGGGTCAGGAACAGGGGGGACGGGATCTGGTGGTTTTTTACCCATGGCAAAGGCCATTGGGGCAAAAGGAATGTATATTAATATTAAATAACACTTACTGGACTTGGTCAGCAATAAAGGCACTCAAAGAGGACAAAAAATATAGTTTTAACCGACAAAAGGCAATAAAATTAGGTTTTTTCGTATTCGACGGAAAAAAGACAAGTGAGTTCTTCCATATTAATTAATTGATTATTATTCTTTACTTGAAATTTTTATATCCTCTGGTTATATTTTTGTCAGATTTGGTGATTTTTTTCGTGAATTTTACTGTCGTTGTTCATTCGAAAGGTAAATTTTTGATCAATTTTGATGAAAAAGTGTCCATGAATACTACTTTCATCGTCACAAATCCTACAAATATAATATCCCATGATTTTTAGTAAATTAATAAATGATTTGCAAAAGTCGCCGCAGTGAAGAGAAGAGTCTGCGGCGTTAATGTCCCGCCGTGTCCCGGGACAGACAGTGACTAATGTGTGATTGGTCAGCTAATTCCCGTCAATCGCTATTCAGACCTATTTACGGATCAGGCGCTTATAAGGATTATTTTTAAATTGGTGATTAGTATGTTTTCTTACCTTTCTTTTCTTTTTCTTAGTTTTTCTTTGTTTTTAAAAGTTAATGTTCAATCACTTACTTACCGATCGCTACTTTTCATAACTCATACTTTCACGTTGTGTCGGGTCCACAAAATCTGGTGCACTGTGCAGTAAGCACTGATGGTGGTAACATTTTTATTTTATTTATGCAGATTAAAAACTCATACATCCCTAAAGAAAAATTTCTACCTGTGTTTTGGTACCTAATAGATTTAAAGAAAAAACCTAGCTTAGTACAGGATATTCCAATAAGAGGTGTTATTTTGAATGGCCCGCTATTTCGGTAGATGTTACTTTTGAAGCTGTCATTTTTTGACATTTGACAAGTAGAAACTACGTCATTAATAAAAATGGAACAATACACGCTTCAACAACGCATTAAAATTATTAAAATTCACTTGAGTGAATCGAATGCAAATCATCTTGAGTGATGAGGCCCATTTCCACCTCGGTGGCTTCGTCAACAAGCAAAATTGTCCCATCTGGGGCTCAGAAAACCCAAGAATTATTGTAGAAAAGCCTCTCTATTCTCAACGTGAGACTGTTTGGTACGGTTTATGGTCCTTTGAGTACATAGTCATTGGACCTCATTTTTTCGAAAATGAGGCTGGAGCAAAAGTTACGATGAATGGATCGCTATCGAGAGATGATGATTGATTTTTTATGGCCGAAATTGGATGGTATTGATCTGGACAACGTTTACTTTTAACAAGACGGCGCTATGTGCCACACAATTTAAAAAATAAAAGTTTACATAAAAAAAATCTACGTACATTTATTTTTTAATGACATGTCTTAAATACCAAAAAAATCGTTAGCCGTAATTATTTCACTTAGAAAATATAAATAATGGTTGATTATAAACCACTTTGCACACAAATCAGATCAAAAAAATTTCACACAAGATGGATGCCTTGCGATTTCCCCTCATGCTAGATTGGCTTCAGTTTCATTCAAACAAATGTCGTACTTTATGTTTCCAGTATACAGTTCCTTTGAACGGGCGGGAACAAAGAATACGCATAGTGATTGGTTATTGAATTTGGATCTCGTAGATAAGACGTAAGAGACACGATAGACAAATAGATCTTATGATCGAATTAAATATATAGAATTTGTAAGAAAAGTCAGTGACCATTTGTAATTTCAATACAAAATTTGAAAATGGTCAAATGCACATAATGCGCGCAGAGCGGCCCGAGAGTTAAAATGTGGGAATCGCTTCCACTTAAAAATTATCTCATACTATTGGTAATTATTAAGTGATTTAGAGTATATTTGAAGTTAATTTAAACATTTTCTTTTGGCGTTGGCGCCAGGTTTTTTTTGCCAGCCCTTTTCATAATAAACTATCAGTAAAGCACAAATATGTTATGAAGAAGTCGGAACACGTGTTCGTCAAAATAAAAATAATTTCGCATCTCGTCCATTATACAAGATATATTCTGAGTTACTAATACTTGATTGGAAAATGATCCTGCAGACACATTTTTAACAGTATCTATCGAGAGGTCCCTAAAATTTAGGAGAAAAACATTTAGCAAATATCGACTCTTTCACATCTAAATATCCACACAAATCAATCGATATTTTTTTCGCATTGCTGAAAAGGCAGAAAAAAGGACTTTAATCGCAGTAATTGGAATATATAATCGTATTTTCAAAGGGCGGACTGTTTTCCCATTCCTTACCAATTACTGCTTACTTTTTAAATTTTCAAACCGCCTAATTGGAGCCGGTGAAATAAATTAGTATCCGTACTTTTATATCATTCTGTCATGCAGACATTCAAACGTGCTTCATTATTTATGTACAAAATTATGTCTACAGGGTCGTTATGTTATAATGACTAAACATATCGAGGATTAAGGCTGTCGACTAGCAATCCGGAGGTCACGGGATCATCCCAAAAATTTGATGTATTATTTCGCAATTTAAAATTTTAAAATAATTTCAGGTATATTTGCGGCAAGTTCGTATGGTCCTGGTGTAAGACTACCATTCGGGATTGCGACATTGGTGATCAGATCTGATTAGCCAGGTACTTCCTAACATTTTTCTTCCCTATCTCCTTCCCCTCCCCACTACCATCAGCTTCACAACATACTCCACTTGGGGATACCATAGTCTCACTGGCCGTTTATACGGTAGGAACGGTTGAGAGCAGTTGGAACTCTTGTGCGGGATTCACCTTAAAAAATTGTACAATAAACTCTTGAACTCGGATTTGTTTTGAATTTAAGTGTCATTCTCAAAAGTGAAACGAGAATATTAGACCACTGTTGTAATACTTACAAGTATGACTTCATTCTTAAATAATAACTCTAAATAAGCCACGTGTGGGCCGCCATTGACAAGGCTAAAGGAACCAACATCGGGAATTTGCTAAGATTGTAAGAATAAAAGAGAAAAGGTTTCCAATATTACATTTATTGTTACAACTTATAGAACAAGAGAACTCTATAACATTATTAATTATATATCAGGGGTGAGCGGCCAGTCCGAAGAACTGAGCGCACAGGCGGAATTTATATTACATTGAAATGTGACATTGATGTGATGACATAAAATTATCTGACCTGATTTAACGTGTGAAGGGCGCCAAACTACGCATAAAGCGTTGTTAAATTTATAAAACAGAGCGATCCGATGACCAGGATAGAAATTTATAAAACAGAGCGATCCGATGACCAGGATAGAAATTTATAAAACAGAGCGATCCGATGACCAGGATAGAAATTCTACTAGCTGACGGCGTCATCGCTGCACCATAGACTAAATAAGACATCAATGCGCCATACATCAATGCGCTGCTCATGCGATATACATCAATGCGCTGCACGTAAGATTTGTCGACTGGAGTGCTCGCTCATATCTCCTCAGTAGACACAACGTTTTCAGCTGGGTACCCGAATAGTACTCTCGTTTCAACTGATTGTGTGAATAATTCAGACATGCGATAAAGCCCACTTACATATTAACAGATTTTTTTCTTTTCTTTATGTATTTATGAGTATTCTGTAGACATGAACAAGTACGAGGAGCACAGAAATATGATTGAGTATCCATTTGGCTATAACAATAAACATGTATTGCTAGTGTATTACTACAACCTAATGGCAATACCTAGAATAAACTTTTAAATCAAAACCAAATATTAAGAGTTCTGTAAATAGTGCGATTTTATTTTGGCAGGGAACTCGTATCTGTTAAAATCATTCCTAAACCACCCTCTCTTTGAAGTCGCTAACAGTAAAATTCGCGTAGATGAAAAAACTTGTCTACCTAATTAGAAAGATGAAGCTTTTGGATCAACGTAAAAATATAACGGATATTAACAGATCAACGGACGACTTTAAATATTTTTTTTAAAAAACAGCTTTCGCACGACATAATGTATAAATAAATCAAGTACTTAAGGCGATGCACTACGCAGTAATGCAAAATCATGTGTTTTTGGTTTGAAAATTTGGTCGCCTAGAAATGTTTCAGATGCTTTAATTAAATACTGCGAGTAGAATACATCTTGGCCTTTAAAAAATCGAGTATTTTTTAGATAAGTCTTTTTATAAGCCCAGAAAAAAAATAATTATTAAGGATATAAGGCCTATGAAATTTCCTACTTAGGAACCCATGTTCTGCTATGATTTTATTGTATAATGTGGCAAATTAAGTTATTTATAAAATGATCGGAGAAAAAATTAATATTTATCCCTGAACATCCACAAAATAAAATTAAAGGCACTTTTTGGCCATGTTTTTTTCTTGCATAAATCAAAACAGGCGGATGATGTTAAGCGGGAATTTAAACCTTATCGCCATCTACGTAAGGGCTGTTATTGATCGATAGCTGATCGATTTAAAATATTACACGACGTAGTGCATCGCCTTAAGAATTTGTTTCTGATGTGCTTATGCAAAACAGTCGTTTCGTGATGCCCAAAATTCTACGGATATTATTTGTTTTTTTTTTCCAATATATACCTACATTTATTCAGGAGAGAAAAAAAATAAAAAAAGCATTCTGGAATATGCTTAATTTATTTATGTTAATGGCTGAATAAATTTTTCATGTGACAATTTGAAATCATATATCATATTATTATCTAGTTTTGTTATACAACCGTTCTCATGTAAAATAAAATAAAATATATTTACACTCCCTCCTAAACACGAGTTATTCTCAACTAGGGAGTTATTAATTAACAGCTTGGAAGATATATTACATGCTATGCAGATCATTTAAATTAACATACTGTTGTACACCGTCATTGAACGGTAGATATATATACTTAGTAATTTTCTTAATATTAACCCTCTGCTGTACACCTACTAATGTTCTTACGTACTTCCATCAATATGTATTATTTGTTTTCTCTCTGTCGATAAAATAATTTAAAAAAAACTCTAAGCTCGTAACATAAATATATATTTGTAAAACAAAAAAATATTTAGAGGCGCTAAAAAATCTATTTATGCTAATATTGCATCAATTCTAATCGATCCATTTGAAGTTTGGAGTTAGTTTGATCTATAGTCTAAATAAGTCAAGCACATAACGCAAAACAATTGTAATGTCTGTAATGATCTTGCATTAAAGATGTTTTATTTATGACTTAGAATGGTGTTATGATAGTCAATGTGACTGGATTTATATAATATATTTAGGTTCTAGGATAGTTATTAATGAGAAACAGTGTACAGCAAAAAAAACACATACATTTTTATAGTCCTATCTATCTTGCTCTCTCACGCCACTTCTTTCATACTGGACGTAGGTAGCACGGTAAATGCTATTAGTTCTGTGAACGCCGACCTCACGTCTAAAACAGTATCTTTCTAATTTTGTCTTATTTAAAAAATCACAATCAAAATTTCCTCATAAAATCATAAGATTTGTAAGTACGTAGGTCTTTAAGTACGTCTATACTTAATTATAAACTATTATTTTTTTTCAAATAAGGAATAAACAAATTTTCCAAGGAAACGTCTATTTCTAAACAAATATTCTTTTTTCAAACTTTTCTAAAGGCAGGTAGGTTTCATAATATTAGAAAACTTGGTCAAAGTTAGCCAACTAATAAAAGTTAGTCCCATCTAGTCAAAGGCTTGCTTGAAGAATAAGGTGGATGCAGCAGATTTTTGAAACCGGAAACGGAACGTTCATACAAATTTTCAGACAATTGAAGTGCCAAACTTCGCTACGCTCAGTAAAAAATGTCATACCCCGTATGTTCAATATTCTGAAGGTTCCGTATGGACCGGTCCCCAAACGGAAGCGGAAAGCCAAATACCGGATACGGAGGCTGTTACCGCAAATGTCGGCGCAGTTTCTCATTTTAATCAGACAAATTCTAGCCGAACCGAAACCAAAACATCAATCGAATAGCCATTACGGGGGCCGTAACGAGATCTGATATCGGACCAAAGGTTCAACCATTATGTCTATTGGTATTCGGTAATTTACATTCTGTAAACTATAAGCTGGGGATGAATGTTCTGTATGTTTATTTTAATCTTTAGTTGTAATGTAGCCCCGTGTTGTTTTTGTTATCTGTCTCAGTTACGAAAAGTTAACCAATTTTATGCAGGGAAGGATTTTTTTAGATTAATCGCTTTGAAGACATCAACACAAATAACCAATTATTGCAATTTTTTCCCTGTATTGGATTTACAATAGAAATGTTTTTATATTTAATAAATTTTCGTATTGCATACGAAATAATAAAAAACTATGTGTCCATGAAACTTCAAAATCTTAATCAATGCCGAGATGTTAGAGACTAGATATAGAATAATTCATGATTTTAATGAAGTGGCAAATTTTATTCAAAAAGTGACCAACATTCGAAGAACAACCTATTCATACGAGTATTTTTCAATCCATCCAAGGTGTTTTGAGAATGCGACTACATCCTTTGTATCCACATTTCAAAAGCTTTTGTCGCATCTGTAAATGCATCATTAAGGTTCAGGTTCCACGTCAAATATACGAATAGGCAAACCATAACTATGCTCAAATATTATGCTCTTGTCCACTCCCTGCTTATTTACGGAATCATAGGTTGGAGAGGATCTTATAAAAACAACCTTAACTCAGTAAAAGTCTCGCAAAAAATTATTATAAAGGTAATACTTTAAAAAAAACTCTACTTTCCCAACGAAATTGCTTTTTAAATTGTTTCCAGTACCAAATATTGATGATATATTTAAGCAAACTTCCATTATAAAAATGTGTAAAGAAAAAAATAACACAGAATATCAAGAATTTTACAAACTCATGAGAAATGGAAATCAATTTATTACGCCAATCTTTAAAACAACTCAAATGCAAAACCATTATATTTACCAAGCCATAAAAAACTACAATAATCTCCCTTCCGAATTGCGCTGTATTACAAACCAACAAGAACAAATAAATAAAATCAAACTTTTTTTCCAAAAAACCTCAAAAAACTTTAAAAAAAAAAATATATATACATATATATATTTTACGCATAACATAATATTATAACATTGAATCTAAGTAAGAATCGTGGCTCCCTTATCAGGCACAAGGGCTCCTCTTTTCTGATAAGGTATACATGACCAATTATGAACCTTAATATTATATTTTGCAAAATATGTATGTATTAATGTAACCCATATGATCTATATTAAAATAATAAAAAAAATAAAAATAACAACGGCCCATTCTGAACTAGTTTTATTTTATTTATTTATTTGTGCGATACCTCAAAAGAGTTCAATTGTTATTTAACGATAGTTATTCATTTTATTTCTTATGCCCAGCTGCGCATTGACACGTTTATTTTTTGCCCGATGTGAAGTTAAATTTATCTTACATTTCCATATACATCGAAATTCTTTCTATCACAGGAAATAATTTTTATTGATCTGCCTGGGGTCCAGGAGTCGAATGGTCTTGTCTACATAAATAAGAGACTTAAGTTTCTTACAATTCCTGATATATCACAATTATAAATTTGCATTACTTCTGTGTATGTACATATACAGGTATTAAACAAGTCGGAGTAGAGCTAGGTAGTTTGTTCAATTAGACTAGTTGTTCCACTAATGACGAAATAAACTTTACTAAGACTGGTTTAAATTTAATGAATGATGCTGTAAATACGAGTATGTCAACAACATTTTTATAATCACAACCCAAATTCTGTATACGACGAATGGGAGTATTTAATAATATTTATTACGTGTTGGAGTTGTCGCAATAATACAGTAGATTATAATGCATCGAGTGTGATCATTTTTTCCTACGGTGAGTTTCATCTAGTGTATTTAACAGTGTAGCAATATATTTACCAATATTATTTAATTCCCTAAAAGGGTACTCGATGATTACATGTGGGTAGAATATTGTGTGCACCAGTAATAAAAACTCTATTAACAACTTTATCATTTATTATATAATTCTGTTACCTCACATATTGCTCTAGGAAGTTAATATTAAGCAAGAGACTCATTATAATAGCTTTAACTGTCAAGGCGTGTCGAGTTAAATATTACCTCGATAGTTGACAAAAATTCAAGTCATGACAGTTGAATTTACGAATGGATAAAATGATGCTATAATGAATTTAATGGGCGCCAGCTCAGAATCACATAATTCTAAACAAATTTATATAACTATGAGAGTAATCCCTAAGATACTAAAGAATAAAAAGAAGTCAATCTCAATTTGGAAGGCATCTTACGTATATCCTAAGTCCGCCAAGGTCGGCAAGCCTTCACAAACGTCCCGTGTCCCACGAGTATCTCGCCACAACTGACGGAATCACGGAACAAATTCCAACGAACCACAGCGCTCTTCAGACTAGTAGCTCGCAAATCCAAAACGGCTACTTGAGAATGCTGTCAGCCGCATACGGTAGGAACTAAAAAGCAAGACTACTACATTAGGAATGGGTATAATGTTGTAAATAGTTATAATCAACATGATCGACCTTAAGTAAGTTTACAAACAAATTTCTAATACCCACGTAAACCTGCCTGGAGGTAAAGTTCACTTATGTCAATAACAAATATAGGAATTCTGAAAGCAAAACAGATTTCAACGCGGCTATTCTCGATACTTATTTACTATCCACAAACCTCGATGTAATAAAAGTATTTCAGTAAATTTTTCTATTTAAAGCTTCAGCATCCAATTCCTATCTTACTCCATTTTGATTATTTTTACATATTAGATCTCTTACTCGTATTTTGCACCACTCTAGGTATGGTTAATGCCAACTTCTTTCAAAAGTTATTAATGCCTTGAAGAAGTCACAGTTGTTTTCGAAACTGTACGATTTTAATTTTACTTATATTTTTTTAATATTTCTCTTAAAATGTAATTGTATTTATCAATCTCATGTCAACAGTTATTCGAATATTTGACGAGGTTTGAATGAATATGGCCATTTGTATAACGGCCCCTTATTCTTGTTTTATTAAAAGCACGCGTGTAGATTAAGTCAAAAAATGTCCGCTGACTTTCATTTTCACATCGTTTACGCACACAGAATATGGAATTGTAAAAGTTTTGTAAATTTCAACAAAAAATCGTGGACTTCATAATTAAAATTGGATATGAATAATTTATTATTTTGCGAAAAAGGCTCTACCGGAAAAATAAACCTTTTACAACGCTTCAGTTCTTTATGAAAATGCGTTGATTCATATTTCTCAGCTCCCTTCAGCCGCACATCACACCCAAATAAGATTGTCATAGCCCCATTGTCTCCGGACATTCGGGAATCTTCGAGATTTATATAAAACAAACCAAGAATAATGTAATACTGATCTGCTCTTTAAAAATAATGTCATACCAATCTGCTCTTTAAAAATAACGTAACACCGATCTGCTCTTCAAAAATTATGCAATACCGATCTGCTCTTGAAAAATAATGTAATACAGATCTGCTCTTCAAAAATAATGCAATACCGATCTGCTCTTGAAAGATAATGTAATACCGAGCAGCTCTTCAAAAATAATTCATTACCGATCTGCTCTTGAAAAATAATGTAATACCAATCTGCTCTTTAATACGTTAAACGTTAAAATGTTCTAAAGTCTTTTAGAAACTATTTAGTCTTCTTTGAAGCCTTTCTAAAGTTTCGTTCTGCGAATTCAAAAATATTGAATGCAAATATTCTATTTTACAACAAAATGTGTTGTTTTCCTTAAAATCAGAATTTCCCGAGCAATCCGGAAATATTTAAATTTCTCGAATTCCAACAATGATACAGATGATAATTCTGTTGTAATTCCAGGAATACCTCGAGCACTCGCAGAAATATTTCAAAATCTTTGTTTGAAATATTGTTGTGATTACAGTTCGCCGAAGGCCCTATTGTTGAAGTAACTGCCATTGGGAAACTTAGCGCGCCGCTTATGTTTTCATTGCAAACTTCTGCCAGAACTTCAGAATTGGTGTGAAATTATTTAGGACGTGAAGTTTGTATTGCTAAATGTAAATACTACATTTTGTACTATAGTTTCCGATTATTTAAACCGGCATTGGAAATATACAAAATATACAAAAAAAATCTTTACCTAAAGAAAGAGTTTTGAACCGCTTTGCTTTGGATTATTATGAACTGATAATTAAATACTTCTGAACGGCTAAATCGGCGACTCTTTCAAACAATTATGTGTTTTGAAAGGCATTTATTTATTTTAATTACTTTGTAAATAGATTTTTCGAGAGAAATTAACATTACTTTTTTTCATCTAGGATGGATAAAAAGCGGATTTATACATTATATTTTTATTTGCTTTATATCTTATAATTATCGTGGAGTATTATTATAAATTAAATTTTTTAAATTGCACTTAACACATGTGTGCGCTAGGCCATCGAAATAATTTATTTATTGTTTCTTTACATGCGGTATCATGTTACATTTTAATTATTAACCTCACTAGGACTAGCCTGCGTCGAAGTTAATAATTTATAAAAATGATAAAAATAACACAAAGTAATGCGTTTATTGAAATATCAATGTTCTAGTTCGAATAAGGAGTACCTACTTAGCTGAAGGAACCTATTTCAATAAAGTAGTAAACATGTAGGGTGACCATGTGAAATAACATATTTTGCTATTAATTTAAAAGAACAAAGATGAAATGTAGAACAAAAAAAGCTTTATATTATGCCATTAATTTTGGACAAGGATGAGAAAAAAATATACAGCATATTTTAACATAACTACTATGAACAAATTTTTAACTCATTTTATTGACATTTTATAATTTGTTTGTGAAAACAGGACTTGCATGATTCCTGCTTTAATTTGACCTTGACTGTTTTAAATTTTTTCACTATCATTGGTTATTATCTATAATACTAATCTCAGCAATATTGCGCCATGATCTGTTACTGTTGATCAGCTTGAAATGGTAGTAGAAACTTTTGTAGATTAAATTATGATTGGTTTCAAAACCATGAAAAGTCAAAAGTGAGATGTATTTTTGAGTTTTCACATAAATAAAATCCACAGTATTAATATTTATATCCCCACATAAAATGAATTCATTATTTTGTATAGATGTGTACTCAGTAATTCAAGGAAAATCTGTTTGAGCCTGTTAGATTTTATATGGTTTTTTTATTTAAAATTTTAGTCAAACTTCCAAGTAAAGATAACTTTGCAAGTTAATGAATCATTAAAAGTTAAATCTAAATTAATATAATATTTTTTTATTTTAAGTTAAAAGAAATATACACATTTCACTTTCTTAAATTAAAAATACACATTGAAAATAAAAATAAAAATCTATATATAATTGTTTACTACTATCCTTAACTACATGCAACTTTCATAAGTACATTTGAATATTGTGTACGTGTAATATATAATATATACCTCGTGGCCTATGTTTTTTTACCACATTCAGTATTTGCTGTATGTGTATATATAATTATGTTGTCTTGTGTAGTGTTCATGTACTTGTGGTCTTTTTTATAAATGTTGTGTTCGTGTGTATAAATCCAAATATGAAAATAACACATAATACTTACACTACTCCCATCACTAGCTCAATCGGGAGTCATCTGAAGTGTTTTCAGTACTCTGATAGTTGACTTGGAAAATCACCGCTTCTGAGGTGTTGGAAAATGAAATTATATAAAATACAGGAATTTTTATAAATAAAACGATCTCTTTTGTATAAAAATGCCTCCTTTGGAGATCTTTATTTTAGCAAATGACTCCGCGCTTCCAGGAAAAGCTTAATTCTCTTTGCAGATGAAATTGGAAGTTAATTTACTGATTTTAAATCTATAAAGCATATCTCTGAATAAACCAAAACATTTAACAGCCAGGAAAAATTGATTACATAACAATTTTTCTTTGATTCTATTTTAAAATAAACTTTCAAAAGTTCAGTTAAATTGGGATGATTTGAATTCAAAGATACGAAGGTGTTCTTTGGCCATAACCGACCTTCCTTACGCCCAAAAACAAACCAACAAAGGCTTCTGAAGACCGATTTGACCATTGCAACCCCCTCCTTAAAGAATCTCTACTAATGAACATGTATATGAGTGTTGCTATTTTGACGAACAAATATTAAATATTCGTTTCCTGACGTAAAAGATCTTACGGGTATGATTTGAGATTTTCACGGACAAAAATATTATAGTGATTTGTGTAATTACACATCATCTGCCCTGATGATAGACAATGCAATGCTGTCCGAAACGTTGGCTAAAGAAGGAGAAGAACATATAATACCCCAAAAACAAATCACTATAAAGATCTTACGGGGTTGAAAGTCAAACTTACAGTACATTCATTTCATGACACAAGCTTTCCGGAGTACAATGAAGTTAATAGGACAGAACAATGAAATTAATAGGACAATACAATAAAGTTAATAGGACAGTACAATGTTAATAGGGCAGTACAATGAAGTTAATAGGACACTACAATGAAGTTAATAGGATGGACAATAGCATTATTTTTGCTTTAATTCCTTTAACACTACAATTACTTTCACAAGTTTCGTGAGTACATTTGTTTTTTTTTATTACACAAGTAAGATAAATAATAACATTTTACCAAGAATGCGGTCCATGGGTGGTCTCCGTACTTTGATATGCGTTTCGTTCTTATTCTCTTACCATTAACCGCACATTTAGGTTAATATTATGTTTATTTATATAAGGCAAAAATGGTTGTCATTTAAAAAAAACACTATGAATATGTACATACCTACACACATAAAATTATATATCAGACGTAAATCGGCAACGAACAATATCGAATGATCAAATTGGTAACTACTTTGCAATAGAGTTTTTGAAAGTGACATTTTTTGGTTTGAATGAAAAATTTGAAATTTATACAAAATACAAATGCCGAATCAGCTTTACATTTTGCTTTCTCGAAAACAATGAAAATCTAGATATGGAAAATTAATCACGTGGAAATGAAACATTTAATATCTTGATCGCAAAGTTACGAATTTGCATATCTACACTGGTCGTTGAAACAATCGAAATTAAGTAAGAAAAATAATAAGTACCTATTATTTAAAAGAAACATAAGAATAAACAGAAAATAAATTTAAGTTTTGAACAAATTCATGAATCAAACTTTTGAGCTTCTAAAAATACATTAATTTTGAAATTAAACTTTAGGAGATATCAATATCAATTATTTTTAAAAGATCTCTCTGTGTTGAATAATAAATAAAATTGCTTATAATTACCTTTCCCATTAATTCGCCGACAGTTACTAAAAGCATTCACTCTTTTATTGCAAATGCATACTTGTCAACTCAAGTTGGAGAGATGCAGTTTGTTTTGCAACTTTTTTCCCGGAAAACTGGGTCCGAATTGTATATTTCCTCGATTGCTTCTGCCGTATAAACTACGGAATCGCCAAGGGCATTGCAGAAATATGACTCAAACTACCAACCAAGTTGCAACTGTCTGCGACAATTTGCTGGTAACGCGAACTCAACTCTTATCTACCGAACTTCTATTTAAATATTATTATTTGCTTGAAGTAGGTTTGTATCAAATATAATGTAGGGTTTTATTAAAATACTTTAGAAATACTATGCGTTGTTCTTTTTGTTTTTAATAAATTCCTGCTAGGAGGGCTTTATTTAACCTCAACTCCATTAACTTTAGTATTTTTTTGAAAAGACTAGAAAAGTATCTACACATGTTCATCCTTGATTCGAATAATAACGTTTAATAATGAATAACAAATGCTAAGTTTTCCAGGTAATTGATGTAGTTTTTTAATAATAATTGATTCGATTTTTTTGTGAGACCGTCATCGATAAGAGTAGAGACAGTAGTTGTAGAAGAAGGATACCATAATTTTTTATCTGCAGAACAAATAGAAACATAAATAAATGTTATTTCACATTTAAATGAATATGGATGTTTCATTTTTGTGAAAATGTACCATTTTGTATTACGCGTAAAGCAGGCAAATATACTGATTTTTGAACATCTGAATTAGTCACATCGTACCTTTACCTACTTGGAAAATAAGACACCTATTCCTACATTGAAAATAAGACATCTACACCTACATGGAAAATAAGACCTTTGGGGATTTGGTAAGGAGACAATAAACACCAGGTGTAAGCGATAAAGTCTGTTGCTCGACACCGCATTTGTGGTGTCCAGACTTGTGGATGTGTTCAGCACCGGGGACGGACGTGGACACAGCCTGGTGCTCGAGTGTGGTGAAACAGGATAGCTGATGGTATAATTGACCTGGTAAGCAGATGCGTGGGAGATAAAGGCCCCCGAAGATGTCGTAGGGTCAAGGCGCAGACCGGGGAAGATGTCGCAGGGTCGTGGGGAGCGCAGGCCAGGGATGATATACAAGGCCAGAGCGCTGGTTCAATCCCGCGGAGTTGATTATCCGTAGCCTTTCCTTTAAGATCCGAGTAACGCCGGGCGTAGTGGGTAGGTCCGTGGCCTGTAGCGGCGCTGTGAGGTAGGAAGTGGGATGCAGCGTGAGGGCCGGCCGGGCGGCTGGTCAGTTGGCAGCGGGCTCTCGCAGGGCTCGCAGGTTGCTCACTTCTAATTGCTGATTATTGACTGACCAATTAACTCTTGATGCTGAACGTTTTTATAGGCGCGCGTACACCGAGAATCATCCAGCGTGTAGAAAGATGCGCTGCACCTACAATGCTTCGCTAGAGGGTTCTAATACGAAGCGTTTTGCATGGGCGAACATTCTCGAATATTCTAGTACGCATCGCTACATACCTAAACCTGCATTTAGATTAAGAATTTAAATAAAAACCGTTAGGGGTAGACATTTCTGTTTGTGAAATTGCTCCTCAATACAGATGTAAGATAATAAGATAAGACGCTTTTGAGAATTTCTGTAGTAAAACTAGTTATATTATAACCGAAAAATATTCAAAAGTTGGACAACAGCTTTACAAAGCTTTACTTGAAGTTCTGAAGTAGATTGTGAAAAAAATATTATTTTAACCAATACAATGGCACGATATTCCCTTCTTATCCCTTTCGACACCGACGGTCCGCGCACGTGCCCGTATTGGCCCAGTGCGCTCTGCAACTGCAGCCGAGCGGTAAAGAATATGGAGAAAACTTTGGTCACAACTTATTAAGTTTACAAATTTTGCGCAGGTCTCCCTTGGACGTGCCACTTTACTGTACGGGCCGGGTTGCAATTGCCACGCGCGGTAAATAGCGGGCACGGAACTCCCGACGCTATTTCCGCTATGTAATGATAGGGTTAATACTGAAAATATGCCTTGAACAAATCCAAAAAGAATCAAAACCACGCATTAACAGCTAGAAGTAACAGTCATTAAGTTGTACGATATACTCTTCTATAACTACATCTCCCCAAACAAACTTTAAAAATACCCTTTCAGGGGGGAACCAAATAAACATGACTCAACGATGATTCATATAAATAGTATATTTTTGACGGCCTCCGTGGTTACAACGCGGGTTCAAATCCAACCGTGCGCAAGCAAATTTCATTTGATTAATTTGTTTTATTTCACAATTTATTAATTAAAAATAATATGTACTTACCTAGTTTATTTTCGGCATAGATGATTTTATTATCGCCCTGGTGAAAGACTACCATTCAGAATTGAAACGTTACTTGATATAGCATTAGCCATGTTTGGTGACCAGATCTGAATAGCCAGGTACTTTCCCACGTTCCTTTTCCCCATATACTTCTCCTCTTATCTATTTTCAGCCTCGCAACATATTCCGATTGAGGGCACACAGTCTGACTGGCTCCAAACGATTGAAAGCAGTTGGGACTAGTATGACCTCACATAAAGTTGAAATATTTTAATCATCTGTCCAATAATAAGCCATTTCACTCACCATACCTAGAAAATCAGTTTCATCAACTTTCTTTATCTTTTTAAATACATCTATTTGAATTTCGATTATGTTTTCTTGATTGAATGAATAAAATAAATTAATTAAGTTATTGATTAATTTCTTGGAAGTGGAATTTTTACTCAATTCCCGACATCCGATTGAGTTAAAACTTGGCAGATAGATTTGTTGTCAATGACAATGCATTCTATCATTTGGTGGCACTCATGTACACACACGCGCACACACACGCATTTAGTGATAACGGTATTATTAATTGATTTTAGTCAGCCCCTGGGGAGGAAAATTCAATCCTCAGTCTAAACAAAAACTATATGTTTATTTAGGTGTATATATTTTAAAATACATCTATACATGAAATTTAATATGACATGTGATAATGAAAGAAAACCTTCACAAAGCGTCCTAAACTTTAAACGAGCCGACTTCGACTCAATTGACTGCAACTTATAAACATACATACACCCACAGTAACAACACGACAAAATACAATACTCTACAGCAGCACATATAAGCGTAACTACATTGCCCACTCTCCGATACAACGACTTCACACCATGAGAAATCATTACTTGGGTGATGTTGACATATTCAATACCAACTTGGCAAGTTTTGTGGATCATTTAAATAATTTCAACAATACTCCTAAACACATCATGTAAACCTACAAATAGCTGTAATTTTCTGTTTTTTTTCTTGTGTTTGTATGACTTGTTGCATAGCTTTTATCAAATGTAATTTTATTCTTATTTTTTATGTTTCAAAGTATCTGTCAAATTAAAATTATACTACCAACCATGTAAAAGCCCTCTGGGCGTTAAATAAATAAATATAATAAAAATAGATGTTTTGTAGTAAAAGATCTTACACATACATTTTTTTTTAACTTTTACTATCGTGTAGAATCGTGCACTAGTGTATTAGTGAATTAATGCACTTTACACCCGGAGAGCTGGAATCATTTTTTTTCTTCATATTTTTACTGTGATCTTACAGATGTATTTACTTAAATTAAAATTAAAATCCAGTTGCGAACATTCACTTATTATATAAACAGGTACATAAAATTACAAAAATCTACTCAGTCAAAGGACACATAATGTTATTATTATTTGTGGTTCACTTAAGGATTGGGAGATAATGACTGGGTGGGGTGAATGGTGCTGCCGAGATATTCGGATATGATTGGACTCTGTGTATCTGAAACTATTCCAAGCATCGATTCGACATAGAATACAATAGGAAGTCGATAGTTGTGCAAACCCTGGGTAACGGAAATACTAAACTGTTGTATTACAACAGTGCCTAACATCATTTGTGTGCGGAAATTTTAACAAAGTTAGGCATTTTTCACGGCAAAAAAAACTGTTATTTTTTTACCGACAATTTTGTGTCTCAAACCACGATAGTTTTTTTTTTCTAAGAAGAAGCAGGATTGTAATAGCATTAACCACTCAGGCCTCTGGCATATTCTCTCGGACAGTCACAATATTTCCGCTGTGCAATAAAATCCAAATAAATGGATTATTTCAAAACGTATCCGAAAACTAAAATCTGTTTTTGAAAGGTAATTAAATACGCTATAATTTTGAATGATAAAATAATGTTTATAAGACAAGTTTTTTTTTATTTAAGCAATAATTATTCGCCTTAAATACGCATTCAAATTAAAAATATCTCCCGAGTAATATAAATGCGACCGACGGGAATTAAACCCGCACCCTTCTGATTGCCGGCCAGGTGCTCTATACCACTAAGCTACTTCGGCTTATTCTCAACCCGCCAAATAATTCAATATTTACTAGTATTTCATTCAACAATTATTGCTTATTATATTGTTTCGCCGCTAAACAACCAACTCTATTTTTGTGGGAAAGGCTTTGTTAGTGCTGAATTTCCCACTAGATGGCGTCGAAAACTATTATCTACTGAATTGCAAGACTGGCTACTTTGGACTAAATGTTTTGTAATTGAAACTGGAATTTTGTCTACTTTAATCAAAAAGTTTTTCGTCAAAATACATTTTTTCTCAACATTTTAACTCTTCCAAGTCATCCAAGTAGATCGTGTAAATTTGAATATATTATGCTCTTTGCACAAATGCTGAAATCTTTGAGCTTTATGTTGGCTTCTTCTATAACAAACACGAAGCCAAAACGACTCCAAGTTATACAAGCCAAACTTTTAATTAAAATAATATATCATTTATGAACTCAAAACACACAGAAAGCGTTATCAATGTTGTGTAGTATTTACCTTGTCCTGTGGCTTCAAACCGAGTTTATCTCAATTTCATTAAGCGCTCTGACTTCCTACACACCCGTTTTGCAAACCTCATATACTGGTACGCACACCATCTTCATCTTATGAACACATAAAGTCGATCCGCCCTCTGTTAAACAGCTGAAAACTTGGCGATGGAAATAATTTGCTTGTATGAGTTATTAAAGCGGAGGCAAAAGGCGAGAGAACGGAATAAGATGAGTCGAGGAGGGGAAGAGTGTAATTAGATAATTAATCCGAATTGTCAACCAAAGTTTCTCCTAAATCTAATTAAATTTAATGGCCTTATGTCCCGGTGCTGGCTACGCTACGTAGGTTACTGTCACACGGAGAGAAACGCTGCGGAAGAGATTAAAAATGGTTACATGAAGACAACACAGACGTGAATTTGATGTTCCATTATTACACTACCAGAATTATAACAGATGGAATTACACATCTGAAATCATCTGAAAAAACTTTCTCTAACATAATAAAAACTTTTTTTTTTGCACATACGAAATTTATTTAGCACACACTTAAGGCGATGCCATACGTAGTAATGCAAAATCATATGTTTTTGGTTTGAAAATTTGGTCTCCTAGAAATGTTTCAGATGCTTAAATTAAATACTGCGAGTAGAATACATTTTGGCCTTTGAAATAATCGAGTAATTTTTAGATAAGTCTTTTTATAAGCCCAGAAAAAAATAATTTAAAGGCCTATGAAAACTGCTTTAAAATTCAAAATCTCCTACTTACGAACGCCTTTTTGGTTATGATTTTATTTTATAATGTGGAAAATTAAGTTATTTATAAAATAATCGAAAAAAATTAAATATTTATGCCTGAACATCCACAAAATAAAATAAAAGGCACTTTTTAGCCATGTTTTTTTCTTGAATAAATCAAAATAGGCGGATGGTGTTAAGCGGGAATTTAAACCTTATCGCCATCTGCGTAAGGGTTGTTATTGATAGCGGCTCAATTTAAAATATTACACGACGTAGTGCATCGCCTTAATTAATACCCCTTAACTCCTCATATATTATACTACATGATATTTTGACAGAAGGTTGGATTATTTCCGCTTTGAAATAAAATCCAAATAAATGGAATATTTGTGAACGTATCTGAAAACTTTAAACTGTGTTTGAAAGGTGATAAAACACGTTTAATATAAAAGCATTATTTCGATACATTAAAATTTTGAATGAGAACAAAAAAATAACTCATCTTCTGTGTTTTGTAACTTAAACTACTGATAATAAACATATTCAAACACATGAATTTTATTAGACAATGTTTACATTATTAGTCATGTATAACAAACGTTACTGTCACCTCACTTTTGGTCGTTTGATTATAAATATTAATAGTTAGTGGACCAGCTCTGAATAGCCAGGTACTTTCAAAAATTAGAAATGCCGTAGTTCCCCTGGTTCCCGGTTAGGAGCATTTAGGATTCTTGTGAGTGTTTTACATGAAAAGCATAACTTTAGAAATATTTCAATTTTGGCACCATCGTTAATTACATAAATCATTAACTTGTTATTAATATACACACATCCCTTTCCTCGAACACTTATGTGATGACGAAGCGTATATGTTTATGAAATTGTTATTTTATTTATTTTTATTTTTGTTTATTGCAGAAACAAACAGTACATAATTACATAGATGACAATAGTTACAAAATTATAAAAGTTAGTACAATAATTGGTACCAATGACATGTCGCTGACATATATGCATATGAGGTATATTGTACATTTTACGGTTAAGTTACATTTTTAAGTTAAGTTAAATTAGTGTGCTGGGGAAGGAGAGAGGTGTGTGTGAGTGTTTGTGTGTGTGTGTACGTGTGCATGTGTGTCTGTGTGTGGTTGTATGTGTTATGTGGGCGAATTCAGTGTGCTAAAAAAGTTTTTCTTAAATAGAGGGAGAGAATCAAAAAATATATCGGTATTTGTGCTTGTTTGAATTGAGTTGAATGTTTGAAGGATGCGAGAAATAGGGGAATTGGCTGCAGCGTTTGTATTATTACTAGTTGTGTAAAAAAGGTTGGTGTGTCGAGTTCTTTTAGATGGGGTTTAAAATTTATTTGGGATAGAAGTTCTGAGCAGTCTATTTCGTTGTGTATTATTTTATGGAGAAATGTCATGTCAGCTACCGTTCGTCAAATGGAACCTGCGTATGAGATGGAAGTCTGCAAAACTGAACGGTTGGAATGATGCCACCTCGTTCTACAACCTCATCTCAAATTTTCTTCCGTGACATGTTGAAGGCTTGGTAGATCAACATTACATTTCTGCCAATCTATTAAACCTTAGGCTTTTAGATTATGTGAGCGATTTTTTTCTCTCCACTTTCATAATGAAAACGATCGTGGATCTAATATCTAGCGAAAGATAACGAGTGACTTTAACCAATTTTGATATGATTATTTTCATGGAAATATTTTTTACATGTGCTAATTACGTCTAAAAAAGGTCTTAATATTTACGCTCGTGAAGTGAGTTAAAAATTAGACCAACTGTTTGATGAGAATCAGATAGAATTGATGACTTCCTTAACAAAATTAATATTAAGCATTGTTTTTTTCAGAATTTCCTTCTCGTACCCAAAGTTTTCAAATACTAAGATTACTTATTAAAATGAGGAGACCTTATCGGGGGATTATTCTTTTTGTCTGCGTCCTTTGTTCTCAGTGTGTTTTTTTTTTTAAATATATTATTTCCAAAATTTGACGAAATAGGTTAAGCACTCCTTATCAATGAGGTAGTAATTATTGTACTATTTTTGTTTCTATTTTTATATCGTGGAAGGTGTTCACGTTAATTTATTAATTAAGGTAGGATTGTTTGAAAACTCAGCTAAGACATGGTCGTATATGCAAAAACATCTGAAATAACCTGGGAAGGCTTGGGGCTGGATTTTTAGCTACGAAGCATTAATTAATAAATTCATAATTTTCCACGTATATGCAGACCTTTGTAAGCAATATGTTAAACAAAACATTTCCTTCAATTAATTAAATTTGGGGTATTTATCTTATTTCCTTCTTTGTACCAATAATGATATGTGTTTGTAACATTATCTTAATACATTTAACGTTTGTATACATTTTACTTATTGATAAAGAAAGAAAATCTTGCTCTTTTTAGTGTTAAGAGGAAGCTACAAGCGAAAAATGTGAATATTTTTGGTATACCTTATACTGTAGGTAATAGGCATTAAAATCGCTTGATAAACGGAGTCTAGAAACGTCCGGTTTCAATCACAAAACTGGTTTTTATTTATTTTGTAAATAATTTTATAAGAAAGCAAAAAAGTTAATCAAGTGAAACTGTCACAGATAATCTTTAAAAAGTTGTTTCCTTTATGCGTTCATACTATTGAAAAAATATTTTTTTTAGTAGTTTACATTTATATTATTTATTGGGTAATTTTTTATCTGTATTCTACCCAAGCGAAACTATAGGAAACCCTTTAATGAAAACCTTTAATTTATCTAAATCATATTTTTTGGTAATCATAATGTACACCAATTAGTTATAAAGATTAATCAAAATAGTGATTTGGCATTAACTTCGCCTTAAGGCGTATGAAACGAATTTCAAAAATTATTAACTAAATGAAAACACCATACAAATTTAAATAAATTTTTTGCATAATATAAGATTTTAGATAAAGGGTAGAGCACTATGTTACGCAGAACATATATGAATGCCAAGAGTTGTCGACTGGCGACCGTGAGGCTAGCCGCTAGTATTGGCAAAGTAGGGTGAATAGCGTTGGTAGAGAATGAAACAATGTTTTATGGTAGGTACTCGCTACAAAGCTAATAGTTACGATGCATCGAAGGCACCAGGTGACGCGGAACCCGGAAAATGTCGAAATTCCAAGAGTTGTCAAGAGATGCCAAGGCTATTTTCTAGCATTGGCGAAATTGTTATAATAAAATGGCTGGTGTTTGAGTTCACTATTTACAGTGTGTACTCGCTACAAAACCAATAATTTATTAATAGATCTTTCAACTGCGATGCGTCGGCGTAAATACTGTATGTAAGTTATCTTTTTGTGTCTTCCGCAGTGTAAACCCCATAATTCACAGTATGTGTGTATAACGCACCATGATATTGTAATATTGTGGAAGTCTTAACAAACTACCCAAAGAGCTGAGCAAGTTTGGCCATGATAGGGTGCGACGGTTCCTTGCTGCAGTGAGTGAATGTTATGAAAGACCCTTGTGAACTGAATTCATAATGAACCAGAAAGTGCAAATTTACGGGAACTTTTACTATTATGTCTGGCAAACGTTACATTTAGTGACTGCATATGAGGTATTATCATAGTAATTGAACTGCTCGGGAACGTTCGGTGTTTGGGCAGGTGCTTTTCATTTATCATGCACTTTAGCTGTTGGAAAGCTCTGCTGTCGCTTTCGACGGTTCGTCGTGTTATGATTAGACGCTATTGTTTTAACGAGTAAATCGACAATTTAAATGTTAAGAGAAAAGTTTGAATATATAACTTAAAACCTTAGTAAACTAAATATAGTTAAACCTTACTAAACTAACTGACTTATAGTAAATGCATTATAAAACCGTTGTTGCTTTAATATCCATTTATGATACCAAAAACATGTTTCAACAATTTTTCATAGAATTTTCAAAATAATGTTTATTTTTTCAATAAACACTATTCTACTTTATGTAAGCTTTTACAAAAAAATCTTTAGAGTAACAATTTTTTATGTTGAAAAGAATACAATCAGTCTACAGGTACAAGTTTTTTTCAATAATTTTAATTTTTCGAGAAGATACAAAGGAAATCTAATACAAACGAAATCTAACAAAAATTTGTGTTTGTAATTAATGCAATTTTAATAGATACTTTACATGATAAATGTCGTTTAAAAATTAAAAAGAAGTTGTTTTGACTGAGGATTGTACCGTCCTTCCCAGAGTACGGAGTCAATGGCGCAACCGACCCTTTCAGATGCCGATCGGCATAAACTGCTATAATTTTTTTCAGAGTGTCTGTGATTGGTACAAAAGGTGACAGAATACGTTGTTATCGATAACGAGTCTATCTGTCGAGTTTCTGCCCGATCTACAATTTGCATTCATTCATTACCGAAAACAAAAGTGAAATTCAAAAATGTATAAATTTAAAACGCATCCAAAATCAGCAACTTCTTTTTAATATTTGGCTTTGTATTTATTTAATTAAATTTTGATAATCATTTTTATTATCCTATTGGTCAGTAAATAAATAAAACATTAATATTTTGTGTATGAAATTTTGTTGATTTCGGAAAGTAAACTTCCCACCTTAATTAACCGCGCGATATTTTCGAATTTTGCATTTATGTTGATTTATAAGTTTTAAATGACGCAAATTATTAAAATTACCATAGACAATCAGCATTAAAATGGTCGCTGAAATTAAACTTATGCAAAAGAATTCATTTATCAAAACGAGTCCGCCGGCCGAATAATTATGTTATTGCGCAGTAGTTGCGTGGTAAAACAATCAAGATTAATTAATGATTGATAGTTAAATGGAGGACAAGTGGTATAAGTGTAAAAAATACTCAAAACTTTAAATGTTAAAGAGAAATGTGTTTAAATCTTTGCTGTTGAAATTCAGTAACATGGAGCTTATTTATTAAATCAATTTTGGCAACTTTGAGGAAGCATACATGTACGAATACGGGAGCTTAATTAGTAAATCTATTTTGGCAACTTTGAGGAAGCATACATGTATGAATACGGGGAGTTTAATTATTAAATCTGTTTTGACAACTTTGAGGAAGCATACACGTACGAATACGGGAGGTTACTTAATAAATCTGTTTTGGCAACTTTGAGGAAGCATACATGTCTGAATACGGGGAGCTTAATTATTATATCTATTGTGGCAACTTTCAGGATTCATTAGATCTTTTTGACGAACGTAATAAAATTATGCAATTAAATTTTAGTTTTCTTATAAAATAAAATGAAATTATGAAAGTGAAAATGTATTTTAATAATAATACTACTAAAATACAAAGCTAAACTTTTTTTATTTTATAATTTCTTAATTTATCCCTTAATTAATTTAATATTGTTTTCTAATCATTTGATTGATTAAAACCGTTTCTAAAATTGACAGTTTTAATATTTCAAAAAACTTAATTACTTTACTAAATATCAGTTCTATTAAAACTTGTTCAAAGAATTTTTAAAATAAAATTACACAAAGAAAATATTTCCTTTTTTTATTACGAACTTTATTGGTTAATTTCTGCCTTAAAACCAATAATTTATTATATTATTGCTATTTTTTTAATAAAATCACTGTATAATTTTCTGAGTAATTATGTACCACTAGTGACACCTATAAAAGTTAGGTCTTTTTTTTTTTTTATAGTGAATACCTCACAAGAGTCCCAACTGCTCCCGTCTGGAGCCAGTGAGACTATGGCATCCCCGATTGGGGGATGTTGTGAGGCTGAAGGTAAGTGGGGAAGGGAAAGAGGAAGGTGGGGAAGTACCTGGCTATTCAGATCTAGTCACTAAACACGGCTAAAGCCATTTGGAGCAACGTTTCAATTCTGAATGGTGGTCTTACACCAGGGCGATACTGGTAGTATCTTCCACCCTGGAACGTGCCGCAAATATACTATATATTATTTTAATTAATTAATTGTGAAATAGCACAAATTAACCAAATAAAATTTATTTGCGCACGCCGGGTTCGAACCCGCGACCTTCGGAATGGCAGTCCAATGCGTTACCACTGGACTATACCGGCCGTCGAATAAGGTAATAGTATTTATGAAAGGTTCTTGACTCTGCTATTTGTTTGTAATTAAGTCGCGTCGGAAAGGCCGAATCCTGTTTTTCGGCGTTCTAAATTTGAAGTATGTCAACAGTCTTTTCATATAAAAGGTTGGGTTTCCTTAAAATCTCGCTCTTGCTCAAAAACTACCAAAGGTTTCACCTTTCCTAAAGAACCACAGGAACTAGCCTGTATCCAGAGTATTTACTGTAAAAAGTGCCAAGTCATATCATGTGATGGTAGATATTTATTGTTAAGACGAAATAAGACGTCAAAATAATATCAGTTAAGGGCGTTTCTAGTGGGCGCGGCTATAGCCCAAAACATTTCGTTTACGCCCCGGCTTGGTCAAAATGTCGCACAGTGTGACATGGTTTGATTTCACACGGACAAGTTTTATAAATTTAAAATGATAATAATAATTTTCATTATTGTTGGCATCAGTTAATGAATTGCATAATTTGCATGGTGTTTTGAAAATCGTGGTATCTACGCACAGTATATAATCATCTGCAGTATGTAAGGCATCCCAAATAATCATAAATCACAAACCCTTTTTTGGTTTTTATTTTTTTTCTTGATAAAACAATCCCGATGGGTTAAAAAAACTCATTGTAGGACGGGAGGAACTTACAATACATAGGTGGGAGTTAATAGGTACAAAAATAAACAGGTACAAAAAGAAACAGTACAAAAATAAAAAAAATATAATATTTTTACTAATAAAACTTTTACATAGAAAATAGTTTGTACATTACAGTTTTTTTACATCTCAGATTTTAGATTTAATTATTTTTTATTTCGTACTAGAGCAATCCCGATGAGTTACATAACTCATTGTAGGACGAGAGGAATTTACAATAAATAGGTGGGATTTAATGGGTAAAATTTTATATAAGTATTTTGATATCAAAAAACCTTCACCGTCCAATGCTTTGTTTTTCTTTTGAAGTGGAAAAAATATTTCTCCATTCCGTTAAATATTTTCCTTGGTGCCGTCATTTTGTTCGGGATAAAACTCATTTTGTCTTCTGTTTTCCCATATTTAACTGAAACGTACGTATATATTAGCAAACAGATTTATTATAAATTGGTTAAATTTTCCCTTAATTTTGAATATCATTTTAACGAAAGTAAATGCAGTAACTTGGGGAGATAATTCTACAATTCTCTCTACAATAAATAATTTAACAATCTACACGATTGTACAATTTGAAAGATGAATAACCCTTTTTAATATTCGAATGACTTTAGGTACTTTATTAAAAACTTTATTGTAAATTTTATACCAGCTACTTTTTGTAATATCTTATACTAGGGCAGACCCTGTGAATTCTTGAAAAATCTGTATGCAATTTAAACTAAAGCAATTTTATGTTAAAATCTTATATTAGGTATAGAAAGGTATTTATGGCATGTCTGAATTCTTCACATTCATTTCCAATTTTTCTGTGCTCAAAAATTGGCGTGACTGAAAGCCAAATAAATATAATTTATAATGAAAAAGAAAAAAATGTACATTATTTATAATTATTATATTTGAAATACTTTTTACATGAAAAAAAAGTTCTACTATATAATCATTTTTAGGCGCCCCAATTACAAATAACAATCACACATAACAGCGGAATTTTTAATTGAAAATAATATTTAACGTAATATTTAACTATTAAAATAAAGAAACTTAAGAATTTTAAAAAAATCTACAAAATAAACTGTTTTCATATTTTTTTTACTATGTCCAAATATTTTCTGAAACTTAACCACCGTGCACTTTTTTAAGTTCAAATTATGTCTAAAATATAATGTTTTCTTTTTTATTGGTGAAACATACAAAAAACCTTTACTCACTTGTGTAAGAGGTCAAATTATAAAAAACAGAAAATTTCACTAATATCTTTAAAAGAAATTACTGGACATACCGTCCGGGAATCAGACGACCTTTCCGGCTTAAGCTGTGGCCGTTACTAAAGAATAATGCTGTAAGTGCTTGGGGACCTGCACACGAATACGGTTAAGTGCGCCTCAGAGTGTTGGAGTAACGTACGGCGAGTTTTCTTTATCGGAAAAGAAGTTTGATATTTCCGAGTGTTATATTTTAATTGATTCTTATGAATACATAAATAAAATCGCTAATTCTTATGGAGAGATTCCTCGGGAAGTTACTAATTCATCGTTTACAAAAGTAAATCTGGTGCTTCCCGCTCATCTTATAGTTGAAAAACGTTTTATAAAATTGGCAAACCGTTTTACATAAGATATTTAATGGTGAGGTCCTATTTTTATTAATCTTATATATAAATAACTTGCATCCCTGGGAATCCCTTTAGAAACATTTAATATTTTAGTAATACGTACATCACGAATAATTAAAATGTGAGCGTCAGGGCAAATCCCTGTTATTAGGGTATTGTGTCACCTTAATTAAAGTGATTCAGTATGCTCTCAATAACGGAGTTTAATTAAAAGGACCCTAATTTATAATAATCACTAAAAAGTCTGTCATCTATCGTACAGTCCTTGCAGAAATTATTTAAAACAATAAATTCATCGCGATAAAACGTACGCTCGATGCTGAAAATGAAAAATGTTATGATTTGCATGAAATATGAGATTGATAAAAAATTTGTAAGGATATAAGTTTCAGAAGCGGAACTGGAAAAGGAGTCCATCCATAAAGAGGGAGGTTCCGATTTCGAGTCTTGGACGCAATTTAACAGTTTTTTTTTTCTTTGACTTTATAATAATAATAATATAATAATAATAATAAGTGTTTATTCCGGTATGTGGGGAGGTTAATGCAGTCCCACACATTCCATATAGAGATACAAAAAGTATGATCAAAAACAAAAAATAGAACAGGAAAACAAAAAAACAAAAAAAAACAGATGAATTGAACATAAAATAGAATAAAATGATAAAAATAATAGAAAATTGAAGCCTTTAGGGAGCCGTGGCTATATTATGAGTTTACTAATATTATTTATAAGATAACACATCAATGTTAAAAACTTTCTACCGAGATAGTTTTAGATTCTTATTTAGCTCATGCAATGAGGGTTGAAAACTTAAAAGTTTTTTCAATTAAAAAGTGAAAATGTTTTGATTTTATCACTTACACCATTCTTTGTTATAGCTATTCAATCGATGAAATGCTGTCAGGCCAAGCAGTATTGTTGAGTGCATTCAAATACCATACACCCTATCGGTACCAACCTATCGCCATCTACCGCCGTTCCCCGCAAGCTCTCTCTCGATCATGCTTGAGCATCGGTGCATATGTAAACACGGGTAACATTTACACTGCATATTCTAATTACAGTGCACACAATACATTATCAGGCAATATTAATTTGATATGATGTTTTTCTGAGGATTGAACCTTCTTTCCCAGAGACTGGAGTCAACCGCGGTAACAACTGAGCAAAATTCCAATAGGGTAGGAATGAAATTTATTTTCTGTATTAACTGCTCTAATATCTACAGATTTTGGTTTAAAATTTATTCTAACGACCGCTGCTTATCTTTATGGTAACAATTTTTGTTCCTAAAAATAGAGAGCGTGTGCAATATTTTTTAGGATCTCTATTAAATTCAATACAAGAAGTTTCATAAAAATATTAAATTACGAAAGCTCCAACTTGGGGAAAAAATAATACGTATATCATTTTGCTTATAATATTGATCATTTATTAAATTGGCACTGCTCTCTAAAAAGCAATCGTAAATTTACTGTTAGAACTTGATATTTCATATTAGAAATAAAGCTTTAAATTTTTTATTTGTGGTTTATTTATTTATTATTATTTTTTCATGTGATTACCGCACAAGAGTCCCAACTGCTCCCAACCGTCTGGAGCCAGTTAGACTATGGCATCCCCAATTGGGGAATTTTGTGAGGCTGAATGTAGTATAGAGGGGAAAGAGATTGGGGAGAGGAAAGTGGGGATGTACTTGGCTATTCGGATCTGGTCACCAAACATGGCCAAAACCATTGCAAGCTTTATTTAAAGTTTTTCTTTTACATATTCAATTAACAAAAAAACTAGCTATTTATAAAAAAGTTATATAGTGTAATTATTACTACGTGTGACAACTGTTTCGCGTTCTGAAGGCATTATCAAACTTTGACTCTTTGACAGTTTGGTAATGCCTGCAGAAGGAAACACAGTTTTGTAAATTGAATAAAATATTATTGAATATATTTAAAAAAAATGCTTTGTCTAAAATATTCACCACAGAAGGACAGATGCCTATATATCATAGGAAGCGTTAAAAAAAATCACCAGATGTTTTGTTATTATGTGGTTTATGGGTTACTAGCTGAGGTATCCGGCGTTGCCTGTGCTTTAAACAAAGTTTTTCGAAATCTGACTTATACTGACCTTTCTCCTGTTTTGAAGGTTAGCCAATCTCAGGATTAAACAGTAGATTTGTATAAAAATCAAACAAACGCCGCACCGATCGTCCGCCGGCAACACACATTAAACATATATATAAATAGATGAATTATGTTCGTAGGCTTTCAATCATGCATTTGCGGCAAATACAAGAGACACACAGAAGTCAGAAGTTTAGTAAATTAGGAAAGAAAGTCCTCTTCTATCCAAGGCAAAGTTTGAACATTCCGTAGCACGTTTTATTTAAAACAAAAACATCTTAGGGGTCAACATTTCTAAACAAATTTGATGAGTGGGTAAGAATATAAAATTAATTATCAGCATTGTTAGGGGGGTAACCATCACGTGCCGAAGGATGTAATGTGTAAAGTTAGGTGCCAAAGCTAACATAGTTTAGCAAATATTTTAAACGCTTCCATTTTATTCTATCATTTTAAACACTTGCTTAAAAAGTTTGTCCTTTGGCTACTGGACAATTTTCCCATGATATTGAATATAAAATACAATGTAATAGGATATAAGAAATATGATTCACGAGTGGGTGGAAAGAATGGGTGTTGCGAGAGTGCCGATGGGGGAAACTAGAAACTGTGTATGAAATACTTTCATCCCCAACCTCTGATCTGAAGACATTTATTTTTTATATGCTGTTATCGGAAACTTTATCCCTTCTTATAAAGTTCTGTATAGTTTTACGCTGTGCTTCTGATATTCTCAAACTCTTAAGTATGTACGATCAAAACTCATTTTTCTCAGCTTTATAGAAGAAAAACATTCTGTCGAAACCTTATCCGTAACAATCACTTTATTCGTTGCTTTTTACGCTTTCAAAGGCGATTCTTAGCAAAACAATTACTGAAAATAAAACCGGAACAATTTTCCGATATTCTGACATTCTATATTTCTTTCTTCGCCTTGGTTTTAAAAAGATAAGCAACGTATAAAATTAGCTTATAAAAGTTTTTTAATAAAAATAATGAAAATTATAATTTTTATTTCAACATGCATTTACTAATTGTCGTTTTTCGACTAATAAAAGCAAAAATTGTAAATTATTGCGAACAGCAATGTTAATGATTGTGATGAACTTGCCCTGGGACATTTTTTTTTAAGTATTGATTTATTATGGTGGGAAAGGAATTTTTCAGTTGATCTCACGAGATGGAGACTTCCAGATGTTGGCCTTAAAGCTGTTTTAGAAACAAGTGTTTAGATTTATTAGGGTAGAGAAAAAAAAATGGGAACGTGCACTGTATCGTCAGAGACCTCCGGGATGTGGTTTGAATTCTTAGATTTTATTCAGTGGAGAGCGAATTTGGGCTGGAAACTGGATCTAGGGGGGTCGTGTTTCATTCTTTTGCAAAGAATTGGATATTTTACTCGAGGAGTAACAATTTATTGGTTTTCAAACGATTTAAATTAATGTGACAGGTTCTAGGGCCATAATTGATGTGTTCCTTTAGTGCATTTCTGTCTTTTGAAAACAAAAAGCATTCAGAATTCAAAAGAACATAAATTAGAAATCGCATATGGTGATTTGGGGGGTTGGTTTGAGAAGGGGGAGTCTGGATTTGAAAGCGCGAGGAGACGGTCGAGACAGTCAGCGTTGAAGATCGGAAGGAGGAAGTCGATAGTCGTGGTTAAGGAGCGCGGGCGGGTAGTCAGTTTTTTGGAGTCTGGATTTGAAAGCGCGGGGAGACGGTCGGGACAGTTAGCGTTGAAGATCGGAAGGAGGAAGTCGATAGTCGTGGTTAATGAGACGGTCGAGACAGTTAGCGTTGAAGAACGGAAGAAGGAAGTCGATAGTCGGTGGTTAGAAAAAGCGGTTCAAGATAGTCAGTTTGAAAACGTTGGGAGGCGGGAAATAAAGTCAAGGGGGTCAGAGTTTCAAGGTCTGGGAGACGGTCAGGAATAATCAGGATCGGTCAGCGTTTTAAGATAGTCGAGTTAGTAAAAACTAGGAAGCGCGTCAACAAGAATTAATCGTCGGGACGCGAACACGGCTAAAATCATTTAGTGTAGAAGGTGCGGTTTTCTAACAGCATGAGTTTTCTGCATGTGACTGTGTTTGTTTTTTTATAATTATTTGGATTGTTGACACTAAGATGTATCGGTAAGTCTATTATAATCTAATTATTAACACTTATTTCCTTAATGTAAACCAAATAATCCAATTGTATTTTGAAGTAAGGGTATTCAACTTGAGCACTATAGGTACCCGTTAGCGAAGGAGGTCATAAATTACGAGACCTGGCCATTAAAAAAGGGACGAAGAACGGTTACCCTGAAACCGCTTTAGATCATCCAACAATAGACATTGTTTATGAGTTTAAAATGATTTAATAATTCTCTAGTAGTTATATTTAGCGCCAAAATTTATAGAACACAAACCATTGTATTTATGCAGTGTTTTTATAGTAACGGATAGAACGGTAAATTAAATCTTCAATGCCTGTTATTTGAAAATGAGTTGTCGTATCCTCCTTGGGAATTCAACTTATTCTATACGGAATTCATAAAATATATTTAATTAAATATAACTTATTCAAACATCACTCTTTTCATTCATTTTGAATCGGGATAACGCAGCGGGTCACAGCTAGCCGCCGAGAGAGTGCATCTGTCTGGCATTCCTATTCTATCAAGCGAGATTTTAATTTTTCATAGGTTTGACGGGGACGAAGTATACGAATTTTCCGTAGGCTGTCCTATCTTACCAAAGTGACAAAAGCGAAGGGAACGAAATTTGTAATTTGGCTTGCCTAATAGGGACTCTTGTGTTAGCAAAGTCGATAACCCTGGATACCGATATAACGTCTATTTTAGTATAGCAGCGCCGGCTTTTTCCCCTGCTATTGGTGTGGTTGAGTTATTCCCGTAAAAGCACCGGTTTCTGTCGAAGGTGTTGGCGGACCAGCCTTAGATAGTCACCCGGAATAGACCCCTGTTTCGAGTATTTTCAGCTGGTGAGAGGACGCTTTCACTGAGTTCAAATCGAAGGGAACGAAAATTGCTAATGGGCTTTCCTACTTGAGTTAGCTGGTAGACGAAGGAACAAAGCGGATAAGGGCTATGCTATTCTTGGCTGGCGTGTGAGGAGGATTTTCTCGCTGACAGAACGAAGGGATCGTGACGAATATGAAGTTGTTTCGGCGCTTTCTGACGTCCTTCCTGTTAAATTCAATAAGTACTTACCCCACTATAGGAGGAGAAGTCATCCAGAATTAGGTTGGAAATTGACTCCGACTGAAACCGTTTGAGCTGACGGAGATCGGATGATTTCAGATTCACGACCTGATGATTCCAGTATCCCTGATCCTTAGCGCCGGAAGTCGAGGATATCAATTTCTACTATTCTTTGATATTTGAAGCGAACGGAGGGTAACAAACGATAGAGCGAATGACCATGACTTTGAAGTGGGGTAAAATCTCCCGTCTAGGAAACATTCGTTATGTCGGATGGACGCCCTCATCCAAATTAAATATTGACATGACTATTTTGAGTGTGGACGAAAGACTTGAAGTATGTTCTGTATTGTACATATGATAAATATGTGTCACTACCTCTACTGGAACGAGAAGCTGTATAGACTGGAGCCGGAAGCTATTTGGAGTAGCGTGACTGCAGAGGCGAAGTCGAACAAACTGAAGCTGAATTCATCATTATTCTTACGAGCGTAAACCAGAGGGGTGTTCACGGGACTCCCGAACTCCTGACGTTGCTGATGCAAACCACTTCAGTATATGTTTATGTTTGAGGTTAGTAGAGTGGACTCCTAATTTTCGGCATACTGGCGAAGCTCAACTCATCATCGATTTGGGGGAGGTTGACGCGACCTAAACCTCGCGCTACCCACGTGGCCCAAATGGTTCCTGACACCAGGCTATCATGCCACCGGACCGGAGCAGCCCCTTGTACCTAACGGTATAAGATGAATCTTCATCATTCATCATCAACATCAACATCAACAGTTACCACCAAGGACCCACATTCCACCTTCATCACCCTCCGGCAGGAGGCAAAACATGTCATTATCTCATCTGTCGCTGAGCGATATTCAATTCATTTCTGGAGGTGTTGGGATTGGACCATCAACTTGGCTGCTCTCGAGCTGGTCACGTTGATGGATGGGATTTGGACGGAGACCAATCGAAAGCAACACATGTTTTGTCTCTAGCTATTCCCGAAAATACCTACTCATAGAAATAACTCACAAAACTAACAATCCATAGTCAAATCATTAACTTAGAATTTTGTGCATCTTGAATTGAATTGTCTATAGCGAATTTCATGTACTTGTAATTAATTGTCTCATTATATTAGCACATTATCAACTGCAGCAACCGGAAACGTTTGGGCGAGCAAACAAGGTAGGAAAAGGTAGTTAAAATCAGGGTAGTCGGTCATTGTCTTATTTTCAAACCATACAGAATGTAACACGCCTCATCTAAAAAGAACCAAAGTTACCACAACCAATTAAAAGGATCCTTCAATGAATTAATCCCTGTCGAAACAAAAAATTGACACAACGTGACATATTAATTCGTTAAGATTGAAGGGTTGATAAACCGCGAGAAGTTAAAACCCAACGCTTAAAAAAAAATATTAATTCGTTAAGAAGATCTATCTGGCTTCTTTCCTTTGGTTTTGACGAAAGGAACGTTAAAAACATTACATGATTTTTACAAATATGTAAAATCGGTGAATACGGTCAGCAAAAAACTTTTAAATATAGATTTTTTTTTTCTTTATTCATAAAATATCTTTGAATACAGTTTTTTACATGCTTTTCGACTACCACTCTAGACACTTGTCCGTATTATGGTAGTCGAATTAATTTTTCTAATTAATTAATTAATCTTTTTCATTAATATTTGAGAAAGATATATATTTTGAAGTGTTAAAAAATTATATTAATTACCCCTACCCTTTACCTACCTCCCACTCCAACACCTAGAAATATATATATTTAAATAGAACATACAACATAATAAAAAATACATAAACAAAATTTATTAACTAATTACAATTCCCGGTTAGTGGAGAATTATTCTCGAGTCTAACTGGGTACTTAGTCAATTTCCTAATTTATTTATTTTATAATATTATTAATATACATATATTTATTTTAATGTTCTCTAATATGTATATATAAATATATCTGTCATTATTCTTATATATTCTCCTGATGAAGGAAGGATACTTCTGATACCGGTTGAGTGTAATTAAAATAAAGTAGTCTAAAACTTAGTTATATTGTAAGTTATGGCAAGCCACATAGTTAATCATTTTTACAAATATTCAAATTTATAGTTAAAAAATCATAATTACAGTAAAAGGTAAATTTGATGATACGAATAAAATACATTTTTTCATCTTAATTTTTTCGCAGAATTGATTGAACAACTCAATTTTAGCCTGTACATCAAATTTCATGATGAAAAACAAGTTCATAGGTTTCTTTTTATTCTTAAATGTTAATTGAAAGTTCCCTTTAATTTTTTTTAACTAAGCCGAATTCATAGCGTATATTGGAGACTTACGAACTGAAACCTCGTAAGTTACAGAATATACTTTTCTAAAATGCTTTTATGATCTTGTGATATTAAAAATTAGATGAAGTTACATAAATACATAATTTGCTTTTGCCGCTAAATTTATAAAAGCTCTCTTTCCAAGCACATTCCTTCATTACTCCCCTTTACTTTGAAATATTTTCTGTTACACTTTTAATATTTGTACTATAAAGTTTTTTATTTAATATTCATTAAAATTATTAAAATTATAGTATTTAAAAAAAATAATTTAAATAAAATAGAGTTCCATAAATGATACTTGAAAACAATATTTTTTATCCGTACGTATGTGTTACTAGAATAAGTTTAAGTAGTTTGGCAGTTAACTGTACAGTAATTTGGCTTATCGGGGAATTTATTTATTTTATTATTTTACGTCCAGAGGGCTTTTACATAAATATAGGTAGTATAATTTTAACATGAGAAATAATTTTGAACGTGATAAAGAAATAAAAAAAAAAAAATTTACTATGATTTTTTTATGTATCCTTTTTCATAATTAAACTCTATAAATAACCTATGTATATACTAACGACATATTTACCTATCGTAACAATAATATACTGAATATTTAAGAACTGTCACTTAAATGATAATATTTTACGAATCGAAAAATTAGTGATATTTTTTGTTTGAAAATCTTAAACAAAGACATTTGAAATAAACACTTGCTCTTTTTTACCTTCGATTATTATTTCAGGCCTATATTTTTACTTTCCATAACTATAATAATTCCGACGTTGCTTTCAAACGGCGTTCATAATAATAATAATAAAATGATTCTATTATTTCTATTGTGCCACTTTTGTGGGAAAAAAACCTTCAGGGCATTATTGTCATTTTTGTCCTGAACCAAATATAATTTTTTCATGTTTCGCTTCGACTTAGTGTAGTATGAGCACTATCAGCCACACAACTGCACTAAAAACACCACAAAATCTGATATTATTATTATCTTTATGACTGTACGGTTTTGGATTGTTGTAAACGGATGTGGCACCATCTGTTTTTTTTAAAAAGAACCGATGAAGTTTTCAAACAGCATCCCCGATGAGAACATGTCAAAATGAACATTTAAAAAGCTTTGAATGCTTTTTATCTGGTAGTAGGTGTATATGATTATTTCAGCAACATAAGATAAATAACTTTTAATATGTAAATGAAATCCTCAGCACGAGAGATCCCAGTGAGGATAATAGATCGCCATCTCAACTTGCCATACTACAAAAAAGCCAATGATACATTTATTATAATAAGGTAAGGAGACACATTAAAAATCACGGGATAGTGTGGATTCTTGAAAATGAATTTTGAAAATGTCACTAAAAACATTGCACAATAATAAAGTAGATAGGAACCACTTTTTAAGTCTTAATTTTTTGAAAATATTTATTTCATTCTTTATTCTTCATTACAAACACCCGCTTAACTGCCAAATCAGTTTTTTAGCAGGTTAATTTTATAAGTATAATATTAAAGCACAAATATAACAAAAAACCATAATTCTGAAAATAGAGATAAACAAATAACATTATATGTAATAACAATATGTCTTTCATAGATAGATTTAACGCATAAAGGCATACACACACTCAAAGGCACACAACATATATTAAAACAAACTTATAGGGATATTCATAGGTAATATTACATTCATAAAGTCAATAGATACTAATATATAGATGCTTAAGACAATATCAATATAAAAATAATCTTTGTTTACTAACCACTTTTTAAGCACAAGATGTACAAGTATGCACAAGATTAAGTGAATGTTCGTTGCCTGTATTTAGTTGTAATTTTTGGAATAGCCATGTCTTTTCAATTTGACTAAATCGTGTTGTTAATCAGATCCATTCAATTTAAGTGACATTTTGAAAATGAAACTAAAATTCAAAGAAAATTTGAATTCATCTAACCAGATTTCATGCAGGCATAACTAACTAACACGACTGACGACCGTAATTTGTATATTTGGTTACTATATAATAATAATATTATAAAGTAGTAAACATAAACTACTAAATATCACAAGTTTTCGTATCATCGAAGTTTCTGTTTACCATACGCCGTTTCAATACTTTAAACATGCAAATAATAATAAATCTTTTATGCTCGTTCAAACAGTTTCTCTTATTTTTCATTTCCTTAGCCGAGTTGTATTTTTAAGCTCCGCTTACTTTTCGTCGGAAATTTCTGCTTTTGCTTGCAGTACTGGTGGGTCTCGGAAGAGCGTGTGAGGAGTGTGGAGGAATAAATGTGTTTGCCAAGAGAGGAATTTGTGTGATCATAGACAGAGCAAAGTGAAACTCAGCCAGAACCGAATCCGAAGCTACGGATGCCCGATCCCAATGGCAGGAATTCAAATAATACTGTCAACCCTATCTAGACTTCAACTAAAAAAGTAAACATTTTTTAAACTTTAATTTACGCTCATAGAAATCGGCTGGTATAGAACCATTTTTTTAAAGAAAGACCAAAATTCTCGGGCTACAAATAACCGAACAATATACAAAATATAATAAATAAATTATATATTAAACTCTCTGAAATGGAAGGACCAAATATGGCAAATTGTGCTTTTTTAACTATCCCGCAGCCAAGTGGGGGAGTAGGTAGTACCCAAAATTACTATCCTCCTTATATTAGCTTAAATACTTGACATAAAATTTCGGTATTTTACGTATTTCTGCGCAAATACATAATTTACCATTAATAATTGACTGAATAATTGGGATTTCTTTTGTTTAAAAGCCCATAAGACAGAAAAATGCATGGGGTTGTCGGAAAACCAACTTGGTTACAGAAGTTTTGTTAATGTGTAAATATTTAAGAATCAGAAAATTGCTGTCGATAAAAAACTACATTTAATATTCTACGTCTTGGTTCAATCGACTTCATAATATCCTATGAATAATAATGGGGATCCGCATATAAAACTAAATGTCTCCCAATAAGAGTAAACAGAGAATAATAATTAAAATCGCGTATCCCAATGAACTACCTTATTATCGTTATTTAAAAACCTGTATATTAAAAATGTAATTTTTCAAATTGTAAAAGAAAAAGATAAGTACAGATTTTCTTAACTGAAAATCATTCTTGACTTAAATACAGTTCTCCATGCCAAAAATTAAATTCTTCATCTGTACAAAATTATTATACTTAACCAAGGAAGACCTTTTTTCAATCGACTACCGGAAGAAATTAGAAGCATTAATAACAAAATCCAATGTAGTAATGTCGATAAAATATGAGAATCTAGGTTCGAGTCCCAATTGGTAGTTTGGACAAAACATGAGGATCTAGGTTCTAAACCCAATTGGTAGTGTCGATAAAACATGAGGACCTAGGTTCGAGTCCCAATTGGTTGTGTGGATAAAAGATTAGGATCTAGGTTCAAAATCCAATTGGTAGTGTCGATAAAATATGAGAATCTAGGTTCAAGTAACAATTGGTAGTGTGGATAAAACATTAGGATCTAGGTTCAGAACCCAATTGGCAGCGTCAATAAAACACGAGAATCTAAGTTCGACTCCCAATGTTACTGTGGATAAAACATTAGGATCTAGGTTCAGAACCACAGACATATGAATATTAATAGACTAGAACTTAAGGGTGAGGGGTAAAATCAACTGTTGAAGAACGAAGAGGGTAAAGCTGACTGTGATTCGTCAATAAATCAATCTGATAGTATATAGGCATCTCGTCTTATAATATCACCATTTCGTTCTTAAAAGTAAAATCTGCTTTTGAATGAATAGAAATTTTTACATGGAGCGCAAATTACTCGCCACGTTATGAACAAATTTGCGAATTCCAAATTCGGCAAAAAAAATTCTTCTATTTTCAGAGTCGAATATTTTGTTTACGTATTTAGTTAAGACACTTTTATAAATGTTCATAATTTACTTCCCAGTAACAACGATGCGCACACTTGAGAATCGCTACATTCGACCATTAATAATAAAATATTGAAATCTTTAAGAAAATATATAACATTTCACTTTTAAAAAGATAATAGAAAAGTAAAACAACTAAAAAAAAACAAATGAAATTTTATACACACAGCTTTTACCAGCGATTCCTAAGAACATTTGGAGTAAAAATTTGGACATCATTTTGCCTTCCGATGAAACTTTTTCAATTAAAAACAAAAACATGTTTTTCTATCGCCACTCGGTATAACCTAGCGCATTACGTGATATGCACTCCTTCTCGTTCCAGCAGTACCGTACATACGAAACAAGTGCGTACCTAACACGTTGTCTGTTGCGACCAAAGATAATATGTGATCGGTGGCGACGTGCGATAGAAAAATATAATATTTTTAATTTTAATAGATAAAAAAATATCATCGGACAGCAAAATGACACATACATTTTTCATTCCAAACATGCTCACTGTATCTACATTTTACTTCCAAACATACCAATTTTTCACAATTGATAACCAACCATTTATCCTATATTAAGTGTTGTTTATGAGTTGTGTAAAGTTCGAAACTCGTTTAGTAATAACGCAATTAAAGTGTAATAAATTAAAAAATTATTGGTTTATTATCCTTTATTAATACGACGGAGTTCCAAATGATACTATTATGTATTTTATCAAAGCGCAAAAGGCGAAGGCACATCCCTGATTCTTGTGCACGGCTTTGTGTTTCGCGTCCATCGCGTGATAGTATATGTTTCTAAAACTGATCCATAATATACGATGTGAATAAGCTTAAAACAAAGAAAAATAATGCTCACCTATGGAATGTAATACGACAATTGGGTTTATTCTCTTTTTCACTTCTATTTTTACAAGTATTCATAGCGCAAGCCACCATTTTACCGTGTTATTTCGTAAAATGAACTCGACCATAGCTTGACGCTAGTTCGCACAAGAATGATGACGTCACATTCTCAAGATTCAAGGGAGGCGATACGCGAGCCCAGCCGGCTCCAATGGAACCGGTATGAGGAGTGGGGAATAATACGCTTTTAATTACTTAGGGCAGGTCTACTCATATTCATATGTCAATGTTCAGAACCCAATTGGTTGTGTCGATTAAACACGAGAATCTAGGTTCGAGTCCCAATTGCGACCAATATCTTTTTATTTTCAGTGTCTTATTCTATTTTAGTTGAGAGATGTAAATATTATTTTCAATTACTAAATATATATTAAAATGAGGTTTCGACCTTATAATTATAATAATCGTGATATATGCGCATCCTTTCTGTCGAGTGTTTTTAGGTCAACGGAACTAGTTTCGTTAACTTCGATTATGAACTATTCTGTTGCTTTTTTTGTTGGATTATAATGGGTAGTTGGATACTAGAAAGCTCTGTTTTCGTGACAAAATCACCTCAAGGGCACAACTTATTTTACCTAGCCTGCAACTATCACTAAGACATTATCCACTTACAACTATGACTTATAACCATTAGTAACTTACTAATTACTTAACAGCTAATGTCGTCAGAACTTATTGTTTTGGTTTTTCTGGATTTTCTGTTTTGTGTTAAATATTTTATTCAACTGTGCAAAATATTTTTTGTACCTTCACAATTCAACGAAAGCATGTTGCATTTTTTGCAAAATAATTTTAGAAGACAATTTATTATAAGCATTAATTAGTGGCCCGAAACACAATTATTAATTGAAAAAATCTTGAAAATAAGAATTTAACAATACCTTTCCTACAAACATATAGTTGGTTGTTTTCAGGAGGAAAAAAATCAATAATTGTTGAATTAAATACTAGTATTTATTAAATTACTTAGCGGTTAAAAATAAACCGACATAGCACAGTGGTTCCGTGCACCTGACTGGCAGTCAAAAGATGCGGGTTCGATTCCCGTCGGCGGTATTTATTTCTTTAGGAAGATTGTTTTCAATTTATATTTTTGTTTCAGGCTACTAATTATTGCTTATAAAAATTTGCTATCCTTTGTGTTTTGCATAAAAAGCTAGTCTTGCAAACAAATGTTTACCTTTAATAAATATTAATAATTTTAGAAGATTTAATAAAAAATTGGTGACGGACGAAGATGAAATTTTAGGTTTAGCAAAAAACATAAATAAATTGACGTGAGCGATAATTGATCTTAGGGCTTCGTTTTTAAACTATTTATCGTATCAAACATTATATTAAAACATCTGGCTCGATGTGTCCAGCGAAATTAGGAGTGAAAAAATAAGTCTATGAACCGTATTTAACTACTGAACTGTTCAGACATTAGACACTTTCTTTAATACATTTGAGCCAATTTTATTTGAAATAACATTAAGTAACAATGATCATAAAAATAGCAACTTAAATCATAAAAATTATGCTCCATAAACACAAGTTATACAAAGACGGTATAAAACAAAGAAAACTTTTCTCATAACGGTAAATTCACTAGTCTAAGATTTCACGGCGTCCTTATTATTTGTGTTTTCTCCAGCACATTATTTTTAATTCGATTATTGATCTCGGCGATGAAAATAGCTTTTTAAAGTTGAGAGCTTTTAGGCTACGTGCTCGAATATCTCACCGAAGGGAGGAATACTTCCTCGAGGGAAATTGTCGCGGGGTAAAAACTCAATTAGACCATTTTCCTATCGCTAATGGCGTAGGCTCATGTTTGCTTAATTTTTAACAAGGCGAAGAACAATCGAATTTAACAGTATTTGTAATATAATATATTGGCGGTTTTGGTAACTGGAGTGGTTGATAATGTTGATATAATATATTCAGTATCATCCTGGTAAAGTACACCATTCAATTCATTCTAAATTTTTTGTTTGAAATGGCTTGTGCCTTGTACCATTTTGTGGTCAGATTTAAATAGTCAAGTAGGAATAGGTACTTTATTCCCATCCCTTCAGACTATAGCAATGCCACTCGGAGTTGCCATAGTTCCAATGGTTCTGGGCAGCTGCGATTATTTCACTTAAATTACAATATAATAATTAGTTTTTTTTTAAATAATTTTATTTTAATATGGTGTGCTTTTTAACGTATGTGTTTGAAATTCTTTCTAATATATTATAATAAAAGATTTCATGCGGCAAAAGCAAAAAAAAAAAATCACATATCTAAAATATCATCAAACATTATAAAGAGCAATGTTCCAAAAATATACCACGGTATTAGGTTATTTAGTTAGTTAGTTACTACGGTAGTTATTTTTGCAATTTTGTGAAAATATATTACTTATATGTCTCAACTACTGCTTTATTTTATTGAATTAATTATATTATTGCATAATATGCTTTGCCATGTATTGCCATCTAACGGTGGGTGGGGGTAATAAATTCCATTTAATTATCGTTTAAACCCAATAAACGATGTTTTTCTAGTGAACGATACATATTCACTACGCCTTGATAAAGAAAAAAATATGTAACAAAAACGAATCTTCGTCCTTTTTTTCAGCAAAGTATTGCCTTTCTACCAAGGTGATGGGCTTTTGATTTCTCAAACGATTCGAAGATTTTTTTCAAACGAAGCCAGCCATAAATCGACTATTTTTTCTGGTAATATTGGATTCTTAACGCACCGTCACAGATGGTACCACTAATACATTCATCATTAGGTGGTTTTCAGCTCTAGCTTTCATGCTGATTTAGTGTAGGAAAAACCAGACTATGGGTTTTAATGTCGAAATCAACCAATATTTTCGTGGTGGTGAGTGATCGCTATACATAGTTGACACATTTGTGTATCTTCTATATTTCTTGATATGAGCGAGGTTAAATTTAGTACCAGTAAAAACGCGAAGTAACAAGCCTGACGCATCTAATGGACTGATGCAACTAAAGATAATGTTGGAACCCTCTAGTATTAATGTTGCGAAGATTGGGGACATGCCATACAACGCACTGGGTCCATATTTTTGGAATGATCGGGAGATCATTTTAAAACTTTCAAACTAACCTGATTAAAAAATACCCATTTTAATAAATTCCGACGAATTCGTAACTATAATATATATATATTTTTAGAACGATCCCTACGCTTATGGATGTTAGGTATTTTTTATTTTTTTTTATTTATTTAAACTAGGTTTTTCAGATGATCACACTTACATACAAAAAATCTATCCAGACAAAGCATTCATTATTTTTCGTACATCTAAATAATAAAGATTAAAATATTCAAAGGGTTGCACTACGTCGTGTAATATTTTAAATCAAGCCGCTATCAATAACACCCCTTACGTTGATGGCGATAAGGTTTATATTCCCGTTTAACACCACCGGCCTGTTTTGATTTATGCAGGAAAAAATTATATTTTATTTTGTGGATGTTCAGGAATTATATTATTTTTTTTACCGATCACTAAATCAATATCTTAAATCAATAACTTAATTTGCAAAATTATATAATAAAATCATAACCGAAAATGGGTTCGTAAGTAGGAGATTTTTAACATTATAGCAGTTTTCACAAGCCTTTACGTTATTTTTTTTCTGGGCTTATAAAAAGACTTAAAAGACTTTTCTAAAAAATAATCGATTATATCAAAGGCCAAGATGTATTCTACTCGCAGTATTTAATTAAAGCATCTGAAACATTTCTAGCCGACCAAATTTTCAAACCACAAACACATGATTTTGCATTACTACGTATTGCATCGCCTTAACAAATAAAAATAAAAATGACAAATAGTACAAAAGCATAAGAGACAAAGGATAAACAAGAGACACAAATAAAGACGCCAGTAATACGTTATATAATTTGCTTGACGTATTTTTTAGCAATAGCAGAACATTTTTTCTGAATCAGTATAAATTATCGACGAAAATGTCTACTTCAGCACACTCTATTTTATTATTCAATCGACACATTTGGGTCAGAGGGCTAAAATAGGCGATATTATGTTTAAATATATGGTGAAACATGATATGGCGTCAAACAATGGGAATAGGAAACATTTATTTCAATATTACTACGAAATAATGCAGTGTCAAGATGGCCATGAATTATTTCATTGTAATAGATCAGTCAGTGCTTTCTAATCTTAAGTGCATTAATCTTGAAGTGTTCAAGACGTACGTCATATAATCTAAGATGGTTATGTAGACCACATTTGAAAGATAACAATATTAGCATTTTTTTAACCGATTCTACAATATTTTCATATTTACAGGAACGTGGATCCAAAAGAGTGCTTCCGTATTTAAGTTTATTTCTAACTAAGTCACTGGAAAGGGTTCTAATTGATTGAGGGTCTTTTAAAAGCTTACAGATTTTGTTAATAAGTCCCATCATTTTATTTACTGTTTTTGTGTTTAATTCGTAGAACTCCATTTAATTTTTTAAAAAAATAATTAAAATCAAATTTAATAATATAATTATTAAGTTCTGCAAGCATTTTTTGGTTTTTTTTTTGTTATTTGTTTTTGGGGTATTATGCCGTGTTGCGCTAACTCCTTCTTTATCCAACGTTTCGGACAGCATTGCAGTGTCCATCATCAGGGCAGATGTGTTATTTTTGATATTTTTGATAAATAACACATCTGCCCTGATGATGGATACTGCAATGCTGTCCGAAACGTTGGCTAAAGAAGGAGTTAGCGCAATACGGCATAATACCCCAAAAACAAATAACAAAAATACTTTTGGCCGTGAAAATCTTAAATCATATTTTTTGGTTTTTGTTATTAATTATTAAAATCATCGGAAAAATCCTTTATATTTAATTTTTCAACATTTAAGTGCATATCGTTGAAAGTACACTAGTGGGACGAGGTCATTTTGAAGCAGCTGGTGATCTGAAACAAACTTAATTTTACGAAAATTTTTAAGATTAAGTGCAAAAAAACATATATTTTCGATTAATAAAAACAATACCTTACCATAGAAATATTTTATGTTTACTATAAAATTAGCGGTAAGCTATAAATATTATTTTTCTGGACGGTGAATTAGTAATTTCTCGGGGGATTACTCTAGAAACCTCTGAGATTCTAGTAATACGTTAATCAGAAATAATTAAAAATAAACTCATGGAAAATCAATTTTCTAGGCCTGCTAGAGAACATTCGAACGTAGGTCCATTCATTACGTTGGACCGCGCGCCAATTATTATTTGTACACGACTTTATCACTTATGTCATTGATATTCCCACATAATTTTAGAGGTTCAACCATAGGTCTGTCCAATTCAAAGGACCGCGCGTCATATATTTTTGTTCGTGGCTTCTTCACTTACGTCGTTATGATTCCGACTTTATGTTAGGATATTTTCTCGTCTTAACAATAACATCTACTGTAAAGCACCCTAAAGATGTTCTATATTATCTTTTTAAGTGCTTAGGTACTAACCCTTTATGTTTATTATGAAAACGTGGTGTAAATTTTTTGAACCAGCTTGAAAATGGATAATACTTAGATAATACTGGAGATTCTAATTGAACGAGAATCCATAGTCAGGTTATGTAGGATCCAAAATTTAGGAGAGCTGTCCATTTAGAAAGATTGGCGGAAGGCCAAGATCATCACAAAATGGTTCCCCCAGTGAAAATGACCCAATCTGTTGACGATTGTGTCATTTCGATTATTGATTGAAGAATAGGTGAACTGACTGCGTGGATTTGCACTTGAACACTGAATTAAGTTCATCAAAACAGTTTTAAATATTTAAATGTTCGAGAAACGAACTAGGGTTGGAATAGCCGACTCAAGGGCTATTCCACACAGATAACGAATAAATGAATTATATGGCTTTTGACAGGCGAATGCGGAAACACAATGCGTGACGTTACTTCACAATCAACTTACCGGTGAAATGATGGTGAAATCTGCATAAGCCTCATCTGTCAGCACTGGAACGGGATTGTGGTTCTTTAGCACTCGTTGTTTTAAATTAAATTGCGATAAAAAATACGTATTATGATTATTCCGATAAGACAACCGGCGATGGTGTTTTGACAGGACGAACGGTTTTTGTGCGACTGGTTCGGCTCACAACCATCCGTGGTTTTAGCTGACGTGTGCGAACTTAAACTATACAGTTTAAATTCTGACGATACGATTGGTTAGCAGACGACCTGTCAGAGCAAACGGCGTAACGGAACATTTAAATGATATAGATAAATTGAAAGAACTTATAGTTATAATAATATTTGGCTCATTCATAGCGCCGTTTTCGTGAAAAATCACCTCAAAAACGCTGTACAAATATACTATACGTTGCATAGTAAATATTACTGTCTTACAACTAAGATTCATAATTATAACTAGTGACTTACATCTAAGACCTATATCTATCAACTTATGACTAAACCTTTAACTACTTACGTAGTTAGTTACTTAAACTAATAACTTACGTCCAAGACTAGTGAATCTAGTGAATTATGACACGACTAAGGCTTATAACTACTGAATTAACGCTATGGCTTAAAGTTAGATACTTACAACTAACTTACATACATTAAAAAATAACACGTTTTGTATTTTGACGGAGTTGTCAGTGATAAGACTGATAAGTTATGTACAAGTACCAGGCCAATTTTAATCAGTGTTCTGGCCTGGGTTGGGGTGGTTTTGGTCATAGCGCCATGTTGATGATGATGTATAGCTAAATGCTAAAAAATATTTCGTAGGTAGAATACAGAAATAAATTCTTTGTTTTAAGAAACAACATAATTAAAATTGGTTGGATTATGACCGTTTTTTAATGCGAGGCCGTTTTTTGACTTCATTATTTAAATCGTGGTGTTTCTCTTATCATCCGCTTCGCACGAGTATTTTAAATCTCACCCAAAATAATCTGAAAGCACGTTATCATTTTGAAATAAAAAAACACAGAAACATTCGCCTTCTTTTATCGGCTTAGAGATTTTCAATTAAAAACGGCAGAGTGTTTGTTATTATGGGAAAATGAATAGTCGCTCGGAACGTACGCCATACAAAACGTAGACTTTTACCTGAAGATACGAAAATTTATATTCAATGTTTTTAATAGCATAACAGATTATTTTTATTGCGTTACCAGGCTTTTATAACTCTTCGCTTCGTAAAAAATAAACTGTAAATCAACATTTTGTAGAAATATGAAAAAAGTCATACCTATTTATTTCTCTCATTTTTTAAATAGCTGACGTGTACCCGGCGTTAGTTGTAGGTATTCATGGTTTGGAGTAAAGTTTTGACAAAATATTAGTATTAAACCGTACACGAGTATTTGTTTCACTTGGACGTGCCGTACCTTCCTGGGGCATCCCCGACTTATTTTACCATTATATTCTACAATATTCATCCTTCCCACACCTCTTTCTTCATTCATTACATACGCTTAATTTTACCATAATAATTATATGACTAGCAGTTAAAAACCCGCTCCGCGGGTTTTTTGCTACTAGGCCCTGCGGGCGGCACTTGGTTGGGCTTCGCCCGGTTTAAGTTATACTAGCAACAGTTACATTTAATAAGTAGATGTTGGGTCATTCACAGAGAAAGGGTGAGTATATATTGTAAATTAGATTATTACAATATAGCGCCCCTGAGGTGATATCTCACAAAAGCGGCGCTATACAAATTGTCCAATAAATAAATAAATATAATGTTTACATTTTATTGCGTACATGTGCATTAATATACAACGGAAAAAGATAAAATAATTTAATGTTATTAAGCTTTATTTCATTAAAACACAAATAACTTTGTTTACATCACTTTATTATATTCAACCACTACATGTTTCATGAACGAAGTTTACCTCATCAGGAGTAAGTATCCATCGAAGTCAAAAATTAAATATAGATTACAATTGGAAAGAAGAAGTGGAAGGAGGGGGAGGGGTTAGAGTGGGCGGGGTTTATCAGAATCAGGAATTACAATATCGTTAGACGGGAAAGACCAGTTGAATGGGAAAATATTTAAAAGAGGGTTTATAATTTTTTTGCTTATTAATTATATCTGATTTTATATTGACATGTTTTCTCATTTCTAAAATTTCTAAATTATTTATTTGCGATGCTTTATATCCTGTGTGAAGTTTTTTAAGACCTGAAAAAACAAATAGCATATAACCATAAAACAATATATTTATAAAACAAATAGCATTTAATAACGGTTATTCTAATAAATTGATAGTTGAAATACTGATTCAAATGGTATATTTACCTGATTTCTAAAGACAGAAATAAACAATGGCTTGGAATTCTATTTGTGGATAACGATACTTCCAAAATTATAAATAAAAACTTTCCTGGTACTATTCAACCGGCGTTTTACACTAATAACAAAATGAAGAAATATATTCTTAATAATAAAGATAGCGATAATCCAACGAAAAAATCGGGAGTTTATAAACTCATTTGGAATGATTGCAATTTCTTTTACAAAGGTAGAACCAATAGAAACTCAGAAAAGTCAGAAATAAAGAACATCTCGGAGCTCTAAATGGAAATAGTGAATCTGAGTTTGATCATCTTTTGAATAATGATCACACTTTCGATAAAATTCAGGTCTTAAAATACTTCACACAGGAAATAAAACATAGCAAATAAATAATTTTGAAATTATAAAAATAAGAAAACATGTCAATATAAAATAAAAAATATAAAACGACCGGTCGGTGGCCGAGTTGACATCGCGCTTGGGTCCCACTCAGGCGTAGTGTGTTCAATTCCTCGGCCGGCTAAGTCCTCCATCACAACACAAGCAACATTTTCAGCTTTCTGTGGTGGTAGTAGGAGATTTTCAAATATTGTCAGGTTATTCGTAACCCGGGAATGTTTGTCTTTCTTTAAAAAAAAAAATCAGACATAATTAATAAGCAAAAAAAATTATAAACCCTTTTTTAAATATTTTCCCACTCAACTGGTCTTTCCCGTCTAACGATATTGTAATTCCTATTTTTTTCAATTTTTTTTATTTATTCTTAAACATATTTGTATTACAAACAAATATATTTGTATTCCCCCCTCCTTCCACTTCTTCTTTCCAATTGTAATCTATATTTTTGACTTCAATGTATACTTACTCCTGATAAGATGAACTTCGTTCGTGAAACATGTAGAGGTTGTATGTAATTAACTGATGTAAACAAAGTTATTTATATTTTAATAAAATAAATAATGCCATCACAAAGTGATAAGCTTCCAGAGGAAATCTTTTTATTAAACGCTTGTTATGGCCAAGTTATTTTGCGTAACTATGCGTATTGTTAGCTGCACATTTAAATATTCGCGCCAGTCATTTGGTTCGTTCTTATACCTCCAGAGGGGTATAGTGGTCGAATTCTGCCTGCAGACCCCCTATTCGGGTTTTCCCCGAAACATACGATTTGATTCCGCCAATCAGAGGGCCTAGATCGTCCAGACGCTAGCGTAATAATACTATCAGATTCGGGTCTTCCTCGGACGTCCACAACTTTTTCTACCATTCATTACTGTATGGTTACTTTAGAAAAACTACATTATATCGGTTTTAATTCGACTGCGTATGTCATTCCTCTATCATTCAAAACACTCACTAAATACTCTCTGACACTAATAAGAACAAACCTTTTCCAGAGAAATCGGTCCAGTAGCTTTAGAATCTATATTGTACAAACACAGACATATTTGTTTTTTATATATATATATAAAAAAAACAATTGTAACTGATTAACTATTAAAGTAACTATTACATTACTTTGGTTTATTACAACATAATTACAATTTATGTTTATGTAACCAAAGAGTAAATCTGTATTGAAAATAACATTTTTATTAAAGCTGTCGTCGTTAAAACGTTTTATGGTAATAATAAATTTATTCTTTATAAATGAATAAAAAGTGATTTAAAATGTTCAATAATCTGTTTTTTTTTTATTTTATCTAGAGAGGAACTAGGGATTGGGGGGTTAAAAACAGTGCCAAATTCCATATTGTTGCCATATTTATGCATTTATATTTTATTAAAATACAACATAATCGCCCAACAGTTATTTAAAATCAATATTTTAGAATTTAAGGGAGTGTGTACCGGTAAATGCCCAATCATTGCTTTTGATCCAAATTATTACGTTGTTTTTGAAATGCTCTCTGGAAGAGTATTTTACAATATTGTCTCAATATACCTATGTTTTGTTAAACGAAGGTAGTATGCGTTTTAAGATTTTGGAGTAAATATTTGTTATTGTTTCGAGTACAGCGATAATTTAACCTTTTTGCTTAGTATAAATGTAGGTTTGTATATTTATAGATGCGTGAGGATTATTTTTTCGTGTATCTGCCAAACGTCCAACACATTCATAATATTTAAGATTATATTCGAATCTGTAATTAGAGGTAGCTTAAGGAATACTTTTTTATTATAGTTTTCTGTGCCTTTATGATTAGCTCTAGGGCAGATGAAGTGCCACCTCCCCGTGCCATGATGCATGTGCTGCAGTGAGTGTAGTTCAAAAGGAAAAAAATATGGGAGAATAAATTCTTAGTTTGGAACATAAATGAGAAGGGCAAAGCTTTATAAATTTATTCAATATTAGAAATTTGGATTTTATCATTATAATACCAATTTCTTTTTAAGATTAATGATGTAATGCAAAAACTTAATTAAAATGGTAACTTAAACGGAGATGCAGGCTGCATTCATCGAATGAACAAATTTCAGGAGTTAGAAAGGGCTGACGTTTCTCAAACTTCTTTGTAAATAGAATGTATCGATAAAATAAAATAGTATTGAAATCTTTTCTTTAAAAAAAATTTTCGATTATTTTACTTTATTATTTTTTTTTTTTTTTTTAAGAAATACAAACATTCCCGGGTTACGTTTGTATATTTATAGCCTGACAATATTTGAAAATCTCCTACTACCACCACAGTAAGCTGATTAATGTTGCTTGTGTTGTGATGGAGGACTTAGCCAGCCGAGGAATTGAACACACTACGCCTGAGTGGGACCCAAGCGCGATGTCAACTCGGCCACCGACCGGTCGAGCCGTGAGTGTTTCATTGATCAACTGCTTTGCACGAGTATTTTAAATCTCAGCCAAACTTATCTGAAAGCATGTCATTTTGAAGAATAAAAAACACAAAAAAAATTGTATTTAAAATAAAATTATTTACCAAATTGATCGCCCTGCTTCATTTTTTGCATCATTTCGGGTGAAATATCCCTCTATCGACCTAATTCTAATTTTATTTTACTGGTTAAAGTTTTACCTTGACATTTAAAATTTGCTACGACCCGTAGTTTACCAGCGATCTCGCGCAGCTATAAATGCCGTCGGCCCGGTTATATAAATAGGCCCGACGCAGCGAGCAGTCAATCAGTCAGTCATCAGTCAGCCAACAATCTTCAAGTCTCAACGAGTGACAACCCGTGCACCTCCGCCGCGCACAAGAAAATATACCCGGCTCTGCACGATTCGTTTATGGACTCCAACGGGATCACAGCGCCCTTTCATCACCGATCACCGTTCCTGGCCAGCGCTATATCGGATCACACAGCGCCCTGGTTCCAGCACATCTGACCAGCGCTGCATCCACGCACCTACCGATCCGCACATTGACCAACACTTCACCGCCTGCATCCGGGTCTTCATCATCGGTCCTCAAGACATCTCATATAAGGCAACCTGACTCAAATAATCACTGTGACCTTCACGACATCTTTTATTTCGTGCCTCCTCATCAGATCCCCAAATATTAATACAAAAACATCTATTTTCTTTATTCTACTTACTTTACTTCGCATCCAACATTAGCCTATACTATTGTACTAATTACTACTTACTTATCTGAATAAATGTGTCATAAATCTATTTGCTTTTCACGGAATAATAGTCCGCAACGTCTGTTTATGTGTTATTAAGCTTTACCCAAAAAAACAGCTTTGAACCTTAAATTAAGTATGCTAATATAATTATAATTCTATAATTCTATAATGCTCCCTTGGGAAAATATTTTATAAAACTGGAGCAATAAAATCCAGCAAACTTTATAATTTTTGCAAATATTTAGCTACAGCTGGGCGAAAGAATGATTCAAAAATATTTTTGTCACAAAAATCTTTCAAACAAAAGCATGGACCTTGAGGAGCGAAAGCCCTGGATAGAACTATTCGAGAAAAAAGAAAAATAGAAGCATCAAGGTTAGAAGGAAGATGTCTGAAAAATGCCAAAATCGAGCCATTATAATTACATTAACAATTCAAAAATAAAATTAAAAGAGTTCATTAAAAGTCACTTTGCATATAAATAATTTCAAAAGTTTGTCATACAAGATGGTTGCTAACCAATTTCCTTTCACCCAAGATTTGACTTAAATGCCGCCATACACAATCGCACTAATGCTCTCTCTGTCCAGGGCTTTTAAGGTTCATGAAAAAAGGTGTTTTTTGTCTCATTTTGAAGTTGAAATGTGATTTTATCACTTTAAAAATGTTTTCAAACAATTGGATGGCAAGTTATTCTATTATCCACCGTTAATAAGTATAGTTCTTTTAATTATAAATGCTATTGTGAAATCTGTCATTTAAAAGCATTTTAAGTTACATCATATACCCAATTTAACTTGAAACATTTGATCCATATCAAAGTACCATCTTCACTTATCGCTTCTCCTCGCATTTATTTCCTCTCCATCACTTAAAAATCACTGCAATTATTTTTCTTATTATCTTTCTCTTCTTGTTTGCGGGTAAAAATTTTCCCTGATGAAGAAACGATCTACGAAACATGTGTACATTTGATTGAGTTTAAGTGGTTAGTTACTAATTTCATCTATTTAAATTTATTATTTGCATTTCAGTGTTATTTTAAACATCACTATCCGCACCCAGGCATCACTTTTGTGGGTTCAAAATCTTCTGAATGTTTTTTTGCCATGGTTACAGTAAGTATTCTGTATCTTTTTAAATGTAAAAAATATTATTTAATTATGTTACTTCTTACATATACATATATCTAAATATTTAACTCATTTTGTTTAAAAAAACGTGTATTTACAGCCGTTCAACCTTTTATTTCAGAATGTTAAAGCGAATAACAAGTTTGTAAAATTCAATAAAATTTTAGAATATTCAATTTTGCAAAATACAAATGTTCGTTGAGAAGCCTATTGCGAATATAAAATTATCATATTGTAAAGCTTAAGTATTTTCATCTTCCATAAATATCTAGCTTTAGCGTTAAATAAGATTCAAAAGCTCACTGATATTAATATTTTCAGATACCGAAATTCCAAGAACAAGAAAAAATTATTAAATTCAATTTAGATTAAATCCTTCGAAGACTGATTTATTATACTAAAAAATTAACTACTCCAGCAAGGAAAATGAAGATTAATTCCCAATAAAACTTAAGTGTTTGCCACTAAGGTAGTTTTAGTGTATTGTGTATATTTAAAAAAAAATCTACATGTTATAATATTACATACAAAAAAATAATAAGAAAAGAGAAAAGTGTCATAAAACTACTTTTTAGTAGTTTGTCAATGGGTGTTTTCAGGTTGAAAAATTATTTACCGAGAAAAAATGTTGACTAACTAACTAACTAACTAACCATCTCGCCGTTTCCCCGCAGGGGTAGGCAAAGAGGACGGACCGCCAAACAACTCGGTCTTGGCACACACTTCTTGCCTCATTCACATTCATACATCGTCTCATACATACTCTTCTATTATTCTGACTCTTTACATGGCCCGACTCGAATATCTGATTCACTTGATCGTGCCATGTCTTCCTCGGGCACCCCGACTTCTGCTACCATTCGCATTTGCATCATATATCTTCTTTACACTCCTATCTTCGCTCATTCGCTCTATATGCCCAAACCATCTCTGCGTCCCTTTCTTAATCTTACTCATTACGCTTACATCAGCCTTGCACTCTTTGCGGATCTCCACATTCCTCACACGATCAAACATGGTTTTACCACACACGCCTTAGGGATCTCATTTCAACAGCATTTAATCTACTTTCATCTTTTCTTTGCCAGTTCCATGCCTCACTTCCATACATCAAGGTAGGTACCAGCACTCCGTTGTGGACTGCTAACTTCGCTTCTTTGGACAATTTTTTGTTGGCGCCAATGGCGTTCAGTCCTCCATTAACGGAATTACCTGCATTTACCCTTCTTTCGATATCTCTGTCAGCCTTCCCATCTCTCGTAAACATACTTCCTAAATACACAAACTCATCCACCTGCTCCAAGTATTCCTCATTCACAATTATATTGCACACTGATTTCGTATTCTCTATTTTCAAATACTTATATATATTTTACATGCTGACGAGTACTAATATTTTCTATAATGATTTAAAATTTGCCAGCTATTGATTTTCGTACTAAAAAATTGTAATTTTCATTTATTATTTTCATAAAAAACAATCTAAATCCGCACAGCTCGAAACGGCTCCAACTGGCTACAACGTCATTATGAAATAGAAAACGCCAATGAATTAATGCCTGGTAAGAAGGCTGTCAACAATGTCGCCCGGTGTAACGTCAACGCCGCTGAATTCACAAATAAAAACTAACAACTTTTATATTGCACAAAACTCTCGTTAGGGGGAAGCGCGTTACCACCCCTCGCAGCGGGAGTGTTCAGTATCTTTAACTTTATTTATGATGCAGCCCCAATAGATTTTTTAGTTTCTTTCTTATTCTTTTCTCTGGATAGCCCAACATAGTACAGGTTTGTTTTTTCTTTTTTCTAAGTCCTCCGAGGACTTAAGTGTTCGGTGATGGTTTTTCTAAAAAAAACTCCCTTAACCCAAGGGCGGGCCGACAGAGAAATACGACTGCCTATTATTCAACCCACCCCTACCCTTAAAGTGACCATTTACAGCAAATTAAACAAATTAATTCAATTTTTAGCGAAACAACGTAGCCTCCATTTGCATGACATTACTCATAGCAGAGACTGAGCTCATTTTACCATAGGAACCGGGTTTACCTTTTGCAAACAACATAAAATATTCATATTTTTAAAATTCGTAATGAAAACTGGACTATCGCATTATTCTCGCTTAATAAATCCTTTTTTTCATGAATGTGATTTTGTTGGTTTATTTACGTGCTGAATATTCAGAAAAAATAAACATTACCACAATTTGTGTTTTTGTGTCATTGAGTCAACAGGCGCGTGCCTTATTTTTTTCGATTTCAACAAAAAAGTTGTTAGTAAATATTTCGATAACGTAAAATTTTCCGTTGAAAATTGGTGATTTGCATATTTTTGGAAAGCATTAGAAATAAGTTACTTCCATTACATCCCACACGGAGAAAAATAAATTTTGCCATCACGATAAATTAACAACACAAATTTAAGACTGTTTTATTGATTTGCTTTGATAATAAATCACCACGATACAAAAGATTTCCTTTGTAATTTAAAAATAATCAGTTTTTGTGAACAAATGTTCTGACATCATGATAATATATTCGTCATTTACTAACGATGGTTTGTTTCGGAAAATTTAAACATTTTCAAATTTCAAAGTTAGTTTTCAAGTTCTGTGAAAGATTTGCCTCTAATGATATAATAATAGAACTTGAATAGGACTTTCACAAAACCCGAAAATGAACGTTGAAATTTGATGAATTGTTCAGGTTTTGTGAATTAACCCATTCTCAAAGTAACTACCAATAATTTGAAGAGATTCTAAATAAATAAAGATAGTCATTTTTCGCATTACAAAAGAGAGAGATGTTATATCATAGTAGAATGATAGAAAGTATAATATAGTGGCTAGGGGCGTTTTCCAGTCTTCAGGTTACTGAAGCGAATAAAATCGTTTTGACATTTGATTCTGAGGTCGGTGCGAATGCTTTTATGTACTTGATGATAACGTCTTAATGAAAAACAAAACTAAATATAGTTGAGAAGTATACGTTTGTCCCATATATGAGATCCCCTTTTACCTAAATACAATCCTTTTTTTAATTTTGAATCATGAACGGGTCGAAGATCAAAGCTTTTAGATCATCGTGATTTAGAAATAATATCATTTCATGCGTCAATTTTAGTTAAATGCAAAAAATTAAAATTATTATAATTCGCTTATTTTATTTTAATGTTGGTATACTATACACGTATTAAACATGTAAAAAAATATAAATATATTACTGTTAAAATTAAATTTCCGAGATATAATTTTTTCGAGTGTAACATGGAAACTTATTCCACATTGGCATGAAGTGCCTTGTGAGGGTGTTTTGTGATCCTAATAATCTCCCCAATCGAGACTTGAATTTCCAATACAAAAGTGTGTTTATGAAATCCTAATGGGATGGAGATCTACGATGTCAGGCAAGTGTAAACAACATGAGAGCTGGACTGTTGTACATAATGGAACATTTTTTGCCATTCAAATTTGTATTAGTATGTTTTTTTTACATTAACCTTACACAGGAGGCCTTGAAAATAGTTTCCTTCAGGGCCTATGTCATCTTTTGTATGCTGTGTGGAGGGTCTGTTTTTAGGAAAAGAAGGACAGGAAGTTCTGTGGAGGTAAAGGTATGAGGGTTGGGTAGGAATCTAAGGTTCAGTATATCAGGAGTGACGGACATATGAATATATCCCTCCCATTGCGGCGCAAGGTCGAGAGACCAGTTGGATAGGTCAAAGGGTCTCCCTAAGCCAATCTGCACTGGTGGGCAGGCACATCCTGAACACACCTCACCCGATGAACCCGGATACTCCTGCTAAATCACCAAATATAGCAAACCACTTGGAGTAACCTATGGCAGAAGTGTTGGTTATCTAATAAATGATTCCCGGGGTTGTGGTACCTAAACCCGCTTCCCCATTTGAAAATCAGTATGAAAGGCACTTTTAGTGTTATCCTATGGATTAAATAGATTTTTTTTTAAATTCTCCACTCTCTATCACACAATTATAGAAGAATCTCATCGAACAACTCGCTGCGCTTTAAAATTGCATTGTCAACTTTTTCACCTGAAAACCCTTCAGATTTGGTACAGAGTACTACCGAAACGCAAGTGAACAATCGACAATTTGCCTATTTAGGTATTTATTTTGTTAAAAAAATTTGTTGTGTGCGAAACAGAAATGAGCCTTAGGAGTACAAAATAACTCTTCAACAAAAGTTCAGAGTTTTAGATTATCGCGAATCACAACTCAAACATATCATTATTTATCCGCATTATAATGAATAATTGATGGCGTCATCGCTCAAAGGGTTCTGATGGCTAAGCAAATAGGCAAAAGCGTTTCTACGGCTTTCGCTCGCAACGCTGAAATACCGCAACGCAACACCGCGGTTTAGTCAACGTCAAAATCGAATGGGACGGCCGACGCCCGACGCCCGACGCCCGGCGCCCAACGCTCGACGTCGGTAGCATCACGGTTCGGAACGCTACGAAAGTCACCCGTACTGGCACCGTACTTGCAATATACATTTCATTTATGTACTAAATTGACAATTATGGAAGAAAATATAATATTTTTAGTGTGTTTTGAGAAAACATCCCTCAAAGTTTTTATAAAAGATTACAGTGTACTTCTTGTAAATAGAACTTCTTTTTTTGTTGATAGTAAAGTTTATTGATCTGGCATATGAAAATATTAACTAAATTTGGTGTTAAGCTGTTACTGTTTGAAAGTAATACGCTTATCTTGAATAATAAGGGTGAAAAAAAATTTCTGAACCACTCCGCGCTAAATGTACTAAGATGATTCAATACGGATCAATGGGATGGGATCAATTCAATACTGAAATTTTTACGTAACTATTTTCCGATTGCGATAAATCCTCGTTAGACAAGGTTACTTTCTTTTAGACTTGCTTAGTTACGCATCTTTTAATGTTATTTATGACAGTGCCATATTAAGATATCCTTCGATCTGAACAATCAATAGCACATTTACAAAACTAGCAAGGCCAATGTTAATCAAATTCCATTGCATCAAACGTACACGCTCATCCACGGAATCAGAATAGACTTCTTTGGATTATGTCAACGACAAAAATGTTTGGTGCTCAATAGAGCAATAGCATAAAAAATACTAATCTTCAATAATGATATTTAAATTAGAACATCTCCTGCGTAAGTTATTACAAAAGGGAAAAATAATTCAAAGTTCGTAAAATGATTAAAAATAACAGTACGATGATAAAAGTGTCTCGCAACAAAACAATTCGAGTCTATGTTAAAAATTCTTTGAGTGGAAGATTCATCCAAACAGGTTGCTTAAATTACATTTAGCTAAGTTTAGTTTATAGATAGGCACTAAGTCAGAAATTGTCAGGTATTTATTTTTCTTCACCCATTTCCACAAAATGTTTCTTAATAGAAGCTGAGGTTGTCTTGCAGGTTCTGGACGACTCAAAGGGGGCTGTATTTATTTTATTTTTAAAGTTTATTTACAGTAATTACAACCAATAATAGTCATACATTATACATTATACATAAACCAAACATTAACATTAATGAAAGTGAAATATTAGAGCATCACATTTTAAACCAATTTTACCTAATCTAACTAACTAACCACCGCGCCGTTTCAAGAAACTCGGTCTTGACACACACTGCTTGCCTCATTCACATTCATACACCGTCTCATACATACTCTTCTATTATTTTGACTCTTGACATCGCCTGACTCAAGTATCTGATTCACTTGATCGTGCCATGTATTTCTCGGGCGTCTCCGACTTCTGCTACCATTCACATTTGCATCATATATTCTCCTTACAGTCCTCTCTCTACTCATCCACCTGCTCCTAGTATTCCTAATTCACAACTATATTGCGCACTGTTTTCGTACTCTCTCTTTCAAACACCATACTTTTTTCATCCTAGACACGAGATACTGTAGATCTTCTATACTGTTAGCAATCAGCACCGCGTCATCAGCATAAACAGGCAACATATTTTCAGATTACTCAAATTCGCGCCCAATCCCACCACTTTCAATTCTTGCATCCATGTATAGATTGAATAACCACGGTGACGTTACGCAGTCTTGTTTAACACCTTTTGTGATATCAAACCACCCCGTAAAACCACTTTTCAGCCTAATACATTCAACGCTTCCCTCATACAGAGGCAATTGCCTTTGTGAGATTCGTATTCACACCACACCACACATTGCCTACTTATCACGAATAAACTTAGAAAACATATGTATTTCTTCAAAAACATTAGAATCATACTAGACTCCAAATCTATGAAAATTGTTTATTACTCTCTTTGTCAATCTATCATTGAGTATGGAATAATCGCATGGGGAGGTGCAACACTATCAGCTATAGATTCATTATCGAAGGCACAAAAATTAATTTTGAAAGGTATTCTTAAAGCTCCCTTAGAAACAAGTACTGCAGATATATTCTACAAATTCCATGTATTAGATATTCGACAAATTACACAAAAACTCTCTTAACTCATCTGTTTAAAAATAAAACACACACATTTTATGAAAATACCCAAAATATTGTAAACACGAGTCACAAAACCAAAGAACTCATACAAACACAACATTTGGTCAAATAAATTTCAAATACATTGCGTCTAAAATATACAATAACCTACCTAAAAAAACAAGAAAATCGAATAATATTAACAAATACAAAATCTTGATCAAACAATGGATCATCGAAAAAGGTCGTGCAATAGTTAGTCACCTCACCCAAATATAATCTTCTATCTCATTATTGTTACCACTACCTACCAACCTGAAAATTTTTGTCAAATATTTTTGCTTTATTGAAAAATGTACTTTATTTTCATATTATAAAATATTTGTAAACTAGTCTGTCTCGGCACAGAATTTCCTAGTGAGTCACGCAAAGCCAAAAAAATATATGTAAACATTTTTATATAGATGCACATAATAAATAAACAAGTAAAATAAATATTTTTTCCTGCTGACTCGGTCGTATGCTTTTTGTAGATCCACAAAGGCACAGAAAACTTTGTTTTTTATATGCCAGAAACTTCTCAGTGAGAATACGCAATGAGAAATTAATTTAAAAAATCTTAAATTATACTGTTTATAAGTATTTTTCAAAACACAATTTAAATTAATTTTACAACGAGAACAAGACATAGCTTCTGGGTACACAGCATTGCCATTGCAGCAGGTAGCTATAACAAACCATTGTTTTATTCTCTAGATACATTATTCTCTCAAATTTAGTCCGCCCGCTAACAGCAAGTAGCATTTCTCCATTGACTGGGCTCCGATTACACGTCATTCTCCTGCTCTCTTAAAACCTAATATTTCCGTAATGAAATATGATACCTCTAAGTGTAGAGTGAATAGATTATTTTTTTAATGTGAATACTGCATAAGTGTCTCAACTGCACACGACCGTCTGGAGCCGGTAAGACTATTTCATCCCCAATTGGGGTATGTTGTGAGGCTGAATATAGTGAAGATGAGAAAGAGGAAGTAAAGGAGAAACTGGCTATTTAGATCTGGTCACCAAATACGGATAAAGCCATTTGAAGCAACTTTTCAATTTTGAATTGTGTCTTACACCAGGGAGATACTGAGAGCAACTTCCACTCTGGAACATGCCGCAAGTATAATAAATATTAATTTAAATCAATAAAATGTGAAATAACACGAATTCGTCAATGAAATTTACTTGCTCACGCCGGGATTAGAACCCGCGACCTTCGAGTTGCTAGTCAAGAGCCTTACGCCTCGTCCACGGAGGCCGTCAATAATAATCATATTCCACATACCTTATACTAATTTCTGTTGTCTGTGGGTGAAATGGAAGTAATTTCAGCGAGAAACTTTTCACGTCCAATGAACACAAATGCGCTTTAACATTTTGTCACATTTTCAAAATTCGATCTGATGGTGTGAAGTATAGGTTCAGACAAGCGATATATTTTTTTTAAATAGGTTAATGATTATATTTTAATAAAACAATAATTTATTGATGATATCATATTTCAAATGCGTAATTCATTTGTTTACATTGTGTGATTTTGCAAGATTACTAACTCCGTTCACTAGAGAGGTAAATTTCTGATCGTCTCTGTAATTTGTCAATAAAAAATAAAATTATATTTTAAAGAAAATTGACGATATGTATTTTGAAGAGGCAATGATAATGAGGCAAATATTTTATAAATACTTAAAGCGTCACAAATCTTACAAATATTATATCCCGTGATTTTTCACGGGACTGCCACGGTATATCGTAGATGTTAATAATACCAAATAAATAAAATAAACAACCTTCTTCATAGTGCCTTACTTTTCTTTCAAAATAATCCCCCAAATCCACTGCTAGGTAACTCAGTAGCAGGGTAGAGTAGGGTAGCGCCCCCACACCCCATTACTTCCAACCTACCCTGGGAGGGGGTGGGCGGCAGGTGGCTGGAAGCAGATCGGTCCCGGAGACATATCAGATTTGAATATGCATGGATTTGACCTATGTCGCGGTTTTTGCTCCCAGCGTGTTCTTCGCGGGCTAATGGCTGAGCCCGGAATGGGATATTACCATCGAGGGAAAATATTGACATGGCCGGCTTTGATGTGAACCGGAATATCTGGAATCTGAATGTTGATAAAGTATTCAGCATTGATTTTGCGGTATGTTTATTGGGTTGTTTTTTATAGGAAAGAATAAAAAAAATCTCGCAAACAACTAATGTCTTTCATCATACATGTTATGTTATGAGGCATATTTAAAAACAAAAATATTTTCGTTTACTTTTTGGCCAGTAAATAAAATTAAAAAACATTTTTTTAAAGAATTCAATAAATATAAAAAAAATAAACTTCAATCGTTTTTATGGAAAATGTAAAAAACGGAGCCAATTTATAGTATCCCCATTTAAACAACAAATTTTTTATTATTATCACAGTTTACTTTGTATTCCAATGTTATATAATGTATTCTGTAGAAAAGAATCATTACGAATAAAAGCCGTTGAACGGTTAATTTAAAAAAAATATATATAACCAAATCTTACAGATATATCGATAAATTACAAAAACATATTTAGAAAATACAGATAGAAATAATTACACTTAAAGTACCTACCCATATAATAGTACATATGTACCATGTAACAGTAGATGAATTTTACTATTTATTGAGTGAAAACATATTTTAGTAAATATTCTTAGTATTTTCAGACCTATAACAATACGGTAGTTTTTAGATCTCTACCAATATGGTAAATAAAATTAATGTAAAACAATAACCACCATTATGTTTGAAAAATCACGGAAATCGCTTTTTTTTATAAACCAATATTGAAGCTTCAAACATTATCACATTCTGATGAAAATAATCTTATATCGCGTACTGGATTTATTTTATCCAAAAACGTCTCAACACTTCACAGTCTAAAAGATAAAGATATGAAAAAATCCTCGAAAATACCACTGACGCTTTTTCGGCATTATTATTTTTGCAAGTCTTTTCAGACAGAGCCAAATAACACAGTCATAAGGAAATACAAGAACCATGTTTGAAGTAAATATTTCTCCAGAACTGTTACCTTCCGCCGAAATATGGCATCACATTTATATTTTTTCTTTTCATAGTTATTTCACGCTGTGTACTGGATTACAAGAAAAATAAGATATTTTTCAATTGCTTCTTGTACAAATGTTCACATAAAATATTAATCAGTTTTTTGGACTAGAATTAACATATTATACTAGATTTCCTAATAGTCTTTTGTTTTTAATATTAAATAATTCTGGATAAAAACTTTATAATGTGTAACTATTTTTTTTACAAATTGTTTGTTTTTTTAATAATGAGTATGTTTGTGGACCAGAGTTATTAACTTATTGTAATATTCTTAAATTACATCTTATGCTATTTGGTGCTTAATTGGAAGAAAGAATTTTGTATTTTTATGAAATTTATAATACAATATGTGGCTATTCTATACTTCAAGTAAGACATGTTTTCTTATGCTTAAAAAAATGTGTCACCGCACCAGAGTAAAAGGGAAACTTTTCAGAGTCAGAGGGAATATGGAATCCTCAATTTGAAGCTTAATGCTAAATAACTGTTTTAATTAATCTTTACAATGAATTGGTGTACATTATGAATAACAAAAAAATATGCTTTAGATAAATTGAAGGTTTTCCTATTGTTTCGTTTGAGTAGAATACAAATAAAAAATAAATTACTCAAAAAAAAATATAATGTAAACTACTAAAAAAATTGTATGAACGCGTAAAGGAAACAACTTTAAAAAAAATACAGTATTATAGCTAAGATTATCTATGACAGTTTCACTTGATTAACTTTTTTGCTTTCTTATAAAATTATTTACAAAATAAATAAAAAAACAGTTTTGTGCTTGAAATCGAACGTTTCTTTACTCTGTTTGTCAAGCGATTTTAATGCCTATTACCTACAATATAAGGTATACCAAGAATATACACATTTTTGGCTTGTAGCTTCCTCTTAAAGAAGTAGGTTAGAGAAGGCGATGCAAAATGTGATAGTATGCAGGCAATGGACTATTTGAATTTAATTTCAAAATATAGTTTCCTATAACTATTTCAAGCACAACTGCAATTCGGAAAAATGTTTTTTCTCCCCCATTCTAAGGATATCTCCGATTCTAGTACGAAATGCAAATATGGTAAAAAAAATCGATTGTATGTTAAAATGGGTGTGTGAAAACGTTATGTGAATTGAAAATGTTATGTCTCTATTGTTTATATTTCTATTGTGATTTGATTTATATCTACAACCTCTCTCCATGGCTATAAATGTGTTGATAAATGTTATGTTTTGTAATTTTTCGTTTTATATAATCTTTTGTTTTGTATAAATTTTTGAATTCATATTCCTTTCTTACAAGTTTAATTGACTTATTCCTTATTATGCTGTCTCAGTAGAGATAAATTCAAAAGGAGGAAATCTATAATTGGTTTTATTTTGGCTATATAATACTAATGCAAAAACTGAAATAAATGTAAAATTTTCGATTTTCCGAAAATTAATAAAAAATAAAAACATTTATCTACCCTTGCTGGAACTTAAGAATAACGTATTTGCTTGGCTTTTTTTTTCATCAAACCAATACAATACACGAAGACCGCTGTGGAAAAACTACGAATAATTCAAACATATCATAATTAAATATTTGAAAGCCTGTATTTTGTCACTGACAAATAATTGTTTAGAGAACGGCAGAGTATTACAATTAAATCACAAACTTGACTATAAAATTGTGAAAAATTGTTTTCTTTAATGGCTCATATTTTATCATTTGAAACGCAAATAAATAAAGTAGCACATAACTTTACTAGATATTTTCTATTCTTTTCTAATAAAAAACAATAATGCCACTAGATGGCATAGTTACTACTATTTGAGATTTGACACAGAACTGACATTTTTTCTTTTTCCCACGTGTGAAATGAAATGTTAAATTATTTTTAAAACATTGAACAGATTTCATGGAATGAATTAATTAACTATGTATGCCATTTATTTATTTAATTATTATTAAAATTTTTGAGGAAGTGATAAAATAGCTCAATTGTTAATGTATTACGGTTATTTTTAATGTATTACAGTGCGCCCTACTGTCGAATTTGGCAGCCATCTCTGGTCCGGAGCCCCAAAATACCTGAAAAAACCCCCTGACTCTGTGCAGAAACGGGCGGTCCGTTTGATAGATTCCCCAATCTTAACGAACGGACTGCAATCTTTGGAGCACAGGCGTCAGGTAGGTATGCTGTCCTTGTTCTATCGGTATTACAATGAAAGATGCTCTGAGGAACTAGCGTCATTGATCCCTTCGGCACCGGTGCGTAGTCGGGATACACGCCAAACGCGCGCCGAACATTTGTACACGGTTGACATTTGTCACATGAGAACGGGTCGCTTCTACGATTCGTTCTTAGGTTCAACAGCTTGGCTGTGGAACGAACTGCCGGCCTCTGTGTTTCCTCCCTCCTACAACTTGGGACTCTTCAAGACCCATGTTCACTCCTTCCTCTCCACAAAAAAAAAATAAATAAAACGCCGCTTGACTTCTTGAAAGCGCATATAAGTTTTCAAACGCGGTAACGGGCAGGTTAAGGAAACGCGAGGTTCTGTTGTTAACTTGAGCATTAAGAGACTTGTAAAGGTATCGTATTACCGGTTCGATACCGTTCAATTATTACGGTTAATATCCCTTACTGGAATATTAATGAAGTGAGTTATAAGTTATTTGCCAGCGCTGTGACAGAGCCAGTTAATCCCAAGTCCGCGGCAGCTGGTCCCAGCGCGTGAGGCGGATGATTAGGTACTTATTACTCTTATGAATTTCACGCACTCTCGCCGACGAAAAAAGAATTATTGAGGGTGTGATATAATTCCACATTAATTAATTTTTCATTATCTGTTTTTCTTTAGAGTTCCATGGTTACGTCTGCCTTAAAGTTTCGCGGTATGAACATGAAAACCTGTGTACGAGAGTCAACCGACAAATCTGGAATACTTATTAATTTTTCAAAATTGTGCTTACCTTCAGATTATTTTTTTTCAAACAAGGGTTTACCCTAGTAGTTAAAACTCTCGACTACTAATCTGGAGGTCACGGGCTAATTTTTTTTATTTCAATTTAATCGTAGAGCAAATATTATATTATTAATTTATGTTGTTTCTTAAATAATAAATCAAAAATAATGCATGATATTCTTGCAGCACGTCCAGAGTGGAATAAAGTCTTTGTATAGCCTTAGTGAGAGACTACCATTTAGAACTGAAACTTTGCTTGAAATGGCTTTTAGCCGTGCTTGGTGACCATATCTGAATTCCCAGGTACTTGCTTACCTTAATTTTCTCCATCTCATTCCCTTCCCCACTACCTTCAGCTTCACTACATACACTAACACATTGAAGTTGCCATAGTTTCGCTAGCTACAAAAGGTTGGGAGCAGTTGGGAGTTAACATTTGTGAAATAGTTTTGATGACCAATTTTTTTAACCGTCCTGCTACCGACTCCACAACTCAGCAATCCAAGACTCTCTCCGATACCAATCAAGATTAATCTTAACAAATAGGAGGCCATTTATAACCCCATTCCAAATAATGCCGGATTAAGCCATCAAAACTAAATTTTCCCAAGCGCCCGTGAGTAATGGCCGCCGGAATATTCCGTGATTTACGTTTACCTAACTCTAATCGTTGCTTGTTATTATTATTATTTGTGCGGGGGAAAGTAAATCAAAATATATTGCCAATATTTCCATATTATAAAATAGTACCGCCCGTAAACCATATTCATTAGTTATTCTTTATGATGTTACGTGCCTACTGTGATTTACTTCTTACACCCAATCGATATAATTTATTTGTTTATACACGTGTTTTAGGGAACAAAGGAATTTTGATTTAGAATTTTTAAGGTCGTGTTTTTTCACAGAAATTTAAAACTTTAAACCTAATTTTGTGAAAGTTCTGTTATTATTTGACTATGGGACAGTTGTTTCTGACTGAACAAAAAAAAAACAGAACAGGAATAAAACTTATTGGAATAAAATTTCATGGAAGGAAAATCCTATGTCAGAAGACATTTTTTAATTTTTTTATTATGTAGTACTTTTATTACATATTTAACGTAAAATAAATTTTCGGTGTACATTTTTGTGCAATATTATTATTTTGCAATGAAAGCTGGGGTAAAAACAAATACAAAAATGAAAAATATAATTATCAACTAAGGAAGTAATCAACTTATGACGGTCTCCGTGGGCGAGGGTTAAGGTTCTCGACTAGGAACTGGAGGTCTCGGGATCAAATCCCGACGTGCGCAGTTAAATTTTATTAAAAATAAATAAAATACTTTTTGTTTTAAAACCACGAGTTTTTAATAATTTTTAGAACCGATCGATTTCGCTTTACTCAATCATCTTCAGGGTACAAATTGTTACCAGACAAGAAGTAAAAAGTGTGAGCTTATATATAAGAAAAAATTTGAGCGAGACAACATGATATAAATATAACAAACACAGAGAGTACACAAGTACAAAAGACATGGGAAAAACCGAAAGACAATTATGTAGACTAATGGATTATAATAATACATAATATGTAATAATATAATATGTAATCCATATTATGGAGAAACAAAGCATCAACTGACATGGTGATAAGGAGAACTTGGACATTTTTAATGGTTTATAGGAAACAAACTTAATATTAGACTACTTGATATATCTAATTGATCATTAAGAATAGGACTTTTGGTTTTTACAGCTTTTTTTATTTCCAGTGCTTCTAGATTATAGAGTCTGTTACCGTGCCCGTTTGCATGTAAAATATTAGTGCCTGTGTTATGACAGAAGAAAGTATGATCTTTACTAATCAGATGATTGGCAAATTCAGAAAAACCGTTATTATTGAGACAACGAAGATGCTCTTTAATCCTAATATTAAATTTTCCTAAATTTTTTTTTATATATAAGCTCACACCTTTTACTTCTTGTCTAATAGTAATTTGTACCCTGAAGATGCTTGAGTAAAGCGAAACCGGTCGGTTCTAAAAATTATTAAAAACTCGTGGTTTTAAAAAAATATAAATTATTTTATTAAATATGTCAAACCACAAAATGATTGCTTTCTACAGTAAATTTTATTAGATTATTCTCTGTTCTTTCACAATTTACTCATTACAAATGAAATATATTATATTCGCGACATGTTGCAGAGTGAAGATACTCTCAGTATCGCCCTCGTTTAAGACAACCATTCAGAATTTAAACGTTGCTTCAAATGGCTTTGGCTGTGTTTGGTTACCAGATCTGAATAGCCAGATACTCTCTCACCTTCCTCTTTCCCATCTTTTTACCACCACCTTCATCATGACATCATACCTCGGTTATGGATGCCATAATCTCACTGGTTCCAGACGGTTGGGATCAGTTGAAACTATTGTGCAGTTTCACATATAAAAAAAAAATGAATACATCACGGAAACGAGAAACATGAACAACAAAAGGATGTAAAATATATATACTTAGTATTTTATAGATATTACATAGTGGATATATGCATGACATTTTAATGAAATAAACAGTCGGGGACATCTCCGGATACATGGCACAATCAAGTGTTTCAAATAATTAGTTCGAGTACTTTGAAAGAAATATTTGAATGAGACGTATGTATGAATATGGATGAAGCAAGTATCGTGTGCAAAGACAGATTTATGTGGTATTATTATGACATTAACAAATAAATAAAAATATCACAACACCATACTCGTATGAACATAGATAAACAGCACACACGGAGAAAAATTACTATTTCTATTATATATTTATTAAAAACCTCTAAAATTAATTCCGCTAAAAAATGGTTTGAAACCTGTTAATTCCGGTTTGAATTAACAGGAGTCCTGATAAACTTTTAGTAAATAACACGTGTTCATGAAAATTTTAATATTTAAAAAATTTTATTCGAAATTTCTTTGTATTGTCATGAGATATTAGATATTTTTCCAACGCACTTACAAGGCGAAATTAATCAATTTACTGTCATTGTGTTTTTTTTACATTAGCTATACACAGGAGGCCTTGAGGAAAATAATTTCCCTCAGAAACTAACCTGTGTCCTTTGGGGATGCTTTGTAGAGGGTCTTTTTAGAGAAACGGAGAGGAAAAAGGTATGAGGGGTCAATGTGTACATGAATGACTTACGTATGGATTCATCAGGGATCAATAAAATCAAATGATGGGTCGAGAGAGTCCGGCTGGAGAGGTCAAAACGTCTCCTTCAACGAGTCACATGAACGAGAAACATGAACAACAAAAGGATGTAAAATATATACATAGTATTTTATAGATATTAAATAGTGGACATATGCATGATATTTTAATGAAATGAACAGTCGGAGACATCTCCGGATATGTGGCATGGCACAATCAAGTGTTTCAAATAATTAGTTCGAGTACTTTCACGGGAATTTAACAGGAATATTTGAATGAGACGAATGTATGAATATGGACGAAGCAAGTTTCGTGTGCAAAGACAGATTTATGTGGTATTATTATGACATTAACAAATAAATAAAAATACCACATCACCATACTCGTATGAACATAGATAAACAGCACACACGGAGATTAATTACTATTTCTAATTTCTTAAGAACCTCTTCAAATTTTTGGTAATCCCGCTAAAAATGGTTTTAAACCTGTTGATTCCGGTTTTAATTAACATATTTCCTGATAAACTTTTAGTAAATAACACGTGTTCGTGAAAATTTTAATATTTTGGCGTTTCTTTGTATTGTCATGATATATTATATATCTTTCCAACGCACACAAGGTTAAATTAATCAATTTACTGTCATTGTGGTTTTTTTTACATTAGCTATACACAAGAGTCCTTGAGGAAAATAATTTCCCTCACAAACTAACCTGTGTCCTTTGGGGATGCTGTGTGGAGGGTATTTTTAGTGAAACGGAGAGGAAAAAGGTATGAGGGGTCAATGTGTCCATGAATGACTTACTTATGGATTCATTAGGGATCAAAATGATGGGTCGAGAAAGTCCGGCTGGAGAGTTCAAAACGTCTCCTTCAACCAGTCTCTCCCGATCCGGCCCGCCACGCAGTAGGTGGGTAAATGCATCCGCAGCCAAGACCTAGACAAACCTCACTCCTTGAACCCGGGCACTCCTGCTAAGTCACTAAACATAGCGAACCACTTGGGGTGACCTATGGCAGAGGTGTTGGTTATCCAATAAATGGCTCTTGGGGCGGCGGTACCTATACCCGCCTATTTTTGCCACATTGAAACAACTGATAAAAACGATTTCTTAACTCCTGCTAGGGCAGGTTTAGTTATTATTTGTATAACGTTAAACTATTTATTAATATTTTCGGTAAGACCGATTTGATTAGAAAACCAATTGTGTTTTATGTTGGCAGATTTGTCTTAATTGCTCTATAATTACGTAAATATTATTTATGTCAATAGCCATTGGTTAACCAGGTTAACATTAACCTAAAGGTGTTTGGTAAATCCCTGAATTGGAATTTTTATTGGAATTATATTGTTTTTGAAAATGATAAGTAGCAGAGAATCGATCTTTTTTTCTTCGAATATTTATTCGGATTATGTTTGGGTTTGTTTTTTTGTGTATCTCTAATGTTTTTTGCAGTAAATATAAAAAAAAATTATAATATTTAAAGGCTTAGTAAGGATCGTTGTTGTCAAGCGGGACGTATTTTTTTCTCTCTAAGAGGCGGGCTGCGAATTAACGCTAATAATATGATATTTGAATATCAGCTGCCACGATAATAAAATCTTAAAAATTCTCACAGAACTTAATTTTTTAGTTAGTTATTTATTAAGTTAAAAGAAAAACATATTTCGCTTTGTTAACTTAAGTGTACATTGATTAAAACAAAAATAATATATATATTAATAATTATGGTTTACTACCTAAGCAACATATTTTTCTTAAGTAAGAGCATTTTGGTTTTGCTCATTGATTTTGAGGGCTAACAGTTTTTTTCTTAAATATATTTATTCTATTTACGGTTGTCAGGCTATCAGGAAGGAGATTATATATGTGTACACCCTCATGGCCTATGATTCTTTTACCACACTCTGTCTTTGCTGAATTTGTGTATAATTTATTATGTTGTCTTGTGTGGTGGTCATGTACTTGTGATGTTTTCATAAATGAAGTATTTGTGTGTATGAGGCCATTTTGGATTTTGTGAATTAATAGGCATATGTTGTATTTGTACAGTTTTCTAATTTTAAGTAAGTTAGTTTCTTAGTATACTCTTTTGGTGGGGGTATCTGGTCTATAGTTAAAAAGTTTTGTTTATAACTTTATTTTGTATTATTTGAATTTCGTTTAGATATGTGATGTTTGTGTTTCCCCATATTTCTATGAGATAATTTAGATGGGATTGAATTAAACTAAAGTATAATCCCCTCTTTACTTGTATTGGTAGAAGATGGGCTATTCTACCAAATACATAATAATAACTATTTGGAATTTTATGTACTTAATTTAAAATTAAAATTAAAACCATACCGCCGCCCCGGGAACCGGATTAACACCTCTGATGTAGGTCACCCCAAGTGCTTCAATACGTTTGGTGATTCAGCAGGGGTGCCCGGGTTCATCGGAGGAGGTGTGTTCAGGATGTGCCTGCCAACCTACTAAACTTTTACCTTCCTAAAACTTCCTATCCTTCCTTCCTTAAAAAATAACCTTCTCAAAGCATCCCAAATATATATTCCAAGCTATGAACTGTTTAAATACATCTCGCAACATTCAAACAGAGAAACTCGCTCTTGTGCGCATTGTATCGCGCGGTTTTCGTAAAAAATAGTAAAGCACGCTTTTGAAAAAATAATTAAAATAACTGGTGCTTCCAACCGAACAGTGCTGGACAAAGGCAAATAGACTGCTATTTTAAAAACATGTTGTGAATGTGTTTAGTTTGGTTCCTAGTTGACTTCAATTCCTTTATTTTATTTTTTTATTGATATATTAGAAATATATATTTTTAAAATACGATTTGTTAATGTGAGCCTTAATGGGTTTACCCGTTCCGAAGCCGTCATTTCACATTTTTATGTGTCAAATTTTGTATCTAAATAAAAATGTACTGTATTGAAATTATGTTAATTGAACTTGATTATTTCTGCTATATCAATAATATTGTTACATTTATTATATTTATTATATTTTAGATCAAGTTATTATTATTATATAACTAATACTACCTTACTTTATAATTTACCAAAAACATAGAAACTTAATCAGAAACAGTCTAATTACGTCCTGTGACAGAAAAAAATATCTTGTAAAATCAATAGATTAGTCAACCATCCGAATATCCACGAAATCAAAGATCTGTATTTTTTCTATTTTACTCATCGTGTTTTAATTTCCTGTTCATATATTTGATGCGTAAAAAAGCAGTAGATATTATTTTTATTATTAGTAGTATTATTTTTTTATATAAACATGAGCAATGGAGGCATCAGAAACACGATAAAGTACCAATCTAATCACAATATTACGAGAAACTGTGGAATATACGAATACTTACAAAGTCAATTATCTCCGAACAAGATTTTCCGGCTTAAGCTGTCAGCAGTAAGCCAATGAAAAGTAAGATCTGTTGTACTTTTATATATTTCGCGTTTGCATTGGGCGTAAAAGACCCAATTCAAGGGCACGTACGAAATCGCCTAGTGAACTGTGCGGCCCTGGAGCAACGGGGGGGAGGGACGGGTGTAATATAAAATGTGGTGTAAAAAGAACCTTTTTAACTCGACTTAAACGCATCCCTCCACGGCTTGCGGGGTTTTGCATGAATAAAAGATGTCTTCTTTATGAATTTCTCCCGCTCGAGTGCCGTGCCGTGATCCCGTCAGACCGAATAAATTCTGGGTTTACCTCGGCACGACCGGGACCCCATCCACCGTCCACTTCCCGCTTCTTCTCACATCGTATAACCGTTTCTTCTCTCACTGATTCTCCTAGAAGCGTCTCTTTTATCAAGCTTTCTTCTCTCGGGATCTCTTCACACCATAACTATTCCCGCTGTTTCTCTTTCCTCTAGCAGATGTGTATAGTGTATCTAGCCTGTGAACGAGATCCCGCTACAAGTTCCCCGCAGTACTATCACTAAGCTTCGAATAGAGTCGGTACGTATGGTTGTACCGCTACGATTGCCGGGGTTAAGTTTTTATATTGTGGCGATAGTCGCCCGATAATGTTCACCCAAATTTATTGAGAAGAAATTCTTAGAAACGGGCATCTGATCTTTCCAAAACGAAAGACGAATAAGAGCGGACTTGTAACGCATTAACTTAGAGTAGGCATACATTGTGATTTTTTATAATGCAATGCAATGCACTCTGGAACGTAACGCAAATATCCTATATATATATTTTTATTGAGTATTTTGTGAAAGAATACAAATAGATCATATAAATCAGTGGCTGAATTAAGATCGCGTATGGGTCCCACCCAGGCGTAGTGTGTTCAATTCCTCGGCTGGCTAAGTCTTCCATCACAACACAAGCAACATTTTCCGCTTACTTTGGTGGTAGTAAGAGATTTTCAAATATATTCAGGTTATTCGTAACCCAGGAATGTTGGTCTTACTTAAAAAAAAAAAAAAAATTACTTGCGTAAGCCGGGAATTGAACCCGCGACCTCCAGCCTCCAAGTCGATGTTTTTACCCCTCGACCACGGGGCCGTCAATTTTGCTTAAGAGAAATAGCTGGACGTCCTTTTACACACAAAACTTAATTTTGGATTTGAGACCAAATTCCCCAAACTATATATTTTTAAAAAAATTAAAGAAGTAGGTATAGATAGTGTAGGTTTGTCTCCAGGTATTTGTGTTAGGGTTTTACAAATATTTCGGAGTAACGGATGACTTAGAAAACCCGGCCGCAGCGCAATAAATAATAATAAATTTTTAAAAATAATAATCTTATTCAACCTACTTTGTCAATATAATGAAATATAAAATTAAAAATAATTCTTTTTTTTTCGGCTGAAATTTTAATTTATATACGAGAAATTAGTGTTTGAACATAAATCGGCCGTTAATAATTTAAATTTAAGTCCAAAGAAATGCTTTTTAAACACTTATTATTTTTTTATATCAGATTAAAGCATTATAACGTTTTTAAGCAATTATCTTTAACTCATAAATAACGGCATAAGTTGCTTCTACAAATCAAAGTAAATAAAACGGTTCGTAGGTACTAAATATTAAATATACCAATATTTTGATCTTTCAAAAATTCAGATTGATTGAGTATTTTAGCCTCAAATCTAAAATTATGATTTGCATGAAAAATAACGCACTGAGGCATACATTCAAATTGTACATCCTTAAGTGGAAGCTACAAGCCAAAAATGTGTATATTCTTGGTAAACCTTATATTGTAGGTAATAGGCACTAAAATCGCTTGACGAACGGAGTCTAGAAACGTTCGATTTCAAGCACAAAACTGGTTTTTAATTATTTTGTAAATAATTTTATAAGAAAGCAAAAAAGTTAATCAACTGAAACTGTCAAAAATAATCTTAACTATAATAGTGTATTCAAAAAAAAATGTTTTCTTTACGCGGTCATACATTTCAATTGAAAAAATATTTTTTTAGTAGTTTATATTTATATTTTTTATTGATAAATTGTATTCTACTCAAGCGAAACAATAGAAAAACCTTCAATTTATCTAAATCACATTTTTTTGGTATTCATAATGTACACCAATTCGTTATAAAGATTAATGAATATAGTGATTTAGCATTAAACTTCGGCGTACATTTATACTATACATCTATTCAAGAGGTATCCGTGGTTGGAATACGGAAGTGGAAAATCTTATTAAAAAGATTGAAATGTGAGATCTGAAGATCAAAACAGGCTTCTCATTAGCAAGTAAAATATTCATTAAATCTTCAGTACACCGGGGTAATATACTTACTTTCCTATGTAAATTACAAAGTTTGTGCATAAGAAAACGCAGTCCTCTCTTAACTTCTTCCCGGCGAGGCTTCCTTTGGAAAATACAGGAGCTGAAACACCATACGAACGACGTGTCTAACGTCTAACCTCTTCGCCAAACTTTTCCCTACTGTCTAAAATATAATAACTTTTGTTTCACTTTAAGTTCAGTTCATAAAGCCAGAAAACTCGCGGATGATCTCTCTTTATTTTTTCCAACCCGTGATACTCACTTTTTTACTACAGTTTCAAGTGTTTTACTAGAAAAAGTTAGTTTATTCACTTATCCGCTGAAAAGAGTTTAATCGATGAGTTCTAAAGCTTGAGGTTTCATTATAATCTTTCGAAAAGAAGAAGAAGATGGTTTGAAAGGGAGATATATAAATATGAATGATAGAGAAACTAAAATATTAGCACGCTAATATTTAAAAAAAAACGATCATAATGAATTAACTTAAGCCACGAATATTTAGTGAAACATTACTTGTTTTAATAGAAACAGATGTGTTTTTATTAATTTGATGAGGACATTTCGTATAAATGCTTTTTGAACCCTGTATGTTTATTTAATTATATCATTACCGTCTTTCAGCTTTTATAAATGATGCTTATGGTATAATACATGAATAACACGAAAACAAAATTACTTAAGTAATAAAGAACCCTTATGAGCGTGTAAAACAGCAAAGCATAGTAAATAGAAGTTAAGAACATGCGTAAAAAACAAAGCAAACTGAGATTCTGTTTAAGGAATACAATATTGAAATGCCAAAAATGCTTATGTATAAAAACAAACTTTTGTAACTAAGTTAGATAGATGAGGTACACAGTAAATGCGTATGGGTTGTATAATAAGACAAGTATATTTCAAGTTGAAGAGATGCCTAAATGCGAATGATGTAAGTAATAAACAGCTCTTATGATAATGTAAAACAGCAGAAAATAGAATATTTAAGAACATATATAATTAACAAAGCAAACAGTGATCCTGTAATTAATACAATATTTTAAAGATGAGAAATATATAAATATATTAAATATGTAACTGATTATTAATAAACAGAGTTCCAACATTGCCTGGAGATTTCATAATATTACTTACCACTTAAATTTGAAATTTGAGCCTTCATTTATAGGCATAATAGTATCACTTTATAAATAATATATTTCATATAGTATTTGCTTTAATGTTTTAATCAGTTAAACATTTGTTATCATTGGTTAGGGTATGATTTTTTCTCAATCTACTAAACTTTGATTTATGGATTCGGTTCACAAAATCTTAAATGGCGTAACTAACAAATGTTGGCAGTATTTTAAAGGAATTCGACAGCAAAAGCGACATAAAATACAATAACAATTGTTTTCAATAACATTTTTTTAAATTATGTAGATATATCTAGATGGCCTATTCAGTATCACCATAGGGGTTTTAAATGATGTATGTCTAGATGGCCTATTCAGAATCATCATAGGGGTTTTAAATTATGTATGTCTAGATAGCCTATTCAGTATCGCCGTAGGGGTTTTAAATTATGTATGTCTAGATGGCCTATTCAGTATCACCAAAGGGGTTTTAAATGATGTATGTCTAGATGGCCTATTCAATATCGCCGTAGGGGTTTTAAATGATGTAGTCGTTATCTAGGTTGCCTATTCATTATCACCGTAGGGGTTTTAAATTATGTATGTCTAGATTGCCTATTCAGCATCACCATAGGAGTTTTAAATTACGTATTTCTAGATTGCCTATTCAATCACCATAGGTTTAGGGGTTTCAAATTCAAATATCTTGCTTGATTGAAAGAAAATTGTTTTAATTTTTTGGTATGTCTGAATTAGTAAGGCCTATAATTGTAATATTTAATCATTGAAGACAATTTTAAAAACTCTCAAACAAAAAATGTGATACAAAAAATCTTCGGTTGCATCGAAGAATTGAATCCCCTTCGGTCATATTTAACTGTAACATACATATATTGTCTAAGAGCCACCAATATTATCTTCAAATTTCTTGGCACATATTTTTATTGTCTGCAATCTTTATTTATGACAACAAGATTCTGTATGGTGTCTTGGATAAATTTTAATCTTAATTTGCGACATCTATTGACGTTTTCACAAGACTGGGATGATTGTTTTTATTGCTTAATGAGTTGAACCTAAAATTGTAATATTTAATCTTTTAATACGGTATTAACGACTCTAAAACGAAAGATTTGAAACCAAAAATCATAAAAATGTTTGGTCGCATCTAGGAATTGATCCCAAGATCTCAGCCTTGTCAGGGCTTTGCTCTGAAAATTATTTTGATTATAATTTTCAGTGAACCGAATAGTTTTCAAACTTTGTTTCTTTTTATCGGTAATTCTACAAGGGGAACAAATAATAATACAATAATTATGTATAATTTGAAGCAACCAATGGTGGCTTTATAAAATTTTTTGTTTATTGTAGTAATTTTGAAGCACTATTTTGTATTCATGGTGGCAACAATTCAATGTGATAAAACGAAAATGTAGTTTGACATAGCGAAGCAGCGAAACATTTTGATGAAATTTTGTCATATTACGAGTTTTGCATACATCAATACTCTGGGGACACTATTATTGATGTGGTTGTTTTATTCGAACTTTGCTCTTTGTGAATAATACGTAAACGCTTTAACAATATCTAATTTGGATGCAGTTTGCCGCTGCACACGCTTGTGTTTTGCTGCAGCGGTTTGTAATAATTGTAATTTATTAACAAGATTACAAATACATGCAACGTTGTTTGGCCACCAAAGTATTATGCATTTTCCACTAATTGCTATTTTTTAGATAATAGCTCGTTATATAAGGAATATTTCGTGTTGGCCAAATAAATAATCAAGTCAATAACCGACAAGCTATTTCCTCACAGGCTGAGGTGATGGAACGGTTCACAAATCTGTAGAAGTCCAAATTACACGCTCCATAACGTAAAAAAAGTACCTCACAAGTACGTAACGAAGATAATAAAAGAGTTTTTTTGTAAAATAATCATAATTTCAACGGTTATGAAAAAAATTTAAATGATCGTGAAATCTGGTTACATACGAGGAAATCATTAAATAGATTCTTGCTTGTGTAGTGATGTACTGGATTGATCAAAAGAATAATTATTATATGTACATAATGAGGAACAGCAGTTTATTTTTTTATCAATAATAACCTTCTAAAATAAATACATGATTTTATTGTTATAAGTCTTAATAATCTCCCAATATCGCCCTAAATCTATAGATGTGACCTGTCACCTGTCACATCCATAGATTTAGGGTAACCATTCTCAGAAAGTCATTTTTTTTTTCAATCGGCGCTCTGTTTTGTATCGGAATCGAGACGTTTTTTACTCTTAAGATTACTGTGATTTATGGTAATAAAGTTGAGTATATAAGCGATAGATGGCGCTAGTCATAAAGCTTACTACAAAGTCTGACAGATGTCGCTATAGTGTAACAATTACTTGTGAGATGAGATTGACAGGGAACAAGCTTCTCAAATCAGAGAATTACCAACCCTCGGGTAATGAAAAGTGCAGTTAAATCCAGACCTATTAATTGTAACGTAAATAAACACAATTATATGAAAGAACCTTTTAATTTTTAACAAAGAGTTCCCAACACTTAAATCTGCAAAGTAAGGCAGATATAACAATTACAAAGAACACTAGGTAAGATGTTAGCATCTCGTCACTAATGTTATCGTTTTGAATCAAAGTGCAAAAATGCATCCATGATAGCATCTGATTGACAAATCACCGGTGTTTATTTAAAAAGGTATTTACCTGTATTAAAACATTTTCATCGGTTTAAATGCGAATGTGAACCAAAGTTGCCAATGCTATGTTCTAAAACATCCACAGAAGATGAAGAGATTTTAGAATTCCCCACAAATTCGATTACCTCCAAAATGAGACAAAAATTATTGACATTTGGATTTGTTTTTTATTATCTAGTCATTTTCGGATTTCGTCTTTGGTTCAGGCTTTATAAATAGATTTATTATTTTAAATTTGCCGAGAACTTAAACGAAATATAGCGCGTTCTCTCAATTTTATTTATTTTTTTTTTTTTTAAAGAAAGACAAACATTCCCAGGTTACGAATAACCCAACAATGTTTGAAAATCTCCTACTACCACCACAGAAAGCCGAAAATGTTGCTTGTGTTGTGATGGAGGACTTAGCCAGCCGAGGAATCGAACACGCGACGCTCGGGTGAGACCCAAGCGCTATGCCCACTCAACCACTGACCGGTCATTTATATAAAAAAAATATTTTCAATATGGTTGGATAATCAATAAATGCCCAGAATCCCCGCACTTTCTTCACAAAAAGGTTCTCACCGCAAAAAACCCAATTCTTGAATATCTTAGAGATTCCCCGAAATTCGAGGAATTTTCCACGAATCGGCACCCTGGTGTTGAATTTGTACACCATAGATATATTACTCACGTAGACTGGTTGTGATGATGAAACGTTTTGCAATGAAAACAAAATTTACCTAAGTTACAATAAATGTAAACAAATAAGTTTTACTAAAAATCAAAACGCTATCAAACACAATTATTGTATTGGTAATTATTTACTCGAGCGCGTTTACTGTATAAGAGATCTAGGCGTACTTTTTGATTCCAAACTCCACTTCGATGCGCACATAGATAATATTGTGAATAAAGCTTACAGCATGCTAGGATTTGTCATCAGAAACAGCCGTGAATTTCGAAAACCTGAAACATATCTTCTTCTTTACCACACTCTGGTCCGTTCTCAACTTGAATACTGCACCTCCATATGGAATCCACTTTACGATATCTATAAAGAAAATATTGAAAGTATTCAAAAGAAATTTCTGCGATGCCTCAATTACAGAATGAGCGCACCCAAACGCGGGTACATAAATATGCTCTCGAGTTATAACGTCTCCACTCTATCTAACCGGCGAACATACCTTGATCTCATGACTCGGTATAAAATCTGTAACAACATTATTGACTGTCCCGACTTACTGAAATTGATAAACTTCAAAGTACCACCCAGAGTAACAAGGCTTAACGACTTATTCCACATTAGCAGGACGCGTACAAATGCTGGTGTCAGGGATCCAATCAGAAGAATGTGCGAATCACTTAGTCAGAATCAAAACCTCAAGGACTCTGACTTATTTTTTGATACACGCACTACTTTTAGTAGAAAAATGAAGACTGTTTTCCTACAAAGTTCAAAGTAAACAACTTAGACATACTTCGTTTAAATATATTTATATTTTTTTTAATTTCTGTTTAACATTGTTTATCTATTTATATATATTTTTTTTTTGTTTTACCCTCTAATTTTTTTTAAAAATAATTTGTAAATTCTTAAAAGGATATTGCGCATTTCTTTCATATCTCTATTTGTAAAATAATATTCTTATGCATATATTTTTCCCATATTTATAAGTGAAAATATTTGTAAATGTTTTTAGCTGCTGTTTAAGTTAATTCGTGAGAAATAGTTTGGATGCAGGTGAATTCTCTAATTGATGTTTCGTATATATTTTTGTCAATTGATATCTGTATCTGTTTTTTCTCCTAAAAAAAAAAAAAAAAAAATATATATAAGCTAATTTAGTCGTACCATCAAAACGGTGTATTTTAATGAAATAAACAAAATAGATAGACGATGCTACACACCCAGTATCTTTGGATATTTGCGGGGTAAAGAGACGAGTGCGGGGGGCGTTCTAAACTAGTTCGAAAAACTTATTGAAAATTTTGATACTATCGGTGTGAAAATTTTCCTCTTTTTAAAATGATGTGAATGTACCTAACTGTAAAATAAAGAATTTCTTAAAGCCGAACAGTAACTTATGAAATTATTGGAAATATCAAATAACGAAAAAGAAAAGAGTACTTAAAAGAGGGTTTTTCTTTGTGAAGGTAACCTACATACCGACGTAAATACATTATCTTAGAATGTAAGTTTTTAATAGAATTCAAGAATGTCTAATCACATGCCAAAGGTCTCTAAGTTTTCATCTCGTGTGTCGATAACATGTTTGCTACGTTGCCGACCCATCTCGGATGGGTAAGACATTTGGTCTGAGAACATATTTAGTGGAAATTTGGCGGTTAAAGTCTCAGCTGGAACTTCATGCGGAAACGAAAGGCAGTTTCAAATAGGAAACGGAAGTGGGATGGGTGCCAGCAATTTGGCAGGAAATAGACTAGACTATTCGAATTTGGAATTCGGTCGATCTTCCATTGAATGTTCGAAGCTAAGCCTAGGAATAACATTTCCTTTGCGATGAGATGCAGCGAAGCTTCGATGGTTCCACACGTTAATGCGTCGAATAGGCACTTTTCTAACTGAATGCATAAATATAAGAAGGTAATGTGTTCACAGTTCATTATTTCTGAGTTTTCTGGAACACTTCATTATAATACTTTTCATGTATGTTATTCCAAACAAATACCAACACATGGTCACCCTACATCTTTAATACATTATTAAATTTGCTTCCTTTATACTCTACGTATTTGGTACCCATTATTTTTAAGAAACATTAATGTAACAATGTTGTTCTTATTATTTTGCGTTATTTGTATTATCTTTAAAAAATATTAATCTCAACACACGCTAGTCTTAGCGAGGTTAAAAATTTAATTGTAAATAATGATATGAACCCTGTGAAGAAACAATAGATAAATTACGAATAATTGTTAAAAAAATAAAAAATAAAATCTTTTTTATGAATGAAGAACGTAAAGAGTAATGTAAAAAGTACAATGATGAATGGAAAAGAAATGCACAAAATAAGAATCTATTGTGCTATAGCTTCTTCTTATAAATAAATTTTCATGACAATTAAAATTGCTTTTATATATACAGATTTCATTATTTATAAGCTTTACATATAAGCGTTACATTTAATATATATAAGTTTTCAACCGACGAGTATAAAAAGTTTTTCAAATAAAATAAGCGTCAAAAAAATAATTACATAGGTAAGTGAAAGTTTGGGAAAGGATTCCGAACAAATTTTTATTTTTTTTATTTTTTATCATTTAGACATATTTTAGCATACGATATTAAAGTTTGTTGTTCGTAAATATTGTATTCATTAGGAGCTTATTCTTTACGACAGTAAACCCACAAAATGTGTTTTATGTTCGTAAACGAAGATTTTTGTTATCTAGCACTTTATCATTATTTATCTATTGTTTCTTAACATGATAAATATCATTATTTTCAATTAAAGTTTCCTTTTTGAAAATTTCTTATATTTTTCTTTATTTGTTCTGGAGTCTTAGCCTTGCAAGAAAATATATTATACTTCAGAACAGTATTGTAAAAAAAAGTGTTTTATTTCAATGGAATAGGTTATGATAAATAAGTAGTAGTAAGTAAGTAGTAATAATTCGCCCTTAAATGTCAATAAAATATAGCGCCCTCGAGGTAATTTTTCACGAAAACGGGGCTACATAAATTATCAAAAAAAAATAATAAAAATATATAACCACTTTAAAATAACCATGGAAACGATCTGGCATTGCTGCCATTTTTGTGTTATTGTTTGGATAGAATGTTTTATTGGTATGCCAAGTCCTCTCTTAGGGTATTTTATTGAGTAAATGGCCTAAATTACCTTCATGCACTGCTTTCGAGCGCAATATGTTTATTTTACTTCTTTATTTTTGGCATTAAAAAACTCTCACACGCGCAACAGAGTATGATATATTATTGCACAATATGCATAGATTCCTGTTTTTTGATCATTAATCACTTTAATTGTGTGCACGATTTTTATTCTATCGATCTCTCTGAATTAATGAAACAAAATAATGCAGTTGAATTGTAAAAAGTTTAACCCGTTTATTTTAATACGTTTAAGAGAATAGTTTGGATTACGCCCCGTTTTATTCATAAAATTTAATGATTTATAGATGCTTTGGGACCGGGGAAATGTCCCGGTATGCAGCACCTCCTCGTAAAGTCCACCGTTAAATGGGTAATGAAATCCTTAATATCTGCTTCTCTGTCAACGAGCCATAACCTTCTTTCTTGCCTAATAAAAAAGCAAAGGCCATATGTGACCGGTATCGATAGATAGTGAATATTCGGTATTTGCCAATTTCCACGAGGAAACAGTTGCGAAAGACAATATAGTTTTTTTAACGAAGTGTTCCTACAAAAGCTTTGAGCCATATACGGTTAAATCGAAGATATGCATAGCCAAAAGCTGACACTGTAGTTTTTCTCTCAATTTCCATGTTTTTTAAACATTTATTTAAAATTTTCAAAACACAAAAATTAATAAATTAACAGTATTCAACAAGATTTAGCGAATATCTTTTATAACGTATAACAAAATAAATAATGGTACTAATAGCCAAATGTAATGATAAAAATTTTTAATGGTTAATATTTAAGATAAAAAAATATAAAATGATACCTAGCGAAAAACATAAAATTAATTAAAAAACCAAGTAATAAAAGGTTAAAGTTATAAAAAGGACTCGATACTTGTTTTATTTTATTTAAATCTCAAGGGTGGTGTTCCGTAACGCCGATCGCTTTTGACAGGCTGTGTGATAACCAATCGTATCGTCAGAAATTAAACTGTATAGTTTAATTTCGCACATGTCAGCTGGAATCACGGAGGCCGTGGGCCGACCAGTCGCACAAAAACCGTTCGTCCCGTCATAACAACATTGCCGGTTCCTTATCGAAATAATTATCTTACGTATTTTTTATCGCAATTTAATCTAAAATAACGAGTGCTACCAACCACGCTAAACGTTCCAGTGCTGACAGATGATGCTCACTATGCAGATTTCACCATCTCCTCCCGGTAAGTTGATTGTGAATTAACGTTATGTATTGTGTTCTCGCATCGCCTGTCACAAGCTATATAATTAATTTATACTTTATCTGTGTGGAATAGCCCTGTAAAGGGCGGCTATTCCAACCCCTGTTCGTTTTTCGAACAGGTGGTCAGAAACTAGAAGATTGTTCCTTAGAGTTAATTTACAAATTGTCACCAAATATTATATTTATGTTAGTCGAATAATAAAAGCATTTATAGGGCGACAGTTTGTTTAAATATAACAAACAAGTAATCGTTTAAATATGCTAAATAATAACTAAAACTCATAAGAAAGAACAGTAAATAATAAGATTACTTTTTTACGAGTCGAAATACGTTGGGTCCCAATGATTCGCCCTGGTCGCTTCGTGTCCGTAAAGCAGGGTACTCACCAAGAGTGTAGCATGTAACGTAACTGATACTGTATCAATCTGCAAGTGGGTACGGCTCGTCCACGGTAACCGCGTATCCAGCTACGAGCTCCCGGATCCGCCTTTAGTGCTCGCAGTGTGCTCGCAGTGAAACCGCCGTCGGCGGGTCGCTGCGAGCACACTGCGCTCCACCCGCGAGCGGCTCGCAGTAGGCTCGCGCCTAAGTACTCACTTGATACAGTATCAGATACGTTACATGTTACACGGTTAGGTGAGTACCCTGCTTAACGTGCTTTGCTCTGCTGAATTCGAACTGATCAGCGAGTCCACCTAGTTGTGTTGGTACGCGTCGATACGATTGTCTAGATCTTCGAATCGATATAAATAACGGAAGTTAGGGATTGTCGTTTTAAAACCATTACAACTTATGTGAATATACCACCATATATGATAGGTTCTCTCAGTATCACTCTGATAGAAAATCACCATCCAGAATCGAAGCGCTGCTGCTTATGGCAACCAGATCTGAATATTTAGGTACTTTCTCTTTTCCATCTCTTTCCTCTCCCCGTACCTTCAGCCTGACAAAATACCCCATTTGGGCATACCATAATCTTCATGATATCTGATAAACGGGGAGCGGTTGGGACTCTTGTGCAGCAATCACATAGAAGGAATTAAAACATTGAAATCGACAAAAAAATCTATTCATGTTAGTGTAGCAAAGCTGCTATCTACCAAGAGCTTAGATCGAATATGAGATTGCGTAAACGTTAACAATAATTTTGTCTAAAATTAAACAATAACTTTGTAAACATCACTTATAGGTAAATACTTAATTTCGACCGGGTTTCGCTACAACCGTAGCTTCATCAGGACAGTATAATACTAAACCTAAACATCTAAAATATAAATTAACATGTGTTGATATCACGGTAAGTAGACGGTCTGAGCTACAGTGGAAGAGGTAGGGATAGGTGGGAGATTGAGATGCGAGTGCTCTTTGTCAATAGGGAACAATCTGAGTATACCCGGTCGACATTAAGTATTTACCTATAAGTGATGTTTACAAAGTTATTGTTTAATTTTGAATTATAATGTCACATCACAAAGTAACCGCTTCATATGAAGAAATAATTTTGTCGTTCTTGTGGAGGGCCGATAAAATACTTATTTTTCCTATTTTTCTTCCAGAGCCCTTTCAGGCCGGAGATTTTCTAGCACTACACTAGAATTCACCCTGAAAAGTACAACCCAGAACAACTTAGTTATACATACTGTAGTTATGTTACTGCACCCGTACTAGTCATATAGGTTTCAAAACCACAAGGTGCATTATATCAATCTTATCTTTGTTTTATATTTACATATACATCCACAGTATAATTTATTATAAGTAATGACGAAGGCGTATAAAATTTTACATTGTTAAGGCACCCAAATAATATCTTGGTATTTTTTTCTCGGATAAGAATGTTTCTGAATCGGACAATCTTGTATCTGTCGCTTGTTATGATATTTATAAATATATATTTAAGATTTCTTCTTTTCACATCCAGATACCCATATTAACTGAAGCATGTGTAAACTTTGGTAAACTAATGACCAACTCCAAAGTTATTGCTACATAGGTAGGTACTAACGAAATTATAGAAATAAAGTACAAAAAATAAGAGAAAAGCAGTGGCTTAAGTTCTATTAGCCGGGAATGGGGTATATCGGGGCAAGTGCGTATTCTGGGCAAGTGTGTATTGAGATACAAGAGCCCCTAAAAAGGCCTCGTTACATTTTCTCCCCTGATAAAATACTTTTATCAGATTATCTTTATTGCTTTCCTGACATCGTAATATATTTCCAAGTGGATTTTCCTTAATATATATTTTTTTACCCTTCTTTTAAATGGCATTAGGGGGCTTTTAAGTCACTATGTTTTAATCATGCAATAAAGTGATCTTTTATCTTACGCATAAAACACCTGGAGATAAAATTATAAGAGTGCTTTTCGATGGCGAGTTTGTTTAAAAATAATGACGCCAATGAAATATTACTCTATGGGCCGTAAAGAAAAACGTCACCTGGTAATAATGTCGTTATTTTTCCTAGAAAAGTTTGGCATACTCTGTTATTTGATATTTGTAGCAAATAAACTACTTTTTTCGTCATTACTTTCTATCCCGTAATAATACGTTGTACCTGCTTAACAAATGGAGAATATTATTATTCTTATCATTGTATTATAACATATTAACGTATCGTATAACGTAAGAAGGTTCAACTCTAGAAACCACGTCCACAAAAATTCTGATGCGTCCAAAAATTCACTGGGTGACGACAGGAGCCTGCCTACCAACTGGATGAAGGAATCTCCCGACGAATTAAACGGTCGAGGTTAACAGAGGGCGATGGAGTTTGGACTAAATTCCCTGGTGGAGTTCAATGGAGGATTCAACAGCGTTAGTAGTGGTCTGAGTAATATTTACTACATATGGCATTATTTTCAATTAATTTATGAAGCATTTCGTTAATAAGTACGCTCTACGAAATCAACACCCTGTATTTTCTTTAAGCCTCGAAAATACTGATACGGTAGTCAACCGGATAGTAATTGTAGGATTTTTGAAGCTGAAAGTATTTATATATTATTTACCCCAATATCACATTGCCTCTTAAAAACAATTATTGCCAAATTTCGTTATAATTTTTTTCTTGACAAGTTATAGAGACAAGAGACATAAAAGTAACTCTTATTTTACATAAAAGTTAGAAACATATTTTATTTATTTTAATAGTTTTATTGTATTTTAATAGTTACATTTTGAAAATTTCAAAGCATTACATTTGAAGGATATGATTTGAGATTTTTAAAGCCAAAAGTATTTTTGTAGTTTTATACCGTGTTGCACTACCTCCTTCTTTAGCAAACGTTTCGGACAACATTACAGTGTCCATCATCAAGGCAGATTTTTTCACATCTGCCTTGATGCCACATTGCATTTGAGTTATAATTATAAGTGCATATTTATCACAGACTACCGAAAACTTGCATGTCTAACTAACACATCGAAAATAACAAAAAAAAATTTAATAATAGAAAATTCTGGTTCATCGCGCCTAAAATATACAATGCATTGAGTACCGACTTAAAGTCAAGTAATTCTACATCCATATTTACTGCCCGTGTACATCAATGGATATTTGAAAGGGGACAACCTTTCTTTAAAGATTATATGAGTTCCTAACACAAAAAAAAATTATAAAAACTTCTTTCCAACTTGTCTCATATCACGAAAATTAAAATTAAGTGCTGAACATAAACATGTTGTCTTATAGATAATACCTACGATAAATAAACTTGCACGCAAACAATTATATGCATTAAACAATATTTATTAACTATGTTTATATTTTAATCTTAATGTTTAATATTTTTAATTTTTATTTATATCTATTTAAATATACATATACTTTTTCTTTATTTTTCAGTTTACTATTAATTTTAATATACGAGTATTTGTTTTCAGTTTTATTTATCATTAAATTTGTTTTTTTTTTTCTTTACTTCTTTCTTATGTTTCTATAAAATAGTATTTTTTAGTTCTTTTATGTCATTGTTATTATCATTTCATGTATAACTACCATAACACGGGCATTAGCCTAGTATGGTAGTTAAAAATATGTCTAAAAATGTAACATATAAACATTTAAACAGGAAATGCTCTTATAATACGGAGAGAGAAAACAAGTAAATTACTCATTAGCATCGCATAGTTGCACTCTTCTTTTGCCATCGCGCTTCCCTCGTTAGACAGAGAAAAGAATAGTTTCATCGCCTGTGTTCTTTTTAAAAACTACATTACAAAATTTCAATCGTTTGTCTAGTGCTACATGATGACGCCATTTATCTTATTTAGCTTATACTTATCATTTTAAAAGTAAGTGGAAGGTTAAAAAAGCATTCCTTTTTTATATTTATTTGGTCGTTTAGACATCTTTCGGCGTACGATATTTAAGTATATTGTTAGTTAATATCGTAATCACCGAGGAACTCATTATTCATGACAATAAAACTTGACAAATTTTATATTTCACAAATTAAACGGGCATCCGTCGTACAAATATTTGAAGTGAACATAAAAAATATAGGGGCTCAGCGAAAATGCGACGCGGCCCGGGACTAATAGATTTTGGTTTAACAATTTATTGTTAAATTAATGATAATATTTTTTTTAACACCTTGATATTTATATTTTTTGTATTAACTAAGCATCATTCAATGATTTATCATATACCGGCGATTAATATTTAGGACCTAAGCTAATCTAAAGAAATTATTTTCTTCTCTTTGTTACCTTTACGAATGGAATATTAGAAAAAAAAACTGTTGGTGAAAGTTCCTACCCAAGTTGCTTTATGATTTTTTTTTTTATTTAGTACCTTTTTTATTTTCATGACATGTTTGTATATGTATAAAATTTTTCCAATATAAGTACACTTTTCAGGTTTCCAAGTGGTACCCGTAGCAGTATAAAATTGTTGCTTCAAAACTATGCGACTTGATGCGGTTCAAATTCAACCAAGAACTCTTCTGTATTCAAAACATTTTTCTCGAAGAACGTTTCGTCTACAGAACATTGAATGTAACTCGATGGATAAAGTAGTGCCCACAACATGATATGTCGGTATAGTTATATTTATTAGGTTTTGGATTTAAAAAAAGTACTATGATGAATTAGCCATTTTTTGAAAATTGATTATTATTATTATGATCCTCTTTACAGAGTTCTAGTCTTGCCGGAAAAAAATGCTTAAATAGAGTACTGTACATTGGAGGTTGCCTATTACTTTTCCACGGCATTCTGAGGAAACAGATGGTTTTTACCATCACCGTACATGATAAGACTCTTATTTTTTGTTTATAAAGGAAGCTACTTTTTATAAAAATGACTCTAGACCCCAATGTCCAGGCATACAGTTGTTAATGCTGTTAGCTTTATAACTGGATTATATCTCACCGTGTTGCAGTCATCTGGCAGTCCTACCGAGAACGAGCGGAGCGATCTGACCAGCTGCAAGCGAGACTCGGCGTCCGCGCCCCTTAGCCAGCTTTCCGGAATGCCCTCGAAAACTGTATTGGGATTGATAGGGAAAGCACCCGAAGACCCAAAGGCAGGGCGGAAGAGCTACGGTCTCCCGCAGTCGATCTTCAGGCCCGCTCATGGCGATGGGGGAGGCGCAGGCGGGTTATGTAGCAGCCGCTTTTGGGAGTCATCTCCTCGTTTGATGCCGGGACTGGGTCTAGTCCACCCCCTTGATATGATGAAGAACAATACAAAATAATAAGATCAGTTCAACTCCGAGCAGAGCAAAACTGAATTGATGTTTATCTAAAGTGCAATAAAGAAGAAAAATAAAAATGGCAATGTACTTTGGCTATGCACAGGGTTACTGAAATATGCAAAATATAAAAATTAAGAAAGAAGAACAATTCTGATGTTAAGTGGCTGCAGAGGATGGTACAAGAAAAATAAGATATTGGTTAATACGTAACCAACCAGTTACAATATAAAAAAATAACAAAAACAGTGCATGAAATTCGGTCAGTAAAAAGTCATTTTTGTGCAACATTTTTATTGATATGAAAAATCCTATTTAAGACTTTTTTCTTTGGTCATTAAATTAACTACACAGGAGATCCTAAAACTGTTTATTTTTCCAAATTTAGACAGCTTGTTTCAATGAAATATTTTTATGGGCATGCGTATTTTTTTAAACTTTTATTTTTTAAGAGCACTTTCTTTTATAATTAGTTTTCAGCTGGTTTAAAATTAATCAAAACTTCTAAAAATGACATAGTATATTATCTAGGTTGCAACTAATTCGGGTAGAATCTTGATAGTTCTAACTTAAATAGTACAAAACAAAGCCGCTATTCACGCCTGTCTGTTTGTGCGCTTAGTTCTTCTTCTATACTTTGAAACGGATTTCGATAAGGATATTTAGAAAATACATAGATATAATGTTTATAAAAACTAGAAAAGTCGATGTTTTGTAACTAAGTCCAAAAAAAATATTTTCGGTCGCTCACATTGCTCATGCTGCCTAATATTATGAGATACATCAAAATAATGTACTTCGAAATCGTATATATTAGAAAGGCTTAGAGAAAAGTAATGGTATTTTTCTATATCCTTAGGATAACCCCTAGCAACGCCGGGTACCCTTCAGCGAGTCATAAATAAAATATGCATTAAGAAAAAGTCAATAGATGTCGCACATTAAAATTTAAAAAAAGATATATTTATCTAAGACACTGTCTAGATTGAATTTAGTTCAAGTTGAATCTTGCGATCGTACATAAAGATAGCGTCCAATAAAAATGTGCGGTGAGAAAATTAACACAATATTGGTAGCTCGTAGTCGAAGTATGGTACACTTAAATATTACCTAAGGGGATAGGTTAAAATTAGCTCAGTGGTAGAGCAATGCTCCGGCAAGGCAAAAGTTCTGTGTTTAATTCCTAGACGCGTTAATATTGTTCCTAATGATTAAATTTTATATTTGTTCACTGCTAATAATATTTATTAAAATATAATAATATCCGTCCATGATAAAACAACTGTAATAACAATATCTAATATTCCGCCCACATTCATAACCGTTTTCAATAAAATATCAGTAATATTTCCCTCATGGCCGGGCCATTAAAAAATAATGTTTTCGCATGGTGTAATATATTAAATCACGTTTATTACACGCCATAAAGATGAAATCACCAGTATCACGTATTATACCGCAAAGTTAATTAAGAAAGTCTAATAAAGAGATGCCCCTGTAAATCAGTAAGGCGCGAAGCAGGTTTTACGCGATGTTAATTCGGCGGCGGCATTACCGAGCTACACAATAATGCTTTTATCACGGAAAACCCTCCGTTGATATTGCAAAAATGAAATACAGCGCGAGAAATAATAATAACTTGCCATCCCTTTGTTAGGGGATTGCCCTTCGATTGAAAGGGCCTGTTTTAATCTTCATGTGCCGGTACCTATTGATTTGTATTGTGGGTGCTGACTTAACTTACGATTGCCAATTTCCACGCATATTAGACTGTATGTAGGTAGATACCTGTTATAAATATAGCGTACTAGCTACACCTACTGGACTACTACTCAACGTAAATTCAAATTTCGGAATATCGACAAACAATAGCTACGAAAAAACATTACCATTATCAAATGCCCAAGATTCGAAGAAAATGTATTTAACAAGGTGAGCTCATCGAGGGGGTAGAGCGGTGATTGGCTAGAATGCCGTGACGTAGGTAGAAGTCCATTTTCCATTGGGATATTTGAATTTACTGCAAACTAAGTGGTGTCAAACGTCTCAGAATGCATTTGCAATATTTATAATACGTCGGTAATATTATACGAATTAATTTAATTAAAACTTATGTTCGGAATAAAAGGGAAAAATTCCACGAATATTTACAATATTACTTATACATTGATAATGTAAAATCGAGGTTATTTATTATCGCCTTTTACGTATTGCCTTTGAAGACATTTAAAATTATTAATTGTTTGGAATAATTGCATTTATACAAAGAGTCGCGCGTGGTGGTAGATATTCTCGGCATCGCCTTGGTGAAAGCCGTGAAAGACCACAATCAATCCGTAATGCGTTGCTTGAAATGGCTTTAGCCGTATTGAGTGACCATATGTGAATAGCCAGGTACTTCCCTAGCTTCCTTTTTCTCATCTCCATACCGAAATACCAAGGAAAATAAATTCCTCGGGGCCTATCTCATCTTCAGGTATGCTGTGCGAAGGGTCTTTTTGAGAAAAAATTGGTCTTGAAGAGTCCAATGTTGTAGGAGGGAGGTAGCACGAAAATGCACAGTTTCCACAGCCGACTGCTGAATCAAAAACGAGTCGTGGAAACGAGCCATTCTCGAGAATTAAATAATATCAACCAAACCTATAATTAGAAATATAGTACATAATTAAGTATTTGGGGCTCCAGACCAAAGGTGGCTCTCAAAGTCAACATTGGTTAAAAGTATGTAATGGTGATTTATTCAAAATATTCATATTTTCAAACCATTTACGTATAATATAATCAATATATAATTATAAAATCTCCCAATATCACACTCCTATGCGACGGATTCAACAGCTAGGAAACAAATACAACGATGTTGTTGATATATTTAGTGCATCAATTTCAATATATAAGCATACCCTATTGAAGTTTTTTTCATCGAGTAGTGGAATATTTTAATAAAGGTATTTAATTTGACTAAAACAATAATTTTGTCAACTGAAACAGAAAACAATATTTTGGATTTTTTATGATTTGTGCCTGCATGCTGTGTAGATCAAGTTCAGTGATATTTTGACTTTATATTTATTTTTCTGCAATTGTTTTAAATAGTCGTTTCCTGCACTATTTTCGTGTATAATTTCGTAAATATTTTTTTTATAAAAATTATCATTAATAGATGATGTGTATAATGGTTTGGAGGAGTAAAGTTTTGAGGTTGTTAATTCTAGTGTACCTGAAAACTGAGTGTAGTTAAGGTGAAAATACATAATATTATGGTTAATAATTTAGAGAGATTCTCAATGTATCTGTTATTTACCATTCGCTAATATGTACCACATTGTCATCTACTATTAAAAAAACAACAAAATATCTTCTATAATATTTATTTATTTTGTAAGAAACAAACAGCTTTTACATAATATACAATGATAGATATAAATATACAAGTTAACCGAAGTCAAACCACAGAAGTTTCTTATGCTTAAGTTCATTGAAAATGAAGTTTTAATATCTTAAAATTAATTTCGTGTTAAGGGAAGGGGAGAGGAAGAGGAAAATAGGAAGAGGATAGGAGATGCTCCCGATACATTCCATACTCTCATATTAATAATCGATCGTACGCATTACTTATTATCAATATTTCTATTAGGTTATTACCAAAAATTTCAATGCTGTAAAATTTTGAATTATATTGTGCACATATACGAGGAATTGGGGAATTTTTTCAAATGTTTGTTCTACACGAGGGTAGATAAAATAAACCAGATTGTCGTGTTGATCTAGACCAAGGCTGCCCAACCTTTTTAACAGTTGGGCGAAATTGACGATTTTGAATCACTGGCGGGCCACTGAATACCCGACGGTTCCTATTTCCATGGGGGGGGGGGTTGTTAGAGAATTTCTATAAAACATAATTCCCCACAAAAAAAATTCGAAATGAGTACTCCCCACTACATATTTGAAATCCATGGGGGGGGGGGTGGCTACAAGATTCCATTTCGGACGCAAAAAGTATTATATCAAAAACCGGTGTATTTTTGTTTAAAAAGTAAGTTCAACAGGTTAGATTTTTCGTCGCTGATTCTCGTTCTGAGTAGCCTTCGTTGGCAACACTGGTGACCGAGCGCAAGCTGCATTGTTTGTTTAACCGCGGGCCCGCGACACTTTTTCAAATTGGCGGATTTTTTGAAAATGGTTCACGCGGGCCACTTATAATTCGTTCGCGGGCCTGGGGTTGGGCAGCCTTGATCTAGACGGAATATCGTGTTTGGAGGGAGTTAAAATTGTGAAATTTAATGGATTCGGTATAATTTGAGAAGTGTAAGTTTAGTTTATAATTTGTGTTTAAAAAAAATTTTTTGAATTCTTTCTATTCTTTCGTCTATTCAATCACGGCTTGGTATAAAGGAGTCCAGATCGGTGTACAGTGTTCCAGGTGCGGGCGAATATATGAGGTGTAAAGGGAATATAGAGTGTTTATGTTGTGGAAGGGTTTCGCTATGCGAATTATAAATCCCAACATTTTATTGGCTTTGTTAATTCGACGTATATCATTTCAGTGAAGAGATAATGCGTTAAGTCTCCCTCAGGCGTCCCCAACTTTTTTTACCATTCACAACTAATTACCAAATGTTTACTGTTAAAAAAAAAAAAATTATTCACTCTAATTCGACTCTTAAGTACAAACATAAATTCGAGATTAAATTATTTAGCAAAAAATCATATTATTCCTATACCTAAGTAAAATATTTTTTCTATCGGACTTACGTCAATAGCTTGAAAAGTTCCTGTATGAGTCAATTTTATTAAATTCATTTTATACGAACCTTGCCTATTAATATTAAAAATACGTCCAACTCCAGTGAAATAGTGGCAATATCAGCAACTCAAGTTGCTTAAGGCATTAGTGTAGCATATTGATTTTAATATTCCTTTCAATAGAGGCAAATTGAATTTATTTAGTACTTGATGGCGGTGTTCCGAGCATTATAATTTGTATTTTGTTTAATATTGATAGGAATACATTTAAAAATATCCCAAAAAGTATGTTCTTTGTGTGCGATTAACGGATTTCATAATTACAAACAACAATAACACTCCAAGTCGTTTTCAGGATGCCAAAAAATGTTGTTCAGTTAGTTGGTGAAATACAGGGTTTTCCAATAAGAGGTGTTATTTTGATATCCAATTGTAGAAGATCAATGGTTTCGTTGCTTTTGTAGCACTTATTGTTGAAAATAAACGTTTTTCAAATCAATACCATCCAATTCCGGATATAAAAAATCATTAATCATCTCTCCATAGCGATCCATTCACCGTAATTGTTGCTAAAGCCTCATTTTCAAAAAAGTAAGGTCCAATGACTCCGACGGACCATAAACCGCACCAAACAGTCACACGTTGAGAATAAAAAGGCTTTTCAACAATAACTCTTGGGTTTTCCAAGCCCCAGATACGACAATTTTGCTTGTTGAAGAAGCCACCGAGGTGGAGATGGGCCTCATCACTCAAGATGATTTGCATTTGATTCACTGAAGTGAATTTTAATAATTTCAATGCGTTGTTGAAGCGTGTATCGTTCCATTTTTAATAATGGCGTAGTTTCTACTTGTCAATCGTTAAAAAATAACAGCTTTAAAAGTAACATCTACCGAAATAGCGGGCTATTAAAAATAACACCTCTTATTGGAAAACCTTGTATAATATGATTTCATTAAATCCTAGAAAATAAAATGATCCGAAAAGTGGATTATACCATGAAAATTACTATTCACTATTAAAATTTGAAGGTTAATTCAGTAAATCTGTATTAGTTCCTTGTAGCATTCAGTAGTGTTCATGCTTAAGTTATAAATCATCGTCAATGTTGATGTTCAAAACATATTTTTGGTAATTTCTCAGAAATTATTTACGTATTTTATCACCCAAATCATCAAAGACAGATTTAATAGCCGCTTAAAAAAAATTATCTTTTAGCAAAAAAAAGCAGTAAGGTCACCTAATTTAAGTTTTTTTTTTAACTATATGGGAAACTTCAAAAGTGTAATGTATTATTAATATACAGGGTTTCCGGAAACTCGTAGTACAAGCGGGAAACTGGTGAATCTACATCACATTTGGAGTCGATTTTGTAGTATATTTTTTTGTTATTTGAGCTTTCGTTATCGAGTAAATCGAGTTTGAAGTTGATTTTTTTTTTTTTTTAATCAAATTCTTATAAATTATTACTGAAGATCAAAGTACCCAACTAATTAAAACTATTTGAAAGTAAAACAAATGAAGAAACTCGGATTTGAAGCATTATTTTGAAATCACCCTTCATTTAACCCGGTGTAATCATAAAATATTTCTGCTCTGCAGGGTTAAAACATCTGTTATTCAACCCTAAACACCAGAAAAAACTTTAACCCTAAAATAGCCGAAAAATATTTTTTTTTTGTTTTTTTTTTTTTTTGAAAATGCTCAAATCAAAAAACTGTATTTTTTTTTTGGGTTCCCCATGTGGTATAGATTCTCCAGTTTCCCGCTTGTACTACGAGTTTCCGGACACCGTGTATTTAAGTATTTGCCGTTATTCATTCCTCCTCTCATACGTTTTAAGTTCACATCATTTAATTTGGTTCTCTTCATTATCATCTTCCCATCAATGTTATTAATAATACCGTAATTATAATCTATGTATCTAATCGACGATTATTAAACCTTAGTAGGTCGTTTCTTTTTATTACAAAATATCTTAATACTATGTGTAATTAATAACGATAGGATTGCACTAATCGCCCAAGATTAACCTATAAATATAAGTGATCATATTTCTATAAGACCATTATTTTAATTGTAAATCTTACGAGATTCATTTATTTCCACAAAATTACATATTTTATGACCAATCCGTATCATGGTCCTCGTACGAAAGATATAAAATTAAGTCATTGGGTCACTATCAATAATTTATTTTATTAATTCATTTTCGGGAAATCGACAGTTTACATTTAATCAGTTTGTACATAAGTAATATACCTATGGTAAAATAAAACCTATTATGGATTTCCTCCTTGTGTTTTTAACTGAGACAGCATAATATGGAATAAGTTATTTAAATTTGTAAGAAAGAAATATGAATTAAAAAAATTATACAAAACAAAAATTATATAAAACGAAAAATTTACAAAACCAATACATTTATAGCCATGGAGAGAGGTAGTAGATATAAATCAAATCATAGTAGAGATATAAACAATAGATACATAAACATTATTCAGAAACCATCAGATAAATATTCATTTATGGACCTCTTGTATTTGGTAAGTTCACAACTGAAAATATCAACCTTGGATAATACGCTATTGTTATTATTGCATAGTTTGTTCAGGCGAGAATTCTGCTTAGAGTTCGTTTTGCTTTGATCAACCCTGAACAGGACACAAGAGCGTGTTGAACGCGCAGGTACATTGAATGGAATCTTTTTAGCAACTCTGGGCATTGAATATTATTGTCAACTACTTTATACAGGAATAGTGCATCCTTATGACGCTACCGTACACTCAGTGAATCAATTTTAAAGTATGAAGCTGCCTCTGCATAATTATTAAATCTTACAAATGACTTGTAACAAAAATATTTTAGGAATTTGTTTTGGATTGCTTCGATTTTGTTTATGTGGATTTTGTAAAATGGAGACCAAACAACTGATGCAAACTCCAAGTGACTTCGTACATAGGCAAAGTAGAGTTTTTTTAATGATATCGATGCTATTAAAAAAGTAAAAAAATAAAAAGTATGTTTCTAATTTTTTCTTATTTAATAAATTAAAATTTCCTCTGAAATTATGAGATTTGTAAGTAAAAACTTAATGATAAACCACATATTTAATATAACGTTTCGGAATTATGCAATGTATGCGAAAAACGTCACCATCTCAATGGCATTTATTATGTTTTCACACTTTCTTTAACCAGGTAGGTAATATTGAAAAAAAATGCGATGAAGAAAAATCAAATAAACATGACGATTTCACATTTGAAAAGAATCTTAATCTTATATACTAAACCATGAAATGGCCATGATCTTAAAACAGAAACTTAATATACAAATAAATTTACAGACAGACAAAATGCAAAACAGTTGTGTGAAAACAGGACTTCACATACAAACTTTTTAATAATGTTTACTTAACTTTACAAATTCTCGCTAGGGTTCGATTGCCCTGAGGAGGTCGGTCTGTCGTATTCCCACCTTGGAAATTATGCTTAGATGAAGGAAATTGGGAAAGGAAAAGGAAAATAAAAAGAATATAACATAACTCACTATTCAAATCAGGTCACCTAAAAAAACTTTTCAAATCTGAATGGTTGCCGATGCGATATAATTTATTTTTACCTTCAACCCCGAGTGATTTGACTAATAAGTTCATTGATTTATTGTAAAAACACAATTAATTTCTAATAATGTGGAATTCATTCACCGTGTATTTAATAGCTCTAAAATGCAAGAGATTATTGACAGCCACCTCTTTTGGCATCCCTTTCTGATTCAACAATAAGATTCTATACTCCCTGAAATTAATATCGCCTTTGCCACCGAGCAGGGTTCACGAACTCTGGCACTTATCAGTGAGATTTAAACGAGCTCATAAAAATGATAAATTGAATTCTTGGCAGCAGCTTGTACATTATAACAACTGCGGAAAAATTAGTTTGCGGCTAACTTTTCTAAAGCAACACGCGAATTGAAAGCAGCAGAAAAATTGCTTGCTGCACAAAATTTTCGTGATTAAATTACTTACGACTCGTAAAAGATAACGTTACATATATACATGTTTACATAACCTTTTTTAAAGATTTTTCTTGGAGCTTGACTTTTATTAGTACTGTCCATGTTGTGTGTTTAAATTTTGCAATGTTAAAGTATTTCTGTAATATTAATTTATTTACAAATGTAACTAAAACGGTCTTCAACGGTTGTGAAGTGACAACATCTCTTGAAGAGTTCTGGATGAGTTTGGAAAGCCCCTCCGCTCCTTCTGGTCCTTACCAAATATGTTTAATGTGTCTGAGTATGTGACCATATAATGTTTAGATGTTTAACGTAAGACTTTCCAACATCCTGCTGGCTTTTTACAAAGGAGCCTCTTTGGATGTCTTTTTACATGACCTACCCAGAAGAACAGCTAAAGTAATAAGTAACTAGTAGTAAGTAAAGTAATAAGTAATAAGTAATAAGTAACAGCTAAAGTAACTAAGAGATCTTAAGAAATCAGTAGAATTTTGTTGTAATAAAATTGATGAATATGAAGAAAATAATAAAAAGAAAGATACACTGATCAAACAACTGCAATCAGAAAACAACGAAATAAAACAGCAAATAAACAAACTGGAACAATTACACAAACAAAATAACATTGAGATACAAGGTATTCCTTTTAAAGAAAATGAAAACTTACCAAAAATAGTCAATAATATTATGGAAACCATCAAATGCGAAATGGAATCATCAAAAATAACAAATATATATCGTATCAGAAACAGAAACCCTTTAAACAAATATCCAGCCTTAATTGTATCATTCCAAAACAAAGAAACAAAAGACAAAATCATCGACCAAAAAAGAAAATATGGTGTCTTGTACACTAAAAAAATAAATTTTCCGGAAGATAACAAAATTTTCATAAACGAACAATTAACGCAACTAAATAAACACCTCCTGTTTCTGGCGAAATCCTCAAGACTCGGCTACAAATTCATCTGGGCGAAAAACGGTAACGTTATGATGAGAAAAGATGAAACAGCTCCAATCATCCATATAAGGCAGCCGAATGACATCCCTTCAGAATAAAGGACCATCTAACCGCATTGCATGTGAAAATTACTTATATCCATCAAAATGTCTGATGAAAATTTTTTGTATGAAAATTACATTTGTAAAAACACTAGTGAACTAAATAATCACTTTAAGGACGTTAACTTTTCAATTCTTAATATGAATATTAGACGTTTAAGAAGGCACTTTGATGAGCTTTGTATTCTTCTCGATAGTCTTGATTTTTCTCCTAGTATTGTCATTTTAACAGAAACGCAAATGAAAGAAGTAATTCCCTATAACTTGCCAGGATATGTAACTATTTCATCCGAATGTAAACATACTGGTCACGATGGAATCACTTTATTTATAAAAAATTGTCTTAAAAAACCTGCCTTCGAAATTCTAGACTTTAAAACAGCTAACGCAATTAAATTAACATTTACCCATAGTAATTGCACTTATTTGCTATTAGCTATCTATAGATCACCTTCCTTAAATGAATCTCTATTCAACAATGAACTTAATTCACTTATAAAAATGACAAACAGAAATAACTTTAACTTTTCAATATTAACTGGTGATATTAATATAAACATTAATGAAAACAACAAAAGAACAAAATGTACAAATGAATACTTAGATTGTTTGTCTTATGCAGGATATCAATCATACATAAACTCACCAACAAGAGAAAATCTAAATAATTCCACGACTTTGGATCACATATTTATCAAAACACACAAACACATTATAACTAAATCTTCAACTCTAAAAACAAACATTACTGACCACTACCCAACATTCTACGGACACAACATCTTAACCACAAATTCAAAAGAATACTCTAACACTGTTGAAATAAATGAAATTAATTACAACACATTAAACAATTTACTTCATTCAGAAAAATGGGACAACATACTATCAATAGCTAACCCAAATTCAGCATTAGAATTATTTTATAAAACTCTAGAAGCTTATATTTCCAAGAGTACAAATAAAATTGTCATCGCTAAGAGAAATTATAAAAAAATAAAGCCTTGGATCACTGTAGGACTAATAGTCTCTATCAAACAAAGAGATAAATTATACAAAGAGATGTTAAATTATCAAAAAGCCTGTCAAAAAAATAACACAAGTATTATGCCTTTCATGAAAACGAAATATTTAATGTACAGAAATTTACTAAATAGGTTAATAAGAAATTGCAAAAAGAAGTATTATTGTGAAAAAATTGATAGTGCAAAAAATGATACCAAAAAAACATGGAATATTATTAATGAAATCACGAACAAAAAAAAAAAAGTATCAACCGATGTCAATGAGATTATAATAAATGAAAATATTATAACTGACAAATCGACTATTGCAGAAAACTTTAACAACTTTTTTACAAATGTAGTAGATCAAATACTTGAATCTTCTAGCAAAATTGATAATACAATACCCGTAGACTCATCTTTACACTTAGACTCAACTAACGATTCAATTAACTCCTTAGAATATTTTTCACCCATCACAACAGATGAAATTGATAAACACATTGATGGTCTAAAATCAACAAATTCTACAGGAATTGATGGTTTATCAGGCAACACACTAAAAAAAATAAAACATTACATTTTAACTCCATTGCTACATATTTTTAATATATCCTTAAAAGAGGGACATTTTCCCGAACAATTAAAAACCTCTATCATAATACCAATTCACAAATCAGGAGAAACGCACATATTAGACAACTACAGACCTATTTCCTTGGTCTCAAACCTCTCAAAAATATTTGAAAAATGTATCAAAAATAGAATAATGAATTACCTAGAACAAAACAAAATTCTGTCCCAAAATCAATATGGCTTCAGAACAAAACTAAGCACTGAAGATGCAATATTCGATCTGACTAAAAAATTATACACATCTGTTGATCAAAATAAAAAGAGTTTAGCTATATTCCTAGACTTAAGAAAAGCTTTTGATACGGTAAATCACAATCTACTTATTAAAAAAATGAATAATGAATGAAATAGGTTTAAAAAATGATACACTAAAAATTCTTACTAGCTATCTCAAAGACAGAAAACAAAAAACAAAAATAGGGGATTTTTATAGTACTGAAACAGGAATAAAAAATGGAGTACCACAGGGAACTGTGCTTGGCCCAATTCTCTTTCTAATATACATAAATGATTTATGTGATGTTATAATCCCTGGTAAAATTGTATCTTACGCAGATGATACAGTAATAATAGTGAACGGAAAATCCTGGCCTGAAACTTTTTTGAAGGCAACAAAATGTATTACATATGTCTCATCATGGCTAGAAAGTAATAGACTCTTCTTAAACTATAATAAAACATTTTACCTAACCTTTTCTAAAAATAGTAAAAATAAACCCCCTAATAACCTTAAAATTCGAATACATAACGTTAACTGTAATCAAGAAATATGCTCATCTTGCTTTGAACTCGGAAAAGTTGAAAAGATTAAATATTTAGGTATTGTTATTGATACAAAATTAAATTGGCAGTCACAAATTAATAATACCGTCTGTAAATTAAGATATCTTACATACACATTTTACAGACTAAAAGAAGTGCTCAATGTTGAAAAACTGAAAATGATTTATTTTTCTTTGGTGCAATCTTCACTCATATACGGAATAATAGGATGGGGCGGTGCGCTTAATGCACATATCAAACCTTTACAAATAATTCAAAATTATATCATCAAAGTTATGTATAGTCGGAAAAGAACATTTTCAACGGATGAGTTATACAAAGAATCTAAACTATTCTGTCTCCGTAAACTATTTATTTTGCAAACTATGAAATACATCTTTAAAAACAAAAATAAATTCGAAATAAATGAAAACAGAACCAACATTAGAAATAATAATGTATTTTATACTCCCCAAACGAACACAAAACAAATGCAAACACACTGCAGTTTCATTGGACCTCGTACTTTCAATCTTTTACCGAAAAATATTCAAGTGATAACTAAACTTCCTCAATATTTAAAAGAATTAAAATTATGGCTTTTCGACACAGCAGTTGAAACTTTTTTTATTTAATTTGTATCAATTTATGTTTCTCATAAAATATCCACCATATATATTACATATATTACAATAAACACTTATAACTTCACTATACACTATTATAAACACTTTTTATACAAAACGCTTTTACAAAATGTATTCTTGTTTTTATTTTATATGCCCACAATTTGTTTATTTCTAGGTACAATAAAATAATAACTTAAATATATTACCCACGCACAGGCTGCGCCTTAGTGGGTTCCCATTATTCTTATTGATTTATATAATATTGTATGTAATTAATGTAAAAATTGGGAAAAATAAAGGAATTAAAAAAAAAAAAAAAAAAAAAAAAATAGATCTTGATTTTTTTTAAATTTGTTTTTATTCAGTGAAATGGTTATTACAGATATTAGGAATATTTAGACCACAAAATTAGACACATGCCCTTGTTATGGTGGTTTATTTATATTATTATTTCGCCACCAGAGAGTTGGTTTGTTCTGCTGACCATTTTAATAAGTTTCTGAAAATGATCATTATTTTCATCAATATATCTTAATATTACACTGAATTTATACGCTACGGTTTTGATTTTATTGGGTTATTTTGTGTTCTGTACCCACAAAACGCCATACTGTGTTATATTTTTGTGGACGTAGAATAAATTTTGGATATAATCGTAGACCAAACGAACACTAAAATTTTATTTATGTTTTTTTTTCATAGAATTGCTTTGTTATTCATCCACAATGTTCCAGGCGAACGACTCAATGCCATTGGTCAAAAATGATGTGGATCAAACAAATACAAAAGAAATCTGGAAATGGCGAAATTTCGGCGAATTTTTAGTATTGTTTTGTTCTACATCCGGATATGGAACAAACAAAAATTATTAAAAAGTCAATTTCTTTAAAAAAACAAACGAATTGTCTGCTAGCGTTATATATTTGCTATCATAGTATATTTGGTGGTATACTATGATATCTCTTGATTTCTGAGCAGTATAACTTCCCCTTGTCGTAGTGTCAAAGATAGAATACCCCTGCAAAAGAGCAAAGGACATAGTGCCCGTGACTCCTCCATTCCAGTGCCATAGAATATTATTCTTTTCACGGCCCATTAAATGCCGCCGGTTGACATTCTTCCCGCGTCTCGTCTTCGGGCGGGACAAAGGAGCAGGCCCGTCGTAAGTATTATTACTATTGTCATCCACACCGCCGCCACTGCCACCGTAAAGCCTCCGTATACCCTCTCACTACTTCAACCTGTACAACCAGCCCATAGACCCCTGCTTTGTTAAGATATTATTTTGAATGAGCCCCCGAGTTGTGTGTAGAATTGTCTACCGGTCCTAGCTCTGCAAATCGATCCTTTTACGGGTAAAATCTTTGTTCGCTATTCTGCACCTGCAACTTGAGCACTCAGAATTAAAAAGGTTTCAGAAATTAAAACATTCACCATCTTTATCGGCGTTATGGACCTTGAAGTGTCCTGGATGAGGATTGATGTAAATAGCCTCCACACCATCCGGTCACGGATAGGCCTTCCAAAACACTTTCTTTCTGAAGACAAATTTTATAGAAGAGTATGTTTGTGTTCAGATTTTTTTTTTTTTTTTTTTTTTTTTTAAAAAGAAAGACAAACATTCCCGGGTTACGAATAACCCAACAATGTTTGAAAATCTCCTACTACCACCACAGAAAGCCGAAAATGTTGCTTGTGTTGTGATGGAGGACTTAGCCAGCCGAGGAATCGAACACGCGACGCTCGGGTGAGACCCAAGCGCTATGCCCACTCAACCACTGACCGGTGTCTTTGGTATTTTAGCTGTGATCCGATTTTTCAGATAGCTGTGATCCGATTAATCGCTCCGCAGATATTTTATAGTCAGAAAATTTTCTACAAGAGGATTCGACTAATGAAACATTAAAAACTGAATTTAGCAAAGCAGGTTTAAAAAAATTATTTATAATTTTTTTATTAATTATTTTACAAGCAATAATTATTAGCCTGAAACACTCATCCACATTGAAAATTTTCCTGATAAAAGATACTGATAAAAGGGACTGGGACGGTCCCGTTGGCGTCATTTATCTTTTATCAGGAGATTTTTCAATGTGGATGAGTGTTTCAGGCTAATAATTATTGCTTATAAAATAATTGTTACCCTTTGTGCTATGCATAAAAAATCTTGTCTTAAACATTAGTTTACCAAAAAAATAATAATTTTTTATTAACATTATTTGGTAATCATTCGAACGATTTTTTGAATATTGCAAAATTGTTTTGAGCGATTGCTTGCCATAATGTGCTTAATTTATAGAACCTAAAATATTGGATAAACGGTGAAATGTAGGTGGAGTCATTAGTTTTAAATTGAAGTAAGCAGTTCATATATGTATGTTTCTAGATTCATATCTTGGGGAATGATATCAATTAAATCTAAAACAAAACACCCATCGCTCAAGTTGTTATTGTGGGTCTCACTGGGTGTTGAATAACTGTGTTAAATAATCCCTTCGTGGCAGGCGGACGCGTCCTCCAATGCGTCCTCCAACCGCTTTGCGTTTTTTTTGTATTTTCAAGGGAAATGAGGCAACAACCCTCCGAAATTATTTTTAAAATCAATCAATCAGCATTTTAACTTAACTTAACAAACACTTATTAGAACTTTTAAATATGTGATTTGAGTGTAGTGTGTTAAAAGTGAATAATCGAAAATATTGCTAAAAAATATTCGAAATTCGCTCGCGATGAACTTGGGACAAGGATCGGTAACTGTACGCCAGATGTTTTCAACGGAATTCTCGGAATCTCTGAAGGCCCTAGCAAGTGTTTCGCTAAGCCCAGGGTAATTTATTATCCCGACCGTCGCTTTTTACTGCGGGCACAATGAACCACTAATTAACACAATCACCAGGAACAGGATTATATGGATATAAATGATCGACTCGCCGAACATCACAGCGGTGCTGCCAAGGTCTCGTATCTGTGAGAAGATATTCTGTCAGCGCTTTATCAGCAGCAGATACATACCTGGACGGATGACGAACCTCGTTCTGGCACTGTTGGTGGACGCGGTGGACTCTTCCAGTTTCTTCACCACCTGGGATTTTTGCTGCAGAGTCTCCATCTTCTTCATATTGTCACCTGTTCCTGTACTTTATTTTACATAACTTAACTTCACTTTATTTTTGTAATATTTATATTTTTTATAATACCTGCATCAACTGTAAAGTGCCCCTGAGGTGGTATTTCACAAAAGAGGCGCTATGAAAATTGTCCAATAAATAAATTTATAAACTAAACTGGTGAAATTAACAAAAGAAATGCCTCTAAAAGGGGTGCCCTCTGTTAAATATAAATCTACTAAAGTAAGTTACAATAGCGTAATGCTCTACGGCGTCTAAACAATTGACTATTGGTCGAAAGGTCGCGGGGTCAATTTTCAAAAACTGAAAAGAAGATTTCACTATCTTGTTTTGTGATTTAATCGGTAAATTTGTTTGACCGTAGAAAAATAAAAAACAACAGTAGTTAGAAATCCAAAAAATAATACAGCGAAATATGACGATTTTTACCTTTAAATAATACATACATTCGAATACATAATAAATTCTTTCACATAATAGGATTATCGGATATCATTGCCTATTCTCTCATACTCGAGTATCTCCTAATGGCTTAAGTAGTTATCCCATTAGCTATCAAAGATACACTCTCCTTCACTGTAGATTTATATAGGATGATTCCTAGAGAAAATATTTTTGTATTTCAAAGTTCCCTGTTTTCGAGCAAAATACGCCGTACTCAAATTAACCATAAAAGGGGTGCTCTTTTCTCTAATACCGTACAATAGGAAAGAGAGTGCCTGCGCGGGCTCTATGAAGTCTTCAATACATTGTTTTCCCAGATGTATAAGCCATTAACATTATGAAAAAATCAGAATATCTGGGAATATTAGGATAAATTGTTAACTCATAAATAAGATGGGAGTAATGGGAGCTTGCAATCTTTAAAGGTTTAAATATCTATTATTCATTAATTTATTCGCCTTTCAAGGAGTTCTATTTTATGCATAATATTGTTGCTGACGCGAATTCAATTAAACCTTATTCTATTTTTCTGTAGTTTATATTTAAGAAATACATTATAATGATGCCACACCTTAAATTGGCTCACGATGACATGACATGAGCATAGTCTTTCCTTTTATCTTTGGAAGTGATATAATCTTTGGCGGAAAGAAAAAATAATATGAGTAGTAACACGTATAATGGAAACATGGGGAATGTGCCATGAATCATTATTAGCATGAAACCTCTGGCACAAAAGTGTCGCACACATCGTTCACCCGTACTAATCGCATCTACATACAGCGGCGCCTCCTTGGCTTCTGCGTACATACCAAATGCACAACTTTCATTGACTCCGCCGCGCCGGTTTGATAGGCTGTGTAATTTGGTCATATGGTCATTATGCGACAACAGTCTCATTTTTCGTTGTCTCCATGTATTTATTTACTCTTCGAAACATTACAGAGTGTTAACAATTATTACGTGAATGAAATTGACATTGGTATCTGCATAGATATTAATACTCCAATTTAAATGTTCACAGCAATCGTAAATCAAGGTTTAGTTGTTAGAGTGTTTAGTTTTTTAGGTTGGATTTGGATATAATTTATGTTCAGAGTTCCTAAACATGAGTTTACTGACTCTAACGTAATGACGAAATGGATTGTCCAAAGATGCTTTACATGGACAAAAAGTTTTTAAGTTGTTTTTTGGGAAAATTAAATTTAAGAAACTATTCTCCGACTTATCTAAGATTATTTTAGGTATTTTATACTTAAAATTTTCATTCTCAGTATATTTAGTGAGAGGGTTATTGGTAGGGTTTTCATGTCTGGCTAATCTGGCGTAGAATTTTTCATATTGTGTAACAATCAAATCCTTTATCTGAGGAATGTTTGTGTCATTGTCGAGAGTAGAAACCCTGATCCACTTGGCGCATTCAATGCTAGTCAATGAGCTAAAAAGTGTATTTAAAAAATCTAGGGCCAAGATCAGACCCCTGGGGTACGCCTGAGGTTATGATGACTGATGCTCATTATTAAGTGCTAGCTGTGTGTCTGTTCTCCACATATGATTTAAGCCATCTAAATAGGTGACCATCAATACCTACTCGTATCATCTATAATAAACTATGAATAGTTAAACATGTATCCAATTAAAATATGTATTATTTTACGTCACACTTTGTCCTTTAAGCTCAAGGAAAATCTTCTACCTCCCCTGTTTTAGAGTACACTTTTCAATATCACATGCTTTTCACAAATTCTCTTCAAAAACAACATGAAAACCTAATGTACCGGTGAAAAATTGCCATATAAATCGGAATTTCGCAAAATTATTATAAAGTATCACGTTTTTGGCTAAAAAGTATACTAACGGCGGCCGCGTACAAAAGTTGTGTTTAACACTAAGTCATTTTCCATGTCGGCCCTGGAGGCTTGAAAGGAACCAAAATGCCATTTTGTGATTGTTGTCTCGGCCCAGTAAAATCCCAAAAGTTTACAAAAATATTCTGCGCGTTATAAAAAAAATAAAGTTAAGAACTACTCTCTGTGTCGATATATTTTTAAGCGATTTTTAGGGATCAATGCTTCAGAACGTTGAAGATATGAGAAAATTTGAATAATGTGTTTTCTTTTACATTAAAATATCGTTAAACTTTTATATATTTCGTCATTTTACCAAATATCATAACAGATGATAATTGTTTTTTTTCTGTGTGTGTGGGAATTTGGATAGTTTAAAAAGAATTGACATTAAAGGAGACGATCTTAAAATGTGTCATACGCGTTTTAAAGAATTTAAATAAAAAATATTAACATTTTTAAAACATATGTTCATGTAGATCACCGATTCCGAACATACATGTATTATTTCTATATTTTTATTCTCGAAATTAATTTAAAAGCAATACTGTAAAAACACTCCATGATTGGTCGAACGAAATCTGACGTCAAATGTACTCTACTCGTATTTTAAGATTTAAGTTAAGTTAAGAGGGGTAGCCATACAGTTTTGTCTTTGTACTTTTGTAAGCTGATCTGAGGTACTGAGATAATTTGTCTTTTTAGATTTATCTATTGTTTTACCTTAAATTAGGTAACTGTTATCAACTATTTTAAACCGTGTCAATATAATGCCATGTTTATATGATAATATTTCAGAAAACGGATGGCTCATCGTAATCAAGATCGCATCTATCTTTTTTTGTTGTAAAATCTCTTGGGCTATAAATTGCTTCGTAACGCTTGTATTTTTTACACATTGGTACGTTACAATAATAATTCGTATTATCTACTGTCACTTTAGAAGGTTTTGTTTTGGAGGTTAATTAAGTTATCAGTACATAATGCAACTCAAATGACAGCACGCCAAGCGCGACCGCGACTAAAATTACGTACATCGCAAATCGAACATTTTTGTAATAATGAATAAGTAGGAAATCATTTCAAATTTACGTAAGAGCAAATGTTTAACCCCGCTGGCGAGTACACATCGTACTCCAGCCATGTTAGACTGTCAGCTATATATATACATTATAACGGATAGACCTCAATGTGAAGGACTTTTGTTTTTTTTTCGCACCCATATTATAATTAATTTAATTAACAAAGAAAAAGTCTTGTGACAAGTATCGCACCCGTATTGTAATGAATATAATTAACGAAGTAAAAATCTTGTGACAAGCATGCATGCGTAATGTGAAATATTCCTGTGTAATACGTAAAATTTTTAAGTACAATGAACTTTTGATTGTCAAAATTGGAACTTATACGTAATCACGTCACAGAAAGGATAAAGCAGGTACCAAATTGTTATTATTTTAATAATAATAATTCCACATTAGAAATGCGTATTTTTTTGGCTCCATTTTTGGCAGATATAAATCTGAATACTGATTTAAACTGAAGTATACTAACGTTGTTCATTCAAATCGTAAATTTCTGATGGTGACAATTTTTTTTTGTTAGACACTGATCTTGAGGCAAATATTTTGTGTATGCTTTCAGCTTCGCAAATACAACTGTGATTTTACACGGGTCCGTGCTCATTTACAATAAGTTGGTTTGAATACTTGAAAGAGCATTACAGTGATAATGGCATGTTTTATACATTTTTTAGAAATGTAACGAATATGCTTCTAAAGTCAATATTATATACCTAATACATTTTAGGTTGTGAACATTATTGATTTATTTGAATTTTTTGTAAATTCGTCAGAGTTTTTACTAGGAGCACGATGTGTGAAAGCATAGAGAACCACATTATATAATATGTAAAATCAAATGGAGTGATCCAGGAATGTAAGCATTAATCCACCCCGATTATCGTCCTTCATTTTAAGATCCGGAGAAGGGTTCAGAGAACCAACTCTGCCTAATCCCGACCGAGTAGAATTTACATTAACAACGCGGTCACAGTATTAAACCTGACCAACATAGTGTCTCTGGTCCCTAGTAAAGTATAGTTCTACCGACGATAGAATGATGGCGATCCTAAGATGATTGTCCAATGCACTGCATAGTTGAGTAAGCTTAGTGAAGTTTTAATTCGACCTTTTTGCATTTTGTCTGTTTTTTTGTGAAACCACACACCAGTCCCAACTATCTGGAGCCAGTGAGACTATAGCATCCACAATAGGGGTGTGTTGTGAGGATGAAGGTATTGTGGGGGGGAATAAGTTGGGGATGAGGAAGGCGGGGAAGTACCTAGCTACTCAGATCTGGTCACCAAATACGGCCAAAGCCATTTCAAGCAACGTTTCAATTCAGAATGATGGTCTTACACCAGGGCGATACTGAAAGTATCCACCACTCTGTGATATCCCGCAAATATACTATATATTATTTTAAATGACTAAATTATAAAATTGTACAAATAGATCAAATAAAATCTAGCTTGCTAGTTGAGAACCTTACCCCTCGGCAACGGAGGCTGTAAATTTGTTTTTATACTCAGTTTCTGGTTCAAGATGGTGGTAGGTTTTAATGGTTCAGTAAAGGTTATTTTTTTTCAAATGAAAAATCTTAGTATTTATTTGGACTTTCTCTATTTCTATTTTGTCAATATTAAGGTTAAACGCAACGCTCGTTGTATTCTACGTGTTCACAGATGGCGTTAATTAATTAATTTTGTTTAAATACGCTTTTGCAAGGTATTGCTTTACAATATTAAGACAAATCATTTGTTTGCGCCTGTATATACGCAATATGAATATGAATCAATAGTTTTGTTCGTTTAAAGACTTAATTCTTTCGAGAAAGGCACACAAATACAATATTTTACCGATGATTCAATCCAATATTGTATTTGTATGCCTTTCTCGATAGAATTGAGTTTTTATATGGACAAAACTATTTATTCATATTCATATTGCGTATATGAGGGTGCAAACAAATAATTTGTCTTAATACTGTAAAGCAGTACCTTGCAAAAGCGTATTTAAACAAAATTAATTAAATAACGCCATCTGTGAACACGTAGAATACAACGAGCGTTACGTTTAACCTTAAGGTGTCTACAGGCCTGAGAAAGTTTGAAAAAATACTTATTTTTGAGAGAGTGACTATGTGATTATAATTACTAATTTGAAAAAAAAAAGGATGCATAAAAATTGGTTTGTAATTCAGTAGGTTGGTATTTATGTACGTACTTAGATTTCAGATAAAATTTTGGTTTGGATTTATTAAATTAGAGAAAATCAGAAACTTTTTGGATGCGAGGTCTACACTGTTCACACAACTACTATCGGCATTTGTGTGTTTAAATATGTGTTATAAATTTATAGTGTAAGACGTTGGTTGACATCCTCACTCGTTTGGCGAAATCACAAGCAGATAGTAAAAAAAAATAGCAAAACTGTGTAATGCCAAAATTTTATTTTTGCACCCATGTTTAGTATGAAAATATGGAAAAAAATTACTTATTATAATTTACAACGAAACAGACCTGTATTTTGTCGGCAAAACTAAATCAAACTGTTCACCATAAAAGTTTAATTATTTGCTTTAGAAATAATTTCGAATTTATCGAATAAGACTCAATCAATTTCGGATTTCAGATTTCGTATTCCAGTATTTTGAGGAATGATTTTAATCTATATAATAAGTCTATAATAATCTCTTGTTTGCAATACTATAAGTAAGTCACTCCTTGGAAGTGTTCCACTGCCGAAATAACACAAGATCTTCGTCAGAAATTTACAGTCACTCTCATACATAACCTACCGGGAAGGAAATATGTTATTATGTGGAAATTGAATCAAGAGAATAAAGTTTCCTTACGTTGTTTAAAGGATCGGAATCTACACTAAGCTAATCAGGTCATAAAGGTTTTTTTTATTTTAAAAGGCTAAATATTATAGAAATTTTAACGTTAAACTGTAACGAGCATACGACTTAACAGTAAATATATACAGATATTAAACGAACATTACAAACTTTTACATCTCGTCCAAAATAAATCGCTGAAGCTTCACTAAAAATATTTTGTTTAAAGGAGTGCCAAAAAAAAAAAGTTAAAATTTAAAAAATAAACATACTCACACACAATCACTCTGCCACAGAAGAATATATTAAATAATATCTCATTGCTATTTCCTGTGTTTCACATGGGTGACACTGAGAGTGATTTCAACTGGAAGAAACTGCACATTATTGCTTGAATTCTTTACGCGCCACTTTCCAGAGATAAGCAGTAATGTAGTAAGTGAATGCAGAGGCACTATTATATAGAACGAAGTAGCGCAAGATAGGGACGCTTAGGGCTCCTTTTCAAATCAAATATTCGGTCGACTAAGAGAAACAAGAAACAATAAAATGCAAATTTATCACATAAAATGGGGTTGTCTTGTATAAACTGGGGTAGTTTTGATTGTTTTGGTATGTTGTACACGACGGAGCTTAATCAAAAAGTTTATGCTAATTTTAAAGTGTAAAGTGAACAAAAAATACATCTAAAAAATCTGAGAATTTCTATTGAAACGATTCACCTCAAAGATTTATTTTCGGCATCTTCTCACCTGTTCTTAGTCACCGCATTTCTCACATATAACTATAAGTGAGACCTGAGTGGTAGACCGTTCTGCGGGGCGAGGAGCAGAGCGTACTCATCTCGCCAAAAGTCGGACTAGATTTAAACAAATCGCTTGTTGGAACAAGTTAAAGGATAGTCGGTTAGAAAATATTTATATTTTTACATAATTAGTCCCAACCCAGGAGGAACGGTGAGTCACCAAAGTTGAGGTAATGCGATATTCCAATTAGTCCCAAACCAGGAGGAACAGCGAGTCACCAAAGTTGAGGTAATGATATATTACAATTAGTCCCAACCAAAGAGGAACGGCCAGTCACAAAGGTTGGGGTAATGAGATATTACAATTAATCCCAACCCAGGAGGAACGGCGAGTCACCAAAGTTGAGGTAATGAGATATTTCAATTATTCCCAACCCAGGAGGAACGGCGAGTCATAAAAGTTGAGGTAATGAGATATTCCAATTTCCGGCTGCTTTTTAGTTCGATTTAGTGCTTCAATCGACAGCATATATTTCTTTGCGCAGTACTGTGGGCTAATATTTTTGCCTACTACCTACTATTTCAGAATAATCCTGTTAGTTAAATTTAATTAGGTAAAAAATATCCATACAACTTTTATATGGATAATTATCGGGATAATTTTTAAAAAATCTGATTAAATAGACATTTACTTTAATGAGCCCAATCGATCACATCTGAATTTTATGTTCAAATGAAAGATTATTTTATTTATTTTTTGGAATAACTTCACTAAGATACTATTTACTCTACTCACTAGTAAAACTTAAAATTGTAATATTTAATTATTGAAGACATCTAGATGTTACCGCATCTTTTTCTGATTTTCTGTTTCATATTTTCGTTTAGGAATCGCGAATATTTTATTGTTAACTATAATTTCTATACCGCGACTTCACCCGAATGAACCCTTGTACAACTTTTTTATTTTTCAGAAACAAGTTTTGTAATGGTAATTCTATTTTTGAAGTATTTTAAATGTTCTTGTTCCCTCTGTTTTATGTTTAAAGTAATTCAAATAATATTAGGTATATTAATTTTGAAAATTCATCATTGGTATTCGTATTTTTTTAGTACAATTTATATGTAAATGCAATAATAATACATTATTATTAAATATTTCAGTTGGATATCGTTACAGATGAAGTGAAGTAGGTAGTGCGTTACTTGATATACATATTTATTTAATATGATAATTTCTTAGCGAAAGCTTTTAAAATAGTAATAAGATAAAAAATGTATTCATTTAAATTTGTTTTCGAAATTTTACTAGTTGTGAGTCTTTTACTTCAAGCTACAGTTGTAAATATATGTGTCATTTTAAGTCACTAGTTTTAAGCCAGTAATTATAAGTCTTATTCGTAAGTCATAACATAACTCCATAGTTTGGTCACCCTTCTACAATGTACATATTCATAATGTTGAAAGAATTCAAAGAAAATTTCTACGCTTCGTCAATTTTAAACTTAACATCCCTTTAGAACACATAAATTACCAGTCATTATTGAATCATTTAAATATTCCGACATTAGAAAACAGAAGAAAAATAAACGACCTAACCTTTTTATTAAAATTATTGAACTCTAAATTCGATTGTTGTGAACTCCTGCATTTAATAAATCTACACATACCTACACGAACAACTAGGCAAATATCAACATTTTACATACATACATCTCATTCCAACTATAGTTTTCACTCTCCAATACAACGTTTACACAGTCTTGGTAACAAATACTTAAATAATATAAATGTATTTGACAATAATTTGAACTTGGCCAACTTTAAACGGTGTATGTGCGAACTATTTTTACATACTTTGTAAACTATTGTTATCAACTAATTTTATACCTTCTTATTAACATTATCGTTGATTTGGAGGATTTTGGCAAATTTTATATTTTTTGTCGCACTTATTTGCACTCTATCATACCTAATTTTTTAAACTCTTATATTTTATGTAACCTATATTTTGCTAAATCTGACATTTTTATATGTAATCTATATGTATTTTTTTTTTATATAAAATGTATAACTAAAAAAATAAAGATGTACATTATTATATGTAAAAGCCCTATGGGCGTTTAAATGAAATAAAATAAAAAAATAAATAAAGTAAGTCACTAGCTAGTTGCTCTTGATTTGATTTTGAACAAAAGCGGGCTATAAAAATCATCCAAATATTATAATTATTATTTTAAGTCTTCGATTTAAGTCACTAGTTTTATAATTAGAAATCTTAGTTGTAAGCATAGACATATGAATATTAGTAGACCTGCCCTAAGTGATTAAAAGCGTATTATTCCCCACTCCCCATACCGGTTCCATTGGAGCCGGCTGGGCTCGCGTATGGCTTCCCGTGAATCTTGAAAATGTGACGTCATCATTCTTGTTCGAACTAGCGTCGAGCTATGGTCGAGGCATTTTACGAAATAACACGGCAAAATGGTGGCTTAGCTATGAAAACTTGTAAAAATAGATGTGAAAAAGAGAATAAACCCAATTGTCGTATTACATTCCATATGTAAGCATCATTTTAAGCTTATTCACATCGTATAATATGAATCAGTTGTAGAAACATATACTACCACATCGAGATACATCTGGTCGAATGTAGCGATTCTCAAGTGTGCGCATCGTTGTTACTGGGAAGTAAATTATGAACACTTATAAAAGTGTCTTAACTAAATACGTAAACAAAATATTCGACTCTGAAAATAGAAGAATTTTTTTTTTGCCGAATTTGGACTTCGCAAATTTGTTCATAACGTGGCGAGTAATTTGCGCTCCCATGTAAAAATGTCTATTCATTCAAAAGCAGATTTTACTCTTAAGAACTAAATGGTGATATTATAATGCGAGAGGCCTATATACTGTCAGATTGATTTATTGACGAATCACAGTCAGCTTTACCCCCTTCGTTCTTCAACAGTTGATTTTACCCCTCACCTTTAATTTCTAGTCTATATATTCATATGTCTGTGGTTGTAAGCCAATTTTATTATATGCTTATTTGTACAGCGCCCTTGAGGTGTTTTTTCACAAAAATGGCGCTTTACAAATCAGCCAAAAATTATTATTACTTACCAAATTTGAAATTGGACACGCGCGGCCCGCTGAACGCACGCTAGAACGCTCTGTTCACTAGAGGTGGGTGAGTTCTGCATTTTTCCGGAGGCATCCGAGGACTGCTTCCTTTTAAAAGAACTCGAGTTCTTGGAGTGGGTCCCGGGTCCGAGTTCTTGGGTGCGGACTGGGTACTGGGCGACTACCGGGACGCACGGGTCCGGCCAAGGACTCGGCACTCGGACTCGGATAGAACCCGCGAAAGAACTCGGACCCGTAGCAGGACAAGGACCCGCACAAGAACTCGGACCCACACGAGAACACGGAGTCAATCCCGTCACCCATCGCACCCGAGTCGCGAGTTGTGCAGTTTACATTTTGGCGAAGTTCATCGAAATCCATTCGTGTCTTGTCGTGTTCCAGCTGATTGGGCTACGGCTAATGCGAGGCCGTAACGGATGTAGTATTAGGTTCCAAGTTCCAGATGATAATTTTAGCACACGCGTAAGCAGTAATAAATCAAATGTAGTAACATAAATTTCGGTTGTCGTTGAGAATTTGTCGTTTTCATAATCTCTGTCCATCGATATAGATAAAGGTACTTGGTCGAAGCCTCTATCAAATGAAACTCAGTAAAGGCGAGATGTTTTAAAAACAAAGTCAGGAAGTAGTTAGGTACAGCATTAAACTATTAAAATTTTAACAATTAACAACATGTTTTAATATCTATTTACTCCAGTCCATTTTTTTTTTACTTTTACAATACATACACACTTTGTTCAATATATTATTGTGGGATTTGTGTATATTATATACCTACTTGATTTGTATATTTTTCCTTTTGGTTTCACAAATATATACATATATATGTCTCAGGATCATTAAAAATAAACATTTGCCAGAAATTTACAGGCAGATTTGGGAGCAAAACTAAAAACGCGAATACTTAGATACTTTCTAAAACAGCCATGAAAAAGTAAAAAATGTTCCGCGAAATTATCACGTGAAACACACGAGAAAACGCATGCTAAAAGCCGGCACACAGCAAAACACACGAGACAAACGCGTGCACAGCAGACCTCCCACCGCGCCGTGGAGCACGTGTAGTCGATATGATTTTGTGACAAAATGAATATTATATTCCTCTCAGCGTTTCCCAAACTTGTTTCCGCAGTCCTTTTGGTTTTATTTTTTTCACAGATCCACAAAATTTTATTTCACTCAATATTGACGTATTGTTTAAATAAAATCTAATTCAGTACCTACACATTTTAGAACCTACCTATTTACATTAAAAAAACTAACCTTAATTAATATTTTTTAAAGGAATGTAAGACAGTATAAATATGGAGAAAAAGTGCACGGCGTAATGCACAAGATTAAGAAGTTACCGCTTCATCGATATAATAAGTATAGATTAGCCCTCCCATACCTAATTTCAATCCAAAAGTAATACCACCTAACGCGTCATTTCATAATACTACTAGGTACCTACCTACCGATCGAGTTCCGTCGCATCTGTTGCGTAACGTGGTTTTTTTCTTAGGAAGAATTTAAACATTTTGATCTTTTGTTACTTTTCTTTGTACGCTGCCTCGGATCTATCTGTTAGGTACATCTATTTTTGAAGTATTCATATAACTGATCAATTTGTTAATAATAAAGTTTGCGATAGCCCGTACCTAAAATACTACGGACTGCCTCATGTTTGTGTTTGAAAAAAAAAGATTTTCACAAAACTAGCGATTCTGTTGCCGCGAACTTACTGGAGGACAAATTTGCTCCACACAGACCAATAAAAGGTAAAAAACCAATGCTTATTGTGATCTTTGGACTGCGAGAAAATGCACTTTGTTTTTGATAAATGTTTACGTAAACCAATGTTTTTGGTTCGGGCGGCATTTTTAAGATCACAGGGCTTGTCTAGAGATACTTGGTCGAAGGACCGCTTAGATAGTTTGGACATGAAGAGCGGAGAAAGGTGTTTCAGGAGATTATTAGATTAGTGTGTGTGTAATATGGAAGATTGATTTGCGGTATAAGTCAGGGAAGACAGAGGCCATTTCACAACCACCTGAATCAAATTCCTAAGATTATCTTTATTTATTTATTTAGTACAGGATGCACATAATGTTGGATATTTGGCATAGCGCCGTTTTGTGAAAAAATCACCTTATGGGCGCTGTAATATGTCATAGGTATCACAAAATGAGAGTCGTAATTCATAACAGAAGACAATAATATTTTGTTATGAGATGAAGTTAAATGTAAAATAATAAATTAATTAGAGTTTTTATTTTATCCAGACTCCAGACCCACCATTTGGGAAACGCTGTAACAAACAATCGGCTTGGCTGCAACTCCCGAATTATCTGATTTAGCCAACAATTTTTTTTTAAATATGTAAAAAGGGACGAACAATGGGCTTGATTTAAGGTAATAACTTTCGGATGGCTGAGCCTTCCAAGGTTGTTCCTTCAAAATCCAATGAACTTGTTTTATCTGTTTTCTGTAGTCGTTGTAGTTATTAACAGTGACAACAAAAATACAATATTTACAATGAAGTGTTATGGATATTATAAATAATAGGCAAGATGCTTTTTAGTGGCTTGTGTTTTTTAGAAGATAAATAAAAACATCCACTGGAGCGCTTTTCGTCAAATTTTTGCAAGTATTGCAATACCTCTAGGTACATCCTAGAGTACTTAGTGAGTCTAAAAATATTGGAAAAATGGTAAAATCTAGGTGAATTCATTGGCTATAAGCCGCAATAATCATTTCTTATTGTTTCAATACTAATATTTTGAGGAATGCTGTTAATTGTATCGAATGGCAGAATTGATTGCTGAAACAGAATTGATTGATAAAACTATCGACAATACTAGGGTAAGAATCAATTTTTTTTAAAGTGAAAACCCCAGTCACAGCCTAATTTTTATACACCTAATTAAATTAAATATTACTTAACTTATTTTTTTTTACATCACTCAAATAATTTATTGATTTATTAGTACATGTCAGTCGATATTATTATTTAACTAATTAGCTCATCGGTTTAGAAAAGCAACTCATAACCCCAAATAACTCCAATAAGTACTAGATATTAAACAATAAACAAAACATCCACTTACTGTAAAGCAGGTAAACAGAAGATGTCTTCACCACCAGAACTTACCACTCACTGCAGGACTCGCGAGGCCGGTGGTGGAGTGAGGCATTCGGGTTCGAGACCCCGAGTCCGAGTTTTCTGGGAGTTGTTGATTAGAGGCATTCGGGTCCGAGTCCAAGTCCTTAGAGGCATTCTCGGGTCCGGGTTCTCTGGGAGTCGTTGATTGGAGGCATTCGGGTCCGAGTCCCAGACCGAGTTCTCTGGGAGTGGTTGATTACGAAAAGGAGTGGGAGTAGGACCCGCTTCCCGCAAAGGACTCGGGCTCAAGGACTCAATCCGGCTGAACCTACACATCGCTACTGTTCACCGCTCAGGACACTTGCATTTGTGTGATTTCGGTGCAAGCTCCCCTTTCTGCCTCGCGGAACGCTCGACTAGAGCGGGCACTCAGGCCTTATGCTTACACTTAAAAGCATTTCCAGCTTAGGTTTCACTTCGGACAAGGTGAGTGGAATCAATATGCTCATAATGATACGTTCAACTCGGAATACGCTCCTAAGAACCCTCCGCAGTGGGCCATATTATACCTTGTCGAAAATAAATAAGTGCTCCTACATTATTGAGTTTTGCATAATGAAATCACGATGCGTACTTTGCGACATTGTCCTTGAAATATAAAACTCTGTTCCTAACTCGCATTTTCATCTAAAATGTTGACAAAATAAATTGGTTGTCTCCATTGAAGAATTAAATTGTTGACTCATATTTTGATTGCCAGAATCAGCTAATTTAGTGCAGTGTTTGTTATAAATTATGGTCCTTTTAAATTAAACTCCGATATTTTTGAGAGCAACTGAATTATTTTATTCACAAATGAATATACACTTTCACACTAGGCACTTTTTACAGTAAAATACAAAATACTCTAGATACAGGCCAGTTTCTGTGATTCTTTAGGAAAGGTGAAACCTTTGGTTGTTTTTGAGCAAGAGAGAGTTTTAAATGAAACCTAACCTTTTATATGAAAAACCTGCTGACAAATACATTAACAACTTCAAATTCAACAGGCCGAAATACAGGAATTGTCCTTGCCGACGCGATTTAATTACAAACAAATAGCATAGGCGAGAACCTTTCATAAATACTATAACCAAACCTTCACAGGTGGCACTAATGGTATCTAATTGATCCAAAAATAATACAGTGTTTTTCAATCTGTGGGTCGCGACCCCTAGGGAGGTCGCGAAACCTTCCTCGGGGGTCGCCGGCAAAACGAAAAAGGCGAGGTCCTAACTACAATAAAAACACTATCCAGTGAGAAGGACGGGCTTGTTAATTTTTCAAAAATATTTCAAATCGTTGTGCCATTTTTGATATGTTAATAATCAAATCATTTTCTCAGTTAAGTTTGTTTATCTTTTTAGTGTTAATGTCCACCATTGAAGAGAATGTCAGTTCACATAAGTATAAAATGTTCTGCTGCTGCTAAATAATATGTTTAGATAATTATATTATGTATCACTGTAACTCTCATGTCTCTTGTCTCTCCTAGTATTATTTGTCATTTTACTGAACTTATGTATAATTTTATGTTGTTATTTGTTTATTTTTTGTACGTAACCTGTATTTCATTGCATATTTACCTGTACATATGTAATTTTTAGATTTTTGCCTGGAACTTAACTGAGTTTTTGTAACTGGATAGTTGTCACGTAAGTGAGAACATCTCTAAAGTCAAAGTATAAATAATTATGAAATGGCAAATGGCACTAATAATTTTAGAGCTTCCCTTGCCAGCTCTGGATACTCTCCTTTTCTTTTCATCCAAAACACGTCAACACTTTGGGGCGGCCAAGTCAAAGTGTTGGTCAAACTTGTGATGTTTTGGACATCCACAAAAATAAACGATAAATAATAAAATAACGTGCTCTAAAAATTTTTTTGTTTAAACAACGACGGAAGATTTATTGACAGACAGGCCTTGAGTAAACAGATTCCCACGGGAAAGGAGAGACCGGAGGACAGTCAGGTTTGGAACTTGAGTGCGTTGACAGCTCCATGAAATCGATACAAATGAGAAGTGTTGTGTGAAATTGCAGTGAATTAGTGGATTCAGATGGTGTTAATAGTATTGTGGAATTTTGAACTAAAGTGAAATATTATTGAACCGGTTTTTGTGTGAAGTGAAATTGGTTGGACTCAGTGAGAAAACAATTAATAATAATGACAATAAGGAACAATTGGATAATTTGTAGAGCGCCGTTTTGTAAAAACCCACCTCAGGGGCGCCAGGTGTTGTGCAATCGCGATTGTGTTATAAAGTTGTGTTGATTTAAACGTGATTTCGTATACAGTTCGAACTAGATTGCTTGTCTTAAAAACATGAAAATAATAAAAATAATGATTGCGTTTTTAAAGCAGAGTGAATGTACTTAAAGGCAGGAAGTGTTTAATCGGGCTAAGTTGTTGATTTGGCGAGGTGGCATTCTATCCACGGAGACCGAAAACCAGAGAATCAAATGGATTATTAACTGTGGGTTCGAATCCTAACAGATTGGGGAGGTACAATTTTATTTACAGGAATATTTAATTGCCCTTTTATAAGCGTAGGGAGGAGGTCGAAAATTGGAGTGATTTAGCTATATAGTGTAACCAGGTAAGTTTCACACGAGGATTTGGAGGTGACTAACAGGGTGAGTTTTTATATTATTTATTAAATTTCAGAGGACCCTTTTTAATAATAGGATACAACCGAGGTACAGGAACCGAGTTTGCAACGCCTGCAACCCAAATAATCTTTCCATAAGAAGGGATATGCTAGACGCATTGTCAATCAGCTGTGAGCGAGAGACGAGTCAACGACCTTTTCATATATAGGCCGAGAGGCGCGGAGTACAGTCAGTCAAAGGGGAAGTTTTGCTAGCGTATGCCGTCCCAAATTGAAAGCGATCGGATACAACCAGACGGAACAAAATGAAAACTTTTCTTCTGTTATTTGACTTTCTAATTTAATACTTTTCATCTATTATTTGACTTTCTAAGTTACGAATTGGGATGCACAAAAACAAATCTAAAGTCGAAAGAGGGAGATGGTAATCTCCGAAATAAAACTACCAACCGAACAACTTTTCTCAACAGGTATCTTTCGAGAGGTGGGCAGCCTCTTTAAATTAAATGCAAAAAACCAAACCAATTATCCGTTTATACCTTACCTGAGAGGATAGGTATTCAGTAGAAGTTACCCATACCTAATACACGAGGATGCTAGTGACCTCATAAAATAAATACTGGAACCAAATATTAAAATACAGACAGTCCTCATCCCAAATTTGGCATTTCGAGTAGACCTTACATATATCTCACATGATAATTGGCTGAATGGGTAGGCACACAACCTATCGTTAATAAGCAGGCAGAATGTCGACAAGATCGTCGTGTGTTATATGTGTATTGACCTAGAAAGGGATGTAAATCCCCGACGACGTGGGAGTTACAACGTTTTCTGGAGGTGGCACGTAACTTAGGACCTTACGTGTCACATTTTCGCGACTAGATTCGTGATAAAGGGATGTTATGGTTTTCCCCTTCTACACTCAGTAAAGTAGTTTATCCTGGAGGTGTTTGAGATTGGGGCAATTCTGAAATTGGTGAAGAGACCTGGTTCTCTTTATTCTGGCGTGAAGGTTGCCGATTTGGAACAAGGGGAGACCCGGCCGGTTGTGATATCCGGACACGCAGATATCGATCGCCTTGCTCAAATTATCATCCATCAGTTTTGTTTGGTAAGCGGAGGAGCCAATCTTAACTTGAAAAAAATTCATTTCCTTTCCTCTCCTTCCCCTCCCAAAATATATACATGGATGGCGCCGACAACTAACACCATAAATTTATCGTATGTATATCACATATATAAAATCTAACACTTTATTATATTCACATTACCCTACGATAGGTAGAATCGAGTAGCTAGGGGGGGGTGAGCAGGCGACTTAGAAGATAAGGTTTATAAAATGGTTTTGAAAAACAGCGGTAATGGATTCAACTCACTCTATCTCAAAAGAACCAAGGGATACCACACAAAACATAAATAACTAGGTTTCTAAACCGAGAAACAAAAACCCAACACAACGTTCGGTGAAGCCTTTTTATACTGAACCGTCACGTGAAATGAGTACGTTCAAGGTCGTACGTCACGTAGACAAACTAGGATGTACACACTTGAAGGGGTGTGTAATAAAGAAAAGACGGCAGGGAGGACCTTCCTACCCCGGATATATATATATAACCAAAGCCTTATGGAAAAGTTACCTACGGGACTTAAGGAAAATGTATCGTAGAAAGAAGAGAAGGAAAAGTTTGAAGTAGAAAGGGCAGATCATTACAAACTTACCTCGTACTTACTTTCAAAGATCTCGCGGCTTCCTTGCAGAGTGTAGGCCGTAATAATGAATATTGGTATCAAAATAGAGAAAATAATTAACGTATTTAAATTACTAACTTTTTGTCTGTATCTATGGCGGAATGGGGTCACCAGAATTTTTCAACCTGTAAAGGGGTCGCGTATTCAAAAAGATTGAAAAACAGCTAGATACGGGCTAGAAAAGCATGACTTCTATAGTCTATTTCATCCCCAATTGGGGTATGTTGTGAGACTGGAGGTGGTGGTGATAGAAAGGGGATGAGGAGGGGGAAGTTTGGGATCCTGGCTATTCACACCTAGTCACCAAACAAGGCAAACGCCATTACAAGCAACGTTTCAGTTCTGAATGGCAGTAATTCACCGGGGCGATGCTGAGAATATCTTCCACGCTGGAAAGTATATATATATATATATATATAAGTATATATATATACTTTCCATATATACATATATTACTAAAGCATACATGCATACAGACACAATAACATTACACATCACACTAGTTAAGCGCAAGGCGCTAAAGCCGGTGAGCATTGGCCATTGGTTGTAGGACGTCATCTTAACGACGTAAGTGAAGAAGATGTGTACATAAATATTTGCCGCGCGGTCTGACGTATTGAACGGGAACGTACGAACGAACTAGGCCTGTTATGGCAAATTCGACATAAGGTCGAATTTGCCATAACAGGCCTAGAAAATTGATCTTTCCGCGGGGTTAATATAAATTAATTCTGATAAACGTATTAATAAAATCTCAGATTTTTCTTATCGAATACTTCGAGAAGTTACTAATTCATCGTCTACAAAAATAAAATCCTTGTGTTTTTCCGCTAAATTGTTAAAAAACGTTTTAAGGCGATGCACTACGTCGTGTAGTATTTTAAATTGAGCCGCTATCAATAACAACCCTTACGTAGATGGCGATAAGGTTTATATTCCCGCTTAACACCATCCGCCTGTTTTGATTTATGCATGAAAAAAACATGGCCAAAAAGTTCCTTTTATTTTATTTTGTGGATGTTCAGGCATAAATATTTTTTTTTTCGATAATTTTATAAATACCTTAATTTGCCACATTATACAATAAAATCATAACCAAAAATGGATTCGTAAGTAGGAGATTTTGAACTTTAAAGCAATTTTCATAGGCCTTTATTTTTTTTTTCTGGGCTTATAAAAAGACTTATCTAAAAAATACTCGATTATTTCAAAGGCCAAGATGTATTCTACTCGCAGTATTTAATCAAAGCATCTGAAACATTTCTAGGCGACCAAAATTTCAAACCAAAAACACATGATTTTGCATTACTACGTATGGCATCGCCTTAAGTATAAATTTTTTAAATTGTCGTAAGTAAAATATTTTTACGGTAAGGTACTATTTTTATTAATCTAAATTATAAATATCTTACATCTGTGAGTATCGGTCTACGAAAAAAAGATAACGAATTCGTTGGAATTAATTAAAAAGAATCAACTTCATTTACAAAATTATAAAATATAAAACCACTAAATATTTTTGCAAGATAGAACCAACTTCGGGATTAATTACAATCCTTTCCGGCATCATTTTTTTACATAGTTCTATTTATAGACATAATTAATGGTTTACGTTTATACCAAATCATAGTGATTTAATACAAGCCCCGATACTTAACCAGAAATACTAATTTTGTTATCGTACCGAGTCTAATTATTAATTCCAAATAAATTCAGATCCCGTAGGGCGGCGCGCGGCGTGTGGTGGTTTTCTCGACGGTTGGCATAAATTCCGCGTTGCCGGATCCACGCGTTTAATGGACTACTTACTTTATTTCAGTTAAGTTTTAACACGAGGCAAATTTGAGTTAAAATTTAATCGAATGTAACGGCTTAACGGCTGTTAAGACAAACGGCACTTTGCGTCCTGCTTTCATTCTACTTTCAACTTATATTAAGTAAATGTAGAGTGACGGTAATGGAAACGGTATTTTCAGTGTTGCTGGAAAACTAGCGATAAGATGGCTGACATGTATTTAAAAATCATTTTTATTTTCGGTTTGAATGTATACAATTCGGAAGCGGAAATAAATCTACTTTCCAGCATCCGATCGAGTTGAAACTTTACAGATAGACTCGCTGTCAATGACAATACACTCTATTATCTTTTGGTGTCAATCACATAGACTAACGCCGAAATAAACGCATTTCTCGGAATTGGACGAAATTAAAGCAGTTAATATCTATACGAAATACATGTCAGTCCTACTCGATCGGCATCGGGCAAGGTCGGTTACGCAGTTGACTCCGTTTCAAAAACACTCTCGTCCAGGCTGTTGCCCAGTGACACGGCGCGTGGCGCGTCCCTTCATCATAGATGGAGAGTATACCTCAAGCTATCGTAATAAAATCGTGCTTAAGTGTTAGTAAGAACACAATAAATGTTATTTTAATTCATCGTGTTTTTACGAGTATTATTAGATACAACTATGGAATCGGAAATGTTTGATGAATAGAGATAAGTCATGAAGGCATTGCCACAATTCTATTTCCTACACTTTATTTTTGAACACTTTGCTGGGAAATTATGCGTTTGGAAAATGAGATGATTGTTACACACTTATAACAAATTGTAATTCGCTTTAACAGTGGCTGCTGGCCAAATTTCGCCACATTCAAATATGTTATACTAATGGCAGCATTGGTAAAACTTTATTTTATGGTTGATTTTGGTTTTGCTAACTTTCTTATCTTCCTTCTGTGCTCACTTGATCGAATATTGAAACTATTCGCTAATTGTCATTCTAGAATTGCAAGGATCTCAACATTAAGCACGGGACTTGGCAATTTGCTACTTTTTTGTATATACAACCACTTATAAAGTAAGTTTAGTGTTTTTACGTCATTTCACAAACCGGAGAACCATTAGGCCGACGGTCTTACTCCATTACTAACTTGAAAAACATGTTATTTATAGTTTCGACTTGAACGAGTCCTCCATAGTTATTTCCCCGTTGACTTTCAATGATGGGTATCAAGTTTGTACACGAACTAATCGAATTCTCCAGTAGGTACTCCAGTACGAGTACGTATCACTTTCCCTCTTCGAGTCTTCGCATAAGTTATCGGCAGCCCCTAAAAGGTCGCTAGATGTAGCTGAGCATTGAATACATTATTGGATTCTGTCGACTGTATGGGATATAAAATAAAGAGCCTTTGAAACCTAGCATTGTTTTTTTATTATGCGTACTTCGCATGCCTAATGCAAATTCGATTACGTCCGTAAAAATACGACTCGCAGCATAGCAGACATAGAAAAGTATTAAAATACTCTCTAATTCATCTGAATTCCTTATTAAATAACAAAATGCCGAAGGCGTTCAGTGACTTCTTTATTATTCAGATTTAAATATGCATTTTCATAAGATATTTCATAAGAATTCGTTTAAAATATCGACTTTTAGCTAATTTATATAGAGGATTTTCGACGAAATATCACCTCAAAGGAAAAAAACCTGAAATAAATAGCTTGCGGCCTAAAGTACAAACGTCTTCAAAGATTGTTTAGAAAAAGAGGAATCTGAAAACAAATTTCCAAGTAAAGTAATACCAACGTTTATTTCTGTTATTATTAAATAAAAATAATTTCCTGTATTTGATACAAATTTGCTGCCACAACATAAACATAACGTAAATAAAATATTGTTTGTACAGAACTAACATTAACAACAGTAAATAAACAGTTTGTTTACTCTCATTAAATGTGTCAGTTTGTAAAAGTCCTCTATACTTTTGCAATATTTTTTTCAAACCCTGACAATGCCATCGTAAGACAGTAAAAAGAGTAAAAATGTAAGAGTTCACCCATTAAAATAAATTACACTCGATTAGTTGATTTTTAACACAGCCTTTTTTTTAATTGTAAGTATAAGATAATGGTAAATATTTTCACCTATTTTAACACCCACGAGTATTTTTACACAACAGTTTAGTAATTGTATATAAAACATATAAGATAATTATACATTTTTTACATTGAAGTAAAAGCCGGCATAGTCCAGTGGTAACGCATTGGACTGCCATTCCGAAGGTCGCGGGTTCGAACCCGGCGTGCGCAAATAAATTTTATTTGATTAATTTGTGTTATTTCACAATTAATTAATCAAAATAATATATAGTATATTTGCGGCACGTTCCAGAGTGGAAGATACTACCAGTATCGCCCTGATGTAAGACCACCATTCAGAATTGAAACGTTGCTCCAAATGGCTTTAGCCGTGTTTAGTGACTAGATCTGAATAGCCAGGTACTTCCCCACCTTCCTCTTTCCCTTCACCACTTACCTTCAGCCTCACAACATCCCCCAATTGGGGATGCCATAGTCTCACTGGCTCCAGACGGGAGCAGTTGGGACTCTTGTGAGGTATTCACTATAAAAAAAAAAATAAAAAAAAGCGTATATTATTCTAATACAAAAAAAATCCATGAGTACTTTGTTTCTTACATCCTTTTATCATACGTTTTACAGGCAATATTGAACAACAAAATCGTACTTAATTCGAATAGAAAATAAACATGTATATTTTTTAATACAACATTTACAAAAAAAGTGATTTTTTTAATACAACAGTTTTTCTATTGTACGTAATGGACTCTGATAATTTTATTCGTTCAGTTTGTGTATTAGGATAATTCTTATTTAAAACCAAGGAAGATGTTGCTGCAATACTGTCTGAATTGCTATTCGGTGCGTTTACTAAAAAAAATCTTGTCTTTTATTAAAACTCATCGACTCATAATACAAAATTATATAATTTTGTTTTATAAATATAATAGAAAAGAAGACAATATTAGCGATTCTTAAATTGAAATAGAAAAATACACAGTGCTAGATTTTCGTTTGAGAATCGCCAATATTGTCTTCAATGATTAAATATTACTATTTGAGGATTTACTCATTAAGTTATTCAAAAAATAAAAGTTTATTTGTATTTGCTAAAGCGGCAAACAAACTTTAAATTACATTTATCGTAAAATTCGAAGCTGTTCCTGGATCCGTTCATGCAAGATCCCCGTTTCTATACAAAAGAATCTTCTCTTCCAGTTAAACAGTTTTAGCACCGTCTGTTTTCAATTTATTGATTCATTCCTTTGATGTGCTGTTTATAGAGATTATATGTTGGAAATTCATTATAAAACTTCCAGCCCGGGGCCCGGGGCCCGTGGGTAAATGTGTATTTCACGAGGTTATGGCAGTTTTACACTTACCTATAAAATGATGAAAACTTTTCCTCAAAACGTATGTACAAGTACGATCAGCATCGCGGATTATATATATCAGATGAAACACATCAAAAGGATACCTTCGATTAGAGCTTTTGAACAGGTAAATCCTAAATGCTTTTGCTGAGGTTCAATCACAGGCAGAAGTACCAACACCGCTTACCGATTGTGATTTTTAAACATCTGAGGTGTTTCTTGTCGTTAAAGTTTATCTGCCTCTTAAGGCGAAGCTTAATGCTAAATCACATATTTGATTACATTATTGGTGTACATTGTTAATACCAAAAAATATGCTTTACATTATTTGAAGGTTTTCCTTTCTTTTCGCTTTAGTAGAATACAAAAAATAATAAATTACTCAATAAAAGATATAAACGTAAACTACTAAAAAAAAATTTTCAATATAAATGTATGAACGTGTCTTAAATAAATAAGAAATATTTATTTATTTATTGCGGTATTTTAAGTAGGTATATAGTAATCTATGTCCTAATTCAATCCTTCTATACATATACATATAATTATAGTAACACATTTAAAATGAATCAATCACATATTTTTGTAATTTAATTTTAAATGTTTTTATGTTTTCTTCTGATATTATTTCTTCTGGTAGCTCCCCAAATATCTTCAACGCTCCGTACATCAATGACTTTTGACTCTGTGTTATTTCCTGAAGGGGAGTCTCAATTCATTTCTTTTCCTCGTCTCATGTGTGTGTTTGTTCTGTAGTTTATCAATTTTTCTTAGGAATTCACTAGACGTTTATTATATTTTATTATTAAAACAATTTTTAAAAATACAGTATTATACGAGAAGCTAAGATTATCTGTGACAGTTTCACTTGATTAACTTTTTTAGCTTTCTTATAAAATTATTTACAAAATTAATAAAAAAACATCATATTACCTACAATGTGAGGTATACCAAGAATATACACATTTTTGGCTTGTAGCTTCCTATTAAAAGAATTATCGGCGGGACCCTTCGAGAGTACTGACTGCCTTCAGAAAATGCCTCCACTCGTACTCTGTTATTATCTTTCACAAGTTATATGGGCCTGATGACACATTCACAGTTTACTGTATTTTTAAGTTGTATTTTCTAAAAATATTAGTAGCACAATTCCGTGATGTTATAATTGTGGGATTTGTGAAGCTGAAAGTATTTACAAAATATCTGCTTCAGGATCCCTTCAAAAATACAAATTGCCTATTTTTTGTTGACGATTTTGTCAATTGACAATTTCTGTAATTTAGAGAAACGTCGGAAAATTAACATACCACCATTAGTAAATTTGAAAAAAAATCTGTCATTTTTTTACAAATTAAATACACAATTCAAATTAGAAATTATTATTTATTTTTTGGAATAACTTTATTGAGTAAAACCTCAAATTGTAATATTTAATTATTGAAGACAATATTTGCGATTATTAAACAAAAATCTGAAATCACTGGACTGGATCATGGGTTCGTGTCCTAGATGTGACCGTATCCTTTTCTGATTTTTCTGTTTCAGGTTTTCGTTTAGTAATCGCTAATATTGTCTTCAATAATTATAAATTATTAATTAAATAAAAATAAATTTTGACTATACGTTGGTACTTAATCCCTTGTCTGAATTTATACGATCATCAGTTCCATATTTTTTAAATTCAAATCTAATTTGATTTCATTGAACCTGAACGATTTCACGCAGGAATATTTGACTTCATAAACATCACCGACAACAGAAATTAGTATTTTTGTTTATTACGAATACCTGCCGGTGTATTTATGGTATTGATTTTTTCATTACCTTCACGAAAATCGTTTTTCAGTTATCCCGGGAAAACTCATAAAGACGAACACATACATAAATTGCATTTAAAAAATACTAAGAAAAAACTGTTTTCTTCTATCCAGCCTGCCTACAGTGTGCTGTATGTATTTAGCGTGTTTGTATATAGATTCAAATGTATTCAACAAATGTGCTGCCATGTTCTACAATGTAAACCAGACTTCTCAGGTGGGTACGACGATCACCAAAGCAACGCTTATATAAAAGGTAACAAGTCCTTTCTGAAATTCTGTGTGATATGAATTTAACAATAAAACCTAAATCGTTCATTTAAATGCAGACTGTTAATAAAGACCTACTCAGTTTAAAATTTCTTCGTCAATGAATAAGAATTGTGAAATAGTTCGAGCAATAAAAATAATATAATGTGATTGTCGCCGCAAAAGATGAAACTATTATATTCGTAATTATTTACGAACAACAAACCTCGCGTTCAAAAAAGTATGTCTTTAATTTTAAAAAATCAAAACCAAAATTTCTTTATGTAACATATTTTTTATTTTAGATATATAAAATGTATACATTTTTTCAAACTTTTTTCGGGCAGGTTGGTAGGTAGGTACCAAAATATTGATAAAATTTGAAAAATATTATGATAATAAAAACTGAACCACCTAATCGGTCACCATCTTGAAACAAATTTACAGATATATACGAAATACGATATACGCTCAATCAATACAATCCACCCTCATATTTTGACTTAACACAAAAACTATCTACGCCAAAGATATTAGAAGAACGAGATATGCTATGTTGGCCGCCGGACCGTAGCCGGAGTACTACCTAATTAGGGTACTTTGAACGGTATCGGGACGTGTACGCACAGATATCTGTTCTATGTATTAGTGCGGATACCTTAGCGTAAGCGAAGGTGTGCAGTAGTATTGGTGAACAAAACCGGCGACACTCGGCAAAACAATTCCACTCAGTACGAACTGCTCATAGCACATCTCGTTCTTCTAATATCTTTGATCTACGCATATAAAAGAAACAAAGGAAGGTATGGCGTGGAAGCTGACGGCTGTCGTCAATCTGCTCGTGCACAATGTAATATCGATAGTAGTATGGCTCATCTCCCTCTCTATTATCTGTGAGAACGTTTGTGTCAGTCACGCGTATCTAAACCATGAGATGCGTTGACATTTTTAAAAATGACTAAATATACATTTTATTTTATTTTCTCTATTTTGGACTTGTCCCATCTTGCCATTAACATCTACGGACGACGCTGACCGTCTAACGGCAACCGACTGAATGTAGATAACGAATAACGACTAACGACTAACGATACGTCCGGTTTGCGCCGCAATCGCAATCCGTTCCCATTGCATTTTTATTTGCGAATACAACCACCTCGTGGTGCCACGGGGCTTACGCTTACTCTAGACTAGACCAGTTTGTATCAAGGCGTTACGAGACAAATCAGGAAAAATGGCGAAATTTCTTTTATGAACTGATATTGATACATGCAGTTCTTTTAGTATAAAATTTTAAAAATATCTTCTTCATTGGTACATTTGTTCATACATTGGGCACATTTTCTCGTTTCACTGGATAACACTATTTTTGAGTTTATAATTTTCCATTTAAACCTTTCTAAATAATATTGGTAAACTTTTATTTATAAGTATTCTGCAATCTCTATCACTTATCTATAAAAAATATAATTTTCTTATATTTTGTTTCTTTAAATCTGCGAGACTTTTGGTGTGGCCCGCGAGCACTTTCGGTGCGGCCTGCTGACCACAAATAAAATATTATCCCTAAATAAAATTTCTTAATAATTACAGAACACAAGAATCATTTTCTTTCGACGATTTTTCAGATAAATTTTAATAAATCATTACAAACATAGAGAAACATAGAGAAAACATATAGAAATATAGCTGACATGTACTTAAGTATGCACCTACGTACATACGTGAAAGAGAATACGAAAGCAGTTTAGACACAAATAAATAGACGATCCATCATTCATTTTAGTTTCTTATTATTTTACTAAAAATAAACTACACATGTAATGTTAATTAAACTGAGGACGCGCTTACAGATGAAATTACAGTTGTGGATTCATTTTCAGACGCATTTTAAAGTTCTAGTTGCAGACCATGCGCTGCAAAAATTAGAAATTCAAATTATATGTGTATTTTTAATTAAAGTTGGGGTCTCGTACAAAAATTTTCCCTGAATATAAAACCAGTTTTGTGTTCAGGATGTAAAGATAAAATTACAGTTACAATCTTACAATTTTAGTTTTGATTTTTTTTTTGACTATGAGAAAATTAGAAAATCTGATCATTGAGCTAAACATTTATTAACATTCTTGCGCATTGTTCATTTTTCAGGTTTTGATAGACACAGATTAAATTGAAAAAAGGATGTACAATCTACTGTCACATGTGCAAAGTTAATAGCGTTATTAATGAGTTAAAGTACTTGCTGAAAGTAAAACAATTCTTAAAATATTCCTAAGTGTTGTGTAACAGTCTTGTAGCCACCATTCACCCTTTACCGCTGCGCCAGTAAAGAATTTTTCCGCAAAAACTTACCGCGTTGCTTCATGCAAATATTATTCACGTAAGGGAACCCAGCCACAAAGTCTGTTTTATAAAATTTTAATATTAATGAAATACATAAATCATTACAGGTGGGAATATTCAAGAGAAGGCTTTACCACCCACCCCACCCCACCCCACCCACAAGTCGGAGGAGTATCTTAAAGGCGTAAATAGTTTACGGGCGTATTTTAAAAGCAGCTTTTATGAAGAAAGCGAGGGAGTAAACATTTCATGAAATATGTTTCAGCATCATTTTTATGTATTATACCTTTTTGTGTACGTTTTTTTTAAATGATTAACGCTGTATAATAAGAATTAAATACATTAGTTACTTGTTACACGCTTCTTTCCATAAGGAGATGGGAATTTTTCTTCCATGGGAAGAAAAATTGTTATGTTTATCGATTCAGTTTAAAATATTCACTGCGAAGCATATTATTTTTTAGTTTTGTGTGCGATACCGAAAGTGTCTATCACTCTAGAACAAGCCGCAAACGTAATATTTATTATTGTTAATTAATTCATTTTTTTTTATTTCATTAATAAGAACGGGTTGTTTCGCCGAATTTTGAACAATTCATCATATCTCAAAGGTATTATGTTATTATTTGCCCGTTGTTTCAGCAAAGTGAAATGATTAAATGATTTGAATACAACCTTCACAGAACTTGAATATCAACTTTGAAATTTAATGAATTGTTACAATTCCTAAAACAACCCGTCCTTAGACTTTTAGGCATTTCCTTACACATATCAAAGTCATATAAATCTAAAACAATAATTAATTTCAAGCGTGCCAACCTGATATTTAGGAATTGTAAAGGAACCCTTGTAAAGCGGGGTAGCTTTTTTCAAATTTAAATCTTTCTTGTTAATTTTTTATGTAAATCTTATTTTCTTCTGAATTCTTCTCGTTGAAATATTTTAAACTGTGACCAGATATAAATAATAAAACGTGTTTTACATGTAATTGATCGCGGTATTTCTGCTAAAACGTGATTTACTTGTAATTGAATGGAGGTATTTCTGCTAAAACGTGATTTACACGATATTGAATCGCGGTATTTCCGCTAAATTTATTTTGGCTTACTTTATTGCACACACCCAACGTTATATTAATTAGTAATATTTACTGATGAAACAAAATATTAGCACTTTTCCATGAAATGGTAAATACTATTTAAATATTAATTATTACATCATTTCGTTTATCGTTTTATTTTCAGTTCTCTTTGTTTTCATTATATACGAAATAGCATGGTGAATGATAAAAAACACAAAATTGTCAGCTTTTGACTTACAGTATTTTATTCTGATAATGTAGAGACATTTTCTGTTCAACGTAATAAACTGTCACGAAAAATTTCTTGAAAAAAATAGTAAAAAAAAAAAAAAAATTTTTTTGAGTTTACGTAATATTTCATAACTATGAAATTTCATCATATGTAGGTATCTTTAATAGTATTGGCCCGTTTGATTCTCATTATTTTTACTGTTCTAGTCTAGCTCAGTTTTCTGTACCTACAGTGTTTGCAAGAATTTACAGCCTTAATTTCTATTTTTAAAGTCATTTTCGAGTGTTTTCAATAATAACTTATTCTCTAATTTTCAAAGATATTTACTTGTGATCACAATTTTTTCAAGCTTATTTTTTTATGTGAATACCAACTGCTCCAAATCATCTCGAGGCAGTGAGACGATGGCATTCAATTGGGGTATGTTGTGAGGCTGAAGTTAGTGAGGAGGAAAGGGATATGGAGAGGAGGAAGGTGGGGAAATACCTTTCTATTGATAAAATATCTGGCCACTAAACACGGCTAAAGCCATTTCAAAAGAATTTTCATTTCTGAAATGTGGTCTTACATCAGGGCGATACTGAGAGAATCTTCCACTCGGAGGGGGTCGCAAGTATACCAAATATATTTTAACATTAATAAAATTTACTTGCGCACCCCGGGATTTGAACCCACAAGATGGCTAGTTAAGAGTCGCCTTGACCACCTCGTTCCTTCATGCCTTGATCCTTATGACTGAGGAAAATGATCTTATCATGGCACGTATTTGGTGAACGATTTTACTCGAGATAATACAGTATGATTATGAGCTGTTTTCAGAACAAGGTTGTGAACATTGAAGTTACTTGGGAAAAAATTTTGCGTTACATATCACAGATAACGTCTATTTAATAAACGTTATATTTAAGCAGGTTGTCGGTTTTAACTGTCCCATCGGGTCCTGGCAGTTAAGATAGTAAGGCGCTGACCTTTTTTTAAATCTTTACTTATGCCTGCATCGCTTTTTGTAGTGTTGTTGGTTCTTTTCCGCTGGACATTCCTCCATTGGTGACGATGGATTCCTTTGACTTCTCTTTGGACCTACTAAGTTTCAGGCTTCAGGCGTGAAACAGAGTGACACTGATCTATACCGACTCCCTTGCGATGAACATAGTTTTATCCTAAGGGAAGTGCCAGGCTGTGCCAATTATGAAATCTTGTTTTTTCATTATTTTAATCCCCGAATGCAATATTGAAACACATTAACATTTTTAAAATCTTGAAACAACACTACATAGCTTAAACTGAAGTTGTCTAATGCCAGTGAACTTAAGAACTTGAATTCATCGATATATTAGATTATATGACGGCCGGCGTGGTCTAGTGGTATACGCTTTTGACTACAGATCCGAAGGTCGCGGGTTCGAACCCGGCGTGCGCAAATAAATTTTATTTGATTAATTTGTGTTATTTCACAATTAATTAATTAAAAATAATATATAGTATATTTGCGGCACGTTCCAGAGTGGAAGATACTCTCAGTATCGCCCTGGTGTAAGACCACCATTCAGAATTGAAACGTTGCTTGAAATGGCTTTAGCCGTGTTTGGTGACCAGATCTGAATAGCCAGGTACTTCCCCACCTTCCTCTTCCCCATCTCCCTCCCCTCCCCAATACCCTCAGCCTCACAACATACCCCAATTGGGGATGCCATAGTCTCACTGGCTCCAGACGGGAGCAGTTGGGACTCTTGTGTGGTAATACTGTAAAAAAAAAAAAAAAAATAACAGAGCTCGAGTGTTGCGAACTCAACGAGTCTGGTCAATTTAAGAGTACCTACTCGACACACTAGGTATAAGGAACTATTTCCATGTCACCATTCATAGACAAACTTGCTAATTCCTCGCCAATATATTTTAACAAATGAATATACAAATAATATCCACATTATTACAGTAACAAATTCGACGTTCAAACCATTTTTTTACGTCAAAATACTATATATCAGATAATTTCAGCTTATTATCATTATTTTTATCCAATTGTAAGGAACTTTAATTTAAAAAAATATTTTGTGCGATCATTTTTTATTACATATGTACAAAATTGTGCACATTTAAATTTACCCAATGTAAAAGTCCCATAAGCGTTTAAAAGGAACAAATACATAAATAAATTATTATTTATTATTTTATTCTTAAACCAGACGAAGAAAACTTACTAAGATAAAGTACTATTAATTTATTAAAAATCTGGTCAAATTATTCGGTTTCCTGTTAAAAACGGGACTGCAGGCCATAACAAGTATCATTTAAAATCGAATGTTTTATGAGGACGGCGGAACATGTGTTCATACAAATACTTATATTGTCACATTCCTTCATGATATTTATTAGGAAAGAACACGTGCCTGAACACATATTTCATTATATTCTGAATCATTAATATTTTATCAAGAAATTGGAATTTTTCAACAATATAATTTTTCTCCGTGCTTTAAATTTGTTCATTACTCTTTCCGGATCTCCGTATTCATTATTACACGCCTCAGGAATCTTATTATGAAAGCATGAAGTTTTATCGACTCCATTATTGATACACATATAAAGTATAACAAATCAAGGCAGTTCTTCAACTTATATTGATACGAATATATTACAGCATTAATGTAGTAAAAACATTAATTTGAAACCATATCGGTTTCAAAAAAAATATTCACCACAAGTAAAAAAATATTCACCAAAAGTAAAATAATAAAAGTTTGGGTTATCGAGTATTTATTCAGGAAACTTTATTTGTACATTGTTTCTTTATTAACGTAGAAAGCCAATATCTTTTTCTTTTGATGTAGCCGTGTTGTTTTTCGTGAGTTTAATGATCTGGCAATGTTCTAATCAATCATTAAAATAGTGAGTTATTCTTGATTAGATACCTGCTTCACAAAGTTTAAAGATCTGGCAATGTTGTAATCAACCATTAAAATAGTGAGTTATTCTTGTGTAGATACCTAATTCACAAAAATAACCAAATACGTTATTCTTCATTAGATACATACTTCACAAACGAAACCAAATATGTTATTCTTGATTAGATACATATTTTACAAAAGTAACCAAATACGTATCTAATTTAAATATTTCTTTATTAAACGGTCATTTTTTGTCAACACCGCAAAAGTTTCTCACTATTTAGATCGACGGGGGCTATGGAAATGTTTATTAAAATAAAGTATTTATTTTTACTAGTTTTATACATAAGATGAACCACTATAATAAAACTAGACTTTTGTGTATGGGGGATGTGTAATTTTTTTCGTTATTTTTAATGCATATGCCAAAGTATTCCGTTTATATTTTCAGTGTGTTAACGTAATTTGAAGATCATTATTTTTATTTATAGACATATTTAAAATCTTTGATCTATACCTTATGAATTTTATTAGCACTTCTTTGAAAATTGGGCTCGTAACTCCTAGTTCAGCGCCAAAGCTTAGTGCTGGTCATGGAGGTCGGAAAATTTTGTAAATATGTGTTTCTTACGACATTTCAAAAGACCGTCAAATTTAACAATCATCATTTCACCAAGTAATTGAGAGTATTAAATCATATTTCATCAATTCATTTTGGAGGCGGGTATGAGTACCGCCGCCCTAGGAACCATTCATCGGTTATCCTACACCTCTGCCATAGGTCACCCCAAGTGGTTCTCTACGTTAGCTGACTGCGTAGATTAACCAGGGTTCTTGGGGTTAATTTTGTCCAGAAGGGTGATTTTGTATCTTTTATGTTAGCCTAATACGTGTTGAATCCTTCGTATACGACACATTTTGAGAATTTGCTTAACCCTAGAAAGATAAATGTATTGTGTAGTACGGAAAAGATATTCATGCGTAAAATTGACGCATGTGTTTTAAACAGCCTGCAGGTCTAGGTTTATTAATTTATTTCAATAAATTTTATGTGAATGTTTATTTACACATACATAAGAATAATAATATTAAAGCTAGTTTATTTATACACCTTTATTTATTAAAAAAAAACTTTAAACTTCTTCTATAAATCAACGAAATTCTTTAACACTTGCTCTTTCAAACAAAAACTTATTTTTTACTACAATAATCAGCCTTTTTTTAGTACAAAAGCAACAATTAGCATATCTTATATATTGTTACGAAATAGATCTCTCAAACACATTTTAAAATCCCCGCGAAACTAAAATCAACGCAGAACGAGGCGATACATTCATACTGCACACTAACGCGAAACCCCAATGGTTTTAGCGGACGTTAGCCATCTTGCACTTCGCTCTGACCCTCAGCCTTGAACGCTGCGCACTTGGCTCGGGCTCCTCATCATCGCCCGAGCCTAGCACGCGCACGTTTTGCACGTTTAGACGATTACTACCTTTGTTTCCACTCTACAATGTCTGGAAGTAACACCTTGCTGGCCTAGCAACTCCTGCATTCCCAGGACATCTCATGTAAGCGTGCTCCAAACCTTTGCCATATTATGTGCCTATTTAGAAGCCTGTTTAAGACGTCTGCCAGCCGAAGCCAATATGAGAAATAGATTTTTTCTCAATCAGCCAGGATTAATTTATGATGTATATTATGTGCCCTTTTGTGTTATACTATGTGTGTGCTTGTTGGCTTGTAAATACACTCATTAATTATTCCCATTTAGGTGTTTTATTTGACGAGAGAGTGGAGTCTTAAATTGTTGAATGTCTCCCGTGCAAAGGCATAATTTGCCAACCCTACCTGTGCTAATAACTAGAGTCCCTTGATTCTACCCCTGAAGCTGTACGTGGCTTCGTCCATAACACTGGCGCATAACGTGGGACTCCAAACCATAACAATATATTAGGAACATATAGTTTTATAAAAATCAGTTAAAAACAGCTTTGCCACATATCAACGTTATTCTCACGACATATAATTTTTTTACATTTTTTGCAGGACGCATTTGCAGGGATAATTTGCGGCTCAAATGTCATTGCGTCCAAACATCAAAATAATACCACAAAAGGTTAGTAATTTATGAACATCTATTATAATAATAATAATATTTGGATGATTTTTATAGCGCCGTTTTTGTGTAAAATCACCTCAAGATAAATAATATAATATTAATACATTTCTTCAATGATCTTTGTTATTACTAACAATATATAAGGATAATATACAGTACCATACTTAGCTGGTAGGTCACTTAAGATTAACACTTGATGTGACCGCACACCAGCAGGTCGGATAGGTAGAGGACGGTTGAGGAATACCCATTATCCTTCAAAATCTCGATCTGGACTCATGTCGACCCATCATCTTGCACTGCAGCGGTACCGGCGGGGGTTAGATTTACAAGTCCGTTACTCCTGAATTCACTGACCCCCAGATTCCTATCCACCCCTCATACCTTTATCCATCCCAAAACTTTTTTCCTCAAAAAGACCATCCACACAGCATTTCCAAATATGACATAGAGCCCAAAAAAAATATTTTCCCGTGAATTAAATGTAAAAAAAAAATAATAGTAAAAATCAGAATTGCGGATGTCGGTAAAATCGACGAATTTAAAATTTAATTACAAAAAAGTGTCAAAAATTGATTTTGAAATTGTTCAAAAATTTGGTTTTCTTGTTCCTTGATCTTTTTGAAATATTGTAAAAATTGCTAACCTTGCTAAAAGGGCTTAGCTGCGTGTATTACACTAATATATAAGTTTATATTTGTTGCGCCCCAAAAAAAGCACTTAGATAAAATCACGCAAATTTAATTAGACAATACATTACGCTTATGAAAACCATCACGGCGGCGCAGTTGAGTTTCTTAAAACACTATTAAATCCCAACAAAGGGCGAAACCCCGGTTAACCCGCGGTGTTCCGTATCACGAATAATGGCTTCTTCAGGGCCGGACGAATATCATCTTTTGGAAATAATTAAACTTTGGGAAGATTATTTTATTTTGTAACACGCCAACTAGTTTCGGCACGACCAAGCCTTCAAGAAGCCTTCGCAGAACGAAGGCATAATTAACGAATTGGTGTACCTACATTATGATTTCCAAAAAATATGAATTAGATAAATTGAAGGTTTTCATATCGTTTCGTTTGAATAAAATACAAATAAAAAAATCAATTACTTACTCAATAAAAAATATAAATGTAAACTACTGAAAAAAATATTTTTTAATAGAAATGTACGAACTCATAACGGAAACAACTTTAAAAATACAGTATTATGGCTAAGATTATCTGTGACAGTTTCACTTGATTAACTTTTTTGCTTTCTTATAAAATTACTTACAAAATAAATAAAAACCAGTTTTGTGCTTGAAATCGAACGTTTCTAGACTCCGTTTGCCAAGCGATTTTAATTCCTATTACCTACAATATAAGGTATACCAAGAATATACACATTTTTGCCATGTAGCTTCCTCTTAAACGCTTTGTAAATTTTATACAATTGATTAACAACCGTGTTTGTAAAACCTTACTAATAGAAACGTCAATTAAAAACTGACATAACAGTCGTAAAATATTAAGGAAGACATACATTTTTTATTCAGTACTGCCAGAGATAGTTGTTTATCTGTTGTATATACTTGAAATTTCTCATCGAATTTCGGAATTATAAATTAATGTGCTGTATATAACTTATTTTTAAAGATGTCGTAAAAACAAATACCATTTTGGAAAAAAGATAAAATTACCCTTAGATTATTGTATTTAAAGTATACCTTATTATTTATAAATTGGAATATTATAATTTCAAACTTTCAAAAAGGAACCACCTGTATTTTTACTCTAAACGTCAAAATTCCTTTATTTTATTCGGGGAAAGTGCAATAAAACTGACACATAATTTTTATCTCACACCGTAAGAAAATATTATAATAATTACCAGATACAACATAAAATAAAATGTAATTTCGAATTATTTTTTTGCACAGTATACACATCGATTTGTCGGGCATTTACTTGCACATGCATAAGGAATTTATGTTATTAAATAACACCACTTTCCTTAAATTATTCATGAATTCACGAGGAAAAAATCAATAAAAAAATAATACGCCAGAAATAATTTACCTTTTTCAAGACAGGAATCCCATGCGTCAATCTGCCAAAATGCAACATTGCCAGCTCTTTCGCAGTCTAATTAAAAGCATTTCTTGTTAGTGTGAATTCAAAACAGTCACTTTATATAAACCACCGTTTAATTATTTTTTTTTAAATTAGTAAGGCTGTTCGTGTTTTATACAAAGTTCCTGTATTTCATAGACATATGAATATTAGTAGACCTGCCCTAAGTGATTAAAAGCGTATTATCCCCACTCCCCATACCGGTTCCATTGGAGCCGGCTGTGCTCGCGCATGGCCTCAAGTGAAATTTGAAAACGTGACGTCATCATTTTTGTGCGAACTATGGTCGAGGCATCATCGGTTCATTTTACGAAATAACACGGCAAAATGTTGACTTGTACTATGAAAACTTGTAAAAATAGATGTGAAAAAGAGAATAAACCCAATTGTCGTATTACATTCCATATATAAGCATTATTTTAAGCATATTCACATCGTATAATATGAATCAGTTGTTACTATCACATCGAGAAACGTCTGGACGCGAAACACAAAGCTGGTTGGTTGCTGGGAAGTAAATTATGAACATTTATAAAAGTGTCTTAACTAAACTCGACCGGTCGGTGGCCGAGTTGACATCGCGCTTGGGTCCCACTCAGGCGTAGCGTGTTCAATTCCTCGGCCGGCTAAGTCCTCCATCACAACACAAGCAACATTTTCAGCTTTCTGTGGTGGTAGTAGGAGATTTTCAAATATTGTCAGGTTATTCGTAACCCGGGAATGTTTGTCTTTCTTTTTAAAAAAAAAAAAAAAAAAAAAAAAAAAAATACTTAAACGAAATATTCGACTCTAGAAATGGAACCGAATTTTTTTGCCGAATTTGGACTTCGCAAATTTGTTCATAACGTGGCGAGTAATTTGCGCTCCCATGTAAAAATTTCTATTCATTCAAAAGCAGATTTTACTTTTAAGAAGTAAATGGTGATATTATAATGCGAGATGCCTATTTACTTGCCTGATTTATTGACGAATCACAGTCAGCTTCACTCCCTTCGTTCTTCAACAGTTGATTTTACCCCTCGCCATTATCTTCTCGTCTATTAATTCCTATGTCTGTGCTGTATTTGAATTTCAGACGTACGAACGTTTGTTCCCTAAGCATCGTTTTTTTCATTTACGTTCACACATTGGTGGTTGGATTTATTTATGTAGTGGAGGCCCAAGATTAGAGCTTACTGATAATTTGATTGATTATCCTTTTTTTCTTGAAAGCATTTTATGTATTTGTAGAAAAATACCTACATCTTAACGCAGCTGAGATCCTTATTTAAGTTTTGGTGTTACTTCAATAAACTTTTGGATTGAAATTAGATTAAAACCATAGATTAACACTAAATCAATTAATTAATCGCGGGATTATTTTGTAATAAGGCTTTTAACTTCGCTTACAGCTGTTTGGTTTTCAGGCAAATGTAAGTCTAAAATCTTCACATTTTCGTGGGGGGTAATCATGAATTAAGATCAGAACTTTATGACACCTGAAGTACTACTAAGGTTTCAGATTAACAATCCCAGAACGAGAGTGATCATAAATGATTTGAGATTTTCACGGCCAAAAGTATTGTAGTGATTTATTTTTGGAGTATTATGCCGTGTTGCGCTACTTCTTTCTTTAGCCAACGTTTTGGACAGCGTTACAGTGTCCATCATCGGGGCAGATGTGTGTATCAGGACACAACTGCCATGATGATACTGTCATGCTTTCCGAAACGTTGGCTAATAAAGAAGGTAGCGCAACACAGCATTATACCTAAAAATAAATCATTTTAACAGAGGGATCTTGTTTATTGCAAAAAACATTATATTTTCCTCTTGTTTATATTTCTGTTATGAATTGATTTTGTTTTTTGCATACCCTATCTTCTTATGGTTACCAATAAAAGACAACCGTGACTATATGTATGCATATAGAAAAAAAGTTTAACTAGAATTAAACTGGTGTAACTAGAATTAGAACGCGCAAGCCCTTGGGAACATCTCCAAATTCTCTGCTCCGCCAGTTCGTCACTGTAAGATGAATAAAAATCCACCTGAAAAGGGGTTTAAAAGCCGAAACACCGTAAAAAACCAAAATAGTCATTAACGTAAAACAAAAAGCTTGTTTCATGCAGCTAAAATCTGCGAAATTATTCCGGTTGTTAGGTTGGCCGCCTTCTGTTTTTTACTTAATAAGGGTCCGTCCTGAGAGCGACGGAAACTAGGGAAGCTGGGAAACTGTGTGTAATGTTCTTACTGTTTTAAATAAAAAGGTTCTTTTATACGAAGTTTAGTTTATTGATAATTCAGTTGTTAAAAAGTACAATGCAGTCTAACTGCCAGGAAGGGAACGAGTAGAATCGCTCCCCACTGCCCGCTGCCCGCGTTCTCCGAGCAGAGTCGAAAGCGTTCGACAAACCTCGGCTGTCTCCGGCCGTGCACGAACGCCTATACGATATACTACACTGTGCAAGTCAAACAATGCCCCGCTCTATTTGAAGACGAGCCAACGCCAACGGTGCGATTATTCACTCTTTTTCACTTGCACTATGTCGACTTTGCTGGCATAATGATAGCAGGTAGGTATATCCAAAATAATTGCACTCAATGAACTTTTGTCGGTTCTGCACTTATTCATGATTTTATATGCCAGCCAAGCAGCTAAACTTTACTCTGATGATTTTTAATGATTAATGGCTGAATCATTCAATTTTCAATGACAAAATATATATTGCGTTATTTTAGTGAAAAAGAGTAAAATGAGCGTACTGTAAAGGGCTCACCGACACTTTAATAGTACACAACTGCTGACCATGTAAAAATGGCAAGAGCGCCCCATTGTTGAATTCGGCAGCCACCTCTGGTCTGGAGCCCCAAAATACCCGAAAAATAACCGTGTGAAAAATGACTCTGTGCAGAAACGGGCGATCCGTTTGATACATTCCCCTCTCTTAACAAACGGATTGCAATCCTTAGAGCACAGGCGTCAAGTAGGTATGCTCTCCCTGTTCCACCGGTATTACAATAGAAGATGCTCCGAGGAACTAGCGTCATTGATCCCTTCGGCACTGGTGAGTAGTCGGGAAACACGCCAAACGTGCGCCCATTGTTCACATTTGTCACATGAGAACGGGTCACTTCTACGACTCGTTCTGAGTTCAACAGCTCGGCTGTGGAACGATTTGCCGGCCTCTGTTTTTCTCCCTCCTACAAACGGGTCTCTTCAATATTCACACTTTCTTCTCCTCAAAATCACCCCCACACAGCATCTCCAAAGATGAAACTCTACACAGGAGGCCCTGATGGAAATTGTTTTCCTCAGGGGCCCCTGTGGGGAGTAAATATAAAAAAGTTATTCCAAAAATAAAAATAAATTAAATCTTTATTTTCTGACATAAATCGTCCTGACTGAGTAAATCAGATCACTTAAGTGTACAAAAAACAAAAAAAAAGGTGCAGAAACACCACAGCACCACGCACTCTGTCGTCAAGTAAAATACACAGACTCCGCAAATACTTAAGATATGAAATAAAATTAATAAGCGCTGACTAGGGCTTAATGGAAGTCCTGAGAGACATGGGCTGAGCCCCAAAACTTTTTAAAGTGAGTGTGAACTTTGTCAACCAAACTTGATGTCGTGAAAATAATTCAATATTTGCGGAAAACACTTTGCAGCTTATCTTAAGGAAAACTGTTCTTATACGGAACTTTAAGAAAATATTACTGGTTTGAAGTTAATTTCTACGCAATACATAATCTAGTAATGAATACAGATTTAAAATAATCATTTTTTTTTACACCTAAAAAGGCTTTTACATAAAAGTAATACATGATGCATTGTATATAAGAGCATATCTGTATTATATAACCGCATGTAGATATAATCCATTGTAAGTAGGTACAAAAAAGATCTATGAATACACAAATATAAAACTGTGGTTAAAAGTATAATGAGAATAATTAAAAATATATACTAAACAATTTTAGTAAAAAGTAACAGTAATGTAAAATAAAATGGAAACTGGAAAAATACTACATTACCAACGCTACTATAATTTTTAGGATTCAACAATGTGCTAGTATTGATTAAGCTTAATTTTATAAATGGTGTCATTAAATATATCAATAGCTATTCCAAACTCGTTGGCTATATCATGCATCCTATTGGTGAGTGAATGTGTCTGATAGTTGGTTGTGTATGTATTACATAAGAATGTTACATTTTGTCTTGTGTTCCTGGTCGGTACATGGAACTTTATAGTGACGACCACGACAGGGATGTCAATCAATTTATTAACGACTCTGTGTAATACAACCAGGTCAGACCAAATTCTCCTATCGTTATTAGGTGCAATTTTTTCATCAAACTGTCATAATTAATGTATTCAATTGAAATTTTTAGCTTCGAATTTCGAGCTTGGAATTTTAAACTTAAAATCAACATGTTTACTCTGTAATTTTGTTTACTCATATTATCAGAATTTGTAATCGCCCTATTACAACCATGCCTCCGGATGGTCAGATAAAAAAATTACATTAGGCCTGTCAAAGAAACGACTGTATTCAAACCTTTTGGCGTGTTACACTGTAAATAATCGTATTACACTAAGTTAGTGTTTCAATAAAAATGATTAATCACAAATTTTTAATTTATAGTTAACATTGTATGTACTTTTATATTAGCTCGTAAATTTAAAAATCACAACAAAAGAAAAGATTTAGTTAATCGGTTTGGTCACAGCAAGTGAACAGAAAATCAAAACTCCCGTGCTTTCTACTTTTGACTTTCAACGGGCCCATCAAATCGTTAAGTTAGTAAAAAAAATTAAATAAATTTCACCAGAAGTAAGGCAAAATATAGCTTACTTCGGGCATTCAGTCACGCTCGCATTTCACTCCTCTGGGTTTAACTTTTCAGTGGACTCAGAAATACACAAATAACGTAGGTACTTGGAAGAGTAGATTTTGTTAAATTTTGTGCCGTGGAAGTAAAATGTAATTCACCCCAGGTAACAAACACAAAGAAATTTGAAAAAAATTGGGTGAACATTTCAAAAATATCTATTGATTTGTATTTTGCGGAAATGTGATACTTGACTTGTTTGTCAATTTTTTCCACTTCTTATTTTTCCCCCTTTCGTAGACTGATGTCCCTAAATGCTGAGCATTCAGTTTTATGAGCCCTCTTTTAACAATTCAATTATATAAATCCGATTATTGCCCTTAAAGGGAACTTAACGACCATCTTAAAAACAGCGAATTCCATCACTTTAAGTAACTTCACTTTTTAAAATCGAATCTAGCACTCAGAATGCCTACTCATTTTTAGTGGGTGACTTCATCGTATTATTGCAGAACCCAATGGGTATTTCTTTCTGATAATCTTAAGACAAACTCACTCAGTCAGTTTCATGGAAAACTTAATTTTGAATTTTGGCTAGTAAAATTTACTTGTCTTAGCTGATGATCTATACTTAGCAAAGTCTCAAACTAATAGCAGTTTTACCGATAAACATATCTCTAATATTCAAGAAATAAAAAGGCGCTGGGAGGAGTTATTTGAGAATAATTTGAAGCCTCCGGGTGATGGGGAAGATTTCTGAAAAATGTCAAAACCTACCTAATTTTTTTAAATGACATATCTCACTCCCTGTCTCATCAAATATCTGTAAAATCATAAGCCGTTATTATGATATTAACTATATAAAAAATGTTCATTTAATACCACCTTACATATTAATCATTTCAAAAGTATGTCATTCACGTGGCTTCCAAGCAATTGCCCCTCACCTCAGCTTTTGCTTCAAAGTCATTCGTACTAATGCTGTGTCTAGGGCATATTAGGTTCATGTGTTAATTAACTTATTGTATTACCCATCACGAGCCAGAGATAGATTTTGACTTGCTTGATTGATTTTAGAAATTCACCTTCCATTTTAATATACATTAAAGGAGCTCTCTTAAAAATTGTTCCTTCAGAACGACGCCTTACTTCATGTCGGTATAACTCTAAAACTGTGTCAAGATCGTTCAGGTAAAAAATGAGCAAATCAATACGATCTGTTACTAAAATAGTCTCAGCGAGAGATCGTACTTAACGTCATCTTTCTGGCGTCTTCTTTCTATTCCGTATTGGTACAAGGCACATGAGAAGTAAAAAGATGACCGTCGATGATGTGCGTAAGACCTCCCGCTGGAACAAGTATACAAAGGTGTTTGTATTGCGTACATGCAAGTAGCCCGAAAAACCTCCACCTTGCTGAAAAAACAAAAAGAGCCCAAAATGCATCAAAATTCCAGCCCAAACAGAGTGACCTTTCATTCAAAAGGTGTGACAAATATCATTGAGGTATTTATATATGGATTAAACATCAGGTGTTTGAAATATGGGCGGAAACTTTGAGCCAATTAGCATCATACCATAAGTATCATTGAATCGCTGACAGCCTTGAATTATTAATGCCAAGTTGCCATGTCTACTCAGCTATTCCAAGTACAATCAATTTTGTGGGTATCAATAAACTCACTACTGACTATTATCATAGACACCTCATACTTAGACTTATGACAGGTCTTATACAAGCCTAGTATAAATTAGTTACACTATTGTTACACTAGTGCAGGGGTTCCCAACCCCGTGCCCCCGGGCACCATGGCGCCAACGATTCGTATGTGCCCGCCACTATTCGTCAGTGAAAGAATTTTTCATAAACATTAATTAAAATATGATTTATTTTTATTTATTTGTTAGTGTTTTAATTTGGAGTGCCTAGGTTTATTAAATACGTTCGTATGTTTGCGATATTGTATGTATGTTCAAGTGTTAAAAAAACAGTTTGAAGAGAGATTTTTGCAGTTTACACATATCGAGCCGATTGTTTCCTTCTGTATTAATCCTTTTACTTGCCAAATAAATGTAATGGAAATGGCCGCATGTATTGCAGATTTTGTACAAGTTAAGATAGAAGAACTAGAGTTAGAAAGTTTGGACCTTAAGAATGATATTTTGCTAAAATTCTTAATATCAGACGACTTTTGGAATACAGTAGACAGAAAAAAGATTTTCCTATCCCATTTTTGAATAAAGTGGCATATAAAATTGAATCATTTTTCGGTTCGACATATTTATGCGAATCATTGTTTTCAAACATGAACTTAATAAAAGCCAGATATAGATCTCGACTCACCGATGAGCATCTCTGTGATTTTTTGCTAACAGAATTATCGTAATACTCTCCTAATTATGAGGCACTGGCCAATGATATGCAATGCCAAAGATCACATTGACATATTGATATTATATTTTTTTATAATTTTTTTTCTTTCTATTTGTGTTTTTTTGTTTACCTTTTGTAAATATATTTCTCTGTGTGTATGTAATTTGAATAGTAATTTTATTATTTCGAAAGATTTTTGTTTTTTATTTATTAAATAATTATGAATACAGGAAAATAAATTATGGGAAAATGAGAAGTTATGGAAGGAGTTTTTCGATTAAAAATGGTGGTGCCCGCCACCCTACCGATATTTTAGAATGTGCTCTAGAGTACAAAAAGGTTGGGAACCCCTGCACTAGTGTGTACTTCTTTTGAATTATGCATCATCTTACTGCACTTATATTAAAAACTGCATCACTTGCAATAGTGTTTTTGTGTACACATTAATTGTTATATAATTTATTGCTATTATTGTCCTGTGTACCACTTGTACGCTTGTAATTCGATTATCAATGTGTTGTAAAAGCCATTTTATGGCGTTTGAATAAATAAATAAATCATAGTTAGAACACGGACTTCAGTCGGTTACAACCTCAAACAACATTGTTCCAGAAGGTTTGAAAAATATCATATGCATGTTTTAAAAGAAAACACGATTACAAAAATAAATAGAAGAAAAAAAAATATTTGGAATATACCGTTATCGTCACGAAAATTTTATCGCCGTGAAAACATGCAATCTAAGGAATATAAATATTTAGTAACATTCGGTATTTAATTACGCGTTCATGTACTTGTTATGCCAATTAACACTGCGCATTCTTTGACGTGCCGAACAGCAAGGCAAAACTTTGATAAATAGCGTTTGTTTTATTATTTTCTTTCTATATTTGTAACGACTATAATGAAAGAAGAAATAAATTTTAAAAATTTCATAAATTCACAATTACAAATGATAAAAACAATATGTTGGAACTCTCTTTTATAAATAAATAAATTTTCCTTTTTAAATATACACGGTTTTCCAATAAGAGGTGTTACTTTGAATAGCCCGCTATTTCGGTAGATGTTACTTTTGAAGCTGTCATTTTTTGACATTTGACAAGTAGAAACTACACCATTAATAAAAATGGAACGATACACGCTTCAACAACGCATTGAAATTATTAAAATTAACTTGAGTGAATCAAATGCAAATCATCTTGAGTGATGAGGCCCATTTCCACCTCGGTGGCTTCGTTAACAAGCAAAATTGTCGCATCTGGGGCTCGGAAAATCCAAAAGTTATTGTTGAAAAGCCTTTCTATCCTCGAAGTGTGACTGTTTGGTGCGATTTATGTTCCGGCGTCATTGGACCTTACTTTTTCGAAAATGAGGCTGGAGCAACAGTTACGGTGAATGGATTGCGCTATCGAGAGGTGAGTAATGATTTTTTATGGCCAGAATTGGATGGTATTGATCTGGACAACGTTTACTTTCAACAAGACGGCGCTACGTGCCACACAAGCAACGAAACCATTGATCTTTTACGATTGAATATAGAAATAACACCTCTTATTGAAAAATCCTGTATATATATCTTTTTGAATTTTCGATTCGTTTTCGTGAATGAATGAACGCCAATTTTGGAAGTGGAATTTAACCCACTTCCCGAAATCCGACCGAACTGAAACTCGGCAGATAGACTCGTTGTCGATAACAATGCATTTTAGGTGGCAAACAATTTCAATTCGGGAGATGGGTTTGAATACCGCCGCCCCGGGAACAATTTATTGGATAACCAACATCTCTGCCATAGGTCACCCCAAGTGGTTTGCTAGTTTGGTGATTTAGCCGAGGTGCCCGGGTTCATCGGATGAGGTGTGTTTAGAATGCGCCTGCCCTCGAGCTGCGTGGTTTGCCAGATGGAGAGAGGATCGTTTGGGGAGACCTTTTGAACTCTCCAACTGGTCTCTCGACCCATCGCCTTGCGCTGCATTGGGGGGGATATATATTTTTTTATTTTTTTTATTTTATTTTTTTGGGAAAATCAACAGATTATTTACATATATAAGAATAAACTAAACAATAGAGATAAAATTCAATAACAGATTTTCACTTAAAATTATAATAATAATAAAGAATATTAAAAAAAAACTAAGGGTTCTGTACCCGCGGCCTGAGAGATTTACAAAAAATTCAATATTGTAAATAATAAATAAAAAATAATAACAGATCTAGGAACACAAATAAATTCAAATTTAAAGTTAACTGATATACTAATAACCAGCTAAATTTCAAAAATTTAAAGTTAACTGATATACTAATAACCAGCTAAAATTCAAAACATAATGTATTGTAAAATTTCAACACAGCAGCAATCAATAAAAGCACTACACAATAGCAATAATAACAATATAATAAATGTATACCTACAACTAAATTGAACACATGAGTATAAATTGGAAGGTAAGTAACTGGAAAGGATTCAAAGCAATAACATGATAACTTCCAGTAGAATATTTGAAATTCTTTAATGTTAGTTATTACATATCTTTTAAAGGTACCTAAATTACTTGTGAATATGTCCATATCATTAAAATTCTTATTAAATATACTACAGGCTCTGAATATAAACGCATTTTGATATGTCCGTCACACTATTCCCTAGTTTATTATGCAACCCTCATACTTTTTACCTTCCCAGAACTTCCTCTCCTTCCTTTCTTTGTTTTAAGATCCACATAGCATCCCAAAAGATGACATAGACCTTGAGAGAAATTATTTTGTTCAGGGCCTCCTGTGTTTGGTTAACATATTTTTTTTAATCATGCATTCACACACGAACATATACGCATTTCTCTGAAATTGAATGACATCAAAACAGTTAAATATGAAATAAATGTCAGTCCTACCAAATCGGTATTTGGGTCAGTTATTAGCGCGGTTAACTCAATTCCCTGATGAGAAAGGTTCAATCTTCAGTCAAACCAAAATTAAATTAAGCAATTTTATAAAAATAGATGTTTAAAAGTATAAATAAAAATTTTGTTTAAAATTTTCTAATATAGGTACCATTAAAGGGTCTTCCGATCCGGCCCACCACGAAGTTGGTGGGTAGACTCATCCGAAGGAATCTCACGCCATGAACCCAGGCACCCCTACTAAGTCACCAACCACTTAAGATCACCTATGGTAGAGGTGTTGGTTATCTAATGACAGATTTTTTTTTACAATATTTTATCTTACTTAAATCCTACAAAACTGATCAATCAGTTTGATTGTAAGAAATCTCTCACTTTTCCTATTTATTTGCTTATAATAATATATTTTAATCTCAACTTGATATCTTGATGCGTAATACATAATATTTACTTAATAGTATATATCCAATATAAAAATACTTACCAATTATTATAATGCTTATGATCATAATGTACGATAATAATAGTTTTATTTTTAACAATGGTTACCAGTTCTAGGTATGTTTCACAATATTATTTGTTTTTGATATTATTTTGTTTTCACAGATCTAGGTTTTGATCCTAAATATTATTTGTTTTCATGTTTCACGGAGGTAGAACGATCTAATTTTCGTTTTGATTTTTGAATAAGATGTCTCATTTTCAATGTCTTCAGGTAGTGCGTTAAATAATTCCGGAATTTTATGTATTTTTGTTCTATCTCCGTATACATTTTGCGATATTTTAATAATAAACATTTGTGCTTCACTATGCCTAGTAGGGTAGTTATGGTTTACAGGTTTTTTTGTATTCTGTATTCCAGAATTCATCTAGCGTTAGTTGGTAATCTACCCCACTATGTATAGAGAGCACATTACACAAAGAGAACATTTTTTTAATTCCCGGAGTACAATTAATAACATTGTAATTTAGCTACTTCTAGCAACCACAATCAACCACCGTTTTCTCAGTGTTACCCTACCACGAGAAAGGCAAGTACCTACCTAGCCGGTGATTTATTATGATTTGTTTTTCATTTTTTCACCATGTAAAATATTTTATAATGTATTTTTAAGATATTAAATTAGCAAAGCAAATAAATCATTTGGATTTAACTGATTAACATATTAAAAATCCTAGACTCGGAGCTTAATCGGAACCGGCAAGCATTATTTAAGAGGGCAATTTTCACATTCGCAAACAATAAAACGGAATTAAATTCCAGATTTTGCGTGGTGCGGGTATTTCCACTTTTCTGTATCAGATTGTATAAATAGTACAAGCGATTTGAAACTCGCGGATCATACAAAAATGGTCTGCTTGTATATTTCATTTTTAAAATTGTTACGAGTAATATTTTTCTTCTTATGTTTTCGCGCTTAGAAAACACTCAAAATCCAATAAAAATAAGAATATATTAAAAGCATTTATAATATTATTTAAGTTCCTCTACGAGCGCAGCTTAACAATTTTTTTGCAGAGTGACGCATTCAAAGCTTTACTCCCAACTGAAGTATCAGGTTAAACCAGTTAGTTTTATGTAACTATCACTAGTTCAATGAGGTCGGTTCCTGATTTTAAACAGCGCCCTTGGGGTGATAAAAAATCAAATACGGCGCTATACAAGTTATCCAATTATAACCTTATAAAAGAAGCAACATGCTTGCCGTAGCCGGCGTGGCTGCCGTGAGCCCCGCAAGCTTGGCTCGGCCGGCGCGTCCGCTGTAGCCCACGCGTGTGCCTCTGACGTCACATACCCACGCAGCCGTGCGTAGCGTGCGCTTTACCTATGTTGATATGTATAGCAGTTTACGTAACACACAAGTTTAAAAGAAAATCAATACGATTAACACTGGAATACTCGATTTAAACGATTTTTAGTAAAACAAATAATATGATTAATTAATCATGCAATATTGTTTGATTAATTAATAATTTCAATAGTAATGGAATAAAAAAATATTTATGTTGAAAGCAAATAATTTATGTATTAAAAAATAGTATGTGACAGTAATATTATAAGCCGTTCATCTCACTAGGAAATTTCTGTGTCAAGATGTGCAGCTTTACAATTATAGTAAATATTAAATATTGAAATTCAAACTTACAAATTTATTACAAAAATAATCACCACAGTTATTCAAACTAAAATTACAGCTTGGCAGTACGTTTAAAGTTGATAAAAATAACAATCTACTTACTAAGTAAGTGTTACAAAGTACCTACGTTGGCTTTTCAGCCACAATCATAGCATGACTTATAATGACAATGATAAGAGGGAGAGTATTAATAATAATTAACAAAAAATTACAATAAATAAATTAAATTGAAAATAAATAAAAACTAACAGGTCAGTATTAATAAGTAAATAATAATACATACCCAAATGAGGTAGTTATTAGGTGATCACAAATGAGGTAGATAAATAATTTATTTTTTTTAAAAGAAAGTCAAACATTCCCAGGTTACGAATAACCTGACAATATTTGAAAATCTCCTACTACCACCACAGTAAGCTGAAAATGTTGCTTGTGTTGTGATGGGGGACTTAGCCAGCCGAGGAATTGAACACACTACACCTGGGTGGGACCCAAACGCGATATCAACTCGGCAACCGATCATTAATTAAATAATTATGAAGTATGTTAAGTATGTAATAGTAGGTTCATTAATTAATATGTATTTTCTGCGCAGTAGCATACCAGTACCTTAAGACTACGAGTGGCTTAATTGTGTATGTTCGTATAACTGTAGGTATTAGGCACCTATGTGTATTAGAGCAACTACTGTTTGTATATGTATGTCGAGTAACTCGGAACACAGGTCACGCGCCAATTAAACCGTGATTTTAAACACAATATGTGAACCTTCTTTATGGCGGGAAACGTAACATTTTTATGTAATGTATTGAATTTCCAGCGGAGAATAATAATAACAATTTTTAATGAGTTTAATTTTCATTTTAACTAAAAGAGATGTGTAATTTATTGTAAACAGTGGTTTATTTGCTGGTTTGGCAACCATCCCAGCAAAGCAGGTACTCGTGTGTCCTGTGAAGTACAAAAAAAATCGTTCTGTGATTTACTTAAATTAAATATACCAATCCTAAGAGAAAGTCCAGTTATATTCAATTTTTCAATTAAGTCCTAAATCCTGTATCTAAATTTTACCAATAAACAATTAGATAATGTTAATTAAGTGTTAATCTCAAGTGACCTACCAGGTAAGTATTGTACTGTATATTTTCTCCATAAATAGTTAAGTAATAACACTGTAGAAATGTATTATAAGTTTGTACAGCGCCCTTGAGGTGTTTTTGCACAAAAACGGCGCTATAAAAGTCATCCAAGTATTATTATTATTATTATCGCCCTGTGGAAAAACTATCAGCATTGGAACATTGCTTAATATGGCTTCAGCCGTGTTTAGTGACAGAGATGTTAATAGCCAGGTACTCTTCAATCTTCCCCTCCACAATCAATTCAGGCTTAAAATAAAAATTGGCAGAATGGCCAATAAAATTTGGCCGCTGTACTACTGATTTCGAACAGATGGTACTTTTGTGCAGAATTCAAATAAAAAACAAGAAAAAAAATATATATTTAAATCGATTTGCAGTATTTATTTCGAATTGTGAACAGCTATTTGACATTTAGGAAGGTTTGTTTCACCGAATTTGAACAATTCATCAAATTTCAAAGATGATTTTTTAACTCCGTGAAGGTTATATTCAATTTCTGTTATTATTTCAGTTTTGTGAAACCTCTATTCAATCTTCACAGAACTTGAAAATCAACTTTGAAATTTGATAAAAATTTTCAAATTCCGTGAAACAAGTGTGAAAGAAAATTAAGTAATAAATTTTATTTCAGTCAATAATCATCATCAATAAATTAAGGAAGCATATATTTTATTTATTATTTAACTTAAAATTACACGTAATATCTACATAAGAAAAAACATACTAAGTATTTTAAATTACAAATTAAACTTTACAAAATGCAAAAATTAAAAATTAAACTTCATGTATTCCGTCGTATCTTTCTTAAATTTTAGCATATTTTCCTATTCTTTTTTATTGGTCCGTATTTCTTGTAAGATCTTTAATGGTCTGTAAATATAGTGTTCTGTGATAAATAAAAAAATAAAATACTTAATCCGATAAAATCCAATGCTCCTCAAACTGAAGCCGGCACTTAAAAACAAAATGTCAGAAGAACAAATGAATAGTCGAACAGTCAAGTAGTTTGTTTCTTCGCTCCTTGCTCTCCCTAAACTTCTTATGGCCGAAAAAGGACGCGGAGTGTACGGGGGGGCTTAATTGTCTGCCGAGGTCCAGCATCCTCTGAAATACGGCTTCTTGAACTGGCCCCAGTTAAGTGGGGCCATAACTTTCAACTATCGATATCATCCTACCTCACCCTAGCATCAACGTTAGTGCTCTAAAATTGGACCTCAAATACCCACCAACAATCAAACTGTACAACCTCACCAAAAAGGAAACAACATTTCAACTAGTAGTTCTGTGAAAAAATAATTGACTTGAAATTAAATGAATTTTCTCTCAATTAATAAATCAAAACCAAAATTTCCTCTCAAATCATAAGATTTGTAAGTAGGTACTTAAATGAATACTTACTTAATTATAAACCGTATCATATTTATATGTAATTTTTTTTTCATTTCAAATATCGAATTATAATTTTGTCCAAAGAAACTTCCCTATCTAAATGACAATTATTTTTTCAAACTTTTATCAAAATATAGTTGGCCACCTAGTCAAAGTGAGTCACCTTGTCAAAGCTAGGGATCTAGTCAAAGTTAGGCTTGATTGAATAATAAAGTTGATGTAGCAGATTTTTGAAATCGGAAACGGAACGTACAAACAAACTTACAGACATATATAAAAATATATATATAATAAAAAAGGACTTCGCTACGCTCAGTCAAAATAAACACACCATCAACGTTCTCTTTTGACTTGAACCTCCCTTTACTTGTAACATATTTCGTTAACGTATGATGACCTTTTCAGCAAGATAGTACAGCGCAGAAAATAGTAAAATGGCACAACATAAAAATATATTTTCAAATAATCTTTCAAATTTTAGGCTAAGTTGAATTATTTACTCCTTTTTTGTTTTTCACCCTTAATTTACAGAAGTATCACTAGAGTCTTGTAATGATAATAGTTTTGGCCTGAAGGCTCTCTCTTCATTGGCTGGGGGAGTTAACCCTTATCCACCCTCCCCCCCCCCCTTCGCTTACTGTAAAACCTAAGCGTGGGAGTTCCAAAGCTTTGTTTACTGCAACTGACAGAGTCAATACCCATTTTGCTTGCAATAATAATATTGTTTACCTACAGTCTTCACATTGTACACATTATCTGCTAATTGATTAAAGTCAAAATGTGTGCATTTGATGTCAACCCTTTTTCCTACATTGGTAGTTACTACATCATACAAATAATAATAAGTGTTTGAAAATCTAAAATATCTTACACAAACCAACATTAGGCCTGTTAGACAAGCGTACTTACAAAACATAAAAACTCCGTCAATAAACACAAGCTTTGGACAAAGTGTCAACAAATACCAAGCAATAAAAGCATTCAACAATAATAATTATAAATGGAAAACTTTTATAGCGCCGTTTTTGTGAAAAAAAAATCACCTCAAGGGCGCTTTAAAATTTATTATGAGTTTCTAGGCTCGATTTCAGCAGTTCCCAACCTTTTGCCTTGTTTGATTCTACCCCCCTCCTTTAAAATGACATTAAAGACAACAATACATACAAATAGTCTTTATTAATCACAATAAATTATATGTTCTTACAATTTTATTTGCCTTTGGTAAGTTATTACCTCGCAGAATAACTGTTTTACCCCCGCGGGGGCAATTACCCCAGGTTAGGTACCATTGCTCTAGCTAATATCATTGATAACGAAATAGTAGATGATCGTTACAATAGTTACAGACGTGATAGAGACACATCGAGTTCTAATAAAAAATCTGTGTGTGGAGTTCTAACAGCCATTAAGAAAGAAATGACATTTTTCTTAGTTTCATCACGTAAACGTTTACGTAAACATAAACGTTTGTAATCGTTGATTGAAGTACCAGTACATATTGAATTATTTGGCGTCTTGGAAATAAGCCGACGTAGCTCAATGGTCGAGAGCACCTGACCGGACATCAGAAGGTGCGGGTTCAATTCCCGTCGGCGGTATTTATTTTTACTCGGGAGATATTTTCAATTTATATGAATATTTCAGGCCACTAATTATAATAATGTTTATCCTTTGTGCTATGCGTAAAAAAACCTTGTATTATAAACATTATTTTATCATTAAAAAATAATAAATAAATATGTTTCTCTAGGTCATCCTAGACTATTTCTATCCATTTTTCCGATATAATATAAATATTTTCCTTCACACAGTCCTTTCTCAATCCGTCTGCTTAACGTATTAATAAAACAACGCTTTTGTCTCTTTCTTAATCTTATTCACGGCATAGTCCAGTGGTAACGCATTGGACTGCCATTCCGAAGGTCGCGGGTTCGAACCCGGCGTGCGCAAATAAATTTTATTTGATTAATTTGTGTTATTTCACAATTAATTAATTAAAATAATATATAGTATATTTGCGGCACGTTCCAGAGTGGAAGATACTACCAGTATCGCCCTGGTGTAAGACCACCATTCAGAATTGAAACGTTGCTCCAAATGGCTTTAGCCGTGTTTAGTGACTAGATCTGAATAGCCAGGTACTTCCCCACCTTCCTCTTTCCCTTCCCCACTTACCTACAGCCTCACAACATCCCCCAATTGGGGATGCCATAGTCTCACTGGCTCCAGACGGGAGCAGTTGGGACTCTTGTGAGGTATTCACTATAAAAATAAAATTAAAAAAAAATTCACCACGCTTAATATATCTAACACAATATTTGAATCTCCTTATTTGTAATTCGGTGTCGTCTTGGCGTGCTTGAGGTGTCAACTTTTTCAATTTATTTTTGATATGTTTAAAAAAAATAATAATTCATTGTAGCAATTAAAAAATGCTAAAATGCATCTTAGTACAAAGAATATTGCTCATACAGGACTTGGTAAAGAATAATTCCAAAGAAATACATCGTACAAATAGATGTATTTCAAGTACATATATAATTTATGCTAACTCAACATCTGAAATTTCACAACACAGAAGATGTCTATTAAGTACACTGTTTCGGCGTTCGGTTCCGCTACTTTGGTAAACCATATTAGGTTAACATGACACAGCCTATCTTCAAATGGAGTTGATAAGTTCTGGAATATATTCGCAATAGATTTTTTCTTATGGTGTCCTAAACAATGTTATGCGTCGACAACCGCCGTTCTGATTAGTTCCTGATATCTCTAGCGGTTCTTGTGCTACGCTTACCAAGGACATGCGGTTAAATTCATACTTGCATTCGTGCTTTGGGAAAAGATGAACGAAAACATCGTTACATTTATGGAGGTATGTACAATTATTATGTTTGTAAAAATAAACGATTGGGTGTCTTCACAATAATGCATGCTATCTCACAAGGTTCTGAGATCAAGACAAGAAAGACAAAATGAATAATTTCATTTTACAAATAACCTGACAATATTTGAACTTCTTCTTGGTAGCATTAAGGGTTATTGTGTTCGGAAAATATTGCTTGTGTCATGACGGAGGATGCAGATAGCGGAGGGTTGAACCCGCGACGCAAGGTGGAAACCCGACATCTTTGATCACTCGACCTCAAACCGTCACCAGAGATTTATTCATACAACATCCTTGACGACGTGCACTGATCGGCAATATAACAACTCGCATTGAAATTGATCTATCTCTGTGTTAACGATGACAAGGTTAACTCTTTCTCGCACATATTTTATTTGGGAATAAATATTAATATCCATAATGATTATTCAAGACGTTTAAAAAACATTATCCTTCATATTTAATCAAAGAGTTTTCATTGACATTGACATGATGCCTATCGACACACGTCAAACAAAACAAACATAAGTGACAGATGCCAGTAATGGAGGGAGTTTCCAGTAGCAGCTAAATAATGGAGGTAAAATTTCAATGTCAAAGTCAAAAGAGTTATGAAATTTTATAATTTTCCATTTAAGAAAGAAAATTTATAGTAAGGACTCTGAGACAGCAATACAATATACCAGAAGAGCATATTTCAACAAAGTCAAATATATATCTTAATTTAGCACATCGTTTTCCTATTGAGAACTCACTTGATCGGTGAAAAGTTTGAATTTAATTTTTTTGGTGTATTACAGACTGTGTGTCCATTTACAATACACATGTAACATTAACTACATATAGATGATACGAAACAATGAAAGAAAAAAAAATAGAAATAACAAGTTATAAATAGTGATTTTTGGCATTGACATGCCTCTTGAATTCTTCAAGGCTACTATTAAAAATATCGATAGTCTTGGAGGTGTTGTTTAACAGCGCCATACCTCGTGTCATGCTATGCCGAGCCAGTACGTCCGTTCTGCCACGTGGGATACATAGCAGATCATGGTGCCGTCCCTGGCTGTAGTTGTTCGGTACGAACAACTTATAGCATTCCAGAAGGTATGGACTATCTATTAAATTATTAAGAATTTTGTACGCCGTTACTGCAAGGGCCCCACTCCTCCTCGAGTGGAGACTTTGGTAGCGCGTTTCGGCAAGCAAGTCTTCGTGATGCATGAATCGCGGGTACTCTCCGTGCATTCTCAAATACATGTATCTCAAGAATTTTTTTGAATCTGTTCTAATTTTTCAATTTATTTTGTTGGTATGGGGCCCATACAGCAGAGGCGTATTCAATTTTAGACCTTATAATGCAGTTGTACAAAGTCATCATTGCCTCGGGATTGGAAAATTGTTTGCAGAGTCTTATGACAAATCCGAGAAGCTTGTAGCATGATGTCGTCAACTGCAATATATGGTCCGAAAACGTAAGTTTGGGATCAAAGACTACCCCAAGGTCCTTGATGGATTTTACTTTTGACAATATATCATTTTTGATGCAATAATCGAATATAATAGAGTTTCTCAAACGTGTATACGACATAGCGACACATTTTTTTTTTGTATTAAAAAATAATTTATTTTCATCAGCCCATGATAAAATTGAATCTAAATCAGTTTGCAATTTGACAAAATCTGGACTATCACAAATTTGCCCCCTTATGTTGTCCGGGAACTCCAGTTTTCGGTGTTTACTGGTTTAAGAAGAAAGGATTTATTCACATCATTTCTAGGACAATTTTTGGATCCTGTTTTTAAAATCCCATTTTATGATTATAATTATTATTAAAATTGAAAATTACAGTGTTTTGATATATCGTTTTTTTGCTTTTTTAAGGATTTTCGACGCACATTATTTAAAAAAATTCACACGAAAAAAAAACAAAAAATAATTAATTCAAATCATTTTTGGCTACTAACTACAACATAAAAGTTTTAGTTTTAATTTCAATCATTGAACTCCAGCACACTCGGAAGTCATGAGCTGTGACTGCTGCAGACCTCAGTTGGAGGTATGATGAATTAATAATAATAAATTTATTAATATATGCCACTTTCATTCGTAAATATTGTGTTCTGAAAAAATTTCAATTCACCTTTCGCACTCAAAGCTTAACATATAAACATCGTGAATATTTAATCAAGTTAAAAAAATCTTCTGTTTCAGTATCACTCTCCCAATCAATAATCCGTAATCCAAAGCCGAATAAATAATTCAGCACGCACCGTTAACATTACGTCAAAGTCCGATACTCCGGCTCCCGGCCCGCCCGGAAAGTCACGGATTAATGACGAAGGTATCGAAGCAAACTAAGATAGATGCAGGTGTTATTAATTATTCCGGTCCGTATATGGTAGTATAGTGGCGGTCACCGCATCATGGGGTTGATTATATATACCACATATTAAAAGGATGCTTGCTTAATATGACGCTTTATAGAATTTTAAGGCGACGCAAAATAATGCAAAATCGTGTGTGTTTTTGAAAATTTAATCTTCTCGAAATAGGCGTTTACATAAATATTGCAAGTAGAACACATCTTGGCCATCGGTTTGATCGTCTAGTTTTGTTGGCGAGTTTTTTGTTCCAATCTGCACACTTCGAATAATCTGTTATAAGGTATGGAATAACAGCTCGGGGATTTTCCTATAAAACCAATATCGACCATGTTCAACCCGTGCAAAATTCATTGGTTAAATTATTGGCTGAAAAAAATGAATACAAAGAAAGGCATAATATTCCATACTTCTTTCAGAGTCTTAAAATTCTTTCAGTGAGAGCAATTCTGTGGTAAAAAATTATATTTCAGCACATAAATAACCCTTTACATATAAACTGGCTAGAACACAATCATAATACTCGTTTTAACTTTAATGAAGGACTTATTGTACCTAAGCATACAAATACATATGGACAAAGAACGTTAAACTATATGATTCCCAGTTGTTATAATATTTTACCTGCTGAAATTAAAAACTTTGCCCAAAACAAACAATTGGTGAACTTAGTGAAACATTTGGCTTACTGAAAGGAATAATTTGTATTAGCTTACAATGATATATTATACAAAAGACTTTTAAAATTGTTATTTATGTTTTTCGTATTTTTTTTTTGCTATATTTCTGTAAAAATTTTATTTTTTTTTGTTTTATACATATAATTGTAAAAATGTAACTATAAACTCAATATAATAAAATTTATGATGTAAAAAACCCGTTAGACCAACTGCTAAAAATCAGTTTATCGGGACTTTTTGCCTTATATTTATAAAGTGTATAATATATAATAAAAAAAATTAAAAAAGTATTTTTAGTATAATCTTAAAAAAAGTAAGACGTCTTTAAAAATGCTTTGGGGTGTAATATATACTACTTACAAATCTTTTTTTCTAATTGACTAAGCCTACCGAACTCCTGTTTTAACTCAAGCAATTCACATTTCATCTATCTGTAAATTTATATGTTTCATTCCGGTCCTGATTCAAGATGGTGGAAGTGTCGGATTCTACCTTTTATCCGACCCCAGAGTTCGCATGATCGTGGTTCCTTCTAGGAGCTTTCAAATCACAATAATTGATATTATAGTACCATCCGGACAAGAAGAAAGAGCGAAAAAATATTTTTTAATGAGACAGTTTAGTTTCATTTGGCAAATGAAGTTCTTAACCAAGTATTCCAAAATGAACACCTAAGTTAATTAAAAATCAAGATAATAGCACTGATACACGCCGTTCTTTACAATGTAAGTACATTTTCTCACCAACATAATATGGCGTTGTTTGCTGGTAAGTTCATTTTTCATTCACATGGCCGTGAAATTGACGTAGACGCGTGTTTGAAACATTGATTAAATCCTGTGACCGACCACGCTATAAGCGCGCTATATTTTTGTGGCTAGGCCTATTCAGCATATCGCTCGCCATACATTCCCACTGGTAGTGTATTTCGAGTAATATGCTGAAATAAGCTAAGCCATGATGCGTATAGCGTAATGAGTCGCCTACCTAAAACGTAAAAAAATAGTTATAACTGCTATCTAGTAATATTCTAGTCTAAACCTACGGGTAAGTTCATTGTTATTAGTTACGAAAAATAATTAGTAGTTTTGGTATAAGGAAGTGAATTATTGTATCATTTCTGTCACATTGAGTTACAAGGTCCATCTTCACTAAATGTTTGCCAGTACAAAATGTTTCATACGTTTTAGACACTTAAGAACATTTATGTTACGTTGTAACACAACGTAACTTAAATGTTACGCTCCCTTTTTCTGCCATTTTTTTTAAAATTTTATTATGAAAATTTATAAAAAGAAGTATTTTATTATTTCCAGAAAGCCATCAAAACAACTTTTCCATTTTTCAGGTCACGTAAGCAACACATCCTCTAAAGCAATCTATATCTACCCTTGACGGACTAGGGGTACGATGGGGCCATTAATAGGATAATCACTATATCAATAGTGTTGCCACAAGCTTTGACTAGCCCCTAAAATATGAGACGGCTCCTGGAACAATACGGTACCAACCTACCTAAGAATACGAGAGAAGGGAGCTCGCAGAGGGAGGCTGTACTTGCCAGCTAAGTCTGCGGAAAACACGGATCTAGTAGACAAGGATGTCGGATATAAAAACACTTGCATAGTAATTGATTAATTTATCCGAGCTAATGAACAGTTACACATTATGTCTATTTTAATACTCCTATGTTTTTTATTCTTTCCTTGGCTAGTAAAATTGTTCAACGCGAGGCCTTGAATAATTCTATTATGTATCAGGGGTCAGTAGAAACCTTCGCAAATTCCAAGCGCAGGATCATTAAATCATTCGAATCCGATCGTTTGATTCATTTGTACCAGCTAGTTCATTTTAAGCCGAGTAAGTTAGACTACCGGCTGCGCCAGTTGTTATATCTGCGTTACTATGCAGATTTTGGTATTGGGAACTCTTTGTTAAAATTAAAAGGTTCTTCTTATAATTTTCTTTATTTAAGTTATAATAAAAAGGACTGGATTAAGCTACACTGTTCATTACCCGAGGGTTGGTAATTCTCTAGTTTGAGAAGCTTGTTCCCTGTCAATATCATCTCACAAGTACTTGTAACACTCTAGCGACATCTGACGGACTCTGGAGTAAGCTTTATGACTAGCGCCATCTATCGATTAAATACTCAACCTTATTACCATACATCACACAATATATCATCAATGTATTGATATTCACCGACGATATTGAATATCTAATATATATTAGAAATCCATATTAGTTATCTACAATAATTATTACCGACAACCCTAAAATCCTACGAGGAAGACAACCAAGGACTATATTATATTATTCTGTGCAGGAATAAAACTTATAACATTCTACCAGCCGCCAGTCACATTTGACATTCAGATGATCTCATGCTTAGCTACCTCCGTGGGTTATATCTCAGTGGAGAGTATCATACTCGTCGGCTAAGTCTGTGGGAATTTTCAATCAAGGCCATCAAGTTTGCCATGGAGGCGTTTATTTGAGTTCCACATAATACTAAGTGAGTTTCTGTGTCTAGTATTTAAGTTACTCGAGAGTAAAATAAATTCATTGGAATAAGGTTCATATTTAACCACGCATTGAATTACAAACATAAACGAAGATAATTAAGAGTGGGTATTTACAGTGATAAGGTTGTTCCACGTATAAAGTAGGCTGGTAAGTAATCAGTAATCAAAAGCTTTCTTAAAAATCATGTGTTGGGTTATACGTTTAAAAAATCATGTTCTGATTGTAGAATCGGGACAGGGTATTGCAATTACAACGTGAATACACAAGCCATCGAAAAATATCAACAACGTGAAATTCAATGAATCGGCATGGGTTGATCATGAATGCCGAGTGAAGAGGAAAAGCCATCAAGTCGTTTTTGGTGGCCAGATCTGAATATTTCCAATTTTTCTCTCTCGCACATCTTTCTTCCTATCGGATCCCACCACATACTTCAGCTGGGAATTCAATAGTTCCACTGACTTCGGACAGTTGGGACATGTGTGATATTCAAATTTTACAAAAAATAGTTGGTTCGTAGGTCGAGCTGTCCAAAGCACCGGGTTACCACCTAGGCCTTCCAGATCCTCCATCATTGCACAAGAAACATTTAAGATTATTGTGATGAAAGTTAGAGTAATTCCAATATTGTTAACTGGCAGAGAGATCAATGTTGGGAGATAAACTGTCATGTGGTTAAGCGTCATGGAATCTTTTAAATAAATCTATGTGAATTTCAATTTTCTTTTCTTGAACGAATTTTGGAATGTCATTGAATTTCGGAAGTGAAATTGACACACTTCCTAAGATCCGACCGAGCTGAATCTTGACAGATAGACTCGTTGTTGATAACCAATGCATTCTATCAATTTCAATTTGGGAGACGTTTTAGGGTACCGCCTGGGTATTGGGTATTGGTGGCAATCTGGCACACATGCGGACTGAAATTTGTTGACACTACAGCAGTTAACATACGAAATAAATATCAGTCCTTCCCAATTTGTATTTGGCTCAGTTGTTACCGCGATTGACCCCAGTCCCCAGGGAAGATGGTTCAATCCTCAATAAAATATTAAAAAATAAGTACATTTATCTATTTATAAAATTAATGTCTTAACTATGGTAAAAAAACTGTGTATTTCACTGGTTCATTTTCTTTTTGAGTTTTTAATAACTGTTTTTCTATGAATCGCCGAATGTTACACAATATTTAATTTAAGAAAAATGTTTTTAAGTTGTTTTTTGTGTGCCAGCGAACAGGGCCGGCTCGGAGCTAAAAACCTCGAGGGCGCTGTATTGGGTATTATCAGCAACTTGGCTCCTTGGCAAGTCGGCGCCCGAAGCGGACTACTCCAATTACAATTACAGGGCCGGCCCGATACAATTTTTTAATTTTTTTTATTTATTTCTATATAATATTTACAGTGTTCACATAATTATTTATATTTGTACATGATATATTTCAAACTTATAGCTATAATATGTTGTGTGTAAGGTAGGTTTGAGAAGATGAAACTGTATGTGAGTAATATTGTATGTTTCGTGAACACCTCACTAGGAGAACCTGTGCTGAGATGTTTACGTGGTTATGTATAGGTGTGACAAGTATTTATGTGTTGTAGAAGAAAGTTTTTATTTTTTATAAGTTTTAATTTTAATTTTATAAGTTTTAATTGAATTAGCATATATATTCTAATTCTACTAAATATGTTATTGTTCTTTAATTATTTGGTAATGTCTTTAAATTTTGGCAAGTATCATTTTTTCACTAAATTGGTACTACATTGTGTCTCCGTAATTTTATAACGAGAGTACTTTAACTGCTACTAACCTAATTTCGTATACAATACTGTCGCCACGGGTGGTATCACAATATCCTCCTTGAATTTCAAGGATGATGCTGTGTTTTTTTTATTTATGATGGCAAAATAACACCATCTAAAACATGCAAACATCTCACCACAGGTTCTCGTATTTGAGGTTTACAGAACACTACTCCTAACCCATACTTATACTGATTATTAACATTTTTTGTATGACCTTACAGGTATTTTGTAAACTGTATTTAATGTAACTATGTTTAACTGTATTTCGAATAGAAATAATAAAAAATATTTCTCTTCTTGGAAATAACTTTATTTGCTATTTTTTAAATTTATGATTGAGTTTTCCAGAAAAAATATGAAATTTATGATAAAAGAAAAAAAATAAAAAGTGATTAAAATTTTTCCTATCATTAGTGTCTTAATTCAATCTAAAAAGTCGCGCATTTAAGAATGAAAAGCATAATTTTCTACGCCAAAGAAATCAACCAATTAATTGAAAATATGTAAAAAATTATTAAGTCACATAAGTTTCATAATATTCGGACTAAAGAAGTGCAGTGAAGTGATAGTAAGAACATATTGTGCACTCTCTAAATACTTAGCATTCACTATTAAACCCAGCGTAATAACGGTACAAGTCAGAATCGTTTATCTCGCAGCCCATTGTACACTGAAAGATATTAATAGTTATTGCCGTAATAATGTGTAGTTTGTGTGGCCATGAAATTCATAAAATTGCACCGTAAATACTAAATACAACAAGTACTGTTAAGGTAAAGTTGAGAGCTTGGGACCAGAGGCTTGCATTCTATTCAGTCACTTAAGCATACCCTGCCGTACATAAAATATATGTTTAAATAATATTAAAATATTGTAAGAAATCAATCTAAGCTATCGCGCGAAGGTGTAGATTCACAGTGCCTAATGACCGTACTACGTGTCAAAAGCAGGAACTAAGTATGCATAGTGACGACATGTCATATTGAAATGTTGACTGTATTCTACACAAATAAGTTTATATATAAAGCGCATTCAAGGAAAACCTCGAAAAAGGTTGTACTTTTTGGTACAAACCACAAATGTAGCAATCTTTTGGTGCCTCTATTAACGCTCCGTAGTAAGCGTTCAAAGATCAATTAAAATGGAGATATGTAAGTACGAATATTAAAAAATGATAATAATTACGCGAATAAGATAAAAAATATTTAGAAAAAAAATAACCGAACAAAACATGTTTTTAATAATTTTCGGAGCTTACTTTGCGATTTTTTTCTATCGAGGGAATTTCATATAATCACTGTTTCGGCTTTACAAATGTATGGAAATAATTAAAATCTTAAAGTGTTAAAGAGAAATATGTTTTAAATCGGTAGAGATTCCGAATGGGGGGCTTAATACAAAACAAAACAAAATAATACTATTACGCTGGCGGTTGAAAAAAATATCACTTTTTTATACATATATATAAATATATAGGCTTTCAATATTCATGAAGGTAGCGTTTGTTTTAATATTTCGACGAACATCGGCAAAAGCCAGTAGCTTAGCCATTCTTAGCGAAAATTTCAATTCAATTTTCAATTCAATTTTTCAATTCAATTTGTTTATTCCTTTAAAAACATTACAAAATTACATTTTATTTCGTTTTTAAGTATATTTGTAAAATGGTATTACATAATAGTTAGCGGTGTATAAACTATACCAGCATCAATAGAGCTTGCCTTTTAAAGGCAGCTTCACCGATGCTAAATATGTCGATATCCGAATTAATTCTGTTCAACAGCAAGACTGCTCTCCCCACCGGCATGACCATTGGCAAGTTAGTCCTGCAGGCCGGGAGATAAAACAGTCTATGCTGTCGGTGACGGAGATAACCATCAGGAACATAGAGACTAATACTCTCCATGATAGTCGGATTTACTAACCATCCACGAATCAGTTTGAAGAAGTGTGATACAATATGCACATCTCTTCTGACCCGTAGATGGTTCATACCGAGCATGCCCAAGAGAAAGTCAGTAGGATAGAGCCACGGGTAGTAGCCATACTCCCTCAGGTAGAGGAATCTCAGAAATTTCTTCTGCACTCTCTCCAACATGAGGGAATACTTCACCTGATGTGGGCTCCAAACCACCGACCCACTCTCAAGCCTACTCCTAACCAACGCAATGTATAGCACTTGGAGAACCCGGGTGTCTCTAAAATTCATCGCAGTGCGTAGGACGAAGCCCAGCATTTTCAGTGAAGCACTACACGTCATTTCGATATGAGCATGAAATGTCAGCCTACTATCAAACATGATGCCAAGAACTTTCATAATGGAGACACGTTTTAAACTTCGGGCATTCATGGTATACCGGTAAAACCAAGTATGACGTGCCCTTGTGAAAGAAAGAATGAAACATTTAGAAATATTGAATTCGATCCGATTCCGTTTACTCCAGTCAACAATTCTATTAATGTCCGATTGGAGTCGAATGCAGTCTTCTAAAGTTTTAATTTCCAAGAATAGTTTTAGGTCATCAGCAAAAAGAAGTGACCTGGAATGCAGAATATTTTCTGTAATATCGTTAATAAAAATTAGAAAGAGGAGCGGTCCTAAATTAGAGCCCTGTGGAACGCCTGAGAGTACAAGGAATAATTTTGACATGAATATTCCATGAGATACAAATTGCTTTCTTCCAGTAAAATAGCTTGCAAAGAATATGAGAAACCGTAAAGAAAAACCTATAGTTGACAATTTATTTAATAATATGTCATGGTTTACGGTATCAAATGCCTTCGAGAAATCATTATATGAGCAATCTACTTGGTAGCCCTTATCTAAAGATTTGGAAACATAATCTGTGAGTACCAGTAGGTTAGTATCTGTTGATCGACCTTTTCTAAACCCATGCTGTTCCGATATTAAGAAAGGCTCTACTTGAAACAGCACATGTTTATGAATTATCGATTCGAATAACTTAGCCGGGGCGGAAAGTATTGCCACTGGCCTGAAATTTTCGACAGATGTCTTTGATCCACTTTTGAAAATGGGACAAATTTTTGAGACTTTCCAGGAATCAGGAAATATACCAGTATGTAAAGATAGGTTGAATATAAAACTTAGTGGCATTTTTAAAAATTCAACACATCCTTTTAAAAAAAATACTGGAAGAAAGTCTGGCCCAAGTGAATGTGTATGTTTCATGTTATTAATTGAAGATTTAACATCTGATTCGTCTATATGACTTATATCAATGTTTTGGGCTCCCTTCACATTCAACTTGGAAGCAGAAATGGGATTTAGTAATGGAGGCTCATTACTGTACACTGATTGGAAATGGGTTGCAAATGCATTGGCTACATCCGCTCCTCTAACTTCCCGATCACCATGCATCATGATGTCTGTTATACCACCATCCTTGCGCAGTGATTTTACGTAGTCCCAAAATGCCTTGGGATCATGCTTGATATCACTCTCTATTGAGTCGACATACGTTCGGAATGCTATATGAACATTTCTTCTAACAACTGCTCTGAGATTACTGAACATTTCATACTCATTTTGGTCACCAGTAGCTTTCCATTTTTTATGGTGAGCATGTTTTTTCTCAATGCTCCTGATGGTATCTCTAGTGAACCACTTCGGATATCTACGTCCACCTCTGTTGGGAGGTTTCCTAGGGAAGCAAGCGTCAAATACATTATATATACATGAATAAAAATGGTGTAACGTCTCATTAACGGTATCGAATTTAGAAAGTTCATGCCAATCCAATTGGCTCATCATCTGATAAAGTTTGACAAAATCACCCCTACCAAAAATCCATCCCCGCAAAGTGCCGTCTGTAGTTTTAGGTAATTTGGTAGTCTTCGGAGGCTTTTTACAAGAATACCGGAACTCTAATGCGGGGTGATATTTGTCCTCATATACGAGGGGAGAATCGCTATGTATGACATTTAATTCAATGTTACACAAAACGAGATCCAACATCCTCAACTCAGAATTGGGAATACCATTATTCTGGGTGAGCCCAAACACTTCGCATAAAAATTTGAGGTCATTTTCAACATCCTTGCCGCTACGCGCTGAATGGATGTTGAAATCTTCCAAAACAATAATATTCCTTCCTCCGAGAAGATCCACGTTTTCGTGAAACTTGTCGAAGAATAGTTGATATGTTTCCAGAGTTGATGCCGGTGGAAAATATATTACACATATAAAAGTAACAAACAAATCGATTGTAATTTTTATCCACAAGTCTTCGATGTCACCACCACGCCTGTGATAGCATGTCAATTTCCTGTTAAAATATTAGTCATTCAGAATAAATGGAGAACACGGGTTCTTTTCCTAATAAATGTCATGACGGAATATACACAAATTTATATACTTATATATATATATAAGTATATAAATTTGTATGAACAAATAAAACACAAAAATTTGTCCTCATTTTCGCTTATAACTGATACTTTTTAGGAACTCTGTCAATTCATTCGTCAAAGGCCTGCAGTCCCGTTTTTAACAAGTAAATGAATAATTTGATCAGGTTTTTAATAAATTAACAGTATTTTATATCGTAAGTTTTCTCGATATCATGTCTCAGACTATCTGTGCAGATATAGAAACAATTGCGCGTTTTGCTTTTACGTTCAACAGATGGTGCTGTTTAAATTAAAAACACGTTTTTATTCGCACATGTGACATCTGTATAATATAGGCATATAAAAACATACACGTATTCGAGTGAAATAACGTTGTGTCAAAATTTCAAAGCATTTGCTGAAGAAGATTTTAGATCTTGAACAAACGAACATTTACATATTTTATACATATTTGTTTATTTGTGAAAAATAGTGATTGTAATAACATTTTACAAAATTTACAATTAATAATATACCTGACAGTACATTAATCAATTATTTACATTTACTATATCAGTTGCGATTAAATTCTTTGAGGTTTGACTGAAAAATGTCCCACAGACATATTCACCTTTCTTTACTTGAAATTTCATCACGACATTCAGTTCATTATATAACACATTTTTACTAATATACTTAAATACATATGTATCAAAATATGTAAATTATTTTCCACGCAATACAATTTGTATTAATGTAAATCATCTTATCCATGGTTGCAAAAGCTTCCAAGGTAACAATTATTTTTACAAGCAAAAATTATTCGCCTGAAACACTCATCCACATTGAAAAATCTCCTGATAAAAGATACATGACGCCAACGGGACTCGAACCCGTGTCCCTTCGATTTCCAAGGTACTTGGCTTTGTACTCAGAACCTGCACAAATTAAAAAAAAGTAAATACCATGAAAATGCTCTACTTTGCGTATGTACGCAGTTCTCTGGAGTACGCCTCTCAAGTCTGGAATTCCACGTATAAGTCACACATAGAAAGGATTGAGAAAGTGCAATATCGTTTTCTACGATACCTTGATTTTCGGGCCTATCATAATAATAATAATAATAATAATAATAATTGGACAATTTGTAGAGCGCCGTTTTTGTGAAAAATCACCTCAAGGGCGCTCATCGTCCTCATCTGAGTCACGAGGAGTCTGTAGCGTTTTTCAGGATTTCGTCACTGGAAAGTCGTAGAAACTCCGCAGACGTAATATTTTTACAAAAAAATGCCACCTACAAAAGATTGCCCAGAATTTAAAAAAGAATTCAATTAAGAGTACCCATCAGAAAAACCAGACAAAATCACACATTAAACATCCCTCAATGTAACACTAACTCAAAACAAAATGCTTTTATTCAACGTGCTTCATACAATTTTAACACTTCATACAGTGAATTAGACTTATTTAACTCAGCACCCCACAATTTCAAACCTAAAAATCAATAAATAATTATAAATCATTATTATTTTTTATTAATACACATACGTACATGCTACACATTACACAGACTAGATCCATCCCTTACCCCTCCCTTCCGCCATCCCATCCCTATAGGCTAATGTAACTTTTTTTCTTACATAAATATTATAAATATTCACTACATAATTAAAATACCTAAGTGAAAACCTATTATTGGTTAAATAATTAACACTTACTTACTTACTTACTTACCTTGTAATAATTATAACTGTTGGTTTTCCAAATAAAATAAAAAATAAAAATATTTTTTTATAAAAATAATAAATTTATTTATTTTTTGCATTAACACATAGGATACTCTGAGTAAAATAATTTCCATCAGTGGGAATGCTGTGCGAAGTGTTTTTTTAAAGTAAGGAAGGAGATAACGTTATGGGAAGGGAAAGGGTATGAGGGATGGGTAGGAATCTGGGGGTCAGTATGTTCAGGAGTAAAACATATTAATCCATCCCTCCCACTGTGGTATAAGGCGATGGGTCGAGAGTGTCCTGCCGGAGAGGTCTTCCTTAATCATTCTCTGTCGATGCGGCTCACGAAGCAGTAGCTCACCAAGATGTACACAAACCTTGCCCCATGAACACGAGCACCGTTTCTAAGTCACTAAACGTACCGAACAACTTGGAATGACTTATGGCAGAGGTGTTGGTTATCCAAGGTTATGTTTTCAGGGGTGGTAGTACCCAAACCTGCACAATAACTTTTTTCTATTATTTTTTTTTTGATACGTTTCTCGAGCTCTGACTCAAAGATCATTCCCCCATGACATACTCACATACTAATATTTAATATTAACTACGTATATTGTACGAAATCTAAAACAGATAGGGTAAATTGGTACATGTGATGTTTGCGATATAGAACCAGTTTCAAGATTTGTATTAATATGTTAAAAATTAAAAATTTAAATAAAACTTATACTAATTTAATCTGGTTTTATTGCCCTATTGCTTTGTGGCATTTTTTCCATTCTAGATTTACAGTGGGAATACAACTACTTTTTTTCACATAGCTATCGTAATGTTCATAAAATGAGATACAACTTATTGACTTATTATTGTGTATAAAAGGAAATGGAATGATAACTCTACACAGAGGGAAGAAATCTACGTAAAATATTTAACTTCACAAATAAATTGTTAGGTATAAGAAATACTTTTTCTGGATAAAACAGAACATGATAAAAAAATAGGTTAGTTTTGTTGTTATTTTTTTTACTTTTCATCTTCACTTTTCACTTATCTTTACTTTTCTTCACTTTTCTTCATCTTTCTTCATATTTTTTCACTTTTTATCACTTTTCTTTAACATTCTGTTTTTCCATGGAACCGAGAATTAGAGGGTCTTTTTAAATGGTGCCAACATCTGAAAAAGGGTCAGCTTCTGTAGGTGCCTATTCTGTACCCTGTATCTGGTGAACTGTCGCTGGCTGGAACGGCGGCACGCGACAACCAAGATTTTGTTCACTTTTCTTCACTTCTTCATTTAAGTTCAATTTTCCGCGCCTTTCTTCACTTTTCGCTTTCCTTCACTTGTATCAGTTTTATCGCTAATCTTTACTTTCTTTCACTTTTTCACTTTTGTCGTGGAACCGAAAAATACAAGCTCTTTTGACATGGTGCCAGACAACTGAATAAAATATTCGTTTGCAACTGTACCCAGTACCCGGAGTTCCATCCCGGAACTGGCTGGAGGGGCGAGAGGCGACAACGAACACTTAGAATCAGTACCAGGTAATATCTCTTTTGATATATGCGCCGCGTTCGGCTGCATAATGTATAGATTGCCAGGCGGGCGGGAAACATGGTAAATAATGAAAATTAACAATTTCGCTCGCGGCGACTGAAATCTTGTGTAAATCAACCGAATCCATTTGCGAATAACAAATCGCGACGTATATTCAAATATTATTACACATCCTATACCCGGTTGTTAGGTATTTGATTGTGTTGTTGCTTTAATAATAATTGAATACTCGAATAAGATTACTCCATTTGAAAAAGTAAGAGTCACGGAACTGCTTGGTGAAATGTTGTGAGGTTTGGGGTGTAAAGTGTGTGGGTGTGCCAGTGTTTGCCAGGGTGTGAGGTGTAGGCGAGAGGCATGTGGTGTGAGGTATGAGGTGTGAGGTGTGAGGTGTGAGGTGTGAGGTGTGAGGTGTGAGGTGTGAGGTGTGAGGTGTGAGGTGTGAGGTGTGAGGTGTGAGGTGTGAGGTGTGAGGTGTGAGGTGTGAGGTGTGAGGTGTGAGGTGTGAGGTGTGAGGTGTGAGGTGTGAGGTGTGAGGTGTGAGGTGTGAGGTGTGAGGTGTGAGGTGTGAGGTGTGAGGTGTGAGGTGTGAGGTGTGAGGTGTGAGGTGTGAGGTGTGAGGTGTGAGGTGTGAGGTGTGAGGTGTGAGGTGTGAGGTGTGAGGTGTGAGGTGTGAGGTGTGAGGTGTGAGGTGTGAGGTGTGAGGTGTGAGGTGTGAGGTGTGATGTGCGAGGGGGCTACATTTTCCTTCGCGGTACATTCTAGGAGAGAACATTTTCATAGTGTGGTTTTCATATATTCCCATCTTATTTGTAACCCGAGAGGATTCGCGTTTCTTTTCGTAATGAAAAAAATGTGTTATTAAAAAATTTACAAATTCCATATTCATTCCCGCCATCGAAAATTGATTTCAAAAGTAACTGAAAAGGAAGCGGTTTCATATAGGCCTCCGGCAACTGGAGTGATTAATATATGGTGACAGCATAATTCATATCTATATATACCTATTTTTTTATTAATCGATCTAGGATCGGTATTGAGACGCCCCTTTTGTATAGATCTGTATAATCTAATACACGTGTAGACGCGTATGTTAAATATTCAATAAAAATTGTAATAATGCAAATAAATTTCGGAGATATAATCGCGATTTTTCGCGAACTGAACGCTAACTGGTTAACTAACCTATCGAAATATTATAGATAGGTTAAATTCATCTCTAAAGATGTTGTCAAGTTAAGATTTTCTTTCTGAGGGATTAAATTGCTTCATTGCCATTTCGAGAGGCAAAATTTAAAATTTCCCGAGACATCACGTGAAATATGAAATGATATTAGGTTCGAACGACTCGCGCTTTATTTGCCCGATTTGCATAAATACATATTTGAATCTTGCAGATTACCGATTCGAGGCGTCGCGGCGTCGGCGTCGCGCGGCGACATCGCGGGCTACCGCCGCAGTCTGCGCACGGACCCGGTGGAAGTGATCTCTGTTACATCTATGAATACATCTGACCTAAACGCAGGATGCTGGAAATGTCTAAAATTACCTAAAAACACAGGAAAATTCTTTAAAAAAATTTTTAACTGATTACTTTTAAGGTACTTATGCTTTGCAAAGTTTTTTTTATTGTTTGTATATTAAGTGTCGTTTTAAAATGTTCTGTTTTAAAGCTTACAAAATAAAATTTAAAAAAAAATGTAAAGTATACTTTTTAATGTTTCCTTTAAAAATGACTGTCGTAATTGTTTTAAAAAACTCGCTATGTCCTCAAAAACAAAAAGACTCGTGCGATTTAACAAAACTCTTCACAAAAATGCGAACAGTCTTAATTTGTCGTTAATTATGGTAACAACTAGGTAATTGTTCTGTGCACCAGTGAACCTCGCATCCATTACAGTAAGTTTCTAATTATTTAAATTAATTTTCCAATAGAAACGTCACTATCTCAACTACAACTACCTTCTTCAGACACCTGTCAAAGTTAACCATCTGGTCCAAAGTAAGGCTTGCTTGAATAATAAAGTGGATGCAGCAGATTTTCTAAACCATAAACGGAAAGTACAAACATATTTACAGATAGGTAAATGCCAAACGGACGAGTTACAGCAATATTTCGCTACTTTCAGTCAATTTAGTTGCATTTGATACGAGTACATAGATATTTCTAGATTTTTTTTTCAAAGCAACTTCTGGCACGAAATCGGCTAACATAAAACTAATCAGATATCTCTGTAGCTGAGGTTTCGATTTTCCACAAAACTCTCAAAGAAGAACTTGTAATATATTATCTATCCACCTGGAGAGAGCTACTTGTATTAAATATTCTCTATCCACCTGGAGAGAGCTTCCTGTATTAAATGTTCAAGTATTTCCTCGAAGACACCAGACACCTTCGGAGGCTCAGTACTGAGGACGATTCTCTTCTCTGTTTGCACACTGTTGTTATGTAGTTGGTATAATACTAGACAGTAGCGGGGTGTGATATTTGTCTTGCCATTAAAATATTGATAAAATTAGCACCTACTAATTTTCAAACACTTCACCTACTAATTGTCAAACCCTGACAGCAGGCAGCAAATTATTTTTAAAAAAACTGTTAAAAACTATTAAAATAAATTTTTTTTGAGTGTCAAAAGGTATTTAATAAAAAACTTTTTATCAACGATTCGCCACATAATTTTAAGATATGTGGCGTATTTTCAAAAGTTCTGCATTTTATCTTACTTTAAATGAAATTGAGCGATCCGTGCCAAATAATGGTTCTAAGAAAAACGTATCGTTTTTTGTTTATTTGTAGTATTCATGTATATACAAATAGAATCTAAGATAATATCATTATTATCATTCACTTACTGGAGGGAGCTGTACCACCAATTTACTGGGTATAGTTGTGGGGTCGTGTTAAGGGAAGGGGTTTACTAAATAAAATTATTCATTTTGGTTCTAAAGAGGTTTATATTAAACGCGGAATGAAAGAAAAAGGACCACCTTGTACATATTAATAATCTTAACCTAATTCATGAAAATAACTCATACTCTTACTCCCATACTTGGCCACAAGGAAAGCCTATATGTATTTATGTTTCATAACTTAACCTTGCATCGTTTTACTGCACTTAGACACAAATCAAGCTTTCAACAACTCGCATTTAAACAACAATGAAGCTTACATTATCCCGTGTAAGAACATGATATTATTATAATGTCCCTGCCCGGAGCGCAGTTACTAAGTACCCACATTGTCTCTGGTGCTTTCTCGCGGTGGACTATTACTTATTCAGGTAGCTTTTATCCTCCCTGAGAGGAAACCCCAGAGCGAAGCGTTGTATCGGAGAGGATGGCGCTTGGCGCCCCCTTCCCACCGCCGCCCCCGTGTTGCAACAGACCTGAATTATGTCACGCTACGAGTAATATACACACACGCAGTTAAGCCGTAGAATGCAATGAACTGATAAATATTTTTTCAAAGTTTGAACTAAAGTTGGACTTACTTCCCTGCTTTACCTGTGTTTCAACACTGTTCAAAGTATCTTATTTTTAAATAATTTTATTTGATTTAGATTTTATTTTTATTAAATGAATGAATAAACGAATGAATTAATGAATGAAGTATAATCTTGGAAGTGGAAATTAATCCATTTCTAGAAGTCCGATCGAACTGAAGCTCCGCTGATAGACCCGTTGTTGATTACAATGCATTCTATCAAATTTTGGTGCCCCTCATTTCACAGGAACCGGATGAAAATAAAAATCCCTCAGGGCCTACTTCATCTTAAGGGATTCTGTATGGAGGTATGTTTAGGTAAAGAAAGGAAAGAAAGTTCTTGGAAGCAAAAAGGTATAGGAAATACTTCGCCCCACTGCGGGGCGAAGAGCCGACAGAGAGAGTCTGGCTGGAGAGGTTAAAAGGTTTCCCTAAACCTCTAAGTCTCTCCCGTTCCGATCCGCCACGCAATAGGTGGGCAAACGCATCCACCTCTAAGATCTAGACAAACCTCACCTCCACGAACCCAAACACCCCTGCTAAGTCATCAAACGTAGCCAATCACTTGGGGTGACCTATGGCGGGGGTGTTGGTTATCCAATAAATAGTAAACAGATTTCCATTTATATTACATAAAAAATATTAAAATGTTTAAAAATTACAACCTAACCTAACCCTTCCTTACCAAACCAGTTAGGATAGGTTCTAAAATGTAACGATCATCGTGAAACGATGCTGCAGGACTCCACTCTTAGTTTACTACTCATTTTATTTATTTATTATTTTTTTTAATTTTTGTTTTAACGGATCGTTCAACAGATGGTAAAATAATAATAAAAATACAGATAAATTGTTCGCTTCACAAAACTAAGTGTGTTTTTATTAGAATTTCCTACAATGAATCCTCCCGGGATGTTTTATTACAGTTCTAGAATGAAAGACTTAGATCACTAACTTGTAAATAAACAGACCAAACATGAAAATAACACGCTTATTTAATTGAAAACTTTAACTGTAAAAACAGGCTACATAAAACAATAAAGAAGATCTGCTGGATATAAACTAGACAAGACAAAAAGAGAGATCATGGAATCATTTTAACACCACACAGGATGCCCTGAGGAAATTAGTTTTGCTCAGGGCCTATGTCATTTTTTGTGATGCTGTGTGGAGTGTTTTTTTATGGGAAGGAAGGAGAGAAAATTTTGGGAAGGAAAAAGGTTCGAGGGGTGGATAGGAATCTCGGGTTCAATGTGTCCAGGAGTGACGGACGTATGAATCCACTGAAGTGCAAGGCGATGGGTCGAGAGAAAGTCCGGCTGGAGAGGTCAAAAGATCTCCCTCAACCAGTCTCTCCCGATCCGACCCGCCACGCAGTAGGTGGGTAAAAGCATCCAAAAACAAACATCACCCCATGAACTCGAGCATCCCTGGGGAGACCTGCGAAACAATTGGGGTGACTTCAAGGGTGTCAGTTATCCAAATAAATGGTTCGCGGGGCGGCGGTACCCATACCCGCCTCTCATATCGAAAATCTAGTTTAAATAAAATAAATAACTTTCTATTATCTACCATTTAATTAAAATAATATCATGTTTCAAAACCAATGAATTCTTTTATTACTCTGTAATAAAATAACATATATTAATAAATACCTTAAAAAAACATTGGTTTTGAAGCATATCAATTATGTGTTACAATGTTTAAGCAATTCCGTTAAAATATATTTACAGAATCTCAAAAAATGGCTTAAAGTTCGATTTTATCCTTAAATTCTATGTAAAGGATAATTATTTTTAAAAAAATCTTTGTTATATCATCAACGATGTCCAAACCCTCTATTATTTTTAATATTTCAAAAGGAACCTTAATATTCCTTAATTAAATAAAAATGCGTATTTCAATATATAAAAAGCTTTTCAAATAATATAATTCGGGGACGCCCGAAGACGACATGGCATGATCAAGTGAATCAGATACACGAGTCGGGCCATGTCAAGAGTCATAATAATAGAAGAGTATGTATGAGACGATGTATGAATCTGAATAAGGCAAGGAGTGTGTGCCAAGACCGAGTTGTTTGGCGGTCCGTCCTCTCTGCCTAACCCTGCGGGGAAACGTCGTCATGATTGGCTAGTTAGTTAGTTAGTTCAGTCAGTCGTCTACGAAAGCACGTCCAGGAGAAAGGTTATTCATTTTTGCTGCAAAAAAGGTTCGTAAACATGTAAACACACCAGAGAAAGGTCACACTAACGGTTACTATGCGTCATTACGTAACTAAGTTATTTTTTTATGACATCCACCCATTGATGTATTATTCTAGATTAGCCCTGTCTAGTTAAATTCATTTAAAAAATATGGAGATGAACTTAACAACCCAACTCTGCTTAAGCTCCTTGTACAAGCGTTCAAACTCGTAAGCGAAACCAAGGAACAGCGTTCATTTTGTTACCGAGGTGTTGTTGTAATTTGCATACAAAGCCGTCACCAAATCAATTTTTTGCTAAACCAGGTCTGAATCAGGTAAAGGATTAATAAATTACACAAAATGATTTTTATTTTCACATTTTTACTTTTTGCATTCATACACAACATATTGAACCATAACGGGAAACGTACACATATTTACTTTTGAGCAGAAGTTTTATGAATTTACAAAATTATTCATATAAAATAGTATATAATTATCAAAGAAAGCGTTTACTTTGTGGCTTGACACTTTAATAAAATTAAAAGTTATTTGGTTTTAACCACTTTGTTAGGTTTATTAGACAGCATTATAGAAAACTAGTCTAGGAACAAACATTAATAAGGTATAAAATATAATATTAAAATAAAGCGAGAGAAATCATATTAGACGAGGACAGAGCTTCAGAGAGGGTGTGGTGAGGTGGGACAAGGGAGAGTAGGGGTTACATGGTTATAATATCAATTTATTTATGTCCATTAAATAAATTTTTACATTGTGTTTTTTTTGTCGTGTTTGTCTCCTTTTTTCAAATATAGGCACAACTTTACATATCTACAGAAAAAATTATGATTGTACCTTCCTTCCCAGGGACTGGAGTCAACCGCGCCAACAACCTTACCAAATGTATACCGATCGGGTAGGACCGACATTTATTTCAAATATGATTTAAGATTTTTTTTTGTAAAACTCTGATCCGACATCGTGATAATTAATGTATTCGAAATTTACTAAAAGTTCAACCAGAAACCTGTTCATTCATTCGGCCAGCAATCCATTTTTTTAAATAAATTAGCAAATACTCATTTCTTTACGTATTTTTAACTCTACAATATATAATAAATATTACCCACTTATTTTCACATAATTGAATCCGGATTGCTTATATCCATTTCTCAATTTTTTCTCGGTTTGTGGGGAAACCTAAGCGAAAATAAGACATTTTAAGAATAATAATAATTATCGGAATGTATGTAGAAAATATTTATTCCTATGCCTAACAATTTAAGCCTCCGTGAACGTTCCTTTTCATGTAACATATCTTCCACCACCTACATCACCTCTACAGCAATAGTTATAATTATACAATTATAATACAATACTTATAATTATGAATACTTTGTTATATAAATTTTTCAATAAAAAAAAATGTAATTAACATAGTACACACAAAATAAATTAGTCAACGACGCGATTTTTTGATATAATTTAATACGCAAATAATTGTGGACTTAATACAACCCTGAATTAGAGACAAGCCCAAATAAATAACCCATACCTACTTCTGTGCGTATCAAGTAAAAACGCGTGATTTTAACCAACACATCAATAATTATCATGTGCCAGGCTCGTGCCATGTCGTATTGTTTATATTTATTCGTTAAAAGTGTATCACACACTGCATGACGTCATGACTAGGAGCGTTTGAAAGATGACATCAGAAAATTTACTTGTCGATCGTGCAATTCTATTAATTTCTGACATTTGTTAATGCGCTGCCTTCAAGCTATCAGTAACTTGTATTTTTTTTGTATTCAAATAGCTGATTACATTTTCTAAAAATAAAGCCCGCGATAGGTACAATCTAAAATATTTGGAACTGGGAAGCAAAATAAGTAAACTCTCGACCAACAAAAGGCGGGTGAAATGCAGATCACGCCAAACTCTGGGAATTGAATAAAAATGCACTTTCTAGATGAGAAAAGTGTGTAGAAATTCATTAAAAAAAGAATTAAGGCGCGGAAGAATAAATTGAGGGAGATACAGCCGATCAAAGTTTAATAAAATTGCACTTCGCGATCTGAGGGTAAAATTCGGTTTATGGGAGTATAACCGAAATTGAACTTGATTTACACTAATTTAGGGCTGGGGAATCCGAATCTGAAAGAATTAGGTGGGGGTCGGCACTATTAACTGAGTTATAGGGTTTTGAAACTTCGTACGCGATACATAGAAACCATGTTTTATTTATCAATTATGACTTGAAAATCAAATTAACAACTATGTATTTACTTTTGAAATTTCAGTAGTGCCAACCAAAAAAAGAAAAGTGTTGCCATATAATAATAATATTTTTTTACAAAATAGGTTAGGTTTTTAGTTTGGGTTAGAGTAGGCAGAAGAACATGGGAAAAAGGTATTAGAATTAAATCACAAACCAGTCTATACAAACCTAGCGTAGCCCACAAACTACTTGAAAACTGGGATATAACTCTAAAGGGGACGCGAGTGGGCGTTATTAAAGGGGCAATTTTGTGTAACAGGAAATAACATGGAAAAAAGGTATTAGTATTAAATCACAAACCGTCTATACAAACCTAGCGTAGCCCACAAACTACTTGAAAACTGGGATAAAACTCTAAAGGGGACGCGAGTGGGCGTTATTAAAGGGTCATTTTTTTGTTATAGAAAATCACAGTTAGGTTAGGTTATATATATACATAAATTAAGTATTTACAAGATTTTAAATAATAAACTACCAATCTGGCAAATGATATTTAATTTTCAGAATTTTCCATGCATTGATATTATTATATGGCAACACTTTTTATTTTTTGGATGGCACTGCTGAAATTTCAAAAGTATTAAAAGTTTCTAATTTGATTTTCGTGACAAAATATGGCGGCGGACTGTCATAATGTGGTAATAATATCAGATCGCGAAGTGCAATTTATTAAACTTTGATCGGCTGTATCTCCCTCAATTTATTCTTCCGCGCCTTAATTCTTTTTTTAATGAATTTCTACACACTTTTCTCATCTAGAAAGTGCATTTTTATTCAATTCCCAGAGTTTGGCGTGATCTGCATTCCTCCCCAAAAGGCAAAACGCAATGCACAGTGCCCATTTCTCATTGTGACACAATGCGTGGGCCTTTTCATAAATGTGCACGTGAACCAAACCAAAATTGTGTTATTGTTATTTTTCAATGGATATGCCGTGTCTTGTCTAATATTAGTCTATGCATCCAACGTATCGCTGACCGAAAACCTAGCGGTGTAAAATGTTATAGAATCCTCCTTCACCGGAATCGTGTTCCTATGTTTTACACATTACGTTTTTTTCGGGTAGATTCTGTGCAAGTTACATTTTAATATATATTCGGTACAGAAAATTTTTACTAATTCTATTTTGATACAGACTTTAATGTAGGAAATTGTTTTTTTTTGTTGTTGTTTGAAGAGTACTTTTAAGTAAATACCTTCAATGTAAAATTTATTTAAGTATTATAGGTAAATAAATTGTAATATGATAAACCACTCTCACAGTGAAACTTTACGAAACTCCTGTACAAAACAATGACGACACAAGAACGATGAACTTGCCGAAAGAGATAAATGAAGTTGACTATTATGAAGTTAACTATTAACTTCAGTTAATTTTTGATTGAAAACACCACTCAAAACACTTAAAAGTTCCATGAAATGGTAATGATTCCTGAAAATAATTATAATGGAAAGTTAAATTTACTTTTAATGGGACACAAACATCCACATATCAACTACTTTGTCGATGGGTACAACAACATATTTCCGAAGTATAATTAGTAAATATATTGTTAATATTCTAGCAAATCATTTTACACAATAGGTATACCAGCAAAACTAATTGGCAAATTACTGAAAATTGAATGGTAAAAACCTAGCGATTAGGATGGGAAATTCCTACGATAACACATAATATTTAAAATATTCATTGCCTTTGAAACTATATAAATTATTTTCAAAAAAAAGTGGGGTTCGTAAGTAAATGTATTCTCATTCAGTTAGTAAAACGTCACCTCTGGTAAAAGATATACCTCATTGGTCCACATGGAAAGTAGCGATGTAAGTTGTTCACAGGATGGCAAAGTGCACTAACTTCAGGAGGCGTTTCTACGTAACATATTTTGTAATAAATATAACTAATACCTCAAGTGGGGTTCGTAAGTCAATGTATTATCATTCAGTTAGTAAAACGTCACCTCTGGTAAAAGATATACCTCATTGGTCCACATGGAAAGTAGCGATGTAAGTTGTTCACAGGATGGCAAAGTGCACTAACTTCAGGAGGCGTTTCTACGTAACATATTTTGTAATAAATATAACTAATACCTCAAGTGGGGTTCGTAAGTCAATGTATTATCATTCAGTTAGTAAAACGTCACCTCTGGTAAAAGATATACCTCATTGGTCCACATGGAAAGTAGCGATGTAAGTTGTTCACAGGATGGCAAAGTGCACTAACTTCAGGAGGCGTTTCTACGTAACATATTTTGTAATAAATATAACTAATACCTCAAGTGGGGTTCGTAAGTCAATGTATTATCATTCAGTTAGTAAAACGTCACCTCTGGTAAAAGATATACCTCATTGGTCCACATGGAAAGTAGCGATGTAAGTTGTTCACAGGATGGCAAAGTGCACTAACTTCAGGAGGCGTTTCTACGTAACATATTTTGTAATAAATTTAACTAATACCTCAAGTGGGGTTCGTAAGTCAATGTATTATCATTCAGTTAGTAAAACGTCACCTCTGGTAAAAGATATACCTCATTGGTCCACATGGAAAGTAGCGATGTAAGTTGTTCACAGGATGGCAAAGTGCACTAACTTCAGGAGGCGTTTCTACGTAACATATTTTGTAATAAATATAACTAATACCTCAAGTGGGGTTCGTAAGTCAATGTATTATCATTCAGTTAGTAAAACGTCACCTCTGGTAAAAGATATACCTCATTGGTCCACATGGAAAGTAGCGATGTAAGTTGTTCACAGGATGGCAAAGTGCACTAACTTCAGGAGGCGTTTCTACGTAACATATTTTGTAATAAATATAACTAATACCTCAAGTGGGGTTCGTAAGTCAATGTATTATCATTCAGTTAGTAAAACGTCACCTCTGGTAAAAGATATACCTCATTGGTCCACATGGAAAGTAGCGATGTAAGTTGTTCACAGGATGGCAAAGTGCACTAACTTCAGGAGGCGTTTCTACGTAACATATTTTGTAATAAATATAACTAATACCTCAAGTGGGGTTCGTAAGTCAATGTATTATCATTCAGTTAGTAAAACGTCACCTCTGGTAAAAGATATACCTCATTGGTCCACATGGAAAGTAGCGATGTAAGTTGTTCACAGGATGGCAAAGTGCACTAACTTCAGGAGGCGTTTCTACGTAACATATTTTGTAATAAATTTAACTAATACCTCAAGTGGGGTTCGTAAGTCAATGTATTATCATTCAGTTAGTAAAACGTCACCTCTGGTAAAAGATATACCTCATTGGTCCACATGGAAAGTAGCGATGTAAGTTGTTCACAGGATGGCAAAGTGCACTAACTTCAGGAGGCGTTTCTACGTAACATATTTTGTAATAAATATAACTAATACCTCAAGTGGGGTTCGTAAGTCAATGTATTATCATTCAGTTAGTAAAACGTCACCTCTGGTAAAAGATATACCTCATTGGTCCACATGGAAAGTAGCGATGTAAGTTGTTCACAGGATGGCAAAGTGCACTAACTTCAGGAGGCGTTTCTACGTAACATATTTTGTAATAAATTTAACTAATACCTCAAGTGGGGTTCGTAAGTCAATGTATTATCATTCAGTTAGTAAAACGTCACCTCTGGTAAAAGATATACCTCATTGGTCCACATGGAAAGTAGCAATGTAAGTTGTTCACAGGATGGCAAAGTGCACTAACTTCAGGAGGCGTTTCTACGTAACATATTTTGTAATAAATATAACTAATACCTCAAGTGGGGTTCGTAAGTCAATGTATTATCATTCAGTTAGTAAAACGTCACCTCTGGTAAAAGATATACCTCATTGGTCCACATGGAAAGTAGCGATGTAAGTTGTTCACAGGATGGCAAAGTGCACTAACTTCAGGAGGCGTTTCTACGTAACATATTTTGTAATAAATTTAACTAATACCTCAAGTGGGGTTCGTAAGTCAATGTATTATCATTCAGTTAGTAAAACGTCACCTCTGGTAAAAGATATACCTCATTGGTCCACATGGAAAGTAGCGATGTAAGTTGTTCACAGGATGGCAAAGTGCACTAACTTCAGGAGGCGTTTCTACGTAACATATTTTGTAATAAATATAACTAATACCTCAAGTGGGGTTCGTAAGTCAATGTATTATCATTCAGTTAGTAAAACGTCACCTCTGGTAAAAGATATACCTCATTGGTCCACATGGAAAGTAGCGATGTAAGTTGTTCACAGGATGGCAAAGTGCACTAACTTCAGGAGGCGTTTCTACGTAACATATTTTGTAATAAATATAACTAATACCTCAAGTGGGGTTCGTAAGTCAATGTATTATCATTCAGTTAGTAAAACGTCACCTCTGGTAAAAGATATACCTCATTGGTCCACATGGAAAGTAGCGATGTAAGTTGTTCACAGGATGGCAAAGTGCACTAACTTCAGGAGGCGTTTCTACGTAACATATTTTGTAATAAATATAACTAATACCTCAAGTGGGGTTCGTAAGTCAATGTATTATCATTCAGTTAGTAAAACGTCACCTCTGGTAAAAGATATACCTCATTGGTCCACATGGAAAGTAGCGATGTAAGTTGTTCACAGGATGGCAAAGTGCACTAACTTCAGGAGGCGTTTCTACGTAACATATTTTGTAATAAATTTAACTAATACCTCAAGTGGGGTTCGTAAGTCAATGTATTATCATTCAGTTAGTAAAACGTCACCTCTGGTAAAAGATATACCTCATTGGTCCACATGGAAAGTAGCGATGTAAGTTGTTCACAGGATGGCAAAGTGCACTAACTTCAGGAGGCGTTTCTACGTAACATATTTTGTAATAAATATAACTAATACCTCAAGTGGGGTTCGTAAGTCAATGTATTATCATTCAGTTAGTAAAACGTCACCTCTGGTAAAAGATATACCTCATTGGTCCACATGGAAAGTAGCGATGTAAGTTGTTCACAGGATGGCAAAGTGCACTAACTTCAGGAGGCGTTTCTACGTAACATATTTTGCAATAAATTTAACTAATACCTCAAGTGGGGTTCGTAAGTCAATGTATTATCATTCAGTTAGTAAAACGTCACCTCTGGTAAAAGATATACCTCATTGGTCCACATGGAAAGTAGCAATGTAAGTTGTTCACAGGATGGCAAAGTGCACTAACTTCAGGAGGCGTTTCTACGTAACATATTTTGTAATAAATATAACTAATACCTCAAGTGGGGTTCGTAAGTCAATGTATTATCATTCAGTTAGTAAAACGTCACCTCTGGTAAAAGATATACCTCATTGGTCCACATGGAAAGTAGCGATGTAAGTTGTTCACAGGATGGCAAAGTGCACTAACTTCAGGAGGCGTTTCTACGTAACATATTTTGTAATAAATATAACTAATACCTCAAGTGGGGTTCGTAAGTCAATGTATTATCATTCAGTTAGTAAAACGTCATCTCTGGTAAAAGATATACCTCATTGGTCCACATGGAAAGTAGCGATGTAAGATGTTCACAGGATGGCAAAGTGCAACTAACTTTAGGAGGAGATTCTACATGACACTTATTGTTATAAATATAACAATTCAACTTTTGAAAGCTTAAGCTACCTTAATAGGTTAGATTTTCAAAAAATCCACCTTTCTTTAAAAATTATTTTTACTTGTTCATGAAAAATATATTTCAAACAAAAACCATGTAGAATCACATCCTGGAGTTGGTGCCCTTTACCCCAGGACAACTTGTATATTAACTTTTTATAGCGCCATGAGAAACATAGAAACATAAATTGCGTTAAAATTAATGATGGTCAACTTGTTTGTCAACAACAATATATCTTGCGTCCAACAAAAATATGCTTCAAGTTTTTTTTTTACATTAACCTTACACAGAACCATCTTTTGAGATGCTCTTTGGAGGGTCTTTTTTAAGAAAATGAAGTTCTGGGAAGGTAAAGGGTATTAGGGTTGGGTAAGAATCTAGGGATCAGTATGTCCAGTGATGGACATATGAAGATATCCCTCCCACTGAGGTGCCAATTTTTTCAGGTACAAGTAAGTTTTTTGTCTTGTGCGATATTGTGTCAACTAAATCAATTCCAAAGTCACGAGGTACAGACATGATAAATTCTCCATTGTGATTAAATTTATTCTTTGCAGTACTTGGTAGTAATATTACACGAGTGCAATATTATAATATATTTCCTCAAAGTAATTACTAAGCACACTTTTTAGAACCGATTTGTGAACAAAGGTCAAACCTTTTCCATCTTTATAAAATTTCTATAGGATCCTTCGTCACTGAAGTGTAGATTGTTATATAAAAGTCATTGCCGATGATCCTTAAATTCTTCAATATGAATAAAGACCACCTAAGAAAATGTTTAAGGATTCTATGTCGAATATCGATGTAATTAGCAAGGCAAATAGGAAATAAACGAAACAGTTAGAGCTTAGCCTAAATAGTGGTCTCAAGATTCTTCGATGTCTGAAATAGGGAAGAATTCACGTACATACCTCTCTACCTAATCGATTCGTTTTTAAGAGTCTAACAAGATTAATGAGTAAATTAAAGGCTCAATCTTAGATATCGGACATTACTCGTGATTTATCTTGAGGACTTATTGGACTTAGGGCCCGAAAGCATTTATTGACTCCAGTATTCCTTTTTTGTGCTTTAAATTGAACGATATGTGTATCTAAAGAATCTAATTGATGTACCAATGCTTAAATATTATTATTTTACTGATTTCTCATTACACTGCAATTTTATTAGAGTTTAGTTAAAATGACAAAAAAATAATTTGAAATGATCACGTGCAAAAAAATACAATTTTTTTTTTCATTGATAATAACGCCATGCTCATTTAAAATATATGCATAAAATACATCGAGAAATTAGCATTCAAATTTATATTCCTACCTTTTAAATGACGTATCTACTGATATTTGTGGAAAAATAGAGCTCAATTAAATTAACACAAATATGTTTTACGCAAAATTTTATAAAGGGTTTAAATAATTATTCCCAAACCTTATATTTGAAAACCATTTAGAAAACCAAATATAATATTATCATAAAGCATCGACGCTTCAATATTTGCATACTAAAAAAACGTTTAGGAAGGTAGTTGCCTACGTTTTATTTTATGGAAAGAGCAGTGAACGAAGAAGGGAATACTTTCTCCATTTAAATGGCTGTTATCATTTTCGCTGGATGGGGTATTAAATTATTCAGTGTTTAATAAAGACCCATTTTGGTGGGGTAAATACACCCCGCTAAAGCCTTCAACTCCAACTTGGGAAGGCCGAAAGGGTAATGGATGGCAGCAGGAAATTTTATTACTACACTTCAAAAAATTGCGTAAAATCTCTGGCTTTTAGCCTGCTTTATATAATGCCGCAACAAGGATATCAAGTATCTCGGGAAATTTGCAATATTCCTTATAAATATCACGGTTTCTATGGAGTAAATATCATGGTTTATGTGTAAGGAGGGGGTACGTTTTAATAAAGAACGTGGAAACATTCGTAAATTTGACAGTTGCGTGGAAACGGTGAAAATAATGAAGCGCGAATTCTCAGAAGGATGAAAAGGGCTCACGTGGAGGAAGCCGAGCTCTCTGAACGAGTACGTCTATTTGACTCTTATAATAATAACCGTTTGCTCTAGGACTTATCATTAGTATTTTAATCTGGTATGTCGGAATAATTCGGAATTGAAACGTTGCTTGAAATAGTTTTTGCCGTGTTTGGTGAACAGATCTGAATAGATAGGTACTTCTCCGCCTCTCCCTCCCCCTTCCCTTCACCTTCAGCTTCACACTCAATTGGGAATGCCATAGCTTACTGGCTCTTACTAGCTCTTACTGGCTCCAGGTGGTTGGGAACAGTTGGCTGTTGTGCGGTTTTGTATTTAAAAGATTGACATGTCAACTTAATGTATTTAATCAATTTTCTTTCAAATTAGCCCATATAGGAAGCGTTAGTCACTAAAAAAATTGTAGATTTAAATCTTTCATTTTTTTTAACTATGTCACAACTTAAGTTTTTCAAAACAAACGGCTAGAAAGAAAAAAATCGATGGCCCTCTGGGAGGACATGATACAATCATGTAAATAAAATAATTGAGATGGTTAGTCAAGTGTCGGGACAAAATAATGGCTTGTGCAAATACAGAGACGTTCAATCATCTCTGTCTATCCCTATAAGAAATGGTTTGATTGTTCACTATTTATAGACAGTGCACTGCCGACCTGGAGGGTCTGGACATGAAAGGTAGCTAGAAGAATTAACAGAAGATGTCTCATAAAAATGCAACATCATAAAGTAATCAAAAGTTCCACAAGATAGTGTTGGGTAAGATACGATATGAATAATGACAAATACTGAAAGGAGGCGTTGAGGAGTCCCACCTCGAATGAGGTGAGGTGTGAATAAGTCAAAAAGATTCTTAAATCTTTTACAGCCAATTATGTTTTCCTCGGAATATTTTCGTGTGTTGAGATGTTTTTATTTTTTATTATAATATTATATTAATAAAAATATTTTTTGTGTTACACAGTGTTATAAGGGAAAAATATAATAGCTTTTCCTCACCATAAAGATAAAAGGCTTTTGTATTTGGTTAGGGAATTCTAGCTCAAAATAATGAAATTTAAGTAAAAATAATATGTCGTAAATGAATAACAATAAAATAAATAAGAAAACGCAAGATTTAGCTACATAATAGAGAGAATATGGCTCTAATACAAAAATGTCGCACATACGAAATGTTGTAATGTAGTGCCAATGCACAAACACTCCACAACCTTGAAACATTTGTAGTGATACAAAGATAAAGAGTTGAGACAAATATACTTTGTGAGGTGGCGGGACATGTTGAGTTTTTGTATGGGACATTAGTAGTACTTCTTGGATGAGGTACTCAACACTACAACAAGAGCTTTAGGGTCATCGGAAATAAGTGCCAAGGTGATAAAAAAGATTTAAAAGTTGTGTGATAAATATTTCAAAATAATATTAGCTACTTCGAGAAGTAGGAAGTACGTAATAATGTCTTTGTTTTTAGTGCTTTGTTAAGGGCTCGGTCCGGCCGCATAGGATCTCGTTAAGGGACATAAGCCTTTGTGGGGATCTCAATGCTCTAACCCGAGCGACAGTAATTGTGCGATCCTTGACGCTAGCAGAATCCTTCGCTAAAGGCTGTAGGCCTATATTAGTCTACTGTAGAGGAGACAGAATTAAGAAATATGAGCTCAAACTCTCTGATATTTCAAGATCAGGATGCAATAATTCAAAACGAATATGCGAAAATAGAATATAACACCAAAAATAGAAAGATAACGGTCGCAACTAACGATCAATCAAACTAACAACCACGCCATTCCTCATCAAGTGTTAGAATAGCAGAACGCCATAAAACTCTACCTTCATTGTACATCATTATCTCATACGTTACCTTCTGTACTGACTCTTACCATGACCCAAATCAAAAAATTGTTTTATTTTTTAAATGTGCATATTAATATACTTAGGTGCATATTAACATTTAAAAATATGATTTAAATAGTTAGTAACCGACGGAAAAAAGATTTTCAACGGAAACCGAAGACAAAACCGAATTTCGGCTTCTGTTCTAGTTTCAAACAAAACCAAAAAATATATATTTAAATAAGTTACAATAACTTTTGTGTTTCCTGAAGTTAGGCGTTTTTACTGTAAAATTTGTAATAGTTCATTAAAGTTAGCGTTAAATAAAATACAAAATGAAATAAAATTTGTTAATTTAACGAGTAAGTTGGTTTACTTTTAACACTTTTTGGTTCATTATTATGTAACGTTTCTTCAATGTACGCCATAAGCTATAGAAGCCTAGCTTACAGTTCAACTATAGGTAAACTGTAATTTAATAAAAATAAAAAAGCTATTAAAACTACTGACCATAATGGGAGACCACACAGGATATGCCTATTCTAGCTGCGATCTCACAAGGGAGCAGTATAGTAGTTTCATTAACTCAACATTGTGAAAAGTACTTGCTCCTTGCTATTTCACGGTACATTTCAAATACATTAAGCATGAGACCAGTTTTTTTGATGCACATAATTTATTATTATTTTTGTCTTATACTTTTGGAGGTGAACACCAACTGACCTAAGGGAAGAACCGCCCCTGATTGTTAGCATATATGTTGGACAACAGCAATAAAATAACTAACGACACATAACGAATGCAGGTTATGATTGAAACAAGGTATGATTAAAACTGGGGGTGATTGAAACTGGGTATAATTGAAACTGGGTATAATTGAAACTGGGTATAATTGAAACTGGGTACATTTTAAACTAGATATGATTGAAACTGGGTAAGATTGACGCTTGGTTTGATTGAAACTGGCTATGATTGAAATAATAAAACATCAGAAGTAATGGTTAAACGGTACAATTAACAAGACAATGCATTTCCCTTCAATTTAGCTAGTTAAAATCTAGTTTAAAAATTAAGTCTCCCTAAAAATGTATATCCTCTTTAATTCCTTCATCGTCAACTGAAGAACTAGAAGCAAGGCTCGATTTAAACTATTTTAATTATCAACGTAGATAAGTGAGAATTTTACGGCCAGCGACACTTATGTAGTAAGTTTCGTCAATTAAATTAATTGCTTCACTTAGAAGATATGTAGGTTACTACCTACCAAAGCAATATTTTATAATATACAATACGTGTAAAATACAACTATAGGTATGTACCTATCTGGTAAAATGTTGTCATTAAACACTATTACCTTCTCTGTCGTACACTTTTCTGAATCTTTACTGTTATAATTACATAAAGAGTCTACGATATGTTAGAATCGCCCCGGGAGGAGACCATAATTCATAATCGAAAAGATTCTATAAATTGATTTGGCTATTTCAATTATTGTAATTACATGTCAAATGTAATACTTATATGACATACAATTGACTGGGCATGGCGAAGTCATCTTTTTACTCAGCCGTTATGCATTTCGTTTGTCTGTAAATTTGTTTGTACTTACGATCCGTTTTCGTTTCAAGAATGATCTTTCAAATGTGAAATTGCCTGAAATAAGTTAAAAAAAAGAATTTTTATTGAGATAGTGACAATTTTTTAAACAAATTGTTTAATTTCTTATTTGAAATAAAATAATAAAAAAATACATACATTTAAATAGATAGGTGTTATGTACCTACTTGAAAAATCTAATGATTTCATCGTAAATTTTGGTTTTGATTCATTAGATAAAAGATAATTAAATACTTCTAAAAAGCAATTACAACATAGAATTACTGTTGTAATTGTTTGTCATAATTTTTTTTAGTAAACTTGTTGATTTGTATCATTAATCGCAGTGATTAAAAGTGCTTCAATATTATTTTATCCGTGTTTTTAATCAGATCTTAATAGTAAAAAACTTCTCAACTTTGCTTTCCCTTCTTCCACGTTCACTAAGATTCTATTGAAAAAATACAGCATAAATTTTTATTACATGTAAAAATAAACTTAACACTCCTATTACATCAATTATAATCGTGTAATGAAAATTCTAAAATCAAAAAAACTATCTATGAACAGAAAATTAAAATCCACTGACGTCATATTTATTTTTATTTGTGTACCACCATTAATGAATTTCCTTATTAACAGCCCTGCATTATTGATATTGATTTCATTTCATTTTCTAATAGAGTCACGCGTATTAACTTTTCACTGCACCAATAATGACGTTTCAATTCTGTATTGTGATCTTTCACCAGGGCGATACTGAAAGTACCTTCCACTGGAAAGTGCTGCATATATATTACACGTTATTTTGCTTAGATGGTTTGGGCATGTAGAGCGAATGAGCGAAGAAAGTAGTGTACGGAGGATATATGATGCAAATGCGAATGGTAGCAGAAGTCCGGGACGCCTGAGGAAGAGATTGCACGATCAAGTGAATCAGATACTCGAGCCGGGCCATGTCAAGAGTCATAATAATAGAAGAGTATGTATAAGACGATGTATGAATGTGAATAAGGCAAGAAGTGTGTGCCAAGGCAAATGACTTGTTTGGCGGTCCGTGCTTTCTGCCTATCCCTGCGAGGGAAATGTCGTGATGGCAGGTTAGTTATTTTAAAGAAATTAATCGTGTAACAACACAAAATTAATTAAATAAAAAATATGGATTTTAAATCGCGACTTCGGGATTTGTAGTCGAGAGCTTTACCCCTTGCTAGCTTTATACCCTGTTTAAAAATGTGTGGTATTTAAATCCTTCTTCAAATTCTTTAAATGTCTGAGTACTTCGTTAAAAAGCTTTTATTTGAGCTTTTGTTATCAATACCTACCTACGTAATAGTACTTATGAAATGAAGGTTACGATATCCGACTCTTTGCCGGGCTTAAAGCACAAAGCATTTTTCTGCTCCACCTTCTGACATCATTATGTGATCCTTTTTAAAAACCATCCGTTTGTAAGTACTCTTATAAAAAAAGACATACTTAAATATGAAGAAAAGTTAAGCAGCCTATTACGCTGCCTTTTCCGGTTAATAATTAAAGTTCGCTATGTAGTTATTTATTAGATTAGGTAATGGAAATAATTTATAAAAACTCCGATTCTACTTAGAAGAAAACAAAATATTATCAGAAACACAGAATGATTCTAGGGAGAGATGAAGTACTGGTGACGCCTAGAAAATATTACAGGTATGATCGCAAAAAAGTTTAGACACTGAAGAAAAACTTCATCAACTTACAAAGGCTTTTTTTATTTTATTTGGTTTTACGCCCAGCTGGGCTTCTATATGGATTTTAGAAACAGAATATATCTAGTAAGCTATCGAAAATTATACAAAAAATATTTACATGGTATAACAGTAAACTGATAAATTGAATATAAAACAATATTAGTAAAACATGTAACAGTAACATAAAATAATATAGAAACTAGAATACAATACAACATATAATATAAATCACTAAAATTACATTACCAACGCTACTCTAATTTGTAGGATTCAACAAAGTGTTTATATAGATTAAGCTTGGTTCTATAAATGGAGTCAAAAATATATATCAATAGTACTCTCAAACTTGTTGCCCATGTCATGCATCCTATTGGTTAGTGAGTGTGTCTGATAGTTGGTTGTATGTGTATTGCAGAAGCATGCAATATATTGTCTTGTATTCTTAGTCAGCAGATGTAATTTAATAGTGGCAACGATGGCAGGACTGTCAATTATGTTATTAATGACTCTGTTTAACACAACCAGGTCTGACATATTTCTCATGTCATTGTTATTAGATTCAATTGATTCATCAAACTGACATTTTAAATTTATTCAATTCTGAGCTTAAAATTTACGTAACTAAGAAATTTGTGCTGAACTCTTTCTACATTGTTAAAGTGATCTTTATGCAAAGGGGACCAAATATGTAAATTATATTTCATTTGACTTCTGATTAATTAAATATAGAGGGTTCTCATACAATATAAGGATTTCAAATCAGTTAAAGTTCTGCAAAGAAAGCCAAGCATCATTAAAGCCTTATTAGTTATATAGTTGATGTGTGATGCCTTATTAGTTATATAGTTGTTGAAAGTTCTGCAAAGGAATCCAAGCATCATTAAAGCCTTATTAGTTATATAGTTGATGTGTGAATGTTAAGTTTTCATTGAACATTACACCCAAGTCACGAATTTGTGACACTGGTATTAATTTAATATTATTTAATGTATATTCATGTAAGATATTATAACAAGTTTCGGAAAATCGTAATACTTGACATTTCTGAGTGTCAAAGCATATTTTTTACACTTTTGAAGAAGTTGTTCTAAGTTAGTCAATAAAATTTGGCAATCGTATACATTTCGTATTCTTTTATAAATTTTTAAGTCGTCAGCAAATAGCAAAACTTCTACATTATTAAATTGATCAAAAATGTCATTAATGAACAATAAAATAAAAATATTGGGCCGAGGTGGGACCCTTGAGGAACCCCACCTGTGGCCTCAAATATTTTGCATTTTACAGAATTAATCTTTATGCTAAGCACCTTATTGCTAAGATAACTAACAATCTAACGCGATAACTTACCTCTGACGCTCAACAATCGGAGTTTATATATATGGAATATACTCCTGAGTATGTGATGTTGAATCTTGTCAAAAGTTTTACTAAAATCAGTGTTTATGCTTGTTCTTTGAGACCGAGAGATTCAAATATTTAATTTTAATAAATCATTAGATTACTTAACGTAGAGCGCGACCTGTTATGCAGCCATGTTGGTTAGGAACCATAGACTAAATACAACTACATCAATGTTAGGAACAATAATGTAGGTGATAACATTTACAATGATTTCTAGCACTAATTTCTCAAAAAGTTTCGGTGAAGCAGACATTATACAAATTCGTCTGTAAATTTATATATCGATTTTATCGCCTTTTTAATGAATATGTGTGAAATAACTCTTGTTCCACTGAGCTGGAAAAGACCCAAAAGATAAAGACTTGTTAAAGATTTTATAAAGAGGATATATAAGACTAATAATACGGGTTATGAAAAATATTGGAGGAATATCATCCAATCCGGTCCAGCAGATTTATTGGTATCCAATTATTTTCTGCATTTGTCTATGGTTTCTATTTTAATGATACATTGGCAAGATTTAATGAATCTTCCACTGAAATATCGGGAACAGTATTGACAGGAATATCTGTGTCGTAAACACTTTTAAATGAATCAGCAAAGAGATTAACTTCGATACTGTCGGCACATTTTTCTTTTAATTACATGTTATTGAATAATCCACAATCGTTTTTTTGTTTAGTTTTAGAAAAAACTTCATAATTTTTTAACGTTTTGGTGTACATCTTTTTCTATTTGACTAAAATAATCACTATAGTATTTTATTGATAATTTTTTTACACTGTTTTAGTAATTTAGTAAAAATATAAGTATAAGTTAAGTTCTTGATGTGATAGATCAAAAAATCCAATTTGCAAAACTTACAAAAGAATGGGATGTCAAATACAACACTAAACTTACTAAAAAGCTTTGACAGGGCGTAAAACAATTCACGTTTGGAGTACTTAAGTCAATTCTGAAAGTTCCGGTTAGAATTCCAGTTTTTAATGTATAAAAGCTTTATAGAAAAAATGTATAATTAAAACTTTTAAAAAGTATCTGAGTCACTGTCAACATAAATACTCAACCAAGGCAATAAACCAAAATATATTGGTTATTCCCGGTTTGAACACATCTTTTGGATTGAGAAACAAGTTATCATGCTACGAAACTATATAGGTAATGCTCTTCTAAACAAAACACCAAACAAAAAAAATAAATGAATATATGTAAAACTAAAACAACACAGTGATAATCAACTTTAGAAATTAGAATTAAATTACGGGAGAAATTATAAAAGGCAATGTAAATGTAACAAGAAACCCTAGTGAGGACGACTGTAAAAATAATTTTAAAAAAAGTGATCAATAATATAATGTATTTTCAAACATTAGTGGACTTCACTGGGTACTTTCCCCGTGCTGAGGTCCCCATTTAACATTTTGAATTAATAAATTGAAATACATTAAAATAAAACTAAGGTTAAATATGAGAAAGCACAACAATAAAGGAGGTAATAAAATAAGTAAAATCTGCAAGTACTTTGAGGTACGGTTGTATAAAGATTATATTACATAATAAACTGAAATAAAATAAAATAAGATTTAAATGAAACGAAACACAACAATAAAGGAGGTAATAAAACAATAATAATAATAAATCGGCAAATATTATGAAGTACGGTTGTATACAGGGCGGTGTCTGGGGGTAAAGTGCGCTAACTTCGGGAGGTGATTCTACACGATGGTAGAAGTAAAATACATGAATAAATTTTGAATTTTTGAATTTATAAATCAAAATTTTAATTTTTAAAACTAAAATATTTTTCCATAAAAGAATATTTATTTTTCCCATACAACTTTTTTTTCAATTTTCAGCTAAAACTACCTTAAAACGTTGGAATTTCGAAAAAAATTACTAATCTATTTTACTTGTACTATCATGTAGAATCACCCCCCGAAGTTAGCGCACTTTACCCCCGGACACCCTGTATTGTAACGCTTAAGTGTGTATTGTAACGCTCCATTGATTTATCTATATATTTAACATTGTTTTACGTTATACATTATTACAATATTGGATATTATTCTTACGTTATAGTTTATACTTGCATCTTGTACAAACATTGCCGTATAAACTTATCGTTTTTACATTTTTTAAGTAATTAATTGCATAGTATTATAATAATAAAAAGTGTTTTGTTATCTACTTTTTTGTAACATATAGATAAAATTATATTCTCACTGGGATCTCTCGTGCTGAGGATTTCATTAAAATATTATTAACATCTAGTAGTATCGAAAATATTATGAATGTGAAGTTTTTTATAGATAAAACAAATACCTAAAAAATATATTATAGAGTAACCTGTTACCCGAATTATTATTATTTAAAATCGTAAAAAAAATCAGGATCTCGATCGTCTGAATTCTAGGAAATTCAGTTCCAGTTTTGAAAATGACAATTTAAATAATTTTTTATTAACAATGATCAGATAATATATAATAGGTAGGTACTTAATGAAAATAGATATTGGATAAAACCATATGAAATATTGGCATGATCTTTGTGTTTTCCATAAATTGTCGGTCGAATTGTAATATTGAATAGTTAACAACTGATTTAATTAATGCACACGGGAAATTAATCCGGATTCATTTAATTCTTGCAACGCCGGCATTATTTTGGTTTTGGGTGCACCTAAACAAGTGATTTAATTGGCATCCATTGTGAATATATTTGAAACGAATAGGACAAATTACAACAAAATTCAAAAAATAGTGCAAGTTTTGAAAACTAAGCACTTCAAGTGCAGTTTACTTTTTTGGAATTCTGAAGGTAATTTCAGAGAATTGGAAGGAATTTTTTGTCAATATATATATATGGATTATTGGGTTACATGATTTCGGAGCGTTGTATTTATATTTTTACGTGAATAAATTTCCATGCGAGTTTGTATTAAGACAACACATTTAATGTCAAAGTTAGCTTTAAGGGTGGGATAAATTTATAAATAAATAAATTGTTAATCATTTCTATTTTTTAAACTGATAATTCGTGGTAGAATTCCCTATTCACAATTGGGACAGTCAGAAATAACGATGTGGAAATAAGTTTCTAATTGTTTAAATATATCATCATTTTTAATAATTATATGTAAAATGTTGTAGAATTCCAGTCTTCAAAAAGAAAACACACCACATTTCAAGCAATATTTTGAAACTAATGATGGCCTTTTTGACTATTTTTATTCGTATAAAGTGGAAAAAATATAGTACACTAAAATTGAATACCCTTCCTGGACCCCTCAAACCTACAACATTTATTGAAGTATAAAAAAAAAATCTTAGTATTTTCATAGCTGTGCATATGCTAGTGCAGTATTATAATTGTAGGATTTGTAAAGGTGAAAGTACTCACTCAAGAAAATGCTTGGTATCATTGCCTAAAAAAATTGTCTATCGAAAGTAAGTAAACTTAAAAAAGTACAACATATTTCCAATGACATTATAAAAGTAGAAGATAGGTTATATTTACGCTAATTGAATAAAAAATGTAATTCCGTTTATGAAAAGGTTAGCCATTTGAAGAGTATGTACCTACTCGTATATGAGCACTGGACCTAGTTCAGTAAAACCATGCGCTTTGTTTCAGTAACATATCTTCACTCTATTTTATTTCATCGAAGCATCACTCAATCATTTCAACAAAACGATCCGCATTTCGAATAAGGAATTATTAATTCTTAACATAATTTCAGTACTTACTTTACCGCTTGTCTGATATAATGAGTAGTTCCAATTTTGGAAAATAAAAGTAAATTGAACTTTTTAACTTTAATAATGCTACGCATTATGCAAGAATATTTCACATTACTTCCCCATCGACCAACAACCGAAATTAGTTTTTTAGGTAGGTAGTTATTTGTTATAAATATAGCCTAAACCACTACTATTTACATTATGCATACTTAATATGCCACTACTATTAACATTGTGCACACTATAATAAACCACTACGATTAATATTTTGCATACGATAATAAACCACTACTTTTAACATTGTGCATACTTAATAAGCCACTACTATTAACATTGTGCATACGATAATAAACCACTACCATTAACATTGAGCATACTATAATAAACCACTACTATTAACATTGTGCATACTTAATAAGCCACCACTATTAACATTGTGTAAACTTAATAAGCCACCACTATTAACATTGTGCATACTATAATAAACCACTACTATTAACATTGTGCATACTATAATAAACCACTTCTATCAAAATTTTGCACACGATAAAAAACCGCTACTTTTTAACATTATGCATACTTAATAAGCCACTACTATTAACATTGTGCATACTATAATAAACCACTACTATCAAAATTTTGCACACGATAATAAACCACTACTTTTTAACATTATGCATACTTAATAAGCCACTACTATTAACATTGTGCATACTATAATAAACCACTACGACCAACATTTTGCATACAATAATAAACCACTACTATTAACACTATGCATACTTAATAAGCCACTACTATTAACATTTTATATATATATAACCATGAATATATTTACAAAAAAATTGTGAATAGTTTGTATTACAATGAAACGACTCGCCAAAGTTTAATAGTTCGGTTCATTATAGCATGCACAATGTTAATATTAGTGGTTTATTTTCGTATGCAATATATATATAAATATGAAATTAAGAAATCGCTATTAACTAATAAAATTAAATAATAGAGTAACTAATAGAATAACTAATAGACTAACTAATAGACTAACTGATAGAATAACTAATAGGTTAACTTATTAGTGTATGTTTAATCATTTAAAAAATATTTTTAGTAAATTTTTCTCCGGTTAGATTTTGTTACCACTGGGCCCAAATTCAATGCTCATACTATTTAACTATGAACCAAAAAAAAATCAATTAATGTATTTATTTGTCAACTGAGAGATATTTTTGGCGCGCTAATTAAGCCGTGAATTATTTAATTAGTCTCGTTTAAACAAGTGTCCTTTTGGTGGCTGGTTAATATCAGGTCGAGTTTGCTGAGTGGATACAGTAAAAGCTGTAAAAGTGTTTACTTTCCCAAGGAAATTACTGGAAAATAAGCCGAGTTCTAAACGACGGTTCCCCACTGAGATCTTTATCAAATTACCTTAATGAGATGTTTCTTTGACTAGCATTCACTAACGACGCGTGAGAGACACAGTCTTAAAATTTCATCCTGCTATAATTAATAGGTAATATGTATTAATTAATACATTTAGTCTAGTTAATATATTTTAAATCGTTTTCAAACCCAATGACGATTTGATTAAATATGTATTTCCTAGTTACACTGCACTGAAAATTAATTTATATAGACAAATATTTTGTTTTGCGAAGTCACCATATACGGCGTACACAGTTTTACCATATACGGCGTACACAGTTTTACCATATACGGCGTACACAGTTTTACCATATACGGCGTACACAGTTTTACCATATACGGCGTACACTTTATTTGTAATTCCCTCCAGGGGAAGATGTCTACCAATGACCTAATAAATAAAAAATGCGAAGCACAGCAAAAAGAAGATTGGGAATTGGTGGATAATGTATGTATAGCCATTAAAAAGGTACGTGCATAAAATTTTTTAAAAAAAGTTCAAATTCCAAAAATGTTTTATAACGGAAATGTAATTTCAATTAATTACTACGTAAAATTTTTTTTCGTCTGGTACAGGGTTTTCCAATAAGATGTGTTATTTTGAATAGCCCGTTATTTCGGTAGATGTTACTTTTGAAGCTGTCATTTTTTGACATTTGACAAATAGAAACTTTTTTTTATTTTTTTTTTATAGTGAATACCTCACAAGAGTCCCAACTGCTCCCGTCTGGAGCCAGTGAGACTATGGCATCCCCAATTGGGGGATGTTGTGAGGCTGAAGGTAAGTGGGGAAGGGAAAGAGGAAGGTGGGGAAGTACCTGGCTATTCAGATCTAGTCACTAAGCACGGCTAAAGCCATTTGGAGCAACGTTTCAATTCTGAATGGTGGTCTTACACCAGGGCGATACTGGTAGTATCTTCCACTCTGGAACGTGCCGCAAATATACTATATATTATTTTAATTAATTAATTGTGAAAATAACACAAATCAATCCAATAAAATTTATTTGCGCACGCCGGGTTCGAACCCGCGACCTTCGGAATGGCAGTCCAATGCGTTACCACTGGACTATGCCGGCCGTCTAAACTACGCCATTAATAAAAATGCATCGATACACGCTTCAACAACGCATTGAAATTATTAAAATTCACTTGAGTGAATTAAATGCAAATCATCTTGAGTGATGAGGCCCATTTCCACCTCGGTGGCTTCGTCAACAAGCAAAATTGTCGCATCTGGGGCTCGAAAAACCCAAAATTTATTGTTGAAAAGCCTCTCTTTTCTCAACGTGTGACTGTTTGGTGCGGTTTATGGTCCGGCGGAGTCATTGGACCTTACTTTTTTGAAAATGAGGCTGGAGCAACAGTTATTGTGAATGGAGTGCGCTATCGAGAGATGATTAATGATTTTTTATGGTTGGAATTGGATGGTATTGATCTGGAAAACGTTTACTTTTAACAAAACAGCGCTACGCGCCACACAAGCCACGAAACCATTGATCTTTTACGATTGAATATCAAAATAACACCTCTTATTGGAAAACCCTGTACTTGAAAAACTCTGTAAAGCTGTCAGAAACGTTAGCTAAAAGAGGATGTAGTGTAACACGGCACAATTCCCCAAAAATCAATCACTCTAAAACTTTCAAAAGTATTTTTTTGTTTTATAAATTACAATTGTTGTAAGTTTCTCAACTACCATACTAGGCTCATGACCTCGTGTATTATGGTAGTTGTAGATGATTTAGATTGTAATTATGTGAACTAGGAAAAAATGTTTTCTAGAAACAAATACAAATTATTATGTATACCATAATAGATATAAAAATGAAGATTACACTGAATGATAAAAAGATATTTTATATAAAGTAGAAATAAAAATCTAAATATTAAAAATAACAATTAAAATAACAATTATTTTATATCAAATAATTTAACGCAGGTTAATCATGGCCAAGAGAATTAAAGTGGTTTATTTGTAATTTCATTGATTAAAGTTTCAGACAGCATTACAGTGTCCATCATAATCACATCTGCCCTGATGTCTACCTACGCTAAATGAAGATTCTTAACATTTTAATCCATTTCCTAAATCAGATATTTCACTATATTGACATAAGTAAAGGCGATGTTCTACGTCGTGTAGTATTTTAAATTGAGCCGCTATCAATAGCAACCCTTACGTAGATGGCGATAAGGTTTAAATTCCCACTTAACACCATCCGCCTGTTTTGATTTATGCAAGAAAAAAACATTAGTGCCTTTTATTTTATTTTGTGGATGTTCAGGCATAAATATTAAAAAAAATTTCGATCATTTTATAAATAACTTAATTTGCCACATTATACAATAAAATCATAATCGAAAATAGGTTCGTAAATGGGAGATTTTGAACTTTAAAGCAGTTTTCATAGGCCTTTACATTATTTTTTTCTGGGCTTATAAAAAGGCTTATCTAAAAAATATTCGATTATTTGAAAGGCAAAGATGTATGCTACTCGCAGTATTTAATTAAAGCATCAAAAATATTTTCAGGCGACCAAATTTTCAAACCAAAAACACATGATTTTTCATTACTACGTATGGCATCGCCTTGAGTGCAAAATTTAAAAGAAAAAACCTATAACAAAGTTCGCCTAGCGCAGATACGTATCTAGCTACTAACTTCTTCCGGAAACAAACGTAATGCCTTGGAATTCCAAAATAAGCAAGAATTATATTTGAGTTTTCATTAAGGAAGATGATTTAATATATTATATTTGACTTCCAGCATTTATTGCAAAAATAACAGTCACAACGTTATTTCAGTAAGTAATTAATTATATTATTCCGTTTATTAACACCGTCAATGGCTCGTTCAGCGGGTGATTAATTGCTCGACTTAATTAAGAAAACGAAACTTTTATCATATTTCAGTATTTGAATGGCAACAGAGACAGATTCCGTTCTAAGTGTTGCAGAACAATTAAACAAAAGCTTGTCGCGTTGTTTCTGGATATTTGAATTTGAACATTTGACTATTCAACTTTGTAATTTTGCTTTTCTGTCTTAGCAAAGTTTATTTAGAAGATTTCATTACTTAGCAAGTCACAAGCTTTCAAATCAATCATAACCATAACCAGAAGGATTTTAGGGGCTAACAATTGAGACGTCTGTGAAATGAGACAAGGTGTTAGACATCTCATAAGTAATAAGAATGCTGCTAATTGAGGATTCATTTAATAAAGTAAAAGATTAATTTTCAATTGCCACAAATAGATAGATTTTGATAACACGGTAAATAGTGAATTTATTATTATTAACGTTGGTCGTCGGCGAATTAATTATATTAATTTCGGATGTAACAGCTGTTCAATGAATAACAGTGTTAGACATCTCATAAGTAATAAGAATGCTACTAATTGAGGATTCATTTAATAAATTAAAAGATTCGTTTTCAATTGCCACAAATAGATAGAGTTTGACAAAAATGATAAATAGTGAATTTATTATTAGTAATTTTGGTCGTCGGCGAATTAATTATATTAATTTCGGATGTAACAGCTGTTCAATGAATAACGGTGTTAGACATTTAATAATTAGTAAGAATGCTACTAATCGAGGATTCATTTGATAAAGTAAAAGATCAATTTTCAATTGCCACAAATAGATACAGTTTGACAACATGGTATATAGTGAATTTATTATTAATAACGTTGGTCGTCGGCGAATTAATTATATTTATTTAGAATTAACTGTTCAATGAAATATACACATTTTTCTTTCAGTTTAAGAAATATTTTCAAAATCGGAAGTGTTGGTTTGGAACATTCGGACAAGTGATAGTGTACTACCTATAATATAATATTTTTTATCAGAAAATTAATGTAATTGCCTTTAATCAAATTTGGACCTGATTTGTCAAGAATTGAGACAATCCGTGATTTTTCACGGGTTTGCGCTAGGTATACAAATAATAAACGTCAAAACGTGAACCTGTCGATAAGAACAAATTACCAGGAACACACACATGACATAGGATATTTTGTATTAATTGCCACATTGGCGATATAACAATTAATAATTACAGACACAAAATAAACGTCAAAACGTGAAAATGTGGACAAGAACAAAATACCAGATTTACGGAAATATGAATGGGTATTTCCATTGGTGAAATTGGGGTGCCATTCTGGGTACCATTCTGGGTGGAAGGAGAGAGGCTCCTCCGAATACAACTCGTTCCAGAAGATAGGTGGAAACTTGAGTGGCAATCAGCTGACGTGAGAAATGCCCATCTCGTGCACGACCCCACTGAGAAGCAGCCTAGATTCTCACTGCCTTATAAACTATGGTCCACCATAATTAGTATAAAGTTCTCCCATGGCCCCTGTGCCCATATGATGCACAGGTGGGGCTTTAAATTGCTGGCGATATGTGAATGCGGTACGATTCAAACTACCGAACATGTGGTCAATAAATGCCCGCTGCATTCATTCCCCGGCGGGATTGACGGGGTCCCCAAGGAGACGCCTGAGTCTATAAACAAAAAAAATCCTAACCTTACCTACATGTTCCCCTCTGACACCTCCTCCTCCCACCATACAAAAGAAGAACTACAAATAAGAAAAAAATCTGATATCTCATTGAACCCGGAACAAATTCATACAAATCATCGCTATATTCTGCTGATCTCATTGCGTCTAACTTAAATGAATTACATTTAGTTACGGAAAACAGATAATAATATTTTTTATGAAGAAAGGTCTCAAGAGATTTTCTTATTAGTTAGACCAGGCGTTCCCAAACTTATTTGTCACGCCTGCTTTCGACCAAAAAAAAATCTCCGCACCACCCGAAACAGATAATTTTAGGTTCACATCAGGTTAGAAAAAAAACTGTTAATTATTATTTATTTATTGGCTATTAAAGTTACCAAAAAATCATACAAAAGTTTTTCACGACTTTCCTAATTCTGGGATTAACATTAGAAATCGAACAGTTTAAATCGCTAGCAATATCAAGATTATTTTGGTACATCTTTTTTTTAAAGATTACAACAGAAGAAAATGGCCTTTCTCATTATTAAGGACGGATTGTTTCGGAGAATTTGAACAATTCATCAAATTTCAACGTTCATTTTCGGGTTCTGTGAAAGTCCTATTCAAGTTCTGTTATTATATCATTGTAGGTTAGTTGCTTGACAAAACTGAAATAAAAACAGAACTTGAAAAATTCTTTCACAGATCTTGAAAATGAACGTTGAAATTTGATGAATTGTTCAGATTCTCCGAAACAACCCGTCCTAAGTGTTGGAAAATCGTATCAATTGCTTTTATTGTTGTAGTTCACTAAGTGGAAAAAAGCAGCTTTTCATGAATTGTTACATTTTGAATACATCGTACTAATACTAACAATTGAGAGCATTGTTCAACATCTGTGCCGTATTACAAAAAGGGCGATTTTTTCACAGCGTCTACAAACTTGTTTTTCTATGCATTTGGCCTTAACGTCAATGCGCCGTTTTACAGTGTTCTCAGAAAGTGGAATTCGTTGCAATTGTTGCTTACTTTCTGGTCAAAGAACAATCAAAGCGCTTTCAACTTACACGGTTTGATGAGCGTGTCTCCAATAATATGGCTGTTTTCTTTTCCACGTGGCCCACGCCCCCTTTTTGCGGGTCCCGGCGTCCCCCTTGGGAGGCACTCCCCCCACTTTGAAAAACCTTGAATTAGACGATGCTCACAGTTAAGCAGATTCCTTCAGAATTTGAGACAAGCTATCTTCCCATCTCGCGATAGATATAACCTTTAGTAATTTGCGATTTTTTAAGTTGGATAATTAAAACCTCCGCTTTTTTAAAAAAAAATTCTGATAATTAATCACTGTAATTTAAACTTCAATTATAATTAATGTAATTAATTAGTACTTTTTTGTCGATGGATCGGAAAAACATTGCGAAAATATTTAAATGAATAACAAAGGTAACATTTCAGTCGTGATGAGCAACCAGCGGCACGCGAAAACTTTTCTTGCGGCCTACTTAGCTAAATAAAATATCTAAATAATGAACTTTTTCTTGCACACGACCAAGAATTTTTCTTAATTTTTTTGTTTATGTTCGCATTTACTGGTTTGGCCTTGGAATAAGAAATTTTCTGCGGCTCGCGAACACATTGAAAATGAATAAATTAGCCCTTCGGACAAAAAATTTGATCATCACTGATGTAAACCAAAGCTTCGACAAATTATTGGCTCAGTGATGTTTTGTTAAAAGGAAATTTAATATGTTTATTAAGTGTCTCCTCTTTCCAGTTAGCTTTGAAGTTAAGCATGAAGTAAAATTTAATATTAAAATTATATAGAACTCATGTAGAGGAATCGTACCATACTAACATAAAAATAACTAATATCACTTATTTTCTGTATAAAGTTTATTACTTATCTACTTTAACTACTTACACTCACAACACATCTACCAAAAAGAGTGTATTTTTTTACTTTCTCACTGTAATGTACTTACAACAACACTCAATACCTATCATATTATTAACAACTTATAAATAACTGCAATAATGTAGTGTGCACTCTTCTTCCAACAACAAGCTAACGCTTCTATGGAAGAGTAGTATTCCAATCTCTTAATGTGTAAAAATTTAATAAAAATTACTTTATTTCTTTAGTAAAAAAAATATATATATATATATATATATTTATTAATTATTATTAATGAGGTGTGATATTATAGCCTTCTCGTAACTGTATTCCGTGCAGTTACATCTACAATTTATGCCAAAGTATTGCCAATTGCATGCAATCTAGGTACAGGGTTTTCCAATAAGAGGTGTTATTTTGATATTCAAAGAGCTATCGAGAGATGATTAATGATTTTTTATGGCCGAAATTGGATGGTATTGATCTAGACAACGATTACTTTCAAGAAGACGGCGATACGTGCCACACAAGCAACGAAACCATTGATCTTTTAAGGGAAAAGTTTCCGGACCGTGTTATCTCTCGAAGAGGTGATCACAATTGGCCACCGAGATCTTGTGATTTAACACCTTGCGACTTCTTTCTTTGGAGTTACGTGAAAGATAAGGTCTACGCCAAGAGCTCAGCGTTAAGACATCAAATATGGAATTCGTGAGGCTATCGAGGACATAAGACAGCCACTTTGCGATTTGGTTATGGAACATTTCATGAAAAGGATATGGTCCTGTAGGCGTGGTCGTGGTGGTCATTTGACTGATGTTATTTTTCACTGTTAACGGCATACCTTTTTATTAATAATGAAAAAAACATTTGATCATTTATACTAAAAAATGGCATTTTTCTTTGAATATCAAAATAACACCTCTTATTGGAAAACCCTTTACAAAGCGAGTATCTGTCCTGATATTTTTCTTGCAATTAAAAAGAATTTTCAATCGAGTGGTTCTAGTTGGTATTGGTATGTTGAAAGTGAATAAGCTCAGTAAATCAGGGCTGTCTATAATTCCATTAACAATATAAAAAATAAAAGTCAAGTCGGAAAAAATCTGAGAATTTAAATTATTTCATCAAGCGGTTGTAATTTATAGTTTTTATAGGTAGACCGAGTTAATATGTCATTGGAAATATATATGGATCTATTTTTCTTACTCATCGACAATTGATTTAATACTTTATATGAGCTTTTTAACTGCGTTTCGTTTTAAGATTTTCTGCGAATTTTCACGAATGAGGATAATGAAGCATGCGGATTATTTTTTAAAAATTCTGACTCAAAATGTCAAAATTTAACTTTTTCAATAATATTGTTTGATCCAAGAACGCTTATCTCGAATACGCACGCAAACGCCGGTACTGTACCTTTTACTAAAACAACTGCCTACAAACGTTGGCCGCTGTGACGCCAAACACGCCTACCCCCCGAACATATATCGTTTTGGCGGCATATCAAAATACACGATATTTAAATCATTGTAAAAATATAATTTTTTCACGTTAAAATAAAATATAATAGTTACCAATATTTTCACAATTTTGTTCAAGCATAAAACAAAAACAGTGGAAATATCCTTCCATTCCATGTCTTCGGCAGGTTTTTAAGCCAAGGCTCAGTGCAAAATAAATAATTGGATTACGTATTGTGAATAATATCATACATAAATGATATATCATTTATATTTGCTAATATCACAGATACAATTCAACCTGCTTTTAGTTAAAAGGTAAAAAAGTTAGCCCTAAAAAAGTATATCTCGGGGAAAATTGTCTCCAAGAAAACCGCAGTAGAGATGGAACTCAAAAAAAATCAATTAAAGGTAGTTAACTTGAGTTTTTTTGCATATGAATTGACAGGTGAATCAGATACTCGAGTCGGGCCATGTCAAGAGTCAGAATACTAGAAGAGTATGTATGAGACGGTTGATGAATGTGAATGAGGCAAGAAGTGTGAGCCAATACCGATTTGTTTGGCGGTTCGTCCTCTCTGTTACATATTTTGTAAAAAGAAGAAAATTTGACACCACAACATTGAAATTTGGATTTTTTTTTACATGTAACTCTTTTCGGATTTACATAATTATATTATTTAGAATAAAATACCTTTGTTTTTATAATACATACAATAAATTATATTAAAAGGGTTCATTTTATTTTTTTTCTGTTTTCTTTTTATTTTTGTTAAGTTTTTTTTTTTACTGTTTTTGCTTTTTTGTTGTTTTGTCTTTTTGTGATCAATTTCGGAAGAATGCCTGTGCTTTCCTTTTTCCACGGGGTATGAAGTTTTATAGTTTTAGACCTAAGAATGACATGTGTCTTTTTTTTCTCCGATTTCTCCTTGAGTGTCGGGTGTAGAAAATTAGTTTTTTCGATAATATACCTTCTGTAACCTTCTATGTATAAAGTAGTTGCAGCGACAGATCACACTTGATGTCATCGTTCTGTTATCTTGTCTTTAATGTCAATAACATACGTACGAGCTCTCGCTGGGACTTGTTTAGATATTGGCGCCTTATTTATTTATTAAATTTATTTAAATTTATTTACAGTTTACATGATTTAGTGCTTATAACAAAAAAAGTTTTAAAGGTTTAGATAAAAACAAAAGTAAAACTAATAACAAGATTATACATGAGGATATGTTTTCCAATAAGAGGTGTTATTTTGAATAGCCCGCTATTTCGGTAGATGTTACTTTTGAAGCTGTCATTTTTTGACATTTGACAAGTAAAAACTACATCATTAATAAAAATGGATCGATACACGCTTCAACAATGCATTTAAATTATGAAAATTCACTTGAGTGAATCAAATGCAAATCATCTTGAGTGATGAGGCCCATTTCCACCTCGGTGGCTTCGTCAACAAGCGAAATTGTCGCATTTAGGGCTCAAAAAACCCAAGAATTATTGTTGAAAAGCCTTTTTATCTTCAACGTGTGACTGTTTGGTGCGGTTTATGGTCCGGCGGAGTCATCGAACCTTACTTTTTCGAAAATGAGGCTGTAGCAACAGTTACGGTGAATGGATTGCGCTATCGAGAGATGATTAATGATTTTTTTTTGGCCGGAATTGGATGGTATTAATCTGGACAACGTTTAACTTTCAACAAGACGGCGCTACGTGCCACACAAGCAACGAAACCATTGATCTTTTACGATTGAATATCAAAATATCACCTCTTATTGGAAAACCCTGTAATATGTGAATTCTTTTTGTGCCCTTGACAACTCTTGATACCACACTCCAAACACATTTGTTTTTAAATACGTCAATTATTTATATATATTTATGGAATATACCCGTGGTTAATTTTTTGTTCTTATATATTTCAGTAATAAAAATATGCCAATAATCAGTAACTGTATGTAAATCAGTTATAAGTAGTGTTTTGTGAACATCTCAACATCTCACCATCTCATCGCATGTTTATATAAATTGTAATTCTGCCGTCATAAGTAAAAACACTGTATCCCCCTTGAGACTCGAAGGCAGACAGTGTGGTTCCACGCATGGTGGCAGTATCGTATATTAGGTTAGTAGCAGTTAAAGTTTATCATAATATTGTACAGGGTGTCAGGGAGTAAAGTGCGCTAACTTTCGGGGTTGATTCTACATGATAGTCCAAGTTAAAAAAGATTAATAATATTTTTCAAAATTCCAAAGTTTTTGGGTAAAAAAGTTGAATTGTTTATAAGAAAAATAATATTCTTCTATGGAAAATTTGTTTTTTATGGGAAAATAAACATTGGAATTTCGAAAAATGTATTTCTCTTTATTATTTCTTCTATCATGTTGAATTACCTCATGCACATAATAGTGAAAAGAAGAGAAAAGGATACTACATGAAGTAAATGAACTTCATTTGTCATCGAGTCATTTGGACTCGTCTCACTGCTATGCTGACGATCAGCAAGTTTATTTTTACTAGGCTCCAAATGAAATCAAATAATATTTTTATTACTATTCATCAAGCAGTTAAGACGAAAAGAGAATAAAATAAAACAAAAAAGTAGATGATACTTATGCAATCATAATTTTATAATAATACTAATGATTTTGAGTTCGTCTTCTTTAGTCTTTTGCTCATCGTTGTGGATCCCTATTCAATCCCTGATGAACCAAATTCCTTTACTCTTGACGATGTTGCTATGTACGCAAAGCTTCGAACACCGACGTCCTGTTACAATTACATGGAGAAAAAATAGTAATGCTGATTTATGGAAAATCTCATCAAATTATTAGACATCCTGTTAAATACGGAACTCCTAGCCGCTTTCTGATAAAGTGTTGGTAAATATTAATAATATTGGAATACGAGTTTATCCATCTGCCTTTGTGTTAATAATATATCATATTTTCTGTGACAATTTTAAAACCAACTATGAAGCTCATACACCTATAAATAGACTACATCATTTTGGTAATAAATTTTGGAATATTGTAGAAATGCTTAAAGATTCCGTATTAGTTATAAAACGAAATCTTTTTAATTAGTTTACTGAGATGTATGAATTCACAACTCCGTAGTGAATACACTGTTGTTTTCATATGTATATGTTCCTTAATACATATTTAGCTTTCCGTAATCCACACTATTAATTTGAATTTACCTTAATTTAATCAAAAATCATAATTTATTGTAAACTATGTAACACAACTGTATTACTTGTTAACTACTTTTGTAAAAGCCCATTAGGGCGTAAATAAATAAATAAAGAAAAGCAAAAATTTTAGGACTCTTATGAACACATGTTCAGACGAAGACTAGAATAAACTAAACTTTGCATCCAGGGTGTAACATCATCAATGTGGACATCATTTTCTACAAAACAAAAACAAAAAATCCATCGCACGTCGCAACTGAGTAGTTGGGTACGGCCTATCGGGTCACGTCATACGCACACCGTCTCGTTCAAAAATTTAATTGAAAAAATATATCATCGGACAGCAAAATAACATGTTATTTTTTAAAAATCCTTCGGGTGCGTTCTGTTACAACCTGTCTATTCAATAAAAAATACTCGACCGTTTGGTATTTCGTCTGTCCTCAAATTTGTTTAACTGTTTCGTTTCCGTGTTGGATACCGCCTTTTTATCCCGTGTATTTCGCGTGAGATATAATAATGTTGTGTTTGGATAAAGTTTCAAAAAAAAAAGTCATTGAGATAGTGACGTTTCTTTGGACAAATTGTGTCATTCCTTATTTGAAATAAAAACAACGTTACATGTAAAATTTATCTACTTACAAATCCTATGATTTCAGAGAAAAAAAAATTGATTGATCAATTATGATAACATGAGAAACGTGTTTTTTTTACGCGAGATCTACTGTTTACAATAAAGTGAAGATGACCCTGTAGTCTAAAAGCCCTGTATAATGATGACTAAATCAATAAGTTACTATCTAGGACGAACAGCCGGTACTAAGGGTAAGCAGGCACTTTCCAGTCCATACGCCCGGAGTTAATAAATCACAATAATCCACCAAGCGCGCCGGTATTCAAATTATAGATGAGTTTAATTTAGCCCCCTTTAGTGCGTTTCCACTACACCCACTCGATTGGCTACTTGATGAAAATGCCAAATTTATAAATTAATTACAAACTTAAATTAATATTCCTTTACCACAATTGAGGATATTTTAGGTTTTCAAAACTGCTTGCAATGGTGTCATTGAAATTCAGTAACAATGGGTTGTCAACAAAAAGTCTTCCCACTGTGTGGTTACAAAACTATTTTTAACTACCAAGCTTTGTTTAATTATGCATTCATTGTTTAAAACTTATTTAAAACGGTAAGCCTAGCAACAGAAAATCAAATATAACAATTTGATACTAAATTTATTTACAAAAAGAAGAGTGTTTAAGTATAGTGTGGATGAAGGATGGGCGGCATTTTTATAAAAATCTACAGTTTTATTCCGAGATTGACGAAAATTTTCAAACTTGACCTTCAAAACAAGAAGAAGGTAACTATCTACTGGAGTATAATAACCAAACCATCCCCCTTTCTCTCACCGTAAAGTTGAATTTCAATCATTCTTAATTTTTTCTTCGAAGTATGAGGAAAATTACAGTCTGCATCTGATTTTCAAAAACTCCGATTTTAAAAAAGTCCAGACAACGCCAGGGACTTCAGCTAGTTTAAAATTAAAAAAACCAACAAGTTGACAAAAAAGCCTTTCAGGTGATATTTTACCAAAAAGCTTTGGTTTGGAAAAGCTGAAAACGATTGTTTTTCAGATTTTTTTGTTGGTATGTGAACAATGACAAAAATATTTTCAGATCTAAGAATACGAAAGAGTTGCGTCAATAGCTTTGTCCAGTCAGTCCAAACAATACACATGAGCCCTTTCCAACTAACAAGGGATTATTACTAATACTTAGCAATACTTAGACCATTTATGGCAAGGTCTGAATACATTATTATAGTCACAATTGATTTCATACACATTTTTTTCCCTTTAGGACAATTAATATGTTACTTTTGCAACTATTTAAGGATTTAACAAAGTAACATAACATTTAATAATGTTTACTTTCCAGTCCGTTATTAACTTTCCATTTGAACGGTTGGTGCTGCAAGGCTTCAGTTCAATAAATCCCGGTGTTTATTTGCCATTTGTATCGCCGCGATTAGGGTCAATAAATGTGCTAACACGGCTGGGTTAAATCATTGAATTCTCGACCAAATTGCGAATTATATTTCCAATGGTCCGTTGTGGAAGCAGATAATAAAGTTATCAATATTCCGCATGGATTTGCCTTCCATCTGTTCTCCTTTACGAACTTTATTATTGTAAATGAATCAGTATTTTCGGTTATGTAATCACTCGTGTAACCAAATTATCAGTATAATTTGATATTTATATTTTTGATCCTGACAATTTGTAGTGGAATTCAATTATAATGATATGTTTAAACTATTTCACAGGAGAAGTGTGTTCAATTCCTCGGCTGGCTAAGTTCTTCAACACAACACAAGCAACATTTTCAAATATTGTCAGGTTATTCAGGAATAATGTTTTTCTTTACAAAAAAGAAATTAAAACTTTTTCCACTTATTTTATTTTTTAAAGGTTTTCAGTTTATAGCCATCTTCAGACTGACATAATAAGGCTAACAAGTACATCAATGCTAACAAGGCTATATAAAGAATATTTGGTGGAGGGGTGGGGGTTAACAGAAATGGTATACAATGATTTTATTACAATTATATGGATTTTCCCATCTTCGTTCTAGTTGCTATGTGGTGTTTCACAGTAGAATTTCCAATTATTTGGTTATTACCAGCAGGTATAATTACTATTCTTACGGCTAAGCTTGTATGTTAAAAGTTTTGAAAAAAAGAATTTTATTACTTTTAAGCTGGTCTAAGAACTTCAGTGCCTTCATATTTTTTAATGTGAATACCGTCCGACTGCTACGAACAGTTTAGAGCAGAATCGGCCAAACTGTGTACCGCGGCACGCTAGTCTGCCTCAAGAAGTCTCTGGTGTGCCACAAAGGAAGAAGCGTCAAAATTGTTAATTTTAAATAACTCCTTTTCATTTAAAATATATTCAATTTTAAATCAATTCAACATTGTCAGTTTCGTACATAGTGGTCGACGCGCGACGCGACACAGGGATGCAGTGATACTGCAGTTACACTTTTACACCACTCTCACAGCCAGAATTTTGTAATAAAACAGTTGATTACATCTTAAATAAAATTTTATTTTGTAATTGTAAAAAGCACTCACTTTGTGGCTCATCATAATTTACAATAAAAATACATAAATTTGTTTTTGCTTTTTACAATTACGTAATATCGGCAAGTACGGCCAACAAAGCAAAATTATTTAAAAACTATTCTATTACATACAGAATGCTGAGTTTAGACATACAAAAACAAATTTATGTGTTTTTATTGTAAAATTTTATTTATTTGTGGCAATAATTGCCTTCCCCTAACTTCTTAGCAATACTTTGTGACATTCGTTGTCAAATGCATAAAGTCCGTTTTTTGTTTGGTTTAAATTGAAAGGGCCTACTGAAATACATTCATTGCAAATTTATTCATTATTGATCGCCTAACGAAAATATCGCATTATATTCATAACAGGTCAGTGCATTAAATGTTTCTACTTACCATCTATTCTTATACCGAATAGTTTTGGTTATTTGATAAAAATAAGTGCACTAACGAGGGAGAGACTTGTACATTTATCGTGTTACGTGTGAAATTAATAAAACAAACTGTTTGCAAATATTGGAAAATTTTATACTTTTATCGTGATATGTGTGATGAGTGAAACAAACTGTCCGCAAATATTTTAAGATTTTATACTTTTATTGTGATATGTGTGATGAATGAAACAAACTGTCTGCATATATTTTAAGATTTTATACTTTTATCGTGATATGTGTGATGAATGAAACAAACTGTCTGCATATATTTTAAGATTTTATACTTTTATTGTGTCATGTTTGAAATGAATTAAACAAACTGCTTGCGAATATTATAAGATTTTACGCTTTTATCGTGTTATGTGTGAAATTAATGAAACAAATTGTTTGCAAATATCGGAATATTTTATACTTTTACCGTGATATGTGTGATGAATGAAAAAAACTGTCTGCATATATTTTAAGATTTTATACTTTTATCGTGATATGTGTGATGAAAGAAACAAACTGTCTGCATGTATTTTAAGATTTTATACTTTTATCGTGATATGTGTGATGAATGAAACAAACTGTCTGCATGTATTTTAAGATTTTATACTTTTATTGTGTCATGTTTGAAATGAATGAAACAAAGTGTCTGCGAATATTATAAGATTTTACGCTTTTATCGTGTTATGTGTGAAATTAATGAAACAAACTGTTTGCAAATATCGGAATATTTTATACTTTGACCGTGTTATGTGTGATGAATGTAACAAACTGTCTGCATATATTTTAAGATTTTATACTTTTATTGTGTCATGTGTGAAATGAATGAAACAAACTGTTTGCAAATATTGTAAGATTTTATACTTTTATCGTGTTATGTTTGAAATTAATGAAACAAACTGTTTGCAAATATCGGAATATTTTATACTTAATTGGAAGATTAAACAATGGAAGGCAAATATTGGAAGATTTTAATCGACCTAACTTAGCCAACAAAGGTTTTTAAAAACTAAAATATCAATAATTTAGCAGTAGTAGTGTAGTTCTGAACGTACATAAAACAATATTGAGTAGTAGTAGTAGTAGTAGTGTAGTTCTGAACTACATAAAACAATATTTAGTAGTAGTACTAGTGTAGTTCTGAACGTACATAAAACAATATTTAGTAGTAGTAGTAGTAGTAGTAGTAGTAGTAGTAGTAGTAGTAGTAGTAGTAGTAGTAGTAGTAGTAGTAGTAGTAGTAGTAGTAGTGTAGTTCTGAACGTACATAAAACAATATTTAGTAGTAAAAGTAGTAGTAGTAGTGTAGTTCTGAACGTAAATAAAACAATATTTAGTAGTAGTACTAGTGTAGTTCTGAACGTACATAAAACAATATTTAGTAGTAGTACTAGTGTAGTTCTGAACGTACATAAAACAATATTTAGTAGTAGTACTAGTGTAGTTCTGAACGTACATAAAACAATATTTAGTAGTTGTAGTAGTAGTGTAGTTCTGAACGTACATAAAACAATATTTAGTAGTAGTAGTGTAGTTCTAAACGTACATAAACAATATTTAGTAGCAATTGTAGTGTAACTCAGAACGCACATAAAACAATATTATTAGTAGTGGTGTAGTTCTGGAAATAATTAAAACAATGTTTAGTTGCAATAAGAGTGTAACTCAGAACGTACATAAAACAATATTATTAGTAGTTCTGCAAATAATTAAAACAATGTTTAGTTGCAATAAGAGTGTAACTCTGAACGTACATAAAACAATATTTAGTAGTAGTGTAGTTCTGCACATACTTAAAATAATATTTAGTAGCAATAATAGTGTATCTCTGAACGTACATAAAACAATATTTAGTAGTAGTGGTAGCGTAGTTCTGAACGTACATAAAACAATATTTAGTAGTAGTGGTAGCGTAGTTCTGAACGTACATAAAACAATATTGAAACAGTGAAATAGCGAACGTAAACATAATATTCAAATGGATCCGAACATTAAATGTAGATGGCCCGAGAGCTTTGTATGAAAGCGCACACAGCGAAAGAGTTATAAGGAAACTACATTACTTGTCAAACTTTTCATCTTGCCTTCGCGAAAATATTAAGGGGATCTAGGTAAATTTCCCATTTATCTTGACCGTGGAACTATGAATATTATGTTCATATTTTAATGATTTTGGCACTTTGAAAACCGTTTATTGACTTGACATATAATTATCGCTTACTTGTGACTTGTGATTTTTATCGTGTACAAACCGCTAAATGCCATTTAAATGAAGTTATCTGTAGTGACCAGGTCTAAGTAACTCTCGCGTTGTCACGACATCATTGTAACGGTTCCATGATAACTCAACACAGTGACAATTCAACACACCTTTAAAAAGTGTTATAACCTAACCTACTTAACCCAGTTAATAAAGTTTGTGTTTCATCCCTTTCCATAACTTTATATAACTTTTAAAGATGTGATGAATTATCATTTTGATGATTTATCCGGTCACCCTCCATACTCCGATCGGGTATGCCATTGTCTCATTGGCTCCAAACGGTAGGGAGCAGTTGGGACTTTTGTGCGTTATTCATAAAAATAGATATGAAAAAAATTTCCCACTGACGATATTATTGTTGAAGTACCAGGATCGCATACTCCGCCAGCAGGGCGTTTAGAGTTTATACGGCCCTGCAGACATAAATACACAGTAAAAGCCCACCGGAGGCGCGTCTGTTAAACGATAGCATCAGCTGTCTGTTTCCGGTCCCGACTGCGCTAAATCAATAGGGAATTGTCAGAAATTTTAAACTACTCAAATCTTCTTTCGAATATTTCAAAATTCGGCATATCTATTCTTCATGTTATGGTCAGAATAGTTGCCTTCCAAACAGCTGCTCGGGGTTCGATTCTAGGCCAAAGCATTTTTTTAAATTATAAATTTTAAATAATACGTTTATTTTTCAAAATACTTGATATAAAAAACTCTTAATTTATTAAAAATCTGGTCAAATTATAATTTTTTTTGTTAGAAAATGGACTGAGGGCCTTCAACGAATAAATTAGCATTCGTAAGAAATATGACTTATATCAAAATGTTTTATTATGACGCCGGAAGTGTTTATTCAAATATTGATATTGACATTGACACACTGATATGATTCTGCATTGCGTCATGATATTATTTAATAGGAAAAGAACACGTTTTCTCGACATATTCTGAATGACTAATAATCACTTTTTTAACAGGATTATTTTTCTCCGTGTACCTATAAATACATAAAAATAATTTATTAACTATATTTCTATGTGTTATTAACAACTATGTACAATGTGACCTTAGAACGGGGTACCACAGTAAAGTTACATTACTTTCAACAGTTATTAAAAAAAAAATAAAAAAATTATAGTATAATTTTAATTTTTAGTCCAATGATTTTCAACATAAAAACAAATGAAAATAAAAACTAGAAAAATATTTTTTGATGTTCTAGATTACCTTAAATTAACGACGTTTTCAAAAAGTTTTCAATATTATTATGTTGTTACATGCGTAGGTACTTGGAATAAAAAGAATTTCATCAATTTAACCATGAAACGAAATGAATGAGTGATAAATGACATGGTACGATAAAATTAATCAAATATTTACGTGTTGTAAAATGTGGTGTATGTGATGAATGAAGACAGGGTCTAAGGAGAATGTTACTAACGGCGTAATAACTAAATGTAAATTTCTAATATCTCTTTAATTTGTCAACAACAACAAAAAATATATATTGTAAAGAAAATTGGCAAATTTTTTGTAAATACTTTCAGCTTTACAAATCCTATGATAATTATGCCCCACCATTTTCACTGGTCTGCGATAGTACACACATAATCATTACATTATAAGTACTGAAAAACATTGTAAAATACTGTTTTTTTAATGAAATATACTAAAAATATATTATAATGTCAAATACTTTATTTCGTCAAATTAAAAATATATATTTTTTAAATGTTCATACGATAAATTATTAGCAATGAAAGAGCCACTTTGCAGTCTCATCTTGTATTTATCAAAACTAGCGACATCCGAACAACTATTTTTTTTCAAATTAAAACTATAATAAATAATCTTTACCATCAAATATACTGATTTCATTTTCCTGTGTGTTATGCGTTCCTCCGTTTTAAATTTGGTTTGAATTAATGTGTCATTTTTCAAAATTGGAACTGATTATGTGAACAATTGAAAAAAGCGATAGGTAAGGTACCTACTTTTAACTGTAATGTGCGATAATTGCGTAGACTATCGATACATGGGTTAGATTTTAACCATTATAATGTAAATTAACGCTCCGTTCTCTGAACCAAAAAGATAGGTATTCGCAAATGTGACTTACGGAAGAGTTGATTGTGATGTTCGATGACATGGTTCTTTTGGCAGCGCTCGTATCGTGGAGGGATTCACAGGCACTCGTATAAAATTGAAGTAATAACTCTGGTTAAAATTCGAAAAGACACATCGGTTGTTTTCTCGGTACGGTGTTTTTGTCAATTATTATTGTCATTAGCTGACGTTTTTGCTACGGCGCGGGCGGCTCAATTCAACTCAAAGCAACACTGCGCAGATTCAAACCAGTAAAATTTGAATCCTAGCCTCCTTATTGGTTTTAGCGGAAAAAAATCAGCGTCACGAAATAAATTTTTTAACGGAGAATGATTTAAACTGTCATTTTCGAATTTCGAAACTGATTTGTAAAGAATTCAAATCATCCCGTGATTTTTCACTCTCTGCGCAAGTTTTATAAAAATGATATTACTTTTGTCTGCCCATCCTCAATAATTTCAAATCTAACTACCCGTATAATTAAGTTAGCGAAGCGAATTCCTATTTTAACTCGACCATTTGGCATTTCATCTGCATATAAATTTGTTTGTTACTTTCCATTTCCGGTTCATGATGGTGGCCTTGTTCGATATTACGTGGTTTCTACAAAGAGCTGTAAAATCAGAATAATTATTACTATGGTGACAACGGTGGAATTTGAAAAAATAATTGTCATTGAGACGGTGAAATTTCCTTGGACAAGTTGCATAATTCCTTATTTGAAAATAAACCTTGCATAAAATATGTTTGGTTTATAATTAAGTAGGTACCTACTTCCAAATCTTATTACTTAATTTACTTATGTTTTGATAAAGTAAACAAGATAAAATTAGAACCAAATACTTTTTTGGATGCGAGGTCTACTGTTCACAGAACTACTAGTGAAAAATTATATTGTGAAAACCAGTAAAAATATTTAAATTTATTTTTTAGGTTCCACAATGACCAGTCGTGTTCTGTTCTGTCAAATTGGTTGTATAATTCCTAGAAAGTGGTCAGAACTGTAATATTTGTCAAGTGTTATCTACAAGTGTGAGTACGTTGGAAACAATAGACTGATTTACATCACACAATGAATTTATACGAGGACAGAAATGGCTAACCGCCACATCCCAGTACGGAACCAGGGTTGTATGATGGTTTGTACGTTATAATAAATATTACAACTACAATGGGAATAAGACAGGGATGCACCAACGGAGGTTTTGTGAACACTTCGGTGCTCTCAAACGACAAAAAATATACTTGCTAAATTGCTAACTCATTAGGCTTATCTATATGCGGACGCATATAACTTATCCGATGTCCAAGCGCCATATGGCCTTACTCGAGGCAAAGAATAGATGTAGCCCTGCAAGTCAGATATGCTGCAAATCTTGCATTAGGTACTAAGTTTTGATAAAATGGATATTTCTATAGATAACTTATCCTTTTGGAATGCTATGGCTTATACCCTGAAAACTAAAAACAGCCTTAGTCACGTTGCCACTACGTGTTCAAGATACCACACTACAAAACAGATGTTCTAGTACAGCATACCACAACAAGAGGAATGCTGCTTTTGAATTTTTAAAACGGTGAACATATTTAATTACTCTCTAAATAACCTTAAAACTTTTAAATTAACTATTTTCCTAAAGGAATTTGTAAAATAAGAAATCTTGCACTGTAAAATGGCTAAAGACGGGTTTTTCACAAAATTTAAACAATTCATCAAATTTCGTAGTTGAAGTTCTGTGAAAGTTCTATTCAAGTTTTGTTATTATTTCAGTTTTCTCTGGTTATGATATTGTGTGATCCCACAAGTTTCCGCAGCAAGCCCGCTCCTTTAATGAGCCTAGTCAGAAGCAGTGAAGTAATATATTAACAAGTCATTGATCGGTTGTTACAATAGTCAATTCCTTATGGTTGCGGAGACCTGTAATATAATGGCTAACAATATTTGCGCGGCGAGTCTGCTACCTCCAAAAGCAGTAAAGATACATTATTTACAGGAGTAAATGATTAAGATGATGAGATGATGAGAAGGATTGTGCATTGTACAAACAGACCGAGATAATGAAAAATCTTTCTGATTGCAGACCCCTGCACTACAGGGCTAACAATGTTTCCACGGTGTGAACGGTGTGATTCCACATGGTTCCGCAGCGAGCCCGCTCCCTTAATGAGCCTAGTCAGAAGCAGTGAAGGCATATTATACAAAGTCATTGGTCTGTTGTAACAATAGTCAATTCTTTGGTTGCGGAGGTCTGCACTACAATGGCTAACAATGTTTCCTCGGCGAGCCTACTACCTCCAAAAGCAGTAAAGATACATTATTTACTCCTAGTTCTATTGGTACAATGAACAATCCTTCTGGTTGCGTACCCCTGCTCTATAAGGCTAAAAATGTTTCCGCGATGAGAGCATTGTGATCCCACATGTTTCCGCAGCGAGCCCGCTCCCTTAATGAGCCTAGTCAGAAGCAGTGAAGTCGTATAATACTAAGTCATTGGTTTGCTGTTACAATAGTCAATTCCTTGGTTGCGGAGGTCTGCACTACAATGGCTAACAATGTTTCCACGGTGAGTCTGCTACCTCCAAAAGTAGTAAAGATACATTATTTACTCCTCGGTCTGTTTGCTCAATGAACAATCCTTCTTGTTGCGGGCCCCTGCACTATAGGACTAACAATGTTTCCGTGGTGCGAGCTTTTGTGTTCCCACATATTTCTGCAGCGAGTCAGCTCCTTTAATGAGCCTAGTCAGCAGCAGTGAAGTCATATTATACTAAGTCATTGGTCTGTTGTTACAATAGTCAATTCCTTATGGTTGCGGAGGTCTGAGCTACAGTGGCTAACAATGTTTCCGCGGCGAGTCCACCTCCAAAAGCAGTAAAGATACATTATTTACTTCTAGGTCTGTTGGTACAGTGAACAATCCTTTTGGTTGCGGACCCCTGCACTACAGGGCTAACAATGTTTCCGCGGTGTGAGCGGTGTGATCCCACATGTTTCCGCAGCGAGCCTGCTCCCTTAATGAGCCTAGCCAAAAGTAGTGAAGGTGTATTTATTTGTTATTTGCCGCCATTGTTCGAACTGTTTACGAAATACATTCCATGTTTGCCAATTTTGCCGAAAAGAGAGTTAAAACCCAACGGGGGGCTTATCTGCGAATAAATTAGCCGATCCCAATTTTATAATGCTGAAAGATGGGCTAGATTGTGCCATTATGCTTCTAGGGGTCTCATATTTTTAACACGATTGCTCTAGATTCACGGATTAAATACGATTATATGAATTCACAGCAGTTGTCGTTAGTTATTTAGGTAAATCCAGGGAATATTTTATTTCGCATGGAGTATTCAATGCATAATAAATATACCTACCGGATGTTATTATAAGCATTCGTTTTATGCTTTATTATAATGCTTCCCCTAAATCCTTCTTTCTTGGTAAGATCTAGTTTTCTAATAAAAAATATTATATTTTACTATATAACATATGAGGTACGGGGTATTAAATTTTATGTATGAACTCTTGTCGGGGCTATTAAGATCCTCTTATTTCTTCATATGAAGCGGTTACTTTGTGATGTGACATTATAATTTAAAATTAAACAGTAACTTTGTAAACATCACTTATAAGTGATGATAAGTGATGTTTACAAAGTTACTGTTTAATTTTAAATTAAGATCCTCTTAGGTTAAAGTGGGGCAAGGCAAATATTATGCCGTTATTGGGAAAAAAGGTTCTATCTTTTGTTCTGAAATAAAAGAGTTTTCTATGACCAATCATATAATGTATATTAAACCAAAACAAATTACGAATTAGTAGTCAGCATTTGAAAACTAAATATCAAACAATCATCATACCTGTGGACCCGACATAAAATTGAGTTAATCTAACAAACTGCGTAGAAAGTACGTGGAACAACTCGAATAGTCAGAGCAGGATCTCTCGTAAGTCACGATTCTGAATCCAACCACAGCATCCAACTAAAGCATCCCGCGGAGCTGATTCCTTTTTCTTTGATTCCATTTGCCTCCGCGTGATAATTAAATAGGTACTTCATCATCTCCAGCAGCAGATGGCTTTCGATTCGCAAGGGATAAGCAAAAACTCCCGGTTTCACTCAGCACACTTTACATTAAAAACGAAAAGAAAATACTCATTTTGAAAATACCAAACGCCGACAATCATCCTTAACCACAAGGATTGCCCAAAAGTTAAAAAAGCAAGTCAATCACTTTTATTATGTAACATAATCAAATCGTCGTTGTACACCCAAAACGGCGAGAATTCAAGAAGTGACGTTACTGGTGGAAACGGTGCCAAAAATTCACCAAAAAATGTTGCCAGTCAAATTCAAGCTTGTGAATTAATTCCTTCAATGGCCAGGTAAAGTCATGAAAATAATTATTTTCGACAATAGGAATTATTTTTGTGACAACTAAAGCAGACCCGCGAATATCACGCGATAGTGTGAATGAGGTCGTCTCTAATTTTTTTTAATTTTAATTTAATTAAGTCGCAAATTTCATGTGTACATTTAAAAAGAATTTTAAATTATTTGTGCTATCTAAGGATTTCCAACATATTTTTTCATCTTTGTCCTTTTAAATTGTGGCATAATATTTTGCATATGTTTATTTTTTCATCCTTTTCCTTTTATAATGTAATTTTTTTCTCTTTCTTTCTTCTCTCTTTTTTAAAATAATAGTTTATTTCATTTTTTCTTGCAATTAAATATCAATGTATATCATGGTCACCCTACATGTTTATTACATTATGTAATGTATTGGCTGGAATTAGATTAATAGGTATCGTATAGGTACCCAATTCGTAGAAATGTTAATGTAACAATGTTGTTCTCTTAATATATAATATTTACGCTATTTTTTATTTTTATAATTTTGTAAAATTATTAACCTCAACACAGGCTTGTCCTAGTGAGGTTAAAAATTCTGACGTAAAAAAGATATAATGTAAAGAAAAAATAAATAAATACAAATCTATAGCATTGTTCTTATATTAATGAAATTGTGCACCTTCAAAAAAGGTCTCCGTCTACATCTGATATCGACAAATCGTTAAAATTTAGATAAACTTGTTCAAGGTACATTGCATCACACAAGTATTAATAATTCCGAAGTTATTTCGTTTTCAAGAAGCTTTTGACCTTACTAACACATTTCCTTTAATCTTTTGATATTAAATCATTTAAAAGCATGACTCCTGATTTCGGAACGTTTGCTTCGTTAATTGAATTTTCTACCACTCAACAGAATGTTTCATGATGTCGGGATAATGAAAGCTTTTGTAATCCCTAATTAAAAATAAATCCACCTATTAAATACATATAAATTCAATTTATTCCAAATAATCCACTAAACGTTTTCTAAGTAGGTATTCATTCCCTTATTCCAAAAATCTAGCAAAATTTTGTATTCTTTTAATCGGCGTACGGTCCACAGGACCATGTCAGCGTCCCCTCCCTCCCATGGTACAGTGAAATTCTGCTTAATTCACGACTTTAATTATCATTTTGTCTATCGAGCGATGCATCTCTTTTACTTCATCAAAATAAGGATAATTTTCCCGTGGTGGTTAAGGTCCTTACTAAATCCTTTATATCAATGAATATGTAGCGGTTACGTCACCGCTCTTAGGGTCATCATATCATAACCAGACCGCACGAGTAAAAAAGCTGAATTAACAATCAGACTTACAAAACTTCAATTGAAATATCGGTACCGCGATACGTAAACTGCTGATAAGAGAATGTTTGCATACAGGGTGATGCAAATGTTCATACAATCAACCGAGTCAGCGATCCTGCGGGTTCGACATCCAGATGATACTCCAACCCGTGGCAGACAAGAAAAAAGGAATCAGCAGCTATATAAGCAGTGGAGGACCTAAGTACATCATCATTCCAGTCAAGTACACGGAAGACCTCACATCTTCGCCAGTGCTGAACGCATCCGCGAGGCCGGTCTTCACGACTCCATCGCCGCCATCGTCGTCTACACCTAATATCATCGTCATCGGACCAGAGCCATCTCCCAACGGCGCAATTATACTAACTTAAAATAAACACTGACACAACACCATCATTATCTTTAATTGTCACACAAACAAGATCCTACAAATACATGTCATCATCATTAAGACCTCGTAAGTCTGTTTTAGAAAAATGTCGAAGAGAACAAAAAAATACCAAAAATTTATTTTTGAGAAATAAAAATACAAATTGAATTTGTTTCGTAAGCTTATGGTATTACCGTCATTATGCTTGTGTGAAAATATTGTTAATTTTGCTTAGTAAAATACTTTTTATAGAGGTTTTTATGTAACTTTTTAAGAATCTTACCAGGTATTATTAAATAGATTTAATAACTCGGGATAACTGAGGTGGCAAAAACAGTTTTTTAAAGTGTGTTAAAATTTAAAAAAAACACATTACACTTGAAGAAAAAATTAAACAGTACAACATTAGTTAGAACCCAAATAAAATTAGAAAATGACTACACTATTCATGCTTCAAGGTATCATAAAATAAATTATAATCATAATCACACTTTTCAGCTGCTGCAGATGATTAAATTTTTATTTTTTTATATTTCCTCTACTCCGTGTAAAGTGGTTTTAACTGATTATGTGAACATCTATCGATTTTTTTATCAAATCTCTTTTCTAAAATAGTCCGGTGGTCAGAGTATTTTAGTTTTAAAAATATTTTCTCAAGTAAAGGCTTTCATATTAGTGATGGTCGGGTAACCTACTTTTGATCCGGGACGAATAGACCTTAAAAATCGAACTGCAAATAGTCTTCAAAAAATTATGCCAAAGATATTCAACTTCATAATGTTTCGGTGTAATTCGAGCTGATTTGCAGGCATCTATTAAATGCGAGCCTTTGAAATTAGAAAATAAATAGACGAATATAATTCCTAGTGCTAGGAATTTTTAATAGGTTTAAAAACGATTTTTTTTTGTAGAAGAAACTTCAAATTAGCCAAAAATTGGACTTACGAGGTCTTAAGGCGAAGCTTAATGCTAAATCATTATTTTTATTAATCTTTACAACGAATTGGTGTACATTACGAATACCAAAAAATATGCTTAAGATAAATTGAAGTTATTCCTATCGTTTCGCTTGTAGAATTCAAATAAAATAATAAATTACTCAATAAAAAACATAAATTTAAACTACTAAAAAAATATTTTTTCAATAAAAATGTATGACCGCGTAAAGAAAACAATTTTAAAAAAATACTCTATTATAGCTAAGGTGATCTGTGACAGTTTCACTTGATTAACTGTGTTGCTTTCTTATAAAATTATTAACAAAATAAATAAAAACCAGTTTTGTGTTTAAAATCGAACGTTTCTAGACTCCGTTTGTCAAGCGATTTTAATGCCTATTACCTACGATATAAGCTATACCAAGAATATACACATTTTTGGCTTGTAGTTTCCTATTAATAGTAAGGTGACGATACATTAAATTCAATGAATACAATTATTAAATTTATGTGTGTTCACAATGTGTGTAAACTGCATTCCTCCAAAATGCAACACAATTATAATTGCATGGATTTTGCACGTGCTGAATTCACTGTGAAAAATGCACTTTTCTGACAGCAAAAAGTGCGAAAATGGAGCTTCATTGTCGCCCATGATTGCATACAATTTTACGATATTTTCAATTTCAAACGTACATTCATTTATGGCTGTACAATTGTCACGAGTATTACTACCATTTACTTTCATAAAAATTTAAAAACGTTTTACTGTGAAATATTTTGTGTATAACGTCGGAGGAACGTCATTTTTAGCACTTTGTGAAGTAAATTATTGTCATGATTATGCTGCCAAATTTTTAAAAGAATTTGTTGAAAACATATTCTCATAAAAGAGGCATAAAATCAAAGATAGCAATCTAAAGCTCAGGTATTTTGTGTAAACAAGAAAAAAATATTTATTTTGTTTTCAAGCGAAAATGTTGATCAAATTCGAGAACATTGGTTGAAACAGTACATAATCAAAATTATGCCCAAACATTTTGACCCATAAAGTCTCCAGTGTCTTAAAAATTATCATTGTACTGCACCTACACCTACGCCAGTGACATTCGACTGTAAATGCCGGTTTCCTCTCGGGGGTACCTTGGGTAAGGATTTGCAAAGAAACACAACTTGCGAATGTCGTCGGACAACTGACTGGTTGTGCCAGTTGTTTGCATATTTATTGAGTTCAAATTCAACACGTGTTAATGTAATTCTTATCTCTAAACAGGATGCATAAGAGCATTAAGGAACCCAGAAAAATAACCAAATTTTAATTACTACGGTTCAATCCCATTTGACACACGATACGTGTCCGGTGATAAGCTTCAAAAGGGATTAGGCGTCGTTAAATGCGTGATAACACTAAATATTCATTTTCTTAATTATATTAATAATTATGTAGGTACATCCACCTGCTACAATCCCTGGTACAATCATAAATGAAGAAGTTGACAAATATTAAATTTATATTTTGTAACGTTCCAATAAATTTGGGTTTCTTTGTGTATGTATCAGTGACGACCTACATGGCCGATCGGTCAGCTAAAAAATATATATTATTATTTATTTATTAGTTTACAGATTACAAAAATGAAAGGAAAGAAAAAATGTGAACTTACTGGAGTACTCTGTTCAAAGTTCACATTGTTGGTAGGTTATATTTCTGAAATTTCTCTATCTGAGGGAGTATAGCTAGTACTCTTGTGTATGAACCATCTACTGTCCAAAAGGGATGTGCACATAGCAATACATTTCATCAAACTGATAGTTGATGGTTTAAAAACTCGGTTATCTTGGAGAGCATTCATTTTTATGTTCCCGATGGTTATCTCTAAACTGTCTTATCTCCCAGCCTGTAGGACCAACATACCAATGGTCATGTCATCCTTATGAAATCAAGCCAGAATATTAACGACATAAGTGAAGTATCCGTGCACATAAATATGCGCGGTGTATTGGATAATTTGCCCTATCAAATATCTAAAATAAAGTGAGAATCATTACGACATAATTGATAAAGTCGTGTAAAAACAATATTTGGCGCACGGCCCGGCGTAATTGATGGACCTACAATCGACTTTGTCTTAGCAGGCCTAAAAAATCAATCATTTCGATAGTTTATTTTAAATTATTTCTGATGCACGTATTACTAAATTCTCAAATTTTTCTAGATGGATCCCTTGGCAAGTTACTAATTCATTGTCTAGAAAAATAAAATCTGATACTCACCGCTAATTTCATGATCGAAAAATGATTATAAAATTTTCAAACCGTTATACATAAAATATTTGAATGGTAAGCTCCAGTTTTGATTGATCTTAAATATAAATAACTTACACCCGTAGGGATCCGTGTAGAAACATTTGCGATTTTAGTAATACGGTACAGTTGATACATTTTTTAATCTTCTATTACATATATAAATACTTATGTTATTACACTTTATTCACTTGCTTTAAAATTGATATTTTGTAATGTTTTTGAAATAATAATAATGAATGTTGACATTTTGGAAACATCAATTTATTGAGCACATATAATATAAGGTAGGTATATTGGAAAGTAAATAATACTTCTTACGAACTATGTAAATAAAAAAGAGTACATTATTAAAAATAAAATGAATACCCTAATAGTTATAGGTAGATAGTGAACAGAGAGGAAGAGCTTATTATATTATGTTTGTGTATGAGTTATAATACTTGGAAGAGAATAATGTTCACCCAGACCCAGCGTGGAAGATACTATCAGCTGCTGCATCACTATTTGTGAGACAATCATTAAAACAAAGATTTTTTAAAATTGGCTCCACACAGGAGGTTATGAGCAAAATAATTTCCTTCAGGGCTTATGTCATCTTTAGGGATTCTGTGTAAAGAGTTTTTGTAAAGAAAGTGGTGTGTGGTAGGTCTCAGGTCGAAAGAGTTCTCTTGAGAGTTAAAAAATCTCCATCATCCAGTTTATTCACATCCCGCCCAAAACTTAGACAATCCTCAGACGAAGAAACCCGGACAACCCTGCTAAGTCAACAAACGTAGCGAACCATTTGGAATGACCTATGTCAGAGGTGTTGGTTATCCAATGAATGGATATATAGACAATGAATGGGTCCCGGGACGGCGGTACCCAAACGCACCAAGCACAATTTTATAATGAAAAATCTATAACTTTAACGAAATATAAAAACGCCGTTTTTCTCTAACTTATCGCCAATTTAATTTTTAATTTGAATGGTTTATCAATTTGTAAAATTAGGAGTTAAGGAAAATAAATTCTCTCAATAATCAGACAGCTTAGTTAAATCCACCCAAAACGTTTTACAAACTGCCAGTTATGTTTGTTTAATTAACCCCACTGGGTGTCAAACTTCCTCAATTTCTATTTGCGTCAAACTTTTCTATAGCCGTTTCCACTTGCAAAATTTTCCATGGACTAATTCCATCCTTCCAGGGTTCAAAGAGCTGTCGATCAGGCCACAGTGCACGTATATCCCAGGTTCTAGACAAAGCGGAGTTGCTGGAGCCTTTCGCTCACAATTTAGTGTTTGGCCAACTTTAAAAGCAAAAGAATTCCAAATAAAAAAGGATAATTATGACTGGACTCATCCATCATCTTCCTTTCAATAAGTTTCTGAGTAAGACTGCAGCTTTAAAGATCAAGTTACTCAATAATTTATCAATACGCTATTCTGCCAGTATCTATGGTATGTTACGCGGATGTTTTCAGTTTTATAGGTACCAGTATTTTTTTTATTGGCGTGAGTTGAAAATCAAATTTATGTTTGTTTGTCACATGCATTTGTGTATTTTTTTCCAAATTAGCTTTTTGGTACAAATATCAATATATTTTAAATATCGTCTTTTAGTAAGTAGGTAGATATCCACTAGTGGAAAATGGTAAACAAAAATTTTTAGGGGTTAAGACTTGTTGGATAAACTGTCAATGATAAGTCACAGAAATACCAAAATCTAACAAAATTGTAGAAAGGAAATGTGAATTTTGAATTTATTTTAAAATTTATTATATTTACTATTTATTATATTAAAAAATATTTTTTTTCGAGTGCCCAAATTGGTAACGCTGGCTAAACCTTATGAGATACATCAAAATAATCTACTACAGAATTCAATATTTTAAAAAAGCCTACAGAAAATTCAGTGATGGTGTATCTCAATCTCCTAAGAAAAACGAATAGTAATCAATTTTATCGGATACATACATAATGGGTTATTTGCGAAGCTATTTTGACCAATATAATATTGATTATTATCCAATTAAATATGTCAGTTATGTTGGGAATTTAATAAAGAAAAAAATTGCCGCTTGCAGCAGATCATTTAAATGAATATCTTCGAAGATATCATAGATTTAAAATTACGCGCAACAAAAAAAAAAGTCAAGAAGTTTCCTTGACCCATATAGTTTCAATCCTTAACAAATTACTCATTTTATTTACTTTATCAGTAAGCTGTGTAAAAAAATGTATGTTTACAATAAAATATTAATAGAAAAAAAAACACATTATGTAACGTAACATTTTTGCTTAACGCACTTTTTGGAACTATAAACTGTAAGCGCCAACAAAAAGATCGAATAGTTCATATATCTAAATCACTCGTTCACTTATGAGGCCTCAATACACGTTGCACCTGTGCGAATCCGGGGTGGGTCGCTAGTTTAATGATGAAATTACGCTATCTACTTAAGGCGATGCACTACATCGTGTAATATTTTAAATTGAGCCGCTATCAATAACAACCCTTACGTAGATGGCGATAAGGTTTAAATTCCCGCTTAACACCATCCGTCTGTTTTGATTTATGCAAGAAAAACAATGGCCAAAAAGTGCCTTTTATTTTATTTTGTGGATTTTCAGGTATAAATATTTAATAAATAACTTGATTTGCCACATTATACAATAAAATCATAATCGAAAATGGGTTCGTAAGTAGGAGATTTTGAACTTTAAAGCAATTTTCATAGGTCTTTATATTATTTTTTTCTGGGCTTATAAACAGACTTATCTAAAAAATACTCGATTATTTCAAAGGCCAAGATGTATTCTACTAGCAGTATTTAATTAAAGCATCTGAAGCATTTCTAGGCATTTCTCTTACCAAATTTTCAAACCAAAAACACATGATTTTGCATTACTACGTATGGCATCGCCTTAAAATATATGTTTTAATAATTATGTTGCATAATTGATGTATGTAACAAGACATTAGTAGGAAGATATATAGGTATTATATGAAGGTAACCATATCAACTACTGAGAGTACCTTTGCAACACTGTACGGAGTCATGTCATAATAGATTTACATGTCACTCTGATAACTTGTGATATACGTGTTGCTATTTTCGAGTAGCCTAACACTACAGGTGTAGTGCAGAGGAGGCAGCATAGCGGAAAGTGTGGCAACATATCCCTAGAATCTCGAGGACACAGGCACGAAATCATTTTTTTTTTAAATCAAGTATTGAATTTTGAACACAAAAACAATGCTGAGAATAATAATATTCCACTTTAAGACACGAGAAAACCTTTCGGCTAAGATTTGCCTCGCATCCAGGTAACCATTTTGGAATCAAAGTGCAAATATGGTTAAGTTACGAAACTTTCCTAAAGGGTCGTGGCGAACTCATCGTCAGACTAAACCTAAATATTAAACAATATCAGAGTTCTCTCTCAGAATACCTGAGTCTCACTAAACCGCATACAACTCACGGTACGTTCCATTCGGGAATATACTCTCAGTATCGCCCTGGTGTAAGATGACCATTCAGAATTGAAACTTTGACCAGATCTGAATAGCCAGTTTAATCTTTCCCCTCCCCACTACCTTCAGCCTAACAATATACCCCGATTGGGGGTGCTGTAGTCTCACTGGCTTCACACGGTTGGGAGCAGTTGGGACTGTTGTGCGGTTTCGCATTTAAAAATATATATTTTTCAAAAACAGTGACAGTAACCAATACATTTTAAAAGCAATAAAAAGAATTACAAAAAAACTATTTGGTTTTATAAATATATATAAGATTACATGTGGGACAAAAAAGTTTACACGTACCTAGGTACATACAGTTAATGGTCAAATAATAGTTCATGCTTAAATTCGGTTCCACGATAACTCAACACAGTGACAATTCAACACACTTTTAAAAAGTGATAAAAAGTCATTAGAAACGATGAAAAAAATTTTTTTAACCTAACCTAACCTACATAACCCAGTTAATAAAGTTTTTTTGTTTCATCACTTTCCATGACTTTATATAACTTTTTAAAGATGTGATGAATTATCATTGTGATGTTTTATCCGGTTACCGAACAAAACATTCATTCGTCCACCAATAATGAATAACACAAATAAATCATGTGTAACCATTTCAGAAGCCGATTTTTTTACATTAGCTCAACACAGGAGGCTATGAGGAAAATAATTTCGCTCGTGGCCATGACATTACTTTGGGGATGCTGTGTGGAAGGTATTTTTAAAGAAATACCTTCAATCTCTTCTAAGTCTGAACTCGACTCCAATTTTCATTATAATTTTGTAATTTGCCTATTTAAATAAAATTAATATATAAATTCTCCTTTCATTTCTCAATAATTTTAAATGATGGCCAAGAACACCCTTGAAGGGTGAAAGCCAGAAATAATGGAAAAAAAAGAGAAGTTCTTGGAAGGAATCTTTTTGGGAAGGTGTGTCTAGAAGTGAAGGACGTATGAATTCATTCTTCCCACTGCAGTGCAAGGCAATGGGTCTAGAAAGTCCTGCTGGAGAGGTCAAAAGATCTCCCTCAACCAGTATCTCCAGATGCGGTCCTCCCCGAAGAAGATGGACAGATGCATTCGTCACCAAGACGTAAACAAACCTCACCCCATGAACCCGGGCACCCCAAACATAGCAAACCACTTGGGGTACAGGATACAGGAGACCGCCAACTATCCATATTTATAAACGAATGTTCCCTTCAGTATTTTCATCACTTTTATACAGTTTTCTGTGTATTTCAAAAGCATAATACATAATATTTTTTAATTTTCCTTAAAAACAAATACTATTTTAGAAACTAGATGAAATTAAATTTCCGGTGTATGCACTTAAAATAAACATTTCTATTTCTGAATAATAAAATTTTAATATCAAACGGGAAAAGGGATGTCAATAACGCTAACCACATTTTTATTTATCTTTTTTACTCCAATCATAGAAAAATTGAGAGAACTAGATATTTCGAAAACACCTTCGTTTTATTTGGGGAATTTTATTTTTATAATATATTTATAAAACTGTACCTTTACATAATAATAATTCATTTTAATTAAACTAATTTAAGTTAAACCGATTGTTACGATAGCAGCGCGAAATATGAATTATTCATTTTGGCTATTTTCAGAATTATATTAATTGATTCCAGTGTAAATATTTGAGACAAACTATTTTTTGTTTCTAACGTCAAAAAAAAGTATTTCCACGTGACGTTTTAACACATTTGTTTAGTACGCTATTTTTTTATTAATTGAAACGTCATTTTTTAATATTTATTGCCACTAATGGATAGCATGACCTTTCATACATTCTGAATTACAGAATTATTTTATTTTCATATCATTTTAAAATTTCAGTATTATAATATATAATTTTCTTCGTATCCTCTGTAGTTATTTGATCAAAAGTATAAAGCATCATTACGCCGACATCATCATGACAATGTGGTGGTGCTTCAGAGCCTAGTCCATTATTTCAACATTAATCTGGAATAAACATTTATAGTTACAGAACAGCCTTGCCGTAAGTAACGGAATAATGTCACTTAATGTTCATGATGTAATATTATTTATTGGTTTCATTGCAAGTTCGTCTCCAAAGTTACATCTGTTACAAAAAGATTGTGAATTTAATTTGTTAGCGTTAAAAACTTTTTACTATGATGTTAACCCTTCAGGCTAATTTGTTCGCTTTTGGTAACAGCTCAATGTTCACATAAAAATAGTTGTGTAATAATTAAACGGGGTTAGAAATAGAAAACACCACGCTATATATCCAAATCCAGAAGTTAACCACAGAAGAATTAAAATATACACTTCTAAAAGACCAAACTTTCAGACCGAAATTTGGGAAATAATTATGAAATTTCGTGAATTATTTATTCATTATTCTCTAAATAGTATAAAGTCTGTTTGTGAGCTTAGTTCTTCTAAACTGCGCAACGGATTTTGATAAGGTTTTCACTATCGATTTGAGAATTTCTTCCGAAAGGTTAACGTATATAAAACATGCATACTTATTTATAGAAAGTAGAGAAAAGTGGATGTTTTATAATCAAGTCGTAAAAATATGTTTTCGGGCACTACATTATTAACGCCTGCTAAACCTTATGAGATACATCAAAATAATGTACTATAGAATTGTATGTCTTAAAAAAGGATTAAAGAAAAGTCTGAGATGGTACATGTCTATATCCTAAGGATAACCCCCATCAACGCCGGGTACGCGTCAGCTAGTTCTAACTAAAAAAATAAGGTCGTAATAATGTTCATAATATATTTGTCTAATAAAATGTATATGTGTGTATGTGGTTTTTTTTCTTTGTCGGTAATTTTAGGTTTTTGTGAGCTATTTTTAAACCTTTTTGGGTAAGAATCTGTGAGACTGTGTGTCCAAGAGTAACGGACGTATGCATCCATTCCTCACACTGCAGTGCAAGGCAATCGGTCGAGAAAGTCCTGCTGGAGAGGTCAAAAGATCTCCGTCAACCAGTATCTACCGATCCTGGTTAATTGTGTTGGCATTCAAATCGTATTTCAAAAATTAAATGTTTATTTCTAAAAATGAAATTTTTACGTGTATTTCATCCCCTTTCAAAATTAATTTTTAATTTACGGTAAGTTCATAAAAATTCAATTTATTTGGATTTTATTTCATTTTAAGGCTGCAATACTCCAACCTTCCTAGAAAATACGCCAGAGAACTGAAGGATTAACTTAATTGCATCTGCATTATACTGCAACAAGCCAGTGAAGTAGAAGTATAAGAAGATAGTTCGGTTAGGTTATGTTGTAAAAATTTGAAAATACATTAGTGCCACAGACATATGAATATTTCTATGATTAGTGCATTCTTTTCGAATGGTCATAATAATATACTCTATGATTAGTGCATTCTTTTCGAATGGTCATAATAATATACTCTATGATTAGTGCATTCTTTTCGAATGGTCATAATAATATACGTTGTTTTATACGCCTCAGAATTACTTATTTCCTTCACCTGTCAACACAATGCATCAGGATTGGTAGCAAAAATCCGTTATAACTAACGCGTTCTTTACCAACTTTTTAGTAACCACTTCTACACTCAGTTCGTCTATTATTAAGTTTTCTGCAATCTTTGTAACGTAAACGTCAAACTCATCACTTGCTCAAATAAATATTCAAAAATATACCTACATGATTTTATTTAGTTGTCAAAGTGTTTTGCTCTGTGTGGGAATTCTGTTGATAAAGGCTTTTACCCATGTTTCTGATTCAAATACTTGAAGTCACAAGATTGTCGAAAAATTATTTTTGATAAACTATTTTAGAAGTTTATATGCGAAAACGTTTGCAACCCGTGTATGCTAAAAGAGATCATCTGATTTGTCCTGAATAAAAAAAATCAGTCATTTTCATCACGTGTGTGCAGATTGGAGAGTAATATTATGCATGTGCAATGAGCATACAAAAAAATGGCTTTGTCTTCCGCTATTACAATTCTATTTTTCGTAAAATTAAATTTGTAAAAAAAGTTTAAATTTGAAATTAAATTTCATTAAATGAAATTGGCACATGTTTTTAGCAATGATTTTCTAGGTAAATGCAGTTATTTTCAACTGACTATGAGATTTTTTTTAAATTTGTTATAGAGCTATAAAATTTGCTACTTTCCGAAAAAAAATAAAAGAAAATACCAACATTAATCTTCAAATATGTAAAAAAAATAAAAAATTGTGTTGAAAGTCGAAATTTGGTTTATTGTATTAATACAATAAATATTAATACATAGTCAATATAACTTATCTATATTTTTTTCTTTGCCACTTCTCGAATGACTAAGGAACTCTAACAAATTCCAACCAGCCATTTCGCAGTAGTTTTCCGTTAGTTGTTTGAACTGTGAGCAAAGAGAGACTTTACATTCAGACTAATGCATTCATGACATTCACCTGGTAAGTCATTTCTAGGAATTACTCCTGCAAAGAGCACTGAAATAGAGATGCGTCAACATTTGACCAGGAGTTTTTGTTGAATTTTCTAGTAGAACATTGTTTTCTCTTATTATGGAAGAGCTAGGCATCCACATTAGGCTTTCAACCTTTTAGGATACTTTGGACACAATGCTCGCCAAACTGAGGTCTTGGAAAAACTCATCGTCACTGGCAAAGTGAAAAGTAAGAGAAGCAGAGCAAGGTCACAATTGCGCTAGAGTGACTAAGTATCACTGGCGTCTGGTACGTCGGTATCCTTGGCTCTCCGCAGCGCAGAACTGCGAGGAGTGGAGGACCATTGACAACAATGGACATTTGAGTAAAGGGTCGCGATCCTCCGCAAATAAGATCTTGCCTTGACAGAGAACCTTTTAATAAAATAGTGGCCTGTGATATTTACGCACATGCTCGTTGTTTTTATGCCACTTAATATTATTATCCTCTTGTTGGCGTATCTCTTTTTGTTAATAAGGGAATACTCTTTTTTCTCCAAGGATTCACTGGATGATAATCGAATTCACCCTAAAAAGTAATGTTTTAATCAACGTACTCAGCACGAATTCCGTGAATAAATAATGAGTAAAATTTTAACAGATTCAAAAAGATTCCAGACTGGCCATTTGGAAAGATAACCATATAATGAAAAAAATGTACAAAGCTACCCTTCGCTGGGCCTAAAGTGTACCCACCAAGTGGTCTCGTGTCGGTTCGGAATATCATATTAAATCCCCTCAGTTGCAGAAACCGTTTAAAATTAAAATACGACAGTGAATGGAACGGGTTATGCCGGGGCTCTGTCCCGAATTTGCATAATATAATATGAAATAATACCTGCCACCAAGGGAAGAATTGGAAACGGAATGGCTAAACAGTCCACTTTATGTGTAAGGCTCAGTGACTTAACCAAATATTTAACTTATTTTTACCGAAAGACATTTAAAATAAAATTATAAATATATTATTTTTTAATTTAATCTACTCAACGTTTTAAATATATAAAAAAACGCTCAAAACTGATCGGAACCAATGAGACTGTAGTAATCCCCAGAGGTGTGCATTCCCATACAGGCACATAAGCACTGCCTACCCTACCTTACTAGCAAAAAAATATAAATAATGTTAAAACTTATTGCAAGAAATCAATGCATTTTTTCAAAATTACGCTTAAAGTTCGAGATACAAACCGCGGCAACTCGCGCACTCTCACTCTCGTGAGAGTATCCAATGTTCAATGAAGTTATAATAGACAAAATATGTACACGTGTGCTTTGTGCGAGATATAACTCGTTTGTGTTAGTGTCTAAACAAGCAGATCTTTTCAAAACAAATTGCGACGGCCAGCAAATATGGCAATTAGTGCCATCTCTTGGGAGGTACATATATTAATTAGTACAGCTTTACTAAGGAAATAAGGATAACTAGCAGATAAAAACCCGCTGCCACGGCTTTTTGTTGCTAGCCCCTGCAGACGCCTTTCTGATGGGCTTCGCCTAATCTAGTAAAGTTCCCTGAGAGTATTGTTTTGCCTCTTTGTATGTAGAATGTGTGCAAAAATTTAGTTATCTCATAGGTACCTATTCATTTTTCTAACCGAATTTGCGTTTGCGAATTCCTACTACAGTAATACAGTAATATATTTGGGGATTTGGTAGTGAGATAATGACAGGTGTGGTTGTGATATCACAGCGTTTATTTGAGTCAGTAGACCAATGACGATGGTATCAGGTGTAAGCGGCGATGATGGCGGTGGAGTTGTCGATGATGTCGGTTGGACACCGCGTTGGTGGAGATCTTGAAGATGTGTTCAGCACTGTCGAAGACTTGGAATCTTCCGGGTACTCCAGTGTGAAATAGGATTTCCGAAGGTATGATTGACCTGGTCAGTCCAGCGCAGTCCAGGGATGATATTCGAGGCCAGGGCGCTGACGTAATCACGTGGAGTTACATTTTGAATCGATAAGCTCTATGAAATTCGTTCCAGTAGATGATTAAAGGAAGTGATAGACATCCTAAAATAATTAAAGAACTTTAGTTAATCACTTCCCAACTCGCCAATTAACACTGAAAGTTCCTACAGAAAATCTTTCACCCAAAATTTCATTTTTTTCCTTCTTTTTAATAAGTACCACATGACAACAAGAGCTTCATCATCGTCCATTGCGAGTATGATCCGATTTTAAAACGGATCCGTTTTTAAAACGGAGGTGTGAACAGGGCCGTAGAGCATCCGTTTTTAAAACGGGACCCGCCTCCGATTTGAAAACGGAAGTGGGAACGGGCCCTTAGTAGGCAGCGAGCAGTCCATTTTAGTGCGTAGAGAATTTTCAGGCGTGTAGGTAGGTGTGCGCCGAATGATAGCATCGTATCTAGAGAGTTTTAGCTATGATGCGTTTGCATGGTCGAACGTTCCTGAATATTCTAGTAGCATCGCTACATATGTATGTCGTATAACTTTCGTTCATTTACAATAAACTGAACAAATGAAAATTAATTTATATTAGCATTTCCTGTTTCTGCGAATTTTTTTGTATGTTCCGTTTCCGTTTCAAGATGCTGATCGTTTTAATGGTTCAGTAAAGATTATATTTTCAAATGTGAAATCGTCACATTTATTTACATTCTTTAATCGCATTTTTAAAAGAAAGTTCTCATTGGAATAGTGATGTATAATTCCTTATTTGAAATTTAAAACAACATTTCATAAAATGCGTGGTTTATTATTAAGTAGGTATTTATGTACCTACTTACAAAATCTTATGGTTTTGGTGAAATTAGAATTTTGATTTATTTTATAAGAGAAATTACAATCATGCTTGGTTGGGCGCGAGGTTCACAGAAAAATTAGTTTTAAATCTGAAAAATTCGTAAGTGATTTATTAAAATAAATTTAAACTTTTATTAAATTATAAAATATTAAATTTTAAATCCGAGAATAATTCATTTTATATATAGTTTTTTCATACGAATTTGTTGTTTTGTTACAATTATTGAGTAGTTTATTTTATAAGATTTTTAAAAATGATTTATTTTGGTTTTTGATCACCATCGTCATCGCAGCTATAACGGAAAAAAAGTAATATAAATTTGTTTTTTTTTTAAAGAAAGACAAACATTCCCGGGTTACGAATAACCTGACAATATTTGAAAATATCCTACTAACACCGCAGAAAACGGAAAATGTTGCTTGTATTGTGATGTAGGACTTAGCCAGCCGAGAAATTGAACACACTAGGCCTGGGTGAGACCCAAGCGCGATGTCAACTCGGCCACCAACCGGTCTTAAAAACCAGGATTAAATACCAGGATTAAAAAAATAGCATCTCCAATAACACGCAATGCGCAGAGTTTCCAATATTATTTCCTCCGTTTGCAAAACTGTATATAAAATTCTCTAAGAGATTGTGAAAATAATAAAGTAAATTGAAAAAAAATGTATATAAAACAAAAATTCATATTTAATATACATATGTGAATATTTACATAAATTTATAGTAAAATTTTTCGTAAATTAATTAAATTTTACAGAATCCTTATTATAGAATATTTCCAAAAATATTTTTTTAATGAAATCAACGACTCACATAAGAGTAATCGCTATTACAGAAATAAGTTCAGCAAATCTCAGTTTAACGATTTCAAAGAATTCAACAGAATTTTTATTTTTTCTCATGGACGGATCCCAACCAAATCCAGGGTATTTACTTTGCTTTCAACTTTCAAGTCGTTTATTTATCCTATTCCATGAACATTTTTTTTAATAAGCAGTAATCTTATTCAAACTGTTCAAAAAGAAATATGAAAATTAATTTGAAATGACTTTTATCATGACGGCGGAAGTCCCAACAATAGGCCCAACAAAAGCACACAAGTACCCACGCACGGGCCAACAAAACTTTACTGATATTAAATTAAAACCATGAAAGGAAGAAATTTAATAAAGCAGCCATCATGCTGAAAACTTCTGTACATAAACAATACCAATAAATATTATAAGATATGGCGATAACTTGGTCTACAATAAATATATTTTTAAATATTTTATCAAATATAGTTAAAACATAAATATAATAACTTTGTATTATTTGTTTCAATGAAACTATATTTTTCTCACGACGCTGACTACCCCTAACACTTAAGCAGCATTTGAAGAAACACCGAGAATTTTTTTAGTAATAATAATAATAATAAAATAAAATCAAATGAGATAAAAAGAATTTCGCATTCTCAGACGATAAAAATATTACCATTCGTTATTTCGGCTACTGGCATTATACTTAGCTCTCTCATTAAAAATTCAGGCGTATTAGATTTATCCAAAAATTTATATATCAAGATTCAAAAGTCGGTCATTTTGAATAGATGTAGGATAACGAAAGATTTTTTAAATATTTATGTTGAGGGATCGGTAGGATTTATAGGCCCTGTTAAGAGCTCTACAGAGCCGAACCCTCTGATATGAAAATATCTGGAGTCGGTGAATTAGTTTCCCATTTGATCTCTGGTGATATTTGGATGATTTTTATGGTGCAGTTTTTGTGCGGAATCACCTCAAGGGAATGAATATGCATTTCTACAATTATATATCCTTTACTAACATAACACATACTATTTTATTACTAAATTAATACATACTTTTTATTTTATATAATTTATTTTTCAGCTGGGCATGCTGGGCTATGGTTTTTTAAGAGCTTACAGACTTGAATTGTTCAAGTCTGTAAGTCACTTGCCACTAATCATTTTAAATGAATAGGTACACGAAACACGGTTAATAGGCAAATTTTATTTAAAAACACCTTGTTTCAGATAGATCACAATGGGAATCAACTATTTCAAAAACACGAAAATAATGCATTTTCATAAATATTTCCTTAAAAATGCTGATAATTTGTCGTCTTACCTTCACGCCAAGTTTTGTCTTAAAAATATTAAAAATGTAAAATGTTGAACCCATACATTAAATAAAGGAAGAAGAAAAGCTAACCATTTAAACAGGAGAAAAATACTATAATGAAACAATTAGAAATAAAAATTTCAGATATGGAGTACAAAACCCGCTCTAATTATATTGAAATAGCAGGCATTCCACAAAAAAATGGGGAACAGCAAATTGAAGTGGTTAAAAAAGTGGCAGCGGCGGCAGGAGTGGACCTAAAATACGGCGAAATTATAGAGGTAAAAAGGATACCTGATCGACCGAGTGGTGCGAATCAATGCACCACTTAAAATACTAGTGCAATTTTCAGATAAGTTGACCAGAGATAAGCTTATTGCAAATAGAAAAAACATCAATTATGCTGCGATCAAAGATATTTCAACTGAAACAATATACATAGCTGAAGAACTGAGCCCTTACCATAAGGAACTTCTTTGGAAAACCAAACAAATCTCAAAAGAAAAAAACTATGCATACGTCTGGCACAAAGGGGGAAAAATAATGGCAAGAAGAAATGCAAATGAAAAAATAATTTACGTTAAACATATAGACGATTTGAAAAACATCATATAAATAAAATGGCACAAAATAACAACTATTACAAAAATTTAAAATGGCTGACACTACATTAACCACGGAACCTAATGCAAAAAGAGCAAACTTACCTAACCTATCAACAATGAACAAAAATTTTGACATACTGCATCAAAATATTAGAAGCATAAACAAAAACTTTGACGACCTACAAATATTAATTAAAAGTTTAAATTTAACCTGGGACATAATTATCCTTACTGAATGTTGGTTAACTGATAAACACTACCCTCTACAAATTGATAAATATGTCTCTTACTCCACACTTATGAATAATACAAAGAGTGATGGTGTTATTGCATACATTAAAGAAGACACTGAAGTTGAAGTCAGAGAGATCAATATTAATAACGCAAACTGTCTAAGGATATCAATTGGTAAGGATATAACAGTTCTCGCAATATATAGATCACCTTCTACAAAAAATCTGGAGCCATTCTTAAACTCCTTACATTTTGAGCTTAACTTACTCAAAAATACTAAGAATGTTTTTATTATCGGAGATATAAATATTGATATCCTGGAAAATGGAAATCCAAAAAAATATGATTACATACATACACTAGCTCACCATGGTTTTAAAAGCCTGGTTGATGAACCTACACGAGTACGCAATGAAAGCAAATCATGCATTGATTATATTTTTAGTAAAACTGATAAATTAACTCAAACCATTATTTACCCTTCTACACTGACTGATCACTACACAATACTTCTATCTATTAATAATAAAAATACATCTATAAATCAAAAAAAGAAATCTGTCATAGCAAAGTCTGAAACAAATTGGGAAAACGTTAAAATCGAGCTACAAATTGCTGACTGGTCAAACCTTCTTAGCAATGATGATACTGATGCTGCTTGGAATTATTTTATTGACTTTACTCAGAACATTATTCTATCAAACACCATAACGACAGAAAAAAAGATATCTCATAAAAATATTCATATTAAACCCTGGATTAGTCAGAACATTATCAACTCAATCAGGAAAAGAGACGAACTCCACAGAAAAGTAAGAAACCACCCCTATGATATCCATTTACATCGCTTCTACAAAAGATATCGTAACATTTGTAAAAATGTAATCCGTTATGCTAAAGAAGCATTCTATAAAAAGAAAATCGAGGAATGTAATAATGATTCCCGGAAATTCTGGCAGATTATAAACGAAATTACAAACGCTAAAGCCTCGCACAATGTTAAAAACATTAAAGAATTAAACATTGACAGGATACCAACATCTTTTGCAGAATATCCAGAAAAAATTCTCGACTTTGCAAACAACTATTTTTGCAATATAGGCTCGAACTTTGCGAATAAAATCAAACAATCTTGTGGAATGAAAATGTCAATCAAGAAAACTCCCTTAACATAGTCAAGATAACAAGTGAAGATATAAGAAATACCATAGCCTCCCTAAACACAAATACCTCATCGGGAAATGAACTGATATCAAACAGAGCAATTAAATATCTACTAAATGAGCTAATCTACCCACTGACGTACCTTGTAAATCTTTCAATAAGAAAAGGTATTTTTCCCACACGTCTTAAAGTTGCTACGATTATTCCAATATACAAAAGCGGTCCCAAAAATGATATATCTAACTATCGACCAATTATTCTATTACCTACACTATCGAAAATATTGGAAAAAGTAATAAAAAACAAATGGTTAAATTTTTGGATGAAAATAAAATATTATCAACGACGCAATACGGTTTTAGGGAAAACCTGGGTACTGGTGATGCTATAGCTAAAGTAACAAATACAATTATAAAAAAACTGGATGAAGGTGAAAAATGCTTGGCAGTTTTTATTGACCTTCAAAAAGCTTTTGATACAATTGACCATGAAATACTATTTTTTAAATTTAAAAAAAATGGAATAACACAAACAACTCTAAATCTAATTAAAAGTTACTTAACTGGAATAGAGCAGTATGTACAAATTGGTAATAAAAGTAGCAAAACTCTATCAATCAAGTACGGTGTCCCTCAAGGAAGCGTATTGGGTCCAATACTATTTCTCATTTATATTAATGACCTTATGAGTCTTCCCATTGAAGGAGACATAATGAGCTTTGCAGATGACACTGTCATTATATTCTATGAACAAAATTGGACAAGCACACATAAAAAAGCGGAGCAAGGTCTGACTGTACTCCAAAACTGGTTAAAAGCAAACTCCCTTACATTAAATGTGAGTAAAACTAAATATCTAACTTTCTCTAAAACCAAAAAAGGTCAACCAACGAATGAGCATACACTCAAATTACATGAATGTCTAAACAAATATCCGCAATGTTCTTGCCCGCATATAGTCCAAACTAAAACAATTAAATATCTTGGGATCGTAATTGACGACAAACTTCATTGGGATGCACACATCGAAGGAACCTCAAAAAAGCTAACAAAACTCATCTATTTCTTCAAAAAATTACGAAATATCTTGTCAACTACAGATCTAAAGAGAGTATATTATGCTCTATGCCTCTCTCTACTGGAATATGGAATAATAGGATGGGGCTCAGCATCATCAAACCATATTAAACTACTAAAGAAAACTCAAAATTGGATTATAAAGACCATATTAAAGCTCCCCGTAAGGACGCCAACTACTGATATTTTTAATCTGTTTGATGTTCCAAGTTTACAAAAAATCTATGCTAAAAATATTCTAGTTCATCACTTAAAAAATAAACCAGAGGCAAACCCCTCTCACGATCATAAAACCAGAGCCAAGCAAACAGACATGCTAAATATTCCTAAATGTAATTCTACCTTTGGACAAAGAAACTCTGAATTTTTAGCAATTAAATAATATAATAAACTCCCTCTCAACATCAAACAAAGGAAAACGAAAAATAACTACATTAAGGACATCAAATCTTGGCTTAAGGAAATATCGGAAGAAGAACTAGCTAATATATTTAAAACATCATCTTAGTTGCTGAAAACGTATACTAACATATATAGTCCCCCTCAGCACAGGATCTCCTAGTGAGGAGGACTTCAATGATCTGTTTTAATTTTATATATATATATTTTATTTCATGTGCCATACAAAAATGTACCTAATTATTTAAAAAAGTAACTAAATAAAAAAAATAAAAAGTCTAGATCAATAAGCCCGCCGAGTGAATATTCAATTTTAATTTTAATGAAATAATTATTGACTGATAAAAAGTCTTTTTGAAATAAAATTCGCCGTGTCCCGTGTAGATTATTGAAACAATATTAGATACTAACAGTATGAACACACAAACAAAAAAAAACATAATTTTTGTGCTGAGAGAGAAAACAAAGAGCAAACAAAGAGACCAGGTGAGAAAGTAAGAAAAATTGATAAACAGATTTATTGATGAACAAAGTACATAGATACATTATTCTTCTGCAATTTTTGTATAAATTCTTGTTTGAAATCCGGGTATTTATTGTTCTCAAGAAATACTAATGCGATTTTTAGTCTTAACAGACAATCGGATCGGATGAACTAAATTTACGTCCGATTTTCATGACCGGTTTTTTTGTGTTCTCATTCGTTTCCGAACTGTCGTTAAATTAAAAAAAAAAACATTACAATCACCATAGAATCTAAGGCGCAAGTAATTTTCAAACTTCTTCCCAGGCCAAGTCCTTTATTTCATGGTAATTCTTCGATACGTTAAATAGGCTTATTTATTGTTATCAAGTTTAATGCTTAGAATTCCATTTTAACTATAGTTCTATATGTTTATGTAAGTATTGTATTTGTTTAGTTAAGCATTTTAAATATATATAAATTATATGCATACCTATATATAGAAGATTGCATTTAATTCCTCACTAGGAAATTAGAAGAAACGTTTGGTTTGAATTCCGACATAAAAAATTGGCTGGTATCCTATTTATCCAATCGCTTACAAGCCGTGAGGGTTGGAAATAAATTGTCCAGCTTCTTCAGCAACACTTTCCAACACTTTCTTCAGGGGTACCCCAGGGATCCGTTTTGGGTCGACTTCTCTTCATCCTTTTTACAAATGATGTCGCCAAAACGTACGCTGACGATCAGCAAGTTTATTTTTACTCCGCTCCAAACGAAATCAACAGTCTCAAGATCCGTATAACTGAATGTCTAGAAGCAATAACTCGTTGGATGTCTTCAAACAAGCTGAAGCTCAATCCATCTAAGACTGAGTTTCTCTGGGCGGCCACAAACAAACGTCAACATTTCATAGACGATTCATCTATTACTATTTCCGGCAGCGATATCATCCCAAAAACAACAGTCAAACCTCTTAGTGTCAATTAAGATTCAGACTTTTCGTTTAAAAGTCAAATAAATAGGACTGTAAGCACCGGTTTTTTTCACCTAAGACAACTCAAATCTGTCCGACAAAACCTTCCTACAGAAGCAACAAAACTACTCATCAACTCTTACGTAGTCTCACGTCTCGATTACTGCAACGGCATTAATTCCAGCCTTCCAAAATATCAAATTGACAAACTTCAATCAGTGTTTAATGCAGCAGCACTGCTGATAATCGCGGTTTCAAAATATTTGCACATTTCAGAACACCTTCGTCATCTTCACTAGCTCACGTTCCCTTAAAGAGTCCAGTACAAATTATGCTGGATAGTGTTTAAATTCATCAATGAAATGGCCCCACCCAACATCTCTGAACTATGCGTCCCGGAAAACAGTGGTCTGAGGCAGTCAACTCTTAGATCAGCAACATCATCAGCTGAAGGAAGACTGATAGAACCTAAGCGCAAGCCAAATACTAAGTTTGGTAATCGCGCTTTTGGAGTAATCGCGAATCTGGGCGGAATGCTTGGAATAAACTCCCTCCGGAACTAAGATCCATAACAAGTCAAACAGAATTCAGGTCTAAACTAAAAACGTATCTTTTTAAGCTGTCATACCCTTAAATTAAATATACCATTCCTGGGAGTGAGTTCAGTTATATCCAATTTTCTAATTATGTCCTAAATCTTGTATCTAAATTTCGCTAATAAACAATTAGATAATTTTAATTGGGTGTTAATCTCAAGTGACCTACCTGGTAAGTGTTGTACTGTATATTATCTCCATAAATAGTTTATAATAACATAAATCACTGTAGAAATGCATTATAAATTTGTACAGCCCCCTTGAGGTGATTTTGCACAAAAACGGCGCTATACAAGTCATCCAATTATTATTATTATTAAAGGCCAAATGTTATTAACATTTTTCGCTGACCTACCAAACTATGACCTACCAACTATTATTATTATTATTAATCCAAGCTAATTACTCTGCTGTAATAGTGCGGCATTTGCAGTTGGCAATACAAGGTTCATTCTAGGAAATAGTAGACAACCCTCGTTGACAGTTATACCAGCACACCGCGAGTAATGCAGAATACCCTTCAAGCTAGCTCTGTTTCTTCTATGAAAGCGAAAAAAACGATTAAAAAAAACCAAAGCCCGCGATTATAATTTGATTCGAGGAGCGTTCACCTTGCACTGGGTGGTGGGTGGACTTGTGATGGTGAGTCTGTAATGGAGGGATGTTACTGGGGGTGACGTCTTCGCGATGGAGGTGATATGGATGATTCATCACCTGCTAATCCTGAAATACGGTCAATCAACGTGATGTGATCAATAACTAATTGAAAATTCAGGTATATAATACGAAATCCGAGTACAGCAAAGTTCACTGGACTACTAATTTTTAGCAATTTAAATTAGCAGTCAAGTTTTTCAGTCTTTCAATCTATCTATTTACTTATGATATGCTTCTCACAGAAAATAAAGCACAATTTCACGAAATAATCAACCTCACTTGTACTGAGCCTGTATCGAGGAAGAAAAAAACATGCTTTTTGAGTTGGCAGTTGGGTACTTTGAGAATGCATTCTTGTAACAATATTTGAACCGTTTAAAATAGTAAATCAAAACAATAAATAGGATAACTAAATATTATTTTTGGAAATAAAAAATATTATTGTTTAAGAGAGAACAATGATGAAAAACTCTTACGTCAATACTCTATGAACACATCAGAGTATCTGGTGATGATCTGGCTTGTAAGCCACACAGACCATCAGGGAATAATTAATTCACTATAAAAAAAGGTTGATAACAAAATTCACTCTGCAGGCCGCGTAACAAATTAATATCCGGGCACCAAATACATAAAACAGAGAACTCCCCGAATATATCACTTGCATTGAGATTGGCGGCGATTACTTAATCTCCAAATTTGGCAGCGGACGGCAATCAGCACGATAACACTTGCATTCGCACAATGAAATAGTGATTTGTCACGACCAGCCCTCAAGAGAGTAGAATTTAGAATAAATTGAATTAACCCATTGTAATTCCAAAAGTACTGTACCTTACTTGTGACAAAAGTATTTAAAAAATAAGAAGATGTGAATTAGGACTTGTGGTGCCCTCTCTTGTCAAACAATATAATTCGGATGAATCCAGATGTTTAATGCATAGATGACTATATTTCATTATCACTTACCTGCAGAGCAAAATCTATACAAAACTAACCAGAGATGTCTATCCTGTCTACTATATTTAATTTTATTTCAAACTAATTTTAAGTCTACTACTTCTTCAGTATCTATAAAATAATTTAAATTTAAGGTTAACACAAATGTCTAAACAATCTTTTTAAAATTAACCACAAATTTAACCTGAAAGTATGTTAAACAAAAAATTTAATAAGACGAAATCATTTTTTAAAACATCCATTAAAATTTCACTTTTCTTTTCGGGAATGAATGACTGAATGCAAATCTTTGAATAATTTAAATCGAAAAAAAAACCCGATTCCCGACATTCGATCGATCGAATAGCCATCTGAAACCCGGCGAATAGACTCGTTGTCGATGACAATGCATTCTACGAACGAAAAAATTTGAAAAAAACTGCAGGACGTGGGTTCGAATTTTGAAAGCCGTTTTCCCAGGCACTATGGTGCCAATAAAACTGATAATTTTTAATGTAAACTGTGGTCTTAAGTGAATTGACTTACAAAATCTCAGTAATTTTTACGGCTACAAATGAACGACTTGGGTTCGAACTTTAAAAGCCGTTTTATCAGGCTCTATGATACTGATAGCCCTGAAATAATTCAAACCTTTTCTGACCTATGATGTCATGTGAATTCATTAAAAAAATCATAGAAAAGATGAATTCCGAAAAAAAAAAAATTTCACAGGCACTTGGAACGTCTTGGGTTCGAACTTTAAAAGCCGTTTTCTCAGGCTCTATGATGCTGATAGGCCTGATATAATTCAAACCTTTTCTGACCTATGATGTCATGTGAATTCATTGAAAAAATCATAGAAAAGTTGAATTCCAAAAAAATATTGAATTACACAGGCACTTGGAACATCTTGGGTTCGAACTTTAAAAACCGTTTTCTCAGGCTCTATGATGCTGAACGGACTCATTTTGCACATATTGAATGAAAAGTTAAATTCCGAAAAAAAAATTCAAATTAACGGGCACAAATGAACAACTTGGATTCGAATTTTGAGAGCCATTTCCTCCGGCTCTATGATGCTGATTGGAGTAAAATTTTACAAAACCTACTCTGAACTATGGTCTAAAAAAAATGTAAAAAGTGAAATTTCGGGAAAAAATTTAAGTCTTACGGGTACAAATGAAGCACTTGGGATCGATCTTGAATAGCCATTAATTCAGGCTTCGTGAAGCGGATAGGACTGAATGTTTGAAAACCTTCTCTGAACTATAATCGCAAGTACAAACACTAAAAAAATGCGCCTTGGGTTCGAACTTTCAAAGCCTTTTTCTCAGACTCTATGATGCTGATTGGACTGAAATTTTACAAACCTACTCTGACCTATGGTCCTAACTGAATACACTAAAAAAATCGTAGAAAAGTTGGATTCTCAAAAAAAAACAATTTAACGTGCCCAAAGAACGACTTGGGTTCGAACTTTAAAAGCCTTTTTCTCAGGCTCTATGATGCTGATAGGACTGAAATTTTGAAAACCTACACTGACCTATGATCCAAAATGAAGTGAATTCACATAAAAATTCAAATTTACGGGAACAAATTAACTGGTGGGGTAAGAACTTTGATAGCCGATTTCTCAGGCTCTATGATGTTGATTGGACTGAAATTTTGCAAACTTACTCTGAACTATGGTCTCAAGTGAATTCACTAAAGAAATCCTATAAAAATGAATTCTGAACAAAAAAATTAATTTTATGGGTACAAATGAAAGACTTGGGTTCGAACTTTACAAGCCATAATTTCAGGCTTCATGAGGCGGATAGGACTGGAAGTTTGAAAACCTTGTCAAAACTATAACCTCAAGAGAATTCTCTAAAATAAATACAAGAAAAATGAATTCTGAACAAAATTCAATTTTACGGGCCCAAAGAACGACTTGGGTTCGAACTTTAAAAACCTTTTTCTCAGGGTCAATGATTCTGATTGGACTGAAAATTTATAAACCTACTCTGACCTATTGTCCGAATTGAATTCACTAAAAATGTGGTAAAAAAGTTGAATTCTGAAAAGAATTTAATTCTATAAGCACAAATGAAAGACTTGGGTTCGAACTTTAAAAGCTGTTTTCTCGAGCTCTATGATGCTCATTGGAATGAAATTTTGCAAACCCACTCTAATCAATTTTCTCAAGTAAATTCACTAAAAAAAATCCAAGAAAAATGAATTCTCAACAAAAAATTCAATACAACGGTCACAAATTAACGACTTGGGTTCGAAATTTGATAGCCGTTTTCTCAGGCTCAATGATGCTGACTGGACGGAAATTTTGAAAACCTACTCTGAACTATGGTCTCATTGAATTCACATAACAAAACGTAGAAAAGTGGTATTTAGGGAAAAAATTCTAATTTACGGGCCAAAAGAACGACTTGGGTTCGAACGTTCAAAGCCTTTTTCTCAGGAATGTCCACATTCATAAATAACCACACAATGAGGTAAGAGGACAAACATTTAATAAAGGACAAAGTCCTCCGTACGTCATTGTGCTGATAGGACTGAAATTTCGCAAACCTACTCTGAACTATGGTCCCAATTAAATACACTAAAAAATCCTAGAAAAATGAATTCTGAACAAAAAATTGACTTTTACGGGCCCAAAGAACGACTTGGGTTCAAACTTTGATAGCCGTTTACTCGTGCTCTATGATGCTGATTGGACTGAAATTTCACAAACCTACTCTGAACTATGGTCTCAAGTGAATTCTCTTAAAAAAACGTAGAAAAGTGGAATTTTGGGAAAAAAATTATGTCTTACGGGCACAAATGCAGAACTTGGTTTCGATCTTTCAAAGCCATTATTTCAGGCTTCATGAGGCGGATAGGATTAAAAGTTTGCAAACCTTCTCTGAACTATAATCTCAAGTGAATTCACTTAAAAAATCGTAGAAAAGTTGAATAGCCGTTTTCTCAGGCTCTATGATGCTAATTGGACTATTTTTTCGCAGACCTATTCTGAACTATGGTCTCAAGCGAATTCACTAAAAAAAGTAGAAAAGTGGAATTTCGGGAAAAAATTTAAGTCTTACGGGCACAAATCCAGGGCTTGGGTTCGAGATTTAAATACTGTTTTCTCAGGATCTATAATGCTGATTAGACTAACATTTTGCAAACCTACTCTGAACTATCGTCTAAAGTGATTTCACTAAAAAAATCGTAGAAAAGTGGAATTTTGTGAAAAAATTATATCTTACGGTCACAAATGCAAGACTTGGGTTCGAGATTTAAAAATGGTTTTCTCAGTCTCTATGATGCTGATTGGACTCACAATTTGCAAACCTACTCTGAACTATGGTCTTAACTGAATTCATTAAAAAAATCGTAGAAAATTCAAATTTCACGCACAAATTAACGACTTGGGTTCGAACTTTTATGGCCATTTTCTCAGGCTCTGTGATGCCTACTCTGAACATCCAAATAGGAAACCAAAGAAAATTACATTGTAATGCTGTTCGCATTGTTCCTCATAATTAAATTTAGCGGAAATCGTATCGTGTACCTTCTGACACAGGGTCAAAAATAAAGCATTAGGTACCTTATGATAACTGCGGATACGAACCTCATCTTGTCAAACATCATCTTGATCCATAATCTAATTTTTCCATGAAATAGATGAAATTTATTTTCTATTAAAAGAATGAAGGCCATTATTTAAGCGTCGGAGAGTCCCAAACAAACAACATTCAATAGAACTAATCTCCTACTCTCTGATCGGCGCGATCCAAATATTTGCATACAAAAGCATCCCGTCCGTCCTTCTTGATTCTGCGCGGTAATTATTAGTTGTTGTCTCTGTTAATTTGTATGTTAATTATTAATTGAACTGATTTAAAGCGTAGTCGGGTCCGCTTTCTACTCCAGCCATGCGCGATATTGCATCTGGTACGGGGAAGGGTGGACAAACTATGGAGGATATGAGATGAAACTCCGTTGATGGTTGGAGTGAAGTATTTTTCATTATAACATTAAAAATCATTAATTTGAATTCATGCTTTTCTATGTAAAACATATTTGGAGGATTGTGATTATCGCCAATTTAAATAGGTTGTTGGCTGAATAATTCTGTGGTTCTCCAGTCCGCGGAATCCAAGGTTGCGTGATTACTCTCCGATACAACGACTTCACACCATGGGAAATCATTACTTGGGTGATGTTGACATATATTCAATATCAACTTGGCAAGTTTTGTGGATTATTTAAAACATTTATTTCAACAATACTCCTAAACACATCATGTAAACCAACAAATAGCTGTAATTTTCTGTTTTTGTTTCTTGTGTTTGTATAACTTGTTACATAGCTTTTAGCAAATGTAATTTTATTCTTATTTTTTATGTTTGAAAGTATTTGTCAAATTAAAATTATACTACCAACCATGTAAAAGCCCTCTGGGTGTTAAATAAATAAATAAATAAAAAATAAATTACTCTCAGTGCGCAATAATGAGAATTCGGATATTTCCAATTTAGTTTTTATTTTAACAAAACTGCCGCGTGAGGTAATAACGCGCGCGGGTTTAAAATGATACCAGCCTCACAAGAATGTGGGTAAAAGTAATTTTGTCATTATTTTCGGGAGATGTTAACTCCCTATAATTTACCCTGCACATCTTTTAGCGCGTTTAAGGTGGGAGGGTAAAGCCGGCTCTTCCGCTTAATTTCTGTCAGTCTCGTGACTCATAGGCTGTTCCACCCGGCCGCTTAAACTCTGTGCGGTATATTTGCTTCTATTCTCTTAAAATTGGCAATGGGTCTATTCTGAATGACGATGAATTTTTAATTTGTAATGTATTTATTTGTGTATGTTTCAGATCGGTGTAGTTGGGCTCGGAATGTTGATTCGATCTGTATGAATTATGTGTGTGAGTTTTTGTTGGATGATTTTCGATTCGGTTAAATTTGGTTGGAATGCCTTTTAACTTTTAAAACGTATCACTGCTGTGCAAAAAAATATGGTGCGGGAATGAATTATTTAGATGTGGATATGAAAAGAATAGGTAAGCTTTTTGAAAAGCTCAGATTTTGCATGAAAATTCTTAATCTTAGTCACCTACCACGAAATACCTGCAATTTACTACCGTTTCAAATTTCCAACATTATGGGAAGAATATATTCACAACACGATAATTAAGATATCTAATAAGAAGAAAAAAGTAATCAGACGAAGTAATCTGTTAAAGTCGCTGCATCTTCTACAGCCGTATTGTCTGAGTAGATTCATGGGAAGCAGGGAACAGAAGGGGGAATAGAGATGGAAACGGGAAGAGGAGATGAGAAGATACCTCAGGGCCGTATTGTATGTTAGTGTATGGTGGACAGCCACAATTAAATAATTATACCAAGAAGGTAGAAACCTAGCGAGGGAATAATTATCCATAATAACATTACTATGTAATTACCTCATATCTCATTACAAATAATGTTACCAATCAGCTAAATTGAATTACATTCACACTAAATGAAACATTAAGATGAATTATTTTATTTTTTCTGGAATAACTGTATTTTATTATTGAAGAAAATATTACTTTTTTTCTTTTCAGATTCAATTTCAATTCTTTTTCAGATTTTTGTTTAAGAATCGCTTATATTATCTTCCATACTTAAATATTACAATTTGAGGTTTTACTCATTAAGTTCCAAATTCTTCCAATTCATTAAGTTTCAAATTCCAAAAAATTATATGTATCCAAGACAATATCTAGATTGCACTCAATTCGAGCTGAATCTTGAGATTATACATAAAGATTGCCGCCAGTAAAAATATGCGGGGAAAAAATGAAGATAATGTTAGTAGATCTTATTCGAATTATGATTCAGTTAAATATGACCAAAGGAGAAACGGTCCTATTAGCTCAGTTGGTAGAGCAGCGCCCAAGGGTCAAAGTCCTAAAGATTTAATAATCGCTAATATTGTCTTCAATAGTTGAATACCTGACTTGAAACTATTTGAACCCATTTATAAATAAGAACCACCTTTTTAAAGTCACAAAACTGACAAATTATTACATATTTTTTATAATAACTTTTGAAGCGTATAAAAACATCAATGTAATATTTAAAATTTGATCAAGATAACATTACCAAATCTGAATGCAATATAAAACAGAAAAAGACACAACATTAGAAAATGACCCAACTGAGAAATGAAATCAGATCCTTCGTCTTACCGATCACTTTCCCAATGGATTATTTTCACAAACTATGAATACCGTTATAAATTTGTTGAAGAATTTAAGTTTATTTTTCTTATTCTCATCATTGTACTAAAAATAACCTAAAATAAAATAAAGTGTAATCTTTATATTTTAATTCATAATTATTGTTTTTTAAAATGATCTAATACCGCACAATTTTTAACGGTTCCAACTGACTACTGCAATAAATACTAAATATTAAAAAATTAAGCCTGCGTATGTTAGTGCTCGTAAAACTCAAAAAGTGGTCGCCTGATATCGCTGAAAATTTCAAAGTTTGTTCTTAGTAGTTTCAGAAGTGTTTAGAAAGTGGTTTGAATGATAGAAGAAGTCCGTGACGCCTGTAGAAAACTTAACGCTATACCTCTGCATAGGAATGAGATACGGAATCAAATTAAAGTCGATGGAATGTATTTTTCTATCAGTTACATTGTGGTGTACAGTAGTGAATGGTGAAACAAATCGAAGACGCCCGAGAAAGACATTGTTGAGTCTACTTGTATATTATAACTTAACAACCACTTAAGTTTGCTACTTCCGAAAAACGTCCAATATATTCTTTCTTCTTCAATGATTGAATACTTTTTCTATGGAAAGAATTGAATTTGCATTCCTGAAACCCTACAAAGACGATTTTTTTAGGTGTAGGTCTTTTGCGAGTAGGCTTAGTATAATGTAAAGTATGTACACGGAGAAAACTTACTGTTATAAAATATTGCTAATTTATTAACAATCTATCTCGTGTTCCGGTTAAAAACAAGGCAGCAGGCCTTTAATGAATGAATCGACAGGTTTCCTAATAAACTATCTGTAAAACACGAATGTGTTATGTCGATTTCGGAAAACGTGTATTATCAGGACAAATCCAGGTGCATTATCACGTGCTATGAATGTACTGAAAGCTTATTAGAAAACGGCATGAAATCTCGTTTTTAACAGAATTTTATTTATTTTTTATTCCAATATTTTTGTACTGTTAATTGTTGGGATGGTGATGAAATTTTAAATAAAAAATAACTATTAGTTAAGGCGATGCCATCCGTAGTAATGTAAAATCATGTGTTTTTGGTTTGAAAATTTGGTCGCATAGAAATTTTTGAGATGCTTTAATTAAATACTGCGAGTAGAATACACCTTATCCTTATAAGGTGTATTATTAATAATCGAGTATTTTTATATGAGTCTTTTTATAAGCCCAGAAAAAAATAATGTATAGGCCTATGAAAACTGCTTTAAAGTGCAAAATCTCCTACTTACGAACCCATTGTCGGTTATGATTTTATTGTATAATGTGGAAAATAAAGTTATTTATAAAATGATCAGAAAAAAATTAAATATTTATGCCTGAACATCCATAAAATGAAATAAACGGCACTTTTTGGCCATGTTTTTTTCTTGCATAAATCAAAACAGGCGGATGGTGTTAAGCGGGAATTTAAACCTTATCGCCATCTACGTAAGGGATGTTATTGATAGCGACTCAATTTAAAATATTACACGACGTAGTGCATCGCCTTAAAACATAATGTTGTTTTCTCTGTGATTTTCTGATTCACGCAAACAAACTCTCTTGGACTTTTATTGTGTTAGAATGACAATGGCTCTGATAACTAGCGGGCTTCTCTGTGATTTTCTGATTCACTCAAACAAACGCTCTTGGACTTTTATTGTGTTAGAATGACAATTCTCTGTGATTTTCTGATTCAAACAAACTCTCTTGGACTTTTGTTGTGTTAGAATGACAATAGCTCTGATAACTAGCGGGCTTCTCTGTGATTTTCTGATTCAAACAAACTCTCTTGGACTTTTATTGTGTTAGAATGACAATGGCTCTGATAACTAGCGGGCTTCTCTGTGATTTTCTGATTCACTCAAACAAACGCTCTTGGACTTTAATTGTGTTAGAATGACAATGGCTCTGATAACTAGCGGGCGGTTGGAATAATCTGGACCTTGACCTTGGGGTGCTCACCTTATTTACTTTACCATTATTTTCGATAGCTAACGTCATCTGTGGGTAACTTAATAGTCTAATCTAGTGCCATCTGTGGGTGCGGTCATGCACTAATATCAAGGATATTACAAATAGGTAGGTAGGTACATTACATTTTTTAAATGTTATTGGAACAACTCTTGAAGTTCTTCGTCCTTTTGGCGTCTTCCATCAATCCTACCCTGAATTATCAATTTGATAACCTTGATTACGTTTCTCATAAATAATCCTAAGAAGTTGTAAAGCGCAGTTGATATGATTTCTTATTAAATATTATAATAATTAGTATTAATATCACCGGCAAACCCAAGAAGAAACTTCAAATATATTGCGACTTAAATATACAATAACGTACCTAAAAAAGCAAGATAAATAAAAAATCTAAACAAATTTAAAATCTTGACTGAAAAATGGATCGTCAACAAAGGTCGTGCAATAATTTGACAACTCACGCAAATCTAAAATAAATGTTCTCCAATCCTCTTATTTTCCAATTAACCATCTATACCAACCTGATTTAATTCTGTCAAATATTTTCTACTCCTAACTTATCAAAAAATTTACATAGGGTACGCAGGAGTTGGCCATACGAAAGAGATGGCCCGAAGCCATAATTCCAAATCCTAATCACAAATGGAACCACATGCACGTTAGAGCGAGCTGATTCACCAGTTCCAGCTCTCTGTGGAGATCCCGTTCGATGAACCGGCTCGATTGAACGACGGTTCGTGAAAGAACCTGCCCCTCTCCCCCTGCCCTCACCTTCACTTCCTCAGCACTCTTTTTATATTTTTTTATTTAATATAGGAATCCCAATTTTATTGGAATCCCCTTTTCGAAGAATCGAATGAAATCGTTGTAATGTATCTTTCACATAATGGCAATAAACTAGTAGTAGAATAGTAGACCTTGCGTCCAAAAGCGTGTATTTCTAATTTGAAATTAAAACCAAAATTGCTTCTGAAATCATAAAATTTTGTGTAGGAACTTAAATACCTACCTACTTTATTAATAAATACGACGATTTCACATATGAAAAAAAGAATCATTAAAACGAGCACCATCTTGAAGTGGAACCGGAACTTAACAAACAAATCTACAGACAGACAAAATTACAAATGTTCGAGCAGTCGTGTTGAAACAGGACTTCGCTGGGCTCAGCCAATTATAGTATCTACAAAATGTTTTTCTTTTTGTTGTGTTATTTATTAAAAATCAATTGGTGTGTCATGTTAACTATCTACAGAGTTTTCCAATAAGAAGTGTTATTTGAATAGCCCGCTATTTCGGTAGATGTTAATTTTAAAGCTGTCATTTTTTGATATTTGACAAGTAGAAACTACGCCATTAATAAAAATGGAACAATACACGCTTCAAAATGTATTGGAATTATTAAAATTCACTTGAGTGAATCAAATGCAAATCATCTTGAGTGATGAGGCCCATTTCCACCTCGGTGGCTTCGTCAAACCCAAAGAGGTGGGGCTCGGAAAACCCAAGATTTATTGTTGAAAAGCCTCTTTATCCTCAACGTGTGACTGTTTGGTGCGGTTTATGGTCCGGCGGAGTCATTGGACCTTACTTTTTCGAAAATGAGGCTGGAGCAACAGTTACGGTGAATGGATCCCTATCGAGAGATTATTAATGATTTTTTTATTGCCAGACTTAGATCTAGACAACGTTCAATTTCAACAAAACGGCGCTACGTACCACACAAGCAACGAAACCATTGATCTTTTACGATTGAATTTCAAAATAACACATCTTATTGGAAAACCCTGTAGATTCTACAATAATAACAAAAAAACTAAAATCTTTTTAGTAATATTATAAAACATTGTGGAACAAAAAATTTCTTTAGGAAAATAATAGTTCATGGTCGTATAAGTATACCAACAACAAACATTATTAAACTCGTGTAAATTCAACACCAAAATAATTTATTCAACAATTATTTAGATAGAAATTATTCACTGGAAATAAACAATGAACATAATTAAAAATATTTTCTCGGCTCAGGATATCCCTAGTGAGGCGGGCACAGTAAAAACATGTTAAGGGGATGTTGCCGCAAGCGCATCATAATCGCGGTTTTTGACGCAGTTTTTAGAAATTTCTTTATTGTTTATCAGAAAATAATATTATGTTTTGAACAGATAATTTATTCTTCTAAACAATGAGAAAACAAAACGTATTAAAATGTTTAAAACAATTGCGTAAAAAATATTTACAGAACCTCTAAAAATAGCTTTAAGTTCGATTATATCCTTTAATTCTAAATACAGGAGAATTTAAAATATAATATACATTATCACCACGTCAATGTCTTCTAAACGATTAGAGAATAAGAATTTTTTTTAAAGCATTAAAACAATGCTTAAATAAATAAAAACAGTTTTTCAATACTAAGATATTGTTCCTTGTATCACCGCATTATATAAATCACAACGCACGTGGCGTGTTCTCCGTTCAACTTACTTCATTCCTCTCCACCCCGGAATATTATTTCGGTTTTTGCAAATACCCCCTTAAAATTCCTTTCCTCTTTTTAATATTTGTAACCGTGACCGGCCCTATTTGCAATTGCGCGCGGCAGGTATATCGTCTCCGTGCCGCCATTGTCTATGGCAGGAGAGAACATTTTTAACTCGTTCGTTTTGCATAGTCAAATTGAAAAATCTTACGAGAGGCAAAGGAATGTTTGCAGCCAGTCGCAAATCTGCAAAACGGGAGATGAAACTGGCTGAAACTACCCTCGACTGCATATTACCGCCATCTATGGAATTGAGAACAAACGTCAACTGTCAAGTTGGAAAATTTATAATTAAAACTTATGATTAAAACCTAGTGTAATGGAGTACACCAACTTTCAATTAAGGCAATTAGTTTTATCTTGTGGGAAGCTTTAATTACTATTTTTGTGTGCCAGGTAAGTACCTATTTGCAACACTAATCTAGAAAACTTTTGATTAAGAAATTAGAATAAAAAATGTAAAAAATGAGGAAAATTCCCAGTAACCAACTGCCAATTACAATGGATAGTTCCGTTCGTTCCGTTGTAACCTATCCTCTTTTGCGATTATGGCTGTTTATCAGAAAGGGTTATTGCGATCAATTTAATTGACGTCCTGTTTTAACTCAACTGTTTTGCATCATTCAGTATGTTTATTTGGAATTTCTTACTCTCATTTTTTGTTCTATATTGTGATACGTACCTGCCTAAAAAAGGTTTGTAAAAAAGATTATTATCATTAAGATAATAACGTTTTTTTGAAAAAATATGTAGGTAATTCTTTATTTGAAAAAAAAAATGATGCTTTATTTATACGGTCTATAATTAAGTAGGTAGATAGGTATTTAAGTATTTAGTAGGTAAGTATTTACCTACCTATAATACTAATACCGTCGTATTTCAAAATTAAACGATTTCGCCGCAACTGTTTTTTCTCATTTTAAATTATTTTTTAAACAGTTTCGAGTAACCGTTTTCTTTGCGAAACCGAAACGGTTTCGGTTATGTCGAAAACTGATACTCCAACCTCTAGTATTTTTTTTATATATTGGCAGGCTATAAAACTATAAATAATAATTTAGTACCTAGGTAGGTACTTGAAATAAGAAATTTACTCAATCTTGTGCACCACATCACAAACTTACAGCAATTTTATTTTTATCTGTCAATCTATTAGAACATTTCAAACGAAAATAACTACAGAACACCATCTAGCGAGCATTTGGCGGGAAACGTGGCTAAAATAAATTCAAATTGCTTCAAATTATGTCGAATTTGCCATAGAGAAAGCGGCGTTTTCATCGTGTGAATCACGCGGCGAGCCACTTAAAATGCATGATACAATTCATATAATCGCATAATTATCTGCTATCAAATCAGCCCAGCCCTGCTAAATATAACTACATGTAAATTTTATTGTACATAAGCAAATCATGTTTACAATACAAGTATATATTATGTAGATTCTGCTGGGGTGGTGCATTTAAAACTTGCCATTAGAAATCATCCAAAGAATTTGAATAAAAATAAATTTAAATAAGCCATACGATTACCACTCTACCAGATTCGTTCCAAGAAATTAAAATCCCTTCACTGCATATTATTTATAAAAAAATTATTGATTTACAATTCCACAAAGATTGTTACAACAAAGAAAACCTAACACCTTTTTTCGAACAGCAATAGACTAAATGTTCTTGGCTCTATAACTATTCCGTGTTATAACATCACATCAGTCCAACAATTTAACAAATATATTGGAGTGAAATCGTTTAGCTAATTACAATAAGATTGGAAACCAAATATACAAAATTGAAAAGTACAACAGTATTGCTCAATTAATATATTTCTCAATAGCAGTATTAAATATCTTTTTTTCTCTTAAGGCGATGCACTACGTAGTAATGCAAAATCATGTGTTTTTGGTTTGAAAATTTGGTCGCCTAGAAATGTTTCAAATGCTTTAATTAAATACCGCGAGTAGAATACATCTTGGCCTTTGAAATAATCGAGTATTTTTTAGATAAGAATTTTTATGAGCCCAGAAAAAAATAGTGTAAAAGCCTATGAAAACTGATTTAAAGTTCAAAATCTCCTACTTACGAACCCATTTTCGGTTATGATTTTATTGTATAATGTGGCAAATTAAGTTATTTTTAAAACGATCGAAAAACAAATATTTATGCCTAAAAATCCACAAAATAAAATAAAAGTTACTTTTTGGCCATTTTTTTTTCTTGCATAAATCGAAACAGGCGGATGGGGTTAAGCGGGAATTTTAACCTTATCGCCATCTACTTAAGGGTTGTTATTGATAGCGTCTCAATTTAAAATATTACACGACGTAATGCATCGCCTTAATTTTTTTTCTTATTATCTTGTTCTTTTCGTATCTAATATTTGTTCTATTTTCTTTATTTTGTTCAAGAGAGCAAAAAAAATAAAAAGAGCTCTTTCAGAAATGTTTCTTTAAAATTTTATGTTAAAACGTTTTTTACTTATGTACGTTTCTCCGCCTTTTTAACACGAGCGTTTGCTCTAAAACCGGTGTAATCACGATTATCATTATGTAAAAAGAACTTTATTTATTGTATATGTTCTTTTTATCATTGTATTAGTAAAAACATTTTAAAATGTACATGTATTCAGTTTAGGCACGATTCTGTACATGTGAAACTTTGAGAGGGGCACGTATTTCTAGAATTAATTAAGCAGGTGAATTAATAAGCTAGTGAATACTTCACGTATCTACAGATTATTGTACACGGTATATTGCTATGCCCGTTTGATCGCTTACAGTCGACGTGTTTACATAAAAGAAAATTTGTGTGAATTTTTGTGTTGTGGAAATCGGACAAAATTACTGAATTTTATTTTTTTTTATATTATTTAAGTGTCCAAAGATCTTTTACATACAATTCACTAAATCTTTCTTGAAAACAACACAATGAAAAATATTAGTAACATAACGTATAAGAGTTAACGAAATATAGGTAATATTACACATTAATTAATGACTTAAAAATAGATAATCTGCAAATATCCTTCAAATCAACGACAATATTAATAAAAATGTATAAAATCGTTGTTAAGGCGATGCACTACGTCGTGTAATATTTTAAATCGAGCCGCTACCAATAACATCCCTAACGTAGATGGCGATAAGGTTTAAATTCTCGCTTAATACCATCCGCCTGTTTTGATTGATGCAAGAAAAAAACATGGCCAAAAAGTGCCATTTATTTTATTTTGTGGATGTTCAGGCATAAATATTTATTTTTTTCCGATCATTTTATAAATAACTTAGTTTGCCATATTATACGAGTACAATAAAATGGTAACCGAAAATGGGTTCGTAAGTAGGAGATTTTGAACTTTAAAGCAGTTTTCTTAGTCCTTAACCATTATTTTTGTGTGGGCTTGTAAAAAGACTTATCTAAAAAATACTCGATTATTTCAAAGGACAAGATGTATTCTACTCGCAGTATTTAATTAAAGCATCTGAAACATTTCTAGGCGACCAAATTTTCAAACCAAAAACACATGATTTTGAATTACTACGTAGTGCATCGCCTTAACAATAGTTCTTAGAAAAAGTTCGCATTTACGGCGTTTGAAGTTTGGCCATGTTTAAATTCGTTTAAATCGGAGAATGTAAACTATGGTTGGAATGAGATGTATATATATGAAATGTTCATGCTTGCCCAATGCCCAGTCTTTACAATGTACAAGTAGATTTATTTAATGCAGGGGTGCACAACAACTGAATTCAGCAATGAAAAATTTTAATAAAAAGTTAGATTGTTTATTTTTCGTATGTTCTATAAAGTTGGAATATTTTAAGTATTCATGAACGATAGGTTATTAATATGCTCTAAAGAGATGTTAAGTTTGAAATTTACTTTCTAATTATGAATATGAATTTAGTAGAAGTGCGACCGAACTATGGAGTTATGTTTTATTGGGCTTATAACTAGGGATATGTACGACAGTTTTATTCTGTTTTTCGTAATATAAATCATAATGTTTTCATTGAAATCAAGTTTCTCATCCATTACTAAGCCATGATCTCATATTTCGGTTACTCTTTTTAATTTTATTTCATTTATTGAATAGTCGTAATATATAGATGTTATACGATATACTTACAAATTAGTCTAATGGCTTACACCTTTTCCATACAGTCTTTGCTTCATTCGAAATTGATACTTCATCTTATGCTTTCTTTTCTGGTGGCACGGCATGGACCACATAATTTCAATAAGATCAGGAAATGTATACCAGGGATGTCTCTGACTCATTCTTCCATCCACTAACGCCGCACGACATCTCTTGGCTCTCTTTCACGTCCATCCGCTGTACGTGTTACTATCAAAGCGTCCTCTTCGTACGCTTACACAGGTATTATTTTCAGATCTCCTCATTCACCTCAAGGATTATGTTTCTATTGTATTTAGTTCACTCTTTTTCCATTATCTGCCGTCCTTTATAGAATCGATGGATAGCATATTTTAAAAAAAAGTTTAAAATGCCTTGAGCGATAGATATTTCCGGGCGTTCGGTTTTGTATTCGGCCACGTTAATTCCAAAAATCATAACTCCAAATATTAATACCAAAATATACAAATACTTAATGTGGTTTAAAACCAATAAATCCACCTGTATTTCACCGTTCATCCCATTTTTCCAGGTTTCATTAAAAAAATGAAGATCGTTGAATTTATGAACGTGTGGATTGTGCATGTTTTCTAGGGTCTACTAAAAATTTCTACAGTCACAGACATTATAATTGTTAAGTGAAACAGGTGTTCAATTTTTATAAAATAATTTAATACGACGTCTACACGTATACAACACATTATCTAGGATAATACATGAGCAGAAAATTAGTGACATCTCTTGGTATTCGATAAAAGCTTTCAAGCTAGCGACTATACATATTAAGTAAATTAATTTTAATTCATAAAAATCACTTTCCTACAGCTACCCAAATTTGGGTAGCTATCCCTCAATGTCTCTAGAGGCGTTACCCAAATTTAGGTAGCCATCACTCAAGTGGGATTGTTATGAACTGCTGTCAAATAATGGTAGGTCTAAACACGAACAACTTAAATCTGATCATTATGGACCGATATTCGAAAGATTTTTTTAAAACTGGATACCTTCTGCTTAAGGCTTACGGTTCATGTGACTTGCAGTATAGCACAGTTTGTTTGCATTTACTGCAATTTGAACTAACGTTCCCTGCACTACATAGCATATTGTGCTACCGGTAATAATTTGAGCTAATGACCGAATAAACGCTATAAAGTCTGAAATGTTACGGCTTACAGCTTTGGTAGATAATGGTTAAGAAACATGTTACTCCGTGAGTAATGAAAATGAATGGTTTCATTAAAAAAATAGCAACATTATTTCTGCAGCGTAACTGCAGCCCTATTCAGGCTTATCTAAATACCATAGACTATATGGATAAGTACTGAAAAAAACTCTCTGATGATATCAAAAAACCTTTTTCTCTTATGATAACCGTTTCCGGAAACACGTACAAAGAGAAACTGTCGAATCTACATCACGCAAAACAATTTTTTTCTATCAAATCATTTTTATTTATATTTTAATAAAGAGTTCAAAAACATGTGGAGACACGTCCACACTGCGACGTATTTAAAATTAAACATACTATCCCCAAGTGATATTTGGAGCAGGTGGATAAGTTTGTGTATTTAGGGAGTATGTTTACGAGAGACGGGAAGGCTGACAGAGATATTGAAAGAAGGGTAAAAGCAGTTAACTCCAATAATGGAGGACTGAACGCAGTTGGCGCTAACAAAAAATTGTTCAAAGAAGCGAAGCTAGCAGTCCAGGTGTGCTGGAACCTACCCTGATGTACAGAAATGAGGCTTGGAACTGGCAGATAAAGGATGAAAGTAGACTGAATGCTGTAGAAATGAGATCTCTGAGGCGTATGTGTTGTAATACCGTGTATGATAGTGTGAGAGATGTAGAGATCCGCAAAAAGTGCAATGTAAGCAAAATGAGTAAGATCTAGAAAGGGTCGCTTAGATGGTTTAGGCATTTAAAGCAAATGAGCGAAGAAATGAGTGTAAAGAGGATATATGATGCAAATGCGAATGGTAGCAGAAGTCGGGGACGCCCGAGGAAGACATGGCACGACCAAGCGAATCATATACTTGAGTCGGGCCATGTCAAGAGTTAGAATAATATAAGAGAATGTATGAGGTGATGTATGAACGTGAATGAGGCAAGGAGTGTGTGCCAAGACCGAATTGTTTGGCGGTCGGTTCTCTCTGTCTACCCCTGCGGGAAACGGTGTGATAGTTAGTTAGTTAGTTATCCCCGACCGTTTTTTTTTCATTATGACACTAAAAAAATTTTACTCGAAAACGTAAACTCAAATCAACAAAGTTATGCCACAAAATCGACTACAATGCGACGTTGGATCACCAGCTTCCCACTTGTATAACAAGCTTCCGGACATAATTATTATTTTGTTTTTTATTTTAAATTTAATATTTGTATGTTTTTTACAATAAATATACAATTATACATATTATACAGTGTTATCAAGGTAAATAATAATAGCTTTTCCTCACCATAAAGAGACGAGGCTCTTGTGTGTGGTGAGTGAATCCTAGCTCAATTATATGGAATCATGTAAGTAAGTAAATAATATATTTGCAAAACCAAAGGGATAAGTAAGAAATAGGCAAGATTTATCAATATTACAGTTTCATGATTTGAAGGAAATAATAATAAGAGTAAGATATGGACTTTTATAGTAGTTTTAGGTAATTTTTTTAATTTAATTTTAAATTCCTGAATATTTTCAATATTTTTTAGATGGAAGGATGTAAAAATATGTTATACCTAGATAGAGATAGGTATTTTGTGTGTGCTTTGTATTAAGTTTTGGGATTTTGATAGTTTTTTGATATCTTGCTGATGAATTGAATTGTAAGTTATTTAACTGTATTTCTTTATAAATTTGTAGAATTGAATATTTTTTATATATATTGTCTATTGTGGGTACATTGAATATTGAAAAGAGAATCTCAGTAGAAAATTTGGATGGTTTTTTCAATATTACTTTAATTATCAATCTTTGAACTATTTTAAGTGGATTTAATATATTGTTATAAGTTCCTCCCCAGCCAATAATACCATATTGTAATATAGATTGTACAATTGCATAGTACACTCTTTTTAGGTTTTCTAGTCTAAGAATATTTCAAAGTCTTATAAATATATAAATACATTTTCTAATTCTTTTTACAAGTTCACAAATTTGTTTTTTCCATTTAAAATGTTGATCTATATATATACCAAGATATTTAATTTCAGAAGTTAGACTAAGTATAGAACATTCTTGATTGCAATTAGTTCTGTTACATTTAAGTTGATGTATTATAATTTTTAATTATGGTATTAATTTAAATAAAAATAATTTCATTCTGATGATTCAGAAAAACTCAAGCTCAACAACAGGAGAATTATGTATTCACTCATTTAATTAAACAAGTTAATAGTGCCAGGTAATCTGAAACGCTTGTATCTAGCTAATAAAGTTTGTGTAGTTGGATAACGTGTCAGTCATTATTCGTATTCAATGGCGAAAGTTTTCATACAAAAGTTTAATAATTATAATTGAAATGTCTCAATGTTGTATTATACCTCTATGCCCCTTAAGAATGCCTGCAAATAGGTTTGTAAAGTTATGTACAGTTAAGAAAAGGTACATAAATATTAACCAATGTGAAACTCTCGTATTTGCAATAAAATAATTGTTTTATCAGACTCCTGTCATAATCGTTAAGGCGATGCACTACGTAGTAATTCAAAATCATGTGTTTTTGGTTTGAAAATTTGGTCGCCTAGAAATGTTTCAGATGCTTTAATTAAATACTGTGAGTAGAATACATTTTGGCCTTTGAAATAATCGAGTATTTTTTAGATAAGTCTTTTTATAAGCCCAGAAAAAAATAATGGATAAGGCCTAAGAAAACTGCTTTAAAGTTTAAAATCTCCTACTTACGAACCCATTTTCGGTCATGATTTTATTGTATAATGTGGAAAATTAAGTTGTTTAAAAAATTAAATGTGTATGCCTGAACATCCACAAAATAAAATAAATGGCACTTTTTGGCCATGTTTTTTTCTTGCATCAATCAAAACAGGCGGATGGTATTAAGCGGGAATTTAAACCTTATCGCCATCTACGTAAGGGGTGTTATTGATAGCGGCTCGATTGAAAATATTACACTACGTAGTGCATCGCCGGGTAAACGTAACGAGAATTATAATCTACGCGTTCATAGTTGGCGTAAATTTAATTAATTTACCAAAATGCACTTTTTGCAATTTATGCTTTAAAATGTTAACATGAATTATTTATTTGTGCCCGTACATACGTAATATGAATATAAATAAATAAATAGTTTGTCTCAAAACTCAATTCTTTCTACAAAGGAATACAAATATAGTATTGAATTGAATCATCGGTACAATATTGTATTTGTATGCCTTTCTTAAAAGAATTGAGTTTTTACAAGAACAAAACTATTTATTCATATTTCGCATGTACAGGCGCAAACAAATAAGTCGTCTTAATATGGAAGCATGAATTGCTGAAATTATATTTACGTAAATAATTTAATTTACGCCATCTATGAACACATAAGTTATAACTTATTTAATTAAAAAAGTATAGTCTAATTTGAACAAAAAAAAATTTAATAGCGATATAAATATAAATAAGCGTCATTTTAAAACTTGAGTTAACCTCACTTTTCCAACGCTTTAGCTAAGAAAATCGTATGAAAATTGTTATTTCTGTCGTAAGCCGCCAATCTGAAAAATCATTAAAACTCATTTCTCGTCTTATTCTATTAAAAGTATGTATAGGTACATATGTCCATAGAAAACAATTTGAAATAGATTGCAGTCATAAACAAACAAATTATTCCTTTTTCGCAATTACTTTTGCATTTATTTTTTAATAACTCCTTAACACTCAATCCACCAATATTCATAAAACTTTTTTTTAAATGTCTGTCAATCTTTAAAGGTATCTTTAAACCGAATCACATAGCTATCATACTTTGATAATGATATCCCGCCACACCAGCGCCATCTGCTCGAGCTTTCAAGATTACCTGCCATTCTTTCTAACTGTCCGGAGACAGTGGATCAATGGCATCCCCTATTGCAGTTGACATAGATGTTGTGAGGGCGGAAGGAGTGGGGAAGGGAAGGAGATGGAAAAGTTGATAATAATTTTGAAGTACCTGGTTATTATATAAACACGGCTAAAGTCATTTCAAATAACGTTTCAATTCTGGTTGGTGGTCTTTCACTCGGGCTATACTGGAAAGATCTACCATTCTGGAAAGTATTTTACCAAAAAGCAAAATATAACATTATACGTAGATAATGCGAACACGTGTATGTCCAATCCTCTTCAACGTAGGTAATCCGAACACGTGTGTGTCCAATCCTTTTCAACTTAGGTAATGCGAACACGTCTGTGTCCAATCCTCTTTAACGTAGGTAATGCGAACACGTCTGTGTCAAATCCTCTTTAACGTAGGTAATGCGAACACGTCTGTGTCCAATCCTCTTTAACGTAGGTAATGCGAACACGTGTGTTCAATCCTCTTCAATATTTAAGCAAAGGCGTCAAATATAATTATTACAGTACGATCCATAAAATTTACACGTTTATTAAAAACATCAATTTCGCTTGTGACTGAAAAAGCGGAAGCCAAAATTATTCTACTTTAATTATTAAATGTGTATTTCTTTTGTTTAAATTTTTGACAGATGTCCCAAAATTATTCGACTTTAATTATGAAATGTGTATTTCTTTTGTTTAAATTTTTGACAGATGTCGTATTTTTACTAACGGTGTTTAATTTTATAGGTAAATTTCTGATTTCCTCTAAAATTGACAATGTTTGCAATGATTCAAATATTTCAAATATTTTTTTTATAAATAATTTCAGCTTCACAAATTCCACAATTATTATAATATTCCGTGGAATTTCAGGTCTGCGCTAGTGATTCATAAAACCAAAAACTAATATTGAAATTTCGTACAGTATTTAAAACGAGGTTTTACTCGCTTTTCGCAATAAAGTTTTAATAAATAACGCGGTTTAATAAGCGATTTACTGCGCAACCAGTTTATGAATTGAAAAAATAACTTGTTTGCAATGGTAGCATCGTCTATTTTTCATTTAGAGCGGTAGTTGATAAAATTAAACGTAAATAACTGAGCAAATGTGAATTGTGTGCGTTTCGCAGATAGAACAATATGCTAGGATTATGCCAAGGTTAAATAAAGCCAATGGAATATAATATATTGTTCTATGGATTAAATAGTGTGATTTATAACGCATTGGTACTTTATCCCGGTGAAGTGATAATACGATGATTCCGTTTATTAAATTGGAAATAAACCCATATGTTTTTATATCACCAATTCTTCGCCAATAACCTCGGGTTTTTTGTCCTCAAACTTGCTGTTTATGTACAGAAAAAGCTGCTGTGTAAACAATCGAAAAATTTGACTCGAAATTTATGAATTGTTAGTCAAGATGATTTCTCCACTCGGGAGGCCTTAATGAAAATAATTTCCCTCGGACCTATGTCATCTTTGGGGTTGCTGTGTGGAGGGTCTTTTTGAGAAAGTAGTCTTGTAAATACCCATGTTATAGGAGGAAGGAAACACAGAGGCCGGTAAATCATTCCACAGCCGAGCTGTTGAACTCAAGTCGTATCAATGAAGCTAGTTCCTCTGAGCATCTTTCATTATAATACCTGTAGAACAAGGAATCTATGAAATTGACCGCCCGTTTCTACAAAGTAGAGTGAAAGCTTTTTACGAACATCATTTTCCATTTCAATTCGTTTCATCAATCATGATTTGTTATCCAATACGGCATTATTATAAAATTTGTTTAATCTGTTACGGAGTCAATTACATGAAAATTACAAATCTTTATACTTCAGATATGAAATGAGAACCATATTTTCTTATTAAAATATATTTTAACTACTTTTCTAAATAGTTTTTCTACCCGGCTTCACTTTCTATTATATTTTTTTATATCGAATCGTTCAATCTCCAGTAAGTACTCGTGGGAAATGTTTTTTTTAATAAATACGAAATTTCGAGAAGATCTCATAACTCATAGCTCATGATTAAATGATTTTTGAGATAAAAACTGTCATTACATATTTTCAGCAAGCTGAAAAAAATTATAGATTAATAAACTAGATCTAGAATAAGAGAACTAGTCTAGGTACCTAAAAATAGAAAATTTGCATTTTGAGAAAAAAAAGCATTTTGGACTAGAAATATAGAAATAAAAAACGGTGAAAATTTCATGACGCCAGAACTCACAGATCGAGATATATTATATGTGAAAAACATATTATATTATTTATTTATTTATTGGACAATTTGTATAGCGCCGCTTTTGTGAGATATCACCTCGGGGGCGCTTTACAGTTGATGCAGGTATTACAAAAATATAAATATTACAAAAATAAGTGAAATTAAGTTAAATAAAATGAAGTACAGGAACAGGTGATACGAAGATAGAAGATGGAGACTCTGCAGCAAGAATCCTAGGTGGTGAGGAAACTGGACCAGCTGCTGCAGCGAAAGAGTGCACCGCGTCCACCAACAGTGCCAGCACGAAGTTCGTCATCCGTCCAGGTATGTGTCTGCTGCTAATAAAGCGCTGACACAATATCCTCACATAGATAACAGACCTTGGCAGTACCGCTGTGACGTTCGACGAAGAAAGAGGATGGATACTCTGCAGCAAAAATCCTAGGTGGTGAAGAAACTTAAATTATTTAATATCTTTGCGCAATGAGCCTTGTCTTAATTTTTCAATCGAAAACAGAGAATCGGGTTTTTTAAATATGTAGATATGATTAAAATTTTGTTTGGTTAATCATTTCAAAGCTGAATAAAAATTCATCAAAAACATTATGTTGGTGTTTAACGGTATCACGCGAGGTCGGGACTAAACACTAAACACTAAAAGCTCCAACTAAACAGCGTCAGTGCCGCGACTACTCGTTTATTACTTAAAAGCTTTCCAATTACACGTCCGTGCATTAGGAGGATGGAATTCCACGGAATTGAAGCCTGAAAAGGTAATTATATATCGAATTCCGCTGTCGGAATAACTGCTACATAATATCGAATACTAGACACCGTCGGGAGAGGGGCATGTAGCCCTAAAAGTAGTTTTATTTAAAGTAAAATGTAAATTCATCGGATAGGGTGGTGCGTTTGTTTAATTTACTAAGAATTTACAAATAACTCAAAAGCACATTATTAAAGTTATATATATATATATTTTTTTTTTTTTTTTAATATTTACTCCACACAGGAGGCCCTGAAGAAAATAATTTCCCTCAGGGCCTATGTCATCTTTGGGGATGCTGTGTGGAGGGTCTTTTTGTGGAGAGGAAGGAGTGAACATGGGTCTTGAAGAGTCCCATGTTGTAGGAGGGAGGAAACACAGAGGCCGGCAGTTCGTTCCACAGCCGAGCTGTTGAACTTAAGAACGAATCGTAGAAGCGACCCGTTCTCATGTGACAATTGTCAACTGTGTACAAATGTTGGGCGCGCGTTTGGCGTGTATCCCGACTACGCACCGGTGCCGAAGGGATCAATGACGCTAGTTCCTCAGAGCATCTTCCATTGTAATACCGATAGAACAAGGACAGCATACCTACCTGACGCCTGTGCTCTAAAGATTGCAGTCCGTTTGTTAAGATTGGAGAATCTATCAAACGGACCGCCGGTTCTGCACAGAGTCAAGGGTTTTTTTCAGGTATTTTGGGGCTCCAGACCAGAGATGGCTGCCAAATTCGACAGTAGGGCGCACTTGCGATTTGTACAGGGTGAGTAGTTGTGTACTATTAAAGTATCTGCGGGCCCTGTACAGTACGCCCAGCTTCTGAGAGGCCAACTTTACTCTGGCTTCGATGGAGCCCCCGTACCTGAGCTGGTCACTTATAGTTACACCAAGCATATCAATGGAAGGCCTGTTCGGAAGATTGCTTCCGTTGAAGGAGACTAGATTATCATTTGGATCCCTTTGAGACGTAATCAGACAGGATTGGGTCTTTGAAACATTAAATTCGACGAGATTATTTTTACCCCAGGAGGAAACACTCTCGAGATAACCGTCCATTCTCTGCTTCAAAGCCCTCCGAGCCGTTGGAGTTTGTGTGCCCTTTTGGGGCTTGTCAAACAAAAAGCTTTCATGAACTGCACTGTCCTCCGCGTAACAATGAATCGGTGCACATGTCAAAAGGTCATTGATGTGCAACAAAAACAAAGTCGGAGACAGAACCGATCCCTGTGGGACGCCAGCATTTATGGAGTGCGAGGAAGAGGTGAAACCGTCAGCAACCGCCTGAATCGACCTATCCCTTAAAAAGTCAGCAATCCACGTACACAGGGATGCGGGAAGTCCGTAAGAATGCAATTTGTTGACAAGTCCTCGCCAGACCCGGTCAAAGGCCTTGGATATGTCTAGTGCGACCGTTTGGGTCTCACCGTGACGTTCCAGGCACCGCCCCCAAACATGCGTCACATACGCGAGAAGATCACCGCACGAGCGGTTCCGCCGGAATCCGTATTGACGGTCATTGATAATTTTGTTCTTCTCGAGGTATGTGAGCAGTTTGTCGTTGATCACACGTTCCATCACTTTGGACAGAACTGATGTGATCGCTATGGGGCGGTAGTTGGCCGGGTTGGAGCGGTCACCTTTCTTGGGAATAGGGTTAATTACCGCTTTTTTCCAACCAGAGGGCACAGTGCCACACTTCAGGGACATTATATAATAGAAATAGAATATTTTAGACTGATTTATAGTAAAAAGAAATTTAAATAATGAATATTCGCAAATAATGTATCCTGTAAACAGCGTAAACCATCAAATATGTATTTAAAACCAAATAATTTGGAAAAAAGGTGAAATAGAATTAGAAGGACTAATAATCTATTTTACACATCCCAAATCAAAACCAAATTAATGCAAACACATATCAGTTTTATTGGTAAAGAAATACAAATGGCTAAAAAAATATCATAAAATGTAAAAGAAATAAAATCATGGCTGAATGATTCAGATGTTGAACCACTATTCATATAAATTCTTAGCAAACCTTCATGTTTCATTTTCACTACAGGATTACCATAACTTCAAAAACTGAATTATTTGTACACCTACTTGTTATTGTATGTTTTTTTTAAATAAATAATTTAAAATGTTTTATGTTTCATTTCTTCACAACAATATGACATTACTATACCGCAAAATATATATGTACATTACAACTTGCTTGACGTTTTATTTTATATTTTACAAGATAATATTAAAAAAATATATCTTGTAAAATATAAAAAGAAATAATATTTTAGTATTTCATTTTGTTTCAAAAGTTTATTTCTACTCTTATTTTACAGGCATTTTTTTATGTTACCCACGCACAGGTAGTGCATTCGTGGGTTGCCTTAATTTTACTTTTTTTATATTACCCACGCACAGGCAGTGCCTATGTGGGTTCTCTTAATATTACTATTTTTATACTACCGACGGCCGTGTCTTTGTGGGTTTATTTATTTTATTTTTATTTTTTAATCTTAAGTTAGCTCACATCTTCGTGTGGGTTGCCTTAATTTAACTTTTTTTTTCATTTTATACGTATGTAATTTTTTATTCTAAAAATACGTATACTCATATGTGTAAAAACTATTGCGAAAAAATAAGGCTTTAGTCGTATTTGATGACCAGATCTGAATAGCCAGGTACTCCCCTACCATCCTCTTCCCCATCTTCTTCTCCTCCCTGCTTTCAGCCTAAGCCTCACAACGGGTTGGTCGGACGGTTGGGAGCAGTTGGAACTCTTGCGCGGTATCCACATTTTTTTTTCCTTTTATCGTAAAATATATTTGTACACAGTTTTTTACATGCTTTTCGACTACTACACTAGACACATGTCCGTATTATGTAAAAAAAACTATATATGAAAAAAAACTTTGGGCTATACCCTCCATTTCTTGAAAACCTCCCCATTTAAACTCGCTTTTCTATTCCATAAGCATGGTGGATAAAGCTTGGTGTTTCATGGGGATTTTCTGAATGCTTTAATTAATTATTCATAGCTGTCTTCAATTGAGTGCTGTTTGGACTTATGCAACTTGCTCGCCAAATGTTTTCTATTTGTTCGTCTGTCAGAAACTCGAACAAATATTATTCCTGCTTCTTTATGCTTTTAAAGCACCTGTGAGGATATTATTCAACTGGAGTAGGTACCCATCACCTATTATTTTACTTTTATTCGATCACGTTATTTGTAACGATCCCGGTTACGAATAACGTGACAACTTTTTTAATTCCTACTTTCTTCAAGCGGAGCATGTTGCTTGCGTATTGTGCAATGAAGAAGGATTTTGCTTGCAGGGAATCAAACTCACGATGCGCGACACCTGGACGGAAATCCGACGCGTTTGTCCACTCGACTTCTAACCGGTAATACATTCAACTCCATATAGTATGAGTTATCTTGGGATCTTCTTACAACCACTTTGAATTTGTTTCAAACACCCAAATAAGGTTATCCAAAATTATTGACTGAGTGCATCGAAGACATGCTTTAACTCGGTCATTTGCATTTCGTCTGTCTGTACATTTTTTTTGTACGTTCCGTTTCTGTAATGGTTTTTGTAATTTTTCTAATGGTTCAGTAAAGATTCTTATTTAAAATGTGAAATCGTCGTATTTATTTGCACTTGTTAACATTTTTAAATAGTATGGTACCTAACCGCACCTGCGCCTCAAGATAATTTATGAAAAGAATAAGTGTCATTGTAGTTTGTTTTGTACGAATTATGAAATTCCTTATTTGAATTTTTTTTAATTTTACATAAAATACATGCTTTACAATTAAGTAGGTAGATATTGAAGTACCTACTCACAAATCTTATGATCTCAGAAGAAATTTTGGTTTTGTTTTATTTATGGAGAAAAATAGAAACATACTTTTTGGACGTGAAGTCTACTGTGCACAGAACTACTAGTTATCTTCTTAAGAGATATAAAGAATAATATTCAGTGAATGTCGGCACAAGATGGATACAAATCTAACTGTTAAATAAGTATTTACATAAATGTATATAAAGCTGTTAACCCTACACGATGATTGCTGTATTTCGCTAGAATATTCGTTTCGTATTTCAACATTGACGCACAAATCCATCAAATCCACACACATGTTGGATAATTCATTAGTTTTCGTTTCGGCTGATGTTACGTCCTAAGAGCGTTTTCGCCTTTCTGGAAATTCAAACAAATAGCAATATGCGAAATACGTTACAGTCATAACAGCTGCAAACAAAAAAAATACTAAACGGATAAACAATGGATGAATATTTCATTGTTGTCAGTTTACAAGGGGTTGGAAATCTGACAATGACGGAGGTCTTCTGACTGAAGATGAAAAACAATTAATTACACTTGAATACGGAGCAATTTGATGAAAGGGGCTGTTCTTTCCCGACAATTAGAAGAATTTTATGAAATGTTATGTGTGTGCAAAAGCGCCAAAAGTGGAAAGAGGAATTCACGAAACTCGCAAAACCTAAGCCAAAGGTATAGTGTTTGGGAGAACCAGAGGGGCCTGCACAGAGAAAAATAACCCTGTTAAAAAAAGTGATAGCATGCAACTTTTCTGATGAAAAATAAGTCATTCAGAATATATAGATAATACCTGTTCTTTTCCTAATAAATAGCATGACGGCATGCGACAATATCAGTATGGCAACATCAATATCAATATTTGTTCCGTCGTCCTCATAAAACATTATCTTTCGGACTGATACTTTTTGTTCGCTTTTGACTGATACAAACTCTGTCAATTCATTCGTTGAAGGTCTTCCCTCCAATTTTTAACAGGAAAACGAATAAATTGTATTTTAATAATTTAACAGTATTTCATATGAGTAAGTTTTCTCCGTGTGCTTACAAAATAACGACTTTTGGAAAATAAAACACAGGCCAATGTTGCACTATACTTTTATAAATTATTGTTTGGGCAATAATTTTTTGTTCATGTAAGTAATTGATACTGCTCGGGCCAGTTATAATTGTTGCATATAATTTTTGGTTCCGCGCGTTTACCTACATCAAGTCAGTTGTATTAAAATTATCGCGCCGCCCGCAGGGTTCAACCGACCTACCGCTTCCACATAACCTATCTTGAGTTATTAAAACCACCGCGCCGCGCTGTAAACAGCAAATGTTATACCGCAAAAAAACGCCGTGACAAAGTGCATAAAAATAGCAATCTCTAACGTATTGACCATTTCGCAAACCAAATATCACCATTTCCCTTTCCTGACCTCTGTTCCAATACTAACAATTACCCTACCGGTGATTACCGCAGAGCAAAGTGGAAGGTGCCGACAGCTTGGAGATATTGGTAAGTCAAATCAAACAAATTAACAAAATATCGCAAATTACAGTCCATTCACGCCGCAACAGATACTGACATATATTATTTACAGTAAGAAATATTTTTAGATCACTGTCCAACAAAGATAAAACCACAAGGAAACTTTTTAGGTTAAAAAGTTAATTTCGACAAAATTTCAGGTAGGCCATTCTATCTACGTTTGCCAAGCAATTATCATACGTAGAAGACGTCGCTGAGATAGGTGACCGATTGAAATAAATATACAGAAATGTTTTGTACTCGTAGTATAATAGTAGCTACACTTATATTTATACAGTGGAAATGACTCTCAGTATCGACCTTGTGTAAGACCATGTTAAGAAGCGTTGTTTGCAATGGCACTGGCCGTTTTCGGCGAACAGATCTGAATAGTCGGTTTCTTCTCACCTTCCTCTTCCCCGACTCCTTCCCCTCCCACAGTCAATTGGGGATGCCACAGTCTTACTGACTCCGGACGGTTGGGAGCAGTTGGTACTTGTACAGTTTCACTTTAAAAATATATATTCCGCTATTTAGCAGGAGACAGTTGTGTAGTGTAAAGTGATAATCATTTCTCCATCATTTATCCTTCCTTTTCTTCTTTCTTCCTTCTTTTCTCATGCAAAAATATACTTAAAAGGTTTTTAAAATATTTTTTGGAGAAGTTTTGGCCGCCATGCTTGGGATGTTTCTGTGTTATGGCGGATAAAAGTAATTTCATTTCACTAAATGGAGTACACGTGTTTTGTACCTACATAATATCGCATTTGAAAAACGGTATTTGAAAATTATTAAAAAACAGTTAGGAAGGGTTTATTTAACAACAGAATTTAACAATTCATAAAATTTCGAGGATAATTTTCAAGTTCTGTTCTGTGATGCAACTGGCATTTAATGATATACTAACAAAACTTGAATGGAACTTTTACAGAACTTGAAAATTTAATGAATTTTTCAAATTCTGTAACAACTGCTTATTAAAGCGCATTCCTTTTCGAGCTGCTTCGAAATGCGACGGTAATGAAATGCTTGATTTGCGTAAAACTAATTTAACTTTCAATATGAACTTCAGACATTCTAAGAATGTAACGGACGTAGTTGACCACATTATTTAATTTCATAAAATCTGTTTTACATTTATAAAATGTTCCTACCCCACGCCACTGGCAAAATCACCACTCCCCGCCACTGGTCATTTTGTTCCAATTTTCGGCCCAGGCGGCTTTAAAATTTGGTCTACGAACGGCGTCGATACCGCATCGCGCGCTTACCTGCCGCGTGGATCGATGTCCAAATTTTTCCATGTAAAATTTACTAGGAAAAATCAATTTTTAAATATTGCAAATGTTTATATTTTACTTGTTCATCCCCTCGGCGGTAGTCAAATAAACACTATTTTCTATATACTACCGCTGAGGAGATATTAAAAAAGCTGTTTTTCACACATATGTATAACCATTTTTTTAACAATATTTTTACCTTTTTTGCGTGTACAAAAATCCAGGAACCTCGTAGCATAGTGAATCTTATCTCTTTCTGAGCGCTATGTTACGTGGGACCTGGGAAAAATACCAACTTAACAATGTTTTACAAATTTGATCGCTTTGAGATCATTTTTACACATTTATTTACAAACATTTCTTATTTTTTATCGTATCTTGACGAACAAAAAATCTAGTTGTCAAGATACACATTCTTATAACTACTATGCATTTAAACTATGTAATTGTTATTCATGTAAGCGTTCAAAATCTTTTCTAACTCGCAAATTTAAGCGACTACCTTCGACTGTGCTGCCGGCAAAATGAATATGCGACATTTTGCCGGGGCATATAAACTCATTATTGGCGCGGGTACAATCCCCCACCACTTTTGGGCTCCCAGCCCAATGTCGGGCGCGAGTCATGCTAATTGAATATAAGCAGCCACATAATTAAAAATAAATCAGTTCATCTTTACCACCGAAACCAAGCGTTTTATTTATCTACAAGTGACTCCTGCCCAACATCTGCCTCACCTCGCCAAGTCTTCTGCTCCAAGATCTTCTGGTGTTACCTCCTCAAGACAAGCCGGCCCTCCTCTGGAAAACCGCCAACGCCAGAAGCGAGCAGAGACGACAGCACACCCAGTGCCCAACATTCACCAAGCCTGGGTGCGGGAGGCAGATTTCATCAAATATTACTACTATCATCATCATCGGCCGTAAAGGAGCATTCTCATCGGTTGAAGACACGGTTTGGACCCGGCGCCTAAATCTACAGTCTTGTGCGGACTCCCGTCCAGTACAAAGAAGTTTTTTTATGTGACACCTCACAAGAGCGCCCCTGTCTGCACTATTTAAAGACAGGGAACTATAACACCACCCAGTTGGTCAGCATTGTGAGGCGGGTTAATGTAGGGGCTGTAAGAATGGATTTATTAATGTGAATCTTGAAGAGGCCCATAAAATATCACAAAGTATCAGCAATCTAAAAAATTATAAATATATATGTTTAGCTACAACTAAAATATATTCAAAAAACTTTGATTTTTACGAGTTGATTTATTATTACTGACATAATTTGCGATACCGAGGAAACAAAATCGTCAGTTTTCTAAATATACCTATGAATTTTTTCATCTGTTCAACTTTCCGATTCCCCTCCGAGATGGGTGGATCCGTTAAAATAAATATCCTTTGTTTTTAAACCATTAGTCAAGCAAACTGTAGCTTGTGGTGACAGGGCCCCCCTCCCTTACTAGGCCCCGTGGGACCACACTCGACACTCGCTTAACTTTAACTTTACTTAAGTGACCATTAATTGAATTTTTCTCGCCGCCGACCACCACTCGGTATTTCGGTAGAAGTCACTAATTTGTAATTTCCCCGTTGGAAGTTAAGTGGAAGTGTGTTGTCTGTTATCTTTTACCAGATTCTTAATCACGCTAACTGCATTCTGTAATAGAAAAGTTTGCCTTTATTCACAACAAACTTTGATATGTTTTTTTTGTCTTTAACATTTATGTACGAGTATGGCGTGGAAACTTGCACACTAAACACTACATTGGCGTAGAAGAAACCTTTTTGAAATAATTTTGTATAGATAAAATACGTCCAAAATGAAATACTTCTTATGTTTTAATGAACTAATTGCCCATATCAGGTACTTAGATAATTTTTAAGACTATGTCATTTTGTCCATATTTCGGGTATGTCATTATTACATAACATAACACTTTTTTCGTCGATTTTGCAAAATCTTTCATATCTTCAAGAAAAAAGATAATTTCAAAATATGAAATATTTTTGTAAAATCGGCGAGAATTGCCAGTAACACGTTTTTCGTCGATTTTACAAAATCTTTCATATCTTCAAGAAAAAAGATAATTTGAAAATATGAAATATTTTTGTCAAATCGGCGAAAACACGTTTCTTGCAATGTTATGTACAAAATGAAATACCCGAAAAATGGACACAATGACATAGTCTTAAAAATTATGTAAGTGCACAATTCGCAGAATAAATGTTATTTTTTAATTTACAATGTTTAAAATATTAAAATACATATTTGCTCGAAATACCCTTTTCCTAAAAAATGAAAACCGATTTAGTAATAGGTTAAATAATGTTTTTAAAGTTCCACTGTGTAAAACCAGACTTGCGCAAAGACATGCGTATTTTATAACACCAAAAATGTATAATGCTCTCTATAAGACTACAGAAATTGAATGTAAAAATAAATCCACCTACAAAAAATATAAAAATGTAATAAAGTCTTGGATAAATACCATTGATACAAACATTTACTTGCTGTAACATCTGACCTGCTGTAACATCTGACCTGCTGTAACATCTGACCTGCTGTAACATCTGAACTGATGTATGTTAATATTTTTCTTTTTTTATATTTTTCTAATCTTATTAATGTATGTATTTGAGTAAAATTTGTAACTTTAACAAATGGTTTGTTTTTTGTTTTTTTTTGTTTTTCGTTTTTTGGTTATTTTGTTAAATGAGTTTTAATTTACTTTTTAACTGTTTGATGAATCATATTGAGTCTTGTATAAATACCATTGATACAAACATTTACTTGCCGTAACATCCGACCTGCTGTAACATCTGACCTGTTATAACTTAAAAATTTTAATTTTTTTTTATATTTTTCTTTCATGTCTTTTGAATTGTAATTTAGTAAACACAATTTTTTTTTTCAATTTTATTTTCTAATCTTCTACAAAGATAATGTATATATGTGAGTAAAATTTTAACTGTTAGTAAACACAAGTATACCCACGAACTGGCGATGCCTATGTGGGATTTTTTTGGTTAATCTGCTAAATGTATTATTATTTACTTTTTAACTGTTTATATAAACAAAAGTGTTTCCTTTATTGTAAAATTATACCAATGTATATACCAGAAAAATTATTAATAAAAAAAATTACCACATGAAATACATTTTAGCCAAGATGCTCCAAGTTTCGTCCGATAATGTAAATCATTTTGTCCGTAGGGTTTCAAATTTGTTTGGCAGTAAAAAATAAAACAAATAAATACTATAAGATGTGTAAACGTACACAAATAGCACCATGGGTGAGTTACATGTGGTATTTAATCAATCAATTCAAATATCACCATTCGTGAGTTATATGTTCCATTTATTCAATACCTTGGTTTTAACGAAGTTAAGTGACTGCCAAAAAAAATCAGCGATATCTCATGCGAACAAACGGCAAACTTACTGAGTTTACCGAGCATAAATGAACCACTCACGTACTGAGGATTGCGTAGCCGCGTGGTCGATTCATAGAGGTCCTCTGGTGGTTTAGATGGGAACTAAAAGCCAAACGGTTTCGGAAATAACAGCGAAATTCACTTTATCCATGCATGTCATTTTGTACATATTTTTCCTATACATTGCGGAAGAGTTACGGTGTTGAGAAGTTTTCAATACAAACAAGGGAGCTATAGCGAAACAAAAGGCGAATTTGTAAATATATTCGTGTGTAGTAAGAAGAATAATGTATATCCAATTTGAATTATTTGATCTATTGATCGGAAGAAACCTCTACTTCTGGTGGTAGATAGGTAGTTAGCTACGATTATCGTCTTGATGTAATACCACCATTCCGAATAGAAACGTTGCTTGAAATTACTTTAACCGCGTTTAACGACGAGATCTGAAAATGAACGTACTTCCCAAATTTCCTTTTCCCCATTTCCTTTCCTTCCTAACTCCCTTCAGCCTCACAACATATCCAATTGGGGGGCCATAGGCCACAATAACACTGGCTCCGGACCAGTGGCGGCTTGTGACTTTTGGGTGTACTAGAGCAGTGTTCCGCAAACTTTTTATGTTCACGGTACACCAAACTAGTCAAGAAATTTTAACGGTACACCAAAGAAAAAAAAACAAGGTAAATTTTGGATAGGATTGGCTAGGCTTATTACGAATAACGGCGAACTTTGAGGTTCAACTACGAAAGCTGCATGTCATCATAATTTAAAAAAACATCCCAGGTTTTGAATGGTTTGTTTGGCAAAGCAGGGTTTGTCTAGCCGGGTTTGTGTAATTATGATTGATATTTATCACATAACAGTGACAGAATGACCGCGAACTGTCACCGAATCGGTTCGAGAAGGGAATTTTAATTTTACCCAATTGATAATTAAAATGCATATTTTTCCGCCGCCACCAAGCCAAAAAATTTCCTTTTATAGTAATTACGGCATATCTAAAGTTTTTTTCTAAAAAATATTCGTAATAAGCGTGGCCACTCCGAACCAAAATTTACCAAAAACAATATTTTATTCATATTTATTATTAAAATCAATATAACATGAAAAGATGTTTAATGCGAAATGTGAGCCTGTTTAACTGAACACAGACGATCAAAATTTGGAACAATCGTTGATAACGCTGCTCGCATCTCTTCGTCGATCGTCCTCAGGCGTTCTCTTTTTTTGACTTTATCGTTGTGAGAGTTAAAAACCCCAGTTCGCATAAATAGGTCGTGGCAAATGGTAATAGAATTGCAATAGCTCGCTTTGACAGCAGTGGATACTTATTTTTTACGTGGAGTCAAAATGAGCTAACTCTGTTTCAGAAAATTTTAATTTTAGTGTCCGATCAGTTTTAAGCTCCATGAATTCTTCCTGCTCGTTTATTGGTAAATGTCCAAGGGAAATGCTTTCCGAAAATGGATTTCTTACCCAGTCCATAGGTTGCAGGTCACACTTAGGAAAATATGAGTTCATTTTTTCTGCTAACAGCTCTAAGTGTTTCACTATCAAAGCCTGCATTTTTTTTCTGAATCGGCAGCCATGACATTTGGAAACATTTTGTTACTACCATTGGTAGCGTGGCTGATCCATAGCACCAACTTAGCGCGAAAGCTTTCAATCTTGTCTGAAGACGTTCAAATGTTACAATTTCTTCCTTGCATTTTTTTGTTCAGCTCATTTAATTGAGCGAATATGTCCGCCAGATATGCAAGTTTTGCTACCCATTCTTCTTTTTTAAATAGATTTGCAATTAATAAAGTCAATTAAGTTCGCGACGACACAACCAAACACTAGCATTAACGAATGACTACTAAACAAGCGGGCGCAACGTCGCCGTCGTAATTCGTAATGTTATGTTGTCACGCGCATGCACCCCGATAGCTCGTGCGCAATCACGTGATAGTGTAGCAATAGCACCCCACTTATGTAGTGTAAGCACACGTGATAATGTAACGTAGCGGCGTAGCACACGGCCACTTCGCAGCGATCGAGTCCCACCCACGCCACCTCCGGCCGCCGCGCCGCACAGAAAAGCAAAGACCGATTTACAGAGCACTTTGTGAGAAGTGACGTGGGACTCGCGGCACACTTACAAATGGCCACGGCACACCAGTGTGCCGCGGAGCACACTTTGCGGAACACTGTACTAGAGTGCTAATATTACAAATAATGTCATTTTTTCTAATATTAGCACTCTAGTACACCCAAAAGTCAAGAGCAACCACTGCTCCGGATGTAGCAGTCTTGCTTGTTGAAGTACCTACCGTATCGGCAGACAGCATTCTCAAGTTGCCGTCTTGTTTTGCGAACGTGTCTGAAGGGCGCTGCGCAGCATTGGGAATTTGTTCCAGCAGTTGTGGCTCGAGACTCGTGTGACAAGGAACGGTTGAAGACTTGCCGACCTGGGCGGACTTGGAATATACGTAAGAGGCCCTCTAAATTGAGATTGATATTGCATACTTTAGTTTCTTAGGGATTACTCTGATAATATATAAATTTGTTCAGAATTATCTAATTCTGAGCTGGCGCCCATTTAATTCTTATAGCATCATTTATTCTTTCGTAATTACAACTGTCATGACTTGCCTTTTTTTTCAACTATCGAGAATATCTATCTCGACACGCCTTGAGATTTAAACCTTATATAATGAGTCTCTTGCTTCATTTATTAACTTCCTAGAGCTATGTGTTTAGTAACCGCATTTTATATAATAAATGTTTTATTTGTTATAAGAGTTTTTTATTACTGGTGCAAGCATTTATTCTACCCACATGTAACCTCGTGTTCCATTGTAGGAAAGTAATTAATATTGGTAAGATATTTGCTACACGGACACCTAGGAAAAGCTGGGACACGGCGTTCAAATTAAAAAATTACTATTACCTTAGTACTTTGTGCTATTACACAAGCCACAATACTTACACAAATGAAAAATTATGCAATCTGTTGGCCATCGGTAGAGGAAAGGGGTGGCAAAATGGAAAACTTTATTTCAGTGTACAGATTAATTAAGAAAACCTTAGTTTTTTTAAATTTTTTAATGTTTATTAAAAGGAACTTACATTTTTTGGTATGTGAAAAAAAACCAATGACAAAAGAGAACATTTTTGATAATAAGGACCCATTTTTTAAAACGTCACGTTACTGCTATGCTGGCAAAGTGAAAACGTGGAAAGGGCAAAGTGGAAACATGAGAAGATAATGTTAATACAGAATACAAAACCATGATTTCTAATGGTATTGGCAATTGACGCAGGTAAATTGTCCATATTAACGCATAGTTCATGTGCCCATTCTTAAAAACATTACACTAAATGCATTCTTCAGTTGGAGTTTCACTGTAAACTACGTTGCCAAAAATTTCAAGTGTCCAATTTTGTTATTTTGGTGACCGGACTGAGGTTGAAAATTTATTTTTATTTTCACTGTTTCCCTTCGAAAAAAACTTGTATCATCTTTCGAAGCATTTTTATTTTTTTTGTTTTTAAGAAAAAAAAATCTGTTTTATTGTCTCAATTGTTATTTTTTTAATATTTCTACTTTATGCTCTCTTTCATTAATAATTCATTTTTTTGGCTAATTTTTCTTCCAGTTCATTTTTGTAAGGTGAACTTGTAAGAATTTCTGACTTTTGACATGGCCTTTGGCTTGGACTCGTAGGAGCCGTAATTAAGTCCAAAGATAAGTTTTGAAAACTTATTCCATCGTTGGTTTCTGAAATAGCAAAGTAGTTTCTGCGGGCTGGTGATTTTCGTTTTCAAGAAACTCAGGAACTGTTTCACTGTTGTGTGATTTTACCGGTTCAACCAATACGGCGTTGTTCTTTACTTAGTTTTGAACAGCTTGTTGGTTCCTTTGTTAGCCCATAAAAAACATCATCTAGTTCTTTGACGTATTTACATATTAGTTTTTCTAGAGCTTCAGAAAACTCAGGGCAAAATCTTCCTTTTTTCGTGCAGAGTTCACTTTTCACATGACGATGCAGCGTCGCAAGAGGTATACCATATTTTTTAGATGCAGCAGATAAGGAAGTAGTCTTTGATTCTTCCATGACTCTTTTCATGTTTTGTTCGCTCGATGAAGCCTGATTTCTTCGCTTGATATATTTATTTACCATCTAAAAACATGAAAATGACATTTCTAAAAGTAAAAGTGATTAAAAGTGGTAAGGAAATATCATGCTGAAATCGGTCATTCGACGGTGTAAGAAACTGATAAAGGGAGTAGTTTGATTCCCCAAGATTACTCGTTTCATCAGAAAGTATGTGGCGGCATGCATACATTGTGCATTTGTTAATGGTCAATACTGGAAAAGGGAAGGTAAGCTTAACGCTATACCGAAGCCTGATGATGCATACTCTGCACATTACCTTGGACAATTTTATTTAAACAAGTTAGGTAATAGCGATTTACTTGTGGTTACAGATGCTTTCTCCAAGTTTGTGTTTGCTTTTTCATCAGAATCCTAAACTCGGTGGAGACAGTTGAAGAAGTTGAATAAAATGTTCAGCACATTTGGAGTACCTACTAAACTTATCTCTGATAGAGGTTTGGCTTGTACTAGTAGAAGATTTAAGCAATTCTTTGTAGATAAGCAATTCAAACATAACTGCAGTTGCCACGCTCCTAGAAAACGGGCAAGTTGAGAGGACCAATAGTACATTACTGTGGATACAAATCCTAACTTACAGATTACCTGAGATTATCTAAAGTGTTAATAATACCATCAATGCCAGCACTAAGTTTACTCCATTTCAGTCGATGTTAGGTCACAAGAACAGTGTTCTTGCTTACACGCGAAAGGGTGCGGGTATTGCCGGTGTAGAACATCTCTCAGGAGAGGCGCAGGTAGCTGGGAGTCGCGAGGTAATATGACATTAATTGCTGAAAAAATGAAAGTGCAGTACGGCAAGAAGCGAAAGGCACTACGCAAGTACGGAAACGGAGACCTTGTTTTGTGGAAGGAAGGTGAGGTTCAATGTGGAGCAGGGATCAGTCATAAAACTGACCCCATATATAGTAGACCACACTACTGTATAACTGTACAACTAAGGTATTTCCACTTATTGACCGCTATGAGATTAGCGGTGTCAAGGGTATGCGTGGATATAAGAAATTCACCGCCATGGTTGCGGCGGATGCGTTAAGGCCTTACAAGGAAGGACCCAGAGACTCTGATGAGTCTGAGAGCCAGGATAGTAAGGTAGGTCGAGATGATCTATTGAATTTACTAGAGAGCTGAGTCTCGCTGTACCAGCACGTTGCATCGTTGATTATTGATTACCCTTTCCACATATTTAGCAAGGACCTCATTAACATAGTAATTGAGAAGAAAAAAGCGCATAAAATTTACAAAGAAACAACAAATCTTTCTGATTTTATAATTTTCAGCAAGCTGCGAAAAGATTGTAATAAATTATCAAACATTTGTTATAATAATTACATTAAGAATGTGGAATTTTCGATTGGTAACAATGTAAAACATTTTTTCAACTATTGTAAAGCTCAAAATAACAACAACCTTGGCATACCTGAAACTATGCACTATAAACTGAAAACTTCCTGTAAAATCAAAGATATTGTCAATTTGTTTGCAGATTTTTTTAAGGATGTATATGAAACAGATATCCCTGATGAAGACATTCCAAACTTTGAGTCCGATATAAATTTACAACTATCTCAGATACATATTGAGATTAAAGAAATTGCAGCATGTATCAAACTACTGGAACCTAAATCGTGCTCAGGGCCAGATAAAATTCCCCCCGTATTTCTAAAAAACTGTGGGAGTAGTGTCTCTTACCCTCTGTACCTACTATTTAATCAATCACTTTTAACAGGCAAGTTCCCACAAATATGGAAAAATAGCTTTCTCACTCCTATATTTAAAAGCGGAGACAAGTCTTTAGTTGAAAATTACAGACAAATATGCATACAATCGTCAATACCAAAAATTTTTGAAAAGTTAATTCTCCAAAAAATATGTTCTTGCATAAAATTTAATATCTCATCATTTCAACATGGTTTTATCTCTGGACGATCTACCTTAACTAACCTTACACTGTATGAACATTTTATCTCTGGTGCTCTTGCTAATAGAGAACAAGTTGATTCAATTTACACGGATTTTAGTAAAGCCTTTGATAAGGTTTGCATTAAAATTCTTATAAATAAATTGTCTAAATTAGGAATAAGTGGTAATTTATTATGTTGGATTAAGAATTATTTATCAAAACGTGTACTAACTGTCTGTATTAAAGAACACTTATCTTACGAATTTGAAGCCACTAGTGGTGTGCCTCAGGGTTCGCACCTTGGTCCAATATTGTTTATACTATTCATAAACTAATTTACTAATCTAATTTCTAATGCCCTTTGAACCATCTTCATGCTTTGACTTATTATTATCTCCCATTCTTACTTTTATATTATTATTGTCATTGTTATTGTCTTCGCTCCTCATTTATATATGCTCTCCTTTCACTGTCATCTCTGTTTATAAAACTTATTCGTGTAATTAATATGTTGTTAATGGACTATTTGTCCGTAAATAAATAAATAAATAAATAAATAAACGATGTCACTTCCATATTCACTGATGTTAACATATTATTATTTGCTGATGACATGAAAATATATAAAATCATAAAAAATATATACGACTGCTTGTCCCTCCAATCCAATTTTATAAAATTCGTAGAATGGTGTACCATTAACAAACTTACACTTAACATAAAAAAATGTCAAATCATGAGTTTCTTTAGAATTAAAAACCCTATCAAATATAGTTACTCTTTTAACAATCACAGTTTATTGTCAGTACCTGTAATAAGGGACCTTGGAATAACCTTCGACTCTTAACTACTATTTACCAATCACATTGATATAATAACGGGTAAAGCAATGAAAATTCTGGGCTTCATTGTAAGAATTTGTAAAGATTTTAAAAATATCCAAACATTTAAAATACTATATACAACTCTGGTTAGGAGTCATTTAGAATACAATTCCCCCATATGGAACCCTTTCTACAAAAGCCATGCAAACTCCATTGAAAGAATCCAACGCAAATTTCTCAGATCAATTAATTTCAAATTAGGTATTCCCGCGGTTGACATAAACTATGAATCTTTATTACAAAAAATGAGACTCTTATCGTTAAAAGATAGAAGAATACTCAATGATCTTATTTTTTTATTTAAAATAAACAATAACTGGTTTGACTCCCCTGAATTGGTCTCATTAATAAATTACCATGTACCTAGTAGACCGACTCGACTCAAAACACCTTTCCACTGTGACAATACTATGACGAACGCAGAACAAAATTCAACCATAAATCGCTTGCATATTTTAGGCAATGAATATGCTAATATTGATCACGCTGCCGGTAATCTGTCTTCATACAAAAGATGCGTTAAACTTAATTTGTTTGCTAGTACCACGTAAATACATCATGTAAACATAATATGCCTACCAGTACTTCTAAAACTATTAATGCACTTGAAATCATAAGTACTTGTAAAATTTATCATATCGGTCAACATAATCCAGGATTTATTACTTTTTATATTTAAATCATTGTCGGTACCTTGAGATAGGTATCTTATTGGTACATTTTATTGTTTTATTTCAATCTTTAAATTTTTATTTTTATTTTTACTTTTTCCTAATAAATTATGGTTTGTACTTTAATACTTTATATTTTAAACTATTCACTTTACAATTTACTTTTATACATTATAGTTTTTATACACTACTTATTACCTTACTTTTTACCTATTTTCTTAAATTTTACTAACATTTATACTGTTATTCTTCATGTTGTTGTACTATTATAAGTATGTCAATTATGTTAATGGCACGTGTTGTGCCGTATATGTGTAAATAAATAAATAAATAAATAAATATTGTTGGTCACTTATTTGATTTGATCCTTGTAACTAAAATGTTTTTCTTTTTATTTTGTGAGGTCACAATGGTGAGTCAGGATCGTCGAACGTAAACTGAATAACCAACCTCGGGCACGATTCATCAATTCACACGAAGGAAAGTTGAGAAGTATCCTGCGGGTGGCCACCTTGGGGCTGCCTGGAAGGGTAGCTACGCTGCCTACCTGTTTCTCGCGCTCTCTTCTCTCTGCTGAATCCGAGTCGGACACATCACCACAGCATTACTTTGTGATAATTGTTATTTCTTCAACATAATACACGAATTTTTAAAAGTGACCTTTAATTTATCTCGTTCTAATACAATTTCTCCAAAGAAATGTCACCATTACAATGATAATTCTTTTTTCAAACTTTCTTTAGTCAGGTACCATTAGTTATATTAACTATTCCGATTTGACAGCTCTTAATAGGAACCACGATCGTGCAGGGCCGGTTCTCAACTATACGACGAGTACTATACAACAGAGTGCGAGTCAAATTTCCGCGACCCTTTTCAAAACCCGTCAGTAGTTGATCACTATAATCAATAATATTCGTCTTATTTGTATTTTTGTGTAGCGCTGTTTTCATGAAAAATAATCTCAAGGGCGATATGTTAGGACTATTAGGTATTATCAGTGTTTTGGCAACTAGGCGCCCGGAGCGGACTGCTCTAATTACGCTCGCGTAGCGCCAGCCCTGCATCGTGCGAACTCTGGCGGAATAAAAAAGTACTATCCACCATCTTCAATCGGAACCGGAACGTAACAAACAAATTTAGTGACAGATGAAATGCCAAATTGTCGAGTTAAAATAGAAAAAAATCGTCTCTTCCTAGGCCAACTAACCAAGCCAGCTTTGGTTAAATCAATCACTGGACACTTTTTTTAAAGGCTGTCCCTGTCCTTGTCCAGGTTAAATCACTTACCTACCAAAATGGATATAATAAAAACGTTAGGTACCTGTATATTTACCTTTTCAATTATTGTAATGATGTAGGTACAATGTAGACAGAACGGTCCATCTCCAAAAGGATCTCAAAACAATTTCGACCGTGCAAACTCGGCCTTCTTGCCAAATCAGCAGTTGCCGAGCAGTTAAGCCCCCTCTTATCCAATTTCTACTGATTTATAAAGTTTCTTGTTAACTCTAAGTTTTTAAGTTCCAAAAAAAATTTGATGTTATTTTTTAAGATAATTTCTATACACCTGTTTTGCCGAAACGTTAATTATACGAAATTACCTGGATTGAAAAAAATCGCAGAGTAAGCTCCGAAAATTATTAAAAACACGTTTCGTTCCGTTATTTAATATGTTATAGGCATGAAAAAAAAATCGCACTGTATCTTTAAATGCAACTAAAGCATTTATCGAGAGATTTTCGCTCTCTTTCAAACGAGTTGTATTTTATTAATTATTTTTACCATTTTCGCTTAATTATTATCATTTTTTAATATTAGCTCGCTCCCTCTAACATTCGTATTTACATATCTCCTTTCAAACTATCTTTGAACCCTTACTACCGGGCCTTAGTTGAAACCGGCCATCACTTTGAATTTGTTCCTGAAGTCCTGGGAAGACCCAATTCGCATCGAGCATGAAATAACCATAGCAAAAACTTTCATATTTGAAGACGAGGATAAAGCTTAATGGTTCTTATCCGATATTTTACGGCTAAACGAAAACCAGATTGTTTTAACTAATTAAACTAAAATACCGATCTTAAGAGGTGTATCTCGTGTATCACCGTGATACCGTGGTACACGAGTATCACGGTATCGCTTCCACATACGTAAACACACACTTCACCACAATCTACACATCTGCCCTGATGATGGACACTGTAACTCTATCTGAAACGTTGACTAAAGAATGAGGTATTGTAACACAGGATTGTTGAAAACTACCTCCCTTACAATAATTTAGCACGCAACATAGCCAAACTAAGAGGGGAGAAAAACGAACAATTTTCCTTTCATTTTTCACCAAGCAAACATTAACTTTACTACAGGTTTGTCCAAAAAGAGGTGTTATTTTGAATAGCCCGTTATTTCGGTAGATGTTACTTTTGAAGCTGTCATTTTTTTACATTTGACAAGTAGAAACTTTGTTATTAATAAAAATGGAACAATACACGCTTCAACAACGCATTGAAATTATTAAAATTCACTTGAGTTAATCAAATGCAAATCATCTTGAGTGATGAGGCCCATTTCCACCTCGGTGGCTTCGTCAACAAGCAAAATTGTCGCATCTAGGGCTCGAAAAACCCAAGAGTTATTGTTGAAAAGCCTCTCTATCCTCAACGTGTGACTGTTTGGTGCGGTTCATGGTCCGGCGGAGTCATTGAACCTTCCTTTTTCGAAAATGAGGCTGGAGCAACAGTTACGGTGAATGGATCGCTATCGAGAGATGATTAATGATTTTTTTATAACCGGAATTGGATGGTATTGATCTGGACAACGTTTACTTTCAACAAGGCGGCGCTACGTGCTGCACAAGCAACGAAACCATTGATTTTTTACGATTGAATATCATAATAACACCTCTTATTGGAAAACCCTGTATAATAACAATATAATATAACTTGAATGTGGTTGAACTTTTTACACAGAATCTTTGTTAGTGTCCCTAATAAGAGCATCCACGGGAGTAATTATTGTTGGTAGTGCTTGTAGATAAATTATCCAAAGTCGCGTTTAGTGTTAAATATTAGAAACTTTGTTTTACACGTGTAAGTCCCGTTTAAAGAAGCAAAAAGTAAAATATTACCTTTATCGAATATAAAAGTTGCTGGCAATGTTGGTGGCAAACTTAAGCACTTGCGACTGTTCTGCCGCACTTTTCTGTCGCCAACAAGTTAGTTTTGTTAAAACTTTCGCGCGAATTGTGTTAGTTAAGAGGTAAGTTTTCTAAGTTGTTCTGTTCGGCAAATATGCGATGTACTTGCTTCCATGTCGGTATTCAACGGAAAAGTTGTATTAGAACATACTAGTAAATTATATTTATTTTCGGTTTTCATCAAACGTATCGACTCTTAAATGGTATGACATGTAAGGCCATAGAATAAAGAATAACATAAGAAATGCCTCGTGAACGTGTTTCGTGATCCAAATATAAGCTCGATTTCTATATTTCCATACAAAACTGTGGTTCACTATGATTACGAAATTCAAATGATAAATACAATTACATCATTTGAATTATATCCCATGTGCAATTTCGTGCTAAATGGGCTATAACCAAAAGGTTTGAAATCAGACACATTTCCATTTCATTCCCATTCAAATTAATTTGGAAGGCACTTCTGGTTTTCTTCTTTATTCTACGAGTAAAGCTGCTGCCACACGCAAAGCTCACATCAATAGATAATATAAAGCACAATAGCGCTCGCCATACAATCCCATACAGACCCGACACACGTAAAAAGATAACGCGCTATAAGTGTGGTTCTGAACTTCGCTAACCGAATTTATTTTACGTAACCGCTCCCGACGCGATATTTGAAAAGTTATGCGTCCCCCTCTCCGCCGTAAAAAGGAGAGGGGGTCATTTTAATTACGGAGCTACCGACTAAGTTCCGTGTTCCCTTTGACAGCCATGACATAAGCAGCCTAATAATGCATTTCTTATTTTTTATGTTAGCTCATATCGTCATGTGTGCTAGTAAATTTAGAAACATAAAAAAAAAACTTTATTTGGCAAACATACTTAACATATATTTAAAATATAAATATAATCAATATTTGAATTTGAAGTAAACAAATTTTCGCCCTTTCAAAATTAATCATATTTTTAACTCAGTATGTTTATATGGTAATATCATTCGGTTTTTTGATAAAGTTGGACGGCCTGATACCTACATAGAGAAGCTTCTAGTTTGTTCGTTTGTTGATTGTTTTCAATTGTTTTCAATTGTTTTCCTGGGTAATCTGGCTTGCTCTCGTCAGCTCTCGTGCTCTCTTCTCGTTCCCTGCCCTGGTGTTGGTCCTTGCCGCCTTTGCCTTCGACATTTTTGGAAATCGACTTGAGCTTATTTTACAATAATTTATTATATGTCGCTTTCGTCGATGTGTCGGTAGAAAAGATGATGCGCTGTACATTAACTTTTGATGTGAGCTTTGCGTGTGGCAGCAGCATAATGAATATACATGCACAGTAAGGCGGGATGATTTTTTTTTTCATTTTTAAAATTTCATAATCTCTAGATGATTAATGAATGACCCTAACAGGGGTGGGGAACCTGCAGCCCGCGAGGCTTTTTGGTGTATTGGACAGACCTGCGATTGAATTTGCCCTATCAAATCTCTAAAATAAAGTCGGAACCATAACGAGATAAGTGATGAATTCGTATAACAACAATATAATTTAGGATTAATTTTTAAAATTTATTCACTTATTTTTTTAAAGACCTTCTTTTTTGAAATATCTCAATCTTGTCCAACCTAGCATTATTTTCCTCCTGCTTTCTCGTTCATGATAATAGGTATACACGCTTTACATAATCCTCTTGTATCTTATATGTCCTGCATTAACCCCTCGGGTTATGTTATATTTTATATTTCAGTTTTAAATTTATGTATTATATACGAATGTAAATATTTGGTAGACACTGATATGTATAGAAATAAATAAATAAAAAAATAAATGCGAAAGGTGATGAAATGCGCATTCTAATTTTATTATTACAAATAAACACATCATTTTGAAAGCAAACATAAAAAAGTTTTAAAAATGGCCAACCTTTCGTTTTTTCATCTAAACACTTTATTTATTTTTTTATTTATTTATTTTATTTTAATATTACATTTAGTTACAGTAGTGACGTATTGCCCATCTCACTAGGTGTGGAACGCCTATGTTGAGATGGCAATTTACATAGTGGTTGTTAACTAGGTTTTAGCTAATACAATATTGTGAAAACGCCAGATAAAATAAAATCAGTATTTTTTTGTTTTTTTTTTTTAAATTATACAATTCAAGAATATGAATTCACTGAACTAAAATTACTGATAAAAAATACACATATTTTATTAGACAAATGTATTGTAAACGTAATTGCTACCTGCTTTTTTGTGATTTCATATAAAAAAAATTATTAAAAAAATCAAAATTTTAAACATTTTTCTCTAATTCTGATCGGAACCTTTGGTTTTATAGAGATCTACTTTTTTTATTATTCTGATGTTAACTTCTAGATTTGGATATGAAGCCAGGTGTTTTCTCTTTTTAACACCGTTTGGATCAAATTTCTAACCATGACAGTAAAGGAGACACAATAATTTCTATGGATTATAATATGACCTGTTCCGAAAATCGAATAAATTAACTCTACGGGTAATAGCTGATTGTTCGCAAAACCGAACAGATTATCCTGAGGGGTTATTAAGAACATTGTCTACTTATGTATCAGAACCAAAATCATTAAACTAATTTTTAATTATTTGATCGTTAGCTCCTTCGCATTATTATATGCAACGAATGAATTAGTTCTTGCATGAAATACTGAAAACAATACACAATTTTAACAATGAATACACCCAATGACTTATACAAGTACGCATTCCAAAAATCATGTTCAAACATGTCCTAAACATACCAAATTCGAATACAAATAATAACATGACTGCCGGCGATGAAAGAACTACACAAAATATGAAAATCACTTCGAGTTTCCATCACAAATTATATTGCTGCCGCGCCGTATTTGTCAAGTCATCTTACGTTAGTAAGTAAGAATTGGAATGTTCCATTAACACATTGGAATGTTCCATTAAGCCCTGTAAGTTTTAAATAAATAATATAATATGTTATTTTTAAGGTAATCTCTGTTAAGATGCCAAGTTTAAAAATGAATTATATGAAATACATCGAAAGAAAAAAATTACAAAGTATGCTCTGAAAAATTAAAAAAGCGCATTTGGTTCTGGTATTTAACATGTTATACGTATGAAAAAAAATACAGTGATTTTTTAAATACTACTTAACTCAAAAGTCAAGACATTTTTAGTAAAACTTGTTTTATTAAATAACTTCGCTTACGCCTAATTATAAGTAATCATTTTTAATATTAGAGATATCATTCGTATTAACATAATATCATCACCCTTTCAAACCGTGTTCAGTAATCTTCTTCTTCTTTTTAACGCATGTGTGAAACGATGTAACGCAAAAGACACAAAGGAAGTTTTAAAAGGAGGTCCCTTGTTTAAACATTTGCTTCACAGTTTTAAAAATATAGATCTGTTACAATGTACCTACCTACTTATTTTCCGATGAGAAATGAGTGGTGACATTTTGTACAGGTGCATAGTTGAAATGTACGATTCTATTGCATTTTGTCCAATACAAAATCAATGCAGTTTAGTACCTACCCAGTTGTTATCAAATTATTACAATTAAATCGTATAAGCTATGGGTCATGGGTCAAAGTAGGGAAGGAATTTATTATATTTTCTTTCAAAAAGCCTATTCGGGCACCACTTGACTAAGGGCTGGGATTGCTCAATGTATATGAATGTTTAACTGACAACTACTGATTTACAGCAAAATAAACGCTGTAATCTTAATGGTTTATGGCAGAATCTAGACTCCCACGAAAAAAGTTTCAACGCCGAATATTTAACATCCTTGCTCAAAATAATGACAAAGGGTTCCCCAGAGGCTCTGAATGAAGAGGAATGGAGCAGGGCGGGAAGGACTAGAGAGTGGAGGTGAATGAGAGCATTTATTTATTTTATTCAATTTATACATTTTTATAACATTACAGATTGGGGTCTAAATCCTAATAGTTGTAACGTTTATACTATGTATTTGCAGCGACAAAAACTTTGTAAGAGCGTTGTAGGAAATGAAAAACATATCGATATTTTGATCAACTACATTTAGGAAGTACTTGGCTCTCCTCATGGGTGAGTTCATCAAAAAATGGTGCGGCTCTCTCTACAATACAGGAGGTTATGGGGACGTCCCCGAGAGTGAGACTCTGGTACAAAGAAATTTATTTGAGCCAGAATCTCATTATTAGATATGTAACCGTTTTTTAAGAGATAAAAATATGTAATCAAAGCAATACTTTCGTATATATCTAAGGAGTAGTATTTGGTCAATTCCAGGATATAAGTTTATGGGTATAGCATGGGGTAATATCCGTAGAGACGTAACCAATAAAAATCTTTTCTTTTGAAAAAAAATTTCTTGTGAACTCTTTCAATGCAAAAAATGTTCTTTACTTTGTGTGGGGCCTAGGGAATGCAATCCCAGTATACCGGGATCCCGAAATACTGAGATCCCGCAGACATTTAGCGGGACTAATCTCGGTCGAAAATTTTGCGGGATCCCCGCTGGACTGGCGGGATTACAGAGAATTACCTTCAATTCACTTACAATGCGCCAATGACTATTATGCCAACCAGCGTGGAAGCTGAACGAGCTTTTTCAGCCGCTGGCTACCTTGTGTCCAATATCAGAAGCAGTTTATCAGATGACACAATTAATACTTTAACTTTTTTACGAAGCTATTTCCAAAATAATGTTTAATTAAACTGATGCTCATTGTACAAGAATATTGTTTATCGTGTGAACGTTATTATTTAAATTTAAGTTTCAGTTCAGTTTCAGTTTCAGTGCCGGCAATCCGGGCGTTTATTTTATTTTCATTTGTGTACATAGATTTCTTTTACCCACCTCACTAGACAAAGTCTGTTCCGAGGCGGGTATGTTATGTAAATTTATGTATTATCTTATTCTTTGCCAATTTATGACTTAAACTTTACCTTTTTCTAACTAAAGGTATACCTATTAATAAATCATTTAAAATGTCCCAAAAAACTTGTTTTATTATAGGTATAAATTCAAAACTCTAAAACAAGGTTGGTAGATCGAGGTCTTTATTATACGATTGATTAGATATCTAAGTCCACTCTGCTGGATCCCGCAAATACCTGGATCCAGCGGGACTAAGATTGTTCAGTCCCGCAAATACCTGGATTGACATTTTCTTGCGGGATTGCATTCCCTAGTGGGGCCCAAATGATTGAATTTGACTCCAATACACTAAGACTATTGTGTTATATAATAGACTCGACGTTTTTGCGTTCTGAATCGAATTAGTTTTTTATAAGGGTTCCAGTTCTCTTGAATTTGCAGTTTTTTCTAGAGTTCCTCAGGGGTCTATCCTTGGACCGCTTTTGTCTCTGCTATTGGTCAGTCTACAATTTCGGAAATATGAAGCAAAAACGGAGTAGTCTTGTGGAAAAAACGAAATCTTACTTGTTTAGGAGAATGTCGATGCTAACCTTGTCGAATGCTTTTTCCAGGTCAAAAAGAGCAACATCAACCCGGTCACCTTTGTCAAGAGTTCTCGATAAGAAATCTGAGTTGCATAGAAGGTTAGATGTTACTGACATCTGGGGTCTAAATCCATGTTGACGATCATCATGCAGTGGCTTTTAACGTATTAAAAAAATATATATTTTTAGAGCATAGAATGGCAACCGGTCGGTAATTTTGGATATCGCATTTGTCACGCTTTTTGTATTTAGGAGTGATTTTTGTTAGCTTCCAGATGAGAGACCCCGCTGTTAGACATGCACTAAAAAGATGACATAACGGCAATATCAAAAGATCGGAACAATCTTTAAGACGAGACAATACCCTAAAATAAATCCAGAGTCGCTGTTCGACGAGAAAATCGATCTTTCCGTCGGCTTTATTTTAATTATTTCTGTTGAACTTATTACTAAAATGTCACATGTTTCTAGAGGCATCCCTCGGGAAGTTACTAATTCATCGTCTACAAAAATAAAATCTGGTGCTAACCCCTAATTTTATTGTTGAAAAACGTTTTATAAAATTAACAAGCCGTTTTACACAAAATATTTTAATGGTAAGGTACTGTTTTTATTAATATTAAATATAAATAACTTACACCTCTAGAAACATTTCAGATTTTAGTAATACGTTCATCTGAAATAATTAAATGTGAGCGTCGAGCAAACCCCGTAATAAGAATCTTATGTCGCCATAAGTATTTGTGGGTCAAATCCTACCCTGGGAAGTAGCGCATTGATGCCATTGATGATCGTGTGAATCTGCCAGTACACGTTAGGCCTACGTGTTGGGCCAACGTTGGCGCAAAGACCTTTCGATGTGTGCAAGAAAAACCGACACCCGTTTTACACGATACTTTTTTCATCCAGTTTGTCAAATCGGGATAAAAAAGGGACGTGTTCTATTTTGGTAGTTGGTACCCCGAGTGACGTAAGAGTATGTTGGTATTACAAATTTTCGTACAGTTTAAGATGGCAGACATAATTCGACATCTGCTATCTATCATTGATTTGCATAATATTACGTGAAAATGCTACATGTTTATTCAAGTTTATATTTAAAATATTAATAAAAAGACTACAATATCTATTTCTTACTGATTGTGAATGTGAATTACTGTTAGGTACTGTGAATTTCGCATGTATGTTTGATGATTTGACATTTTGTTTTGGGTAAATAATACACGAGAACTTTACATACATGTACTGTTATCTCATAGAATAAAGAATATCTATGTGTGTTAACTTCTTATTGTAACATACTTTTAATTAATTAATAAAGACACGTTTTGGTAGTTTAACCTCATATATTATACGAATATCGTACCGATCAGGATATGGTGATCAGGTGGTCAATTTCGCCAAGGTAAAAATCTTAAAAATCTCCTTAATAATCATTACTATAAAGGTTCAAAGACAAACAAGTAAACAAAACCATCGATTTGAGGGCACGTGACACAGCTCGCAAACGACGGTGACAGATGCTTTCATGATCGTGATCTATGGTTATTTTCATGGTGTTGCCATTTTTTAACAATTTAGCACCGTCTCAAAATATTATTTCTTCTCTTATAGCAACAATCTGTATAAGATCGTAAGTATGAAAATAATGATCGTGTAAAGCGATTTGTTTCATATGGTTACCGATATGGGATCGGTAGGAAAAAAAATCATTAAATGAAGGTATAATCGGTTGGTCGGCCAGCGTTGACGGCCAACGTTTTGCAACGGCCAATATACACCAAGTGGGCCAGCATTATAGCCCAACATTTTGGCCCAACGTGTACTTGCAGCTTTAGGTTTTAGTTTTTTAGTATCCCAATACTTTTACATAATTTCTCCTAATTCAACATTTTCTCATTGTCAAAATGGACTCCTCTACAGTTGTATAATGCACGACGGTTCCTGCAAAAATCCAATGAATAAATGAATAGGTGAACGAACAGCTAATAAATCGGACGGCGATAACAAAATTTGACAGGAATCAAATTGAATCGCCGGAAAGCTGGACGCAAAATGAAATTAATAACCATAATAATTTTTCATCGACTGCGCTGGTCGGCTTTTGTATTTAAAATTTAAATGTGTTTTTGCAACAATATGTAGTATACGGTCGGTTTTATAATAATAAATGCGATTTCGGAAAACTAAAAATGTTACGCTTGTTTTGGTAAATTTTATATATTTTGTTACTGCATGTAAATTATTATTGATGTTTTGAAACGTTTTGTATTGTCATTATATGTGATCGTTCAAATGCGGTTCTCGCTAGGGAAATAAAAAGAGACTTGTTCTTCTCATCTTCCAGAAACTTTTCCTGTGGCACCTGTGGGTGCATTTCAAAAACAAAACTTCAGCAGAAGTTGTAACTCTGGCACGCCGTACTTTTTCTTTACCCTTAGTGCTTTTCTTTTCTACCGAATCTGGGTATCCATCGAAGACCACTGTTGCATTGGCTCCATAAAGATTTTGTACCTACCTGACATATTGCTAGGAAATTACTGAAAAGGGTTGAGCACGACCCCGATGTGTGAAGTAAAAATCCTCCATTAACAACTACATACTTATATTTTACTGCTTCCTGTGTTATTCGGTAGAGGGTTGAACTATGAGTAAAATACCGAGTTCGTTCATTTGCGCGAGAGCATTCATATTGGATATATTCCACAAGTTCACTTTCAGACTTTTCGGCAATTGGCACATACGATGAAATAGCATTAATGGATCTATTGTTACAGTAACACCCTGACTTTTGACACTACTGGTCATTGCCGCAAGAGAAACTACTGCATCCACCCATCTATCCTTGTCGTGTAGCTGTAATTAAGTGTAGGTCTTCAAAGTTCCGGTTGATAACTTTAGACATAGCTAATTTCCCCACCTTTTCAGCCATGTGACAAGTGACTTTGCCATCCCCGATCAAGCCACTGCTTATAGACATAATCACGTTTGTTTTAGGAAATGGTTCATGGCAAGCAAACCAATCAATGAGAGTTTGGACGTCTTGATCATCTCTCTCAATTTGTTTAAGGCATGTATGTTATATATGTATGTAATGTATATATATACTCTACATGTCGCTCTGACCCTCCTGATTCAACCCCACAGAATGACTCGATACCCTCACAAATTTTATGCAGTTAAACAAATCCAGCAGTCCAACGAAGGATAAAACTGTCTGTGATTCTGCGTCCTAGGGAGATGTTTTCATCGATCTCATTAGAGTATATTCGATGATCATGTCAGATCAAATCCCTGACCAAAATTTATAAGACCGTCTAATCGTAAAGCAGCCCTCTTTTGTAAATCTTTCATACTCTATTGCAGGGCTGTCCAAACCACGGCCCGCAGGCCGCATGCGGCCCGCGGTTTAGATTATTGCGGCCCATTGAACCTTTTTTTAACCGACTTCAAAAAAAAGTCCGGTTCGGTTACACCGACTACAAAGAGGTCTGTAGGTGTACCCACTGCATATAATAATACTTTATTAACACGCTTTTATATTAACTTCACTTGTATGTTTGTTTGCTTGCTTGCTTGCTTGTTTGCTTGCTTGTATGTAACTCTCCTGCTGCCTTCCTCGGCCCTAGTAGTAGCCGTTTCTCAGGCTCCCTCTCCGGAATAAAAGTTACCTGTTAGAACCATAGTCGGTAATAAAGAAACTACCATTAAATAAATATAGTTTAAAGAAACTAAAAAAACACGCTTTTGTAGCATACGAAACTAAAAAGTGAAAAATAAATATAGTTTAAAAAAACTAAAAAACACGCTTTTAAATAATATCGAACTAAAAACTTCAAAATAATTTTTAAAATAAGCTTAAAGCAATAATGAATGAAAAATGATAGTATTATTGTGAAAAAGCGTCGGGCGCACGATATACGAAAAATATGGCACAAAGCGCCCACGCTTTTTAACAATAATACTATCATTTTTCATTCATTATTGCTTTAAGCTTATTTTAAAAATTATTTTGAAGTTTTTAGTTCGATATTATTTAAAAGTTATTTTTAAGTTTTTAGTACGATATACGAAAAATATGGCACAAACCGCCCACGCTTTTTAACAATAATATTATCATTTTTCATTCATTATTGCTTTAAGCTTATTTTAAAAATTATTTTGAAATTTTTAGTTCGATATTATTTAAAAGCGTGTTTTTTAGTTTTTTTAAACTATATTTATTTTAATTAATAATTGCTTTAACTTAGTTACTTTATTTATTTCTTGTCACATTTTGTATGAAAGCAATTATTATTCAGATTTTAGTTCATTATCTTCTTTGTTCGAAGTTTTAAATTCATTAATGAGCAAACTATTTTTCTCGCGACGAAATTCAAACGTTTTGGGTATGTTCGATCACGTCGCTCACATCACTATTGACTCGAGAATTCGGGGAATTCCCCGAACTCAAAATAGGTACCTACCGCGCATCGTTCATTGGGCATTTGTTTGTCACTTGTCATTCAACGCAATGAAAGTTTTGATTGCGCAAGGTTACTCTCAGGTTATTAAAGACTTTTACATTATTTTAAAGTTTGGTATTACGTTGTTCGCTTTGTGTTTGAGTATATTGAACTTTTCATCATGTCTACAAAGAAGAGGAAGTTAAGTGAAGAAAATCGTACATTCAATGCGAAATGGGAGTTAGACTACTTTATCTCCAACAATAACAATAAAATTCAGTGTTTGATTTGTATGCAAGTTTTATCTGTAAGTAAAGAATATAATGTTAAGCGACACTATACTTCTTTACATGAAGAAAAGTATGGTAATTTTTGGATAGGGCCTGACACGCTTATTACAAATATTTTTTAGAAAAAAACTTTATATTCGCCTTAATTACTATAAAAGAAAACTTTTTGCATTTCGGGCGGCGGAAAATTATGAATTTAAATTTTCAATTGCGTTAACTAAAATTCACTTCGCGAATCGATGCGGCGGCAATCAGCTGCCATTAGGTACGTCACTGTTATGTTGGTATCCCTGATACATTGCGTAGATACGACTATGGCTAACTTCGTGGAAGACAAATGGATTTGTATCACAAACCATGTTACACAAACCTAGCGTAGCCGGTAAACTAGTTGAAAACTGGGATGTTTTTCTTGCCTTGACGCGAGCAGGCGTTATTAAGGGGCACTTTCCTTTGTATCACAAACCATGTTACACAAACCTAGGTATCCCACGAAGATAGCAACGGTCGTATTTAGCTCTTGTTAATGCATCAGTGATACCAACATAACAGTGCGTTCCTAATGTCGCCACATCGATTCGCGGAGTGAATTTTGGTTTTACGCAATTGAAAATCAAAATGCATAATTTTCCGCCGCCCGAAATGCAAAAAGTTTTCTTTTATTGTAATTAAGGCGAATATAAAGTTTTTTTCTAAAAATTATTCGTAATAAGCGTGTCAGGCCCTATCCAAAATTTACCAAAAGTATAAAAGGCTGAGTACAAAAAAAAACTAATAAGTACAGCAAACAAGTATGTTTTCAAAAGTAAGTACTGAGAATGAACAAAGCTTGGCTGCCTCATATGAAGTTTCATTACAATTAGCCAGAGCAAAAAAACCATTTAGTGATGGAGTTTTAATAAAAAAATGCGCAGTTGAAATGGCTAAACGCTTTATGCAGCCGAAATTAGCGGAAAAGTTTGAATCTGTTGCATTATCTCATCAAACGGTGGCGCGACGAATAGAGGACATGGGTAATTATATTACAAAAAAAATATGTGATTACTTTGTAGATTGCGAATACTATTCAATATGTTTGGATGAAAGTACCGACCAGACCGATCTCAGTCAATTAATAATCTTTATACGTTGCATTTCCAAAGATTTTACAATCACGGAAGAAATGCTGGATTTAATACCATTTCATGGAACAACTACAGGCAGTGATATATTTGAAGCGGTTAACAAAACTATAGTAGAATGTAGAATATGGAGGATTTCGTAAGTGTTCTTGTATTGTGACCGATGGGGCAAAAGCTATGACCGGGACAGTGACAGGATTCGCGGGACTTCTAACACAAAATGGCATTGATTGCCCGTTGTTGCATTGTATTATACATCAGGAAGCCTTGTGTGGAAAATCTTTGCGTCAAATGAATGCTATGAAAGTTGTTATAAGGATAACCAATTTGATTAGAGGTGGAAACAGGGCATTGACACATAGAAAATTTAGAGACTTTTTAAGTGAAATCGATGCAAACTATGGAGATTTACTATTGCATTCGGAAATCAGATGGCTAAGTGCTGGCCAGTGCTTGCAACGCTTTTTCGCCTTAAGAAAAGAAATACCTTTATTTCTAAAAAATGAGATATCATCTGACACTTCTGAACTACAAGATAAAATGCGAGATCCTCAGTTTCTGGCTGATCTTGCGTTTTTAACTGATATGACGCAACACTTGAATGAATTAAATTTAAAATTGCAAGGTAAAAACCTCAATATAGCCAACATGTACGGAAATGTGAATGGATTCAGAAGTAAACTGAAATTGTTCAAAACGTCTCTACAACAAAATGATTTTTCTTTTTTTTCAAGTTGTAAAGAACATTATTTAGAGATGAAAAATTTTGAAGAATGTAATTTTTTGGACCACCTCAAATACATGGACGAAATAATCGTCGAATTTGAGCGGCGTTTTGCAGATTTTAAAAAAATTGAGAGTGATATAGCTCTCTTTACTCATCCATTAACGATCGCAGTTGCGAGTGTGAAGATTGATTATCAATTGGAACTGTGTGATCTGCAATCAGACCCCTTTTACAAGGGCAGAACAGAAACAGGAATTGATTTTTTTAAGCTCCTCGCTGAACGTTTCCCGAAACTGACGAATTTCGGGCAAAAAATGGGCTCGATGATGGGCAGTACCTACCTTTGTGAAAGTGCATATTCAACAATGAAGTTTATTAAATCGAAATACAGGTCTTCATTGACAGATACTTCACTTAAACATGCACTGCGCCTAGCTACCACTAGTATTGAGGTTGATGTTGACAGAATTGTAAAAGACAAATTAATGAAAAAGTAGATAATAAAATAACGATATTACGTATTATTACCAGTATTTTATTTTTATAAATATTTTGCGGCCCACCAATGTATTTAGTCTTTTTTATTGGCCCTGGGTCCCATCTAGTTTGGACACCCCTGCTCTATTGGATCAATCTTACCTTTCAATGTCAACATATCTTGAAGATACAGGTGTGCACTTTTGGCGTAATTGAAGTGAACGGCTGCGTTAAATAAATGTATCCTTTTTGGACTGTTGCAAGATGAAGCTCTCAATTTCCAGTGCATTCCGCTTCTATATACAGCTCAATCAGTGAAGTCATCTGGAAGTACCCACAGCTGGCGAGTAAAAATACATTTTCAAGGCATCAATCAGTTTAGATTGAACTGTCTGAAAAGCCTGATTGTCCTGACCATTGAGTAGGTACCACATTCTTCTTATTTTTGGCGGCAACTGCAGTAAACCTGGGGGGTGACCCCAACCATACCGGAATGCCCTATAGTAAATTTGTAAAATATAGTGGATTTTTACATTTATCATTTATCTACGTAAAAACAGATAAATGTAAAAAACCCAACTATGTAAGTATAATAAGTTCAATAACGTGATAATAAACCGGAAATAATTGATATTCTGTTCGGACCTAGATTTGTTTATAGATTGTCAGTAAACAAAATATTCAAACATATACGCATTTTTTACAACTTTATATCTCGGTACTCTACGGAAGAAATTTTTTTATCAAACGTTGTAGAAAATTGTATGTTTACTAAATTGGTGTAGGTACTTTTGTCGAAATTTGCATTGGAAACGATATATTTGGGAAAAACTAGATTTTGGCTCGATTTTGACTGGTTTTTTTTTAAATGGCGGCGTTAGCACAGATGAAAAAAAAAATTCTTAGGTCGAAAACTTGGATTTTACATCAGGGAACCATTAAACATATTTAAAAAAATTGGACTACCAGAATAATTACGTTCACGATCGCGTCCCTTTTTTGCGCTAATTGTACTGGCTTAAAATATTTTTAACATTTTCTTTACGTTCAATATTCGCAAAATTTATCTTTATCACTTAAAAAAATATTTAAATATGAAAAATGCTGCAAATGTTGAGTACATTTTTTAATAGTACTTCTGATACCTGAATGAAAGATCCATGATCGTTTTCATCAGCTAACTTATCAAAATTAAGATTTACGAGATTATCAATTCATCCGATTATTTATTTTGACTGAGCGTAGCGAAGTCCTGTTTTGACTCGACCTTTTTGCTTACTGTCTGTCTGTAAATTTATTTGTACATTCCGTCTCCGTTTCAAGATGGTTATTGTTTTAACGGTTCGGTAAAGATTCTTATTCAAAATGTGAAATCGTCTTTTCTTTACTTTCTTGTTCACATTTTTAAATATTATGGTACCTACCCGCCTGAAGATAGCTAGAGACTGTTTAAATGGTTTAGTATTGTTTTTAAATGTGAAATTGTTGTTCATTTGGACTTCTTAACATACATTTTTTTCAATTCTCTGGTACCTAGTTGAAGAAAGTTTTTAAAAAAGATCGTCATTTAGTGACATTTCTTTGTACAAATTATATAATTACTTTTTTTAATACCCTTTAAATATCAGGAGACCAAATCTGTACCCGAGAAGCATACGGATGCAAGTCCAAAATTTGAAGAAATGAGTTTTTGATGAAGACATGAAGTAAATTATCATGTTCATTAGTGGCAGAAAGATGCAAGCCCTATCTTGAATATTTATGGTATTTTCAAAAATATTATAAGGATGCAAGAACCATTAGCACATTCACACCGTAGAAGCATAAAGATGTACATTGAACTTGCATCTTTCTGCCTCTAACATTACTACGCTTTCCATGGAAGTAAACATTCGAATGTAGACTCAAGTCCATTTTGCGTCCTTCTGCCTCTAATTTCTATTTTTTCTGTGGAACTAAACAGAACAATCCCAGTGCTCTCATCATTATTAATTGCATTCCTGCAATAAATAATGATGAAAAAGAGTATTTCCGTGTATGAATGTATGACGAGGCTCAAGAAACAGAATTCTTCTTAAAAGACTGATGGAAACATAGGTGGTGATATTATTATTGAAGACCTGACCATGTCACTTATTTATTTATTTACTTACATTTCCCTTACCTCATCATTATCCTACTGAATGGACTATATAGGGATGGAAAACAGGTGGCAAATGAAGTAGCTTCTTGCTTCTTAAAGTGGATATACAGCGATATGGGGAATAATGTTGAAGAAATAACCGTATGGTCTGACAACTGTGCAGGTCAAAATAGAAATATAACAATAGCCATATCCTACGTATGGCAGGTTTTATAAAAAATTAAAAACCTCAAGATCATTCATCTTAAATTTTTATTACCATTCAGCGATTGAAAGGGCAAAAAAAACTACCCAATTCCAAATATTTTACCGCACGACAAAAAAAAATTAACGGGAACAATTCATCAGATAAAAACTACAAATACAAAAGACTAAACTACTAAAAACTACAAATACTAAGATACAAAACTAATAATCAGTACATTGTTTACTCAATGAACTTAGAAAATTTCAAATATTTAAATTCCCTTTAAAACTGGTTCACAATCACCTTTTGTATATCGAAAGAAGAATATGAATGGTAAGGGTTTCCTAATATCAACGGTATTATGGCTACAAGCTGACGTAAATGTGTCGGGGATGCTACTGTATAAAAATGGTTTTCAGGAAACTGAATTTAAATATTATTATATTAGAAGAAAAAGGAGAGGTGTTTTGAGCGGTGACCGGATAAATCATCAAAATGATAATTCATGATAATTTCTAGAGATGTGCCGATTATGACTTTCGCCGACTAGCCGACTAGCCGATTAGTCGGTTGTAATAAGACCGACTAGTCGGCCGACTAGTCGGCTAAGCCGATTACGGTTTGAAGCAGAAGCTTTAGTTTTCTTACATCATAATTTACCCTTAGTTAAAAAATATAAGTAAGTTATAAAAAATATAAGGAGATTATGATATTTTTGGTTGTAACAATTGTGACTTTGATTTGATTAGATTATGTAGGTATGGTTATAAGAAATATGTTTTTTTCATTTTTTTTTGTTTTTATCAAATAGTTCATGTTTAGAATTTTTGGATATATATATATAATATATACATTTATTACTGTGCATCTTGTACATACAATCTTGCTTTAATACATATAACTGAGTTTGTTAATTTAAAAAATCTACTTTTTATTTTAATAATAAGAAATACTTATAAATGTTCATTGAAGATAAGAAGATATTATGTTGTTTTTTTATGTTAATTAGGATAGGCACTAATTTTGTTCAATAAATGTCATAATTATGTTTTCTTTACAAGCAAGTAATTTTAAAAACTGATTACCAAAAGAAAGATTGCTTTACATTTTTTAATGTATAAGACTGATTATAAAATAAAAAAATAATATATAATCAAGGTTTTTATTTCATGTAGTTTCCCGCATTCATATTATTGAGAAATACATACAACGTAAGAAGCCGGATAGTCGGCGCTCTTTGCCGATTAGTCGCCGACTAATCGCCGACTACAATAGTGGCCGGATAGTCGGCTTTACCGACTAGTCGCCGACTAGTCGGAACATCTCTATAATTTCCCATTTTTAAAAAGTTATATAAAGTCATGAAAAGTGATGGTAAAGTGAAGAACAAAATCTCTATTAACTGGGTTAAGTGGGTTATGTTAGGTTTAATTTATTTTTTTCATCGTTTCTAATGACTTTATATCACTTTTTAAAGGTGTGTTGAATTGTCGATTTATCATGGAACCGTTTTGAGCACCCCGGAGGTATTGCCCCAGGTAAATACTATTCCAATCGCATTAAATACACCAAATTTTGGTGTCCTACAAAAGATGTTACAGTGGGTACCAGAGCCACTGCACTTTTTTTACACTTATTTTTTTTATCTTTTTTTTCTCTGTCAGATGACGAAGATATGGAAAATACCAATAATTTGTAAAAATAATTATAATTAAATAAAAAAAATATATAAATAAAATAGATATTCATATATACCGGTTATATAGTTATTATTTTACTTCCAAATGAAATTTCAACATTGATCTATTTTATTTATATTTACCTATAAGTATCTATTTGATTTTTTATTTATATTTACCAATAAATATAAATATCTATTTTATTTATAGGGAAATATAAATATATATATTTTTTTTTTTTTTAATAAGAAATACAAACTTTTTAATAAAAAATACTTACGAATAACCCAACAATGTTTGAAAATCTCCTACTACCACCACAGAAAGCCGAAAATGTTGCTTGTGTTGTGATGGAGGACTTAGCCAGCCGAGGAATCGAACACGCGACGCTCGGGTGAGACCCAAGCGCTATGCCCACTCAACCACTGACCAAGTTGTGAATAAAATAGATATTTATATTTACCTGTTATATAGTTATTATTTTACTTCCAAGTGAAGTTTTCAACATTGATCCCTTTATAATATACCATGTGTCATACCAAAATATTCAATATCATTTTGAAGCAGAAGGACTCAAGTCCACAACGCTTTTTTTAAAACATTTTTTTTAGGCTTTGCATATAAAATATTTTATTTTATTTTCTCATTTTCGATACAAAATTAATTGATTCAATAGGATAAAAAATAAAAATCAATTATCATGAATATCCGCAGAAGTTATGAGACCAAACTTACAGAAAAAAAAAGTATTTTGGCTCTCCTGAACATTTAGCTTTTTGGACTTGCATCCGTATGCTTCTCGGGTACAGAAATTTGTCCCCAAACATCATACGAATTTGGGTTCCTGATATTTTAAGGGTTAACAAAATGTACGCTTTATAATTAAGCAGGTGGTTTATGTACCTACTTACAAATCTTATGATTTCTGAGGATATTCTGATTTTTATTTATTAAATAGAAACTTTTATGTGTGCAAGGTGACTGGTTTATTTATGATGCAAGGTCTACTAGGTTTCTACAAGGTTCACAGAACTACCAGTTAGTTCATACCATTTACTGTCTTTGCATATGTTGAAACTGCAGCATCTCTTTTTGGGGCAAGGTGTTCGTGTTGTTTTGAACCAATGTAGTTTAAATTTTTAAGGTTTCGGTTCAAACACCGACTTCTTCATTAACAAAGCCCGTGCTGTATAAAATGAACTGACCGTTAAAGAGACCTGTTTTAGGACTTTTGCTCTGGGTTTAGCAGGGTTTGGTACTATACCCTGCTACTAACCTATACTAATTATAGTATATTAAATTCTTATATATATTTATACAATCCCAGAGCAAAAATCCGAAAACTTGTCTCTTTAAAGGTCAGTGTTTTTTATACAGCACGGCTTGTATTAATAAAAGATGGCGGTGGTTCAAGTGGTGGTTTAGATTTAATTAATTAATGCAACATTGTTGTACAATTCATGGACATTGGAACTATGACATTCACACTAAAAAGGAATAAGGAAAAAATGATTTTTGTTTTGTTTTTTTTCATTTAATAATTGAACACACTTAAGATAATTACAGCCAATATAAAATTTTACTAACATGTTTGGAATAAATTATATTTACAATAAATAGCATTAAAAAGTTCTTAACCAATAAAAGTCAACATATTTATCGAACATTAATTTAAAAAATTAATAAAATTACTACATTTTAAAAGCTTTCAATTTAGAAGGTTATTATTAATAAATGGTGTGAAATGAAGAAATACCCATATTATGTACGTACAGATAGGCAATTGCTTTAGTTTCAAAAATGTGTAAAGCTCGGTAATAGAACGATTACTTCTTTGTAACTGATTAACTAACTTCCGTTTGGTTTAAAGTTGAGATAGAACGTAGTCCGGCTGAAAATAAAACAATTTAAAAACATTAGAACAGATTTGTCAATACTGCAGATGAATGAATTAGGGTAGGAACTACTTTGGATAGGTAGGTACTTCTTCTTAAGATTTTCTTTCATATTTGTTAATTTGATTATGCATTGATATGTTTAGATTAAGTTTGGGAGAGTTCGATCGTAGATAACACAAAATAAAAAATACACAGATGAAACTGCCGGTCTATCCTTAGCATAATTAGCCGATAAGAAATATTATAGGTTTAGGAATAGTGAAATATTTAAGATTCCTCTAAATTCGTTGGGCCGGTGATCCCCACACATTACTGCTGTATCTCCTTTCTTTAATTAATAAAAATATCTGAGAGAAGTGGTTAGGGTCGACTGAAAGAGCATGAGGAGTAGAGTAGCTTTAGAGGTTGTGACCTCCACTACGTAAATCGTAGCGGTCGTCACAACCCACTAAACACCATGGTCCCGTAAAAGAAGGCAGCGCATTGACCCTGCCCTCTCTGAACACGGGAGTGGAGGGTATTGCAATAAATACAGGGGCACCAGCCTTCAGCAAGGACTCTCTGTTTCGGACTGCCACTAGCTTCTCTACTCCCGCTCGCCCTGCTGCTTCTCTCCGGATCTCCACCCTGAACTTTTCTTTGACTTTGCTACCCCCTGGACTCCCGCCTATGGATACCCCGACCGTAACAGCTCACCACTGGAAAAGCAGACCCCTACACCGGACATAGCGGATACCTACGGACTGACCGGCACCCTTCTAGGTTACAGTCTATGTGAAAGAAGTGAAGACGTCCCTTACAAGATAATTTTGAAACTTCCACAAAAGAACTTCAAAGCCTTATTGTCTACCCAAAGTCATATACCAATCGACAAATTATTTATACTCTTTTTTTTGTATAAACCACCCACTAGGCTGAGCCTGTTCCGAGGTGGCAGAATTTTAATACCTTAAAAGAAATGAGAAGAAAAAATAAAATTTAAATAGATATGAAGGAAGAAGAAGAAACAATTAAATGAATTAAGAAAATACAGGAATACACAAATAATAGTGTCAAGCTGAAGTCCAGAGGTAGGGCACCACAAGGGCTACCCAAATCACTCCCACCTATGTTCTGCAATTTTTTGTAGTTTCCGAGATATGATATTTTTCGTATTTTTTTGCGATACCGACTTACAAGAGATAATTGGTCACAGAGACATGAATTATTGAGACACATGCTTGATTTTTTTTTACTAATTAGATATCTTGTAGACACAAAAACAATTGTGGGCAGATCTGATTAAATTATTTATTTGATTGCGCCATAAAAAATTGTTAGAGCCCAAACTTATTTGAAATTCTAAACTTTTAAAATTTTCGAAGACATTTTGAAAAAAATTCCACCAAAAACTTTTTTTAAAACTTGCCGATTTCATCATCTGTTTACCCTGTAAATTTCATTGAACTACCTCTAGGCGCCTTACTTAAAATTTGTTAGAAAGTCCAAAAAAACCTATTGAAAAGAGTGAGTTATATTAATTGTTATTATTGAATTACAAAAAAAAAGTTTTCAAAAAGTCGACCTACATGCTCAATACTGTTGCTCCATGCTCTTAAAAGGGTAAGCTAAATAAGCTTGAGGCACTATCTTTTGGTACACCCTGTATTAATAAAAATAAATAAATTCAATTTTAAAATACGGGTAGGAACTGCTGCTCACCACAAAAATTGTCAATACAATAAAGATAAATGTATGAATTAAATTCTTTATGATGATTTGTTTTACAAAAACAAATTAATATTACGGCAGCATTATCACGTTTCATAATAAATCGACATTTAACAACAATAAAATACATCAATCTTAAAACATACCACAGAAATATTTTCATTATTCTGTGGAATATTAAAGGCCGTAAAATATTCAAATGCAATAGATAATAAATAATTATTTTAATTTCAGGTTGTAACAACCAAGAGTGTGGTTTATTGTGTAAAACAATTCATCCCATTCAGAACAATCCAGTCAGAAAAAAATTATGAAACGAGTGGAATCCCACAGGGTTCACACCTTGGTCCAATCTTATTTATTTTGTTTATAAATGATATTACAAAAATATTTCATTATGTATTTATTTTACTTTTTGCTGATGACCTCAAAATTTTATTGAACTACAACATTCTATTAAATTAAATGAATATGCTTAAATTGCCAGACAGAAGGATTTTCACTGACTTAGTATTTCTACATAAAATTCTAAAAGATGCATTTGATAGTCCAGAATTGCTTGCATTGATAAGCTTTCGGATTCCACTAAATAATACTAGAAGTCGGGATTTATTTCAGTGCAGAAATTCTGAGACTAACTACCATATGTATTCCTCATTGCCCAGAATACTTATGAAGGGAAATAATTATAACGAGTCAATGAGCATCTTTAAATTACCACATAACATTTACAAAGGATTGTTACTGCGGCAGTTTAATGTATTAATATATAATTTTTACTAATTCATACGTAAAAGCCCCTAAAAAGGGCATTAATAATAATTATAAAAATTGCTAAGCAGGGCCGGCATTGTGCAGGCACAATTGGAACAGTCAGCTCCAGGTGCCGAATTGCCAAAGAGCCAAGGCATTGATAAAACCTAATACAGCGCCCTTGAGGTTTTTACTACCACCAGGCGCCGTTTGGCTCAGGGCAGCCCTGTTGCAGTATGTATAATAAGTCATAAAGCTATATACGTAATAGAGTTGCCATGTCATAGAAAAATCCCTCGACTAAACTGATGGGACATTAGATGAATGTACCAACCTCAAGTACATAATTATGTGTAATATATCTATGTCATAGGTAAGGAAAGGTATACTTACAGATACAAACCAATAAGAGTTTGGTCTGAAGATCATTCTAGAAATGAAACCCATTTGGGAAGCGGGAGAAATAGCATGCATATGAAGGTGGGCTACGGAATGGAATGGAGGCCAGTGGAAGCCATACTGAACATCTGAGAGGTCATCTCCTAGCGCCGTCAATGCCTCATTTGCTGCAGTCATCATGTCTTGCACTGAAACATAATTCAGTTACATAATGACAAAGGAGAATGGGTATTGGACCCACCCCTCATCAGAAATAATGTATATATTTGGATAGATATTCTTAACTAAATGGTTAATTGGCTTGGGTAGAGGGGAGTCTGAAAAATTGTTAAATAATGTGCCTTAAAAATTATTAACTCTTGGTGTACAGACACAAACTTTTTGCCATGCGCCATCGGATTCTATTTTCGTCATAACTTACATGTTTTTTTGCATTTTTTTTTAAATTTTCTAACCAGATAATGTTTTTCTATATAATCTAAAGTGTGTAGTTTCCGCAGAATAGCTAGTTATATTCAGAGAAATGATTTTTTAAACATATCCAAGGATACGCTGGCGTTTAAAAGGTTATTGACACACTTAGCCCAGGAGCACATGAGCAACTTTAGTTGTGGCAACAGTTGTGTCGCAGTCGCTGTTTTCCAATCGAGCGTGCACAAGGTGAGCCAACTAGCTTCTGTCGGCGTTCATTCAGGCAGTGGATTTCGAACAGGCTTGTGGTCTTATAATCAGTGGTAGAAAAATGCATGACAGAGACGTTACTGTACATCCCATTAGTAATGAGTAGCTACTCATAATATAATGGGATAGTTTTCATGTCATACGAGGACCTCCGAGCCTAAATTGAACCTTTTTTTTATGTCTTCCTAATGAGTGCCAAGGGTAATAGAGGAAAGATCGATGCAATCTATTTGCGGGTTTTTGTGCGAAATGAATTTTGGACTGGAAGAAATAAATGACACATGCAGGAAAACGATTATTCAAGGAAATCAATCGAGATTTCACTGTAATCAAGAAAATCGATATTCGACAAACCAACATACTAACCTTGGTCAGACACAATCAAAGGAAGGTTTAAAAAGCCTTAGTAATATGCTGATTCATTTATTATAAATACGAAAATGAGCTAAATGTTCAACATTAGACGATGAAGATCGCAATCAAGCCGCACTTTCAGACACAGATGATGGAAATTACACTTTATCTTAGCAATTACTACAAGAAACAACTAGTTACTTAGTAAGAAAATTTGAAATAGCGGCAGAGGGATCGTTTTATAAAGTGATTTTTGAACTATGGTTCAATAAAAATATAATTATAATGCATCATTTACCATCTATCCCGGCGTAAATCGTTGTTTCTTGCAGAAATTAAGTTCAAACTAAGCGTAATTTCCATAGTATATGCCTAAAAAGTGCAGCTGTTCGTGAAATATTTACCTAACTTATAACAGTGTGTTACTTACCCAATTGTTTCTGTTCAGATTTCAAAGATTTTGCATCTTTGTAATGTTCTCTAGGAACAGCTAATAAATGGTTTTTAGCTGATGGTCTAATGTCTCGAAAAACGCAAATGTTGTCATTTTGCAGCAGCATATCCGACTTTTCAAGACCGTCGACGACCTTGCAGAATATGCATTGAGCTCTCGATGCAGCCATTTTAATATAAATCTAACAATTTACGTAAAATACCAGTCCAAAGTTCACGACAGTTTTAACTAATCTATTGTTTTGGTAAATCGTGTCAATGTGAAAAGATAAAATTCAAACAACTTATCTAGTCTGAAGTGGTCTGAAGTTTACTCAGTGTCAGTTTATTTATGGTTTACTGTTTTGACTTTTGACCATAAATAAACCACTCACCTTTTGACGTTTGCGACGTGTTCCATAGAAACTAAAAAAACGTCGATTTTCTTGTCCCTCCTACAAGGAACCAGTTCCTTTCTTGTCACTGGAACCGTCGATATTAGTTCTTTGAGGAACCGGCTATTTTTGGAACTGCTTTGGAATATTTATCAGAAAATGAAAAAATGATAGAAAGATTGTAAAAAGAGAGCAAAATTCCCGGCTTAAATTCAGGTAGGTGTTCGAAGTAAATTCGTAATAAGAAGACTTATTCTCGTGTAAATCTTATTTTTGCGGTTGATTACCGTCGCGGCCGGGTCGTTAGATACATTTGAAGTAAATTCATTAGAAATATGATAAATTTCCCAGTAAATCGAAATTTTGCGGCTGATTACCATCGCACCAGCCTTTTGAACTCAGATATTTAAAAGTAAATTCGTAAAAATACAACGTACTTTTGTATAAATCGATACTTCCCGCGTGATTACTATCGCTTCCAGACCAACAAATACAGACTAGTGATGGGAATGATCGAAATATTTATATAATCGATTTTTTTTAACCGAAACATCAAAAGAATCGAATGATCCATTCCAATGAATCGCTCGGAGTGCGGGAGCAATAGCTACGGACAGGGGCAAAAATTTTTCCGTCGGGGTAACACTATAAAAAAACACTATAAAAAATATATGTCGATGGGAATATTGTGATATTTTTCAAGAATTTAATTTATTTAAATTTGTTGATTACATATTTGTAAAATATATTTAGTTGCACCCAAGGCTGATGATTTTTTTTATAACTTCACCTGTGACTGATCACACTGAAGATGATTTCAGACAGATTTTCATGCTTCAGATTTCTACAATTACAACTAAACCTCATTATCAGGTTTAGAGAAAATTAAATAAAACATGCACTGGTAAAAGTATTAAGAATGCTTAGAAAGCAGGGGTCAGATATAATAGAAGAATGTAGACGTCGCGTTACAGACATTCAAAGTAAATTCTTTAAAAAATTTACACGAATTATTTCCGTGTAAATCGAAATTTCACGGCCGATTACCGTCGCGGCTTACCTGTCAGGTGAAGATTTACGAATTGGGACAATTTATAATCGCACAATAAAATTTTACGGTAATTTATCTGTCTTCTTAAAACTGCTTTCAGATTCAGATTTACGAAATTAATAATGTAATTTATTTTCGCACAAACTGTTTTTTTATATACTATATAATAACACGGACAAAAATAAATTACAAATTAACGATTTTTTTCGAAAAAATAATTTTCTGATAATTTTTTTTCGGCAAATATTTTTAATAACACGTTTTTTCCGAATCAGTATATTAAATTTTATTCGAATCTTCTGGTGTGGTGATTAAACGTCAAAAATTTAAGTCGAAACTACCAAAATTTCTAAAATAAAATTTAAAAATATGGCCCCTATATCAAAAAAATATATTATGGAAAAATGTAAGAACTCTGGAAAATCTGGAATTTTGAAATCCGTTGATAATTCTTTTACCTAAGTACATACTATTATAAAATACTAGCTGAAGTACCCGGCGTTTCCTGAGCTATACCAAGACTTTTTCGAAATCAGATGTAGATAGTAATTTTTCTCTCATTTTGAATGTAAAGTGTGCAAAATTTCATCAATAAGTAACAACATTCTTTCCCGTTTTCTGTCATGCTTCTTTTAGACATAATTTTGTTACAAATCCTTTTTGTAAAATAATTTTTTCACGTCTGTTAAATGAAACACTATTTTTTCATAAATTTTAACATTTATTAACAAACTTGGAAGAAAATTATACAGAAGAAATATTTTTTTTCTTGGGGTAGATTTTTTATAAAAAATAATAAATAACTCAAAATGCAATTTTTTTAAAATGATTCCGTGCATTTCATTTGCGACTATCGAAACATGTCTAGCACATATTCTTGACATGTTCGTTGAACAGTAGTTTTTTTACACAAAGTATGTGCAATTTTTTTGGTATAATACATGATTTTTTTTTCGCAGGCAGAATGAACATATTCCTTCAAGATTGTGTTGATTATCTAGGGATTGATTGACGCAACAATTTTCTCCATTCTTTTACAAAGATCTGGCAGTAAATTAAGAATGCTCATTCGCCTATGGAAACAAAAATTGCAGTGAATAGCGGTAACAATTGAAGTAACAAAAAAATCTAATTATTAAGGTGAAAATCAGTGGTGATATAAAATATAAATGGCTTTTAACTTAAAAACTAAACAAAACCAATATAATTATTTATTGACCTTTACAAATATTGTGCAGACTATTAAAAAGTAGGCAGCTAATAATTATTTCTTAACAATTCTTCTTTGCTCTCATAACAATACTGCATTATCATCCAACTCGTTCCATAAACTCTAAAACATTTGGATTATTCAACACAAGAAAAATAGTATCAATTTGTGGGAGAGTTGTTTTTTCAACAAACAGGATAATATTACAATTCTTATTAAAGTTACATACACCTAAGCATTTAAAAAAATAAATCCAATACTCTTTTCACAACACAACCCTGATCACAATCAATTTCTAAAATTTAAGTCATTCTCCATCATTCTGCGTAAATACTTATCATAGAAAATTATTTACCGTTTCATAAAAAAAAATAAGGGTTGAACGTGATTGTCAACTGGGTTTATCTTTAATAAAGTTAACCTTAACTCGCTCAATAATTGTACATGATTCACTCTTACAGCATACATTCAATAACTAAGTTCTTAAGCCATGAAGACATAGGAAGCGTGACAAGGCTCAACATCCCAAAGAAAACCAACAGGACTATAGGTCATGAAATTTGTTGGTCACATTATAACATTAACATTGACTAGTCTTTAAGTCTGCAGATAAATAACCAAACCACTGGCATTACGAGATTCTCATAGATACCCATACTTTGTTCATTGGGTTCTGCTTGTCACATTATCAATTTCAATAGACTTTAAGTTTCTTAAATGAAAATCTACGATATTTGCAGAATTCATCATGTCATTAATGTATTTATCAGGGTCGATGTTATTGATTGAGTCCGTTATTTTTAAGATGTCTTGATTAGAGTGTAAATCATTGGATAGTTTTAAAGGAAGTTGCTCATTCGCCTGGCAAATCTGCAGGCCGCGGTTGTTAGATACAATCTTACCAGGGCAGTTGACTAATTCTCGTTTATTTCTTTTATGTACTTTAGCAATTTTATTATTATTTTCAGTCATAAACATATTGTCTATAGTTCTAACAGTATGAACTTCAAGTATATCTCGCTTGCCACCAATGTAATCATCCTGAGAAACGTCAACCTTTTCAATAATTTTCTTTTCCTCAACCTTTTTGACATCTGCTTTGATAATTGCGGGTTTCTCTGACGGTGTTACAACTACAACTACCTTGTCAATGGGTTTCTCATCATTTGCTTTAGACATGGCAATGGCTATGGGCGGCCTGTTGGCGATTTTTTCATTATCTTTATGACTGAAAGTTAAATTATTGACTCCGGCTTTAATTTGATCCAATTTTACAGCATCTTCTCCAGTCTTGTAGGATTCTGGTTCATCTTTGGTATGAATGTGTGCATTGGCCGTCTTCTTCACGTCATTATTTGTTGAAATCTGTTCATTCACTTTAGGACTTTCTTTAATCACTTCATTAGCGGAATCACCCATTTTTTCTTGCTTTTGTTGAACAATATCCACGCTTTTGACAACCTCTAGGGGCTGAATGAATGGTTGCTTTTCCAAGTGACTTACTTTGACAGCTGAGTGTGTTGTAATTTCCACTTGGCCGCCCAAACTTTCGATTGCCAGTTTGGCTATTTTTTGTATATTTTCAACAGCTAGTTTTTTAGTCTCGGCACTATTAACGTCGTCTGCTTTTTGTTTGACTTGGATGTCCTTTTGCGTTTCTTTTATTTCTTCAAGAATTTTCTGTTGTTCAATGACCATTTTCCTTTGTTCTTCTTCGTGTCTTTTGATTGTATGCAACAGTTCTTGCTTTTTAAAGTCGTCATTAATTTGGCTTTGTTTTTCTTCATCTTTTTTAATATTGTCTTTTACATCTGCTGAAACACGGGCATATTCCTTGAGAGATTCTTGAGAAGGTTGGATTGGATCTACTTTGGGAGGATTGTCGACTACCACAGCACTAGGTTCTGTTTGAACTTCTTTATCCCCCGCTCCCTCTCGGTCATCTTTACTGGATGGTTCCATTTGTGCGATCAATTTTTTTTTTTGATCATCCAGTTTTTTAATAACTTCAATGTTGGGTTTAACTACTTTATCTTCCACTGGCGGCACTGGATTTGGTGGCAGGACTACAGAATCTACTTTGGAAGGTCGTTCCAGATTTTCATGATTTTTTAAGACTGAACTTTTTTCTGAAACTTTATGGTTTTCAAATACATTCTTATTTACATCAATAATATTGTCAGAAATTATTTGGAAATTGGCACCTAAAACAAAAATAGAACAATTGAGACATTTATACATAAAATAAAAATGTTATTACAATTATAGATTGATTATTACAATTTTGAATTGAAATACTTTTCAGAATAATATTTACCTTGGTTTTCCTTTCTCATGGCAGGGGGAGATAATGCTTGAATTATTTTATTGTCAGTTATTTTTTTATGCATATTCTCTGCCAAAATTCTATTTTCTAAACTTATGCTGTCGATTTCAGCTGCTTGCAAATTTGCATATGTTCCCAGAACCATAATAATTATTCCAAAGCACAAGACCAACTGAAAAACAAACAGAGACAAAAAATGATTCTGTTTAGTTTAATATCCATACTAGATTGGATTAACTAACTGACCATCATGCCGTCTTACATAGGGGTAGGCAGAGTGGAGAGACCACCACACAAGTTCTTCTTGGCATACACTCCTTGCTTCATTCACATTCATATATCATCTCACACAATACTCTTCTGTTATTCTGACTCGATATGGCCTGAATCAAGTATTTGATTCGCTTGATCGTGCCATGTCTTCCTCGGGCATCCCCGACCTCTTCTACCATTGACATTAGCGTCATTATTCTCCTTACACTCCTTTCTTCGTTCATCTGCTCTATAATTCCAAATCATTGAACTTTTCTTAGTTTTATTCATTGCCTTGCATTCTTTCAGGATATGCAGATTTGTAAGACGGTCAAACATAGTTTGACCACACATATGTCTCGGGATCTAATCTCTACAGCATTCAGTCTACTTTCTTCCTTCTTCTGCCAGTTCCATGCATCACTGCATGTTAAATTTTTAAAAGTCTGAATAAAATAATAAGTATGATATCAAGATTTGCTCAATAATACCAACTAATATTGTGCCACGGTAAGTAAAAACACAGCGTCATACTTGAGACTCTCAAGGAATACACTGTGTTTTTAGTTACAGCGGCAGTATTGTCAATAGATGTCTCTGGGTTCCTTTAATTTTGTAATAGAAATATTTTGGTAGATTCCTGTTTTACCATAATGACCAATTTTCTTTTGTTTTTTTATACTGAAATATATGTTTTTCTCTTATTACCTGAGCCAGCAGCCTTTCATTGGTGTTCTTGGTGGACATGCAGATGAAGCAGGTGGCGGGGAAGATGACGCAGATCATTACCCCGATGGTGGAGCCCACGAGGCCCAGCACCAGCTCAATGTTAGGCAACATGAGCCCCACCAGCAGCGAGGAGGCGATGATGCCCACAGTCAGACACTTGAACCTCACCTCGGGGATCAAGTTGTTCAGCAGCTCGTGGTGAGAGGCTTGACCCTACATGAAAAATACAAATAATAATTATTCATTACTATTAACTAAAATAAATTACAGTCCGTCAAGAAATACTAGAAATATATTTGGTTCCATTATACATCATAATGGGACCAAATTTTTAATTACCATGGCAATACCGAATTTGGAACAAATTATAGTACAATCAAATGCTAGGTTATGCTTGAATCATGAATTTGACTAGTACAAGAAAAATAGCGTTACTCTTTTTTTAAACATTCTTTTTTTTTTTAAATTGGTTACTGAAAGTGCACATTTATTCCACAATTTTTTATTATGTAACATTTAATAAATGGTTTCTTTTGTAGGCACATTTCAAAAATTAAAAACAAAATACTTTACCATGCCGAATGTTCAAAAATATGTAGATAGCAAGTTTGAATATAAAATTTCTTTACATTATGATGTAAAATCACCCCCTTTCAGGAAATACTTCTAATTTCTGAACATCGATTGACGTTCTTGGACGAAAGTGCTTTTTTTAGTTTACGTCCTTTTTCCTTTGTATTGTAAGTATGTAATTTAACGAGTAGGCATTAGTAACAAGCAGTTTTACCTTTCTATATAACAATGAGTAGAGGCTGGCCCTGCAGGGGAATATGATCAGCGGAAAACTAAAAGCGAGGGACATTACAAAGCCCATTTTTATAGCATCGCTCGCAAGAGTTGGACTGAAGCTCAGCAAAATGTTTCCTGAAACATGAATCAATCAAAACGATTAAACTATTTTTTTTTAAACTTAATAAGTACTTTCTCACTAATCCACCACCCCGAAAAATGGGCAAGTGTCCAATTAATGATAGTGGAAGATTATAGTGCATGCATACTTCAAACAAACATAATTCAAACAGGTGTTTCATAAAAACAAACAAATACTGCTATTGATCTTTTGTAAAATCTCAGTATTTTGGTTTAAAGTTAAGGTGTCATGTGACGCTAGGATGAAGATTCCATTTTGTAAGCTTATTCAAACAAAACGAGGCAGAATGAAATAAATAGAAACACTTGACAGTTTCTAAAATACAGAGGACTAGCCGAAATGTCCTTAAATAACAATAATTAATCCTAATGACCGGTAAAATGGTCAGCGAGAGCAAGCTAGACGGCAGTATAGTAACTGAGTGTTTAAGAGTAAGATAACACAACCCATCAGTGTAAAAAAATTGGCGATCGAGTGTAAGCGCGCGGCAGACTACTAAATTTGACATACGAATACCGGTAAATTATAGAGCTTGATTTTGTGCTTTCAACTAGTTAAAAAAAACGGCAGATTATAGTAGTTGTCGGATAATCGAGTAGCGGATTACTGAGAGAGTACTGGTCATAATAAGTAAGTAGGTACTATGAATGCTAGCAAACCGTTATATCCTTATCTGAAAATGTCATTTAAAAAATTTGCATATTCTCTAAAGTCACAACATGTATTAGAAGTACCATAAATATATATATTTTTTTAAATAACAAATCAAACAAAAGGAAGACCAATTTATTTGCATACCAAATCTTATCAACCTCTAACATGTGAAGCGTTTCTTTTCTGAAAATCTCAACACTCCCAAGTGCAGTACCCAAAGAGGAAACTGGTATGTACCTATTTTTTATGCCTGACGTGATGTCATTCCATACAAAAATGATAGTACAATAGAATCAAAACTTATAAACACTTATTATATACTAGCGCAGACTTGTGAAAAATTACAGGTAAATTAAAAAATAAATAAATCTATTTTTAATGTGAAGATCTTGGGGATCGGGGATACAGTGCAAATTGCTAATTACTTCTTCACAAATTAAAGGTCTTGTGGACTAGCGATATAAGACAAATTGTTTCCTCTTTATGTGATTTTTGAACAACACTGTGACTGAACAATAAATGTTTATAATAATAACCAAATGGAAATATCCAATCATATTTCAGTGCTCCTGGTATGTTTTTCTTGTCGAGAGGTTCATGTTATGAAGTTTATTATTATTTTGTATATTTTTTAATGTATAATTTGTGTAACTGCCGAAATTAACACATTACTCTATTTTGTTCCTGTCGACAGACATGAAAAATCACAGACCCATGAAAAATCACGGATATTCTGAATTTTCAACAAATCATTTTGAAAATGGCAATGAAAATAATTTTCTGTTAAAAATACTATATTATAGGTAGATGCTTTATCACTCGTCTGAATTCGCCAAAAAACATTTCTAATTTTATAAATAAAACTTAAATTCAAAGCAAAGTTCTAGAGACATGATTTGAGATTTTCACGGCCAAAAGTATTAACGTGATATATTTTTGGGGTATTATGCAGTGTTGCGCTACTTCCTTCTTTAGCAAACGTTTCAGACAGGGTTACAGTGTCCGAGAATTTGGCTAAAGAAGAAGGTAGCGCAAAACGACATAATACCCCAAAAATGAATCACAACAATAACTCTTAGAGTTCATTGAACTGGAGTTACAGACAGACAGATGGAATCACAGTCGAAATTAGTACTTTTAATTATAGAAAGGTTTAGGTGTGTCAGTTGCCTTTCTTATTCACCACCCAGCATATTATTATTAATTTGACACTTGTCATGTCATTCTATCATTTAATTTCACGCAATATTGAATTTCCATAAATACATTATTTATTTTATTATGGTAGATAAATTTATTTAATGCTTTAGATATGAAGTGATAAAGCATGGCAACAAACATAGTCACTATTATTAATATTGCATATATTATTATTTAATGCATTGTTTACCTGAAATGGGTTTATTGCAGAATGCAATATAACCGAACAGTCCAACAAGAACATACATAACTGAGCATATATTCACTGCATTTTTTGTTACATAATTCATCTTTTCCAGAGTGGCATTTGGTAAGGTGTCGTAAATTTCAAACAGCTGTCTGCAAACAAAAGAAGAAAAAAAGTTTTTTTTAAAGTGTACAATTTTTTCATTTTTATTTATCCAAAAACCCAATGGTAACCCAAGAGAACGAATATGGGCGAAGTATGAAAGATCTAGAATATCTATGGGAAATATATAGAGTACAATGGCTCTGGCCTGAGTGCTATGGAAGCTACACAGACCATCTCTGTCTGTATCAGTGATAATTTTTTGTAAGACTGTATTTTTTTAAGATTTGGGCCTCTTCAAGACCCACACTAATAAATATCTTCCTACAGCCCCTACCTTAACCCGCCTCGCAACGCTGCCCAACCGGGTGGCGACGTAGCTCCCCTGCCTTTACACTCTACAGACAGGGGCACTCTTGTGAGGTGACACATAAAAAAATAATAATAAATTTAAAAAGACTTACGTTTGGCAGAACAGGGCCATTGAAAATATGGGTAAACATTGCAAAACTCCAGCAGGTTCCCAATATTCCACTTTGTCCATCCATTCTCCAGAAAATAAAGGCCCTCCAGCTTCAACAATTACCTGGAAATTCATAATTAAATATATAGTACAGTAGGTTGTACTAATTAGTATCACAGCTCATGATGGGTAAATTCCCAGGAATTTATTTTTGGGGAAAATTCCCAAAACAGGGAATATTGCGGAAATTTTCCAAATCTCTTGTTATTTACGAATTTATCATAGTAACTCCACAGGACTCGGCCATATTCTGTCAGATGGTTGCAGTATTTCCACTTTGCAATAAAATCCAAATAAATGGAATATTTCTGAATGTATCTGAAAACTATAAACTGTTTTGGAAAGGTGATGAAATACGCTTTCATATTTTACTGTCAGAAATAAATATATAGTTTTTGAAATATTATAATTGAAATATTAACATTAAACTAACTTTACGTTTTTTGTAAGTAACTAAAATTACTGATAATAAAAAAACATACATATTTTATTAGACGAACATATTACAAACGTTACATCTCACCTCACTTTTTTGTCGTTTCATATAAAAATAATTAAGTAAAAATTCACGGTCTCATAAGTTTTTTCAAATTGCGGTCGGTACCTTTGGTTTCATAAAGGTGCAAATTTTAATTCTTCTGTGTTTAAGATCTAGATTTGAATATATAAGTCTTGAAAGCTCATAACTACGTCTTTTTTGGAGATATCGAAAAATTCATTTTACTTTAATTATTTTCATCAAAATAAAAATAATTAGTAGATAACCTCATTTAGAATGACTTTCTTAATAAAAATAATTAGTAGATAACCTTATTTGGAATAACTTTCTTTGTAAAAATAATTAGTAGATAACCTCATTAAGAATAACTTTCTTAATAAAAATAATTAGTAGATAACCTCATTTAGAATAACTTTCTTGATAATTTTTTTTTTTTAATTTTTGACATTGGGGATTTATATTGCACATTGCTAACAACAACTGACCAAATTAATTGATCAGTCTATTGATATATTTAATAAATCATGGTAAATAGTATAATGGTAGAAGTCAGCTACTAAATGGCCAATTAGCAGGGGAATATGATATGGTTAGGTTAGGTTGTGGGTTCAAGTCCTCCATCATTGAAAAGGGAAAGAAGATTTGTTAAAGGTATTCTAAAGTAAAGGCATACTGCCGATATGTACCTCTGTTGTAACCACTTCCTTTTATATTATATAAACAATGTATATATGAATCCTATAATTTCTATACCCGCTATATCCGATTTTTTGACAAAATGATCTGAGTATGACATCTTGTTCACATTTTTGCGAGCAACAAGAGGAGCCTAAAATTGAGTTTCAAAACCCTCCTTATCATGACCAAAAACCATGTTAAAACTGCGAGTGAGAAACCAAATCCGCTATATCATACAGAAAGTCACTATCAAAACCCGCTATATCGGATTCAACGAATCACAAGCAGTTATTTTGCCAAAATACAATATGGCCGCCGCTCTGACGCCACCCTCGTGTGTCAAAATGATCTACGCGTGAGTTTCTAAACCCGCCATGTCGCCTCAGTTGACTTTCAAAATCACGAAGTGAGTATCAAAATTCGCTATATCCATTTTATTTATCGAAATTACTTAATTATTGCTAGACATATATGGAAAAATAAATGCTTTTCGAAATTTTATTACTCCAATTCATTATATAAAAAATTTTAATGCATTTACTTATGTACGCTAGAGATGTGACAGTTTTTTGCGGTTTTCTCCAAATCAATGAAAGTTGATATAGCGGGTATAGAAATTACACGACTCATATCAGGAAAAGAGGACCATATTGTAATTGATTTAATAGTGAGTCATACTTTTAAAACAAGGCAAAAGTAGAATCCAATAGTGGCGGCACACACATTACTGAGACTGTCCACATTCCTCAACAGGCCAAGAGGGAGGACGCATACCAAGGACACCACTACCATCACACCGGTTCTGTTAAAATAATACAATTATTAGTATACACAATAAATCAAGCAAGAAGAAAAAGAAATTATCTGTAATCACAATAACTGCTCGACGATCCGAGATGAGCTAAACATTGAACCACTGCTACTCTTCACAGAAAAGTCGCAATTTAGGTAGCCTTGTCCTGTATTAACCCCTAGAGCGATTTTGGGAGATATTTCTCCCAGACTGACATGGACACATAAAAGTCACGCTAACCCCTTTTTAAACAGTGTGGGAAAGAGAGAAAACCACACTTTGTATTTGCATTTAAAAGTTTACATAGACACTCATGAAAAATTTGAAATATTTCTAGCATTTACATCTAAACAACATTTAGCATTTGAAAAATATTTGTCAAGGGTTGCAAAATTTTGAAAAATAAAAAAAATGACTTTTATAACAGTCTTGTCTAATTAAATCTGTTTTCAGTTTCGTGTAAAGTGGTAATTACAGTTTACTCAATAAGAACCATCATTCTGCAACTTTAAGAACTTACTCTTCTCTACTCTATGTTTGCATTTAAAAAATTTATATTCATAAATGTCGATTATAATTATAATTCATGCTGATTTGTAATACTAAAATCTAAAAAGAGTCTTTCTGTTTTCTTTCAAAAACAGTGTTTTATTTGGAAATACATTAAAAAAACAGCGAATAGGGAATTCTCGTGCATTTTGTAAATAATTTATTTCAATAAAGATAATTATTTTATTATGTGCCTCTTTTTTTTCTTTTTTTTTAAATGCATTTCCAATTTTTTGTAGTTGTTTTAAAAATTGCGTGCTATTTCGGCTCTGAAAACGGTCATGCGCCATCTTGACCGCTACGTCACAAGTGCTACATCACACCATTGCCGCCGCCGCCGCCATCGGTTTGCAGGATCTACTCAGGCTGGTCAACCGCAACGTCATCGTTCGCCCTTGAACGCTTGATCAATCACCGGGCGTTCTTAGCTGCATTGAAATATTTCGTTCGCGCCTGTTTTTAAAGTCATTATAACTTTTTATGATTTATGAAATTATGATTTTTGAAAATTATAAAAACTATGTATTCTTGTGTCTGAAGTGTTTCTACATATGAATAATTAATAATAAGTGATTTTTTGGTGTGAAGAGAATTCCCTATTTATCTCGAATTGAATTTAATCCGCATTTGACAGTTCATTTAGAAAAATATTTTGAAAAATATAGGGGCTCTAGGGGTTAAGAAAGCCTGAAGATTGAATTCGATCTATTCCAGAGGGAGGACTCCCAGTGGGCCGCCCCAGACATAGTTGGGAAGTTGAAAACTCGAGAGTCTGGAGTAGCGATGGATCATGACTCATTTTATTAAGACCCGCAGCCACAATACCAGCTCAATATTTTCGTATAGCTCAAGGAGTCGACTAATTTGAACAACAGTTTAACGAGAACCATGAACTCATAGCGTATGAGCAATGGGAATACTGCGCTCGCCTGATACGGCTTCCCTGATACAGCTCCCCCGATACGGCTCCCAGCTCACAGCGTAAGCGTATAAATGATTGTACGAATCTTGGTACCGGTACGCTGCCTCGTACCAGGAGAAAAATAAGGTGCTAGGTAGTTAGTAAGTGTAGGTACATATGTTCAAGTCCAGATGTTGGACGGTCAGACACCATTTACGTCTCTGACTACGTAATAACAATTAATAGTTCGATAATTTTAATGGCGCTATTTTTCTAAAATACCTCCTGATAAAAAAGGGTAACCATTCAGTTGAGCCGTGGTACGGTTTACTGAGGGTCGTACGAATACTGTTCGTCATAAAGAAATAGCTCAATTGTGCGGCTCGTTCATGAATGACTCATGGCTAGTCTGAAGCCAGTGGAACTATGGCATCCTCAAATATGGATATGGATTGAGACTGAATAGGAGAGGGGGAGGAGATGGGGAGAAGAAGGTTTGAAAGTACCTGGCTATTCAGATCTGGTCACCAAACTTGGCTAAAGTCATTTCAACCAACATTTCGATTCTGAGCTTACTCTGCACTTACTCCCTTTTCATGTTCTATATAAATGTTATACTCGGTGAACAATTCTGTAAAATCAGTATCAGGGCTAAATAAATTACAAAAATTCTTGATAGAAATGCAAAATAAATTTATGTAGATAAATAATTATATAATTAATATATAACATTGGTTCAATCAATAAATCTAAATTACTTAAAAGTGTACATTTATCATGTTACATGTATTTAAAGATTTCGAGCAGTGATTGATTGATTGATTAAAATAATCATGTTTACATATAGCTTAAATAATAATTCATGATTTAGTCTTTGTTTTCAAACACTATCTTTTATAACAACAATTAATGATTTTTTAAAATCTATAAATATAAATAATAATACGCTGTAATAAATACTAGATTCTTTTGATACCACACAAGAGTCCCAACTGATCCCGACTGATAAGATTTAATTTGACATTGGCATTCCCAATTATTGGGTTATGTTGTAAAGCTGAAGGGACTTGGGTAGGGGAAGGGAAGACGGGCAAGGGGAAGGTTTGTAAGTACCTAGCATTCAGATATGGTCACCAAATAGCCATTACAAGCAATATTTCGATTATGAGTGGTGGTCTTTCGCCAGGGCAATACTGAGAGTATCTACCAGTACAGTTGCAGGTGTTACATTCACTTAATAAAAAGATTAAAAAAAATATATATATATATATATTCTTTAGAGTTTAAAAAAATCTAAAGCACGACAGTAAACAACTGCTCTCTGTGAACAATTCCAACTTTGCCTTTGAATATGAATATTCTAATTCTAATTCAACACACTTTTGAAAAGTGATGAAAAACATACCAAGAGCTTTGAAAGACACACAGACTCAAGGAACTAAGATTACCAACATTAAAAGAAAGAAGATAAAGGAATGAATTGATTGAGACTTTCAAAATTTTATCTGGACATTATAATCATCACCGGCGGTCCGTTTTATAGATTCCCCTATCTTAATAGGCGGATAGCAATTTTTAGAGCACAGGCATCAGGTAGGTATGCTGTCCTTCTTCTACCGGTATTACAATGGAAGATGCTCCGAGAAACTAGCATCATTGATCCCTTTGGTACCAGTGTATAATCGGGAAACAAGCCAAATGTGCGCCCAACATATGTACATGGTTGACATTTGTTAAATGAAAACGGGTCTTTACTACGACTCGTTTTTGAGCTTCGAACGATTTACCGGTCTATGTGTTTCCTCCCTCTTACAACCCCAGGCATCCCCAAAGATGACATAAGCCCTGAGGGAAATTATTTTTCTCAGGGCCTCCTGTGTGGAGTTAATGTAAAATAAAAAAAAAACCTTCAATAAAAATATAAATCTCCGTGGACACTTAAAAAAATTAATAAAACACCTTTTGAAACCAATCCTAAGAAACACTTCATTGTAAATAGAGTATTGGATGCATAGAACAAACTTCGACAACATGTCATTGATTCTACTGATATAAACCAATAGAGTATTGGATGCATAGAACAAACTTCGACAACATGTCATTGATTCTACTGATATAAACCAATAGAGCAGTGGTTCTTAACCTTTTTGGCTGGCGACCCAAGGTACGAATATATTTGAAGTACGCGACCCTAATCTAATTTTTTATTTTTTTTCCATTGACAGGTTATGTAATTTTATACTATAAAATTTATACGATGTATTGGTAAAATTAGAAATAAACAAATTTATTTAAATGTTCTGTATTAAAATCAGACCAGCATTAAAACAGTTAAAAAATTTACAGCAAAATAATCAGTGACTACCCTGGTGTTGTATTTTTGAACAAAGATCATGTATACGTGGAGTTATGTTTATAGAAAGTGCACACCGCATGTCATGCTGAGGATCCAACCTATTCCTGTACTTATTCTTCATAACAGCAAGGCATGAAAATCCTGCTTCACATAAATAAGTAGTTGGGAAAGGTAGCAGGGCTTTTTCAGCTTCATTGCTCAGAACAGGCTTCCCAGATAATTGTGCCCAAAATTTTGTGAGACTCGTTCTGGCAAATCTCTCTTTTAAAAGTGCATCACCTTGCATTTCGAGCAATTCTTCTTGTAATCCAGCTGAATCGTTTTCAACGCCCATTACATCTACTTCAAATGGATTTCTTACCCAACTGTATTTCACGATATGGACATTTTGTGGAATATATCTTTCCATTTCATTTTCAAGTCTTCTCAAATGTTCTAAAAAAATAGGCATGGTCTCCACGAAAATACGGTTGCCATTAAGATTAAGATCTTCCAAAAACAAGTTTAATGTTGGAAACGCTGCCAATTGACATTGAGCAATTTTATTTTGCCAAAGTTTTGTTTTGTTTTTAAAAACAGTAATTTTTTCATAAATGTCTACTACAGTGCGATTTTGACCTTGCATTTCTGTGTTCAACTGATTCAAGTGGTGGAAAATATCACCCAAATATGCCAATTTAGCCATCCATTTGTTGTCACTGAAGCGATCAGCACATTCGTGTCTTTTATCTGTCAAAAATATTTCTATTTCTGTTTTAAGAGAAAGAACTCTAGCTAGAATCTTTCCGCGGGATAGCCAGCGAATATCCGAATGGTATAATAAATTCTGGTGTTCTGAACCCATTTCTTCGCACATCAGTCGAAATATCCGAGAGTTCATAGCGCGTGCCTTTATGAAATTTATAATTTGTATTACGTCCTGTAACACCTGATGTAGATCTGGCTGCATATCACGTGTAGCCAAGTTTTCTCGATGTAAAAAGCAGTGTATTAAAACAACCTCTGGATTTCGTTCCTTGACTTTGGCACAAAACCCGATGCGACTCCCTATCATTGCCGGTGCTCCATCTGTACAGACTGCGAGACAATTGTCCCACAGTAATTGGTGTTCCACAAAGAACTTGTCTATTAAAAGAAATATATCAGCCCCAGTTGTAGTTTCAGAGAGCTTTTCACAAAGCAGGAACTCTTCATTGAAATTTTGTGGAGTTCTGTATCTTACGTACACCAACAGCTGTGGGAAATCTTCAATATCAACTGATTCGTCGATTTGAATTGAAAATTTGATGGCTTTTTTGAGATCCGTTATTAATTGTTCTAAAATATCTGATGACATTAAATCTATTCTCTTTTTCACAGTATCGTTTGAAATTGGCACCATTTCCAGCTTCTTCGCAATTTCATCTCCACAGACATTTCTTGCCATGGCTATTGCAGCTGGTTTAATCAACTGCTCAGCAATACTATGGGGTTTTTTACATTGAGCTACTTTTAAAGCTACTTCGAAAGAAGCGTAGGTAGTTTTTTCTAACGAAACTGTTGCTGAACTTGATGGTGCATCAAGTCTCATGCGCTTTGTTTGTGTTTCTTTTTCTTTCCAAAAAGCAAGCGGTTTATTTGCGTACGTTGGATGGACTTTTTCGAGATGTCTCTTCAATTTGTTTATTTTTAGCGATTCATTTGAAAGAAGTTGCGTACAAACCACGCATTGTGGACGTGGCACACCAGAGCGATCTTTTATTTCAATAAATCCTAAGGCTAAAAATTCTTGCTTGTATGTTAACATCCGTTTCGCCATGACTGTCCACAATTCGAAAGACTTACTGAAACAAAACGACAAATTATAGAAATATACTATTCTATTCGTTCATCGGCGAATTGTAGGCTAACAATGTCATTTATTGGAAAAAAATATTTTACCTTCTTTCGATAACAGCAATCGCGAGTTGCACTTTTAATCTTCCACAATTGATTATCACAATTTTGTAGCACTTTGTAGTTGTCAACAAAGAGTGTATTGTAGTCAAGTATAAACGTTATTCACGTAAAACAGTATGAGAACGAGCGTGCAATCGTAAACAAACTCGCTAGCAAACTGACCGAGATGAGACGAGACCGACCGACCAGCGCGGTGCGGCGGGCGGCGCGGGTGGTGACCGAGCCGAACCGAGCGATGCCGACTGCGTGAGCCGAGCGGTGGCGATGGCGCGCACTCCTCGCTTTGCGCCCCGCGCCCTTCCGCCCATTAAAACAGAACTAACATGTCGCGATTGTGAACAATAGATGTCCTTGTTCTGAGAGTAGTAATAATTGTGACTATACTAGTTTAGTGACATCGATCGGGATATCAATACGCGATTTCCGCGACCCAACCCAAAACCTCTCGCGACCCAAATTTGGGTCGCGACCCGAGGTTAAGAATCGCTGCAATAGAGTATTGGATGCATAGAACAAACTTCGACAACATGTCATTGATTCTACTGGTATAAACCAATAGAGTATTGGATGCATAGAACAAACTTCGACAACATGTCATTGATTCTACTGATATAAATCAATAGAGTATTGGATGCATAGAACAAACTTCGACAACATGTCATTGATTCTACTGATATAAACCAATAGAGTATTGGATGCATAGAACAAACTTCGACAACATGTCATTGATTCTACTGGTATAAACCAATAGAGTATTGGATGCATAGAACAAACTTCGACAACATGTCATTGATTCTACTGATATAAATCAATAGAGTATTGGATGCATAGAACAAACTTCGACAACATGTCATTGAATCTACTAATATAAACCAATAGAGTATTGGATGCACAGAACAAACTTCGACAACATGTCATTGATTCTACTGATATAAACCAATTTAAAGCTACATTGGATTCTTATTTGGAGGGAAGAAAGGAACTTACCTTATTTTAAATTGAAAACAACTTTAAACTTATTGGGAAATCAGATATTAGCACATCAGCAGAATGTTGCCTGCTCATTAAATAATAATAATTTAAAAAAAAAACAGCTTGCAAACCTAATCTAATGTAACCTATTTAACCCAGTTGTTTTTTTCCCTCAAATTTCAAGAGTGTGTTGAATTGCCACTATCCTGAGTTGCCCAGTTACCCTACAACGGTAACAGTTACAGCTTGCAGATGAGTATGCGGCTTAACATATATCGATACATGTTACGTTATAATGTGCCGTAAAGACTAAAAAAATTGGCCTTTAGTTAGTTATTTACCTTAATGCACTACTTTGATTAAGATTCAGCATCTTGGCAATTATCTGTGGACCCAAATCTCCCACAACAACAAAGTAAGCCACACAGGTTCCCATCAAGAATCCAATTATTCCTATTTCCACTGCAAACTTGCCCGCTGAACCAAACACTTGATAGGCTGAAAAATTAAAAATATAATATTAAAACAAAGACTGAGTAATCTCATATTCCAGATATCAACATCCAAAAATACTGGAATAAGATATTGACAACATTCACAATCTAACTATCTTATTATCATATGCATCTGATTCATTAACTGACATACCAACATACTTTTGTTCCCGCAGGGGAAGGCAGAGAGGATGTACTGATACATACAACTCAGTCTTAGCACACACTCATTCCTACATTCACACACTGCACTCTTTTTTTTTATTCTTTATATTGGCTTTCACCTATTAAGAGTGATCTTGGCCATACATTACAACATTTTTCTTTTCTTCATATGAAGCGGTTACTTTGTGATGTGACATTATAATTTAAAATTAAACAGTAACTTTGTAAACATCACTTATGTGAATTTAATTTTTGTATGAAAAGAGTTTATTAGTTTTAGGAAGGAATCAAGTTGGCGCTCAGTACCTGTCCAGATACAGAAAACATCATAAGTGATGTTTACAAAGTTACTGTTTAATTTTAAACATTTTTCTTATTAATAAATACAACAAATTACAGGATAAAATTGACATGATTGACAAAACAACATCGATAAAACAACATAACATAACATAACGTAACATAAATAAACCAAACATAACATAAACATAACATAACATAAACATAACATACTTAACATAAATGGTAGGGAGCTGGTAACAGTAGATTATCACAAAATTATAAAAATAGGAACCTGTGTACAATATAAGTGGGCGTTTTTCGTTATTAAACCAAAGATTTTTCTAAAATTAGTAGCGTTTTTTTAAAACAGAATTATGAAATTGGCAATCTTATAAACAAACACAGCATATGGGAGTAAACAAATGTGATTATAAAACATAAAGATAAACATAACACAAACATACTATGAACATTACATAAACATATGATCTCTTCTGTTATTCTTTACTCTCTTGACATAACCATACTTGGCATATTACATAAAAAATAACTAACAAAATGACACATCCCCCATACACACAAGCCTAGCTAAACTATGTTGTACATCTTATGTATAAAATTAGATGAAATAATTACTATATTTTCTATAAATTATGTAACATTATTTTTTATTAATAAATATATATTTTTTTAAAACCCTATTCAATTATTTGATTCATTTTGGTCATATTCTCCTGGCACTCCTGTCTTCGTTCATCCGTTCCACATTTCCAAACCATCCAAGCGTCTTTTCCTTAATCTTGCTCACTACGCTTTTTTTATCCTTGCATTCTCGTTACATGGTCATCGGTATTATGTTTAACGTTATCTATTGTACTTTTTTTTTTCATAGACTCCATAAAACAGTTGTACACCAATTATATAACAGAGATTACAAGTTTAGAATGCATAAAGTGAGATTTAGATAGTGAGATAGTGATGCGATAAATGAGTAATGGTAAAAAATATATGTACACAACAGCAGTAAACAAATAATAGAAATATATATATATATATCTGTAACCCAGGAACGCAGGGAAAAATCATTAGTTTTGCTGAGGATACAGTAATTTTATTTAACCTTCCAGCGGGCGCGTTGAGAAATTTCCGTTGAGCGGGCGCTTGTCGTAAATTTTACGTCATCAAGTTTTCTCCATGTAAGTGGTGTTTTCTTTATACAAACGTTAGGGAATTTCGTTAAGGATATGAAAAATCATAATAGGCAGTACTTTAAAAAAAAAATTGACTTTCTTAAAAAAAACGAAGCAATACTCTAAACATGTTAATATTTCAAAACAAAATATTTTATCGACCTATTTAGTCAGAATCAATATTCTCATCCTTACAATTTTTACAAACCACCTCAACTGAAGAATGGTTCTTGCATGTAAAGGACTGGCAACGGCAACACTTCATTGATGCTGAGGATCTTTTCTTATCCAGTGCACATAACCGACAAACACCGCATTTTGGAAAGCTTCTGTTTTATTTTTCTGTTATCGGTTCAACTGCCCTACCGTAATTCACTTTGAGAAAAGCATTTATATCTTGCGGTAAATGTTTGACATTTGATTTGACTCTAGCATAGCTCGAAGCTCGATGTTTACAACTAAGTCGCAAGAGTGGGGGAAGCGATAAGGCGCGTTTGTCGTAAATTTTACGACAGCGCGCCCGCTGGAAGGTTAAAGAAAGAGATTGGATAAGTACCTACAAAGAAGCGGAACACGGACTTGGACTCCTGCAAAACTGGTTTAAAAGAAATTCCCTCACCCTTACTGTCAATAAAACAAAATATCTGACATTTTCTATAACAGCCAGAGGACAACCGTTACTGACTTAATTCTCAAATTACATACATGCCAAGGAATCTATCAACATAATCAAGGTTTATCATGCCTCTGTCCCACTATAGCACACTCCAAAGGCATCAAATATCTTGAAATCGAAATCGATGGAAATCTCCGATGGTACTTGCACATTGACGTAATTACAAAAAAAAACTCACCAGGTTTCAAAAATTCATCTTTAAACATCTTTAATATCCTTAACATAAACAACATTAAAAAAGTGTACTACGCTTTGTGTCAATCACTTATAGAGTACGGGATAACTGGTTGGGGGTCTGCCTTGAGCACTCACACAGAGCGGCTCAACATAGCCCAAAAAGCAGTACTAAAGACAATTCTAAAAATCCCGGTTAGAACTCCAACAGAAGAAATATTCAAAAATTTCCAAGTCTACAATGTACATAAACTTTATTAAAAAAATTATTTATTTAAAATTTTTAAAAATATATCTAAATACACCACTGCCAGATACTCAAATACTCAACCACAGCAATAAGCCAAAATATACTGGTTACTCCCAGTTTGAACACATCTTTTGTACAGAGAAATATTAATTCTATGCTACGAAATAATTCAATGGTCTACCAAATCAAACAAAAAAATAACAGAAATGAATACATTTAAAACAAAAGTAAAAACATGGCTGAGAGAACAAAGTGATATTCAACATACAAACATTATGAGGACGTAAAGACAACTTGAAACTAAATACAAAAGTTTAAAAACTACAGGCCACCTCAGAACAGGAAATTTAAAAATAAAAAAATTGCACAACATAATATGTGTACATTGAAGATTTAAAATAATACTGAAGACAAAAAAATAAAAATAAAACATGCAAGAGGTGACATTATTGGGTTGTGTTACGTTGGTACAACTAGAAAAGGTTGATAGAAAGCAAATTAAAAGTATAAAAAGAGGGTAGTTTTACTATTTTGTGAGATGCGTCAAAAGATATTTGCTCAACTGTCTGTAAGTCATGTTGAAAATGTCGATGGTCAATTTTGCATCGTTAAGCAGTCGAGTCGATCTGTTGATTGGCGGGTTCTGATAGTCATTTTGGAGCATAAAAAAGTGCATGGGATCTCACACGAGTACACTAGGAACATATTTAAAGTTTTTCAACATAGGTGGTATATACTCTCTGACATGTATGGGACTGCACTACCCTCCCCAAGATCCCAGAATAAAATAAATCAGTGTTTTTATTATAAACACGTTACAGCGTGACAAATCCAACTTTGTGGCGTCGCTAGTGTAAATTTTGAAAATTATTTTATTCATTAGATCTGCTTTTGGCCGCCTATAAACTTAAGTATTCTATATAATACAAATATATTTCTATACTGGATGTCCTCTAAACTTTCTTTAAAACATTTGTACATTTGATTTACACTAACAATAATTAAACTATTTCAAAATTGTAAAATACCTATAATGAACTCCACGTCCGGAATCATAGTTGAAACCGTAAGGAGGTCATGTAGTATTATTATTATAGTAGCACACAGCTTTTGTCAACCGTAAATTGTTGTACACTTACCCAATGCTTCAAAATTCCTTCTCCGTGAGACAATAGCCGATTTAAGCAGGAAATGGCACGCTAGCCTTGACATCATTCCACTGCTAATTAAAATTACCATTGATAAAATGATTCCACACTGAAAATAATGTGTAAGGAAAACAGTTACATTATTGGACTTTCGGATGAAATATCAAGTTTCAAATAGATAACCATATCATTATAAGTATTGATAAATTTGGTAAAGTTACCGAATTGGATTTTTCCATCAATGTTTACAGTGTTTTTGCTAAAGATTTTAATTTAAAAATTAGTTCCTTGTTTGTAAATAATGGACTTCATCATAAGTGTAGGAGTGTTTAGGCCTTGAGGCTTTTGCTTCCGGTTTAATACAATAAGATACTTATACCTATGTGTTTAAGTGTAAAAAAGATTTAAAAGAATGAAATTTAATAAATTTCTAGCTTACTTGTTTGAAGCAGAATGGCATCGCTAATATTCCAACGCCGATAATACTGTTCGCTAATGTTATAGCCTGCCCCGATAAGGGGCCCATAGTTCCCATGTTTGTAAATTCACATGTAAAAACGTCAACAAGAAAATTAAATAAGTAACTATGTGTTAATTTTCAAATTCATTTTTAAAATGTGAAAGAAAATTATTAAAATTCATATCGTTCATTATCACAAAAACTTTAGCGGCAACTTTTCATTAACGTCACCTCGATATGGTACTGATTTGACGTTTGAATTGAAGACGTGTTGCCATTCCAGTTGTTTACATGTCACTTTAAGATTTTCTCTCTGGTTAGAGGAAGTGCAGTAATGGTAAAGTAGATACTTATATTTCCTCCACGCCCCACAGTTTTAAAGGCAACCGGTTTATTCAGAAATGTCTATGGATTTTAATCAATAGACAACAAATATTCGTTGTGTCAAAATCCGATAAGCTGTACGGTTAGTTCGTAAAATATTGACAAAAACCGTGTAGTTTTACAATTTAATATATCAATATAACCGCCACGTCACTATAGGTTGACAAACTCTCATAGGTGTTAAATTTCTATCATTTATGGACGACAGCACAATTTTACGAAATTTTAAGACTATTAAAAAATCATGTTGGAAGATAAAAAAGTTGAACTGAATACATTGCAAAGGCAATTAGGAAATGTCGGAAGTCACTTGCCTCATATTGTAGATGTCGAATGGAGGCTAGACTTCGCTGTGAACACGTCTGAATTGGAAAATGTCAATACTCTTCAGTACACTATTACATTGAAAACAGAATGTCCTGAACAAGATGTGGTCTTCGTGTGCAGCGAGTCTCAGCTAGAAGATCTCCTATATAAGCTGAAGGAAATAATTAGACACTGTGAAGTCATTAGCTCCTAAGCATTTTTAACAGGTATGTCTGAACAAATTTGTTTATCATAGTATTTTAGTTGGGTTGCTTACTTCCTCAAAGAATGTTAGCAACCAATATGCCATACTTCTCTTGATCCTCAGCCAGCCTAAATACCGTATCCGTACCTTAAAAAAACCTGTCCACAATAAATTAAGGTAAAATTTGACTTATGACTCACACTTTGGGCGCGTATTTGCCAAAAATATGCATTTTTTTTTAAACCCAACTAAGAACCTAAAATACGATTTCACGAAATAGGTTCTTAGTTTAGAATTAGATAAATAGAAGTGTTAAACTGACTCGGTTTCCTTAAAAATGTGTACTTTTAACTGAATTTGCATTTTTTAAATAATGAATCACAAAATAAGTATTCGAAAGTTAACACAATTGTTGTTCGGTCACTCATAGTACAAGCAGGAAACTGGTGAATCTACTTCACATGGAGAACCTAAAACAACTTCCTTTTTTCAACAACTTAAGCATTAAAAAACGTTTCTATTGGGGTCTACTCTTTGAAACTTTGACCCATTTTAAAAGACATTAAACAGCTCATAATAATAGATTGTCAAATATGTAGTTAGTGATAAGTAGAGCATTTTTTTATATATATCTGTATAGCTCCTTTGGGATGATTTTTCACAAACCATCCAAGTATTATTATTATTTAACCCTAGCGACCAATTTATTAAAAATCTCACCTAAAAAATTCCAAATTGGTAATCCATTTACTCTAAAAAAATGAAAGCTCAAAAAATAAATTATACCACAAAATTCACCAGTTTCCTGCTTGTGTGAGTTTCCAGACATCTCGTATATCATTGTGGATTGCAAATACAAAAAAAAGTTTACTCGGCTCTGTGGTTTTTCTGATGTCTCATGAATTTGTAATGTATTTACTGAAAACTATCATTTCTGGTTTGTACTTATAAATCATTTGAATAGTTGTTTTGTCTTACTTATTTTTTGGTCTTAATAAAATAGCAATCAAGTTTTAATACATATTTCAGATAAAGAAAAAAGACACTATTTAGTATACATGTAATTTAATAAAAATAAATTGACAAGTTAGAAACATACAACTAAAATATTATTAGTACTTCTATTGTCCTAATATACACAATGTAAAAACATAAATACAATTTGTTAAAAAATAACAAAATAATATGTAATTATTTAGGCACTTACAGGGCACATGTACAACTATTACTTCATATTCTACACAATGAAATACAAAGCACTTTTTAGACTTTTTTACATCATTTTCTGAATCACTGTTGGGAAAAATGGGTGTATAAAGATCATGTTTTCGGAGGTAGAAAATTAGTCATAAAAAATATATTGTGTTTATGAACATATTATAAATAAACTGGGTTACTCTTATCTTATGTTAGAAGTAATTATTATGTTCAGAACATTCGAGAATACCGTTAAAATCTGTATATGTAAATATAAATAAATTATTTATTATCATCCTTCAAACATCTAAACATTCACACTACATATTGCAGGGATATGGCACCTTTTTTAATTTAATTAATAAAAATATATAGGACTCATTGCTATGAGATTCTACTTCGATTGAAACACAAGTGCCTGTCTTAAATTTCTATATAACAAATGTTATGTTTATGGAAATAACACGAAATCATTAAAATATCAAGCGCAAATCATTTTTAACGATGCATTAGTTGCAGAAATATTATGTCAATTTATAGTGTTACATTAATAGATAAGGCACTTCTTTGTCACGGTTTGTTAATCTTTGAATAAATTTTGTACGAACACAAGCGGTTGGAAAGTTAGCGCTTCATCTTTTCCAAGATGGGAATTATCATGTCAAAGGTCGGTCTCTTGCCAGAATCCTCGTTCATGCATATCTTAATGAGCTTGGAGATATGCGGGGCGATTCCAGGCCCAATGGTAATCCTCAGTCCTTCCAGCGCTATCTTCATTCCACACTCCATGGGAGACAGATCGGCAAACGGAACCTGAAATAAAATAATATTAGAACATGACATTGTGTCTTTGCTTGTTTACAGATTTTTAAGATGGCGTCAGAGTTGAGCCGCTTGCGCGAGGAGAATGCCACGTTGATGACGCAGGTGGAGATGCTAGAGAAGGAAGGAGCAGAGCTGTCGGCCCGACTAGCCGAGGTTGCCGTGATGGAGGCACAGATCCGAGGGGAGTCACAGATACAACTGCAGAGACAGCTCGCCAAAGCCGAAAAGAAACTAACTGCTCTAAAGGTGCAGCACCCACCAGAGGCAGACCCGCATCAACCCTCAACGAGCCATCAAACCGGTGATGACAATATGGTAGTCTGTCTTCAAGAGGAACTAGTCAAGGTGAGACTCTGCGAAGCCGAGAATGAAGCCACAATTAGAGAACTCAAAAATCGCATTAACGAACTTGAACAAGATAAAAAAACACTCCACGAATCAGTTGTAGACAATTCAGTGGCACACTTGCAAGAAGAATTAATCGCCGTGAAACTCAGAGAAGCCGAAGCCAACCTTTCCTTAAAGGAACTCAAGCAGAGAGTTGCCGAACTTTCTGAAATGTGGATGAAACACTTGCAGGAACACAGGCAGGAGAATCGGTCCCACTCTAATATGGGCGTATTAAGTACTCCTAAAAAGATCATGCGCGCCTGGGAAAACAGAACCGTGGACACGCAACGTCTCGAAGAGGAACTGATGACCTCGCGCATTCGTGAAACGGAAACCAGAACCGAATTAAAAGACCTTCAGCTCAAAGTCATGGAATTAGAGTCGCAGGTGCAGGTCTCAACTAACCAGCTACGAAGACAGGATGACGAAAAGAAAGTATTGAAAGATGAATTGGAGGCCTCCCAGCGTAAAATAAGGGACCTGCTCAATAAACAAAAGGAAAAGGAGCAAAAGTACATAGATTTGTCCAGTAAAAATGATTACGAGCAAATGTTGTCAAATATCCGGTTCGCCGAGGACTCCCAGAAGATAGCGGCTCTAGAGCATGAGATCTCAGTGCTGCAGATGAGAAATCAGATATCAATAGCCGAGGGAAAGCTAAAGACCAATGAAGAGAACATTGAAAATTGCCAACAATTCAACGACAAAAACGAATAAGCCACATCTGCCGTAACTTCCGACTAAAAGTATGTAATAGTGAAATTTTTTACAAATCTATTTTCTTATGGGTTTACTTGATGTATTGGTAAATTTGTGATAAATCTAATTATGTTCTTTTATAGATCGTAAGGCTACAAATAATAGTACATGTATATTGCCGTGGAATGAAAAGCAACCCATTAGAATTTTTATAGCTTATTATAATATTATGAAATGTAATCGGTTTTATGAAATTCCAGTAAGAATATTTTTAGATGTTAGATAACAAACAGTATGGCGTATATTTTACCATTATTTATTGTAAAAGTAGTAATGTTTGATTAAACTGAATGTTTCTTGTGGTTGTCAAATCAGATGTTAATACTAGATTAAATTGTGGTTAGGCTGTTCCTGCTCATACTTTTTAGTCCTCTAATTTAGGTTTCATTATGAAATGGCTTATACATAAATACATGTTACTATACATTCCAAATTATTTTAGTCTAGTATTATTAATATTGTATTGTATTATATCATATCAAGAACTTTCTCTGTTCTGTTGAATGATGACAAATGTAAAAGAACATCCGTGAGACCAACAGTGACAATTTATGACGGTAATTTAAAGTATGTTTTTGTGGCCAATACCTATATAAGTTAAGTTAGCCGTAATGCTTGGGATAGTGGATTCCTATCAATTATACAATGTTGCCATACCAATTAAATAAGTATAACTATCAAATAAACATGTACGTCTAATATCAACAGATTTTTAGTTGAATATTACCCATTTTATAATTTTAACAGAGCAACTAAAGCAGCAAAAGCTCTCAAACATTAAGATCTGGCATTGTGAAATTTGCAGTTTATTCTGTCCAAAATTTGAAGATCAACAAAACTATTTTCATCATGGGCTTATGAAATATACTTTTTTTTTAAAATAAGACAAGACATATCACACCATGATCGCCAAAAGATTAATAAGGAATATACTTGTACCAAACTTTATAGCGAATATTTATTTTATTGAATACCATCCACCTTAAGTTACAAATATCGTTTAATTACTTTGTTTTGCCCGGCTATTTAGCAATATAAACTGTAAAACTTTGTCGCTTACAATGTCGTTTCAACTTTCCGTAAAAGTAACTGATGTTTTACTTAATAAAACCTATCAAGTGGTATATCAACTAAGGTCAATTCTGTTCTACATGATTTTGAAGTAACCCAGTCCATAAAATGTAATTGAAATATCCGATCTTGTTAATCTTATTTTCCAAAACAGTATTTTTTTTAACGCAATTCTGTGGAAAATATGGTCCCTGTAAAAACAGAATTAAATGTATTACTACTGACTCAAAGTTTGGCAAAAAGCTTAGAACAAGCAAAAGTGAAGACTGATTTAGCTGGTGTATGTATCAAAGTAGACTGACCTCTCTTGTCGCAAGCTCCCAGAGCAGAATGGCAAAACTCCACATGTCAGCCGCCTCCCAGTTCCTCTTGGCGGCCGGCTTCTGCAGCGCCTCTGGGGCCATCCACGCCGGCTCATATACACGCGCCTTCTCCTGGAACGAAAACTTGGCGTCCGCCATGTTAATGCGCGCCGTCAGGTCCTCGTCAATCTGGAACAAACCATTTCAATTACATAAAACATTAAATTAAACGCCGAGTGGAGAGTGGGGCTGACTAGTGACATTGCATTTTTGGTCTCCACGCATGCTGAGTGTGGCATGTTCTTACCATGATGTGTTTGCTGCTGAGATGGTAGGCGGGCACTGTCTTGTCCCTCTGCAGCGAGTGTAGAAAGGCCATGCCGCGCGCCACGTCGCTGGCCAGCCGCACTGCCTGCCCCGCGTCCAGCACCACCCCCCGTGTGCCCCCGCTCGAGTGCAGCAGGCCGTACAGTGAGCCCCATGCCATGTACTGGCTGATCACTACCAAGGATGGGGGTGCCACGCAGCAGCCAACCTGAAATATGAATGTTATAATGATTGATTATTGAGGTAAAAAGGTAAGCCTTCAGAGAACCTTACCATGTCCGTTATCGGGGCAAATGTGTAAATTGTGGTGAAAAATGATTTTTGTTGTATTATGTCATAATGCGCTTCCTCTTTTAGCCATCATTTCAGACAACCTTGAGGTGTCCATCATTTAGGCAGTGATACATATACAGTCTTGCCATTGTTAATCTTTTTTTATGTGTTTAATGAATACTTTTCAACTTTGACTGAACCTACCACTGGTAAGATGTTGGGATGTGAGAAGATGCGCAGCTTGGGGAACTCTTCGTTGAAGTCTCGCTGGATGCGAGGAGTGCACTCCCTCAGGGCCAGAATCTTCGCCACAATATCATTCTTCTGCCACCGCCCACGCCATGTTTCCCCTGAAAATGCATTTATTTATTAGGTGCAAGTTTAGGTTGGTGTAGAATTAATACAAACCATAGTGCAAATCTTGACCTTAATATACAAGAGAAGAAATTTTTCAAGATGCTAATATTATAATAGTATTCTCATGGAAACTAAAATTAAGTTGGGTATGTTTAATTATATGTATGTTTTATAATGAAAAAGGGAGTACCTTTTCATCGGGTAGAATCATTATCCTTATTTATTCCTTGATTTTTTTTCTTTCATTATTTCATCAATATTCTAGAATAAAATTCACTTAACCTCGTCACGCTTCTGGCATATTGACTGTCAGAAGGTCGGAGAATTCAAGCATATTTTCACTTTGGAATAAAATCCAAATAAATGGAATATTTCTTAATGTAGTTGAAAACTAAAGGCTCTTTTTGAAAGGTGATGAAATAAGCTTTAAAATTTTATTGTCAGAAATAAACATACATTGAATTTTAAAAAATATTTACCTTGCGTTTTTTCGTCTTAGCACTGAATTAATATTACAGACAGCGAAAAAAACACCCATTTTATTAGACAAATGAAAAAGATTATTGTCACCTCAATTTTTTGACAAAAATTATCTGTAAAAAATTTCATAAATTTTTCTCAAATTGCGGTCCGAACCTTCGGTACATATTTTAATTCTTCTGTTGTTAAATTCTAGATTCGAATATAAAGTATAGTGTTTTCTCTTTCTAACACCGGTAAGATCATATTTCTCACTATGACAGCAAAAAAGATAACAATTTCTACGAGACCATATGAGTTGTTCCGAAGAGCGAACAAATTGACTACGGGTAATAGTTGTTTGTTCGAAACTTAAAAAACTAAAAAAAGTCAAACTGAACAAATTAACCTGAGGGGTTAGTTTTATTGTGACTTGGAAAACAGCAACTCTGTTTATGTCTCACTAAACGATGCAGTTCGTTGAGTCAACACCACTTCTATGAGTATCAGCAAATAGCTATGAATATCACCCAACGACAACCCCTTTGTTAAAGTGCATAGAGATTGGACTATTGTGATAGGCACACGGGAGATAAAACAAGGGGCCTACAGCCATATTTACCAGAAGGAGTGGTGGCAATTCGGATTTGGAGGGCCAGCTCGCTGATGTTGATTCCCTTGTGCCTGGACAGGGTGGCATCTCGACTCCTGGTCTTCAAACCCAACCAGGACTGGTCTTTGAAGTTTATCTTCTTCAAGTCTTGCCCGGCTTCCACGGCCAGTTCGTTGAGTCTGATACGTTAAAGATAACTTTTTAAAAATTAAATGAAGAGACTTTGTTTTTAATCACTTTACTATACATAATTTATAGATGTGTCAACTAGTTTCCCTTCTTCAGGGCAGTATTACTATAAACTAACTTAAGTATAGACATTTTCATTATATAGAAGACTAGCGCAGACCCATGAAAATCATGGGATTAAAAATAGATATTCAATTATACAAAATTTTTAATAGAAGTAAAAAAAAAAAAATTATTGCCACGACCAAGTATCGAATCCCGATCAACGGTTTGACTTGGAAGGCAACTATGCTGACTATTACACCACCAACTATTTTGATAATGGTGGCATAAATTAATTATATATATGTACACACCTGAAAATATAAGAATAAGGAACTCTAGTGAAAAATATATTCATATAGATCAACATACGCTGATTCTGAGAATATTGAAGAATTTATAAATCGTCATTTAAAAACAAATAGAACACCATCACATTAAAAGACACCTTTTGGTTGGTACGACTGAATCTGCTGATTCATCACAACCAGTCAATGTGAGTAATATATCTATGGTTTTACAAAACCCACATCAGTGCTGCCGATACGCGGAGAATTCCCCAAATTACGGGGAATTTCTGAGATTTTTCATGAATTGGGTTTTTTGCAGGGAGAACCTTTTTGTGGGAAAAATTAGGGTATTCCGGGCATTCCTTGGTTATCCAACCATATTGAAAAATAATTGTGAGAATGTACTATATTTCGTTTTCTTTCACAGCAAATTTTTTTTAAAAGTCCTTTTTTAAATTCTTGAATGAAAGAGATCCGAAAATGAAGGATAATAAAAAAGTGCTAATTTCAATAGAATTTTGTTTAATTTTGGAGGTAAAGAAAGTTGTAGGGAATTTCTATACTATTCTTAACATCTCTTGTGGGTATTTTAAATGTGTGGGCATTGGCAACCCTGGTCCACATTCACATTAGAACCGATGAAAATGTTGTGAAGCACGTTTTTAAATACCGGTAAATTGTCAATCAGGTACGGTCACGGATGTATTTTGGCACTTTGGTTCAAAATTCAATAGTTCAATACAATAACATTAGTGATGAGATGCTTATACACATATTTTACCTAGTGTTCTAATCTTAATCTTACTCCCATACAAAATACAGCGCGGTTACCTGGTAACGTCACAGGTCACGTCCATAAATTCGGTGCTTTTTCAGTAGGACCCGAAAAAATAAAACTTAAAATTGTTTTAACTAATAAAACTAACTATAAAAAATATATACTCTTATTTAACCTCCGAGTATACTCGGGCGGCCAGAATTCGGAATTCATACTAAAGAAAAATTTTAATTATTTTTTCACACTATGCACCACAACATCAATATTCAGTCCCATTTTGGGCCCGAAATGGCTTTTATATGAGGATATATATTTTGAGTAAATAAAATTCATTGATAAAAAAAAAGTTTTTTTTCCATTTACAATTTTTAAATGATTACTGAAGGGGTTAAGTTAGAAGGTCATTATTGATTTTTGAAAATGGACCGGAGTTCCTTATTATATATTTTTGAATTTTATAATATCACATCCGAAATGTTACATAAAAATATGGACCTAAAAACGCCTGAAGAACAATTTGATGCCGCGGGGTGAGCATCATAAGCAATCATAAGCCGTTATAACTGCGTTAACAATACACAATTAAAATTATACTAGTTCACTATGCGTCACTTTGCACACAAATCATACAAGAAGGCTGCCAGGCAATTCCCCCTCACCCAAAAGTTGGCTTCAATTCCATTCATACAAAATCGCACTAATGCTGTCCAGAGCTTTTTAGGTCCATGCATAAAAACAACCATTTACAAAGAGATTATCGTACCTGTGTGACAGCTGGCCCCTAGCCTTATCTAGTGGAGTATCCCCATCCTTGTTGGCAAGAGAGACAAAAGCCCCTGCGGCAACCAGATCCTCAGCAATGGGTCCATATCCCCAGAAACAAGCGTAATGTAGGGGAGTGTTGCCATGCTCATTAATAAAGTTTACATCAGCCCGGTATTGCAATAACTAAAAAAAAAATTATTATTAAATCCATAATTCTACAGAGAAATTCTTTTATGTCAACTTTCTATGGAAACCATGCCATAGGGGTGAAGATAATTTTTTTTAATTATATTAAACTTACAAGTTGCACAATAGTACGGTGGCCATGGGCTGCCGCAAGATGAAGGGGAATATCATCCCCGCGGTTGGTGGCATTGATTCGAGCACCCCTCTGAATCAGCATTTCCACCAGTTTGATGTGTCCCTCCTTGCAGGACCAGTGAAGTGGACTGAAGCCATGATCATCTCTGGAAAAAGATATTTGATTTAGCACATACTGAATGCAAAACACTTCAAAGTATTGGGAAGGTATCAGAGACCATTTCTGTTAAAATATATTTAATTTAACACATACTGAATTCAAAATAACAAAACACTTCAAAATGTTGGGTAGGTACTAGAGGCGGCCCGTGACTGAAATTGCCAGCAGTGAATTTTACTTTAAAAATGCACCTAGGTAGGTAGGTGATATAGGTGTATCAAATTAATCAATGGTGGTGCTGCAATTCATTTGCTCCACAATGTTACATTAATTTGTAAAATATAATACTGCTCCGTCACTATTCACAAAATAATCTCGAGAATAAAGGGCACGTAATTTATTTTTTAAATCACCGAAATTGTTAAAATTCACCAACATTGTAAATTGACTATTTGATATTGTGGCAAAGTTAAATTATGGTTGTTGGAAATTATAATTTAGTTTTTGTGAAAATTTATTTACAATGGTACATGGCTGCAATTAGGGGGGTAATTTAAGTAGGATTTGTTTCGGTTTTTTAAATTTAGTTTTGGCGTTTACATCGTACTGAGCGAGACAATTGATGGACGCGTTTTTATGGGTTGGAATGCCTGAGTAAAAAGATTCCGCGAAACTTTAGATGTGGTCTTTAAGGAGAGGGAACCCTCCCGGTGAAGTTGGGAAACCCTCATCCACTTGGGGGCTCCCTGGACAGTGTGAATGGTTTTATTTTGGAATGTTTGTAGTCTATTTAATTGGGTTTTTGAAGCATGGGCCCAGATTGGGCTTGCGTAGGTTAATTTTGGTCTTATCGTGGATTTGTATATTAAAAGTTTATTTCTTGGAGATAATTTCTTGTTTCTTTTTCATATCATGGGGTAAAGGGCTGCAAGGGTTTTATTGGCTGAGTTAAGTGTTTCAGTGATATGCTTTACCCAAGTTATTTTGCTATCAAGGATAATTCCGAGGTATTTAATGTTTTTATTCCAAGGGACGTTTTCTCCGAATAGGTGGATATTGGGTGGTTTTTTGGACGTCTATGGGAGAAAACACAGGCGGCGCTTTCAGAGGGATTTATACTAATTCACCGTTTTTTTTTAAATGATTCTAGTTCTGAGACGTGGACTTGGACGCGTCGTGCTGCGGTCATTTCGCTTACTGAAGTCGACATGACTTCAGTGTCTGCAAATTTGCCTATTTTAGATTTTTTTGTGCGATAACATTGTAAATTAGTTTTCCTAAAGTAATTAATTCCATAAGAACTGGATACGCATGTTCAAAGTGGTGCAAAGTACACTTGCCATCAAGGTGCTTTGCGCATGCGTCGACGATGCACAAGATGTTTTATATATCTTCACTGCTCTAACACGTGATTTTACATTATGAGCTCACATTATTATCTGTCTCATTCATGTCATCATTTCAGCGGGCCAAGCTGTCCTTGTAGCATGGGAAAATAAAGTTTTGTGCACACCTAAATATTTACAATGGAGTCGTCGGAGTCTTATACTAGCAGATAGCTCATCGACCAGGCGGGAATTATGAGTAGAGTAATGTACCTTGTATATTGATGACCGGGGCACAGATGTTGTTGTAAGTTATGTGAAGACTGAATACAAGCAGTGAATGCATATACCATGGAACGCCTCTGGTAGGTACCATTCAACTTTGAAGGCGTCCATACACAATGCCATAATAGTTAATTTCTCGGGAAATGTATTTTCACTATTTAAGGTATGCAAAAATACGCTGTGAAGTCGGTATCATTTGTGGCCATGTACCTACACCTAATTATAACTATCGTTTTCAAACACACCTTCAAACTACCTATCTATTTTCCAAAGACACAAATGGTCTTTAGGTGTGTATGGCTACAACTGCCGTCTGCACAGAGCATTTTTGACGTTGTGCCTTTAATAGACAGGCAAAAAAATCACGTTTTTCATATTTTTTCTCAGTGAATGTCAACAGGTGTATGTTAGTAATAAATCTCGTTTATTATTGATAAAGCATTTTTGGTTAGTTTTACTCTGCTGATAAATCTTTAAAACATCGGCCTTGTATAGAGTTACTTTCTTGTTATTAGCTGTAATGTACGCCTTATTCATAAAGTTGACATCATCAACGTGAATTTTCTGGCATGACAGAAGGACGTTTTAACATTTGAGACACGATATTTTAGATTAATCCTGCGAATGGGATCCCTTTGTAAACAGCCTGCAGAACGCCAAAAGACGTCTCTATAAATATTTGGTCTCATTTCGTCAGGCAATGTATAATCATTACATTATTTATGCGTTAAAATCTCCCACACATCCCCGCTTCCCACTTACGTCATGAGCCATTTGTGGAACCAGCTGTTAGTGGGCGTGTCTAATAATCCATTTATAGTAAACGATAAACGAAGTAAACCAGCACAAATTCTTCCCTAAACTGCCTATTTAAACTATATTTCATAAAGATATGCATTTGTTTACCCAAGGTTCATATCATGTTCCGTATCATCGAGCCAAACCCTCACTTGCATGGTGTTTCCCTCCCGACACCAATGAAATATATCCTCCATGGCGATACTTTATATTATTTGCCTTACAAAATAAATAATAACACAATAAAAGGCAACCGATTCACGTTAACATAGTGTTAAATTGCACAAAATTTTATGAATACAAGTCAATTTGAGAAAATAAACACAACACACTCAAAAAAATACTATTAGACAGATTTTGGTGTTACTATTTAAAAGAGATTCATAGATAATTCCATTCTTATAAAAGTTAGATGTTAGGGACTAGTTAAGTACTGCAACATGTTGTTCAATGAATTGTCACTGCAGTTCCAGTTACCAGAAACCGATCAGAACCGGTTATTAATCCAGTTACTTTTGGAACCGGGTCCTGAAAAACAAAGCTCGGGGTAATAAACCCTAATTTCCGTTTGACATGATACCTAATAATATCTTTTTTCATCCAGTTTGCGTAATCAGGATGAAAAAAGGGACGTGTTTTATTTTGATAGTTGGTACTACCGTACATACGTGTTTGGTAATGCCGATTTTCGTCAATTTAGTAGCGTTATTTTTGACATCTGACACAATATTACATTTTTAAAAGTAATGGATATAATTAGTAAGGGAACGGAATTTTGAAACCTATTGCTTTGGCATCTGTGGCAGTTTGCACTGCTGTAATTTTGGAATGACATTTGAATTGCAGAATTGAACGGAAACTGTAGATAAAACCGTCGCTTCTACGGCGGATTATGGACGGAATGAAGTAAAAAACACTAATTAATTATTTTGTGAGTACGTGGAAGTACAATTTTTTGTTAGTATTTATGTACCTTCTTCTTTTTTCGTATGGTGTGGGGGTTAGAGGGGGACATCTAGGTCTACGAGCCATTCTAGGGCCTCAGGCGTCGTCATGTGAACCTCATCAATCCCGCCGGGGAATGAATGGAGCGGGCATTCGTTGACCACATGTTCGGTGGTCTGCACCGCACCACATTTACACATCGCCGACTCTTTAAGGCCCCGTCTGTGCATCATGTGAGCACAGCGGCTATGGGAGCACCTTAACCTATTGATGGCGGACCAGGTTTTGCGAGGCAATGAGAACCCAGGCTGTTTCTCGGTGGGGTCCTGTATGAGAAGAGCATTTCCCACGTTGGCCGTTTGCTACTCAAGTTTCCACCTATCTTCTGAGTTGAGAGGTAATCGGAGGAGCCTCTCTCCTTCCGCCCAGAAGGGCTTTCGGGACTTCAAGCGGCATGCCGGGTGGGAGACGACATCTTCGTGTAAAGGTATTGCGCTTTTTTGCAGCACCTTCTTGTATTCCCTCGGTGTTGCAATTTCTCGCCTGATATATATAAGAAGGCCCAAGACCGATAGTTCTCCCGGCCAAGGGGAATCGATATTTATGTATAGTTATTACTCTTGCGTATGAATGGACGTAAAAGAATCAAAGTATATTTTGAAAATACACTAATATTTATAAATTTATGCAAGATTAATTTTGATTTTACATATTTTAATTCATATCTTTGTACACAAAATCACGGGAAATAAGTAGTTACAAACAATACTTGATAGAAAAATGGTAGAAAACCTATGTGCTAAAGGCGTCGTCATTATCATCAGAATCTCAATCATCACTCTGTAACTACTACAACCATCACAACCCCTTTAATACATCGTTTGCAAAGGTGACATTTAAAAATGTTCTGTAGATTAAACTGATTCCAAAACATTTTTTTGAACTTCTGATAGTCTAGTGGCCGATTGATCGACAAGTATTTCCACAAAATCATCGGTTATTGAAATAGCTTGTTTTTTAGTGAAGCACTTTTGCTTAATTATTTCACGGAATCGTAAGACGGATAGAACGTTTTCAGACACCTGACTTTTGTTTCCTTTGTATTGTTCTTTGGTCGACTTTAACATTTCAAATATTTTACTCTTTCCGGCTACAACAACATCAACACTTTAAATATTAAATTTAAAAAAAAAACGAATAAACATAGAGACTTAAAACTTGTTTTATTATTTTAAGCTATGTGTGATCTGTATATAATCCCATTTTTCAAGAAACACGTTTTGCTGTTTGCAGCTGACGACTTTTAATAAATCACTAAAGGTTTTACATTCTTATATCTAGATGGCGTTAGTAATTTACAGAAGTACTATATATTAATTTTGATACAGATATTGACACCGCTTTTACCAAAATAAACTAAATATACAGTTTATTAATTAGTTAAAACGCCAAGTAACTTCATAAACTTATAATGTTTTACATAACATAGACCTTTAGTCAGTATGTCAGCAGGCATTTCCCCAGTAGGAATATATTTAATTTTAACATATTTGTACTTTACAACATCTCGAATATAATGACAACGTACATCTATATGTTTTTACCTATTATGACTTAGATTACTTAAGGCTAACTTTAATGCACTATAGTTATCGCAATACAAGTCATAGTTTATCTTCTTGTATGCATCGTAAATATACCATTTAAACTCCCCAACCAGAGTTATAAAAGGGGGGTAGCTGGAGAAATTCCGAGAAGAGAAACCGGTCCCAATTTAAAAAAATGCTTCGTCGCTAGTAACACATCTTTTCTATTTTTTGTGGTTGATAAATATTACAAATGGAACCAGTCCCAAAAATAACCGTTTTTTTTTTTTTTTTTTTTTAATTCTTTATTTTGGCTTTCACCCATTAAGAGTGATCTTGGCCATGCATTACAACATTTTTCTTATTAATAAATACAACAAATTACAGGATAAAATTGACATGATTGACAAAACAACATTGATAAAACAACATAACATAACATAACATAAATAAACCAAACATAACATAAACATAACATAAATATAACATAACATAAACATAACATAACATAAGCCTAACATAACATAAACATAACATACTTAACATAAATGGTACAGAGCTGGTAACAGTAGATTATCACAAAATTATAAAACTAGGAACCTGTGTACAATATAAGTGGGCGCTTTTCGTTATTAAACCAAAGATGTTTCTAAAATTAGTAGCGTTTTTTAAAAATAGAATTATGAAATTGGCAATCATATAAACAAACACAGCATATGGGAGTAAACAAATGTGATTATAAAACATAAAGATAAACATAACACAAACATACTATGAACATAACATAAACATATCATAACATAACATGCACATAACATGAACATAACATATCATAAACATAAACCTACCATAAACATAACATGGGTGTAACATAACTTAACAAAAACAATACAGAGCTGGTAATAATGGGTAATTACAAAATTATAAAAATAGGAACCTGTGCACAATAGTAGTGGGCATTTTTTGTTATTTAAAAGAACAGATTTTTCCAAAATTAGAAGCATTATTTTTTTTAAAACAGTTCTATGATATGAATATAAACAAATACAATAAAAGAATCAAGAAAAATATACAAATGCATAAAGAATAGTGTTTTAACTCAGTCAAAATATGCAGAGTTGGGATTAGTAAAAATAGATGAAAATAGGAACCTGAACAAGTGAATACAAATGAAAGTGAAAGGAATTTGGTTTATATTTATTATTATGGTCAGATATTAGGGCCATTTTTATAAATAAATTTTGCCAACAAATGGTAAATTTCAGGAGTGTTTAAACTAAGAAGGCAGGGAATACTGGTAGGCAATTTAATATCAAGTTTTACCAATTCATGCATGAAGTTTGGAAATTGGTCATTGATAGGACACTCAAAAAAATTATGGTCCAGAGTATCCTCTGACCCACAATCACAGTACGGCGAACTGACTATGTGGAACCTGGCAAGATGGCTAAGACAAGAAGTGTGACCCAGCCGCATTCGGGTTAAGGAAGAAATATATTTTTTAGGCATGGTAGTGTATTTGTGAAACCAGGGCTTAACAGGAATAGAAGGTTGAATTAATGAGTACTGGTGACCTTTTATCAGAGAAGATTTTTTCCATTCAGAAGACCATTGGAGTTGGTACTTAGTTTTTAGAATAGGGAAATGGTCTCTAACCGGAATAGGGATATCACTTAACGGACCATGGGCAGTGGCTTCCTTAGCAATATAATCAGCCATGTCATTCCCAGTAATACCGAGGTGTCCCGGTATCCAGGCTAGGACCACTGATGCATGAACCAGTGACATGGAATGCAGTAGGTCCCTGATCGAGCAGATTAGAGAGTCGCTACTGGAATTGAGTGGGGATGCGCTTATTTTTTGTAGTGAGCTAAGCGAGTCTGAAAGGATGAGTGCGTTTTTAATATTTAATGATTTGACGAGTTGAAGAGCTTTTATGATAGCTATGCATTCAGCAGAGAAAATGGAGCATTCTTTGGGAAGTTTGTGTGGGAAACACAATTTTCTGTGAGGAACATAGACACTGGACCCGCAATGGGAGTCGTGACTGAGTTTGGAGCCATCTGTGAAAATTTTTATGTAATTTGGCCAGTTGTTTTCAATAATTGTGTTAAATTCTGCATTATTTAATTGAGTTGAGTTTTTAATGTCTTTTTTACTTATTCCTATAAATTGATGGACCTTCGGATAGAAAGTAAGGCTTTCATAGGGGTATGAGTATAAGGGAAGAGATTCATTGAGATAGGTGTTTGTAGATAAATCCAGGAAAGAGTTGTAGCAATCATAAAAAAGGGGAGGGGTATGATTTTTCCAAAAGTGATTTGAATTAACCTCATACTTTAAGGATTGAAGTATAGGAATCAAGGGATGGGATGTTATTGAACATGTTTTGTAAATATATTTTTCTGCCAGGCATCGCCTTCTTATATTGTAAGGGAGGTTCGCAACATTCCACTTGCATTGCGTTGATTGGAGAAGATTTCATGGCTCCTAAGACAAGGCGAAGTGATTTTGACTGGATTTTATTTAATTTATGAGAATTTGAAGTCGACATTGGATCAAACAGACAAGATCCGTAATCGAGATGGCTTCGGATGAGGGCATTGTATAGAAGTTTTAATGAATCTGGGTGGGATCCCCACCACACTCCTGCTAGAAATCTGAGGGGATTGATGTTGCTTTCACATTTTGTAACAACGTGATTTATATGAGAGTTCCAAGTAAGCTTGGAGGCCAAAAACATTCCAAGGAATTTAACTTCCTTCGAGATAGGGATCACTTCATCGCCAAATATTACCTGAATATCCGGAAGCTTTCGTCGACGAGTGAAGATGACAACTTTGCTTTTGGCAGGGGAAAGTTCAAGACCATTACTATTTAACCAAGCCAAGAGTTTTCTAAGAGCGTTGTTAATTGCTGATGCTGCGATGAAAAGATTGGCGGATATTTTGTAAAACGTTAAGTCGTCAGCATATTGGAGTATGTTGCACATGAAATTAATAGATTTTTCCAGATCGTATGTGTAGATATTATATAGTATCGGGCTTAAGACAGACCCTTGCGGGAGTCCTTTGAATATTTGTCTTATGTGGGGAGAGGATTCGGATCCATCTACAAAAACAGTTCTCTCGGAGAGCAAATTGATAATGAATTGAACTTAAGAATTTAGGAGGAATACCAATCGCCAGTAACTTTTCTTTAAGAATGGGTATATTTACATTATCGTATGCTCCACAGATGTCTAAAAATACTGCAATACAATATTCGTTTTTAGATAACGCTAATTTGACATCTGTAACAAGAGAGGAAAGGTTGTCAAGGGTACTTTTACCCTTTCTAAATCCAAACTGGGAAGAAGGAAGAATATGATTTTTCTCTACAAACCAGTCTAATCTATTCTTAATCATTCTTTCAGCTACTTTGCAAAGTGTTGAAGAGAGAGCAATCGGTCTGTAACTTGAGCCTAGACTTGGATCTTTGGTACTTTTGCAAATGGGAATGATTTTTTGAATTTTCCAGTCCGGGGGAATAATACCAGAGTCCAGAAAGATATTGATGAGAGAGAGAAAGTAGGAAAGGGAATCGTCATCAGTGTGGCGGATGAATATATTCAAGATTTCGTCATTGCCCGGAGCTGAGTCTTTTAGGTCTTCCGTGGCTCTTTTTAACTCGTCTATGGAAAATGGAGCATCTAGCCAAGATGAAGAATTTGGGGAGTAAGATAAAACAGGCACTTCGTCAAGATTAGGTACATAAGGGGGAGCAATTTTGTTAAGAAAGTCAGAAATCCAAATACCAGAATTGTGAGATGACTTCGGCAGGGAAAAGGAAGACCTAAACCTGCGAATCATGGACCAAACCTCCCCCGCCGGAGTAGCAGGGGATATATTAGTGCAGAAATTACGCCAGCTGTTTTTTTTTTTAAACGGAATGTACGTTTAGCAACAGCTTGGGCATTCTTGGCTTTCAATAAATTTTCCATTGTCATCTGTTGGCAGTATATCTTATTGGCCGCTTTCCTCTCCTTCAGCACTCGAAGGCATTCTTCATCCCACCAGGGGGGAGGGTGAGCCTTCGTGCCTACAGGGGATGATTTGGGAATAGACTTGTCTGCAGATTTTAGAATGGAATCAGACCAAGATTTGTAAGAGGAGGTGCAGTTATCTGAAGAAGGGGTAGGCAGGGAAAGGGTGTGACCCTGGACAGATTCTCTAAAATGGCACCAGTCGGCTTTTTTTGTGATAAATTTTGGCTTTCTTTTAAAGAGGTTAGTATTTAACCCTTGAGCCAGATTTATAATAATTGGATAGTGGTCACTGCCGCAGGGGTCTGATGAAGTTCTCCAGGAAATTATTGGATATATACTTGGGGAACAAAGAGTTATATCCACCGCACTAGGGCTCTGCCCAGGTAGACTTAACCTTGTTGGGGATCCGTCATTTAGAAGGCACATGTTCAAGGAGTCCATAAGGTCAATTATTTTGATTCCTGAGGGATCCGTTGATGAAGAACCCCAGAGAGGGGAGTGGGCATTGAAGTCACCCAGAATGACCAGGGGAGAAGATATTTTTCTACACATGTGGATCCATAATGAAATGTCAAATGGGGTAGAAGGGGGAATGTAGAGGGATACAAACGTAATATTAGAGACAGTAGCTGCCACTAACTGGAAGGATGAATCTGGGGGTTTAATGGAAATAAGGGTGAAGGACAGGGAGTTTTTGATTAGAAGGGCTGCACCACCCTTCCCATCAATGCGGTCGTCCCGCAGACATTGGTAGCCACTCACCTTGAAGAGCTGAGATGGTTTAAACCAAGTCTCAGAGATGGCAGCAATAGAAATTGTGTGTAATTGTAGAAAGCGGATGAGGTCAGCCTTATTGGAGAAGGCGCTTCTACAATTCCACTGAAGAATCCCTGCTGTCAGGGCAGCCATTGGAAACAAGAGAATTTAAGGAGGAGAGTATAGAGGCAGCGTTGGACGGTAGGGAATTATTATTATTAATTATAGAAATAAGTAACATGATGAGAGTTTGAATAATATTAGAATTGTCATTAGAAATGATGTCGTTTGAGGAATTGGGATTTGAATCAGGGATAAAGGAATTGCAGTTCAAAGAATTGTTAGGAAAGACGGTATTTTGTGGAAATGGGGAGCTGATGTTACCATTTGGGAACAAGAGCTGGGAGTTATGGCCGAGATGATCATATCCGGGGGATTTAAGAGGACGAGAAGCAGATTTTGTCATTACAGTCTTCCTGTATGACGAGTTTGGAGGAATAATGTTTTGAGTTAACTGGGGTTGAGAGGCGACTTCAGCAAAAGATTTTTTAGAGGGAGCTATTATTTTAGAAGCGTGGAAGTATGATACGCTATTGGAAGCCATATAACTTTTAATGTTTTTTTGGCGTGAAAGTTCGGGGCAGGATGGATTTATGGCTGTGTGAGAGCCTGAGCAGTTGATGCAAGTAGAGGGATTGGAAGGGGAGGGGCATTGCTCTGCTAAATGACTTTCTGCACATTTAAAGCAGCGAGGAGAAGAACGACATGATTGCTTGGAATGGCCGAACCGACAACAGTTAAAGCACTGAATTGTCGGGTATGAATAAATTTCCACTGGGAGAGAGTTGTGGAAAAGGTACACATGAGAGGGAAGAGATTGGCCTTCAAATGTAAGAACTACAGTTTGGGAGGGTTTCCAAACTATAGAATCGGAAGTTCTATCTTTATAATTCAGCCGCCTAGTCCTTAAAACTTTCCCCGAAGATGCTGGGATAATAAGTTCCGTGATGAGTTCTTCCTCGGATAGGTCTGTGGGGATACCTCTCACTAGACCCATGCGGGAGACATTAAATGAAGGGATGTAAGCCTTGTATTTTTTGGCAGAGAGGTAGTCAATGGAATTTATAAATTTATTGGCATTGAGTGCAGTTGTGAACTCTACACAAATGCGGAATCTTCCTTCGGATCTGATACCACCTGGGGAAATGCCAAGTGGTTTTTTTCCTACAAATTTACCGAAATCAAGGGGATGCAGTGAGTGGCCTTGTGTGTTGTTTTGCACATACACGATGAATGGGGGCTTTTGCTGAAGTCGGGTACAGTGAAGCGAGTGGAGGAGCGACAGTCTCTACAGGAACTGTAACCTGAGAAGATTCCTTTTTCGGAAGGACGCTAACTTTTCGTTTTTTGGGAGTAGAGGAATCAGTCATTATTTCAACCTCGCTAGCAATGTCATTATCAAAATTAAGAGGGTCAGGATCAGGGGGGACGGGATCTGGTGGTTTTTTACCCATGGCAAAGGCCATTGGGGCAAAAGGAATGTATATTAATATAAAATAACACTTACTGGACTTGGTCAGCAATAAAGGCACTCAAAGAGGACAAAAAATATAGTTTTAACCGACAAAAGGCAATAAAATTAGGTTTTTTCGTATTCGAACGGAAAAAAGACAAGTGAGTTCTTCAACTGTCAAAGTTCGAATCAAATAACCGGTTCCTCGAAGAAATAATATCGACGGTTCCAGTGCAAGTAAGGAACCGAGTCCTTGTAACCGGGACTGGAATATCAACCATCTCTAAATTTTACAATTAAATATTTCGCGCCAATCCCGTCTGTCAGCGCATGTGTGCAGCGTTTGTTTTGTGATTTTGTACGAGTGTTTTTGTCTGTCGAAATCTTGAGTTGCGTAGTGATTCATTCGTCTGGTCTTTATTGTTTTCATTAAATGGATTCGGAAAGTTCTAACATGGAAAGTCCTATCGACATCGAAGATGTCAACCCTGATGTATGGTTAAAGTATGAGGAACATTATAGGAACGTCCTCACGAGCCCGGCAAATCGCTCAAAGGTAAAAGAAAGACCGATAGGCCATCATTTCGTTAATATGTTTTCACCATGTTAATGAGATCAATTTATTTTTGATTGAAAAATGAAATGACCTTCTTTAACCTCCTCCAGGTACCGCTGTTGAATGCGAATGCTTTGCACCACTTGAGGGACAGCCGGCTTGTGAGGTTCAGGGGCATGATTCAAGATATGCACAATCCAGAGTTCTACTTCGACACATTTGAGATAATCAACAAACAGACCAAGAGCTCCCGCCTCAGCTCTGGGAAGTATAGAGACACAGCAGATGTGGCTGTATGTACCATAACATTTTTTAATCTATTTTAAGATAAATGGCTACTAGTATATTATTTTTTCATCTGCAACATAATAAGAGAGATTATTTTTATCCGCTACAGGACAATTTTTTACTGATGACACATTATCAATGTATCGTGTACTAATAACACCATTATCATATAAATGTGTGAATTATAATAATTATATTTTTATAATATTATATTATAATTTACCAATTATTATGCTCGCACAAAATATTAGTATTTCCTATGCGATATCTACATAAACAATGGTTTGGCGCTTAACAATGCTTGGAAAACTAATGTTGTTTTCTGACTCTTGCTTTAGAATTACAAAAGAAAAACAAAATGAAGATGTCCACTTATATTTATGAACATCGTTGTTTATTTATCATTTTATCTGCCGAAAGTATTGCCGGCGGCTGTACAGCGATATGAAAAAGAAATTGCCCTGTAACATATTTATATTACATGTATATAAATAATTGCCCTGTAACCTATTTATATTACATGTATATAAATAATTGCCCTGTAACCTATTTATATTACATGTATATAAATAATTAGTAATAATATGATGTCAACTCGGCCACCGGCCTACCGGTCGGTGGCTGAGTTGACATCGTGTTTGGGTCCCACCCAGGTGTAGTGTGTTCAATTCCTCGGCTGGCTAAGTCCTCCATCACAACACAAGCAACATTTTCAGCTTACTGTGGTGGTAGTAGGAGATTTTCAAATATTGTCAGGTTATTCGCAACCCGGGAATGTTGGTCTTTCTTTTAAAAAGAAAAAAAATAAAAATTGGTAAATATTCAGGATCGCTGGCCACGCTTAATTAAATTATTTTATATGGCTGCTATCCCGTACAACGAAAGCAAACTTTCATTTTACTTAATTGAAAATAAAAATAAAAAATTTCTAAAAGCAGATAGTTGTCTTTTATAGTATGGTGAACCGAAAGGTTTTATTTATAAAAAAATGGTTTTAACCTGTTGAAGGCCGGAGCATAAAACAGACAAAGGTTAGTGAAACCTAACGTTTTATTAGCCCAAGCGATGCTGATTTTGTTTTTATACATTTTTTTAAGGTTTAAGGTTGAAACAGCATAGCAAATTATTCTAATAAAAATCATATTAGAATGTACTCCAGAGACCCATTAACGTTCCACAGGTTAAGCGTGGCCAGCGATCCCGAATAATTACTAAATAATTTCACATAGGCAGGGCATGAATATAAATTGCCCTGAATGGGCAATTGCTATGAATATAAAGGGTCAGCGAGTAAAATTTTGGCACCCCTCGTCAAAACCAGTAGACGCCTTGGCCCTAGGTAGTAGGAAGTAGGTAAGGTAGTAGGTGATCACTGTAATCAATATTTGGATGATTTTGTGTTTTTTTGTAGCGCGAGTTTTTACGAAAAATAATCTAAAGGGCGATGTTTTAAGTTAGGTATTATGAGCGCCTTGGAAATTTGGTACCCAGAGTGGACTGCTCCATTTGCGCCCGCATATGGCCGGCCCTGCCCGTGCCCAATGACGTTAAAATACATCTAGTCTCGTTTTTGTTTCACAAACCCTGAGATAACAGATATGCTTACTCGCTTACACTATAAGGCGAACACGGAATACTGTGTGAGACAACCTACTGCTATTAGATTGTCCTTCTTTTTATACTTATGTGTTACTAAGTTCACTATCTCACTTTCTCTAATGGCGCTGAAAATCTTCAGAAAACAATTGAATAATAAAATATAATAATGTATTTATGAATGAAATCTTATTTTTAGTGTTCGCTGTGTGTCAAAGTGCCAAACAAATGTAATATAATTATTATTTAGGAAGACGAAGTATTGAACTACAACTCCAGCAAGCTGAAAAGCGCGGAACGGCAGACCATGGTCACCATCTCCCTCCCAGGGCTGAACGAGTGGGTTCAGAAGCTAGAGCAAGAGCTGAACTTCATGCCTCACCTCATTCACCCGGCCAGCACGTCCAAGGAAGGCATGGCCCAGTCCAACCCGAACCTCAAGCGCAGCCTGGACGAGGCCGGGGACAGTGAAGCGGACCTGATGGAGACCGGGGAAGGCTGCAAGGACCGAAGTAGAGCCATCAACAGAAACGTCACGCAGAATGTCACCGTATCGCATGAACATATTCTGAATTTTCCTCTGCCCGATGTTACGGGGAAAGTTTGTCTGATGAAGGTATGGTAAAACTTCCATACATCACTTACTGATACATGTAAATCACTTACTCATGTAAATCTCGCTTTTTAGGAAACACTTACGAATAGAGAAGTGAAAGCACGAAACAAACTTCCGCACCATGTCATGGATGCTATAAATTTAAATCAATTTAAAGTTCGATTGCATTCTTATTTCGAAAGCAGAAAGATTAACTTATTTTTTAAATTTAAATCAACTCAATTACTCTTAAACTTTTTGTGAAATTAGACATGGACGCATCAGCAGAATGCTGCCAGCTCATTAAATAATAGTAATAAATATACATAAGTTAGTGAATTAACACTTTGTTTCCACTTAATTATCGCAAGAAACAAATGCTTCAGTGGAGATGGAAAAACATGTCCAAAATAGGTTATTAGTTTGGCTTATTTAAATAATTTGTGTGTATTTAGATTGAAGCAGAACCTTTCGGCAAATATCACATCTTACTAACAAGATCTAAAATGGCATAAAAACATGGGAAATTTTTAACTTTGATTTAAAAAGAATGGTGTAATTAGTTGTTTCTGAAACGAAGTTTTATTTAAAAAATTGTAAGCAAGTAGAGAAATTTTTGAAAGGATTTCTTTTTAGTTGTGCTGTTGGTTTCGATGTTGTTTTTTAACCACGCATTTGAAAGACAGTGGATAGAGTTTTCTTCTATTCTTTTGCATGCAATCATTCATTTGTGGTGGGAAAAAACATTTATTTGTGTCAAAAAATGCAGTAAATTTTTAATTGATAAACCTTGACAGTAACCTTTAATAAAGTTTGCCTGGGTTGATAATTCTTCCAGGTATACAATGAGTACGACAGACTGAAGCTGAATGACATGGTGGAGGTGGTGGGCTTCCTGTCAGTGGACCCGATCCTGGGCAACGAATGGAACGGCAAGAAGAACGAGGCCACCGGTGAGGACATGGACGTGGAGACCCTAACCCACAACCCCCCGCCCAGCCTCGTGCCGCGCATTCATGCTGTGCACATCGAGACCCTGCACCACTGCAATCCCCTGCTGCCCAGAGAGACAGATCAAGGTATTCACCTAGTATGCTATCAGTATCGCCCTGGTGAAAGACCATTATTCAGAACCGAAACATGCCAGGTACTTCCTATTGTTCCTCTTCTCCATCCTTTTCCCTTCCCTGCTCCCTTCACAAAATACCCAAATTTGCGATGCCATAGTCCCACTGGCTCCAGATGTTTGGTAGCAGTTCGAACTCTTGTGCGGTATTAACATAGTGCCACTGGCTCCAGATGTTTGGTAGCAGTTCGAATCCTTGTGCGGTATTAACATAGTGCCACTGGCTCCAGATGTTTGGTAGCAGTTCGAATCCTTGTGCGGTATTAACATAGTGCCACTGGCTCCAGATGTTTGGTAGCAGTTCGAATCCTTGTGCGGTATTAACATAGTGCCACTGGCTCCAGATGTTTGGTAGCAGTTCGAATCCTTGTGCGGTATTAACATAGTGCCACTGGCTCCAGATGTTTGGTAGCCGTTAAAACTCTTGTGCGGTATTAACATAGTGCCACTGGTTCCAGATGTTAGATAAGGAGATTGAATAGTTAAGTCTCGTATTATATGTTTTTTTTTTGTTATTTCCAGAAAAACATTTGAAAGATGCGAAAGGAGCACGAGAGCATCTTCATCTCACCCTAACGGAGCTGCTATTCGGAGACGCTCTGGCCGCTGACTACCTGATATGCTACCTTATATCTTGCGTGTATGTTTCCATTGTCATTAATGCATGTAAGCATGGTGTACCCTTTTTTTCCCTTTTATATTCCTTCACCTTGACACGGTTAACTTTGTTGTCAGTCGGTCGCAGACCACAAGCAGGGGGTGTTGTTTATTAGTAGTTTACTTGCGACACTACCTTTTTTTTTGTTTTTGGTTGAACTATGGGATAGTTAACCTCTTTAAGCTGTCCAGTGTTGGAGCTTGTTCACACATGGCGGTTGAACCGCTCGGTTTCGGAACCGTGTCGGCACCAACAGCACAGTTTTGCTGCTCCTCTGAATGCACTCAGCTCTTCATACACCTAGAGATTCTCGCAGGTCACTCGGCAGCAAAAGTTTGAAAAGTTTGGTTTCAAAGTCGAGTGGTAAGTGCGATTTCAAATTGCCCTCTGTGACGAATCAAATTTTGTCACAAATAAATTTGAATGTTAAACTGAGTGTGTCCCGCAGTGTGCACCCAAAGACAAAGAAAGTGTTGACAGACGGGGGTTGTAAAGGAAGAATTCAGGACAGGTCCTACGAGCTCAGGAAGGAAGACAGTCAAGATCGAGGCGGGAGAGAGAGGAGACCGAGACAGGAGTGGTGGTGAAGTACGCGTTCCGCGCCCAGCGGTGTGATGCTGGGCGGTGGATGAAGAAGTTACAGTCGAGTTAGAGAAATTGATCTTCAAGATATGTTATCCTCCGCCCGGCGACGTAATGCTGGGCGTGAGGCGAAGAAAATGCGGTGACTAGACGCAACCGGGAGGCGAATAAAGTGCGGTGACCAGACGCGGCCGGGAGGCGAAGAAAGCGCGATGACCAGACGCGGCCGGGAGCCGAAGAAAGCGCGGTGACCAGACGTGGCCGGGGGGCCTGAGTTGCAGAACTGCAGAAGCTGCCACCTAGGACTTCGTCCTTACTAAGGCCAACGCACAGAACCAACTCAGAGACAACAGTGTAGTTACAGTGAACAATGACGATGTGAATAGTGAAGAAGCAACTCGAACCATATGACAACTAGTTAAGTTATAGATCTAAGTATAATTTAGATTTAGTATTAAAACTTGACCAACCCAATTAAAATCGAGACTCATAATTAATAGATTTTCTTAATTAAATTCACCTCCCTAGTCCCCACACAAGCGATCGGAATTGATACGATGGCAGAACATACGACTTAAGAGGTAAGTATAAAACAGCAATATATTTGAGTATTATTCTGAGCTAGTTGCAAGAAGGAGATGTAAACGTATACCATACACCTCTCTGAAACAGCTCTTACAGTTTTTTTTTACTACTAATTCTCTTTTTAAATTGAAAACCTTTTTAAGGTTCAAAGTTCACAAACAACTATTAATTTGGTTGTTTATCGATTGTGTAAAATTTGAAATAGATTTATTAGTAAAAGGGTTAATATTTATTTCTTCACTGTACTATGGCGCTTTGAAACATCCATAAAATTGTCAATCGTTTGTTACGTATTATTATCCAATTATTGAATAAAATTTTTAATTTTAATAAAAAAAAAGAAAGACAAGCATTCCTGAATTACTAATAACCTGACAATATTTGAAAATCTCCTACTACCACCCCAGTTTGCGGAAAATGTTGCTTGTGTCGTGATGGAGGACTCAGCCAGCAGAGGAATTGAACATACGACGCCTGTGTGGGAACCGACACAATGCCAACTCAGCCACTGACCGGTCAAATAATGGCCATAAGAAAAAATAGCACACTACAATGTACTAATACATTTTATCTATAAAAAGATTACCATGATTTGGCTGTTAAATGTTAAATTATGTTTTTCTAGTGATCCCAATTATATCTTTGCTGCTTATAATTATGTATGTACTTATGTATATAATTTGAATCTGTTTTCAGCTACATTCGTAAGGATGTCCTCACGCTGGGCAAGTTTGCCCTTAACCTATCAAAGATCCCCGCCACGCGCCACCCTCAGTACTCCGCCTGCCTCTACAGCATCCTGCAGCTGATGGTGACCAAGAGCTACTACCTGCCGCTGACGGTGGAGAACATGAACACCATGTGTTTCCTGCCAAAGTATGTTGTATCTCTTCCTAAAGTTGGGGTGTTTCGCACAAATTCAAATGTAATATTGTCATCAAATAGCCAATCAGCGCCATTTTGTTTTTTTTAGTCATTTGAAAGTTACCCATTATAGGTCGATTTCAGCATTATTAATTGTGATCAACTGGCAAAACATAATGGCAATTGGGGTTTCCTGCTAATCAAAAATTATTCAAAAGCTTAAATAGACCTAGAATCGACGTTCAATGGGAACCTTACATATGTAAAAAAAAATGTCACTGATTAATTGATGTTTGATGCCAATGATACAATTGAATTAAGTTGATGATCATGACTATAGAATTAAGGGAGATGGACTGAAAACATTTTTATTATGAAACCACTAGCACAAAAGTGTTGCCAACATCTTTTACCAATACTACTGCAAATCACATCTTCGCACAGTGGTATCACGTCTTTGTCTCTACCTTCCGCCAAACGTATACTTTTCATTGCTTTGATAGTCCGTAGTCCGTGCTGTTTGACCATAGCTCAGCGACGTTTGGAATGCTTACATGCCATTTCTCCCTTTGTTTCTATTATTATCTGTGATTATTATGTACAGGCCCAACGGACTCGGCTGGCCGACAGGCGGAATCCTTTGCCATTTGCTATGGATTAGAGCAACTGGTTCAGGAGCCTACAAGGGTTCCTGATGTCCAGACTCACCGTTCCAATCTGTTAGACCTATTCTTAACTACTGTGCCACACGGTTATAAGATTGATGTCACAACGCCTCGGGGATCATCTGACCACTGCCTAGTGACGACATCAACCCCCGTTAGCCTCAGACCAACCAATGAGAGGCTGAGGAGAAAAGTGTGGCACTATAGGTCAGCAGATTGGTTCGGTATGCGGGCCCATTTCAACGCTTTTCCGTGGTCAGCTGTTTGTTTTCGGACTTTGGACCCTTCAAGATGTGCCCAGGAGATTGGTGAAGTCATCAAATCGGCGATGGATGGCTTCATACAATCAACTACTAAAGAAACTGGTGTGGGCTCAAAGCCGTGGTTCAGTCGACAATGCTCCGAAGCAGTTCGACGAAAAAACGCGGCTTACCGAGCCTACAACACATCTCGAACGCCCGAAAGCAGATCAGCATACAACAAATCGGCAAAGGAATACAAGAGAATCATTAATAGGTCAAAATTCGAATACGACCTGCAGATCAGCAAAAAGCTGGCTGCCTGCCCGCATGGCAGCAGAGCATTCTGGTCCCTTGCGGGCTCAATAGGTCGGAATTTTTGCAAACCCAGTTTGCCACCTCTTACCAGACCTGACGGCTCACTAGCAAACACCGCCACCGAAAAGGCTAACTTATTAGGGAAAATGTTTGCGGAAAACTCGACCCTCGATGACGGGGGTGCTGTTCCGCCGTCGGTTCCTCACTGCGGCTTCTATATGAAATAGCTGAGGATCCGGCATTGGGATGTACTCCACGTTATACGGGGGCTCGATGTTAACAAAGCTAGTGGACCTGATGGAATACCTGCCCTGGTATTGCAGAGGTGTGCTGCGGAAATAGTTCCAGTTTTGACAAAGCTCTTCAAAATGTCCCTGAAGTGTGGCACTGTGCCCTCTGGTTGGAAAAAAGCGGTCATTCACCCTATTCCCAAGAAAGGTGACCGCTCCAACCCGGCCAACTACCGCCCCATAGCGATCACATCAGTTCTGTACAGGGCCCGCAGATACTTTAATAGTACACAACTGCTGACACTGTACAAATCGCAAGTGCGCCCTACTGTCGAATTTGGCAGCCATCTCTGGTCCGGAGCCCCTATGAAGATGCTCTGAGGAACTAGCGTCATTGATCCCTTCGGCACCGGTGCGTAGTCGGGATACACGCCAAACGCGCGCCCAACATTTGCACACGGTTGACATTTGTCACATGAAAACGGGTCGCTTCTACGATTCGTTCTTAAGTTCAACAGCTCGGCTGTGGAACGAACTGCTGGCCTCTGTGTTTCCTCCCTCCTACAACATGGGACTCTTCAAGACCCATGTTCACTCCTTCCTCTCCACAAAAAGACCCTCCAGACAGCATCCCCAAAGATGACATAGGCCCTGAGGGAAATTATTTTCTTCAGGGCCTCCTGTGTGGAGTTAATATAAAAAATTTTTTAAAAAACTTACAAGAGAACAGCGTAAATGTGAATCCTTTCATTATTCTGTCTAAAGTTTTGGTGTTTCATTTTTGATCTTGTAATTTTTCGATAAAGCATAGCCAAATCATAACCTTGATGGCCAATTTTCTTAAATCTATTCTTAACTCGTGGCATGCGTGCCCCTCAAATTTGAGTTTTAAATTTTGCTGCGTTGCGTGCGCGCGCGCCCCTTGAGTTCCAAGTTCTAGATAATTACTGACGCATTTCTTTGATTGGTTGAAAACTTTCTAAATTGTGATTGGTTTAGAGATATGGCCAGCGAAATAGAGCATCTTCATTGGCCGATGTTGTTCAAATTCATGCCACCAGAGTTTTAGACGGACATTTCCAGTGATTTGTTCAAGACGTGAGAGCCGCAAGTGTTTGCAGGGTTTAGGGTATAAGATCTAATTATTTTAATAAGAATACATACATTTTTTTAGACGTAAACGACTTTCAATACTATTTATCCCAATTTCCATAAAATACTGTCTTTTTTTCGATCCTCAGTTTTCACCTAATCATTTCTATACTTAAGGGGGGGCTAGGGTTAATTCGTATGAAAAAAAGGATTTTTTTGTGAATTTTTTGTGACAACACAGTTAAAATCTCTTATTAAATCTAATAGGACAGTAAAGTATGACATTTTAAGAATGTTGTAAAAAAATTTCACGGAGAAATATTAAAAAACACGGCAATGGCAGCAATTATTCGGACGTGTCTCAAAAAAAAGTAGAATGGCGGTGCCCCTCATAACTCGGTGCTGGGTCATCTGAAATCAAAAAATCAAAGTTCATTCGTTAGATAATAGTTTTTCTCAGGTAACGCTGGGAGGGTTTTTCGAAATTTTAATTTTTCACTTTTTTGGAACACTTTGAAGGGAAAAACGCTATTTTTAATGAAAAAAATCGGCTAATTTGTTATTGTAAAATAATAATTATTAACAAATTTGAAAAAACTCTCCAGCGTTACCTCATAAATTATGTACAGAAATAGTTTTCAAAATTTCAAAAGGATCGGTGCAGTAGTTTTGAAGTTATGACGGGCACCGACTTTAAAAACGTGAGTTGTGGGAAAAACGCTATAAAGTTTTGAACACTAAAAAATCTGATATTAAACGTTTATAAGCAAATTTTATCAGCTTACCTCACACTGAATCATCAATGCCAGGTCCATAAAGGATGTTGCTATCATCCATGATGTCTAAAGCACCTTTTTGCTCCTGTCTACGATGAATCCTGCCTTCTTTAGTTTGTCTCTCAGCTTCCTGCTCTGCTCGGCTTATACGTATGGTCGGATAGGGATTAAAATCCGACAGGTATAAAAATACTCATAACTTCGTCAATTTTGCTCCAATCAACTTGAAATTTGAACACAATATTCTTAACATAGCATTTATTTTTAAAAAAAATTTAAAAAATGCAAAATAAATAATTTTTAAACCCTAGCCCCGCCTTAATTGGGTGGTTTTATACATATAACTTTCTTAGTCAATAAACTTCAACATTTTGCTATTCATATCCATCTTAATTTTATAAATGTTTAGAAAAAAACTAATCATTAATCCTAATTTTCTCCAGGCAATAAGGCTAGCGTAAGGCGCTGTGATTAGCTTGCGCCTCAACGGATATTTTCTGAATGGTGCTCGCGCAATCCACGTTTTAAAATAACTGTCTGATAATGTTATATTGTGACAGTTCTTGCTTTCAAGACAAATGCAATTATTTCCGAGTATCCCTGTCATCACGGAACCAGTGCGTCCGTAGCCTGTTTGCTATTTCTAGTAATTACAATCTGATAATCGTTGAAGAATAAAAATAGTTCTCTAAATAATCTTCTTTATGAAGTTACAACGCTTGGTTTCAACTTAATTACTACTAGAAACAACTAATTACATCAGGGGAGATGGAAAAGCATGCAAAATAGGTTATTATTTAACCTATTTTTTTAACATTGGCTCCACACAGGAGGCCGTGAGGAAATTTTTTCCCTCAGTCCATATGTCATCTTTTGGGATGCTGTGTGGAGGGTATTTTTATGGATAGGAAGTTCTGGGAAGAAAAAAGGTATGAGGGGTGGTTAAGAATCTGGGGGTCAATGTGTCCAGAAGTCACGGATGTATGAATCCATCCCTCCCAATGCGGTGCAAGGCGATGGGTCGAGAGTGTCTAGCTGGAGAGGTCAAAAGGTCTCCCTCAACCAGTCTCCCGATTCGGCCCGCCACACAGTAGGTGGACAAACGCATATGCCGCCAACACTTAGACAGACCTCCCAAGCCATGGACCCGGTCACCCCTGCTAAGTCACCAAACGTAGCAAACCACTTGGGGTGACTTATGGCAGGGGGGTTGGTTATCCAATAGATGGTTCCTGGGGCGGCTTTACCCATTCCCGCCTCCCAAATTGAAATTCAGTTATTTTAATTACTATACATGAATATACAGGGTGTATCGGCACGTACCTGACAAACTTTAACCAGCTATTCCTTAGCATATTTGGAGTAAAAAATCTTATGTGCACTTTGCTGTCCGGTAACGTTTTTTTTTAATAAAAAATTTATTATTCATATTTTCACCACATGTCACCACTGTTTTATCCTTTGTCAAAGTTTGAAAACCCATCTGGCAAATATTTTATTCGAATTCCGTTGAATAATGCACGTGTTTACCTATATTGGCGCTCTTTTACAATCACAATGAAATGGCACGGCACCATTCGTCTCATTTTTAACTATTATTATTTAGTGTGTGCGAAAGAGCGAAGACGCTTTTTGACATACTTGCTTATAACAGCTGTTGAACACGAAACGCAATGCCAATGACAGTGATGTCACACTGGAAATGTTATTTTTTTTTGTTTTTAATTGAAAAAAAAATGCTACCGGACAGCAAAGTGCCCATAACATTTTTTACTCCAAATGTGCTAAGGAATAGCTGGTTAAAGTTTGTCGGGTTAGTGCCGATACACCCTGTATAATATCAGATGTACATTATGTATAATGAATATACATGTTAAGGTTTAGGTTTTTTTTTTGTAACTTTTCTTCAATGTTTTGTTTTGTCCCGGAACCAAAGCTAACTTACAATCTTTACAATATAATGACGTTTTAGGAAAGACTACGAGTGCAACCGTCTGACCAGCGGCATCCTCCAGCTCAGCAAGAACACGCACCTGGTGCTGGACGAGACCAAGATGGAGCCGGGTCGGCTGGACAGCACCGGCATCTCCAACCTCACCGCTCTCGGAGAGATGATCCAGACGCAGAAGGTCAAGTACGACTTCAAGTATTACCAAATGGACCACGACTGCGATATCCCCGTGCTGATACTTTCCGAGGGAAAGTCACTGTTGCCTGTGAGTGTTTTATTATGTAATTCTTTGTAAAATTTCCACAATTAACATGTCATCGGTGCTACTAATATAAATCAATAAAATTAAAGCTTGATTGGATTCTTATTTGGGGAGAAGAAACAATTAACTTATTTTTTAAATTTAACAATAAATCTTCCAAATGTGAAAATCTGTGCCATGAACTAGTACTATTAAAAATTAGCTACCCCTTGGAAATGGATGCTAAATGCCGTCAACACCGAACGCAATTAATGGCTCTCAATATAACTTGCGATCCAAATTCATTTGTTCCTTGGATTGCTACGCCTCCAGGACGGTGTGTCAAATTAGTTTACACTTCGGAATATTGTTGTAAAATATTTCTGTCTTCACGCAATATTAAACTCTGCGCTGGTGGTAGATGATACATTAGTTTGTAGTCTTCGTATATAGATTAAAATTGTTTTGCATTTAGCTGCGCTTTTTTGGATAGGGGCCGTTCAAGTATTATGTAAGCACTATAGGGGGGCAGGGGGGTCTTTGCTTTGCTTATTTTTGATGACATGGGGGGGTGGGGGGGTGGAGATAGTGATTACGTCAGCACTGCTCAGCAGTAGTTATTTTTTTTTACACATTGGCAACCCACACATTGTCTATGTTTGAAAACCGAATACATATTCGGGGATTCCCACAAATAATTAATACGTTTAGGCACTCGCTTAAAAAACAGAATACATTAACAGAAAAATGCATATTACCTATATGCATTTTTTACGTAAGCATGGGAGGGGGGGTAAGAGCTTTGCTTACTTTTGGTGACAAGGGGGAAGAGGGGGTAAATAATTGTAATAAATTTGCTTACGTAATACTTGAACGGCCCCATACATTTTTCAAAGATTAAATTTTTGATATTAAGCAAATATTGGTATGTAGATGAAAATAGACTGAATGCTGTAGAAATGAGATCCCTGGGGCGTATGTGTGATAAAACCTTATATGATCATGTAAGAAATGTAGAGATTTGCAAAGAATGCTGATGTAAGCGTGGTGAGTAAGATTAAGAAAGGGACACTTCAATGGTTTGGGCATGTAGAGCGAATGAACAAAGAAAGTTTAAGTAGAATGTGAATGGTAGAAGAAGTTGGGATGTCCAAGAAAGACATGGCATGATCAAGTGAAACAAATACTTGAGTCAGGCCATGTCAAGATTCAGAAACAGAAGAGCATGTATGAATGTGGCGAGAAGTGTGTGCCAAGACCGAGTTGTTTGGCGGTCCGTCCTCTCTGCCTACCCCTGTGGGGAAACAGCATGATGGTTAGTTAGTCAGGAGAATTAGTCTGTTTGTATGTGTATTAAGTGGCGGGTGTCCTCTCCATAGACTTTGTATGGTGTAATTATACACAGGCGATGTAGCGCAGGCTCAAATGGTATGAAGGAGACATTGTCCGCGCCATGTCTCTTCCACTCTTGTATAAACCACGCCTTAAGTTTACATGTTAAAAGTATGGAATTATTTTTTTCCAGAGTGATTTCCACGTGCCTCTCACGATAGATGAATCCAATGTGGCCATTGTGAATGAGATATTTGAAGCGGCAAAGCATTACCTCATGAACAATGAGGTCCTCCACAAGATCAGAGTGTACCTGACATCCATGCAGCTGGCCAAATTCACCATTGAAGATGAACCAGAGGTAATTAACACACTTTCGGCGGGAAGGGTAGTTCTACCTTTTATACCGGTCCTACTTGAATGGCTGTAAAGACAGCGCTGTCCGATAATTCTGTATGAACATTAAATTTCATATATTTTTGTGCAGGTCCCAACAATAAATATGTATAAACAATGTGATACAAGTCTCCCATTTTCTTACCTTCTTTTCTCCTGTGTGGAAGAATATTTAATCAAAGGGAAACTGTACTAAACCTGTAGAATGGATAATAAATCCTTGCACGTCTGGCACGGGAGATGCGCAAATCATTATTTTTTTTAAGTGGAAACCATATTTTTTGTATTAAAATATATACATTTTTTACACATAAAACGTCACCAAATGACACAAAACTGACTTAAACTTAAATTTCAGACAGTACTTTTATAGTTTGGATTTGGTGACCACCAAAAAAAAAAAATATACAGGGTGTCCGGAAACTCGTAGTACAAGCGGGAAACTGGTGAATCTACATCACATTTGGAGTCGATTTTGTAGTATATTTTTTTTTTATTTGAGCTTTCGTTATCGAGTAAATCGAGTTTGAAGTTGATTTTTTTTTTTTTTTTTTTTAATCAAATTCTTATAAATTATTACTGAATATCAAAGTACCCAACTAATTAAAACTATTTGAAAGTAAAACAAATGAAGAAACTCGGATTTGAAGCATTATTTTGAAATCACCCTTCATTTAACCCGGTGTAATCATAAAATATTTCTGCTCTGCAGGGTTAAAACATCTGTTATTCAACCCTAAACACCAGAAAAAACTTTAACCCTAAAATAGCCGAAAAATATTTTTTTTTGGTTTTTTTTTTTTTTTTTTAAATGCTCAAATCAAAAAACTTTATGTTTTTTTGGGTTCCCCATGTGGTGTAGATTCTCCAGTTTCCCGCTTGTACTACGAGTTTCCGGACACCGGTATATTATATTCAAAGATATAGCGGTTTAAAAAAAATCTATTTTCTTTAACGGTACCCTATTTTCGCTCGCTTGTAGTGTGTTAACATACATATTAAATGTCTTTAATTACTGAAAATGAGCATCATTCTAAGTGTAGAAATTGGATTACATTATACATTTGCACATTTCAGCATTTTTCATCATTAATCCTAAGTCCTCCACCATTGCGCAAACAACGTTTTCTGCTTATAATGTTGGAAATAGAAGTTTTTCAAATATTGTCAGGTTATTCGTAACTTGGGAATGTTTTCTTTTGTTAAAAAAAAATGTTTCGGCCTTTATTTCCCTTACTGTCTCCAATGCTGTGGGAACGGGAGGGTGTATCATGTGGTACAAGCATACTTGCATTAGATTCTTGTCAGTAGAAACATGTGAAAGAGTTATTATTGTTTTTATTAATTGAATAAAAAGGACACTGGTGACCAACATTCCATCTACGTATTATAATATTCTGAAAAAGCTCAAGAATTGCAAGTTAAAAGTCTGTCAGGTATGTCCTGCTTCATCTTAGACACATTGTAAAAAACTGTCCGAACATTTAAAAAAGAGGCTCCATATTTTTTGTTGATATTCTGGGAATATGACATGTCTAAAGTACATATTATCATCACCACAAATCAGTTGTGGGTTTGTCACTCTGTAAATAATTGTAACTCTGGATCTATTAACGTGGATTTGCTTTGAATTTAAGTGTCATTTTCAAAATTGAAACTGATTTTGTCAAGAATTCGGTCAAGCGAAAAAGTACATAAATACTTACCAATAACATAATATTTTAACTATCATTTTCAAAATTGGAACTGATGAGTAAAAATTCAAATGTCTGCACTAGTAATATAATAATATTATTATGTCATTGCTTACAAGTTATTTACTTTGACCATTTGAGTTTCCACGTGGAAGACCCTAAAACGTTTAAAACACTTCCAGTTCATCCAGAAGGACTTTGTGGAGATGCGCAACAATCCGGATGCGTCGAAACAGGCCACGGCGGAGGACCTCCACAACCTGCTGGTGCTCACGCGGCTGGTGGGCCTCTCCAAGGGCGTCAACAAACTGGATGCCGAGTGCTGGAGCATGGCTAAGAACATGGAGGAGCAACGGAAGAACAGATTGATTAAGTGAACAGAGATGTAACTGAGACACCTTAGATTTTGGTACATCACAACTTGGATCAAAAGATGTCTCTATATCACTTAAGCTTAATTTTAATTAGCTTCTTATTTGATCCCATTTTGTAACTCCTGCGACTCCTCTCAAAACCTCATTTTGGCAGCTTGAAAAACCTGGAACGTTTTCTCTCATTCATCATCAAGATTTGGTGAAAGCATGTAAGCCAACCTTCTTACCACCCTTCTACAAATGGAGTTGCCATAGTTCCACTGGCTCTAGAGAGTAGCTAAAGGCATGTTAGAACAAAAAAATACATTTATACAAGTAAGTTTATTACTGAGAATAGTTAAATGTTGTATTTTTTAAATAAAATTTAAATGTCTAAATATTATATATTTGTAACACCTCACTCACAAAGTTCCCTAAATGGGGTTTCCATAGATCCACTGGCTCTAGAGAGTTGGTACAGGCAAATAACAACAGCAAAATTAAATACATTTATACAAGTGTATTATTTATTGAGTGTGGTTGAATCAGAGATGTGCAAAATGGGTACCCAAAACCATTTGAAATGCAAAATGGAAATGGGTCAAACCTTTTCCATTTGAAAATGCAAAATGGTTTTTAGAAAAACATTTCAAATGCAAAATGCAAAATACCTATTTTCAAAATGCATTGAAAATGCTAAATGGTTTCTCAGGTCAAACAATTAAAATAATTATAGAATTTTTAAACAATTTTGTCATTTAATAATGGACATCAATGTAGAACAAACATATTACATGATGGTAAATCCAAAAACACCAAGAACTACAGATTATGAAACCACAAAAAATTTGCGCGGGACTAATGTTGCCAACGTAAAAACATAGAAACTGCTATCTAACATTTAATATTACAGCGTCATGGCCCCATGTTCAGTATTTGAATCAGTATTTTTTGTAATGGTATCACTCAATTGCCAGGGCTCCTACCAGGGAGCAACTTTACAAATGTAAATTATCTCTCATAACGAGGTTGAGGACTGACTGATATTTGGGGCTTATGAAAAAAAGATGAGTGGAGATAGTAGGAAGAATGTTGCAAAAAAGCATTTAAAATGGAAAATGCATTGAGAAAAGCATTTAAAATGCAAAATGGTTTTTAGAAAAGCATTTAAAATGCAAAATGGAAAATACCCATTTTGCATTTCCATTTGAAATGGATTTATTTGAAATAAAGCACATCTCTGGGTTGAATATGTTTTTATTGTATTTTTAAAATAAAATATTAATGTCTAAATATTATATATTTGTTACACCATAACGGTCTTACTGGCCTCCGTAGTGTAGTGGTAAATGTCTAGTTAATATTATAAATTTAGGGAGTAATGGCATGGAAGCGTGCTGACTGTTCACGAGCTACGACCGGTGCACAATGTTGGTGGCACTTTTGAGTGCGCGGTTTCATACTAATAGTTGTTCATGGCCAATCTCCATTGTTTTTATTATCTGTACATCTATGCAATGATGAGTCAAGAGATCGCAGGTTCTAATCCCTCCGCTGTGCAGCAAAATGATTGATATATATGGAGTATTCATTTTATGCTATCAGATAAAAACTTGCTACCGCGGGTAATTTGCTTTTCGTTGGATTCTGCCCAGTTTGTTAAAGTTCCCTGAAAGTAGAGTTTTGGCACTTGTACAACAGCAATTATTAGAATGTGTGCAAAAATTTACTTATCACTTAGGTACCTTCTTCTATCCAAATAAAAACCTTTTGACTTCTCCAGCCGGACCCTTTACCCATCGCCTTGCACTGCAGTGGGGGGGATGGATTATACGTCCGTCACTTGTCACATTGACCCCCAGACTCCTACCAATCTCTATTAACTTTTACTTCCCAGAACTTGCTCTCCTTCCTTTCCCTAAAAATACCCTCCACACAGCATCCCCAAAGATAACATAGACCCTGAGGGAATTTTTACTGGGGAGCTTATGTAAAAAAAATTCCACATTAGGAATTTATTTTTTTATTTTTCTAAAAAATTGGCACTGGAACCCGCTATTACCGTACAAATATTAAAACTAAATTAATAATCAGGTAGTTTGTTAAATTCTTTTTTTATGTTAATACTATTGCAGCATATTTTGTGAGTCAGACGGTTCACTTTTCGTTAATTTCTGTCTTTCATTTTGCCTCTTTCACTCGAAATGAAATGTCTGAACACAAAATGAAAGAAAAGTGCCGAATGAATTTATTAGTGAACCAATCCGTCGATGTTGGATTTCTGCATTTGACATCTTTCATTCGCCCTCAGAATGAAAAAAAAATTAAACATCTAAACACAAAATGAACGCTCGTTTTATTCAGTTTCGCTTCTGTAGATGGATGCACGTCGCGTCGAATGCAACAAATGCATTTAAGTGGAACGGTGAGAACACCATGCTCTTTTTAGAGAATTTTAAGAATTACCAATGCCTGTCGAATCATAAACCTAGGGAATATAGAGATAGATCGCTACATGCTACATAATTCCATTAAATCTTTAATTAAAGATATTAACTTTTAAGTGACTCTCAGATATCTCGGTATAATTTGCATTTTTATTCATGCTGGTATACTCTCTCTCATCAAAGTATCTTCTTCCTTATTGACGGAGCAACAAGTAGCAGCAGCTCTTCAAATTTACTTTTATCCATTCGAAGATGATTAAAGTATGATTCAGGCTCTTTCTCCGCTAATTCTCTCAACAAAGTATTTGAAGCTCCCAACACGTTTCTCCTTAAAATCCATGGCCGCACCAACCACCGTCGACGCTTTCTTTGCTTCTTGTCAATTCTCCGATCAAATGATCACAAATCAAACGAATTCCAACGCTCACGATTTCGTTTAACGACATTGCAGTGGGAAAGGACGGATGAATGTTCATTTCTATTTCATTCTGTATGTGCCGTGTGAACGCGGAATGAAACAAAAATGAACATTCACCCGAGTTAACCGTCTGATATCTGCTTTTCAACTCTCACAAGGGACATTGATTTATTTAACTCGAATCTTGCCTTGAAGTTTAGTGTCAAGAGCAGGCAGCATCAATTTTATACTTCTCCAAAATACAATTGATTTTATATCTCCAACAGCTGTATATTAAGTGTATATTGTATATTTTAAGTATTTATTTACACAAATATTAATGGTTTTCTAATTATCGTATCGCTATCGGCCTAGACTTTTGATACAAGTTGCATTTTGGAATGTTTCTTTATTTTGAAAGAGACATTGACTGATTTTGAAATAAAAAAAATGTTTTGCTATATTCATTATGTTTTTTATTTTGGAAGTTTGTAGCCTAGTTCTATGTTGTACAAAATCGATTTTTAAAAATACTTGAGAATATCATAATAATTATTAAAAAAGAGATTTATATTGTCTCAAATTTTTAATTTACACATTTCTAACAGAATCTATTCATCTATATATTTTATAATAGGAATGTAGGTATTGTTTGATAAAACAAACTTTTGTACAAAACCAACTTTATAAAAAACTGCCATAGGATAAAAGACAGGATAATATTTATGTGTATGTATTCATGGTTACAAAATTTACACATTCATTTTTCATTTGGAAGCTCAAAATAATATGTATGTACATAATGTTTAAAACCTACAATAATGACTGTTCGATCAATTTGTATCTGTAAACTGTTTTTCTGTTGTGTTACAAAATGCTGTAAGATAAAAATAAATTACAATGTGTATTTGTTTATCTGCTGTTTTATTTTATTTTTCATTCATCACTCCCTTTGTTCACTTCTCTACACAGTAATTCCACCTCTTCTCAAGTCTGCCTCTTGAGGTGCTTCTACTGGGGCACCTGAGGTAGTCATGATTTTCAGTGTTCCATCATTTGGCATTCTTTCCATCTATGGCAATCCTATTCCTACTATTATATTGTATTATATTATACTGTTATTCTAATGCCCCCACTAATTTAGGAAAAAATCCAGCGAACGAGTGCGTTGGCACTGGTATGCCGACCCATCCGCTGGTGTATGGAAGCAGCGAACATGTTCAGCTTGGGTTCGGCAAAGGTGCGCGGTTCAGTCAAATCAACACATTACTCTCACACCCGACATTTGTTTCAATTAATTTAATTTTTTCAATTCAATTAGTTTATTCCTTTAAAAACATTACAATTCATGCCCATTATTATTCGTCGGTTTGGTGCCCTTGGGACTATTTACTGTTTTGTTGTCATGAATATTCTTAAGGGGGTATTTTCAAAAACCTAAATAATATTTCGGGGTGGAGAGGAATGAAGTATGTTGGAACGGGAACACGCCACACGCGCTGGTCAACTCAGTTCGAAGTCAGAGCAGCGATGAAATCTACTAGATGGTACCCATGAGTAAGGTTTGAACATGAAACGCTTAATAATGGGCGTCTTTCAAATTATGTTTATTAAGTTGAATGTGCATGTTTTAGGTAAATTTCGATAGAAATATTACCTATTGCAGAAGGAGCTCATGATTTTATGATTCTTACCAAATTACTATCAAACTTGTTTGATAAATTTTTCAATACCATCAACTACACTGCTAGACTGTAATCAGTAGCTTAAAACTCGTAACCGACGTGTTTTTAATTGACAAATGTCAAAACAATACAGTATTCAATCACGAATCATTTTCATAATATCTGATCATAATTATACCTGAATATATTGGCAAGATAAATAAAATATCGGTCATTTTCAATATTTACTCTTTAATATTATTTGTTTATAAATAGCTTTCACACACATTATTGTGTGTGACAGATATCTATTATGTTTTGTATCGGTAATGGTATAACCCTCAAAAGTTATTCAAATAAAATTTATTTGTACAAAATCAAATTATTCTCACAATGACATGTTTTCAAATCATTCCGGTCCTTTGTCTATCAGTCCTGTGTAGAGGTAATGAAAATGTTTACAATAAAACTTGTATAATGTACCTACTTTATATGTGCTTTATTTAAAACCTATAAAGTGAAATAAACATTTGCATTTTGCAGCCAAATCGACGTTTCTTACCAATTTCGTGTGTAATTCTTAGTTTAAATCTCCCGCCAATGTCACCTGGCAGTCCCAAATGTATCCATCGGCGGCGCTAGTAGTAGGAACGCCACTAGGGACGCTAAAATTTCATTCTCCATTAGATCTCATAGTTGATTTATGGTCTAATTTAGTCTATGACTGGGACAAAATATTTTTAATAGGTACTTTTACCAGGTATTAGGTAAAGTAACTATTACAAATACCCATCAAAAATACCTATTGAAAATATCCATCAAAAGTACCTATTGATTTTTTTTTGATTTTATGGATTCTTTCGTAATCCTCTAACTAGCTAGGGCTTATAACAATACCCTTCATGTTTCTAAGTAACTAGTACTGCGGCTGTGTTAGCCTTATTACTATCACCATCTGATGGTTGTATTTAATTGACTGATTTTATGTTACATTAATAAGTTTTATGAGGAAAATTCTTAACTGGATAAAAAACCTAATACAAATGACAAGAAAAAGAAAAACAATAAGTTCTGAACTTTTTACGCTGTTTTACTTTGTGATTAACTGAATTTAAGTATTTCATTTTTTCATAATTTGGCTGCGTCCTTTTCGCTTCGGTGGTCCTGCATATTATCTACCTGTTGGGAGAAAAAGTTTGGGAGAGAAATCCTGTGGGAGAAAATATATATATATATATTAAAAAGGATACTATTTCTTCGCCGTCGCTGTCATTTTTCTCATGGAGCTTCACGGTGAGGTCTCCTTGAGAAGCTCCATTAGGATGATCAGTTTCTCTGCTTCGGATGAGCAGGAGGCCAGTCTTTCGCGTACCCTGATAAGGCCTTGCAGTAGGATCATTATGTCCTCGTCATCAGAGGATCCAGTGTTTGGCGCTTGGCGTTGTTCCGGTATGGCTCTTCGTGGTTCCTGTTGTTCAGGAGCCTGTTGCTGGTGGTTGCTTCGGCCCGCTACGTCTGCCCAGGATCGGCCGTCTACTCGGGCCGCGGGTCTCTGTGCCCAAAAATACGTGGTAGAAGTACCTATTAAAAATATTTAGTCCCAGTATAAAATACTTGTGAGTATTTTGGAACCAGGTATTTTGGAGATTTGTCAGAAGTAAAAAGTATTGCATGCAAATACCTCCAATATCAACATTATTTTTTGTACGATTATTTTGATATCAATGATTAACTGAAAATAAACCATGAACATAATGTAATTGGTCCTTGTTCCTGTTATAATAAACTAAATAAGTGCCGACACAACAACTAAAATGTTATGCTAAGCGGGAATACCGATATTATTATGTCGTATCCACAGAGGCGGATTTGCCCTTAGGCCTATGTAGGCCCGGGCCTAGGGCGGCCAGATATTAGGGGCGGCCAATCGTGACAAAAAACTGTCCTTTTTACAGAAATATGAATGAGATTTTCGACGCAATCGATAGCCTAAGCTACTTCCTGGCGAGAATAATACAGGTGAAGAGATGCAACAAAAAAACGGCCGCGAAAATTTCAGAATCGCTACTTTTTTAGTAATAATCGATTCCTTATTAGCAGAACTAAAAAAACGACTGGGTGCTTACAAATCACTTTATAATAAATTTAATTTTATTACTCAATTGACAAAACTAAGCCCGTTTGAAGTCGAAGAAAAGGCAAAATCATTGCAAATGATTTATTCTAGTGATTTAGAAGCCCATTTTTCAGAAGAATGTCTCCATTTTCGTGCTCACTGCAGTGTGAAAAATAAGGATCGAAACAATGATGTCAGTTTGTTAAAATGGTTACGAACTGAAGATCTTCAAACCATTTATCCAAACGTGGATATTGCTCTTCGAATGTGTGTGTGTACTCCCGCCAGTAACTGTTCTGGAGAACGATAATTTTCTTGTTTACGACGTGTAAAAAATTATTTACGCACAACAATGGCGGAGCAAAGGCTGAACAATCTTGCTTTGCTTAACATAGAAGCAGATTTTTTTAAGGAAATTGGATTGCAAAGATCTAATTAATGATTTTGCTGCACTTAAGTGCAGACGAGAATTGTAACTGCCAAATTTTTGTTTAGAGTTCAGTTTTTTTTTTAGATAATGCTTTACGTAAATTTTTTTACCAACGTTTTAATTTGTATTTTAAGTTTAGTTATTATATTCGAATATGTACCTTAAGTTGATTTTTATTTAAAAGAGGTGCTGATTTCTTTTATTTGTTTGGAGACTTAATAATAACTTTTTATCCAGCCCGTATCTGGCAACCCTAATTGTAACTGTGAAACACTTATTTATTATTGTATGAGAGTAAACCTGAAACTAGTTAAATAAATTAAACCTAAAACTGTTTTAAATGTTTTATTCAAATCCTTGAAATCTTAGAAAGTATTACAAACTAGCAGCTATTATAGTTAAATAAATTTCTGAATCGATTTCGATAAAAGTTGTCAATAAAGTAAATTCATTATGCAATCTATAGTTCTATAGTCTATATCAGGGGTCTCCAAACAACGGCCCGCCAATGTCATCAATCCGGCCTGCGACAATCGACAATTATACAGTAATTGAACTAGCGAATTTCGCAAGCGTATTTTTTTACATTAATTCCACACAGGAGGCTTTGAGGAAAATATTTTCCCTCACGACCTATGTCATCTTAGGTGATGCTGTGTGGAGGGTCTTTTTAAGGAAGGGAAGGATAGGAAGTTCTGAAAAGGAAAATGTATGAGGGGTGGGTAGGAATCTGGGGATTAGTGTGTCCAGGAGTGAAATACGTATGAATACATCCCTCCAACTGCGGTGCAAGGCGATGGGTCAAGATAGTCCGGCTGGAAAGGTCAAAAGGTCTCCCTCACCCAGTCTCTCTCGATCCGGCCCGCCACGCAGCAGGTGGGCAGACGTATCCGCCGCCAAGACCTGGACAAATCTCACCCCATGAACCATGAATGATAATGGCAGGAAAATTAAAACGGTTTTGACCCTAGGGACTTACTGAAAAGTTTGGATACTCCTGGTCAATATGATGGGTACTGAGAAAGGGGCGGCTACATGGTCTGGGGCCTAGGGCGGTCAAGACTGCAAATCCGCCTCTGCGTATCCAGAGATGTGCTTTATTTCAAATAAATCCATTTCAAATGGAAATGGAAAATGGGTATTTTCCATTTTAAATGCTTTTCTCAATGCATTTTCCATTTTAAATGCTTTTTTGCAACATTCTTCCTACTATCTCTACTCATCTTTTTTTCATAAGCCCCAAATATCAGTCGGTCCTCAACCTCGCTAGATAATTTACATTTGTCAAGTTGCTCCCTGGCAGGAGCCCTGGCAATTGAGTGATACCATTACAAAAAATACTGATTCAAATACTGAACATGGAGCCATGACGCTGTAATATTAAATGTTAGATAGCAGTTTCTATGTTTTTACGTTGGCAACATTAGTCCCGCGCAAATTTTTTGTGGTTTCATAATCTGTAGTGGTGGTGTTTTTGGATTTACCATCATGTAATATGTTTGTTCTACATTGATGTCCATTATTAAATGACAAAATTGTTTAAAAATTCTATAATTATTTTAATTGTTTGACCTGAGAAACCATTTTGCATTTTGAAAATAGGTATTTTGCATTTGAAATGCTTTTCTAAAAACCATTTTGCATTTTCAAATGGAAACGCGAACGAGTGAGCGGCTGATTTGGGAACCGGACCTTACGGATCCGTGTAAAGATCCGGTTCTCACTCAAAGACTCTCTTCTAATACAAATAGCCCGAAGATATCGCGATCTGGTTAGTGGTTTATTTATGCACGACACCAAATTGTTTCTTTCACTATGCTTTCACTGGTCAAGTTAACTAACTTTGTTTTATTCCATTTTAAATACAGCTGTAATAACATCTTTAATTTGAAGCGAGAAATTTCGATATACCTTCATTTTATTTAACTCAAATTCAATTTTAATTTGTAATATCTGCATTAACTGTAAAGCGCCCCTGAGGTGGTATCTCACAAAAGCGGCGCTATAAAAATCATCTAATAAATAAAAAATACCTCGATACTATGACCAGAACCACTCGCGTAGAATAACTGGCAACATGTTCTTAAAAATCACTGGTCTTAGTTACGATCGTTCTTAATCATAACAGTTCTTATTTATTACTTTGAATAATTATCATATGATGAATATGTATGTAATCAATGTGTATAATATGTTGAAATATCACCTGATGAAATTTTTTTTTGTTATATGTTCACCCCTTGAATGTGTCTAAGCTTTTGATTACATTTTAGATTTTTGCCAAATGTGACAATGACAAATGACAATGACAATGACAGAAATTAGACCAAAGTAACGCACATAAAAAAATATAATTGTCTTAAAATTTAAAACAAGGGTATTATTACATTTGGGTTGTTTTTATTCTTTACCGAAAAAATGTAATTTGGTACCTACCTAACTTATAAAACTGCTGACTAGTAATTTTTATATTTAATTTTAGCGCGTTTTATAAAAATAATTTACTATTGTCGGTTGTAGTGTCAAAGTGCGGTTTATTTGTTTGTCAAAGTGACATTAAAATGAATTAAATGTTTCGTGAATATTTAACGCCATTTAAGCATCGAAGGCCGTCAATATTGGTGGGTTATAGTAAATACTTTCCTTAAAAAGTGACGTAAAAAATATAAATTAAACATGAACGACTCTTCGATTTTAGTATCTGTAAAGAACAAAGTCCAAATTGTTCAACTGAACAGGCCCAAGAAAAAGAATGCGATTAGTTTGTCTATGTACACGGACCTGACGAATATTTTGAATGAGGCTGCTATCGACGATAGTATAATTGTGACTGTGCTCACGGGATCCGGAGATTATTATAGCAGCGGGAATGATATAACGAGTTTCCTGCAGATGCCAATCGCACCTACGGGTAACTCTCCACTTAAAGAAGCCAAATACAAAATTCAATCATTCGTAGAGGCCTTTATTAACTTCCCCAAGATACTTATAGCCGTTTTGAACGGGCCTGCTATAGGAATAGCGGCCACCACTCTCGCCTTGTGTGACGTTGTGTATGCTTCAGAAACGGTAATTACACTAATAATAAATTCTTTATTCCAGAATGTACTGAATGCTCCATAATGTAATCTACAATTTCCTTAATACAAATTTGGAAAGTAACTAATTTTATGATTGTTATTCTAGGCATTTTTCCAAACACCTTTCATCAAGTTGGGCCTGAGTCCAGAAGGCTGTTCGACCTATACATTTCCTAAGATGTTTGGCACCAGCAACGTAAGAACTTTTTATTCACTAAGCCTGGCCTGTTTTAACCGTTTCGTATTTCGTTTGTCTGTAAATATGTTTCCACGTTCCGTTTCAAGATGGTGACTGTTTTAATCATTTAGTAAAGATTCTATTTTCAAATGTGAAATCGTTGTATTTATTTGGGCTTTCTTATTCGCATTTTTCAATATTTTGGTACCTACCTTCCTAAAGAAGTTTAAAAAAAGTATTATCAATGTGATGGTGACGTTTCTTTGGACAAATTGTATAATTCCTTATTTGAAATTAAAAAAAGATTTATATATGGTGTAAATTTAAGCAGGTAGATATTTTAGTACCTACTTAAAATCTTATGATTTAGAGGAAATTTTGGTTTTGATTTATTAAAATAAGAGAAAATCAGAAACATGCTTTTTTGGACGCTTCACAGAACCACTAGTACTTATTATTATAATAAAACATAATAACAAAAGTATGACAAAAATAAAAATTGACTGATTTTAAAATTTGAAAGATTTTACAAAATGTGAATACCGAACAAGATTTCCAACTGCTCCCAACATCTGGAGCCAGTGCGACTATCGCATCCTCATTATTGAGCTTTGTTGTAAGGCTGAAGGTAAGCGGGGAGGGGAAGAGGAAGGTGGGGAAATGCTGGCCACTAAATATGGCTAAAACCAATTTGATTCTAAATTGTGGTCTTTCTCCAGGGCGATAATGAGAGTACTACTACAATGCGCCACAAACATTATATGTATGAATGATACGACATATAAAATAAATATATTGCACTCGTCTGGCTTTGAATCCAAGACGTCCGTTCCGTAGCTAAGAAACGAACCACTTGGCCACGGATTTTGCCAAGTATTGTATTTTGTAAATCAGTGACTTTATAAATATATTTCAAATATAGAATAAATATCTTATTATTTTTTTTAGGCGTCGGAAATATTGCTCTTCGGCAGAAAGATCTCTTCTGAAGAAGCGTTGAAATATGGCCTTATTTCCGAGATCTATTCCTCGGACGTCATGCTGGAAAATATCTGGAACAAGATTTATAGTCTGCCCTCACTGCCCCAAGAGTCCCTGATGAACGCCAAGAAGCTGCTGAAGAACTTTGACAAGGATTACTTGATTCTTGCCAACATCAAAGAGTGCAATGAGCTAGAAGAAAGATGGAAGTCCGAAGAGTGCATGAATGCTGTCATGAAGTATGCCAGCCGTTCCAGTAAGTTGTAATTAATCACAAATTTGCGACATTGTCATGATCCCAGATGCAATCATTCAATTCGTTACAAGTTTATGGCTAAACTAGTTTTTACCTGTGAAAAATCAATGAGTGTAACTTGAGTTTCACTTTTAAAAATGGAATAGAATAAATTTTTAATCCAAGTTCTAGAGTTTGTTGAACCGGAGTTTCAGACAGAATCACGACTGAAATTACTATTTTTAATAATATCATGACTGAATCTATTTACGGCACAGTATTTTATTTACTTTGAAATAAGTGGCGTTTTATAACTTCAATTTGGTTTTTAAAAATGTTACATGGCAATAGTGAAAATTGAATGGTATGGTAATACTTTTAAATGTAAAAAGCTGTCCAGTTACTGAATTTTTCATCACAATTTAGGCAAGTTATATGTGTCTAATAATACGTAAGTAATACAGTTTTCAGTTTATTATAAATTTACTTAAATTTTATGAATTTTTACAATGTAAATAGGTGTGGGAAAATGTTTTTATAAAAAGCTGTCCCCTTCATTTTTCAACCCAATTTACACTAGCTGTACCCCCACACGCGCTGCTGTGGTTCAGTCTGTGCAGATAGAAAAACAAGAGCGCATGTTGCTTTTAAGTCCAACAGATGGCGCTATTTAAAAAAAAAAAAACATTTAAAAATAAGCATGTGTTTACCATTCACAGGTGACATCTATATAATATAGGTAAATAAAAACACACGCTTATTTGAATGCAACATTGTGTCAAAATTACAAAGCAATGGGTGAAGAATGTTTGGAGATTTTAGTTTTTGAACAAACGGACATTTACTTTTTTTATTTTTATGGATTGAAAACATTAAACATGTAATGTTGTATGCATCTAATAATATGTAAGATATACAGTTTCAACTTATTCAAAATGTATGTAAATATTATGAATTTTATACAATAGAGCAGTGGTTCTTAACCTGGGTTCGATCGAACCCCAGGGGTTCGGTGAGTCAGTCTCGGGGGTTCGGTGGAGGTCAAGACCCCCGACTTATATGATTCGTGGTGACATGCCCCGCTTGTCCATCATTGGCTAAAGGTGATCGCGCAGCGGTAGAGCTTGCGATTACCGGTCAAGATAGCCGCCCGAAAATGACCATAGTCATTATATACGGACCATAGACATTTACTCCTAATTTTTCAAATTAGGAGGGGTTCGGTGAATGTGCATATGTAACTGGTGGGGTTCGGTACCCCCAAAAAGGTTAAGAACCACTGCAATAGAGTCTCTAAAAAACAATAAGCATAATTTATAATTTCCTTCCCTCAATTTAAAAATTTAAATTCACACCATATTTTTGCACAACATTTTCTTATTGTGTATCTTAGTTTGTAAAATAATTTTTATTATCACATTAAATGGAAATGCTGTAAAGTTTAAAGTTTACAGTTTACAGCGAATGATAGTTATCTCAAAAGGCCAATTAGTAGAACTTTCAGTAGTGCAATTAGAGTTAACCCAAACAACATGCACTTGGGATTATGCGTATCGGTGCATATGCATGCACTTCCAACAGGGAGGTCTACTGATTACGGATCTATATTATAAATAATAATAATTTTCTCACCTCACCATTTTAAATTTTATTGTACTAAAAGGATATTATCCTCGACTATTTCTATTAGCCAGTTAAATTCAATGTTAAAAACTATATCATATGAATACAAGCCGCATTGAATGGTGCTCTCAAATTCTGAAATTGACCAATAGACTACATAAAGTCAATATCGAGCCCTACATCGTTATTTGTTCATCCTGAACATTTTTACAAATGGTTCTTCCGCCGTATAAGACTTACATCGACATTATAAGATTATTTTTACAATTTTCAATGTCACTATTGAAGTATTCTACCAGAGTATACGATACTGAGAGTATCTTCCGCTCTGGAACGTGCCGCAAGTATACAAAGATTACAATTTTAAATGAATAAATAAAACAATGCAAATTCATTGAATGAAATTTACTAGCGCATGCCGGGAAGCGAACACAGAAGTCGTCAGTCAAAGTTATATTATTATTAAATACTTGGGTTTGGCATCACAAGGTCAAAAAATTTGATTTAAATATGGAGAGACTATTTTATAAATAAATATTTAAAATTTTAAGATTTATTCCAGTTTTGAACTGACTAGTGGGTTTATTTTTTTTGTAGTTCTATATGAATTATTAATTCATTATTAACCTTTACAACGTTGGCCATTTCACCGCAATCTATCTCATCACTCGACATGTTGTAAGTGAAACTTCATGGGAAACATATGTAACAGTCACGTATTAGGTTAAAATAGTGTAATATATTATATATCATCTCCTTCCCTATTCATCACAATGTCAATTCTAATTTAATCTTGTTTGAAAAGCATATGTTTATGTCATTCTTTGTTTTATGCCGATTTAGTACTGAACATAAATTGTACTGTATTCTTGAAAAAATTACCGTAGACATGCCCACAAGACACTTCTACCAGTTTATCTCTTTAGTGCAAATTAAGTTATAATATATTTTTTGTAAAATAGTATGACCACAATAATATTTGGTGGTACTTAAGTTTTCTCTTTTGAGAAAGATTAAACATCACATTCATTTGTAATTACTAATTATTAATTAAAACATTGTAATTTCAGTAGTGTGAACGTAGCGGTAACATTTTAGTTGTGTGTATCTTATTCTTTTTTATTTTTTCAGTACATATTATTATTATGAAAATTTACTATGCCGCCATTCTTAACATATTTGGTGATGTAATGGTTAGAATAGTTGCCTTCCAAGCAGTTGATCGGAGTTCGATTCTCGGCAACGACAACTTTTTTTTTAATTTAAATTTTTTTTAATATTTTTACTTTAATTTAAGATATTTATATAAGTTTTTTTTTAAATTTATCCTGTGATTTTTCACGGGTCCGTGCTAGTTAGTAATAATCATTTATCTTTATGTTTCAAATTTTCGTTTGAGAGTCGCTAATATTGCCTTCAATGATTAAATATTACAATTTGAGGTTTTACCCTTTGTTATTCCAAAAATAAAATAATAATTATATTATTTTGTTTATATTTTTATTTAAAAAATAAATTTGTTAAAACTAATATGTTATGTATTTATTTAAATTTTTTTACGAATTATTTACACTCTATATAAAAGTATCTCTTAATGGTAGTCTTCTCGTAGAGAGGATATTTTTTCTTTGCAGTATTAATATTATGTAATAATTATAAACCAAAATTAGGAATGTGCAAATGGTAAAAAAAAACATTTTATTTCATGTGATTTTGTATCAATGATCATAAAACAGTATTTAGAGTTAATTATTTTTGTTACTTATAAATACTAATTAGATCTCTTCTTATTACTCAGTCTTTCGAAAAATAAAACTAATTTGGTCCTTTGCAGCACTCAAGCCAATTTCCTGGAAAGAAATAAAATTATTTTCAACAAGAAATTAAATATCTATTTGACATTGAATAGATTTACAATAAGACCTTGTGAGATTAAATAAATTGATTGTCTGCTCAAGAATGAATTTCGATATTTGAAAATGCCTTATCAATTTCAAAAGAAGTTGTATCAACAGCACTTTTCTTTAGTGGTAATTTATAAAAGAAAATAGTACTCTCTCAATTATTGGCCACTCGATTATCCGACGACTAGAAAACTAGAAAACCCAACCTCCAAGAGTTGTGGGCTGAGCGAAGGGCGGAAGTGGTCCCAGGACTTGAGCTGGTTCATGCTGTTGGAGGAGCTGTCCTGGTTGAAGGAGGTGGCTGCCCGACCGCGGGCAAATACGTCTTCAGAATCTTCCTGAAGACTTTCTTTGTCCTTGTGCTGAAAGAAAATACATAATGGGAAATTATCGGTAATTATGGCTACTATTTTCAATCTTACAGAATAAAGATGAATCATGATCTCGTATAGAGGATGAGACCATTGTAAGCACAGAATATTTAATACACACTAGAAACGCCTTCAATGAAGATTGGAATGGAAACTGATGTCACCACTGACTTGACGTTATTTATCAACACTTTAAAATAATATCCTCAAAAGCAAAAAATATTGCTTGATGACACCTTTTTTCATACCAGTTCAGTAGTAACATACAACAATATTATTAGAGTTAACATTAGGGTAAATATCTGCGAGTGGCAAGCAGGTAACCCTCAGAATTAATAATTCACAAAAAAGATACACTTTTTTTTGTACCAGTTTAGTAGCAATGCAACGATTTTTTTAAATTAACATAAAGTCTCAATTGGTAAAAAAAGGAGGTAAGTACAAAAGATTTATTACGTCATCAGAGCCGTCACCCCTACAGGGGCACGTCAGCACATCATGCGTGGCGCTCTCGCTGTCCAGGTTTGCCACAAATAGCTCCTTCAGTTCCGAGTTGCACAGCTTCTGCGTGGACTTCATGTTGTCCGGGTCTATGATGGCGTCCGAGAGGCCCGTCTTGAACATCTGGCGCTGGTAGATCTTTTCCTCAATGGTACCTGGATTGTTATTACGATTTTTTTAATCAAGAACAGACAGGACAAAATTTACACAAGGTATAACACAGCTCTGGAGCTCATGATTCTGTGGTAATGTTGTCTAAAAGAAGGGATCCCAGTCCCATAGGAAGCTAAAAGTAAGTATAGAAAAACATCATCTTTGGGGATGCTGTGTGGGGGTATTTTTAATAGGTCTAGAGAGTCCGGTTGGAGAGGTCTCAACCGGCCTCTCCTGATCCGGCCCGACACATCCGCCGCCAAAATCTGGACAAGCCTAACCCCATGAATCCGGGCACCCCTTCTTAGTCGCCAAATGTAGCGAACCACTCGGGGGTCCTGGGGCGGCGGTACCCAAACCCGCTTCCCAAGTTGTAACCTAACCAAACATTATTTTCAATGTTTTAGTTTCGTATAAATTGGTAAATAATGTTTACAATAAAGTAAAATAGTTATTTAAAAAATTATTATTTATAATGATAATTTTATAATGTCTTTAAAAGCAGTTATCTTATCTCTATGTAATAAAAATATATTAAAAAAATTTAAAATCTAGTAGGTTGATGTTTACTATGTAGTTTAAATATATTTTTTTAAAAAGACAAACTTATGGGTTACATCTAACACAAAAAGCTAGAATCATTCCAGAATGCGCTGCTCCGACGATTCACCAAAAGGCCCTGGTTCGTCAGGAATAGCATTATTAACACTGACTCGAAAATTCCTCCACTCCGAAAACATAAACAGATTTAGCCAAAACTTTTACTCCAAATTAGAATCAAACCCGAATCCCTCCTCTAACTTCGGCCGCTGGAACCCCAGCACCGACCTCCTCTGTCTCCGCCCAAACTCCATCTTATACCCTCCCTTACCGCAGTGAGTGGATTTATATAAAAGATTGCTATAAGCAAAAAAAAAACAGTATATTTCCATATAAATATTTTGATAAAAAAAATTATACACTGTTTTTGTGTTTATGCTCTACTCCCAGTTGACGCAGGAAGAAGGAGAAATGTTCCCTGGCACTGTATAATATTTTTTATAATACGATATCCAAGAGACAAATATTCCCAGGTTACAAATAACCTGACAATATTTGAAAAACTTCTACTACCACCATTAAAAGCAGAATATGTTGCTCGTGCAACGATGGAGGACATAGTAGGGGAATTGAACTGAGTCTGAGTGGGATCCAGATGCAAAGAATTGTGTTAAATCAGCTACTGACCAGTCATATAACTGTATATTCTCCTTGCAGTCCTTTCTCCGGGGGTTAAATTATAATTTTAAAATCATAATGTTTACCGGTGGTGAGCAGCCTGTAAATAAACACAGGCCTCTTCTGCCCGTCCCTCCAGACCCTGGCCATGGCCTGGTGGTCCACGGCCGGGTTCCAGTCACCGTCGTAGAGCACCAGGCGGGAAGCGGCGGGCAGTGACAGACCCGTGCCCCCCGCCCGTGAACTCAGCAGCAGCACCGGGGGGCCCCCTAGGCGGTTGAACGACTCTACCACCGACTGACGGCCGGACATGGGCGTGCTGCCGTCTAACCTGGTGTAGGGGATATTAAAATCACATAAAATATATGTAAACGGAATAAGGACGCTTTTGCAGGTTAAAATCAATATACGTAGATCACACGTCTAGTGATTACATCTGTTCATCGTGTTTATTTCAAAATATTGAGAAAACTGAAAATCAATCAAAGTTTGCAAGCCTTTATAAATGACATTTATTAATAAAAAATAAGTTTTTAGTTCCATATTATAGTATTTATATCTGATGTAAATACAATATTTTGGCATGGAATTTAGCAAAAAGAAGATACAATATCTGTGCTCATAAATGTATTGCCAGGAGAGATTTTAATATGTTTATATCTTTGGGATGGTGGGAGATGCAATATTTGAACCCAAAAAAATATAGGCTATCTAGTGATGAGTCATTCATGAACGAGCCTCACAATTAAGCTAGCTCTTTTTGATGAGCCTTGTTCGTACGACTCCTGCTAAACCATACCACGGCTCAATTGACTGCGTCTGACAGTCCGACATCCAGACTTGGACACATGTAACTACCTAGCATCTTATTTTTCTTGTGGTATGAGGCGGTGTACCGGTACCAGGAGTCGTATGATCATTCATACTCTTATGCTGGGAAGCTGGGAGCCACATCGGAGGAGCCGTATCGGGCAAGCGCAGTATGCTCATTCCTCATACGGTCTCAGATCACATTTCCCGTTCAAGTTAGTCGACTCTTTGAGTCGTATGAAAATATTTACATAACACCCCCTCTTCATAAAATGATAATCTTTGACCAAAATATTTTATCTCTAAGTCATGCAAATACATATGCATAAAAATATAGTAGTCATAAATAAATAAGATCATAATTACCTGGTAAAAATTATGAAATTCTTTGAGCAGACTTCTGCCAAAACATCCAGCATCCTTGTGGAGCAAGACACAATGACTATCTTTTCCTTCTTCTGGAAGATGACTTCTTTTATCAGAGCCTTCACGACGGTCAGCTTCCCTGAGTGTTCCTCCGTCACATTCGTCAGTACCGGCAAGAACTTGTGCAGAGATTCAGCGATGGAAACATTCACACCGTTCACGTCGAGACTTTCATCCGGCTTTTTGATCAGGTGCGGATAGTTGCAAATCTTCTTTAGTAAGACTATCAAGCTAAGCGGTGAGGATGGAGCAAAGTCTTTTTTATTCCACCAATCGTCCGTTGCAGCTGTGTACAACTTTTCTTGCAAGTCCGTTATCTTACAGCAAATCACACACTCCGTCTTGACAGGGAGATAGTCTTTTAACAGGTTTTGAGTACGCCTTAATATAAAACTTGACGTCAGCAGTTGTAAGCGGGCTGCGCTATATTCCCCAGCAATGCTTTCTTCTTTTGTACTCTCTGGTTGTTGTGATATTAAAATCGGGTTTACGAATTCTTCTTTAAAATCATTGTAAGATCCCAAAATTCCGGGGTTGGCTATGTCGATTAAAACAAAGTATTCTTGTAAATCGTTTTGAATCGGCGTTCCGGTTAGAAGCACTCTTTTTTTGCACGTCAAATTCTGTAGGGCCTGAGCTGCTTTTATGTTGGCATTTTTTAATCTGTGGGCTTCGTCGCAAATTATGATATCGAAACACATGGATTCAATTTCGTTGGCGTGTTTAACAAATCTCTCATACGATATTATCATGACGGGAAGGTTTGGGCGGGCTTTGAATTCTCGTGGCTTGTGACTGTTATCGACCACGAATGGTAGCAGTCTCTCTCTGCCGAGCCATTTGAGTATCTCTTTCTCCCAAGTGCCACACAGTGTGCTGGGGGTTATAATAAGTGCCCTTTTGATGACTGTGACTCCGTATGGTCCGTGCTTCAGTAATGTCCTGTAAACATATAAAGGCATTCAACCGAGTACATTTTTATGAACATACCTTTTTCTTAATAAATATTTTTACTTTCAGTTTCAGTGTTGATAAATCGGCATTTATTGAAACATTATTTTTACAGTTTCATCAAATATAACATAATTTGCTACCTACACTAGTTTTAATCTGTTCTGAGGTAGGTAACGATTAAAAAATAATTATTTCATTTTATGTTTTTATTACACAATAGAATATACTATAATGTCCTCCACACTAAGGATGGGTTCTTTCACAGAATTTGAACAATTCATCAAATGTAAAAGTTAATTTTCGAGTTCTGTGAAAATCCTATTCAAGTTCTGTTATTATATCATTATAGGCTAGTTGCTTGACAAAACTGAAATAATAACATAACTTGAAAAAATCTTTCAAAGAACTTATTAATTAATTAAAAACAACCCGTTCTTAGAGTTCACCTCTGTTGTGGAGGATATTTTATAAGAGTAAGTTGGATAATTTTAAGAAGGAAAACTCAAATTAAAAATATTATTGGTGTAAACAAATTAAAATTTTCTAAAGAATCTATTTACGGCACAGTATTTTATTTACTTTGAAATAAGTGGCGTTTTATAACTTCAATTTGGTTTTTAAAAATGTTACATGGCAATAGTGAAAATTGAATGGTATGGTAATACTTTTAAATGTAAAAAGCTGTCCAGTTACTGAATTTTTCATCACAATTTAGGCAAGTTATATGTGTCTAATAATACGTAAGTAATACAGTTTTCAGTTTATTATAAATTTACTTAAATTTTATGAATTTTTACAATGTAAATAGGTGTGGGAAAATGTTTTTATAAAAAGCTGTCCCCTTCATTTTTCAACCCAATTTACACTAGCTGTACCCCCACACGCGCTGCTGTGGTTCAGTCTGTGCAGATAGAAAAACAAGAGCGCATGTTGCTTTTAAGTCCAACAGATGGCGCTATTTAAAAAAAAAAAAACATTTAAAAATAAGCATGTGTTTACCATTCACAGGTGACATCTATATAATATAGGTAAATAAAAACACACGCTTATTTGAATGCAACATTGTGTCAAAATTACAAAGCAATGGGTGAAGAATGTTTGGAGATTTTAGTTTTTGAACAAACGGACATTTACTTTTTTTATTTTTATGGATTGAAAACATTAAACATGTAATGTTGTATGCATCTAATAATATGTAAGATATACAGTTTCAACTTATTCAAAATGTATGTAAATATTATGAATTTTATACAATAGAGCAGTGGTTCTTAACCTGGGTTCGATCGAACCCCAGGGGTTCGGTGAGTCAGTCTCGGGGGTTCGGTGGAGGTCAAGACCCCCGACTTATATGATTCGTGGTGACATGCCCCGCTTGTCCATCATTGGCTAAAGGTGATCGCGCAGCGGTAGAGCTTGCGATTACCGGTCAAGATAGCCGCCCGAAAATGACCATAGTCATTATATACGGACCATAGACATTTACTCCTAATTTTTCAAATTAGGAGGGGTTCGGTGAATGTGCATATGTAACTGGTGGGGTTCGGTACCCCCAAAAAGGTTAAGAACCACTGCAATAGAGTCTCTAAAAAACAATAAGCATAATTTATAATTTCCTTCCCTCAATTTAAAAATTTAAATTCACACCATATTTTTGCACAACATTTTCTTATTGTGTATCTTAGTTTGTAAAATAATTTTTATTATCACATTAAATGGAAATGCTGTAAAGTTTAAAGTTTACAGTTTACAGCGAATGATAGTTATCTCAAAAGGCCAATTAGTAGAACTTTCAGTAGTGCAATTAGAGTTAACCCAAACAACATGCACTTGGGATTATGCGTATCGGTGCATATGCATGCACTTCCAACAGGGAGGTCTACTGATTACGGATCTATATTATAAATAATAATAATTTTCTCACCTCACCATTTTAAATTTTATTGTACTAAAAGGATATTATCCTCGACTATTTCTATTAGCCAGTTAAATTCAATGTTAAAAACTATATCATATGAATACAAGCCGCATTGAATGGTGCTCTCAAATTCTGAAATTGACCAATAGACTACATAAAGTCAATATCGAGCCCTACATCGTTATTTGTTCATCCTGAACATTTTTACAAATGGTTCTTCCGCCGTATAAGACTTACATCGACATTATAAGATTATTTTTACAATTTTCAATGTCACTATTGAAGTATTCTACCAGAGTATACGATACTGAGAGTATCTTCCGCTCTGGAACGTGCCGCAAGTATACAAAGATTACAATTTTAAATGAATAAATAAAACAATGCAAATTCATTGAATGAAATTTACTAGCGCATGCCGGGAAGCGAACACAGAAGTCGTCAGTCAAAGTTATATTATTATTAAATACTTGGGTTTGGCATCACAAGGTCAAAAAATTTGATTTAAATATGGAGAGACTATTTTATAAATAAATATTTAAAATTTTAAGATTTATTCCAGTTTTGAACTGACTAGTGGGTTTATTTTTTTTGTAGTTCTATATGAATTATTAATTCATTATTAACCTTTACAACGTTGGCCATTTCACCGCAATCTATCTCATCACTCGACATGTTGTAAGTGAAACTTCATGGGAAACATATGTAACAGTCACGTATTAGGTTAAAATAGTGTAATATATTATATATCATCTCCTTCCCTATTCATCACAATGTCAATTCTAATTTAATCTTGTTTGAAAAGCATATGTTTATGTCATTCTTTGTTTTATGCCGATTTAGTACTGAACATAAATTGTACTGTATTCTTGAAAAAATTACCGTAGACATGCCCACAAGACACTTCTACCAGTTTATCTCTTTAGTGCAAATTAAGTTATAATATATTTTTTGTAAAATAGTATGACCACAATAATATTTGGTGGTACTTAAGTTTTCTCTTTTGAGAAAGATTAAACATCACATTCATTTGTAATTACTAATTATTAATTAAAACATTGTAATTTCAGTAGTGTGAACGTAGCGGTAACATTTTAGTTGTGTGTATCTTATTCTTTTTTATTTTTTCAGTACATATTATTATTATGAAAATTTACTATGCCGCCATTCTTAACATATTTGGTGATGTAATGGTTAGAATAGTTGCCTTCCAAGCAGTTGATCGGAGTTCGATTCTCGGCAACGACAACTTTTTTTTTAATTTAAATTTTTTTTAATATTTTTACTTTAATTTAAGATATTTATATAAGTTTTTTTTTAAATTTATCCTGTGATTTTTCACGGGTCCGTGCTAGTTAGTAATAATCATTTATCTTTATGTTTCAAATTTTCGTTTGAGAGTCGCTAATATTGCCTTCAATGATTAAATATTACAATTTGAGGTTTTACCCTTTGTTATTCCAAAAATAAAATAATAATTATATTATTTTGTTTATATTTTTATTTAAAAAATAAATTTGTTAAAACTAATATGTTATGTATTTATTTAAATTTTTTTACGAATTATTTACACTCTATATAAAAGTATCTCTTAATGGTAGTCTTCTCGTAGAGAGGATATTTTTTCTTTGCAGTATTAATATTATGTAATAATTATAAACCAAAATTAGGAATGTGCAAATGGTAAAAAAAAACATTTTATTTCATGTGATTTTGTATCAATGATCATAAAACAGTATTTAGAGTTAATTATTTTTGTTACTTATAAATACTAATTAGATCTCTTCTTATTACTCAGTCTTTCGAAAAATAAAACTAATTTGGTCCTTTGCAGCACTCAAGCCAATTTCCTGGAAAGAAATAAAATTATTTTCAACAAGAAATTAAATATCTATTTGACATTGAATAGATTTACAATAAGACCTTGTGAGATTAAATAAATTGATTGTCTGCTCAAGAATGAATTTCGATATTTGAAAATGCCTTATCAATTTCAAAAGAAGTTGTATCAACAGCACTTTTCTTTAGTGGTAATTTATAAAAGAAAATAGTACTCTCTCAATTATTGGCCACTCGATTATCCGACGACTAGAAAACTAGAAAACCCAACCTCCAAGAGTTGTGGGCTGAGCGAAGGGCGGAAGTGGTCCCAGGACTTGAGCTGGTTCATGCTGTTGGAGGAGCTGTCCTGGTTGAAGGAGGTGGCTGCCCGACCGCGGGCAAATACGTCTTCAGAATCTTCCTGAAGACTTTCTTTGTCCTTGTGCTGAAAGAAAATACATAATGGGAAATTATCGGTAATTATGGCTACTATTTTCAATCTTACAGAATAAAGATGAATCATGATCTCGTATAGAGGATGAGACCATTGTAAGCACAGAATATTTAATACACACTAGAAACGCCTTCAATGAAGATTGGAATGGAAACTGATGTCACCACTGACTTGACGTTATTTATCAACACTTTAAAATAATATCCTCAAAAGCAAAAAATATTGCTTGATGACACCTTTTTTCATACCAGTTCAGTAGTAACATACAACAATATTATTAGAGTTAACATTAGGGTAAATATCTGCGAGTGGCAAGCAGGTAACCCTCAGAATTAATAATTCACAAAAAAGATACACTTTTTTTTGTACCAGTTTAGTAGCAATGCAACGATTTTTTTAAATTAACATAAAGTCTCAATTGGTAAAAAAAGGAGGTAAGTACAAAAGATTTATTACGTCATCAGAGCCGTCACCCCTACAGGGGCACGTCAGCACATCATGCGTGGCGCTCTCGCTGTCCAGGTTTGCCACAAATAGCTCCTTCAGTTCCGAGTTGCACAGCTTCTGCGTGGACTTCATGTTGTCCGGGTCTATGATGGCGTCCGAGAGGCCCGTCTTGAACATCTGGCGCTGGTAGATCTTTTCCTCAATGGTACCTGGATTGTTATTACGATTTTTTTAATCAAGAACAGACAGGACAAAATTTACACAAGGTATAACACAGCTCTGGAGCTCATGATTCTGTGGTAATGTTGTCTAAAAGAAGGGATCCCAGTCCCATAGGAAGCTAAAAGTAAGTATAGAAAAACATCATCTTTGGGGATGCTGTGTGGGGGTATTTTTAATAGGTCTAGAGAGTCCGGTTGGAGAGGTCTCAACCGGCCTCTCCTGATCCGGCCCGACACATCCGCCGCCAAAATCTGGACAAGCCTAACCCCATGAATCCGGGCACCCCTTCTTAGTCGCCAAATGTAGCGAACCACTCGGGGGTCCTGGGGCGGCGGTACCCAAACCCGCTTCCCAAGTTGTAACCTAACCAAACATTATTTTCAATGTTTTAGTTTCGTATAAATTGGTAAATAATGTTTACAATAAAGTAAAATAGTTATTTAAAAAATTATTATTTATAATGATAATTTTATAATGTCTTTAAAAGCAGTTATCTTATCTCTATGTAATAAAAATATATTAAAAAAATTTAAAATCTAGTAGGTTGATGTTTACTATGTAGTTTAAATATATTTTTTTAAAAAGACAAACTTATGGGTTACATCTAACACAAAAAGCTAGAATCATTCCAGAATGCGCTGCTCCGACGATTCACCAAAAGGCCCTGGTTCGTCAGGAATAGCATTATTAACACTGACTCGAAAATTCCTCCACTCCGAAAACATAAACAGATTTAGCCAAAACTTTTACTCCAAATTAGAATCAAACCCGAATCCCTCCTCTAACTTCGGCCGCTGGAACCCCAGCACCGACCTCCTCTGTCTCCGCCCAAACTCCATCTTATACCCTCCCTTACCGCAGTGAGTGGATTTATATAAAAGATTGCTATAAGCAAAAAAAAAACAGTATATTTCCATATAAATATTTTGATAAAAAAAATTATACACTGTTTTTGTGTTTATGCTCTACTCCCAGTTGACGCAGGAAGAAGGAGAAATGTTCCCTGGCACTGTATAATATTTTTTATAATACGATATCCAAGAGACAAATATTCCCAGGTTACAAATAACCTGACAATATTTGAAAAACTTCTACTACCACCATTAAAAGCAGAATATGTTGCTCGTGCAACGATGGAGGACATAGTAGGGGAATTGAACTGAGTCTGAGTGGGATCCAGATGCAAAGAATTGTGTTAAATCAGCTACTGACCAGTCATATAACTGTATATTCTCCTTGCAGTCCTTTCTCCGGGGGTTAAATTATAATTTTAAAATCATAATGTTTACCGGTGGTGAGCAGCCTGTAAATAAACACAGGCCTCTTCTGCCCGTCCCTCCAGACCCTGGCCATGGCCTGGTGGTCCACGGCCGGGTTCCAGTCACCGTCGTAGAGCACCAGGCGGGAAGCGGCGGGCAGTGACAGACCCGTGCCCCCCGCCCGTGAACTCAGCAGCAGCACCGGGGGGCCCCCTAGGCGGTTGAACGACTCTACCACCGACTGACGGCCGGACATGGGCGTGCTGCCGTCTAACCTGGTGTAGGGGATATTAAAATCACATAAAATATATGTAAACGGAATAAGGACGCTTTTGCAGGTTAAAATCAATATACGTAGATCACACGTCTAGTGATTACATCTGTTCATCGTGTTTATTTCAAAATATTGAGAAAACTGAAAATCAATCAAAGTTTGCAAGCCTTTATAAATGACATTTATTAATAAAAAATAAGTTTTTAGTTCCATATTATAGTATTTATATCTGATGTAAATACAATATTTTGGCATGGAATTTAGCAAAAAGAAGATACAATATCTGTGCTCATAAATGTATTGCCAGGAGAGATTTTAATATGTTTATATCTTTGGGATGGTGGGAGATGCAATATTTGAACCCAAAAAAATATAGGCTATCTAGTGATGAGTCATTCATGAACGAGCCTCACAATTAAGCTAGCTCTTTTTGATGAGCCTTGTTCGTACGACTCCTGCTAAACCATACCACGGCTCAATTGACTGCGTCTGACAGTCCGACATCCAGACTTGGACACATGTAACTACCTAGCATCTTATTTTTCTTGTGGTATGAGGCGGTGTACCGGTACCAGGAGTCGTATGATCATTCATACTCTTATGCTGGGAAGCTGGGAGCCACATCGGAGGAGCCGTATCGGGCAAGCGCAGTATGCTCATTCCTCATACGGTCTCAGATCACATTTCCCGTTCAAGTTAGTCGACTCTTTGAGTCGTATGAAAATATTTACATAACACCCCCTCTTCATAAAATGATAATCTTTGACCAAAATATTTTATCTCTAAGTCATGCAAATACATATGCATAAAAATATAGTAGTCATAAATAAATAAGATCATAATTACCTGGTAAAAATTATGAAATTCTTTGAGCAGACTTCTGCCAAAACATCCAGCATCCTTGTGGAGCAAGACACAATGACTATCTTTTCCTTCTTCTGGAAGATGACTTCTTTTATCAGAGCCTTCACGACGGTCAGCTTCCCTGAGTGTTCCTCCGTCACATTCGTCAGTACCGGCAAGAACTTGTGCAGAGATTCAGCGATGGAAACATTCACACCGTTCACGTCGAGACTTTCATCCGGCTTTTTGATCAGGTGCGGATAGTTGCAAATCTTCTTTAGTAAGACTATCAAGCTAAGCGGTGAGGATGGAGCAAAGTCTTTTTTATTCCACCAATCGTCCGTTGCAGCTGTGTACAACTTTTCTTGCAAGTCCGTTATCTTACAGCAAATCACACACTCCGTCTTGACAGGGAGATAGTCTTTTAACAGGTTTTGAGTACGCCTTAATATAAAACTTGACGTCAGCAGTTGTAAGCGGGCTGCGCTATATTCCCCAGCAATGCTTTCTTCTTTTGTACTCTCTGGTTGTTGTGATATTAAAATCGGGTTTACGAATTCTTCTTTAAAATCATTGTAAGATCCCAAAATTCCGGGGTTGGCTATGTCGATTAAAACAAAGTATTCTTGTAAATCGTTTTGAATCGGCGTTCCGGTTAGAAGCACTCTTTTTTTGCACGTCAAATTCTGTAGGGCCTGAGCTGCTTTTATGTTGGCATTTTTTAATCTGTGGGCTTCGTCGCAAATTATGATATCGAAACACATGGATTCAATTTCGTTGGCGTGTTTAACAAATCTCTCATACGATATTATCATGACGGGAAGGTTTGGGCGGGCTTTGAATTCTCGTGGCTTGTGACTGTTATCGACCACGAATGGTAGCAGTCTCTCTCTGCCGAGCCATTTGAGTATCTCTTTCTCCCAAGTGCCACACAGTGTGCTGGGGGTTATAATAAGTGCCCTTTTGATGACTGTGACTCCGTATGGTCCGTGCTTCAGTAATGTCCTGTAAACATATAAAGGCATTCAACCGAGTACATTTTTATGAACATACCTTTTTCTTAATAAATATTTTTACTTTCAGTTTCAGTGTTGATAAATCGGCATTTATTGAAACATTATTTTTACAGTTTCATCAAATATAACATAATTTGCTACCTACACTAGTTTTAATCTGTTCTGAGGTAGGTAACGATTAAAAAATAATTATTTCATTTTATGTTTTTATTACACAATAGAATATACTATAATGTCCTCCACACTAAGGATGGGTTCTTTCACAGAATTTGAACAATTCATCAAATGTAAAAGTTAATTTTCGAGTTCTGTGAAAATCCTATTCAAGTTCTGTTATTATATCATTATAGGCTAGTTGCTTGACAAAACTGAAATAATAACATAACTTGAAAAAATCTTTCAAAGAACTTATTAATTAATTAAAAACAACCCGTTCTTAGAGTTCACCTCTGTTGTGGAGGATATTTTATAAGAGTAAGTTGGATAATTTTAAGAAGGAAAACTCAAATTAAAAATATTATTGGTGTAAACAAATTAAAATTTTAAATTGTAACACTTATAAACAATTTAAAATATTATGGCAATTTAAGCAAGTTTCGGTCCGTGGCTGAGTTGACGTCGCGTCTGACTCCCACCCAGGCGTTGTGAGTTCAATTACTCGGCATGCTCAGTTGTCCATCACAATATAAACAAAATTTTCCGCTTACTTTATGATAGTAGGAGATTTTCAAATATTGTCAGGTTCCCAATGGGAATTTTTGGCGAGTGATATGCTGAAATAGGCCAAGCCACAAGTGATATGCTGAAATAGCCAAGCCAAGTGCAAGTGTGTCAGCCCCATAAAGGCAAACAGCATCCTTCCCTAAACAGTTTCATCATGGAAATTTATTTACAAAAATGAGTCCTACGTCACAATTATTAATTTAGAGGTAAACCAATTTTGACAACTGTTTTGTGGCCTCCCATAATTGGTAAAATGAACATATATATATATGAAGGACCATTGACCTCTCAGGTACAGATTTGGAAAAATACTGAACATACCCCAATTGGGGATGCCATAGTCTTACTGGCTCCAGACGGGAGCAGTTGGGACTCTTGTGCGGTAATACTGTAAAAAAAAAAAAAAAAACATATAAGATTAGAATGTTAAAGATTTAAGGGTGTATATTTATTTAATTGATATTAATAACTAGCTGTACCCTGCCACGCGTTGCTGTGGTTTAGCCTGTCTGCTGATAGTGAAACAATAGCGCATGTTGCTTTTACGTCCAACAAATGGCGCTATTTAAAAAAAGCATGTTTTTACCTTTCACAGGTTTCATCTGTATAAAAAAAAAACATGCGTATTCGAATGTAACGTTATGTCAAAATTTCAAAGCAATCGGTGAAGAGCTTTTGGAGAGTTAAGATTTAGAACAAACAAACATTTACATTTTTATTTATATAGATTGGCAGCAGGTTGGCCGGCAAAGAACATTATATAAATATTATCCATTTCAAATAAGTAATTTCTTGATATTACCTCAATTTTGTAAACTTACCAAATAAGTGCGATGCACTGCAACGTCTTCCCGAGCCCCATCTCATCGGCCAGAATGGCCCCCGTATACTCACTGGAGTACCCCATTACGCAGCTGTACAGGAACACCAAGCCATCCTGCTGGTGCGGACGCAGGCGCAATGTAAGGAAAGAGTCCACCACCACACTGCAGATTGGACGCTTATTAATGTTGTGCTTCCACTAGAATAGAGGAAATACGACTACACATTTAGGATATTGAGCTTAACACTTTAACAGCCACGCATCTGATAGTATTATTGTCCCAGCGTCTGGACGGTGTAGGCCCTCTGATTGGTCAAATTTAAATTGTCTGTTTCGGGTAACTTGAATATTAAGACACAATTCCATACTAAAATAGGATCGCTTCATAATAATACGAGATTTCTTCATAAGCATCGTTTCTGCTCATATAATTTTTGGATAATATCGAAGAAAATATGTTTTAGAAAGTTCATAATCCATTGGATTAATTACATTACAATGAAAATTCTCCACAGTTACGTGATTATGTTTGACGTTTATAAAAATTCACGCGTTTCTTCAAGATGGCCGACAGAGCGCACCTCTGGCGGTTTAAAAACGAACCAAATGCCTGGCGCGAATATTTAAATATGCAGCTAACAATACTTGACTACTTACCATTAACAAGCGTTTTATAAGAAGATTTCTTCTGGAAGCTTATCACTTTGTAATGGCATTTATCATTATTTTTTATATTTTTTTTTCTTATTAATTATATCTGATTTTATATTGGCATGTTTTCTAATTTCTAAAATTGCAAAATGATTTATTTGCGATGCTTTATATCCTGAGTGAAGTATTTTAAGACCTGAATTTTTATCGAAAGTGTGATCATTATTTAAAAGATTATTTGCAAACTCAGATTCACTATTTCCATTTATAGCCCTGCGATATTCTTTAGTTCTGACTTCAAAGTTTCTATTGGTTCTACCTTTGTAAAAGAAATTACAATCATCTCAATTGAGTTTTTAAACTCCTGTTTTTTTGTTTGAATTTTGCTATCATTATTATTAAGAATATATTTCTTCATTGTTATTAGTGTAAAACGCCAGTTGAATGGTACCAGGATTGTTTATATATATATAATTTTAGAAGTATCGTTATCCACAAACAGAATTCTACGCCATTGTTTATTTCTATCTTTAGAAAGACCGTTTGAAGAGAATGTGTTTAATTTTTTTTATTTAGTATTTCAACTATCAATTTATTAGAATAACCGTTATTAAATGCTATTTGTCTTATGAATATATTGTTTTATGGTTATATGCTATTTGTTTTTTTCAGGTCTTAAAATACTTCACGATAAATAATTTTGAAATTTTTGAAATGAGGAAACATATTAATATAAAAGCAGATATAATTAACAAGAATTTTTTTATAAACTCTCTTTTAAATATTTTCCCACTCAACTGGTCTTTCCCGTCTAACGATATTGTAATTCCTAATTATTATAAACCCAGCCTACTCTTACTCTTCCCCCCTCCTTCCACTTCTTCTTTCTGAATTGCAATCTATATTTAATTTTTGACTTCGGTGTATACACAATAAAATGTAAACATTATATTTATTTATTTATTGGACAATTTGCATAGCGCCGCTTTTGTGAGATATCACCTCAGGGGCGCTATATTGTAATAATCTACCTTTATATATAGATTTTTACTCTCCTGATGAAGGTGTATATATAATCTAGCTTTAAACTTTATTAGATACAGTAACAGTTGTAGGTAAAGAATTACCACCAGTTGGAGTAAAATTAACACCTTTTAATTAAACCGACTGCTAATGTCACCGCACAATTACCCTCCTTTTATTCATAAACACGGGTACAATTAATCAATATGTAATAATCTATTATTTAAGTCAACTTTGTTAAAACTATCTTTAATTGTGACAAACTAAACGATATTGATTCAACTTATAGACATTGACGGTTGTAACACATATTTAAGCACTGCAAGTCTCCTATGAGCTAATTATATTAGGTACGATAACAGTTAATATCAGTTGTAGACATGTAGTCAATAATAGTGTTTCATTTGAAATAATCCATCACAAATACGTAAAATTTCATTTATTCAAACAACTGTCATTCTTATTATGCGTAAATTTAGAATGTTATTATTAATTAACTCCTTCCTGTTCCGTGTTTTAACAATATATATACTCACCCTCTCTCTGTGAATGTTCTAATATCTATCTATTAAATGTAACTGTTGTTAATATCACTTAAAATGGGCGAACCCCAAGCAAGAGCCGCCCGCAGGGCCTAGCAGAAAAAAACCCGCGGAGCGGGTTTTTAACTGCTAGTTTTCATTACTGTGACATTTTATCAGCCGTTCATGGGCCTCACTCGTGACTTTCTTTTCCTAGAAGATGTTGAACACGGGTATCACTCGTGATCGAGTTTCTTACTGTTCTCTTTTCTCTTTGTTTGACTAACCAACTAACTACTAACCACTAACCCATTTCAAGGATCAAGGTTAATCCGTCATGCCTGAAATACCTTCGGGATAAAAACCCCATTCTGTCAACTTTGTGTTACCTAGCTCCTACAACTTGGGTAATTTAAAGCTGGAGTAAAAGAGAGGTTTCTGTGGAGTAAATGGTACCTGGCCGCGAAAAAAAACTTATTCTGTTGTAAACATCTTTACGCTAAGTAATCACCGACACAATACCTTTGAAGTAAAAAAACTCCGCACGACCCGTGCTGACACCCACCTTCAGCGGGCCGCGGTAAAATTTTCAGACATTGACCGGTCGGCGGTGACAAAAAGGTTTGAGAGCACTGATTTAAAGGATCAGGGTTAATCCGTCACGCCTGAAATATCTTCAGGATAAAAACCCCATTCTGTCAACTTTGTGTTACCTAGCTCCTACAACTTGGGTCATTTAAAGGATCAGGGTTAATCCGTCACGCCTGAAATACCCTCAGGATAAAAACCCCATTCTGTCAACTTTGTGTTACCTAGCTCCTACACCTTGGGTCATTTAAAGGATCAGGGTTAATCCGTCACGCCTGAAATACCTTCAGGATAAAAACCCCATTCTGTGCATTGCCTTTACTATGTGATATGTTCACTTTTTGATATTTTTCAAAGATAGTGACACCAGGATTTATTTTTGGGAGCTTTGTATTTGGATTCAAAGGAGTCAAAGGGTAAATCAAGTAGATAATTATGATAATGAAAATCACTTTTATTTTACTTAGTGCTTTTATGAAAAGAAAAACTAATAATAACCTCAAACGTTTAGAAGGATGGAATGTAAAAATATCATTCTAAATCCTCCGGATCGCTTTCATTGAATATCTGTAACAAAAAAATTGGAATTTAACTAAAATCTTTGTAAAAGTAGAAGAATTCAATTTTTTTTCATTATCTCATTTATAGGCCCTGAGGAAAATAATTTCCCTCAGGGCCTATATCATCTTCGGGGATGCTGTGTGGAGGGGCTTTTTAAGGAGGGGAAGGAGTGAACATGGGTCATGAAGACACCCATGCCGAGACATTCCACAGCCGAGCTGCAGAACTCAAGAACGATTCCTAGAAACAATCTATTCTCATGTGACAAATGTAAACCGGTCAGTGGTTGAGTGGGCATAGCGCTTGGGTCTCACCCGAGCGTCGCGTGTTCGATTCCTCGGCTGGCTAAGTCCTCCATCACAACACAAGCAACATTTTCGGCTTTCTGTGGTGGTAGTAGGAGATTTTCAAACATTGTTGGGTTATTCGTAACCCGGGAATGTTTGTCTTTCTTTTTAAAAAAAAAAAAAAAAAAACCATTTTCAATTGTTGGGCGCGCATTTCGGCATGTTTCCCGACTATGCACCTTGCAATAAAATACCGGTAGAACAAGGACAGCATTACAACCTGACTCCTGTGCTCTAAAGATTGTAATCTGTTTGTTAATGTTAATCTTGGCAAGGGGGCCTTTTATTTTATTTCAATCAGGTTTAAATCTCACAAAAAGCCTTCACAGCTAGAAATTGCAGGAATTTGCATACACGCTCAACTTTATAAAATTATGTTAGTTTTGCCCGGAACAAATGCTATTGTGTTCTTGCAGGGAAAATTTTGATTTAGCAGCAGTTGTCGACCCCCTAATTAACCCTTCAGGCTAATGTCTCATAAAAATCATTCTATCTCCCTTACTGACATGGTGAGAAATATGATCTAAACGGTGTTAGAAAGAGAAAATATCACTCTTTATATTCAAATCTAGAAGTTAATTATAGAACAATTTAAAAGCGCACTTTTATGTAACCAAAGGTTCCGAACACAATTTGAAAAAAATTATGAAACTTTGTGAATTTTTTACTAATTATTTTTATATGAAATGACATAAAGTGGGGTGACATTAAGTTATTTATTTGGATTTTATTGCAAAGCGGAAATACTCTGACCTTTGTCAAAATATGGCTGAGGCCTGCGGAGTAGGTCATGGAAAAGTCAAGCGGCTGCTATATTTATTAAAGACAAGATGCTTGATTTCACTTCTGCTAACTGACTTATTAAAATGCAAGAATACTTTTGATATTTATTATAATTACCTGATGAGAACTGGATGGTGGTGGCAGAGTGAGAGGCTGGACCCTCTTCATGTCCAGGGGTTTGCAGATGCTGGAGAAGTCAGAGGAAACTGTGCTGGTGAGGTTCTTTTTCTTGATCTTGGTAGGGCGGTAAACTGGTTCAGGAGCCTCGCTCGGTCTCTTAGTGACCTCACGACATTCAGCGGAGGAGCATGATTCTATTATTTCTACTGACTTGGAGCCAATTCTGAAAAGATTTTTTAACAATTATTATTAACCCCACACCGGATGGTGTATGGAGGATTGAAAAGGAGTGGACTTGGGACCTGAACAAAATATTGTAGGAGGGAAAAAACGTATAAGTCCCACCAGAGGCAAGTTGTCGAATACAAGAATGAATTGTAAAAACAAAATGATGCAACAAACGTTAACAGTGTACAAATTTTGGGGATAACAAATTAACCTAAATCATAAGCAAATAAAGATGGCAGATTGAGGGAGTTAGTAACTGACCGTTGAGAAATACAAATACATAATGCTCTAAACTACACACTTCATTTGCCCAGCACCATTATACCCACCAAGGAAAACATTTCTTTAATAAATTACCACAAGAAATTAGAAGCATTAATGATAAAAAAACAAATATTGAACTATGAAAAAAAAATTTTAGGGAAATCTTTAGCAAAAAAACTGATTCCCCTAGTTTCACTTGAAAATCTCACAAATCATTCTACTATACTCTACTTATCCTCCATAATATATTTTTTTCTTCCTTCCAAATACAATAATTTGTATGGATTTTAATTTTGTAATTCTTTTTACTTTGTAACCTAGTTATATTATTTTTTCGCAAATGTACACTCCTTTTCCATCCACAAGCAAATGCTTTTAATGGAAGTGTAGTATAAATTAAAACAGTATGACTTGTAAACATTGTATATTGATTGTAAAAAATACAAATATTAAACAAATAAAAATAATTAATTATTATTTGGTGGTTTGGCGAAGAGGTTGAGATGCTTTTTGAGTATTTGCTAGGACATCTATAAAAGACGCCAGGTATATCCGCCATGCATTTTTGTCAAGAGATTGTTATAAGAAGAATATACAAGTGGGAAAAATACTAAATTTTATTATTATTTAATAATTTTTATTGTAATAACTTTTGAAGGTTATACTATCAATGTAATATATCATTGAAGAAAAAGATAATACGACAAATCTAAATTAATAATAATAATAATTAGGTTCCGGTGGCTGAGTAGTTATGGGTAAGACAGAGATCCTGGGGTCCGATTCCTAGTTGAGACTGCAAAAGTTTTATTTTTCTGTCTTGTTCTGTTTCATGTTTCCTTTAGATTTATTAATACTACCTATCTTGTTTTACAATAATTATTTTTTAAATCAAAAGGCACAGAAAGTACCCATTTAATATGTGCTATTTAATTTTTTTAATTATAAAATATAGGTCTTTAAGGAATTCCATTTATCATGATTTGGAGGCAAATTTGGCAATTATTTTGATTACAAACTAATTATTCGGTTTGGTTGGAGATTTTGCCCTCAAATCCAAATTTAAGTTTTTTTATAAAAAAAGGTAGCATAGCCGTGATATATATTATAAGTTACTGAAATATTTTAAACTTACATTAAAATTTGCCCAACTTCAATTTCTAGTGGTTTCAAAAGACTTTTCATTCCCAATACTGTTCCATCATCACCACGCAACGTTGCTGACTTCTCAGAAACTTCCAGAAAACCATCGCCATCCCATGTTTTATGTTTCTTTGTAGAAGGCTTGCCCCATACAACCTTAAATTGTGAAGAATTGATTGTATGAAGTAGATTATTTGCAGCACTTTGATCTTGTAAAACATTACATTGAATTGGTGCACTTTCTTGTTTCTTCCCCTTTGGTGGTTTGTTGCTGAACAGTGAAAATATCGGCTGTTCATTCTCATTGGGTTTCTTGACATCCGGTTGGCATTCACTTGCAGAGCATGTTTCTATTATTTCTACAACTTTAGAGCCGATTCTGAAAAATGGTTCAATTAATCAAGTTTTTTATAAAATTTTGAAAAATAAATATATACCTATTTATACATGATAGGTATAGCAAACTAGATATTATGCAGTGGCGGTCCCTAACTTTTCAGTGAGCTTGAGTACTAAGATTAAAAATTGACTGGACATTGAAAAATCATCATACAAAATATATATATATATATTTTTTTTTTCGGTTACAACATCAATAATGTCATATTTTTTAATCTCACTAATCTAGCTCACGAAAAGTCTAAAAAACCGCCCCTGCTATTATGCTATTTTTGTAGTGTGTAAAAACTTACGAAAGAATTTGACCAATATCGACAACAAGCGGTTTCAAAAGACTTTTTGTTCCTAAAACGGATCCATCTTTGTCTCGCAACGTTGTTGTTTTCTCAGATAATTCCAAAAAGCCGTCACCATCCCAAGTCTTATGTTTTTTGGTCGAAGGCTTTCCCCAAACAACTTTAAAATGTGATAATTTTTTTGATTGTGACAAAATTAAAGCATTGTTAGAAATGGTGTGCTCATTTACAACATTATTTTCGTGAAATGTGTTTTCTCTTTGTTGATTTGATGGTCTTTCGATGGTTGTTGGAACAGTATCAATAGTAACAGAATCACTGAAAGTTTCACTTTCGTCATTATCAAGAAGAGAAAGAACACTTTTAATACTACGCACATAATTAGAGTTAGGAACTATACCATTTCCACTGTTTCGAGATTGAGAAGGAGCTGATGATTTTCTCATAATTAAATTTTTAAGAAGAATGGTATTAGTTATTAGTTTGGAACCGCGTATTTATTAATTGAGGTTAAAAATGTGTTGATATTGACAATAGTTGACGTTTGTTTGAAATTATTTATCGTGTGGCGGGAATAAATTGTTCAGTTGTTTATTTCCACAGGGGGTAGGTACTATTCCATCCCATAGTACCTACCCCCTGTGGAAATAAACAACTGAACAATTTATTCCCGCCACACGATAAATAATTTCAAACAAACGTCAACTATTGTCAAAAGGGTATGTTACACCTCACAAGTCTCCCCCTCGTTTGTAAAGTGAAAATACAGGAGAAACATATCGCCACCCGGTTGGACAGCGTTGTGAGGCGGGATAGGGTAGGGGCTGTTAGAAGTGATTTATTTCATGCATGTAGAGGCTCAATTTATATGAAGGAAGAAAAAAGGGTATTTTATATAATCACCTGGAAAAAAGATTCACGTAACCGGTAGCTCGTTCCACATACGAGTCGACTTACACAAAACAGATATTAACTGTGGACAGGTGTTCTGCTCGTGTCTTTCCAGTTTAATGAACATACACCGGTGCACACTGGCGAAGTTATAATGTTACACTTGAATAAAGGTAGCCAAGTAGCCATGCTTTCCTGATGGTCAATAATATTACAAAAAATTGTCGATAATAATATTACAAAATAATCATTATATTTAAAAAAATGAAATGCTCGGATCAGGTTTATTTATGGCTCGGATCAATGGTGCTCGGGGTCGGTGTCGCCAGTGTGGTAGTGTCGCCAAGTGTCGCCTGATCGGCGCCGGTGATGTTGATGGAAATGTTTTGATCTATGGTCGCGTCTTATTATTTGTGATATGTTTGTGATTACGTTTTTCCTGATAAGCTATGGATTCATGAAATAAACGCCGTACTGAAATGTGATAAATTTCGGAAAATCTTTTATTTCTTTGTGAGTATTCCTGTTTTACAATGTTATAATCCCATGGTTCAATAAACTTCTAGCGGTTCTTACGTGGAAAAGTCGCGGCTTTTTTCATTAACTAATTTCGATTCTCTTTTTTGACATCTAGCTCGCTTCTTTTTGTTTGTACGGCAGGAATTAAGTTTATCCTACAATCATTACATTATTATGCATTCAATAATGAATCTCATTTGTTATTCCAGGACATTCGAGTGTTGAAGGTATTTTTATACAATGGATAAAACAGTGAACACAATAGGTGTTGAAAATGTTGAGATAGATAGTGGCACCGCTAATAATATGACCAAATGCACCAAGGACTCATCTGATTTGCTAATTGTAGCCTCGGACACGCAGCCTCCTTTCGAAAAGAATGGTACTGAAGATTCTCAAGGACATTTGTCAGGACTTGTTGACAAGACTATCGTGGACTGTTCTTCTGTGCTTTCAAATAAATCTCCAGCATCCAGTGAGAATATGGAGGATGTTGGCAGTAATCCACAGCTACAAGACCTTACAGCAGAGGTGTCTTTTGTAAAGTCTACCGATGGCAAAGAGAGCCCGATTATTTTTGTAGAGGAAACAACAGAGGCAGAAAATATTGAAGATAAAAATATAAGTGGCAGCGAGCCTAAAACCACTGAGCTCACCATTGTCAAATCTGCAGTCGAACCCGGTTCTGCAAGTGCTACCGATGCAACTGTGGTAACAGATGACAAGATGGAAAACATAGAGTCAGAGCTCTCCATCCTCACTGGAGATTCTTCCCCGTCTCACCCACCCATTCACGAGGCTTCCCTGAACAATGGACAGGAGAAGATCTCGCCAGTGGAGAATGAGAGCATCATCACTGAGCTATCTGTAATACATGGGGAGGAAACTGAGAATACAGCCCACAATGGAGGCAATATTAACCATTTCCCATTCCGACTCACTACTGATGATATTCAGAAGTCATATGACAAGAATAACTCTGTGCAGTCCCAGGAGAATTCCTTGGTAGACACCCTCCTGACATTTATCGATGGAAAAGGTAAAATTGATACCTCTCAAGACACAGCTGTTATGGATAATTTGGATCTCCTCGCCATTTTGGAAGGTGGTGGTGACTCTCCTTCTCCCCTCAAGGAAGAGAACAATCCTCTTCGCAGAGACATACCTCCCAAAAAATATAGAAAGTCCCTGGTGACCATGGATCCGGTTTTAGAGAAAACCTTGGCCCTGAAACAACTAAAGGAACTCCCAACGAGGAAAAAGTTGAAAGATAAAAAAAGGATTGTCGATGTAAAAATCCCCAAAGTATTTAAAGGACCCACCCTAATGGGCAGACAGAGGACTGCCAACAAGAGCGTTGCCTCGGAAGAGTCTTCTGACAAGACGTCACCGGTACCTCCTGTCCCCGTCATCAGGATGGATGTTCCTGTAAAGACTTACAGCAAGAAGAATGCCTCCAATGATATATCTAATCTCATCAATGACTGGAGTGATGACGATGTCAATAAGGAAACACCCGACCAGACTGTGTCTGAATTCCCCACTAAGGAATCCACTCCCACAGACAATATCTCCCTTCCAAAGGAAAGTGCTGTTAAAACTTCCAAGACCCAGGATGTGCCCAAGTCAGATGGTTTTGTGGAACCCACACCCAAAAGAGTGTCACGAGTCATCAAGAAAAAAGTCATCTATGATCCAGACAATCCTGATTCCTATAAATTTGCCAGCAGTATTATCAGAAAAGACATACCCGACAAGAAGAGTGAAGGGGAGCAGGATGAGAATGCTAAAGTTAATGATCGTGTACAAAAAACAAACTTTACCAAAACCAAACCAACAGTTTCTAAATTGATGTCAGTGGGGATACAGGAGATGCTAGTCAAAGTTCCCAAAAGAGCGTCCGTATCGCCCGTCAATAAGAAAAAGGTTTTAAACACCTCATTGTCAAAAAAGAAAAAATTAACAGAGGTTGACCGATTACTGATGGACGAAGGGGCCGTCAATATGATGTACCAATTAGAGAGGAGTAATAATGCATCTGATGTACCTGAATTAGCCTTAAAACCCAACAAGAAGTCTTTAATATCCCTCTCCAAAGAAAGAAAAGCATTAGTGTCCAAAGCGAAAATTATCAAGCAATCTGTCATGAGTCAAAGTAATGACGATTCCAGTATTAAGCTAATGAGAGTCAGGAAGGAGACCAAAACGTCAACCTCCTTGGAAGTTGCTGCAGCCAAAGTAGCTGGACTACGAAGTAGCATGCAGTCGCCATCTCTCAGTGAAATGTCGGCCACAGGGAATGAATCAAAAATCATTCGTAGACATTCCTCTTCGTCCTTTTCCAGCGGAGGCCTCTCTCCGAGACCGCAATCTCCCGTCCTAGAGCGCAGGGGTAGAAAAAATAGTTCAAACGTTTCTCTTGACCAATCCCATTTGGAGAATGACTCTGGTATTCAGAGCTCCACTCCGTTGGCTCCTGGAGAAGTTCGCAAATCTAAGGGTTTGCTCCTACACAGTTCAGTGAAAAGGAAACGAAAATCTCTGGAGAATATAAGAGCATCTGTGAGACAGAAAAAGGTCAAGAGTGTCAAGAAGCTGGATAATGGGAACAGAGTTATTTCCTCACCGGGTACTGGGCTCGGGAAACTGAGTAGCTTCACCCAACTTACCATCGACATCTCGGACAACATAGCTCACATTGTTGTGAAACCCACCGGGAACTCGGAAGAACTGTATGATCTTCAGGTATGTCACCAAACTATTATTTTTTTAAATACATTCAACCACATAATGTCTTTCAGGCGATGTTATAGATGCTTTCATTAAATACTGCGAGTAGAACACATCTACGCCTTTGAAATAACTGCATTGTCTGGTAAGACGGTACAATTTACAAAAACATCATATTGGAAAAAACAAGTAACTTATTACGAAAATAATGTCAGCCGATTGGAATTTTCCCAAAGGAGTTATCGAGTATCAGGCTTATAAAAAATGGTTTGAAGTGCAAAATCTCTTACTTATGAACCTGGATTTTCGGATATGGTTTTATTGAATAATGTGGCAAATTAAATTCTTTAGATAATGATCGTAAAATATTTGTGCCTGAACACACAGAATAAAATAAAACCTGCACGCAGGCAATTTTTTTTTGGAGGTACTAAAACAGGTGGCACCCAACAAATTTTCAACTACGAATTTTATACTTATGCCATCTGCGTTAGTCCTGAGAGCTTGTCGTTTAGTGTCCACCCGAATTTCAAGGCGAATGGACGTGTCCTACACTTCATGTTGCTTCGTCCGGTGAAAATAACATTGAAGATAATATTAGAGATTTTTTAATGAAAAATTGAAGCAGAACAAGGTACGGTCCCATCTAGGACTTGAACCCAGGACATTGGCCTTGCCGGGCCCCGCTGCTCTACCAGCTGAGCTAATGGGACCCTGTTTCCTTCGGTCATATTTAACTGTATCATACTTCGAATTAGAACTGGGTCCACTTACTTGGCCCGATTCCGAATGGGTAGAGGACTGGTGCTTCGCCTTAATAATACAAATTGGTAGATACTTATTTTTTCAACAAACAATACAATAATTTCATTGTTCTTGTGTAACCTCTTAACTTGTTAACCTACTGATAGTATCTTTGTCCCCCGAGTTCATAGTACTCGGGTAGATCAATGTACAAAATAACACCCTGTGTTGTTAAACTTGTAGATAGTGGAGTTGACTGTAACAAATGTGTTGCTTTCTGTAATGAATGCTAATTTCCGACTGAATATCATTTGCAATCATTCTGTGTTCCTACAGTGAAATTTCACGTGATTTATAATGTTTATTAATTATATATCTAAAAACTTGTTCTACTATATGAGTTGTTTGGTATCAAAACTGGTCAGATCCAAAATTTAAAAAAAATAAACTAAGTATTGAACTGTGTTCATTATTAACAAAAGAACAGTTCTTATTTTTCAAAAGCAGTCATATCCGCATATTTTGTAAGAGAAACCGGTTTAAAAAGCGGCTGTGGTATGAAAAATAGTCAAATCCAGCACTTGTTTTGGTGTTTCCTGAAAATTCACCTAAAGTGGAGTTGACCAGTTTTGATACCAATGGTCACATATACATTTATGGTGTTTAAACATAATATTGTCAAAAAATAAATAAATCACATGAATATTTTCAGGTTCTGTCGGAGCTGACGGAGGCGGTGCGAGTGTCTAACTCAGCTGGGGCCGTGCTGCTGACGTCTGGAGACGGAGCCCTATGCGGGGGTCTCGACCTGCGCTGCCTCCTGCAGCCCACAGAGGAGCAGCAAAGGGCCAGCGCTGACCAGCTCGTTGACACCTTTAGGTATGATTCAATTGGGATGTGCAATTTTTTTTTCCAATTATGAAAAATTGATAGTTTTTTTTTACGTTAACTCCACAGGAGTGCGCTAGAAAAATAATTTCCCTCAGGGCTTATGTCGTATTTGGGAATGCTGTGTGGAGGGTCACAATCAAAGAACCAAATCTAATCTATTATTTTATCGTGTTGTGTTTTATCCGGTTACCATCATACCACTCTATGCTACTATATGTGCCTCTGGTACAATGGCATCCATTGCCCTGGTTTTCTCAAAACCTGAATACTGTGCTTCAGTATGGGTTAGAACAGTTACACTTCCATGGTCGAAGTTCACCTTAATGCCATAATGAGAACCACCAGCAGGTCTTTAAAATCTACTTCTCTCTTGGCTCCCCCTACTTGCGAGCAAAACCCTGCAAAATATCAGGTGAGAGATTGCAACACTGAGAGAATACAAGAATGCGCTGCAAATAAGCAGAATTCCTTTACGCAGTGATGTCGTTTCTCACCCTTCATGCGGCCGGAAGACCTGATAACCCTTCAGGATGTAAGAAGATACGCTCCTCTGATTACCTCTCACTCTAGAATATAGGTGTAAACTGAGTGGCAATCGGCCGACATGGGAAACGCTCATCTCGATCACGACCCCACTGAGAGACAACCTGGGTTCTCACTGCCTCGTAAACTGTTAACGTTCCCTCCATTAGTAGGATAATTGTGTTCCCATAGCCGCTGTGTCCACGTGATGCATAGGTGGGACCTTAAAGAGACTGCAATGTGTGAATGCGGTGTGGTGCAGACCACCAAACATGTGTCAGAGAATGCTCGCTCAATTCATTTCCTGGCAAGATTGATATAGTCTGCAGGGTGGTCCTAGAATGGCTCGCAGACCTAGATGTCCCCCCCACACCATATGAAAGAAGAATATACAAGAGGGTACCTAAAGAAACCAAACTGATGTTACTGGGGCTCAGATTTTGTAGTACCAGGTTCTGCCGGTAACAGTGTACAGCTACCCAGCTCCCCAGTCGATATGCTGAGCATTGGGCTGAAGAAATCGTCCTTTCGGCTGTGCTTGTGTGTGCTGTTGTTTGGTGTGCTCGTCGCACAACAGCGCACAGCTGTGAATTTTTGAAAACTGAAACAGAAATTATTGAAGTGTTAAAAACAGCCTACAAGGATGATGCCATGGGGAAAACTAAAATTTGACAACAACTAATGTTAGTGGTTCTCAAATGGAGAACAAACTCTGAATAGACGACTCCTCTCACATCGAAAAAACAAATCAACATTGTTGTGCTGTTCTTCCATTGAATTGATTGTTGCTTTGTTTCAGGATCTTATCCATAGCACTATGATCATATATATCAGCCTTGGTAAAAAAACACAAAACAAGTGTCACCAAAAATTTCACACCAGCTATAAGGACGCATTTTCCAGCACAGCGCTTGGCATACTGACTGGGGAAAGGTAGCTGCACACAGTAGTTGCCCGGTTCGTTTGGAATTTATTCATCCTCTTGTAGGTGTAATAATATAGTGTGTTATTGTAATTCCCCAGTGAGCTGATGGTTTCCCTGTGTGAATGCCGTGCGGCCGTGGTGTGCGGCGTGGGGGGGGCGTGTACGGGACCCGGCGTGGCGCTGCTGACTCTGTGCGACCTGGCGCTGGCTTCCGACCGGGCCACCTTCTGCGTGGCGCCCCGGCCACGCCGCGCCCTGCCCCCCGAAGGGGCTTCCCTGCTCGCGCGCCCCCACGCTCTCCCCCCGCAAGTTGTAAGTTCTAACAATTATGTTCATTAACAGGTAGTAACTGTTATATTTTGCCTTTGTTAGAAGTCAACTTGCGTACAATTCTCCCATCTAGAACCCATATTACAATATTCATGAATGTACAAGCTATTGGAAGAATACAAAATAAATTCTTACGCTTTCTAAATTTTAACATAAGTATTACAGCAATTTTGTTGAACTACAAAACTCTTTTAAATGATATGAATATGCAAGGCGAAATAGGTAGACTTGACCTGAAATTTGGCATATTTGAGGCCAGTTTTAGACGTGTGGACACTTTTCTAGAAAAAAACACAAATTGATTTTGAAAGATTGTTATTTTATCTAGTAAAGTAAGATGTTAAATTTTGAAAAATAATATTATTTCCATATCATAATAAAGTGTTACCGTTGGACGTTGCGCAGATTTGTTGCATTTTCAAAGGTGAATTTGTATTATACAGCAAATATTTCAAATCATAAAATAATACAATATAAACAATCAATAAATTATCTATTATATGTATGTATAAGAATTTTGTTTTTATTTAAAATAAAATTACTAATAAATAAATCCGAACACGCGTTTTGTGACGAAAATCCCTCAATTTGACTATTTATTTATGGTCCTACAAATTGGTATAGTTCAGATTTTTTTAGAAAAATAATTTACCAAGACATTATTGAAACATTAGAAATAATTTATGACCAAAAAATATATATCCTTAAAGTGTATAGTAGTAATTAATTTCGATTCACGTTTGTGCATTTTTATTAACTCGGCACAAGACAAAACATTGTCATTATCCGCCGCGACCGGGCGGCAAGCGGACGTGTATTCCACGCCGGTTTAGTTAATAACATTTTAAATAAATTCCTCGCTTAAAAATGGGGAGGAAAATACCCTTGGAACAAAAGTTTTATTAGAAAACACAAATTACGACATCAAAAACGTACGTGGGAGATATATTGTCAAAAAAAAACTAAGTTCAGTGATATTTAATTATCCGTGTACATTACTTACTTATACGCTACAGGGTCGTTCGAAAGAATCAGTCAGAATAAGCACATATTTTTTATAACATTTGGTGATAATTTTGAATATGAATTAGCATCAACTTCCACTTATCATATTATCTGATCTAACCAACTGTCTCTCTCCCATAGGCCCGAGAGTTGGTGATGTGCGGCCGCAAGCTGACGGCCTCAGAAGCCCTGCAGCGGGGGCTGGTGGCCCGCACCCTCTGGCCTGACAGGTTTCTGGAGGAAATTCGCTCTATAGCCGCCGACCTGGCCCAGCATCCCTCACAGGTAACATATCTTAACCATTTCACTCTTTATCATATTAATTAGATTTTTACATTCATTACCAAGACATGATTCCTTGCAACTATAACGCAGTGTGAGGGGATCAAGGTTCTCCCAGCTAAAACTCTGCAGAAAATGGTATTACGCCATGTTCGAGACTACCCGGCCTTAAAGGAACACTTTGCTGCTTGTACTCTTAATTAAAACAAAAAGTATAATAATACTATCATTCCTTTCTTGCAGAGCTTCGGCATCATAAAGAGCGTCCTCCGTCGTGGGGAGGTGTCTTCAATATCGGCCGCCCTTCATCACGAGAGCCGTCAGCTAGTGGACCTGTGGAGCTCCCCCGTGGGGCAGGACGCCATACGCGAGACGCACGCGCACCTCTGACATCACCTGACCACACCAATTGATGACTCCAAACGGCCACAGAATGAAGACGCCAAACAGTTACAGAATGAAGACACCAAACAATTGCAGAGCGATAACACTGAACAGTTACTGAATTCTGATATCAAACATCCACGGAAGGTAGATTTCATTCGGCCATAGAGTGAAAATATCAAACAGATTAAACAGATTGAAGACACCAAACAGTTACAGGATGATCAAACCGAACATTATGATATCAAACGGCCACGGAAGGTCTTATTCGGCCATAGAGTGATAATACCAAACAGCCAAATGGCCAAAGATGTTGGCATATAAAACGTCTTTCGAAGCTACAGACGTGTGTCACCTAACGAAAGGTGACGCAGATATTAAAACGACTAGTAAAAAAATCTGATTTAATTCATGTATAGATACAAAGTTTGTAATGAAATAAGTTACTTATAAGTTCAGTTAACGTATCGGAATTTTACTAAATATTATTATGTATTGCTTTTTGGACATTTATATTACGGGAGAACCCCGATAATTCGAAAAAACTGTAATTCGAAATTTTCGCCAAAAAAATATGCCCAGAAATTTTTTTTCACACAAGATGGTTTTTTAATTCGAAATTTATTTTTGTCCGCACACAATTATTTGTTCATGCAATTCGAAAACATTTGATTTTTGCGAAAAGAAATCATAAAATTTCGTAAATCTGAATCTGAAAGACAGCCGTGGCGGTAAAATCCCGAAAAATGTATTTTACGTAGTTATACATCGTCCTAATTAGTATTATTATTTTCTGTGTCTTTTTCCATAAAATTTCGAATGACGTGGGAATTTGTTAATTCAAAATTAGATTTTTGATATCCTGTGGGTTTCGCATTAACGAGGTTTTACTGTATTAGTAATATATTTTTTTTAAATTACGTTTTGAGTTGTGAAAAATTTATCTGTCAAAAAATACCTAATTATGAATAGGAAAGTCCATGTGCGTTGTTCTGTTAAATAACATTATTGTTATTCAGATTCATAACAGACATATTCTTTGATATAATATTGTAATATAATGTCATCTTTAGAATAATAACTATGAACTTGCATTCGTGTAGAAAACACTTGATGAGACTTCCTCATGGTTGAATTTTTAAATTTATTTTGAAAATTCAACGGATTATCTTTGCGACAGAACATTACATTCTTCAATAAGTGATTATTTTTATATGAAGCATTGCTAGTAACCTAAAATTTGTTATATTTCATGAATCTCTAAAATCAATTCAGGTAATAATAATCTTGTATACATAGGATAACATGCACAGATTTAGTCTGTTCTTGATATGTACATCTGAGCAAAAAGGTTCAAACTACCTTCTATGTCGGGTGTATACACATATACAGGTGTATCAATGCTGTGAGAATGGTGTATATCACCTGGCACAAGCGTACTGGCATTAGGTTCTGTCAGTGGTGAAAGTCATGTGAATATCAAATGCCATCTACATTTTTTACTCGGAATAAGCTCAGAGATCTATGTATTACCTGCCATTCTGTCTACCTCACGTTTTCTCATCCTTTGTACTTTCACGCCCTTTTCCATGAATCAGGGTTGGTATCATAACTCCAATATGGACAGATAAATACACATCTTGAGTCACCTCATCGTGTCAACTTGACGTCAATTTCTTTAGAAGGGATCATTTTCTTTAGAAGAAGAATCTCGTGTTTTCTGCATTTGTGTATAATTTGTAAAATAACACCTCTTTACAGGTAAAACACAATAAGCGACCGCGACCGAGGCGATCATAGTGACTTATTGGCTTTTACGGTTTAACCTGAAACCTGTTTTTATCATAATTCCTGTTTGCAAACAAAACTTGTTAGGTTGTTAGGCGATATGTTATCCAGGTTTACAAGTAAACAAACAATATGTGACGGCGATCATAATAGACGACTTATTGGGTTTTTTTTGCTGTTTACCCTGAAACCTGTTTATCATGACGCCTGTTTACATTTAAAACCCACCAAGTCATTATGACCAGTTGGAGTGACTTGTTAGATGTTATACAGGTTTACAACCCAAAAAGTGACTAAGGCGGTCATACTGAATTCTCCGGTTTTACTTGTAAACAGGCGATAATATCTTTGATGGGCGGACATAACAGTATAACTGCATTTTTGACCATTTAACGATTTATATGAGAAAATGTGTCTTGTGTATGCCGGCATCAATGGTATTAACAGTATAGTTACACCAGTACTCAAAACATAAATAAACAACTTTGTGCCTATTAAACTAACTTAAAATACTTGAGATAATTAGGTTCATAATAATGTTTTTTTGCTCTCCTGAAAAGTTACACTTTTGCAGTTATACTCTTATGTCCGCCCATCAAAGATATAATATCAACACATCTGGGGGCCTACTCTGTACCTTTCAGGTTAACAAACCAGTAAGTTCGGGGTTTAACCTTTCCTTGCCGGTGCTGTCAATTGAGTGGACATCGTCTCAAATTTTAGGTATTCCTCCGCAATACATTTATGTATTGCATTAATTACAATATATAAATATTTACCGAGTGTACAGCACCGGAGGACGAGGAATTTTTTAACACCGTAAGGGAAGGGTTAATACGGGTTTGTCACGTCGCTAAACCGGCGGCAGGATAATTTCAAAAGATACAGAGTAGGCCCCCTGTGTTCTCGGTAAAGCCGTCTATAATGTACATTTGTTTTTACCCACCGTATTATTATTATATCGAGTCAGGATATTTGTGAAGTTTTGTATTTCTGTAATGAGTAAGATAAGAAGTTTATTTTTAAATTAGGCGTTTTATGGAGTTAATGTTTCGTCACAAACCTTCAAAATCTTTAGATCTTGTTCCAAAGTTGTGTCTTAAGAAATTCTAATTATTTCGTATAGTAATAATTAATAATTATAAATAATCGTTATTTCTCCTCGGTTATTATTCCCAATCAAAAAGTATATTTTTGTATCAAACTGGGAGACATTTAAGTGACAATTTTGTGTGATACATACAAGATATTCTAGTTATGTATTATATCTCCTGTGTGATGAATATATTTTATCTGATTGAATGAATGTATTATGTTATAGTATATTATATTGTTTAGAATGTGTTTATTACATTGTTTTTATCGAATTATTATTGTTCCGATTAAAAAATAAATTAGAACATTTTTACAGAGGGTACAATATTAAATTTTATTATTTAGTTTGGAGTTCATAAATTTATTTTCTTACAGTCGGATGTGTATCAAAATGAAGCACATTTTTTTTTATTTAAAGAAATGAATATTCGAGAGTTAGTATGGAAAAATGATTCCATTTAGAATATTATTGTTTGATTCCATATTTTATAAAACAGTACTAAAAGAGAGAATTTTTATACATAGCATTTGGTAAAAAAAAAATATATATTTATATTATTTACAAATTTTTACATTTGAATTCGTTAGACCTATTGTAGAACCAAAATAATTTTGATTTATTTTACATACTTATACTTTTAACTTCTTGATTGCCGAGACAAAAGTTTTGGTTTTGCTTGATTCTATTTTCTAAACAACTTACTTGTTTTTTTTGTAAATTGTACTGTCTTACTAGATAATGTAATAATACTAATATAATAATTATAATCCATGGAATGTTGGCACACAAGAGGTTAAAACATCATTTCATTATCATTATTTCTGACTATTGTAAATTTGCTGAGTGAATTTTCCAGTCTGTGAAATATTACAATCATAATAATTTGCACATATATATGTTTTTATAAAAGTAAAACAGGTCTCAAAAAATGAGTTCTGGCATTGTTAAATTTGCATACTTTTTTATGTTTGGTAGTTGAGACAACCATTTTAATCTTTTAACGCAATTTCCACCATAAGCTTTGGAATAATATTAACTGTCAAAAAACAAACAGGATGCCGTATTGTTTCTTCCTTATTTAAAAATAGGTAGTAAACTGGGGCTATGCCGTAGGGCAGGTAGTAAAACTAGTTTTTTTAACCACTCGAGTGATATGAATTAAAGCGAATTTATTTTTAACCTCATGCAAGTCTCATGTTTCTCTCATTGAATGTTCTAGATAATGTTTTGTAGGCGCCATTTAAAATTATTATCTAAAAATTGCACTTTTTAAATGTCTCTGGCTATAAGCATTTCTAATAGACCATAGAGAATATACAGAAATGGTAATATTCAATATTTTCCCAAATAATTACAAGAACATAATATGGTAGGGCAACTAACATACAGGTTCACGTGTTTAAATTTATTTTTATTTTTATGAAACTTAAAAATACGGGAAATATAGTAGATAATGTTTTGTAGGCGCCATTTAAAATTATTTTCTAAAAATTGCATTTTTTAAATGTCTGTCTTTTCTAATAGACCATAGAGAATATACAGAAATGGTAATATTCAATATTTTCCCAAATAATTACAAGAACATATGGTAGGGCAACTATCATACAGATTCATGTGTTTAAATTTATTTTAATTTTTATAAAACTTAAAAATAGGGGAAATATAGGTGGATTCATTGGCTTTAAACAAGAGTAAACAGTTTATATGTTTCGTGGCCGAATCCAAAACCAAACGTTCGGAAATCTCTACCGTTCAAGGTGTTTTATTAAAATACGCTACCGCTCGAGTGGATAAAAGAAGAGCTTTTTGCTATTAGAATGTGTTGAATCTTTCTTACAAAATGTGTATAATATTTGAATAATAATAATTGCAGAGTCAAGAGCAAATAAATATTTAAAATTGACTGAGTTAATATGTTAAATTAATGGGTACAGTATTAGGAATATCTTTTGAAATGTGCGTACTGCTACGTGTATGTTACAGATGCGTATTTTTATTTTGTTTTGATTGTTTTCAAACGAATGTGCAATGTTGCTACATATTACTGTTTTCCAACCGTACATAATGATATTATTTCCCTACCTTTCCCGGCAGAGCGCCCGGTCTTTGAATGGATATAAATTTTTAACGAATGTTGAATTGTTTTTTTGACATACTTACATATTACATATTATGTATGTATTACCGTTGAATAAATCCCTTCCCTAATAAGGCCGGGAAAGGGTTTAATATGTCAAATGGATGTCGATAATTAAGGTAATATAAATCCTACTTCAAATAATGTGTCTACATAAAATCTTGTGTAATTTATTTTAAATCCATATAAGGCCCATTGTATTATAATGTCTTGGGACCAATCAACATTTAACTTAGATAACAAAACTTATTTTCTGACATATCTAACTTTTATATATTAATTTAGCTATTCAATAATTCATATTTTCATTTACCGAGTTCGTTGAAATGCGACAGGAGCTTACAATCAATAGAGGTTTTAAAGCTTTGCATTCCTCAAGTAAATAAAGAAGGGTTATTTCGTAATAATTGGTTGATTTTATTTATTCTTTTTTCGCAGCTTTACAGCCTCTATCGTGTAAATTTAACCTTTCCCTTTAGTGTTTGTATTAATGTGATGCACTGATTGCAACTTTAGTTTCAAAACACTTCACTAGAGAATCCAAATGTACTAGGGCTGGGAATACAAGAACTGCTTCAAGCAGTCGATATCAACGGTTCTCATAGAAAAAGCAACACTGCCATCCATGCATTTGGAATATCGACTGCTTGTTGCGGCAGTCCATTTATTTCTGACCTTAAGGTTTATGTATGTATGTAAATGATTGCAATGTTATTTCAATTCATTACATTTTTACTTTCACTAAAATTTTCTATGTAATTTCATTTGTTACATTTTTACTATCACTAAAATCTTCTATGTAATTTCATTGTTACATTTTTACTTTCACTAAAATCTTCTATAACCTATGTTTGTTAAATACCCAAAAGTACATTATGTTGTTTGTTTGTTTGTTGGCTATGTTTAGTGGAAAGCTGGGCACTGAGAACTAGAATAAATACTGTAAGACTAATTTGGGTTTATTTTGTTATAGTTGTAAATCCTTTATCAATAAAACATAGATTTATAAAAATAAATAAAGTTTTTATTTACTCGTCGTTGCGCTTACAGGACTGGCTAAGTGAGTTTTACCAAATTTTACAGAGGTAGCAAAAAAATTCCCAGTTTTGTAATCAAATGCGTCAACAAACAACTTTTGAATGAGTATTGTGCGATTAAATAATTTTTTTAGAAATTTTTGGTGTAAAAAAACATTTTGCTGAAATCTGGCACATGGCCGTTTATGCATGCGCAACGATGATATAATATACATTTTCAGCATACAGTTAATTATTTCTACTTATATACATATACATTTACTTGGAATGTGAAAATTATTACATCTTTGGGGATCAATGGAAGGCACGGAATGAAAGGCGTGTCGGTGAAATCACAGTGTTTATTGAGTCAGTTGCCGTGACGAGGAGATGATGTAGGACAGATGTTGAATACTCCGGTTGCTGCGGTGATGTGCTGGTCAGGCGCGGGTCAGTAAGTCGACGACGGGCGCTGGTGACCGGGACTCGATGACTGTCAGGCACTGGCGATCTGGCGAATCAATACTCCAGTGCTGACGGAAGGCCGAAGGTGCGGCGGACCTTGTAGGCAGTTGAGCGGGAGCGGCGTGGACCAGTGAGGATGCTGCGTGTTCTCGTGGTGGTCATGATGGCGTGGAAGAAGCGCTGGTCAGAGACACTGGAACCAGGGCGCTTGTAATCCGAGTAGCGCTTGCCAGGGACGGCGATCTGGACAAGGCGCTATGATGATGTCCCGTTGGAGTCCATGATGGTACGGGCGAAGCCGGGAATATTGTCCTTTGCGCTAGTAAGAGGAGCGCGAATTACCACTCGTTGATTCTTGTTAAATAACGGCGGACTGATGACTGACTGACTGACTCGCTGCGTCGGGCTTATTTATACTACAAGGCCGATGGCAACAGTAGGTAGTAAATTGCAATTAAATCGAGGCCACTCGCTCGGTCTGGTCCTTTCCCGAAGTTTCGGCAGCACGGCAATTATGCCTAGGCGGTAGACTCGAACCTTCTGGCGAGTTGTCGTAGTGTGACAGATCGACTGCGACGTAGGTAGGCCGCGTTGTTTACGATCCGAGCTGAAGGTAGGTACTCGTAGAAAGGTACTAAGTAGGTCGAGCGGTTTATTATTAATTATTCAATGGATTCTTCTCGACGCCACACATCATATCTGTATTTTAGTTGTTAACTTAACCCGGCTGGCAAGAAACTCCAATAAATAAAAATATATTTTTGTTAAAGCCAACATGTAAATGTTTGTGTCATGTAGTGTTGATAAAGTGACATTTTTTATTTTTGTCTTTAACTAACCCAGTAGAAGTAGGTACCTACACAATATCCAAAGACAAAATGAATGTATAAGGTCGACACTGCAATTGCAGTACTTCAAACCATGCGTGGGCATAAATCTTCAACACTGCAAATGCAGTGCTCTGACTCCAAGGGGTTAATGTGTAAAAAGGTATGAAATACCAACACAAAAATTCTTTGATAATTTATTGAAAAAATGAAAATATCCAGGCCACGGGTATTAATCGTCATTTAAGGTTTGGATGTTTCTCGTTGAACGGTCTCCGTTAAATGCTGATTCTCGATCCGTTTTGACTTTTGATCAAACTATCAAGCAGAGGTTGAAACATCCCAACCTAAGCTATGCTAACCACCCCTCTTATACCTGGCCTGGTAAGAATTGCTAAAACTTAATCCCCCTATAATCGCAGTGTGAATATTAAGCGGCGCATAAGGTTGGAATAGTGAAAAACTTGACTTATTAATAAGTCGTAGATAGGGTTAAACCCTATATATCAATGCTGAACCGGCGCATAATAATCTAACAAGTAAGACAGTAAGCAAGTTTACCATTAGGCGATTGGGTTCACATAAAATGTAATGTACATTGGTAGATTCTTTTAAATAGTCTTAGTGGTCATGAACTGATGTTGCGTTAGGATGTTGGCCGGGATGACTGCCTCCATGAAGCTGTGAGGGGTACCGGTGACCCGGCAGAACAGCTCCAGAAACCTCAAGGCAACCGAAGCCTCTGCCGATAGCTCCGGGGTTTTTAAACTGAAAGAATCGCAAAAAAAATAATTAATAACATTGTATATTTATATTTGCATCAGTTTGTGGCTCATTTCTCGATCTGAAGCAAAAAGGCGAATGGATCATTAAGAAATTACGCGCTGCCAACGTTAAATCTTCCTGACATCAGTAAATATACGGATTTACAACATCCGACCTGAAATTGTAACGAAAATACAGGTGAGAATCTCCTTTTGTTTGTCCTTAAGTGTTTGGCTCGCAGTCTTGGTACACATTTAAAATGTGTTTTGTACTTATTTTGTGTTGCCAGTGTAAATTAACTTTATAACTTAATTTTACTCACGCATGTGCATATTTGCGCACTAGCTCCTTTTTTCTTACACAGATAAACTGATGGTCCGCGAGAGGGAACGTTGGTTGTAAGACCCATAAAAATGTAAAGATAAAATTAGTAAAGCATAAGAAAAATAGACAGCTGAATTGACTGTTGTACCATCAACTATCATACTATGTATATATCTTTTTATAATGTATGCACTGCAGTACAGTACGGCTTAAATCAGTTACATATTTCGAAGATTTAAAGATCTCCTGCTCTTGGAAGGACTACCTCCTAAGGATGCTGCAGTTTTGAACTACAGTTCCTAGGTATCTTGTCTGTGTTAGTCAGCTTTATTACACCACACATGAGAAAGTAACTTAAAAGGTCCTCTGCAGGCGCAATTGGAGCAGTCCGCTTCGGGTGTTGACTTGCCAAGGAGCCAATAATAACCTAATACCTAACACAGTGTTCTTGAAGTTTTTACCAGCACCAGGAGCCGTTTAGCTCAGGGCCGGCCGTGAGCATCCTGTCACCTCAGCACGACAAGTTATTACTAATAAGGAATAAATTCTTCTCTTATGGTTTGTCTTTTTTCAACTTGCATGTTTTTACAGTTTGGAAGGTTCAATGTTCCAAGAAAAGAACCATATTCAATCGCCGTTATGGGCGAAAGCTGTGATTATAAGAATAATGAATGGACTCGACAAACCTCAATCCCAATTCGGCATAGGACATGGTGTATTGTGAGAGAAGGAGGACAAATTGCTTGATGGAATTGCTGCTGTGCTGCCTCAGTAGGGTGGCCACTCCAACTATAAACGGTGCCCCATCCAGCTGGTCATTGGAACGTCGGGAAGTAAGGCAACCTGAAAATGAAAACACATTACAAATACATCTTTGATTTACGTACCAACATTTTCTATTATCTTGCAATATACATAACTAAGTAAGTAGCACAGATAGTGTTCCTCTAATTCATACCTATGCACTCTATAAAAAGGAGAGCCTTATGTAAATACAATACCAACTGCTTACGATTTTGATATTTGCATATTTCTAAAGTTTGTGCACATACAATAAAGAATAACGCAAGAAGTGCATCATGATCCGAATATTTGTCTAATGGAGGCTTCAATTTACAATACAAAACTGTGTTTATGAAATTCAAACAGGATGGAGATCTGCAAAGTCAGGCGAGTGTAAGTGGGACGGAGAGCTGGGCTATTGGCCTAAAAGGAACATTTTTTTCCATTCAAATTTGTATGGAAGGCACTTCTAGTGTTATTATTTATTCTAAGCTTGTACGCATAGTTCAAGTTTTACTCATTTATCAGCATAATGATGGATAAAATAAAAAAATAGATTTTTGACTGAATGGGGATATTTAGAACTACATATATACATATTAGAGATTTTTGCCTGAATGGGGATATTTAGAACTATGTATATACATTTTAGAGATTTTTGCCTGAATGGGGATATTTAGAACTATATACATATTAGTGATTTTTTTTGCATGGGCCACAACACAAGGTATATTGTGTTTCCTTTAAAAAAGCGATTCTAGGAACAACATTCTGATAAAATACTTTGTACTTGATTTCAATACGGAAAAAAAGATTTTACTGCATTATTTAACAGTGTTATACTAACCTAAATTATCATAGTAGGCCAGTCTTTTCAGATGCGAAATGACTATCAAAAAGGTGAGATATGCGATGTGATCGTTGCTGGTTTTTACGTAGATGTTCATATAAGGTTGACTGATTCCCGCCCTCTCCATCAATTCGTTCAGTTCAAACAGGAAGTCCTTGTGGGGGTAGGGCTTGGAAGGGTCCATGTAGTTTGTCCTTACATCATTCAACATGGCCCTGAAAAATAAACAATATTAAAATCAAAATCATAAAATGATGATTAACTTCTAAATAATGTAAATTTAAAATTGTGTCCAACTGCTTTATACAACTGCAATACATATTATTATTTTTTTAATGGTATGGTGGTAATGGTTCCATGATAACTCAATACACCTTTAAAAAGTGATGAAAGTCATTAAAAGCTACGACAAAAGACTAACCTACCTACCTAACCTACTTTTCGTTTCATCACTTTATATAAACAAAGGAGAGCAATCAATACACGGGCCGAATTGCTCTCAAGGCGGTTCTACAGCTACTAGGTCTCGTGAGAAACCCTGTTTTTCCGCATATGGATCCTGTGGCGGTCAGGTTTTTCCCATCCAAAGTCTCTCTTTGTTTGGGTTCCTCCAAGGCCCTACGAGGTAAGAGGCCACCGGGGTGATCTCAGCTCTCCTCTCCACTCACCCTATGTTTCCCAATGGCCCCAAGAGGAAAGAGTCCACCGAGGTGGCCTCAGGTTTCCTCTTCACTCCCACTAGGTTCCCCAAAGGATCCTCATCAATATTAGTTTTTATGTTTGAATGGCAACTTTTGGTCCCACGTGTATCTAGGGAAATAAAAGGTCGACCCCAGCAGTGTCCCGAGTGCTGGGGTAAGGTTTAGATACTCAGCTCGAGCACGGTAGCTCACACTTTGGCTATTGGCTATTGCAGGTTGTGAACGAACGACGGGTTCCCCACACTCCCGGGGCTATACAGTCATACTTACTCATTGACGGCATTCAGGGCCGCCTCCAAGTGGTAAGAATCAAACTTGCACGAAGTATTCAATCTATAAGCGATATGCTTCATCAGCAGCTGGGCCGTGCCGATCTCGAGCAGCCAGTCCAGCACGGGCGGCATGAACTTGGAGACCTTCCCGGCCAGCTGGCTGTAAACCTTCCCAGGTTGGGGCACCAGAAAGTTGGGCGGCGGGAAGGTGGGCTTGGGGCAGGCGTGGCAGATGGATGGCAACAGCTGGACGAGATGGCGCAGACGGGATGAAGTGCGACAGCCGAGAGCTTTAGCTACTCCGTGTAGACCTGCTACTCCGACACCAAGCTGGACAGATGCTATCACGGAGGTCGTCATGGTTTCTTGGTGGGTTTTGCAATCGAACCAGGCGCTATTGTGTTCAATGTAAACTGTTGTCCTAAAAAACAAATAATGGAATTGAATTGTAATATTGAATTAAGGGTTTTTTTTGTTAGGTTTGGTAGTTTCAAACTCTCGTCACATTTGATGTCCATTAATAAGATGTGCGCCATTTTAAATTGGGAACATTCAAACGTTCCCAAAAATTAACGATTCACCCTTTTTAACATTCAATTAAATTGTGACCAGTTTCAGCTGATCAAAATCAAAACAGACCGAGAACTTGCAAATGCCCCCATAGATACCAACCAACATTATTTAGCAGTTTAAGCTATTAGCTATTAAAATAGAGAAATACACACTGCACATCACTAAATTATAGTGTCATATTTATTTTTTATAAGTAAGTATTATTAAGTACTAAACTTACTTGGGATCAGCGAGATTGTAAATGTCCTGCGTCAAACAACCAAACATGTTTTTATTGTTAGAAGTATTCAGGTTATTACTGTTCTGCACTGCTTTCAGTTTTAATAATTTGCTGCATTCTTCTTCAACGCTTGCATTTATTATACTCGACACCTGAAAAATCAATGTAAATATTATCGACAAATGGAAATTCATAATTAATAGAGAATCGGAAACTATCGATGGTGAGATCAGATAGTGAAAAACCAACATTTATTTATTTAATCATTGAAGATAATATTAACAACTCTAAAACGAATGAGAAACAGAAAAATCATAAAAATATTCGGTCGCAACTAGGAGTTGAACCCAGGAAATCAGTCTTGCTGGACTTTACTCTACCACTGAGCTGATCTGACCCTATCCTCTTTGGTCATATTTAACTGTATTATATTTCAATTAAGAGCTACCAACATTAGCTTCATTTTCTTAATGCATATTTTTTGGCTGCTATCTTTATACGTGATTGCAAGATTCTACCCGAGTTTAATTGCAATCTAGATAGTGCCTGATATAAATATATCCATTTTTATCTTTAATAGGGGACATCTATTGACTTTCTCACAGGTGAAGGATGAATATAGATTATTTTTATAGTAGAATAAGTTATGTAGTAACACCTAAAATTGTAACATTTAATCATTGAAGATAATATCCACAGCTCTAAAACAAAAGACTTGAAACAGAAAAAGATTTAAGAATTGACCCCAGGACCTCAGGACCATTTGTTGGGGCTATGACACATTTAGGAATTGAACCCAGGACCTTAGGACCCCTTGCCGGGGCTTTGACACATTTAGGAATTGAACCCAGGACCTTAGGACCCCTTGCCGGGGCTTTGACACATTTAGGAATTGAACCCAGGACCTTAGGACCCCTTGCCGGGGCTTTGACACATTTAGGAATTGAACCCAGGACCTTAGGACCCCTTGCCGGGGCTTTGCTCTACCATTGAGCTAATCTATTTATTTATTTGTATCATTAACCCCTTTGGGGTTTTACATGGTACTATAACTTATAGTATAAAACGTAAAATATAACGTAATACATATATGTAATAGATCCTAATGTTACTGGTAAACAAATGTAGTTTTGAAAATACCCCACCTCTTCTTGCCAAATCTTAAGTCCATGTATATTGATGTAGTCTTGGATGTATTCAAAGGACCTCCTGTAGCCGTCCATGTGTTTGGCCAGCTGCTGCAGCCTTGCGGCGAGATCTCCGCCCGATGCTCCGGTTAAGGCGGCTCCCAACCGAGCACCCACCAGACGAGACACCTCTCTTCTTATACCGTCTTCAAGTAACTGCTTGGGATCTATACAGATTACTCCGACAAGAGTGCTGTGCATCTTGAGGATCCCTTTAAAAACATACATATATATGTTAAAGATATTTATATATTATGTTAAAGCTATGTTATTTTATGTTGTTGTATGAGTGTAATATTTTATTACCACTTGTAAATACGGAAACGGAGTGGGTCAACTTTGCTACTTCCATCCTTTCTTCGAGCTGAGCAAACTCTTTAAGTTGATCTTTCTCCACTCTGGAAGGCAGTTCTTTTATGACCGATGTCTGCAGTGCAATTATCCGCTCCAATAAACTGAACACTGTTTCGGGAATGATTTGCAGAACTTCTCTGACATAAGCCACAAGTTCATTGCTGTAGTATTCGGAGACGGAGAGGAGATCTGGACTGGCAGCTTGATTAATCCGAAGCAAAGGGATCTCAAGAGCTGACGCCAGTTTAAGGAATACCGCTCTCAAGTGTGAAACTAGGGCTGGATCTTTTTTTAAAGCATTACGTCCTAAAGCTGTGAAAGATTGCGCAACACACCAGCCATAGCTGAGATCCGCACATACTTGAAGCGTGACCAGACTGTCTTCGGTGAGACCTCCTCCCCGCACCATGTTTCTCAGACCCTCGCGAGCTTCCATGAGCCACTGCTTGACCTGCATTATGTCATCCAGCTGGTGAAACTCTTGCACGTCTTCCAAAGCCTGGATAAGCTGTATTATTTTCTTACTAGATGCGGCCATATCATCATGCTTCAGGGACTCTATTTGTCTGGCAATAGCATTGAACCACTTTTGAAGGTTTTCATTCTTTTGAACTCTAGGTAGAAGTTTTTCAGCTGAAAAACCTTCAGCAAGTTCGATAATTCTTTCTTTAGCATCCTTCTTTTGTTCTTCCCATTTCAATTCCTTATTGTTGAGTAATTTTTTAAGCATGTCTTTGATGCACAGTTCCAGAAGAGAAGTGTTAATAAGAAGCTGATAGAGTTCCATGGCTTGGTACTTTGACTCGGCAATAGTTTGGTCTCGTATCTGTTTACTTTTCTTGACATTATCGTACTGGATCACAGTGGGATTAGTGTGTAACATAAGCCACCGAAGTGTGACATTACATTCTCTGATTAGACTCAATATTTTGTTGATATTATCCGACAGCTTTTCTTCTTTCAGAACACCTTCTTGCAACAGCTTTGCCGTTTGCGGTATAATCTTTTTCATCTGAGCGGAATGAATTTGCGCTAGATCTTTTATGTTTTTTGTGTTGATTGTGTTTGCCAATGCTGATTTAGCGGCTTTGTAGGGTTCCCAGGCTTCTATAAGGTTAAGCGTGATTCCCATGTAGATAGAGACAATCCAGTTATCGGGGAAGTATTTGTCTACAACTTCTCTCATCTTGGCAGACTCAGACATGAGGGTATTGGGAGAGAAGAAAAGGCAGACAACGAGCATGGCGGCCTGGGGAGCGAGCGCGGTGGAGCGATGTTCGGGAAGGGGGAAGATGCTGGCTTGATTGTAGATATCTTCACTTCTCAGCCGGTTAATTATGATCTCCACAAAGGATTCATCGATAGGAACCCGTCTGAAAGATAATAATAAAGGTATGAAATAAGTAACGCATTAGAAGTATTTTACTCCAAAAGTTTCACGGAGGCACATCTTTGCTGAATCAAGTGACTTCACACTGATAGCATCACTGACAGCATCCCATAATAACCTACAGAAACTCTCCCCCATCATGAAAAAAGAAGAAATAATACTTTTTTTTAACTGCTGCACAAATTGATTGAATTTGCAAAAGTCGTAGGACTTTTAGCACCAGGAAGCAGGATTTCAAAATTACCCAGAATGGTGACAGATTCACTCTAGGTTCCTACTAGAAAAATTAAATGTTTCAACTGAAGTCTTCACCTGAACAGTTCCTCGGGGTACTGGCTAGGCCTCCTGACTCCCGGTGAGCAGCGGTAGCCTGTGTCACTGAGCAGCTTGCAGACGCGGTCCAAGTTGGTCTGCAGATGCGAGGCCGTGGCGCGGTGCCACGCCACCAAGAGTCGCTCCCGCACACGCCCCGAAACGTACGTCTCACACACCAGCAGCATGACTCCGTAGAGATACAGGCTCTCACACTGTTGGAATAAATAAAGCAAAGAACTACATTCATACTATCAGCAATACCAACAAAAAGAAATAATAGTTAGTTTAAAAAAAATAACATATTAACTCCACACAGAAAGCAGATTCCTGGGTCCTACTCAAGTTTTTGACGCCGGTTTAAATTAAAACTTATATGTAATAACCTGATAACTTTCACAAACAAACATTTCACGTCATTTATATCTGGATCTAGTGGTTATATTGCCACTGGTTTAAAATTCAAAATCAATTTTCTAGATTTGGATAAGTTAGTCGACTCTAACGCAAAAAAAATTATTTTGGAAGTTACCGCAGTATCGCTTTCGTGTGACAATATTATTATTATTTAATAAGCAGGCATCATTCTGCCAATGCGCTCATTGATTTAAAAATAAGTGTAACAGTAATTGAGTTTAAAAAAAAAATAAAACAAGTTAACCCTTTCTTCTCTCCAAATAAATTTTAAAAAAAAAATTAAATTTTTTTTAAAAGAAAGACAAATGTTCCCGGGTTACGAATAACCTGACAATATTTGAAAATCTCCTACTACCACCACAGAAACCTGAAAATGTTGCTTGTGTTGTGATGGAGGACTTAGCCAGCCGAGGAATTGAACACACTACACCTGAGTGGGACCCAAGCCGATGTCAACTCGGCCACCGACCGGTCGATAAGAACCCAATTGAGCTTTAAATTGGTTTGTATTAGTAGAATTGATGAAATGTTATGGAAGTTTGTTCCATGCGTCCACTACTCTATTTGCGAGGAAGTATTTCCTAGGATTGGATACAAAAGTGTTTTATTAATTTTTTTGAGTGTCCCCGGAGATTTATATTTTTGTTGGTGGTGAAGATTTCTTGGATGCTAGAGCAACAATAATGTCCAGATAAAATATGGAAAGTCTCAATCAAGTCACCCCTTTCTCTTCTTTATTTTAAAGTTGGTAATTTTAGTTCTTTGAGTCTTATCTTCATTTATTTATTGGACAATTTGTATAGCGCCGCTTTTGTGAGATATCACCTCAGGGGCGCTTTACAGTTGATGCAGGTATTACAAAAAATATAAATATTAAAAAAATAAAGTGAAATTAAGTTAAATAAAATGAAGTACAGGAACAGGTGACATGAAGATAGAAGATGTTGCCGGTCTTTTAAAGATCTTTATAGTTTAACTATATCTTATCTATAGCAAAATATGGACTCCATATTTGGAAAGCATATTCCAGTAGAGATCGCAAATATGTTTTATATATTTTTAACATCAAGTCCGATGTTAGGTCAAGGAAGGCTTTCCTGATTAAATATGTTAACGAGTTTTCACTTTTGATAATCCCAGAGATATGCGGTTCCCATTTCAAGTCTTCTGATATGGCCTGTGTCTTGTTAACTCCTAGGTCTTGTTGTAACTTTACAGTTTTCAGAGGTGTTCCATTAAGTTTGTATTTAAGCTCTGAGTTAGTTTTTCCAACATGTAGGACAGTGCATTTTTCGACAATGAGTTTAGATATACTCTTTCTCAAAGATGCATTTATGTAAAAATGAGTGCTGTTTTTTCTATGCTTTTTATGTTACCCAGTAATAAGAAAACAAATCTATGGATATTTATTTTTCGGAATAACTTTATTGCACATTTTTATTGGCAACTATCTTTATGTATCCTGGGTTCGAGTCCTAGATGTGACCGTATCCTTTTCTGATTTTTCTGTTTCAGATTTTCGTTTAGAAATCACTAATATTGTCTTCAATATTTAAATCTATATGGCTTACTTCCTGTGGATTGAGGTTAACTTAAGGGTTGCCAAGCCAAATACAGACCCCCTTCGCTTGCCAGTCCTAAAAAAGGATTTTGCACACCTTGTGCTAGCTGACAGTAATTTCGTATTTACTAATTGTTGTTAGACAAAACAATATTTTTGTAAATTGTACTGTCTTACCAGATAATGTGTTTGTGTATTTTGTCAAATTCAAAGTTTATTTTCTGTTATTTGTATTTTACATTAGCAGTATTTTTTTTATAAAACATTATTTGGCATTGTGAGCCACACTGGGTGCCTAATGCTTACCCGTGCTGAGGCCCCTTATTTTTTTAAATTTTATTATCGATACCTTAGCAGTTTTAAAAAAAAAAACATTATTTGGTAAGTAGTTTTCCTAAAATAACTACTTACATTCAAAAAGATGATTTTCTCATTTTATATTAAAAAAGTTAAATATAGAAATCCAAGGATATATTTATTATATTTTCATAAAGCTAAAGAAGTGCGCTTCGCAATGAATGTAAATATGTATATTAATATGAAATAAAAAACAAAGGAATTTTTTTGCCATGTGGATAATGCTTCAACTTTTGCGGTGCACTTTTTCATGGTTTAATTTTATTTGTTTTTGTTTTTCCCAACTGTCTGGTGCCAGTGAGATTATGGCATCCCCTATTGGGGTATGTCGTGAGGCTGAATATTCAGATCTGGTCACCAAACACGGCCAAAGACATTTCAAGCAACAATTCAATTCTGAATGGTGGTCTTACACCAGGGAGATACTGAGAGTATCTTCCACTCTGGAACGTGCCGCAAATAGACTATATATTATTTTTGATAAGTAATTTGTGAAATAACACAAATTAACCAAATAAAATTAAGAGCGCACGCCGCCGCCGGGATTTGAACCGGCGACCTCCAGCTTGCTAGTTGAGAGCCTTACTCCTCCATTACGGAGGCCGTCATATTTGCCGAAATAACAATAATATTAAGATATATTATTTCCTTGCCATTTAAGGTTCAAATTTCAATAAAATCGAGTAAAGTGCGGATGAGATGTTAGTTTATCCGCTAGGGATAACCTGATGTTAGATGTCCGTTAGGGATAAGCTGAAGTTAGATGTTGATGTTAGATGTCCGCTAGGGATAAGCTGGCATTCGACATTGTTAGATGTCCGCTAGGGATAAGCTGGCATTCGACATTGTTAGATGTCCGCCAGGGATAAGCTGGCATTCGACATTGTTAGATGTCCGCTAGGGATAAGCAATCACTAAAGCGGATAAATGACTATTTCAAATTACAACTGGCAGTTAAAAAAAATGTCACCAGTAGTTGTTTCCTTTCATTGTTAGATGTACGCTAGGGATAAGCTGGCACACGACATTGTTAGATGTCCGCTAGGGATAAGCAAGCACTAAAGCGGACAAATGACTATTTCCAATTACAACTGGCAGTTAAAAAAAATGTCACCAGTAGTTGTTTCCCTTCATTGTCTTGCAGAATGGTGTCCAAGGTCTGCTGAATGAAAACCCCCTCGGACAACTGTTCCAGGAACAGATTTAGGTCGGCCAAGTACTGGTAGATGTTCTCAAAGGCCAGGTAGAACCGGGTGATGATCGGAAGGTTGGTTTCTTTAAACTCATCATCTAGTTCTTGGAGAAACTGGAAATAAATTATGATGTTTTCATTATTCTACTTTTTTTACATTAACTCTACACAGGATGTCCCGAGGAAAATAATTTCCCTCAGGGCCGATGTCGGAGGGCCTTTTTAACTAAAGAAAGTAGAAGACGTACTGGGAAGAAATAGGGTATGAGGGGTGGAAAGGAGGCTGTAGAGCAGTGTGTCCAGAAGTGACATATGAATCCATCCCTCCCACTGTGGTGCAACGCATATCCCGCCCGCCATGAAGTTGGTGACACCTTTAAGACCTGAACAAACCTCTCGCCATGAATTCGGGCACCCCTGCTAAGTCACATAGCGAACCTATTGGGATGTCCTATGGCAGAGGAGTTGGTTATACGTTTAATGGTTCCTAAGTTCCTGGGGCAGCAAATTGATAATTTTCTCCATTTTGAACAATTCAGTCTGTTTTTAAAATTTCAAATTTGGAATGTGCAGACACATTTTAAAAGAAGAATGAAAAATAATTAGGAACTAGATATTTTGCATACCTGCATACCCTCTATCTTTATCCCCCCTCCTTATCTTATTATAAAAATGATAACAACAGACCGCCACCCCGAGAATAATTTATTAGATAGACAGTGCCCGGGTACATTGGGTGGAGGTGTGTTCAGGATTAGCCTGCCCACCAGCTGTAAGGCGTGCAAGATCGGGAGAGGCTTGTTTGGGGAGACCCTTTGACCTCTCCAACTGGTCTCTCGACCCATCACTCCTGGACACACTGATCCTTATATTCCTACCCACACCTCATACCTTTTCCTTCCCAGATCTTCCTCTCCTTAAAGAGATCACATAGGCCCCGAGGGAAACTATTTTCTTCAGGGCGTCCTGTGTGCGGTTAATATATAAATAAAGAAAAAATAATTAAATTTATCAGAGAAGAAATTCCATCCATACTTTTTATGTAAAAAATCAATAAAATTATTTACCGGACTGTTTGCTATTTTCTTCTCTAACACATCCGAGTTTTTGAAGTAAGAGAAATCGAAGACAACATCCCCATATTTTGTCTGCTCTTCTTTGGTATCCAAGCTGCAAAAACACCAATTGATACAATCCAAAACACACAATAATATCTATAAATTGAGATAGGATATTTTTATATTTGCCTGAACACGGGAGGAACGTTGTCTTTTAGTCGTAATATTTCCGCTATTATGGCATTACCATGCGAGACAAGCTCTAAAAGATTTTGTATACAAGCATTTTCATCGACATTGAATGTTGCCGCTTTCAACATGCTAGCGATAATACGACTAACTACGGTTCTTATACCAAAAAGTTACATCAACTACATAAATTGTAATAAAAAAATAATCCGGTTCAATTAAAATATAGTAAATGAAGTGAAAAAAAATAATAACAAAGTACGAAAACTCTATCTGTCACTTTGACTTTGACAGTTCAGTCCATGTTCAGTCGTTCAGTCGGTTCGCTCCATAGATATACGACGCCATAAATAACCAACTCACATAAAAAAATAAAACAATAAAAAAACCACTCACCGTTACAGAACCGTCTGAAATATTTTTATACAATATTACACTTTTTCTTTATATTGGGGATTAAATTATGAGATGATAAAGAAGAAACTACATTAAACTACTGTCTTCTTAAAATGAGATTTATAGCCTACAAAAGACGATTGGTTACAATTCATTATAAATAAACCAATCACCAATTCATATAAAGTGGATTTCAGACCCCCTGGTATAACTTTGATCGAATATTGAAACTGAAATATAATAACGTCATATGATTGCCTAACTATACCCGCCAATGAAAAACTCTGAAAGTATATGAAATAAAGCAATTTCATTAGTGGATAGTATAATAAGTTAGCTCCGAATGAGAATTTTACTGTCTATATATTGGCAAAACTATATATTTTTAGGACAAATAGCCCGAAAATATCGATTTAGTGAGTGGTTTATTTATGCTTCAGACGTTTGATGGAAATAAACCATTATTCCGCCTTCAAATCTTTATCTTTCGAAAATACATGTTCACCCCTACTATAAGATACTGGACACAACAACAGGTTGACGGCATTATTATAATATTATGACAAAAAACTCTAAATCGACTCAAATGGCGTTTAAAACGCACACAATTTGATAGTTCTTCCAACCTAATGGGACCATTCATAAATAAACCAGGACCATTGCTGTGAAATCATACTGAATACAAAACAAACTAATTCACGGTAGATACTGCCTGCAACTTTTTACGTGCGTTTTTTACGCCAATTTTATATATGGCAATAACTTTGACGTTTAAAAAATGTTCGCCACTCCCCCCCTCGCTGTCAGTTCCTCGATTTTCGCCAACCAGTTTTACTAGCGGAAAATTACATTTCATATTTCATTACCACAAATGAATTCGTCCGTGTATATGCGTCGTACCGCATAAGTTAAACGCGCGCTGTCGCGTGTTTTAAATTCGCTCTGTCGATTTATTAGTTAGTTGAGTGTTATTTATTTATTTCAAAATGAACTCGAATAATGGTTTGCTGAGTTATGACACCCTCGTACACGCCGTTGCCGGGGCCACGGTGAGTTTAAAAAAAATTAATATTCTGCAATTTTTATTTTGAATTTTCAAAGTGTCATAACTATTGTAATACCTAATTGCACGTTGAAATAAACCAAAACAACTAAACTGCTCTATTGTAATAAAATCTGCAGACAAAGTGGGGAAATGATTATTTAAAAAATAAATTTTGTCAATATTTAGTTCTGAATTGATTAAAAGATCGTTCGACTTTTGAGACATTTTCGTGATTAATACTTTCATACAATGATAACCTTTTAACTCAAATATACTCGTAATATAATTTCTTATCTTGATAAAATTTTGTCAGGGACAAATATTTACATAACAGACTGTTAGATAAACTCATAAATTAACCACTCACGGTAAACTATTTCCGATTAAGAACTCTGTGGTGTTGGGTCAGTGATGCCATATCGGGAATATAAAAATCGAGAGATTAGAGAAAAATTCGGTAGGTCGTCAAAATATGTATAGGTGCTAGAACAGTGATGATTTCGCCAAAATTTTCGAATTCATGGGGAGGGGGGTGGTTTTTGGGAGGAATTTCAGAGATAAAATAACTTAGATTTTTTCCGAAATCGTAGATCTGCCGAAATTTCAGTATGTATGGCATCGCTGTGTTGGGTATAAATATGACTAATTTTAAGAGGTTCCTAATTAGTTTGTATACAACGCTAAAACGTCGTCAATAAAAATACACAAAAATAAGTTTGTATACAACGCTAAAACGTCGTCAATAAAAATACACAAAAATAAAATAGTTTCTTATAATCTGAGATAGTATTATTATCATAATAACTGTGCAGTTTAGGATTGTTGTAAACGGGAGTGGCGCCATCTATTATTTTCAAAAAGCAGGTTTTTATCTGCTAGTTTATTATTAGTGGTCTTGTTAACTTATTTTTTTTCTTCCAGGGAAGCGTGGTCGGAATGGCCACTTTCTACCCCCTCGACACAGTTCGCTGCAGATTACAATGTGAGTAAAATAATCATTAAAATTAATAATATATTGTAATGATATGCATTATAAAACATACAAAATAGAAAAAAAAAATGGATACGAACGAGGAACATTCCGTTTGCCTGATGGATGCTCCACCATCGTGCTATCGAGCCCCAATGACACATTTCAATATTGTCGATTTTATCAACCACACAATAATTATTTCTTGAAAATCTCTAGCATTGTTTCAGGAAATTTTTCTGTCGTTGTTTCAATTACTAATGTAATTAATATTGGAAGCGTTTAATTTAAAAAAATGCGATTTATTTTTAATTTTTAAATAATGTATCAACATAATACATATTTGTAATGCTAGCATTTAATTTAAAAAATCCGATTTAATTTTAATTTTTAAATACATATTTGTATAGCCATAGATTTTTTTGATAGAATGTATTATTTTTATTAATTACCTACCTATATGGATAAAATATTTTAAGAGTCTTCCCGTGAGTGGTTTATTTATGGTCTTCCCGAAGAAACTGAACACCCGTAACATCGTAAACAAAATGCAGTAACTTCTTTTCAATCGATTTTTATATTTTTAATATAACATTGTACGGTATTTCACTATATTTTATTATTTTTACATAACTTTTGCGCCAAACTCAGGAGCTATTCTCTTAATTGGCGTGGAAATACTTAAAAATGTGTATTTAACTATTTTGTCACGCCATTGTATTATTATAATTATTGTAACAATGTTATACACAATTTATGTTAAAAAATATGTTGTCCTAAAATTTTCTTTAACTTCGAGTAGGTAGGTACTTTCAGTAAGCTAGGAAGATATTTGTTTTTATTTTATGGCTATTATACTAGCTGTAAATTATTTTTTTGTTTTGTTTACCTACCGATACAGGTAGGTACCTAATAAAAGTTTGCAATTTGATTTGTTCATCAAAATGATTAAAAAATCATTATAATAAATAAACTATTAGTTGGTTATGAGTACAAGTAACACATTGATTTTTCTCACATTTTTATGCATATTTATGCGTATTTGCTTGAGAATTTAATAATGCATAATATATTTATGGTAATATTTATTGTGATGAGTGCATTGACTATGAACTATGATTAATCGAAATATAAAACAGTCCAAAGTTTATCCAACCGGCAAATAATGCGGAATGCCCATTACAAAGTTTTAATTTATTTGACCTCCGTGTTTATTTACGGTTCACGGAAAATTTATATATAAGGTAATTAATTACCGATTTTTTGAGACAAGGTCTAAAGACAAACTCACGCATTACTCAACTATTAGAAACACAGAATTGTTGTAAATAGGTAGGATATCAATTGAGTCGAACATAGTACCTATTCGCAATACCTATTTGCGTGCGTACATCATATTTCAATGTGTTATTCTACTACTAAGTAATTTTACTTTCGGTTTATGAAATGAAATGAATAAATCCTAATCCCAATTAGTATTATAAATGCGTATTGTTTTTGTTTGTTTGTCCTTCTTTCACGGCGCAACGGAACGAAGTGATGTTTTGCATTTGGATGATAGTTGGAGAACTGGGGGTGACATAGCCTACTTTTCATCCAGGAAAGACATTTCATTCCCGTGGAAAAAATCTTTGAACAGTAATTTCTCCCTAATACCACGCGAACGAAGCTAGTCTTCTGAATAAATAATTGTGGCGGACTGGCGGCGTGGATTTGATTTGTATACAAATCTACAGTTTTATTCCGAGGTTGATGAAATTTTGCACACTTGACCTTTAACACAAGAGGAAGGTCACTGTATATTCATGGTTTCGAAAAACTCTGTGTAAAGCCCGGACAACGCCGGGGACTTCATTTAGTTAGTAATACAATAAACGTAATAGTAAACTCGATAATAAGAGATAAAATAAACCTTACATGTATTGAATAATATTGTACCATAAAATACACTTAATAAAATACTTTGTTAAGCACATTGTAAACTGCATCAGTAAAATACTTAAATTTTTATGTATCGGTAAAAGTGATAGAAAATGATATATAATTTATTAACCTTATCGTAATATGTATTTAATCATTGAAGATAATATTTTAAAAAAAATAATTTAAAATTGCATGTGAAAGAGATAAAGACGTCGAAAATAAATAACGATTGCAGCTGGGACTCGAACCCAGATCCTCTAGCTTTTAACGTCTCTACCAATAGGGTACTTTCGCTGTTTTTTTATGTCTGTTCTCGAAAAAATTACTATACTGAAGGTATTTTCATGTCGACGAATAAATTTTCCACAACGATTTAAAATGGTCCATTTGCGATTCCCCGCCAAAACGACGTGTTCGGTTTTATTCGTGAATTCGGCGGCGTTGACGACACGCCATGTGTCATGCAATGTTTTCCATGTCATAAGGACGTTGTAGCCAGTTGGAACCGTTTCGGAATGTGCGGTTTTGAAATCAATGAAATGTATACAATTTTAGTACAGTGATCGGAATCATAGAAATAAACTTTACATTTTCCACACATTTTTAATGGTATTCATAGTTTTTGAAAATACCCCATCGAACTATTGCCACCAGGTACTTCAATTTTTGAATTACCACATAATCTTCAATTATTTCCCCGGAGCCAGTGGGACTACGGCATCCCCAATAATGACTGTATATTGTAAGGCTGAAGGGAGTGAAGAAGTGAAGGGAATTAGGAATGAGAACGGTTTGGACAAACCTGGCCATTCAGATATGGTATTTCACCACGATACTGAGAGTATCTTTTTACTAATGAATACGCTAATTCTACTATAATATACCCCCTACAACATCTAAAAAAATCTAATCGGATTGCCACAATACCTGTAGGAACTTATATTTTTTTTATAAACACGGCGGAGAGAAAAATTGTCTTACATAAAAAAAAACAGGACGTCTTAACATTTTCTGAAGAAATAAGTGCCTGCAAAAATAGCGCACATTCATATATTTTTTTATTTATATACGCCTAAAAAGGCTTTTACATAAGAGTGATACATGATGCAGTGTACATAGGAGAATATCTGTATTATACAGGAGATACTGACAGTAAATAGATGTAATCCATTGGAAAGTAGGTACAAAATACAGAGTTGTAAAATTGTGATTACAGGTATAATGAGAAAATATTAAGAAACGATTAAAAAAAAGAAAACTAAATATGAAGAAATATTAGTAAAACGTAAGAGTAACATAAAGTAAAAAAGAAATTACAACAACACTACATATAAGACAAATCATTAAAACTAATTTACTAACGCCACTCTAATTTGTAGGATTCGACAAAGTGTTGGTTTAGATTATGCTTAATTCTATAAATGGAGTCAATAAATAAATCAATAGCACCCCCATACTTGTTGCACAGATCATGCATCCTATTGGTCAGTTAGTGTGTCTGATGGTTGGTCGTGTATGTATTGCAGAAGAATGTTATATTTTGTCTTGTATTCCTAGTCGGCACATGGAGTTTAATAGTGGCAACGATGGCAGGACTATCAATTAAGTTGTTAATGACTCTGTGTAATACAACCAGGTCTGAAATAATTCTCCTGTCAGGTCTGTTCTATTATTTTAATAAAACGAAGATTTAAAATTTATTACAAAAAATAATGGAATTTGCCCATTTTTAGTTTTTTATTCGTTGCCAAGGTTTTTTATTCGATTTTATGTCGGTAGTAATACATAATATTATTACCGTCAAGTTTTTAACACATTGCATTGAATGTCAAGTTCAAAAGTTAATTATAAATATCGTGACAACTATATTAGCTTTAGTCGGCAGTGCATTATTTTTTTATGGCTTTTAAGTGGTCGTATAACTTCGTACGTATGATTTAAAACACAATGCTCCTTATAATGAAGTGGAAAAACAACACAGTATTTTGATTAAACCAATGACGTTACAATTTACAACACATCTAGACTTCTTATTGTCTCACAAAGCAAATTTCCAGTAAATTCTTAGTTCAAACGTTGTACATGTATGACGAAGATAGACAGTAAAAAATATATATAATTTGTACATTTATTTATAACAATTACAGGTAAGTGTGAACGAAATAAACGATAGGACCGGGCGACGTTTTCGTATTTTAAAGGCGCGTCGAATATTACGTCAAGTCCGACTAGAGTACAGGCCTCGGCGCCTGACGGACTTTAGGTGTCAAGTGATTTACTCAGTACCGTCCCTTAATAGAGCTACGGCAGTTTGCTAATGGCGGTTAATAGAGTGACTAGACTATTTTAATCAGTACTATAAGTTTACTTAACGACAGCAGTGACTTCGTAATTTTGGTTTCATTTCAATTATCCTGTACTCTATTTGGCCTTGCATTTACTCTAACGACGCATAAAATCTTCGGGTTGGAAACAATTGTATTATTTATAATAATCGATAACAATAAATGAATTGGATTAAACCTTGTAATTTCCTTTTCGTACGTACGAATGCGGCATTTTCAAAATTGGAACTGATCAAATAATAAAAATACTCTGTTCAAATCCAGACAACAACAAAAAATGTTGGTCACACAGTTACCTTCCAAGCAAGCATTTGTATTGTTACATAGTTGCCTCCCAAGCAAGCAAGCAGTTGTTTTGTTACATAGTTGCCTCCCAAGCAAGCAGTTGTTTTGTTACATAGTTGCCTTCCAAGAAAGCAGTTGTATTGTTTCATAGTTGCCTTCCAATCAAGTACTTGTATTGTTTCAGAGTTGACTTCCAAGCAAGCAGTTGTATTGTTTCATAGTTGCCTTCCAAGCAAGTAGTTGTATTGTTTCATAGTTGCCTTCCAAGCAAGCAGTTGTATTGTTTCATAGTTGCCTTCCAATCAAGTACTTGTATTGTTTCAGAGTTGCCTTCCAAGCAAGCAGTTGTATTGTTTCATAGTTGCCTTCCAAGCAAGTACTTGTATTGTTTCATAGTTGCCTTCCAAGCAAGCAATTGTGATGTTTCATAGTTGCCTTTTAAGCAACCAGTTGTATTGTTTCATAGTTGTCTTACAAGCAAGCAGTTGTAACGATATATACATAGCTCTATGATCACAGATCTCAAACGTTTAAAATCTCCAGTTTTATTTTCATACATATATTATTGTTGGTAGAATAAATTGTTCTTGAAAATGACGTTGCTTCTAAACAACTCTGAGTGTTCGTTGATAAAATACTATAAAAAGGCGTGGGACTGTTAAACAAACAAAATGACTTCAACAATCAAGTGTTGTGTAAATATTCTTAGTATGGTCAACGGTATCAACGCAGCGCAAGCCAGCGGGTTGCTCCCAGCTTGCCAGCAAGAAGCTAGCCGTGGGATTCTGGGCATCTCCGATTATTAGGGAAGGCTGTGAGGCTAAAGGGTGACTGGAAAACTACAAAATGACAATTCAACACATCTTTAAAAAGTTATTAAAAATGATTAAATTAAGTAAACTACGTTCAATGGGTTACTTAGGTTAGGTTTATAGGTTTTTTGTAGAGATGTTCCGACTAGTCGGCGACTAGTCGGTAAAGCCGACTATCCGGCCACTATTGTAGTCGGCGATTAGTCGGCGACTAATCGGCAAAGAGCGCCGACTATCCGGCTTCTTACGTTGTATGTATTTCTCAATAATATGAATGCGGGGGAACTACATGAAATAAAAACCTTGATTATATATATATATTTTTTTTTTATAATCAGTCTTATAGGAGGTACATTAAAAAATGTAAAGCAATCTTTCCTTTGGTAATCAGTTTTTAAAATTACTTGCTTGTAAAGAAAACATAATTATGACATTTATTGAAAAAAATTAGTATCTATCCTAATTAACATAAAAAACAACATAATATCTTCTTATCTTCAATGAACATTTATAAGTATTTCTTATTATTAAAATAAAAAGTAGATTTTTTAAATGAACAAACTCAGTTATATGTATTAAATCAAGATTGTATGTACAAGATGCACAGTAATATATTATATATAGGTATATATCCAAAAATTCTAAACATGAACTGTTTGATAAAAACAAAAAAAAATGAAAAAAACATATTTCTTATAACCATACCTACATAATCTAATCAAATCAAAGTCACAATTGTGACAACCAAACATATCATAATCTCCTTATATTTTTTATAACTTACTTATATTTTTTAATTAAGGGTAAATTATGATGTAAGAAAACTAAAGCTTCTGCCCTTTCTGGTAGCAATCGATTTCTTTTTGTTTCATATATGTTTCCGGCCTCTGAGAACAGCTTCTCACTGTAAACAGAACTTGCGGGACAGCAGAGGTACACTTTGGCCATGCGCGACATTTCAGGGTACCTAGAACTATCCCCGAAACCGTAATCGGCTTAGCCGACTAGTCGGCCGACTAGTCGGCCGACTAGTCGGTCTTATTACAACCGACTAATCGGCTAGTCGGCTAGTCGGCGAAAGTCATAATCGGCACATCTCTAGTTTTTTGTCATTGCTTTTAATGATTTTTTTTCACTTTTTAAAGGTGTGTTGAATGTATTGTCATTGTGTTGAGTTATCGTGGAACCGAGGCTGAAGAGAGTGGGAAAGGAAATTAGATGGGAAGATGAAGGTTTGGGAAGTACCTGACTATTCAGATCTGACCTATAAACATAAGATTATTGCCATTTCAAGCAAATCGTATTTCACCAGGGCGTTACTGAGAGTGTGAGTATCTGTGGCAGTCACGCACCTCTTTCTTTGTTAGACACCGGTTGCTATGGCAATTGGATGACACCACCGTATCAATGTACTTATCTCTGTAATATACTTGTTATGGCGTGTTATATATTACGGCTTCATTTCAGATGTAACCATATTGCACAACGCTAACAGGCTTTGCACGTGGAATCAGATTCACGGTGATTAGCTAAGCAGGTACTGCATTATTATTTAAATTCTCTACGGCTGTTTACAGTATTTATTTACCCGTATTTATGGGTCATGGCTATTGAGCTAGGCGGGTACTTGTCGGCCACGAGTTCTGTACCTGGGCGAAAGTCTGCCGTCAAATAATTATTATTTTGATTTTACAAACGAAAGTTCTCGCGTATGATGCAATGAAACGGAGGCAGGGATTAGATAATCTAAAGCAGAAACGCAATGTTTGGTATTGTAATTGGACCCACAACCTACAATTATTTATTGCTATTTGGTACGCCAACTTTTTTGAATGAATTTATAGTCTTATACGATTCAATAGAATATTTTAGCTATTTATGTGCGATATCAAAAACGTTAATCTCTAAGAAGAAAATTATTGTTCTTTCTGAAGCAACATTTCTCGAATCTGTGGATTTTACTTTGATTTACATACAAACGCCACTATTTTTAATTCCCAAAATCATTTCTATTTCTAGCTTTGGAGTTTTGATATATGTCTTCCTATTATCCAAAAATAAACCGACATTTTACATTATTATGTGTTACACATTTTACCACCGTAGGGTAGACGGAGGCTATTCGGATCATTTTTTTTATATTTCCTTAATAATTAAAACTAATGCGTATTCGAAAATTTTTATTACTAAATATTTAACTTATACTTATTTTATGTGATTTAGTTTTTGGGTAGACCGAGGCTATTCGGATCATTTTTTATATTTCCTTAAAAATAATGAGTATTCGTATTTTTTTATTTATATAATTAATAATTTATACACCTAATTAATAATTTATATAATTAATAATTTATATTATTAATAATTTATCTTCACAAATATAGATTTTTAGCTTTTTTCATTGTTATTTCCTAACAGTAGCCGTGATATGGCCACTTTTCTTAGCTCGATCCGAATAACCCGCCTGATACGAATAACCTCGGTCTACCCTACATGTATTAGAAGTTAAAGTTTAAATTATCTAAAATCATCTTGTTTCAAAGCGATTGACAATTGACAATGGAATTAGATAATAATTAAGATATTTATTTATAGTGTATTATGTTTGGGGTATTATGCCATGTTGCTCTACAGTCTTCTTTAGCCAACGGTTGCATCGTCAGGGCCTTGTCCAATGTTTCGAAAATACGATTTTTTGTTGTTGATAGATTTTCAGGAAATTTCAGCTTGGCCGCGCGCCGAACGGATTTCCTAAAAAAAATTTCTTACAAAAAATCCAATTTTCGATAAAAAATAAAATATCGTTTTCGGCTACAGCAAAATCAATAATGCCATTTTTTGTAATACTATCACTCTAGTACACCCAAAAGTCATGAGCCGCTACTGGTGTCCATCATCAGGGCAGATGTGTGATAATGGACACTGTAATGTTCTCCGAAACGTTGGCTAACGAAGAATGTAATGAGTTTTATCTCAACTCATTGGGAATAATGTGTTACTTACCATGTTTTTTGTAATACATTATAAATAAATAAATAAATAAAAATTAAAAAAATGTAGGGCTACATGGCATAATACCCCAAAAAATAAATCATTATATGTAATAGTTTTGGCCGTGAAAATTTCAAATCAAGATATTTATTGTTTAACTATAAAATTCAGAATTTGTAATAGCATTTTATAAATAAGGAAATTGAAATTAAAAACTCAAAACTCGTAAACAATATTATTCTACGTCTAATCTTACAACGAATGCATAAATAGGATATAAATAAAATATATCAAATGTTAGCATAAATAAATGGAGTTTATTATATTCATAATATATCATTTAAGCTTGTTACACACGAGGAATAATATGTGGGCGTGGTCATCTCACGATATCGCTCGCCATACAATCCCATACATTCGTCACAAACGGTTAATATAATGTATTATCTTTGTGACGGCTGTATAGGATTGTATGGCCACGCCCACCAATATTTGTATATTTTGGCGTTCCTTGTCAAAACTAGTAGATGCCTGGGCCCTAGGCACCCTAGGTAGGTGATCACTGGAATCAATTTGGATGATTTGTATTAATCTCAAGGGTGATGTATTAGGTATTATCAGCGCCTTGGCAATTCGGCGCCCGGAGCGGGCTGCTCCAGTAGCGCCCTCATAGGGCCGGCCCTGTTTATGGGCTACGTCACACACTCTCAGTGAGCTGTTCAATGTCAATAGCGGCTACTCGTAGAATTATGTATAATTAAATATAAATACACGTTATTCTACGAGTAGTGCCATTAAGGAGCTTATCGAGAGTGTTTGAAATAATATATTATGTGTTTGTCTAGCGCCCTTGAGGTGATTTTTCACAAAAACGGCGCTCTACAAATTATCCAATTATTATTATTATTATTGTGGGGGCGTGGCTTTGTTTTTTTATACAAATTACAGTTTTATTCCATAATTGATGAAATTTAGCACATTTGACTTTCAGTACAAGAGGAAGGTCACTGTATTTATCGAAGAACCACCCCATCCACTTCTTTCACAATAACGTTCAAAATAAGAAGAAAATTATTGTCTCCTGATTTAAAAGAAACTCTTCGTAAAGCCCGGGCAACGCCGGGGACTTCAGCTAGTAAATAATAGTATTTCGCCACCAACAAGAATGGTTTAACTTTGACTTGTGGTGAGAATATTATTTTTCAATATTTGTTTCATTTATTCAAAGAGAGTAAAGGCTTTCTCCTATTTAAAAATAATCTTACTTAAGACGAAGCTTAGTGCCAAATCACTATTTTGATTCATCTTTTTTAACGAATTGGTGTACATTATGAATACCAAAAATATGCTTTAGATACATTGAAGGTTTTCCTATCGCTTCGCTTGAGTAGAATACAAATAATAAAAAAAATTACTCAATAAAAAATATAATAAAAATAATAAATATAATAAATGCAAACTACTAAATTTTTTTTTTCAATAGAAATGTATGAACGCATAAAGAAAACAACTTATAAAAAATACCGTATTATAGCCAAGATTATCTGTGACAGTTTCACTTGATTAACTTTTTTGCTTTCTTATAAATTTATTTACAAAATAAATAAAAAACAGTTTTTTGCTTAAAATCGAACGTTTCTAAACTCCGTTTGTCAAGCGATTTTAATGCCTATTACCTACGATATAAGGTATACCAAGAATATACACATTTTTGGCTTGTAGCTTCCTCTTAAAGCAAAGCTTTTTATCACAATTATTCTCTCTTTGCGCACGCGGAAATCCTCACTTAAAAAAATTATGTACAATAAAATGAACTTTGTATGAGACACTTATTATTTTTTTGTAAGGAAAATCTTTTCCGGGTTACGAATAACAATATTCGAATTCCTCGTACCGTTTGTTTTCCTATTGTATGTAGCAGTGCGTGCTTTGCTTCTACACCAAGGGTGGGCTGTAGCTTTTCAGGGGTTGATTTTCATTACCTGCCATATTCAATGCAGGACATTCATCACCTGCCATATTTAATGCAGGACATTCATCACCTGCCATACTGAATGCAAGAAATTCATCACCTGCCATATTTAATGCAGGATAGGGCGCTCAAGGCAGAACGATCATGACATGGGATATTTAAACTTTTTAATCTCTTAACCACTCTTCTTCATAAAATATATCTAGCACTCCCTATCTAATTTAATTATCATTTCCAATATTTTTACACCAATAAAGTAACACATAAATCTGAATTGTGTAATGCAATATATTATTATATTGTTTTAATACTGAGCACTTTGTGATACAATATTTTTTATCGTGTGTTTTGGAATCGTCATGTATGATAATGTCAAAATGTTAAGGGGTGTCTTTTGAGTGTATTGCAAATGTTTTATCGCTATTTAGTGATAGTATTAATTATTATTGTATTAATTCAATGTGTAAATTTCACTTACCATAAGATAGGGACATCCCTAGCATGGCCGACGAAATAATACAAAAAATGTATGTATTGTACAAACTTTATTGCATTAAATAAATTAAAAATACGGTTGTAACGAAAGTAGATATTCTATTACAAAATCAACAAGTAATTTAACCAAATATTGTCATTAGAATCGCATAATAATCTCAATACAATCTATTTGAGATGTTTTTTTTCTGAAACACGACGTTCGTAAGCTCTTAACTTATTACATTGAAATAAATGACTTTTTGAAGCAAATTGAGCCTCTCTAAGCGACTAAGAAATAAGCTACACTTGTCTTAACTTGTCCTTACTATTTTAGAAATAGTACCCATAATGTCATGCGATACATACTTGTACTTATCAGTGACGTGCGGTCATTTTTTTCTGATTAAAGCGACTTACAAATAAATGTAATTCGATTTAAAAATTCAAATCAAAATTTTTTGTTCAGGAAAAAGAGAATTTCTGTAATAAATCGCTTCATGCTTATACTTATCAGTGACGTGCGGTCATTTTTTTCTGATTAAAACGACTTAAAAATATATGTAATTCGATTTAAAAATTCAAATCAAATTTTTGTTCAAGAAAATGAGAATTTCTGTAATAAGTCGCTTCATGCCACTGCGTAAATATCCGTTGACTTTTTTTTAAAATACGTTTTTGTATGGTTAGTTCTCCGAACCTAAACAAACCTAATGATGAACCTGTGATGATATTAATGTATTTTGTAAGGCAAATAAAAACTTGTGTACAATAATTATATACCCATTAGTTACAATAATAACTTTTCATGAAACATATTTGCTTTATGTTTAATGTTTTGGTAGATTTTTATTGTTAAAATAATAAACTATCTCTACAATGATAACAAATAATTATAAGCAATAATTAGTCGCCCGAAATACTAATACAAATTGAAAATATCTCCCGAGTAAAAATAAATGCCGCCAACGGGAATTGAACCCGTGCCTTCTGATGTCCGGTCAGGTGCTCTGTAACTACTGAGCTATGTCGGCTTATTTCCAACCCGCCAAATGATTCAATATGTACTAGTATCTCAATCAACAATTACTGCTAATTATATTTTTTCCACTTGTAAACAACCAACTTTATTTTTGTAGGAAAGGTTTTGTTAGTGCTAAATTTCTCACTAGATGGCGTCGAGACATATTATATCTTCATTTATTGGTGAAATATTTTTGACTGGTCAAATATTATTATTTTTTAATGATAAACTAATGTTTATAAGACAAGGTTTTTTTTATGCACAGCATAAAGGATAACAGATTCGGGCGAATAATTATTGCATATAAAACCTTGTCTTATAAACTCAGGTAATATGCGTATACCTACGTGTGTACAATGTACATTTACCGTAAAAAAATATTATTGTATTTGGATACGGAAAAAATCTTTGGAATAACGCAATTGTTTGACACTGTAATTTTCTGATTTTAAAATGTTTTCACAATGCTTTTATAACCTGTACAAGGTTACCTTTTACTAAAAGGAAAATTGAAAAATATTGAAATACCCATATGCATGCGTTCGAGAACCTTCGTTGATACTAACACAAATCCGTAGAGCTATACAATTAGAGGCGTCTCGATACGTGTTTCACTATTAGAATACGATAAGCGGTGCGCGTATATCGCATTTGGTAGCGGTAGAGCGTTGTAGGTCAATTGGAGGTAGAATAGTGGAACCTTTTTATCGCGTCATGTCTCATCTACATATAATACATCAATGCATAAATCACGTCACATTGATGCTGTAGCCGCAACAGTATCAATGCCGAAAAGTAGACTATTGTTTTTTCTGAACTGTTTTTGCTGGAATATTAAACCATTGAGAACTAAATCTTAGAAGACTTTTTGCTAATAGAGTAATAAGTACTTACTTATTGTGATATTCGTGTTATTATAGCGAATGTTTTAATACTGTGTATTTAGTTCGAATATCCTCTTCCCATAAAAAATTCGACACACACATTGGAAATGTCGTGTCATTTCGGAAATATTACATATTTTTTCATGCTCTGACGTACATAAAATTTAATCTTGTGCACATTGACGAAAATATCGACACGTACTTGTTTCATCTTGGGTCTGGATTTTTTTTCTAAAAGCTAATAGTGTTCTAAGTGACAAATCCCTCGCTATTTATAAAACAAATATTATGGTGACGATGGTAAACTAACAGAAAAATAGCCTACTGTAGTAATCTTCGCTAAAACACTTAGCACTTGCGTGTGAAATTATAAATCCTCTAAGGTTTTCTTTTTGTGTAATTTTCGTTTCAATTAGTTTTTGATTTTGGATGATTTTTCTAGGCGTTTCCACAAAGCTTTTCAAATCTTATTGAATTAATGCATATATTCCATGATAGCCGTGTTCATTATTACGCCTGCAGGACTAACTTGCCAATGGTCATGCCTGTGGGGAGAGCAATCTTGCTGTTGAACAGAATCATTTCGGATATCGACACTTTTAGCATCAATGAAACTTCCTTTAAAAGGCAAGCTCTATTATTACTGGTATAGTTCATAAACACACTGTTTATATTAATGTAAGAATTCTTATTACCAAATGTATTTTAAAAACGCATTAAAATTAACCATTTTGTAATGTTTTTGCTGAATTGAATTATTAGTATTGTCGAATTATGTATTAAAGACTGAATACATTGAATAGAATGTATATTATTATATAAATTGGGAGGCGAGTATGGAACTATTTATTGGATAGTCAACACCCCTGCTGTAGGTCTCCCCAAGTGGTTTGATATATTTGATGAATTAGCAGGGGTGCCCGGGTTCGTGGGGTGGTCTTGGTGGAGTAAGCGTTTGCCCACCTACCTACCGGATCAAGAGAGACCGGTTGAGGGAGACCTTTTGACCTCTCCAATCGGTCTCTCTCGACCCATCTCCTTGCACCGCAGTGGAAGGGATGGATTCGTTCGTTCGTCACTCCTGGATCACACATCGCCTCCCAGATACCTACCAACCCTTCTTACCTTTTTTCCTCCCAGAACTTCCTTTCATATGTGAATGGCGAGTAAATTAGTCCGTCTTTTTATTTCACTCGCTGCTTTTTTACAATCGGATAGTCAACTAGCAGATTGTAAAAAAGCCGATGACACGGGGCTAGTTTACAAGCTGCTAGCGAACTCGTTGGCTTGTAGCTTGTAAACTAGCCCTGTGTCATCGATGCTTAATGCAATGTAATAAATAAAAAAAATAAAGACTCCGATACTCGGGACGGTCTTATCACGGTCATCTTGTGCATTATCCTTTTGTACATTATACTATTATTTTATTTATCTTCCGCTGAATCAATGATTTACACACCTTTGATAAATAATATAAAAATTTTATTTGTGTTGAAATAATAACTGCTCTTTCAGTTTATTTTTTTCTTAATCTTAAATTGTTTTTAAATTGGTAGGTAGTGACCTATACTTTATCAAATTACCTGTGAAAAGTTTCCTCCACTACACCCTAGCGTGGACTAAAATATACAATAAATAAACAACATGTTTAGATGGATAATAATACACACATATATATTTTTATTTATTACAAAATTATACAAAATATGCAAAATAATATTTTTTTCCTAATTAATCTACTACTCGATAAGATGAGCTCCAGGAGCTCTTGTTTATGGGAGGAGTAAGTAAATACAAAAATAAAATAATGCTTAAAAGGCGATGTGTAAATAATATCCAAAGTTTTATTAAATAACTACAAACCTAATTCAATATACAAATTCATATACTTTAATATTCAAATCAACTACAAACATTATTCAATATACTCAATTTTAGAGAATTTGTATAATAGAATAGCCATGTTTTATTTTTTTTAAATGCTATATAGTATAGATTAAATACACGTATATTATATTATATACACCTACAATTGTTGAAGAATAAGATGGTATTAATAAATTCAAACCAAACAAGACACAGAAAATAATAAAACGGTAATAGGCAATGAATTATTAGTAGATGTCGCTAATATTTTCGTTTTAAATTTTGATACATTTAAAGCCAAATCAATTCCGCACTTTTAGTAAATGTAAATAACGAGTTATCGTTATCTACACATATACTTAACCAGCTTAAGTATTCATAATATATTTTTTTATAACAATCGTATTAAATTTCATGATTTATAATCCTATTGTAAAAGCCTAATAGGACGGTTTCAACTAGGGATCGAACCAAAACCTCCTAGGTCGCAAGGCCGGGACACTGAATCAAATCAGTTTCCTAACTTGTATGAGAACCTCCGAAAAATGTTTTTTCTTTACATTAACTAAAAAAATTTAAGATGTTTTAGTTAATGTAAAAATAAACTCCTCGACCCCGGGCAGGCTAATGAAAATGATTATTTGTTCAAGAAAGTTCAATATACACTTGAAATAAGGATTTTTCTACTTAGAAACATGAGGCAAACGGACACGCCCACAACACCCTTCTATCGGTTATCTCTTCAGTCCATCCACCCTTCCATTCATTGCATTCTGAAAACCACGATTCTCACAAATCACATAGGTAATCACAGCACGCCACAAGCCACGAATGACTTAATTAAAACATCTAAATCCTTGTAGACCTCTCACGCGTATTTGATAATGTTTTTTCATTAAATCTGATCTCCACATTACAGACTAAAATTAATATAAAAGATAAAGTAGAGTACTTGAGCTGAAAGGTACACCTACTGGCTCAACCCTTAGCGTACCAAGAAATCCACCGTGGATTTGCTAGCAGCTCACCGCTCTTGCCTCGATTTTATGGTATTTGAACCTTAGAAAATGTTAATATTGGCAAGTAAATAATCTATTTTAATATTTAACCTTTTAGCGTTTGTTTTGTCTGCGAAAAGTGCGTTTCGAAATTCCATGTCAATAAATAATAATAATAATAATTGGATGACTTGTATAGCGCCGTCTTTGTGCAAAATCACCTCAAGCGCGCTGTACAAACTTATAATACATTTCTACAGTGATCTATGTTATTACTTCACTATTTATGGAGATAATATTCAGTACAATACTAACCTGGTAGGTCACTTGAGATTAACACTTAATTAACTTTATCTAAGTGTTTATTGGCGAAATTTAGATACAGGATTTTGGACACAATTGGAAAATTGAATATAACTAGACTTTCTCTCTGTCATAATTCCAAATTTCAAAAGTTATATAAGTAGTACTGTATTTATTTAAAGGAAAATCTCATAATAAGACCTATTTTTTGTGTGAAACACTTATTTAACTGGAATATATAGTAAAATTATGAATATTTTACTTTTTCTTCATTATATTAATTTTTCTATAACGTTAGAGAGAAAAAAACATTTCTCTGAATATAAGTAGCTATCCTGAGGAAGCTACATCATATTTCAAATGTATATATGTATAAACACATTATCTGGCAAGATGGTAAAATTTACAAAAAACATAATTTTGCAAAAAACAAGTGAAAAATAGTGTCAGTGGGTGTACGGCGGGCGATTGGCATTTTATCCCTGACATACTAAGGGTTAATGCAGATGGGAACGATTAGAAGATGGATGAGATGATTGGCCAGGTGTTTACTGACCATGTATTAGTGTTTGCCCATTCAATTAACCCCTCAGGTCTAGACAAAACATTATCGTTCCATAAAATATTCCCGCTTGACATTCAATTTCATAGATTAGCTGTTTCTTAATGTAGCCCTAAATGAAATACTGATTTTGAAAGCAGATGAAAGATTCTTTCAGATTCTAAAATTACACACAGACATAATACGAAATTTAAAATTTTGAACAGAAACAGCTCAAGTTTTTAAAATCGCTTACCGATGGTTTTTTTAGTTGAAAACTGTTGTTAGCACTTTATACGAAACTGTAGAAACTCAATTAGACAAATTTACGTCTTTTAAAGATTATAGTAAGCTACCTTTTTTCTTTTTGACATGAAAAATTATTTTTTTAAATGGCTAACACTGGCCGGGTTGCCGATTTTCTGTTCTATATAAACAGCCTTAATAAAGAAAAACCACTTCACATTCGTTAAACGGTGTTTTTGTTACACATTGTATAAATAATGTGAAAGTTAACATTCGAGTTGGTACCAATAAAAAAATTTAACTCTGTTTATTAATTTTGGAAATAATGTTTTTTGCGACTTCACGCATGCGCATTATAATATTCTTCAAGCGCGGAAGCCGCGGTTGAGAGCTGTTTTTATGTCTCCTTAAAATATCTTCATAGATCGTGTTTTGTTCATAAAATTATCCATTTACTATTATATTCTTGTAATTCAATATATTTAAAACGTATTTGTGTTATTTTTCGTGAGTTTTAGACATTAACATAACAGCATTTGTAAAAACTACTTTCATGTTATGTCATAAAGTAAGGTTAAAACGGTTATGCCAGTATTCAAATTGAATTTCAATGTCTATATTTTACAAGAACTTCTTTAAAGTGATGTTTGTTATAACATAAATTCCTAATGCACGTGTTGGTAACCATGTATTGAAGAAACAAACGTTTTAAAATGTGCAACCGATGCGTTGGACATTTCAGATTTTTATGTTGTTTCCAGGAAATTAAAAGCAAGTTCAAAACTTTTTATTGTATTAACGAGATGAAAAGTGTGGTGATAGTTTCTCACTATAACTCCCTAAATAAAACGAAGCTGTTTTTGTTAATTTTGATATCTCTGAAATTTTTCGACATTTCGATCAAAAATGTTTGTAGAAAGCTTTTCTTTTAACATTTTTCATGTTGGAAAATATTGCACTAAGTATTAAAGTATTTTTCTAATACAAACATCTATAAAAGGTAATTTTATCTAATTTCTACAATGGTACTCGTTTTTAATCTTCAAAATGAAACAAAATATTTAGAACCTAAGGACGGGTTGTTTCGGAGAATTTGAACAATTCATCAAATTTCAACGTTCATTTTCCAGTTCTGTGAAAGATTTTTTCAAGTTCTGTTTTAATTTCAGTTTTTTCAAGCAACTAGCCTATAATGATATAATAACAAAACTTGAACAGGACTTTCACAGAACCCGGAAATGAACGTTGAAATTTGATGAATTCTTCAAATTCTCCGAAACAACCCGTCCTTAAAATACCTTCTGAAATTCCGAAATTCTGTATTAAATTATTATTATTTGAAGTTTATACAACAGATAAACAACCCCGTGTGACTAGATAAGCAGTGTATATATCTTATGTATCTTTCCATTAACTATTTTATTTCAGTTTCTATTTTTAGTTTCAATTAGTAAGGTTTTCATATACACGGTCGTTTATCAATTGGATAAAATTTTCAGCAAGGTTTTTAGTAAGACAGTCACTAGTTAAATATCCCGGCGTTGCCGGGGCTTTCGCAGAGTTTTTCGAAATCTACTGTGGATTTCAAACAATAAATAAACTTTGTGCAACATTTTTTTGTTTGTTTGTAATATGTAATATGTAAGGTATGTTTAATTTTTCATCTACCATTCTGACCACAGTAGTACTGGAAACACAGTTTGTGGTATTTTATTTATTTCTTAATGATAAGTTAAATCACATCATTGTGTGCCATTATTATGCACATGATTTCATGTTAATTCCTTGCTAACTTTCTTGTACATGAATTCGTGTTAATTCCTTACTAACTTTCTTGCACATGAATTTTTTTATTTTTTATTTTTTATTTAATATTTGAAAAAAATATTTTTTTACATAGATAAGTATACAGGATATAAACAAGATATAAAACAATAGAAATGAAAGTAGTAATTCATGTTAATTCCTTGCTAACTTTCTTGCACATGAATTCATGTTAATTACTTGCTAACTTTCTTGCACATGAATTCATGTTAATTCCTTGCTAACTTTCCTTATTTGTTCGAAATGATATTTTTTATTGTTTGATAAAGCCTTATTGAGATGATTTACTTCGGTAGAAGTTCGTTTTTCAAACAATAAGTTTGATTTGTGACATTGGAAAAAAATAAAGGTTACAACTTACGCCAAATTTTATCACACTTGACTTTAATTATTGTGACATTAGATATAATCCACGGTGGTGTCATGTTTTTTTTTCATTTACGTGTGTATAATTTACAATTATTATTCTGAATTTTGCCAAAAAACTATATTGTTTTAACTGTGACCAATACACAAATAAATACGTAACCAACGTAATAACCAAGTGATGGTTAGTTAAATAGTTTATGTTGCATTCGGTTTGGAAGGATACGTAAACGTTGTTTTTTTAAATTATGCGCTTAGATTATAAATGTTTTTTTTCTCACGTAAAATAAATGACGATGAGTCAGCAGAATAAAATAGTTTTAGATTATAATAATATTATGTAAATAAAACGATAATATGTAGATGTAGCCAGATGTCCGTCAGAGTAAGTACCCTTTGAACTCGACGCCGTTTTATGGAGATTCCGCTTATCATGTCGGAAAATGTTTGTATCGTGACATCCAGCACGTTTTTCCGATTGGTCCATTTGACGTCACTCTCTATAATGTGTAATATTTGTGCAATAATATTCGGGATAAAGTATCTACTGTGGACCTCACTAAAATAAACACAAAATTTTGTCGTTACCTAATTTCTCCCTTAATTTTGTTGAAGATTATTATATATTTTCGGTCAGTGGTTGAGTGGGCATAGCGCTTGGGTCTCACCCGAGCGTCGCGTGTTCGATTCCTCGGCTGGCTAAGTCCTCCATCACAACACAAGCAACATTTTCGGCTTTCTGTGGTGGTAGTAGGAGATTTTCAAACATTGTTGGGTTATTCGTAACCCGGGAATGTTTGTCTTTCTTTTTAAAAATTAAAATAAAAAAATTAAAAATTTTGAAAATGGGATAAAATGGGTAATGGGCCCGCCTAAGCAAATTTGACTTTGAATGGGTGTAGGTTTTGTTCTACCCCCCATATTATTATTCATCAATAAATAGTTGTGTAATATTTTGTAAATCCACTTCCATCGATGTAATATACCATAACTAAAAGCCATTTAATAAAAATACTGTCTTTGATTTTTACTTTGGTTTCGGGAATGAATGAATGCAAATGTTGTAAGCGGGAATTAATACATTGCCCGACATCCGATCGCGCTGAAACTCGGCATATAGACTCGTTGTCGATGACAATGCATTCTATCAATTATTTCATGGCCATCACGTATACACACGCGGATATATACGCATTTCTTTGATATCGGATGACATAACAGCAGTTAATATACGTAATAAATGTCGGACCTAACCAATAGTTATTTGGCGAGGTCTGTAGAGCTGCCTACTTCAGTTTCTGGGTAGGAAGGTTCACAATTATCAGTCATTACAATGCAAATTTGAGTTCATTACGCAGGAATATTTCAAGAAACTATATTCTGGTTTGAGAAAAAAATGTCTGTTTTTTTATTATTTCTCCTCCATGCGAATTTCTCTGATACTAAAAACATTTAATGATTTCAATGCGTCAGAATTAAATTAGCAACTAGGAATAATATGACGGAACATTATTAGGTAGGTATATATAACTTTTTGAATCATTTCGGTAAATATCGCGTCTCGCCGTAAATTATTTTGGCAAGCAATAATAAAACTCTATGAACTGTAACATGCATATAATAATTGTTTATATTTCTGCATTTGATCTGTTTTCACGTTAGATTCGCGTATTCGGATTATTTATAATAATGTTGAATTGTTTAATGTAAAGTTAGGTCGCTTTTTTTATAACCTACATTATTTTCGTGTTGCACATTAAAATAATAATGCAACAAGTGGATTTCCACAGGGTTCACACCTTGGCCCAATCTTATTTATCTTGTTCATAAATGATCTTACAAAAAATTTTCATGATGTATCTATCTTACTTTTTGCTAATGACCTCAAAATTTATAGAACCGTTCAAAATATTTACCAACACATTCTTCAAGACAATATCAACAAGTTATTAATTTGGTGTAATGAAAATAGACTTTACTTAAATATCTCAAAATGTCAAATAGTTAGATTATCTCGAATAAAAAAACAGTGATTTTTGATTACAACATTGATAACAATGCTCTTGAGACATTAACACAAATCAAAGACTTAGGCATCACTTTTCAATCAAATTCCTTTGTTAACCACATAACAGAAATCTCTAATAAGGGCTTAAAAATGTTGGGATTTATAACTAGGCTAACCAGAAATTTCAACAATATAAAGTGTATTAAATTGTTATTATTGCCTATGTAAGAAGTCATCTTGAGTACAATTCTCCTGTCTGGAACCCACATTATAATATACATGTACAAGCTGTTAAAAGAATACAAAACAAATTCTTACGTTTTATAAATTTTAAATGGGTATTCCAGAATTATGTTGAACTACACTCTGTTAAATTATATGAATATGCTCAAATTGTCAGACAGAAGAATTTTCACTGACTTGTATTTCTATATAAAATTCTAAATGATTTAGTTGATAGTAATGCTAGAATTGATAAGCTTCCATATTCCAAAAAGTAATACTATAAGTCAGGATTTACTTCAGTGCAGAAATTCTGTGACTAACTACCATATGTATTCCTCTTTGCCCAAAATACTAATGGAGGGAAACAATTATACCAAGTCAGTGGACATCTTCAATTTATCTTTAAACAAATATAAAATTTTGTTAATGATGCAATTCAGTTATGTACAATAAAAAATGTATATTTCTTAATATTCATATGTAAAAGCCCCGAAAGAGGGCGTTAATTAATACATAAATAAAGTATATTAAAGTAACCTTTTTAAATGAATTGAATTGTTTAAACTCATTAACACAATATAAATTCGGTGATACTAATAAAATTTAGATAGCCAGTCATTTTCGTAAAAAGTCAAGGTTTCATGGTCTAGGGCAGGTGTGGCGAACCTTTTTGGGCCCGCGTGCCAAAAATCCTCAAAAATTTTTTCTAGATTGTGTGGCGTGCCCAAGCTGTAAAAAAATTAACCAAATAGATAACATAAAAAAAGTTTTTTTTAAAAATTTTATTTATTTTTAGCTTATGAGCTTAAAAATTGCAATAGAGTTTCATAAAAATAAAGTCATAATCAATAAATGTACATATTAGTTATTTATCAATGAGATTTTTGCTGTTGTACATTCGATGACAAATTTTTAATATCTGGATCATATTTCGTCACTTTTAGTAACACACACGACCAACTGGATTCATCAGTCATTCTCGTTCTTGAATCACATTTTATGAAATTCATTTCTGAAAAAAATGACTCACAAGCATATGTAGAAGAGAAAATTGATAATATTGCTCTCGCTAGTTTTTTTAAATCGCTAAAGATTTCTGGAATGGATTCCCAAGTTATCATTATTTCTTCTTCTGCATTTTTATTATTTATGTTCGTTAATCGATCGCTTTTAATTATTTCCAAATCATTACTCAAATCAACAAATTTTGTTTCCGTAGCGAACTCGATTGGAATTCGATAAATTGCATTTCAAATATTTGAAAATAAAAGAAGAATATGAACGATTGTTCAGATATTTTTGAAACAACTGGTCAAATCAAAAAAAAAAATTTTTTAAACTTAAAAATTAAAAAAATTAAAATTGAACTTGGAAATCGTTAGTGTGCCATCCAAATGATCAAACGTGCCACCTCGGGCACGCGTGCCCTAGGTTCGCCACACCTGGTCTAGGGTCTGGTCAATGTGAAATTTATTTAAAAATGTTGTTTCGAATTGTATTCATTTGTGACTTACATGATACAGGATTGTGCTAGAAGTTGGATATATGTATATAGCTTTGAAATTATTTTAATACTTCCGTCTTGGACCGCGCTTACGTTGCTAATAAACTTTAAATGCCAATACTAATTTATAGTCTCGCATCTTTTTTAGTTTTTCAGATACATACTTAGAGCCCAAGATCACTTGTAACGTACACGTTCTTCTTCAAAACAACAATTGATTCACTCGAATCGGATAATTAGTCTCCGAGATATGATCGTCTCATTTTGCGCGTGCGCAGTTTCCGACGCACCGCCGTCACAATAATTGCATCCTTCCTCTTTAAGATGGCGGCGCTCGCCGTGTATATTTTTAGCGGAGTTATTGAAGTTTGAAATTACCCCGACAAAAACTGTCGCTCATTTGGGCGCGATTGGCTTCCTCACTCCCGGCATCGATTTTAAAGACGTATTTACGTCAAAACGTGGCGCTAAGGTAATTTGCACCGAACGACGTCACATCATCTCTGTCGCGTATATGATGACGTCACAGCCCAGTAGGCAAGGCCTACTACAGAACTACTGTAGTAGGCCTTGCCAGTAGGAGCGTTCAGATGTGAGACGATTTATTCATAATTGTGCTAATAACCGTATATCTATCTAAATGAGAGTGTGTATGTATGCCCCATTGCGGGTGGCGTGTTTCTATTTTTTTACGAATTCTATTTTTTAAACAAATTTACAGTTTATTACGAGGTTGATGAAATTTCGCACACTTGACCTTCAAAACAAGAGGAATGTCACACTATAAGTCTGATTTCGAAAAACTCTGGGTAAACCTTGAGCAACGCCGCGGGCTTCAGCTTGTCTACAATAATACTAACTTCTTTAGAACCGACGTTTGCTGTTGTACCTGTAGGAATACTACCTATTTTCACAAAATAAATATTGGTATTCTGATTTTTAGATTTTCCAGTGAATGTCGTTACCTAACCTTACCTCAATGCCGTCACTTTCTTTAGTATTAATTAAAATCGATTCATTTGCGTTTGTCGAGTCGGTTTATTGGAACCGCATATTATATATTGGAGTGCATCATCCATATCTAACGAGATATTATATTATTTTAAAGATGACAGAATATTCTCAGTTTTCACGATAATAATGCATTACCAAATGCATCCCACGGGTGTATTTATTTTGCTGGTTTTCTTTAAACTATTTTGCTCCTGAAGCATATTTATGTAACTCCTAACATTGGCAAAGAAAAATCTGATTATATTTATATATTAGCTTATGCTGCGTATACATTTGCGAGCCGAAACTCGAGTCGGGCCTCGAATTATCGTAAAGGAACGAAGCAACCGCAAGCGACATTTCGCGCAATGGAGGCTCGGCTCGCGTTTCGGCTCGCAAATTTATTCGCGTCATTGTCTCATGCGCTTTCGTATTACATATTTGTGTAACTCCTAGCATTGGCAATGATACACCTGATTACATATATAAATATATCTTATCTCACGCGCTTTCATATTACATATTTGTGTAACTCCTAGCATTGGCAATGATACATCTGATTACATATATAAATATATCTGATCTCACACGCTTTCATATTACATATTTGTGTAACTCCTAGCATTGGCAATGATACACCTGATTACATATATAAATATATCTTATCTTACACGCTTTCATATTACATATTTGTGTAACTCCTAACATTGTCAATAAAACATCTGTTTATGTAAATACATGTTATCTCAAGCGCAATCATATTACGTATTTGTATAACTCCTAAAATTGGCAATGAAACATCTGATTGTATAAATATAACTTATTTCCCGCGCTTTCATTTTATTTGTATTTACTATTTACCTGTTGACTCGATCCATTCATGCTCGTCGGGTGACTTAAACAACTTAATTCGTAAGTAATAAACAACCTACAACTGGCGGTATTATACAAAACCGGTCTTCCTTTGAAAGGAAGAGGAATCTCAAATAAACGTGTTTTATAAAATAATCAAACACAACGCCTACAAGCGGAAGGTAATGTCATTTTAATAAATTATTTTTACCTTTCAACGGATATTTTTTTTTTCTTTCAAGGGAGTTCAGATCATTACAATTATTCCAAATAATTCACCGATTACAATTCAATTATTCACAGATCATTCCAATTCTTTCGCAGTGGGGTTTGCTCGACGCTCACATTTTAATTAAATAAAACGATTTGTAACTTTTTTTTTTCAGACCGATACCCATGGATGTAAGTTATTTTGTTAAGGAATAATAGGTTATAGTTTTGTGTTGGCTTGCTTCATTTTTTTTGCTTCATTTAGCAAATCTAAAATATTATAATATCAATGAAGGTCTCTCTACTACAGAACATATCCGCACCACCAGAAACTAGATCCATCGCAAAGCTGTTTGTCAAAATTCGTCGCATTTCATTATAATCAGTAAAAAAATATATAATTTATTATATGGTCTGACCTCGTAACAAATACGCTATTCAATATTATACCAAGTCAAACTATTGAGAAATAATAAATTTCTATTTTGGCATTTGCTTTAATTGCTTTATTTTTTTTTTCAAACAGTAGTAAGGCGAATGCTTACGTTACACATAAACTAATTATCGTGAAAAATGTTCTCAGTGTTGCCCTGGCGAAAGGCCACTATTTATAATCGAAACGTTGCTTATAATGACCGGTCGGTGGCTGAGTTGACATCGCGTTTGGGTCCCACCCAGGCGTAGTGTTTTCAATTCCTCGGCTGGCTAAGTCCTTCATCACTTTACTGTAATGGTAGTAGGAGATTTTCAAATTTTGTCAGGTTTATTCGTTACATGGAAATGTTTATCTTTCTGTAAAAAAAAATAATGTATATTTTTCCACAATTTCAGGACATTGAAATAATTCAAAGAATATCCTTGGTAAAACATTAATTAAATCTTTGTGAATTCATAATTTCATGTGGTTTATAAGGTGACCGGTTAAATCAACAAAATGATAATTCATCACATCTTTATCAAAAGTTATATAAAGTCATGGAAAGTGATTAAACAAAACTTTATTAACTGGGTTAAGTAGGTTAGGTTAGGTTACGTTTACATTTTTTTTCATCGTTTCTAATGACTTTATATCACTGAGGTGTGTTGAATTGTCACTGTGTTGAGTTATCATGGAACCGGTATATAAATATCTGGGGAGATGCAGCATCCTCAATCCTATTGCCTCTCGAATAAGGACATCGAGCACATAAATAAATAAACACATCTTATAGATATCCCACTGAAGCAATGTATAAAGAATGCGAACTCTTCTTGGTCCGTCAATTATTTATTTATTGTTTAATGAAAAACTATAGAGACCGTCCGAACCTTAACAAAACAGTGTCCCTCGACCGCAGTACTAGAAGCGCGACAACGGGTCTTCTGCAAGTACCCTTCAACATTGACTAAATAATACATATATTATATGCCCTCCACTCGTACTGCCTTCAGACAGAGATCCCATTCTTTCCTTGGCCCCTTCATATACTCCTTTATTTTATCCTCAACTAAAAGCATCTTATTCAAGAAAGGTATTCAATACTAGATTTAAGAAAAACCTCATAAGTGATCTCTCGGCTGTTGATAATATTATGCATGCCATCACGTAAATTTCAATTATTTTTTTCTTTTTTACTCTGGATAGATAAGGATGTTTATTAGACTTTTCTTTTTTTAATATTGATTTCTTTCTAATTACTCTCAAGTTGTCAGCCATTCAATTAATTATTAAAAATCAATAGATATAATATAACGGATAAATTCACTTTTTACCTGTCCTTATTTTATTTACCTCTATTATTTTGATTTATTCAACATTATTCCTGTATTGTTTTTATTAATAAAAAAATGTGCATGTTTTTATTTTCACCGTACTTAAAATGAAGTCGTAGACTTGCTACATGCTACAACGTAACAGTATTATTCTCTCAATTTATGAGTTATTTTTTTTATTTTGTAAAATGTTTCACCTCACAGGCTAGTCCTAGTGGAGTTAAAAATTTAATGTAAACAATGATACAATACAAACAAAAAAAAACAATAATAAAAGGTTAAAAAAACTTTAAAATGTAATAAAATGTAAATGTACCTCAGAACAGTTTAAACATAGTGAGGAAAAATAAATTATTTAGCGAATTATAGCAGATACTTGCGTTACATTACAGAAAACTGTTAACGATATTTTAATAAACGCCGATTTATCAACACTGAAACTGAAAAAAAATGGCTTTGGCTATGTTTATTAACCAGATTAGAATAGTTAGGTAATTTCTAAGCTTCCTTTTTCCCATCTCCTTACTTGAACTATCCTAACCTAACCTACTTTATTCATAAATTAAAAGTAATCTTACATTTTCTCTTCGATTGTACTTTGGAGTTTTATCAGAAATACACAAAATAATCGAATTAGAATTGAATTGATGTCTTCGAAGTTTTAAAATAATGTTAGCAGAGTTATCAAAAATACTAACTTCGGTTATACGTCTTATTTAAGTAACTCTCGTTCAATAAACTCTGAAACTAAGGACGGGTTGTTTCGGAGAATTTGAACAATTCAGCAAATTTCAACGTTCATTTATGGGTTCTGTGGAAGTCCTATTCAAATTCTGTTATTATATCATTATAGGCTAGTTGCTTGACAGAACTGAAATAATAACAGAACTTGATAAAATCTTTCACAGAACTTGAAAATTAACTTTGAAATTCGAAGAATTGTTCAAATTCTCCGAAACAACCAGTCCTTAGATTTGCTTTGAATTTGAATGTCGTTTTCAAAATTGTAACTGTCTAGTCTACCAAAAATACTAATTTAGGTTGTAAGGAACTGAACCTAAATTATTTTGTTTCAATAATTATTATATATTTGAAATGTGTTTCTTTTGTTCAAATTTTTGGTAGATCTAAATCTGAATTAGTGACGATTTTTAAAGTTTACTAACGAAAATAATTCGAAAGGTTATTCTGGTCGTCTCTCATTTTCCAACAAAAAACAATATAATTATATAATAAAGAAAATTGACAATATTTGTTTTTGATAGGCAAATGATCCTAAGGCAAATATTGACTTCGTAAATACTACGATTATTGCATACCCTGATTTGTCGCGGATCTGCGTTGATAATGTAATATTTTATTAGAAAATTATTTTATTGTCATTTTCAAAATGGGAACTGATATGTCAAGAATTCAGACAAGCGTAAAGTGAATATTTCGAATTTGTGAATATTTCGAATTTGTGAATATTGTATTTGTTCTGATGTGTTCTACCGTAAACTTTCAGCGTCATAGTTTAGGGAATTCTCTTCACACCAAAAAATCACTTATTATTAATTATTCACGTGTAGAAACACTTCAGACACAAGAATACATAGTTTTTATAATTTTCAAAAATCATTTATTAAAGTTATAATGACTTTAAAAACAGGCGCGAACGAAATATTTCAATGCAGCTAAAAACGCCCGGTGATTGATCAAGCGTTCAAGGGCGAACGATGACGTCACTGTTGACCGGCCTGAGTAGATCCTGCAAACCGATGGCGGCGGCGGCGGCAAAGGTGTGACGTAGCACTCGTGACGTAGCGGTCAAAATGGCGCATGACCGTTTTCAGAGCCGAAATAGCACGCAATTTTTAAAACAACTACAAAAAATTGAAAATGCATCTAAAAAAAAAGAAAAAAAAGAGGCACATAATAAAATAATTATCTTTATTGAAGTAAATTATTTACAAAATGCACGAGAATTCCCTATTATAATATCCCATGATTTTTCACGGGATAGTGTATAAATGGTAGTGCTAATGCATAATAAAAATACCAAGAAAATATATAATCCCGGGAACCATTTTTTAGAAAACCAACACCTCTGCCATATGTCACCCACAGTGGTTCGCCAGGTTTGGTGATTTAGCAGGGGTGTCCAGGTTCATCGGGTGAGGTGTGTTCAGGATGCGACTACCCACCAGCTGCGTGGTGTGTCAGATCGGGAGAGGCTGGTTTGGGGAGACCTATCGACCTCTCCAACTGATCTCTCGACCCATCTCCTTGCGCAGTGTTATGGCAAATCCGTCACTCCTGGACACACTGATCCATAGATTCCTAACCCAACCCTCATACCTTTTACCTTCCCATAACTGCCTCTCCTTCCTTTCCTTAAAAAAGACCCTCCATAAAGCATCCCCAAAGACGAAATAGACCTCGAGGGAAATTATTTTCCTCAGGCCTCCTGCTGTGTGTGGTTAATGTTAATGTAAAAAAATGAACTCGCAAGTAATAAATTGCCTCTAAAATCATGAAAAACCAAAACAATTAATGGCCAACTGCAAATAAATAAAATAGCATTAATGTGGCAAATATCTAGTACAGATAATTCATATTTGCCATACCTTTTGATTAATAAAATAATTTTTCAGATTGGTTGGGTATTTTGGACTCAAATCCAAATTTAATTCTTGTATGAAAAAGGCCGCACCAGACGTTCCTCGTAATGTGAGGGTGAAAAAGTGGCTTGGCGTCATCTCCTGTCTTAATGCTGATTAAGGCGAAGCTCAATGCCAAATCACTATTTTGATTCATCTTTATAACGAATTGGTGTACATAATGAATACAAAAAAATATGATTTAGATAAATTGAAAGTGTTTCTATCGCTTCGCTTGAGTAGAATACAACTAAATATATAAATTACTCAATAAAAAATATAAATGCAAACTACTAAAAAAAATTTTTTTTCAATAAAAATGTATGAAAACGCATAAAGGAAACAACTTTTAAAAAATACAGTATTGTAGCTAAGATTATCTGTGACAGTTTCACTTGATTAACTTGTTTGTTTTCTTTTTAAATTATTTACAAAATAAATAAAAATCCAGTTATTTGCTTGAAATCTAAAGTTTCTAGACTCCGTTTGTCAAGCGATTTTAATGCCTATTACCTACGATATAAGTTATACCAAGAATATACACATTTTTTGCTTGTAGCTTCCTCTTAAGATGCTCCGAGAACTACTTCATGTGAACTTGACAATATTTCATTTTAAATTGAATTTAATTATATTATTCGTATAATACAGAGCCTTGGCATTAATACGGTCCTAAAACAAACGTAGCGAGTGATGTAAATTGGATAACACGTAAAGGTAAATAATATAAAGCTTACTTAGGTAGGTACGTGAGTAAACCTGCAGTGTCCTTCAACTACGATGTCGTGTCACATTGTGTAATGTATTATTGTGCATTTGCACACGTCATTTGAACACATACATAACAGCACTGTAATAGTACAATACACGTGAAAATCACGGAAAAAAACTAACTTTAACTGAATGTTCAGTCTTAATTATATACATTTAAAATATTCCGCCATTTTTTTAATGTATTTATTCTCATCAAAGTTTATTGACTCCATTTGAATTTAACGTTTTTCTTTTATTTAATCGATAATTTTGCTATTCAATTTATGAAAAATACAAGTTAGTATAATAATTTTATCCATGGAAAAAGAAACCCCTGAGTTATCCAAATTATTCATTTCGAAATACCTTACTTACGAGCGTCAGTCAAATTGATACGATAAAATAAGTGGGGAAATTTCAAAGGGTAATTAATTAATAACCATTAATAATTTCTGACATTTTACTCGGAAATCAATAAGGGTACGGGTAAGAAAAAGAAAAGCAACTAGTTTTTCACTTTAAGTACCTTTACAAAAAAAAACATCTGTAAGTGACCTGACCACAGTTTGATAATTACTTCATAAGGTGAAATTTAAGGCGACACAAGATTCTAATAACGGAGGCACACATTTTAATTAATTTCGACGAATTCATAACGATAATATATTTTTTTCAGACTGTTCCCCATCGATGTAACTTATTTATATTTAAGATTAAATAAAACAATACCTTACCATTAAAATATTATATGTAAACGGTTTGAGAAATTTATAAAACGTTTTTCCACTATAAAAGTAGCGGTAAGCTACAGATTTTATTTTTTCTAAACGATGCATTAGTAAATTCCTGGAGGATTCCTCTAGAAACATCTGAGATTTTAGTAATACGTTCATAGATCAGATATAATTAAAATAACCCCCACGGAAACATAATTTTTCTATGCCTGCTAGAACAAATTCGGCCGTAGGAATATTGTTTTTACACGACTTATGTCCTTTAAATTCCCACTTTATTTTAGAGATTTGCTGGGGCAAATTTAACCGTAGGTCTGTCCAATACACGGTCCCGCGTCGCATATTTTTATGCCTGGGTTCCTCACGTAATGTCGTTAAGGCGATGCACTAATTAGTAGGTAATCATGTGTTTTTGGTTTGAAAATTTGGTCGCCTAGAAATGTTTCAGATGCTTTAATTAAATACTGCGAGTAGAATACATCTTGTCCTTTGAAATAATTGAGTATTTTTTAAATAAGTCTTTTTATAAGCCCAGAAAAAAATGGATAAGGCCTAAGAAAACTGCTTTAAAGTTCAAAATCTCCTACTTACGAACCCATTTTCGGTTATAATTTTATTGTATTATGTGGAAAATTAAGTTATTTATAAAATGATCGGAAAAAAATTAAATATTTATGCCTGAACGTCCACAAAATAAAATAAAAGGCACTTTTTGGCCATGTTTTTTTCTTGCATAAATCAAAACAGGCGGATGGTGTTAAGCGGGAATTTAAACCTTATCGCCATCTACGTAAGGGGTGTTATTGATAGCGGCTCGATTTAAAATAGTACACTACGTAGTGCATCGCCTTAAGATTCTGACTTTATTTTAGGGTATTATCTCGTCTTAAATAAACTGGTTGTTTTTTCAAATTTATAAATAGTTTGTTAGTTCCTCCTTTGGTCCAATGTTAACAGTGCCATGCTGTAGTGTCATTTGTACTTGGTTCATATTATGTCATGATTTATTTAAAAACTTCCTGTCTGATATTTTTGGTATTTCACTTCGAATAAATAAATGGACTTGGACTCTTCTTGTTGTAAGTAGAAGGATGTTTACTTTTTCATGATGGCTTGAAATATTTTCCAAAGTATAACATAATTGACAATAAATATGTATTAGTTAATTGGATAAATTATTTTACTAGCCGAGTAAGGAACCTGTGTTAGAAGAGTGAAAAAGTCTGCAACTCTGCATATCTGAGTTGGTTTTTTACAACGACTAAATAAAATACCTTAAGAGAGGACTTGGCATTTCAACAAAAGAATTCTGTCCAAAAAGTAGTATAAAAATGGCTGCCAAGATGGCGGCAACGCCAGACCATTTCCATGGTTATTATTCAGTGGCTTGACATATTGATATTTGGGGGAAATAACAATTATTTATTTCCATAACCCATTCCATATAAATAAAACGCATTTTTAAGAGCTCAAGAGCTCCTCTTTTCTGATAAGGTATACATGACCAATTATGAACCTTAATATTTTATTTTGCAAAATATGTATGTATTAATGTAACCCATATGATCTATATTAAAATAATAATAAAAAAAATAAAAAAAATTGTACTGTGTTTAAGTATAATATTTTTTTGTTAAGCCTAAGAATCGTGGAAATAATAATCCATTTTCAAAACGTGGATACATAATTATTCATACTATGTATTTTTTTTACATAACCTAGTAAACTTATATATATTGACATATAATGTTTTGGGCACTGCTTCATCCATCGTGTTCAATGTTTTGTTGACGAAACGTTCTTCAAAAAGTTTTGAATACATTTTTGGTTGACTTCCAACCCTCAGCATCTCTCTTTCGCTGCTACGGGGACCACTTGGAAACCTGAAAAGTGCACCTATATCACAAACATGACATGTTTCCACAGGTATAACATTGTTTTCAGGGACGGCCCTGAGCCAAACGGCGCCTGGCACGAGTAAAATTTTGACTCCCCTTGTCAAAACCCTTAGACGCCTAGGTAGAGGTGATCACTATAATCAATAATATTCGGATGATTTGTATTTTTTTATTTTTAGTTTTTTTTTAAATAATCTCAAGGGTGATTTGTTGGGACTGTTAAGTGTTAGGTATTATCGGCGCCCGGAGCGGACTGCTCCAATTGCGCCCGCATAGGGCGGGCTCTGATTGTTATACACGTTAAATTGGAAGGTACCAATCAAAACAAATCGTAAAGCAACTTGTGTAAGAACTTTTACTGACAGTTGGAATAGTGATTTCCTAATATTCCATTAATAATGAAAGAACATATTTTCATATGTTTAGTTTAACCTTTGTCATAAAAAGGTCTTAAATATTAATTGCCGGTATATGATCAATCATTGAATGGAGCTTAATTAATATTTCTATGAATATATCATCCCAACTGTATAGTTTAGGATTGTTGTAAACGGAAGTGGCGCCCTCTGTTATTTTCAAAAAGAATTCAATCTTATTTTCATAAATAATCATCTCCTGAAGTTTCGAGGTATGAGCTTGTCATGTATGCAAATTCCTCTTTAGTTGTTGACTCGTTACTCGTGACACTACTCCAATTTCCCTGGTGAAGATGGCTCCTCCACTCCTCGCGGCCTGCGCTGCATGGAGAGCCGAAGACACTGATGTTTCAGACTCCTGTGATAGTTGGTGATTTTTCTCTGCTTCTGATAAATACTTTACCAGTGACCATGAATTTCTGCAGGTTCGAGTTGTCCATTTGGCGAGCAACATGTCCAAAGATCGGATACGTTGGCGCTGTATAATAATAATAGATTTGTTTTTCCTTCCCTGGGTGACTAGATGACGCTAAATAGATCGAGTAAATAACTGAACATTTTATTGCAATACGTAACGAAGTTTTATAGGATAATATGCATATTACAGATAAGGTGCTAATTACATGGTTATACATGGTTATTGTAGTTAGTCATAACTACCTACTTATTTACAGAACTTTCTTTCGGCCGAAGAGTCGAATTGTATTATTTTTGTTAAACGTTTTGCATTAATTTTATTTCATTGTGCATATTATGGCGTTTTCTTTGATCTAAGAAAGTGGTTATTTACATATTTTTTTAGATTCGATTGCAGTACAATTTGCGGAGTTTAATTTGGTTGAAGAATTTACAGATGAAATGTGTTTATTTTAACCTATTCTGTTTTATTGTGGAATTGCTATTGATTATTTAATTCTTATGAAATGTTGATATTTCGTATCACGCACAAATAATATTGTTTGCTGAATTTTAAATATTTGAGTTTTTAAAAAGTTTTTGCCTTTATGCTATAAGTTTTGCTCTGTATTGTTTTTACTAGGTAAAAAATTTGATTTTTCAATTTAATCATCAAAGACAATATTAACGACCCTCGAACGAAAAATGTGAAACACAGATGACAAAAAGATTCAGTCGCTTCTAGGAAATGAACCCAAAACCTTTTCCTTGCCGAGGAAGTGATCTGACCATGAGCTAATTCGACCACATCAACTTAACTCTTCAGTACCTTCATCGCTTTTGTACATTTTGCAATGTTTTCTGTGTATTTCAAATGCGCTATATACATTTTTTTTCCGTAAAAACAAATACTAATTTAAAAACTAGATAAAATTATATTTTCGGTGTATGCATTTTAAATAAACAATACCATTTATAAATAATATAATTTTAATATCAAACGTGAAAAATGTTGTCGAAAACGATAACCACATTTGTACTTAATTTTTTACTCCAATCATAGAAAAATTAAGAGAACTCGATATTTCGAAAACACGTTCGTTTTGTTTGGGGAATTTGTAAGAAAACTGTACCTTTACTTTAATCTTGTTCGTGCAATAAAAAATCTGAAATAATTTTTAAAGTTAAACCGATTGCAACGATAGCGGCGCGAAATATGAATTTTTAATTTTGACTATTTTTAGGATTTTATTAATGGATTACAGTATAAATATTTGAGCGTTCTAACATCAAAAATATTAAGTATTTCCGAAAGATAAAAAAACTTTTATAAAATATGGACGCCCGGTCATACATGACCCTCAAATGCTGGAGGGGTAAACCTATCATACTTCAACTGTGAGCTACTCATTATCTTCATTTTCTTAGGGAAGAGGTCCTGGGTTCGATTCCCAGATGCGACTGATTATTTTTCTTTTTTCAGTACCTACTTATGGTTAATTAGATAAGTCAATCATTCCAAATATGATTTTAACCTTTTTAGATATCCCGTTTAACCATAGATAACTCAATTAGGTAGGTAGGTACTTCATATCTTTATAAGCGGAGGAAAGGTAAGGAAAAAATCATTTTTCGTTTAACCATAGATAACTTAATTAGGTAGTAGGTAGGTTTGATTTCCTAGAGAGTAGTTTAAGATTTTTTTTTTTTTTTTTTTTTTTTTTTTTTTTTTTTTTTTTTTTTTTTTTTTTTTTTTTTAAATGGAGTTCTACAAATTAAACTTAATAACAATAAATAAAGTAGTTTAAGATGTTGCTCATAGATGGCACTAGATAGCATTTTAAAGAGTTTACCCATAGATAGCAAATCTAGCTGTCGATAATGCAGGGATTGAGACTATAATAAATACTATTGTAACCTCAGTAGGAATTATTCTGGGCTCCAGAGGAGCCCAGAATAATTCCAGAGGAGCCCAGAATAATTCCTACTGTCTACAAGGAGAAAGATGAGTACAGTTTTTAATTTATCAGGAAAAAGTGACTGCATGACCATTTCCTAGCAAGATTTTAGTATTCATAATATATCGGAAGACGTATTCAAAGCGGGTGGCCTTGTCCGAATAAATATAATGTTATTTGCTGATAGTTTGTCATGAAATTTGTAAGATCATTGGTTATAGGCCTCTATTTCCGTTTTTAACAGGAAAACGAATAAGTTGACCAGATTTTTAATATTAACAACATTTAAAGTCTGTAAGTTTTCTCCATGTACTAAATAAGTCAGTAAATCAGAGCTCATTGTTATCTATTCACAAATAAAGTCAAGTGTTATGTTAACCCCATAGACATTAATTCTTCTGAGCTTGACCACGGAGTTTTTAGTTAAAGAGTTTGTGAGACAAACCCATAGTTACAACACAGTGGGTACTAGATGTCTTTATACCTACCGATGTTATTTAGACCAATAATTAAAAAAAATATTAGGTACTAGCTGTTCCCCGCCCCGCGTTGCTATGGCTCAGTCTTTCTGTGCAGATATAGAAACAAAGGTTCGTGTTGCTTTCACGTCCAAGAGGTGGCGCTGTTTAAAAAAAACATGTTTTAGCCGGTCACAGGTGACATCTATATAATATAGGTATATAAAAACACACGCGTATTCGAATGCAATGTTGTGTCAAAATATCAAAGAAATCGGTGAAGAAGTTTAGGAGATTTTTTTATAGTTATTAAGTTTAATTTGTAGAACTCCATTTTATTTTTTATATATTCAATAATATTGTTATTGGGTTTATAAAAACAGTTTATTTTTAAACAAGTTCTGCTGTGTAATTATTATTACGCGTGACAGCTGTTTCGCCCTCTGAAGGCATTATCAAACTGTGGGTAGCCCACTTACAGACGATACATTTATATTATTTCTAGGTAGGTATTTTAATTTCAATTACTGATTTCTTAATTGATTTTTGAGTAAGATATTAGAAATTATTAATGGTTATTACCCCAGCAAAGTTTCCCCAATTAGTGTAATGTTTAAATTTGACTGAATGTCTTAATGTTAGTTATTCCCAAACGATGACTCATAGGGTTATTTTAATAGCATAATTAAGTACTTCATAGTGCACTCATATTTGCATTAGGTTTGAAGATATCTAGTAGGGGTGAACGAATTATATTTGTTTGTTCATTAATTAGAATAGCTTCCGGATTATTAGAGTTTTTGTTAAATTCTAACTGTTCTAAAAGATTCAGTTTACGGCCTTTATTTTGTACGTGTAACGGAGTTGGTTTATTATTATGTTTATTATTATTGCAGAAATATTTATGGATTACATTGAAAAACAAATTTTAAATTCAATCTTTAGCAAACACATCATTTACTATGTTCGTTATGTTGACGACATTTTGGTCTGTTGGAAAGGTACCAACAGACAATTAGATCTTTTTGTCACATTTGCTAACTCCATCAACCGTAAAATCTGCATTACGGTTGAAAGAGAGTGTAATAATAAAACCAATTTTTTAGACCTAACAATCGGTAGAGAAAATAATAAACATACGTTTGAAATTTTCCGTAAGCCTACGTTTACAGATACGACCATTAATTATAAATCCTTACACCCATGGTCACATAAATTATTTGCCTACCACTCAATGGTACATAGGCTTAATAACATCCCACTCGACAAGAAAGCATAAGAGAAGGAAAAAAATACAATCCTAACTATTGCTAAAAATAATGGCTTCAAGGGTAGAGACATTGAAAAAATAATTAATAATAACAAACACAAAAATAACCTTAAATTAATTTACCCAGCGACTAATAATAAGACGAATAATAAATTCGGGTGTTTAGAATTCATCGGACAGACATCTAATAAAATTGCCAAAGTCCTCAAAAAGTGTGGCTTAGATATTGCCTTCCGCACAAATAACAACTTAGGATCATCTCTTAAAAACTCAAAAAGTAAGGTACTCAAATTACAAAATAGTGGCCTTTATAAACTCCAGTGTGACGAATGCAACGCTGTTTATGTTGGACAAACGGGCCGGTCCTTTAACACTAGGTTCAAAGAACATATAAGATCTTTTAAAAATAATAATAAAATGCAATCTCAATTTGCCAAACATCTCCTAGATGAAAATCACTCACTTAATGATAATAATAAACCAACTCCGTTACACGTACAAAATAAAGGCCGTAAACTGAATCTTTTAGAACAGTTAGAAATTAACAAAAACTCTAATAATCCGAAAGCTATTCTAATTAATGAACAAACAAATATAATTCGTTCACCCCTACTAGATATCTTCAAACCTAATGCAAATATGAGTGCACTATGAAGTACTTAATTATGCTATTAAAATTACCCTATGAGTCATCGTTTGGGAATAACTAACATTAAGACATTCAGTCAAATTTAAACATTACACTAATTGGGGAAACTTTGCTGGGGTAATAACCATTAATAATTTCTAATATCTTACTCAAAAATCAATTAAGAAATCAGTAATTGAAATTAAAATACCTACCTAGAAATAATATAAATGTATCGTCTGTAAGTGGGCTACCCACAGTTTGATAATGCCTTCAGAGGGCGAAACAGCTGTCACGCGTAATAATAATTACACAGCAGAACTTGTTAAAAATAAACTGTTTTTATAAACCCAATAACAATATTATTGAACATAAAAAAAAAAAATTAAAAAAAAAGTTTAGGAGATTTAAGATTTTGAACAAACGAACATTAACATTTATTTATTTATAAAAGTGTGAGTATCTTAACAATATCTATTTTACATTTTTATTTATAAAGAGATAATAATTTAAAGTTTCGCCGCATTTCTGTTGGAACTAATTTGTATTGTTATTGTGCGTAGTATTATCGCATAGTATCTAATTAGGTCACGTGTCGGGTAATTTACTTTCTTATCCGACAAAAAATTCATACGTAATATTAAATGTAAACATTTGGGTCTATTCACCATTTAGCCGACCGGTTCATGGCATCATTTCTTTTCCCATCTAAAACCAGTATGTTGCACAAATTAATGTACATCATCTCTCAATTCGTTATGTCGCAAGAATGTAATTAAGTCAATGCAAAAAATGTGCTCGTATATATATTTTTAAATACTTCGTGTACCTAACCTTTGCAAGTCATGAAACAAGTACCCACTACCTATTGTAACGAATTTGGGTTAGGTAGGTACTTGTAATAATATTTTAATTCGTGTTTAAATGCGTTCCATTTTGTGTTGCAAACAAAAGTTAGAGTTGGTTTTGATATATGGCGGGAAAATTCTATTTTGAGTCAAAGCTATTAGTGTTTGAGGTTAGACTAATAGACTGACGTGTAACGTACAGAGTGGGAGATACTCTCAGTATCGCCATTGTGAAAGACCACCATTTATTATCGAAACATCCATTTCATTTCAGTGCCAACAAATCGGCATATAGGTGAGGTCTAAATTATTTGCAAAATTTGACATTTTTTCACAGCCATGGTTGTCTGTCACATTTGTAGCAAAAAAGAAATATAAAAACGTATTTTGTAAAAACTAACAAATTCCTTAGATATTTTATTCATAAGTAATAAATTGATTTTCTTGACGATAAGTACATTAAACATTTTGCTATACATAGAGTGCTATTAGTGCTATAAATGAACAGTATTTTTATTCAGTACGTTTTCTCCGAGTAATATTTATGTAGATAAGCCTTTACTTTTCCTTTGAACTACATATTTTCCAGTGTGAAACTTCCCATTGTGATGATATCCGTTGTCCAACTTTGCAAATAATTTGGTCCTTGCCCATTATTGAAGGACAAATTTTAACTATATCATACAAAAAACAAGAATATTTATAGGTGCATACCATAATTAATTTTCTATATAATTTAATTGTATGCTTTACATTACCTACCTCACTAGGTGTAACCTGTTCTGAGGTATGTGACAGGAATGTACAATAAAAATATTTCTTTTCAATGTTATTGACAGTAGTATCAGGTATGTTAAATTTATATAAATATGTGAAGGAGAAGAATTGATAAAGAATGCATGTAGTATAATGCAAAAGAAGAAGAAGATGAGTACCTACATTATTCGATACATTAGCAATGCATAAAGAATAACGAATTCTATTTCATAACATTGGTTTTTTAAATGGATGCTTGGTGACCGGATAAATAGTTAGGTACTTCCCAACCTTTATCTTTCTCATCTCCTTCATTTCTCCCCCCCTTCAGCCTCACAATATACACCCCAAACGATATTTTTTTTTTGGACATACTTTTTTTACATTAACCCTACACAGGAGGTCCCGAGGAAAATAATTTCCCTCAGGAGGAAGTCATCTTTTGGAATGCTCTGTGGAGGGTCTTTTTAAAGGAAAATAAGGATCAAGTGTGCTGCGATGACGCTAGATCTCATCATTAGAGATATTCAGAGAAAAACAGTTTTTCTACTTTATAGTAAAAATGTAACATTTAACTTTGCTTACTGCTACTTATATTATCTGTAATAATTTAATAGAATCATGACGGTGAAGAAATTTGCACTCATTGACGATGCAAAGTCGATCTAATCAATAACGACGCGAGGCCAAAAAAAGTATATTAATTGGCTACAATATTTTTTACTCAGTCACATGAAATTTATTTCCGAATAGAATTTCGTAACTATTAATGGCCTACAAAGTTACAGAGTTCGGACCATTATGTGGCCTACAAAATACGTTTACGGTTATTTTAATGATGAATTTATCGCACACCCATTAAAATATTAGTGGTTTTATTCAATGTGCTGCCATATTGGACTTTTCCTTGAGTTCAAATATTTGAAATAATGGTTATTTCTTATGGTTTTCGGAAATTCATCAATTGAGAAGTGTTGTTAAAAAGTTATTTGAGGGTAATATTATGCTGAAATAAGTTTTATAATAATTTTTTTTTCAAGAAATCATCTTACAAGCTTCAAATTAATTCAGATTAGCTAAGTACCTGCCTAGGTAACTGCAAAATTATGATTTAAGATTTTCACGGCCAAAAGTATTTTTGCTATTTGTTTTTGGGGTGTTATGCCGTGTTGCGCTAACTCCTTCTTTAGCCAACGTTTCGGACAGCATTGCAGTGTCCATCATCAGGGCAGATGTGTTATTTGTAATTAATTGTAGTTATTTCTAAATAACACATCTGCCCTGATGATGGACACTGCAATGCTGTCCGAAACGTTGGCTAAAGAAGGAGTTAGCGCAACACGGCATAACACCCCAAAAACAAATAGCAAAAAAAACTGCAAAATTGTTTATTATTTTTAAGTAAAAACTCGGTGCCTACCCATTATTCAGTATACATTTAAATGTTTTGGTATAATAGTATTCAATTTTAAAAATTAAACAGAATGATAGACGGATAGTATACATAGTAACTATAGCAATTAGATTTTATAAATTAGAAAATTCAATAAATATTTGTGATTGTCCTGAAAATATTATGTGCCATTACAAACTTTTTACAAAATATCTATAAATTATTTTCTTTATGCTGTGAGTGCAAGCTTTTGGCTAAAGTACGGCTGCTTTGGGGGGAATAAGTCATTAAATGTATTTTCATTTTATTTCCTTGAGAATCTCAGGGACGATGTCGTTTTTATTTATACGGCATAGTAACAATTTACCTTGAACATGCGAACACCTCAGCAGAGGTTCTCCTAAAAAAAAATCACCTAAAGGGCGCTGTACAAATATCTTTATTGAATAATAAGTACCTACAACTGGCTTACGACTAGGATTCATAATAACTAGTGACTTACGACTAAATCTTATTTCTAGTAACTTGCGACTAAGACTCATAACTACTGACTTACATCTAGCGACTAATGACTAAGGCCTATTCTCTCTCTCTGGTTTCAATCCTGGGATTGGTTTGCAGCAATTTCATCTAATCTCCTTTTCCATTCTTCCCTGTCTTGTGCGGCTCTTTTGACTTCTGCATATGATGAGCAGCGCACGTCCACCAGCAGGTCCTCCAGGTACTCTCGGCGTGGGCGTCATTATGACATGCAAGAGGCCTTCTTGTCGTATAACATGGCCGATACATCTTGCACGCCTTTCGGACAAGGTCCTGAGCAGGTGCCTTCCTCCTTCGATTCTTTGGAGAACCTCCTCATTTGTAATATGGTCTCTCCAGGAAATTCCTAACAGTCTTTTATAGCAGTGCTCCGCAACCGGTGTGCCGTGGCACACTGGTGTGCCGTGAGCCGGACACAGGTGTGCCGCGGTCAAATTCAATGTATTTGACATTTTACAATATTTCATTACGTATTTAATACACACTGACAAAATATTTTTCATAATATTGTCTATTTTTGATTGTCTGCCGATACTGTTAAAAGACGTATTCACAATTTTATTTTTATTTATTTATTTATTTTATTTTAATATTACATTTAGTTACAATAGTGACGTATTGCCCATCTCACTAGGTGTGGAACGCCTGTGTTGAGATGGCAATTTACATAGTGGTTGTTAACTAGGTTTTAGCTAATACAATATTTTGAAAATGCCAGATAAAATAAAATCAGTATTTTTTTTGTTTTTATTTTTTATTTTTAAATTATACAATTCAAGAGTGAATGTAGAAGGTGGAGGCGAAGCAATAATAATTTTAAGTAATTAATTAATAAAGTTACAGTTTAACCAAAAGGCGTATTATACATATATACACAGTAGGCACAATTTTTAGTATGTTATGAAATAGTACAATATATTAGGAGCACTGATTATAAAACTGTTATTGGCTGAAAAATTTGCGCTTCAGATCGACGAAACAACCGATATTAAAAATAAAGCACAGTTGATAGCTATTGTACGTTTCGTTGACGAGGACTTTATTAAAGAACATTATTTATTTTGTAAGGAGGTTCAAAACGAACTACCGGTGAAGAAAATTTTCAAGTAACCGATGATTTCTTCAAAATATATAACATTAAATGGAGCAATTGCATTGCTGTTTGCACGGATGGCGCTGCGGCAATGACGGGTAGTAAAAAGGGTTCTGTCTCTTGTGTAAAACAAAAAAATCCAACGTTACAATTTACACTGCTGCATACATCGCGAAGCATTGATGGTCAAAAATTTACCAGAGGACCTTTTGAACACGATGAATGAATGCATTAAAATCGTAAACATAATTAAATCAAGAGCCCTAAACTCGCGAATCTTTGGAATACTCTGTGCAGAAAAGGGAGCCGAATATGAATCCTTATTGTTTTATACTGAAATTCGTTGGCTATCCCGAGGCAAAGTTTTGGCTAGATTGTTTGAGCTTCGTCACGAGGTGCGTGAGTTTCTTTTAAATCAAAATATGCCCGAACTATATCAGCACCTCGATGATAATTACTGGATAGCCAAACTTGCATACATGGCTGATATATTCGAGCATTTGAATGAACTTAATAACGAACTATGGCAGAAAGAGTTGCAAAAAGGATGTTTGAAAATGTACCAAAGGACCAACCATAGTACAATTGAAAACAAACAATTAACTGTGGATCTGGCCCAACAATATTTAAGTATGCTTCAGCAGAAATTTGGTCAGTATTTTTATTCCATTAATACGGAACAATACGATTGGATTCGAAATCCTTTTGCAACCAATGCAATCAATTTTACAGAAGCACTGCCTCTGCAAATTCGAGAGGAATTTACAGATTTAAATAATGACATGACATTAAAACTTCACTTCTCCGAAGATCCATTAGATGTTTTCTGGATTTACGTTAAAAAAGAATATCCTCGCATTTCCGTCAAAGCATTCCATTTTCAACGACATATTTAAGTGAGCAAATTTTTTCAACGCTTGTATTAATTAAAAATGATAAGCAGTCATGCTTAAAAGTTCTTCATCAAGAACTTCGGGTTGCGCTGTCAAAAATCGAGCCGAATATAAAATTTTTGTGTTCATTAAAACAAAAGCAGGTTAATTAAACAATTAATCGCTCATTAATTTATTATTATTTTATAATAATTATTAAGATTGCGTAAAAATAAATATATTATAGTTATATGTATGTATGTATACTTTTCAAATAAAAAACAAGAAATTATTGTAAAATTTGTGTATCAATTTAATACCTAGCTATTTTAGCTTTCGGTGTGCCGCGGAATTCTAGGAAGAAATTCGGTGTGTCGTAGGTGAGAAAAGGTTGCGGAGCACTGTTTTATAGGACCACATCTCAAAAGCCTCTAGTCTCCGTTTATCTCTTTCGGATAGGCACCATGTTTCGCAGCCGTACATCAAGATATTCCATACATAGGTCTTGATGAGGAGTATTCTCAGTTTTAGGTCTATATTATTCGATTCTATTACAAGCCTAGCCTGATGTATACAGCTGTCGACCTCGCTCTTAGACCAACCGTCCCATGTTATTTTGCTCCCGAGGTAGACAAACTCCTCGGTGTTCTTTAGTGGAACTCCTGCCATCTCTACTCTCATCTGATGTTGCGTTCGGCCTACAGTCAGCAGCTTTGTTTTGTCTTTATTTATCTTCATGTTGTAGTTGTTTTGAAGAATGCTTTGCATGGTTGTTAAAGCCTCTTGCAGTTCCTCTTCGCTTTCAGCAACCAAAGCAATATCGTCAGCAAACCTTGTCATATCCACCTTTTGCCCGTGTATCTTTACACCTTTTCTGTGACTCATTCTCTCTCTCAAGTCATCAATCGCACTCTGTATATAAGCATTAAAAAGAACAGGTGACAGAGAGCATCCCTGTCTCACCCCTTGTCTTATACTGGCTTCTTTTGTTTCATTGTCACATCTAATTATAGCGGCCTCATTCTTGTATAGCGCCTGGATTATTCGTCTATCTCTATATTTTATATCAATTCTCTTCAGAATCTCGAAGAGTCTTTTCCATTCTACTTTGTCGAAAGCCTTCTCCAGGTCTATGAATGCGATGAATGTGTTTTGGTTTCTTTTTATTCTTTTTTCTAGTAGTATTCGTAGCGACAATATTGCTTCTCTGGTTCCTACACCTCTTCTAAAGCCATACTGGTCTCCGGAAAGGATGTTCTCTACTTTTGGTTCGATTCTTTTTATAATGATATTAGTCAATATTTTTGAGGCATGGGATATTAGGCCAAGAGTTCTGTGTTGTTCACATTTCGTCATGCCTACCTTCTTTGGTAATGCGACAATTAGGCATTTCTCAAAATCCTCTGGTATCTCTCCAGTCTTATACATGGTTTGTATCATTTTAAACAGGGCATCTGTGGTTCCTTTTCCTGCTGGCTTAATTAGTTCGGCCGGAACGTCATCGATTCCGGGTGCTTTCCCGTTTTTGAGATTTTTAAGTGCGAGGTCAAACTCTTCTCTAGTGATTGGATCTCCCAAATCATCTGCGTCTACCTCATTTTCTCTTTCTATCAATGTTTCGTTGTCACAATTTCCCTTTCCATTGTACAGCATTTCGAGATATCTTTTCCACCTTTCTGCTATTTGGTCATTTTCGAAGAGTATTTTACCGTCTTCTCCTTCTATTGCATTACCCTTTCCAACTCTCATCCCAAAGAAGTCTTTCACCGCAGCGTGAGCTCTTTCTACATTTCCTCTCTTGAGGTCGTCGTTTATCTCATCGCATTTATTCTGGTAGAATGTTTCTTTGGCTATTCTTGACTCTCTATTTATTTTGTTTCTCAGCACTTTATATTCCTTTTGTGATTCAGCTCTTTTATCATTTTTGAGCTCTCTTCTATCTTTTATCATATTTAGGATCTCATCGGTTATTTATTCCTTCCTTGCTTGGGGTTTTTCCTTGCCTATAGTTTCCTCTGCCGTAGTTATAATCTTCGTCTTTATCACTTTCCAGATCTCATTCACGTTCTCCTCTTCCATTAACTTGCACTCTTGCGTCTTTTCCCTAAAACTGTCGCTGATCTCTTTTATCTTTAATACTTTTGTATCCCATTTGAAATTATTTCTCTTTTTTATTTTTTTCAGTTTTAGAAGACTTTTGGCCATTACCATATTATGATCACCTACTATTACTACTGTCTTAATTGGCATATTACTACTGTCTTAATGACATATACATATATTTACATATGTCTTCTAACTACCCATACAGTTAATGATTATTAACATTTTTTGTATAACTGGTACTTATTATATATGTAAACTGTATGTAAGAAAATAGAAATTAATAAATAATTTATTTTTTTCCTTTATTTGTAAAATATATTTATATACAGTTTTTTACATGCTTTTCGACTACCACACTAGACACATGTCCGTATTATGGTAGTTAAAATAGATATCAGATTACGTGACTTTATATTTTCTTTAAATGTTACTTAACCACTTGCGCTACACCGACGATATAGCTTTTATTCTAATTCCCTTAAAAATTATTTTCAATCCAGCTTTTAACCTCAAATTTGAAAAATTCATAAAATTCGAAGATAGCATAAAGTTCTGTGAAAGTTCTATTCAAGTTCTATTATTATTTCAGTTCTGTGAAAGTTCTATTCAAGTTGTATTATTATTTCAGTTCAGAAGAAACAACGGGCCCATTATGATATATCTAATAATCGAACTTTCACAGAATTTCAAAATTAACTTCAAAATTTCATGAATTGTTCAAATTCTTTGTAACAACCCGATATATATTTTTTTATTAAATTTATAGTTTTTATTTAAACGCTTTGCTTTTCAAAATGCTTTAATAAATTATTTTCTAATGTATGTAATGCCAAAAAGTGATGCCCATTGCTAAATTACATACATAGTTTATTTATTATTCTTCGTTTAGTTCGATAAAGGTGCAATTATTTACTTATGTAAGACACTGTCTGACTTCACTAGTCACCATCATTCCTTTGGCGGCTTCTCGCAAATCCTTGGGAGTCTCACAATCTTTGTTGTCTTCCCAAAATATGATGTGTGTAGTATCTAAATACGTTGAATATCGCAAAAATACAAAATTAAAAGGCAAGGTTATTTTTAATGACATTATGCAGATTCTAATAGCGCGACACCGGCTGTTTGCCGCCATAAAATATTTCAATAAATAGTACAAAACTTGCCAAGTTCATAACATACGTACCTAATGATGAACTGCTTTTGGATATGAACAGCCTTCGTAGGGGACGATCAACACTGTCTGAGAATAATTGCGCAACTTACGCGGTCATGGTCGCGTCCATAGATCTATACAATTAGAGGCACTATTGGGCACTAATATCTTGTCGAAATTTTTTTTAACATTAATCCCACCCAGTTCTGAAGGAAAATCTTTTATTTATTATGTCACTTAGAGAATTCTGCATAGAGTGTTTAAGGAGACATGTTCCTCTATTATTATACAGGGTGTATCGGCACGTACCCGACAAACTTTAACCAGCTATTCCTTAGCACATTTGGAGTAAAAAATCTTATGGGCACTTTGCTGTCCGGTAACATTTTTTTTAATAAAAAATTTACTATTCATATTTTCACCACATGTCACCAATGTTTTATCCTTTGTCAAAGTTTGAAAACCCGCCTGGCAATATTTTGTTCGAGTTTCGTTGAATAATGTACGTACGTACCTACGTTGGCGCGCTTTTACAATCACAACGAAATGGCACGGCACCGTTCGTCTCATTTTTAACTATTATTATTTAGTGTGTACGAAAGAGCGAGGACACTTTTTGACACACTTGCTAATAACAGCTGTTGAACACGAGAAACAATGCAAATGACAGTGACGGAGTGTGGATTTTTTATTTATTTTTTGTTTTTAATGGAAAAAAAATGTTACCGGACAGCAAAGCGCCCACAACATTTTTTACTCCAAATGTGCTGAGGAATAGCTGGTTAAAGTTTGTCGGGTACTTGCCGATACACCCTGTATAGTTAGAGCATTGGGAGCGTTGGAGGATGGATTGTAAAATGGTGGAACCTATTTTTTCGTTTCATGTCTCATCTAAATATAATACATCAATGGTCGCGTCAAAATTGTGGCCAGAGTCACCGCAGGTTTGTGTGTATTGTGTGCGCCGCACGCGGGCGGTCAAACCGAGGGGTGACTTCTTCAAAATTATATTTATTAAGATAATGGACAATTTATTTAACGTAAATTTTGTAAAATATCTTCCCAAGATACTAAAAACGAATGTTGACTGGGGAATAGTGTACGCATATGCACACTGACACTGTGTTGCAGCTTATCCTTAAATGTACGTATGTACTTAACTACATATGTTCAAATTTGGCGTATTTCTGTATAATTACGTTTTTTCGTATCTAATATACTAAATATAACTTGTTAAATTTATAAAATAAATAATTTACTTAAAAGACAAACAACTTTGTTTATCAACATGTAATTTTTTTAATGTCATTATCTTCGACAACGAGTTTATCTGCCGAGTTTCAGCTCAATCGGAAGTCGGGAAGTGCATTAATTTTCACTTTCAAGATTCCATTTCATTCTTTTTTTATTCAAGAAAACAGAATTGAAATTCAAATATATGTATTTAAAAATATACTTTTGACCCTACTTCGGCGGTTCAACGTTTAGCAGAGGTCATTCTCCACATTATGTTCGTAATAATAATATTCGTATAATCTTTTTTCCTGCTAGGTTATTAAATTAAGTAAGTAATAGAATAAATATAAATGTGCATTTGGACGTAGGTGATTAAATTTTAAATTAGCAACTTGTATTTTGTACGAGTCATTGAATATATATTGAATAAGTATAAATAACCTGTTCGGTTCATTTTAATATTGTGTTTGTTGATGCTTCTTTTAAGGCGATGCACCACGTCGTGTTACATTTGGAATCTGGCCGATAGCAATAACACTTCTTATGTATATGGCGATAAGGTTTAAATTCCCGCTTAACACGAGCCGCCTGTTTTGATTTATACAAGACAAAAACATCGCTAAAAACTGTGTTTTATTTTATTTTGCGAAGTTCATGCACAAATATTTAAATGTTTTCTAAAGAACTTATTTTGCATTATTTTTGAAAAAGGGTTCGTAAGAAAAAGATTTTAAGTTTTAAATGAGTTTTTATAGGCCCGATACTTTATTTATTCCTGGGCTTATTAAAAAGAATTTGAAAATCTCGATTATTTCAAAGGCCAAGATGTTCTTTGCAGCTTTTCTAAGGATGGGTTATTTAAAAAAAAAATTCAACAATTCATCAAATTTCAATGTTGATTTTCAAGTTCTGTGAAAGTTATATTCGAATTCTGTCATTATGTCACTATGTGTAAGTTGCTTCATAAAACTGAAATGATAACATAACTTGTATAGAACTTTCACAGGACTTAAAATTAATATTAACATTGAAATTTGATGAATTGTTCAAATTCTGTGAATTAACCGGTCCTAAGCAATCAAATTTTCAAACCAAAAACGCATGATTTTTCATTACTTCCTAGTGCTACAAGCCAAAAATGTGTATATTCTTGATATACCTTATATTGTAGGTAATAGGCATTAAAATCGCTTGTCTAAAAACGGAGTTTAGAAACGTTCGATTTCAAGCACAAAACTGTTTTTAAAAAAAAAATTATTTTGTAAATAATTTTATAAGAAAGCAAAAAAGTTAATCAAGTGAAACTGTCACAGATAATCTTAGCTATAATACTGTATTTTTTTAAAGTTGTTTCCTTTACGCGTTCATACATTTCTATTGGAAGTTTTTTTTTATATGTTACACTTATATTTTTTATTGAGTAATTTATTTTTTTATTTGTATTCTACTCAAGCGCAACGATAGGAAAACCTTCAATTTATCTAAAGCATATTTTTGGTATTCATAATGTACACCACTTCGTTATAAAGATTAATCAAAATAATGATTTAGCATTAAGCTTCGTCTTAAGTATAAAATCTGGAAACAAAACTTCACGCCTAAGAGTAAGTTGTATGTATCGTGTAAATTTTAACTAATTGTGCTAGGTTCATCTTTGTCATATTATGTTCGTGAAAAACATGACAGACTTTAGATTGAGTTTCCACGCTTGCATAAGTAAATAAAAGATTTTGTTTAAAAGGAGTTGTTGAGTGAATGCTGCAGACAAAGTAAAGATTTAATGATGAATAGGTTGTTAATGGTTGTATTCATATTCAAGTTTGTATAATTCGTGTGATGGTGACATGTTGTTTGTTTTTTATGAAATAACGTCAAAGGCTTCTTTTCTTGATCGGAACAATAAAGGTTAGAAGGCTATGCTTCGTTATTCTCAAAAATTTAAAAACATAACATTCACGCGTTATGCTAAATCATTTTGATGTGTGTGGGTGAGCTAAGTCGCGTTTCTCATCATTTATACATGCATAGGTAGTTAGGTACATAACTAAAGTATATATATATACATGTAATATATCTACTAGTAAATAAATACTGTCAGTCTTACTAAATTTACAGCGTATCTTTAAATGCAACTTCAGCATTTGTTGAGAGATTTTTGCTCTATTTTAAACGAGTCGTGTTTTATTAAATATTTTCACAAATTTCGATCAATTATTAATGTTTCTTTATATTGGCGCGCTCCCTCTAACATTAATAATATTTACATATCTCCCCTTCAATCCATCTTCTTTTTGAACGCTTACTACGGAGGCTTGTTAAAAATATTATATTTTAGGTAGGTACGTTATCTCTTGTCTAAACTCTTCACACGATCAGTTCCAATTTTGAAAATGATAAATTCAAAGATTTTTTTTAGTTTATTGAACCAGAGTTACGCAGGACGCACAAATAACCGAAATTAGTATTTTTGATGATGATCTCGGTTGTGCGACGTTCACACCTACGCAATTACTTTTTTGTTATGATGTATCAACAATATAAAATGTAGTACCTACCTCCGTACTTCCTCCGCAGGTACGCAAGTATTACGCAGTTCGATAAAATTTATATTCGATAATTTTAGGCTAAATCAGTGCCGCAGAACCATACCATATAGATAATCCCATGACGGCCGGCATAGTCCAGTGGTAACGCATTGGACTGCCATTCCGAAGGTCGCGGGTTCGAACCCGGCGTGCGCAAATAAATTTTATTTGATTAATTTGTGTTATTTCACAATCAATTAATTAAAATAATATATAGTATATTTGCGGCACGTTCCAGAGTGGAAGATACTACCAGTATCGCCCTGGTGTAAGACCACCATTCAGAATTGAAACGTTGCTCCAAATGGCTTTAGCCGTGTTTAGTGACTAGATCTGAATAGCCAGGTACTTCCCCACCTTCCTCTTTCCCTTCCCCACTTACCTACAGCCTCACAACATCCCCCAATTGGGGATGCCATAGTCTCACTGGCTCCAGACGGGAGCAGTTGGGACTCTTGTGAGGTATTCACTATAAAAAATAAAATAAAATCCCAAGTGTGAACCATACCTACCGAATTGAAAGAAATCTGAAGTAGCCATTTTCGATTCCCATGCACCGGAAATGCCAGTAAGAATTAAGTTCTGCTAAAAAAATTCGACATTAATCAATTTCAGCGACGGTAAGGGAACATTTACCTTACTTCGGGCAAATGGACATGCTCATAGCTCACTTATATTGTTTTATCTCTCCTGTGAATGCTTTGATAAGGTATCGATTTTCGATTTAGTTCTACCACAAACATGATAATATTTCTGTTGTGGAACACCCGTCGAAAAAAGTATGTTTCTATTTTTCTCTCATTTATATCAAAACCAAAATTTTCCTGAAATCGCCAGATTTAAAAGTAGGTACCCACCTAATTATAGAACATTTTTTTGTATAATATTGTTTTAAATTTCAATTATATGAAATTATACAATTTGTCCATAGGAACGTAACATCTCAATGGCAGTTATTTTTTCAAACTTCCTTCTGGCAGTGAGGTGGATACTATTATATGATATATTAAAAAAATGTGAATAAGAAATGAAAATACGAAAATAAACACAAGGATTTTAAACTTGAAAAATATTTTTTTCTTCGTTGTGCTCAATCAATTACGTTGTTGGTATTTATTGACAGACGAATGATTTATTTAATACCTAATCTTTTTTTTAATCCATAAAAAATAGTATTTATATGATAAGACGATTACATCGTGATGAACCTTTTTTTAAACTTACGTAAATTTCACGTGTTACAAAATTATTAATTAAATTACAGGTGTTCATTTATTTATTTGCAAAAACAGTATAAACCAGAACATTGCAATATCGATAATTAAAATTTACAAAAAAGTGAATAACAAATACATTTACAAGTGGGACAAAGAAAAAAGTTTCAAATTTAGGTTTACAATGTGTCTTGAATAATAATATTTCACGTATACGTTGTACGACTTGTGAAAAATATCCACATTTCCTGCGAGGCAGTTAATTAACCTAGTGATTCTTCCCAAGGGCATCACCATTGGTAAGTTAGTTCTGCACCTAGGAAGAATCAGAAGCCTGTGTTGGCGGCCTCGCGCAAAATTATCCAGGACATAGAATCCTATTTTAGCCAGAATGTCTGGTATTGATACTAAACCGTTTAGAAGCTTAAGCTTAAGCTCAAGGTAAACTAATATGAAGTCCTAGCTGCAAGGTACTTAAACACTACGTCTAGTTGATTATATAGTTTGTAAAATGCATTTTAACCATAGACATATGAATATTAGTAGACCTGCCCTAAGTGATTAAAAGCGTATTATCCCCACTCCCCATACCGGTTCCATTGGAGCCGGCTGGGCTCGCGTATGGCCTCAAGTGAAATTTGAAAACGTGACGTCATCATTCTTGTGCGAACTATGGTCGAGGCATCATCGGTTCATTTTACGAAATAACACGGCAAAATGTTGACTTGTACTATGAAAACTTGTAAAAATAGATGTGAAAAAGAGAATAAACCCAATTGTCGTATTACATTCCATATATAAGCATTATTTTACTTTATTTTAAGCATATTCACATCGTATAATATGAATCAGTTGTTACTATCACATCGAGAAACGTCTGGACGCGAAACACAAAGCTGGTTGGTTGCTGGGAAGTAAATTATGAACATTTATAAAAGTGTCTTAACTAAATACTTAAACGAAATATTCGACTCTGAAAATGGAACCGAATTTTTTCGCCGAATTTGGACTTCGCAAATTTGTTCATAACGTGGCGAGTAATTTGCGCTCCCATGTAAAAATGTCTATTCATTCAAAAGCAGATTTTACTTTTAAGAAGTAAATGGTGATATTATAATGCGAGATGCCTATTTACTGTCAGATTGATTTATTGACGAATCACAGTCAGCTTCACTCCCTTCGTTCTTCAACAATTGATTTTACCCCTCGCCATTATCTTCTCGTCTATTAATTCCTATGTCTGTGATCTTAACCCTCGGAATGCCATCCTCCGTGACCTGGTACTCCTTAGCCTTAGATCGGCTCGACAAGATTTTGAACAAACGAACACTAACAATTTTTTCTTTTAACTTATGTTGAAGGTTACACCCATCTGTTAATAATTGGAGGGTCCTTATTAAACACTGTTATTTGAGAGACAATCTGAATCACTTTATTTACACCATGAATAGACACTTTTTACAGGGTTTTCAAAGGTAAAACCTTGATTGTTTTGGAGCAAGAGAGAGTTTTTAGGGAAAACTAGTCTTTTATATGAAAAAGTGTTCACTAATACATTGACACGGTCAAATTCAACCGGCAGCAATACAGGACACTGTTCTTACCGACGCGATTTAACAGAAAGTAACTAGCAGAGGCGAGATCCTTTCATAATTAATATGACCTAAACATCACAGGTGGCACTAATGATATATAATCGTTTCAATACACTGCGACCAAAATAATACACCATCAATGTTATATATCACTGAAGAAGAATATATTATAATACTAATAAATCTAAACGAAACACGAAACAGTACAAGACACAGAGAAATATAACCATCGCAACTAGGAATCAAACTCAGCATCTCTTGTCTTACCGGGACATGCGTCTTAACTTATTTGTCTTAACTTGTTTTTTTTCCCATACAAAAATATTTTTCCAAAGAAGAATATTTATTTTTCCGTACAACAATTTAACTCTTTTACCTAAAAACTACCTTAAAACGTTGGAAGTTAGTGAACTTTACCCCTGGACATATTGTACACAATACATATAATAAAGAGGAACATACTCTATGATACAATAAAACTATAAATATGTATTCAGAATCTTCATTTGATGTTCGATAATAATATTATTTTTCTTCAGAATTCCTCATCTCACTACAAATCTAATTTATGACGATTTTTAAAGTATAAATGTCAAATTATAAACCGTCTGCCCTGAGACAAATTCTTGTTATTTTTTTCAGAAAACCGGTCATCGTCAATTTCATATACCCACCTTAGATATATTTACCTGTTGCAATTTAATTTATAAATCGACAAAACATAGAAGAATCATATCAGAATATTAATAAGGATATATTTTTTAAATAATTATGAACATGTTTCCGTGGGATTAGGCGGCAACAATTTTAAATAAAATTAATATGTAAAATACAAAGTAATGTTCTGAGTGCCTGAGTTTATTAAAAAGCTAGTGGCATTAGCAATGCTTCTCTATTGCTAATGTCTTTTTCGGGCGTCTCCGACTTCTTTCACTATTTACTACTGTATATCACAATGTTATTGTTAAAAAACTACATTACATCGATTTTAATTCGACTCCGTATCTCTTTCCGGTGCAAAGATATTGCGTTAGGAGGAACGGTCATGCGGTCCTTTTCATACAAAACTTAAATTTGGATTTGAGGCCAAAATACTCAACCAAGATGAAAAATGATTTTTTTAATCAAAATGTGCAGCAAATGTATAGTGGGGATGTATCAAACGCAAGTCCTTTACATTGACTGTAAATAGGGGGGTGCTGGGTCTTCTAGTCCTTGAGCTGCTTTCTTCCTTCCTTGGAAGGCCCTCCAATTGGGTCTTTAACAACCCCTTTATCTTTCTCTCTTATGGGCTGTTAAATTCTTTGATTATATGACATTTATATAATCAAAGGTTAAACTATAGAAATCCCAATTATTCCGTCAATTATTAATGGTAAATTGTGTATTTGCGTAGGAATACGTAAAATACTAAAATGATATGTCAAGTATTTAAGCTAATATAAGGAGGGTAGTAATTTTGGGTACTACCTACTCCCCACTTGGCTGCGGTATATAAATTTTAAAAAAAAACCATCACACCAACAAATTCCATTGAGTATTTTTTCTTGTTTTGAACGGCTCATCCACTAATTACCGCGTCTGTCTGGGCGAATCTAACGATGCATGCGGTTATACATACGGTTCATGTATTATATCTCAAATTTGTAAATATGATATGCTAATTTATTTAATAATTATGGTATTTTAATTGTGGTCAAATAATTTTGTGATTTAACTCAGAAGAGTCGCATCCCAATTAAAAGAAAATTGCCTAAACATCAACCGAAACGCATCTTTTAAATATCTTGATTTTACATTATTTGATATCTCTGGTTTATGGCACGTAGACAGATCGAAATATTTCAGAAACTGCGTCATATTGTCTATGCTTGTTGATGTTTTCGGTCCCTTTTGGTATTAGGACAGGCATCATATTTTTCTAATCTTGACGATCTTAAATAAAGTGTCGAGAGATAATAAAACTATTAAATTTAAATGAAAAAGTTATACATACAATTTTAATAAAAAAATTAGGTATTATATTGGGAATATTTACATAAACAAATAAATCTTCTTTTCTGACATCACTTAGAATAAAAAAAACGCTCACCTCTATATTTTAAATAAATCTTAGTTCAATCTCTGGAATTTGTTTGTCTTGATAAGATTCTAAGTGTGAATGACAAATGTTTGAGTTGTAAAAAAAAAGTGTGTAAATGTGCTTGAATTATTAGCAAATATGCAAATAGGTAGTAGTTTGTATTATTTGTCTATTTTGACGAATTGAAAAAAATAACATATTTGCACTCCGGTCTGGCAACATTAATCCATCTTCCCTATTTATTAAACGTAGTTTTTTAACGTTATTTTCTCGTAATTTTGAGATCATCGAGTTTTAATGTTTAACTTGTGATGTTAGCATTTTATATACTAACAGAGCCTAATGTTAACCGACGACAGAATTTTTATTTTCTGACGATATTATAATTTGTTTGTTTCCAACGCTTCAATGACCTCTTATGGTACGTATACATTTGCGAACCAAAACGCGAACCGAGCCACGAAGTACGGGAAAGGAACGAAGCAACTGCAAGCGGCTTTTCGCGCAATTTGCGGATGCTTCGATCCTTTCCCATGAGTTGATATTCAGCTCGGCAGTTCGGCTCGCGTATGTATACGTAGCATTAGGCAAACATTAACTAGGTACCTACTCTGCTACATTTTTTAAATGTGTTTGAGGTGAGCCTGTCAAGTTACCAGTCTATCTTCATTTGCGTGTGGTGAAAATACATTAGGATGTAATAATTTAATATTAAAAATTAAGTAATTAATTGTTTAAAAACAAACTGTCATTTTTTAGGTTCAACAGAGATCCGCAAGATTAGTGGTCCTTTTAATGATAATAATATTCTGATAAAAAATATTCAAATCGATATTCGTTTTTTATCGACCTTCGTGATTTGAATTTTGTTTTTGTGAGTGAATAAAACTCGTTGTCGATGACAATGCATTATATCATCTTTTGGCGGCATACATACATACATATACACACATCCATTCGCGGTCATATACGCATTTCTCGTACAATTAAATTACATTATGGCATTTAATATATGTATAATTAATGTCGTTCGTGTCCAAACGGGATTTGGCTCAGTTGTTAGAGCGTGGTTTACTCCAGTCCCTGGGAAAGAAGGTTCTATCCTCAGCCAAATAATTTTTTTTATTGTTTTAGTTTTAGTTAAAATACATTTTTACAGTTCACAACAGTTAAGAGCCAGTCGCTGGGGATAAAGATTCAATCGTCAGTCAAACTTTAGTAAAAAAACTTTTTTATTTTACCGGTTAATTGTTTTTCCAAAAACAGTTACTATGCATTGAAAAGGTGTTAATTGACGTAACTCATTTTTGTAGAAATTGGATGACACCACTGTTTACAAAATCTATTAAAATTGTTCGTAAATAAGTCAATTTACTATTGAAATTGCACCTGTGTATTATCCCAAATTGTCACAATATTTCCACAAAGTTATCAAGTTATCAGTAAGCTGTGGGGATTCCTTGTGCATGTTTACTTTAAAATATGCAAATATTCACTGGTTGCGAATAACCAAAAAATATTTGAATTTCCTGTATTAATTTTATTCAAAGTAGATAATGTTGGAGGACTTTCCTATCAGGGGATTGAATCGCGATGCCTGCGTCTGAACCCTATTCTTTGCGCCACCCAGTGTTATATTATATTATATATAGGGTTTATAAGTATGTCCCCGATAGACTTAATCCATCGATTCCTGATTATAATAAATAAAGTAGATGTCATTTTGCTGTTCATGACAGATAAAAAATTAACAAAAACATTATATCACACGTCGAGTACAATCTAGCGCATCGTGTGATACGCAATCCGCACTCGCTCCATCAGCACTGTATTGTCGAGACAGAGCGCGTATCACGTGATACGTAGCGACTTATAGCAGTATGATCAGTGGACAACAAGTGGTAGAATTTTTTTTGTAATTTTATGGATATTATCAGCATAGTCCCATCTCCCATCTGCTCCCAACCGTCTAGAACCAGTGAAACTATGGCATCCCCAATTGGGGTATGTTTTGAGGCTGAAGGTATTGGGGAGCGGAGGGAGACGGGAAAGAGGTACGTGGAAAAGTACCTGGCTATTCAGATCTGGTTACTAAACACGGCTAAAGCTCAAGCAACTTTTCAATTTTGAATGGTGGTCTTACATCAGGGTGGTTGTGCGATAATCGCGTAGACTATCGACACATGGGTTAGATTATAATGGTTATAATCTAGGCAGGTATGTGCCTATGTAAATTAACACTCCGTTCGCTGAACCAAAAAGATAGGTATTCGCAAATGTGACTTACGGAAGAGTTGGTTATGATGTTCGATGAAATGGTTCTTTTGGTAGCGCTCGTATGGTGAAGGAATGCACTCGTATAAGATTAAACTAATTATAACTCTGGCTAAAAATCGAATTGACACATCGGTTGTTTTTTCGGTACTGTGGTTTTGTCAACTGTCATTATATGACGTTTACGGCGGCTCGATTCCACTCAAAAAGTAACACTGCGCAGATTCAAACCAGTAAAATTTGAATCCTAGCCTCCTTATTGGTTGGAGCAGAAGAAGCGTTAAAACAATTCAGCGTCACGAAACAGTGGTACTGATAGTATCTTCCACTCTGGAACGTGACGCAAGTATACAATATATATATTTTTAAATGAATAATTTGTAAAATAATACAAATTCATCAAATGAAAATTATGTGTACACGCCGGGATTTCAACCCACGACTTCCGGATTGCTAGTGGAGAACCTCATCCCTCGACTACCGAGGCCATACTTAAATATTACAGTTCAAGTTCAAAGATCACATTTGTTATACTTTTTGTGCCAGGAATATTTGTTATTGTTGTACTACTGTGCTTGCAAAATTTATTATTGATGTGCAAAAAATTATTTTAAATCGTGGTTTACATTACGAATTATCCAACAGATGTTGTTTGATTACAACCGTATACGATATAAGTGTGTTATTTGTTTAGTTGGAAATGTAAACATTTATCTGCTGTTTAAAATGTAATATTATGTACCAGGAATATAAATGTTTTGTTTACCCGTGTGATTGAATCTGTAAGTCGAGTTTATTTACATTTGATGTTACTCGCAGGTAAATAATTCCTCGATTTGAAGGGCTTTTGATAAATGCTAATTATTCAAAAGGAAACATGTAAACTCGAAACTTGTATCGAGTGGAAAAATTATAATCTGAAGGTCATCTTCGTAATAATAGACCGCTATATACGGCCACACAATGTTAGAATTATACAAAAACATATATTATAGTCGATCCTTTCTTTACCAACTTATCATCTCATATGTACCAACTTATTTTAACTATAAGCAAAAATCTGTTTATCTGAAGCTGTAAAAACTCTCCAAAGGTAAGCATTTTTCTTGTTGTCTGGAACATCTATGACAACGCAACTTTTTTCAGCTCGCAACGTCGTTTCCATTATGAGCTATACAGCTTTAAATTGACGGTTTATCTTGTTACGATTAATTATCTTTTAATTGGTGTCAGATGACCAATAATGCAAATTGCAAAAGTTTATAGAATCTTGAAAAAAGTAGGTCAGAAACAATAAGTTTTTTGTCTACGAGAACCAGAACGATATACGCATAGAAAATCGAGTCGAAGGATTTTGCGGGAACAGCGTTCCGGATTCTGGTGATTCTCATATTAATCAAAACACTGTGCGTCATTACTTGTAATATTTCAGCATCCTAGAGTTGATTTTTCACAAAAACAGCCCACAAATTTAACAAATTATCAATTTACTATTATTATTATTTGTCTGCAATGTTTCTAGAAAGCTTTTAACGCATTAATGATTGCTTGTAAACCCTAATAAAAATTAAATTAATTCAAATAAAAATGATTAAATTTATTTCAGGAACAAATTTTTTCATTATTTTTTTTAAGGTTATACCAATCAACGTAATATATCATTTAAGAAAAAGATAATACTAATAAATCTAAATGAAACGGGAAACAGAACAAGACACAAAAAAAGAAAAAGATAACGGTAACAAGAAGGAATCGAACTCAGGTTCTCTTGTCTTACCGGGACAGTGTCTTAACCACTCGACCATCGGCACCTATTTATTAAACGTCATATTTGTCGATCTCATATTTAATATTTATAATTAACAAAATAAAAACTAAGTTTTCCCATATTTTTGGCAGCTACGTTTTTAAATTATCACAACGTTGTTTAAGACGCTGTAAGACAAGAAATTCTATGTTCGATTCCGAGTTGTGACCATTAACTTTTTTTTTTACCTTTTCTGTTTCATTCTTCGTTTAGATTTATATCTTATTCATCAATGAAAAATTTTATTTCAGTTTCTCACACGTGAAATTAAAATAAATTATAATAACTGTGTTCGTACGTCACAACAGAGTAGAAGATATCCTTAGTACCATTCAGAATCGAATCATTGCTTGAAATGGTTTTAGCCTTGTTTTATGACCAGATCTAATATCCAGGAAATACACAAATAGCTATTATACCTCTACTTTATTCACGAATTGTAAATTTTATTATGGCTTGTCTCATTGTTTCCGAGTAATTAGGGCCACAATATAATTTACTAGTTGACGCGTACATATAATACATATAGATATAAGCTTAGGAGATAGACATATATCGTCGCGGATTTTTCTGTAGGCCTTTTTAAGGTATACAATTCCGTAGTGCATTATGTTGATTTATCTCAAGGGTTAGCCAGCGTTAGCAATGTAGGTGCCATAAAATATTTTTTTGCGATTTGATTACAAAACATCGAGTTTTTCTACTTTCTATAATATAATAGAAGAAATTCTCTAAATGATAGTGAAAACCCTATCAAAATCCGTTGCGTAGTTAAGAAGAACCACGCGCAGAGACAGACACGAAAAGCGACTTTATTTTATACTATTTAGAGATGAGAATTAACAAAAATTTTATAAAGCTAAAAAAAAGCTAAAAGCAAGATATGAATTGATATAAAAATATATATAAAAGCTGTCGGTATAATATTATAAATATGTAGTCTTTAAATTCAGTGATGGAACGAACACCTTGGGAATGTTATAATATTCCCCTGCGCCAGTATTTGTGGTTCTTTTGGGGTACTACATTTAAAAAAAATATGTTACTAAATGTCGTAATATTTATAAAAAAATAATAAATTTATAATGACACATTATACGTAGGAACATTTCAAATTTAGACTTTGGAAGGTCATGATTTTCCTTTAACCTTCAAAATATTTTATTGAAAATATGTTTATTTGGAATTTTATTGTGTCATTTTAATTCCTGATTAATATACTCGAGCGAAAATATTAGAAACGCTTGCTTTTAGATGTGTATAATTAACAAAAAAATTAAAGTCGTTTATACTTATTATGTTTTATGTAAATGAATGTAATATATTAATTTACATAATACATTTAAATATGATTTATTGGCATATTACAAGCCTATTTTTGTCTGAAACGTCACAAACTGTCAAATGATGCGATCTAGCATCATTTGCAAATGCGTCGGATTTTCCTGTCTGTAATTTTATTTCTATTTTCAGCCCGTGCTATTTATTCATAATGAGTTTTGGAGCTTTGAAATATTCATTCAAGGTTAAACGCGACGCTCGTTATATTCTACGTGTTCATAGATGGCGTTAATTAATTTATATTATTAAAATACGCTTTTTGAAAGGTATTGCTTTACAATATTAAGACAAATTATTTGTTTGCGCCCGTACACACGCAATATGAATATGAACAAATTGTTTTGTCTGCATAAAAAACTCAATTCTCTCAATAAACGCATACAAAATACACGATTGGTTGTATCTGTATGCCTATCTTGAGAAAATTGAGTTTTTATACAAACAAAACTATTTATTCATATTCATATTACGTGTGTACGGGCGCAAAAAATTATTAAAATACACTTAGAATAGAATTATTTGTTTGCGAACGTACATACTCTGTATGCATATGAATAAATAGTTTTGTCTGTATTAAAACTAATTTCTCTCAAGAACGGCATACAGATACAATATTGTATAGTTGATTCATAATAATAAAAAATTTGTCTTTCTATTTTCAAGCCTAACTTGCAAAATGTGTATTTTAATAAAATAATAAAATTATCGCCATCTATGAAAGAGCAGACTATGACATATGTTATGTGTACCCTTAAGTATAAAAAATGAATGACTAGAAGAAGTCAAGTTGTTTTTTTCCTTATTTTTCAATACGAAAATATTTTGGAATATGTAGTTGTTACATGTCGAGCAAAGCCGAGTACTAATTAATAAAAAGGTATTTCAGAATAACAATAGTTATATTATTATTATCTCGGTGTTTATATATTTGCTTATAACCAGAGCCCTGTGAATTACTTGTCTGCCGAAATCATTGAATATTATTGCTAACATCATCTTTATTATCTTATTGATATCTACACAGTAAGGTTAATTAGTTCTTCGTAAACATTTTAATTTACTCAAAAATATTGTTGGCATTCCAATTATTTTCCTATTGTTCTCAGCTAATTATATATTTTTAAATTAATCACAAAATTAAGTATATTTTTATGTTGTCCCACCAAAAACTCAAACGGTTTAGTACATAAAACAATCTTGATTTTTGAATAACGGGTTTTTATGCTGATTCCGACGTTAATATCTATTATCCTAAATATCTATAAAATTGAGATTTTGAAACAATTTAATTATAGTGTAAAATAACAATTAAAAGTCTATTAATCAGAGACTTTATTCTAGAGATGAGAGTTTCCAAAACTTTTTTGGCTCCTCGTCTCCCTTTTCAAATATTTTATTTTTTTATTTGATATACATACATATGACAGATTTACAGAAGAAAACATATGGTTCTAAAAACTAATTGCAATAAAATGTTTTCTTTTTACCGTAACTACCCAATTCAATAGAGAAAAACGTTTCTATATTTTTTTTTCGCTATTTTTAGCAAAAGAAAAATGTGTTGTATTAAAATTCGCAGTAAATCACTTTCCGCGTTTCACCGTGGATTAGCTTATTTATTTTAAATAATTTGAAACAATGAATAAATAAATAAATTACCTTTTCGAAATATTCTAATATGTGCTCGGTCCTACATCAAAGCAAAAGTAATTAGTTGTGTAATCTAATGATATGTATTATATTAAGTACGTAAAATTTCGACTTGTTTTATATTCGTAAAAGCCCTACGTTGCTACTACCTCAATAAATAAAAAAAATAATAATTAGTTGTCAGAAATTCTCTTAGGGCTCGTTTCCGCTCGTTAAAAATTGGACGGTAAAAACCAAAACCTCCTAGATCACAAGGCCGGGACACTCATTCAAAGCAGCCTCCTAACTAAATACATTTTTTGAAGGTTCTTATACAAGTTAGGAGGCTGATTTGATTCAGTGTCCCGGCCTTGTGATCCATTAGGTTTTTTAAAAACCCGCTTCCTTGCGACTGACGGAGATCATGCGTTTTGCGGGCTCGGGGTGCTGTAGTGGGGCGCATGTCGAAACGACAATGCGACATAAGCGAGCGAGTTCTGACACGATTTTTAAACGTATGCACTTCGCTGGCCATCTATCTGACGAAACGTGTTGGAGATGACTTTTAATTGTGTCGGATAAGTGTGAACGGCTCCATATAATCTTTACATACATTAGGGTACCTGATTTTTAAACGGGCATTTTAAAAAGTTGGAACGGGCCTTTAGAGATCTTCTATGCGACTATTCAGGATGTTTGGGTGTAAAGTGCAGACTTCGGGAGGTGATTGATTCTACATGATAGTACAAGAAATATAATTAACTGTTTTCGAAATTTTAAGGTAGTTTTCAGGTAGAAAAGTTATGACGAAGTTAAGACGAGGCGAGTAGCTGGATGTTGCCGTAGTAATTAATATGTTTAGTTCCATTTGATTATTTGACACCTTCTAGTGACGGTAGTAGGTTAAGGTACCATGTTAAAGATGTTTTTGGTCCTTAGATAAATATGCGCATGACTTGTAAAGAAAAAACCAAAACGTAATGAAGGTAAATACACAACGTAATTACCGGATTCAGTGTAATTATTTATATTTATTCTGCCTATTCGTGATCGAATCGTATCATGGACAGGTCACATAAATATTTACAGAAAAAATTAAAATAAGGTGTGAACTTGACTTGAGTGTCAACAACCTGATTGTTTATGCACGCACTAAACACTTATTTGTCTATATACAAAAAGGGTCCAAAATTGAAACTTTTTTTCGTGTGCTAACATGAAATCTGGGTATCATTTCGACGAGCTGGAGGCAAACCATGTTTTGGCACCAGGAGGGTTCGAGAATGCTTAGAATAAACTACGACATCAGTCGTACATTGACCAACGAAGAGTGCACATTGAAATAACCAGACCCTGCGCAGAGAAGTAAAGTTTACTAAAGTTCGGCAAAGGTTTGCAGCGCAGTCTATTGTGGGACTTTTCTGCGCAGGATCTGGACGTTCGTTATTAAACGAACCCCCTGGCATAGCGATGCTAAAATTGAGTGAGGTGGGTAAATTATAACGCATTTATAAAAGTGTCTATCTGAATAGTATAACAAAATATAAATTTTCGGAAACATGCCTGAACTTTCATTTTCCCGATTTGGGATTTGCAGTTAAGACGCAGCCAGTAATTTGCGCGGCTGCATAAAAAGGACTATTAATTCGTCAGCAGATTTTATTTTCGAGGCCCGAATGGTGATATTACAATGCGAGTTGCCTGTATACTGACAGATTCATTTATTGACACGTCACAGAAAGGGTGACGGTTACATCGCCTCCCGCAATCCCCAATGGTTTGTTTTCCTTTCCCTGATTAGCTAATCTGTTAATTTGAATGTATATGGTAAATTCATGATGTATGTAGTCAATAAAGACGCGATTTACTGGTAAAACTGGGTAAAACAAATAAACAATAATAAGTATTTTTTTATTTTTATTTTATTTTATATTATTGAAACAAACAGTACATGATTTACAGAGATGAAACAATATACAGGAATAAGATACTTCATGTTGTGTACCTATGATATGTTTCCTTGTAATGTCTGCTAAGTGGTATGTTTATTCCTTAATTACCAGGTGACTTGTATAGTTTATAGGTGTGTGTGTGTGTGACGTGTGTAATGTATGTGTGAGTGTTTGTGTGTGTGTGTGTGTCTGTATGTATGCGCATTGAATTCTTTAAATTATTGACATGATGCCACGTTTGAATTTGGGCAGTGAATCCGAAAAAATGTCAATGTTAGAGTTAAGACAAATATTATTTAGAGTATGAAGAGCTCGGTTAATTGTCGAATTAGATGCTGCATTTGTTTTATAATTTAGCGTGTGGAATAGCACTGTATGTCGTGTACGTCTCAAAGGTATGTTAAAGTTAATAAGGGACAGAAGTTCAGTACAGTCAATGTCATTGTTTAAAATTCTGTGTATAAATATTGAGTCAGCTACTGCTCGTCTTCGCTGCAAAGTTTCAAATGTACATAATGTTGCAGGCAAAAATCACAATTTTTAAATTTATCTAAGTATTTTAAAGATAATTTTAGCGTTATGAGTTATGTGTTATGTTTTAGCTTTGTCCTATGAGTGATTTTTTCACAAAAATTACAAAGTATTAACCTAAGCTAGGGGTCGGCAGACTTTCAAGTGAGAAGAGCCAAATTCTCAAGGAAACAGGATAACAGAGAGCCGTATAATCCCGAGGGGAGGTGGCTAGATAATTAAAAAAAAAACCAGTTCCTCAGAATATTTTCGTATCCTAGGGGGTGTAGGAGGAGTGTCTGTGGCGGGCGGCATTGATCTGATTTACAGATACATGGTTTTATTCCGAGATTGATGAAATTTTGCACACCTGACCTTCAAATCAAGAGGAAGGTAACTGTCTGCATGCGATTTAGGAAAACCACCCCCATCCTCTTTTTTCTACCCAATAAAGCAAACATTGCTACTTTCTGATGAAATTTTGTACACTTGACATTCAAAATAAGAGGAAAATCACTGTGTAATGGAAATAACCGGTCCCTTAAAAGCTAAAAGAACTGGGTTGACAACACTGATGCTCGGGTCCAAGTTTGTTCGCCAGTTCCATTTCATAAAGCTGGTGAGGTGGAGGTTGGAATTGATGTTCGAAGAGCCTCAAACGCCCACGCAAAGAGTCACATGATGCTCGTGAGCTGCGGTCTGCCAACACCTGACCTAGCCTAAACCTATTCTCTGCAAAAATAATTAAAATAATGTATGATTTGTTTTTATTTTTAGTGGAGGAATCGCTAGACAACGCAATCCCCAGTACAAGCAGCAACGGGATCTTATACGCAAATGGAAATGGACACACAAATGGAAACGGGTATGCTAACGGGCATGCCAATGGAAATGGGCATGCCAGTGGAAATGGGCATGCCAATGGAAATGGGCATGCCAGTGGAAATGGGCACGCTAATGGAAATGGGCACTCTAATGGAAATGGCTACACAAACGGCAACGGTGACGCAAACGGGAATGGCTACAGCAGAAACGGGTTGACACATCTGAACGGCAAGGTCGTGGCTGTGAAGTACCACGGCGTGCTGGGCGCGAGCACGTGGCACATGCTGCAGAGGCTGCGCTCCACTGAAGGAATAGCAGGACTGTACCGGGGCGTGGTACCCGTGCTGCAGTCACTGTGCGCGAGCAACTTCGTGTACTTCTACACGTTCCATGGGCTGCGCGCGGTGTGGGGGGCGCGCACTCTGGACGGGGCTCGCTCAGGCTCTGCGGGTAGGGATCTGCTGCTGGCGGCCGTGGCTGGCGCCGTCAACGTTATGGTCACCACTCCCCTCTGGGTTGTCAATACCAGGTTGAAGGTAAGAAAGACACAATTTCATTTTGCACATGTCATTTTGGTGTTGTTGCCTTTATTACGAATCCAAGAGTTGGTAGAAATGACACTGTCACCACCGTTGTCAGAAAGTATGGTATTTTGAAATTCCCGCTTTAAATTAAAGTAAAGACTCCTACCCACATAATGAAGTTAGTGACACCTGTTTGCATTTTAAAATTTAGTAATGTCTAGAGATCTGAAAAATTAGCTTTTGCGATAATACCAATTTTTCCACTCTTACAAGAAAAACCCGAAGTTCCCTGTTTTTGGGCCAACGGCAGGAATTTTCGTTCGATTTTCTGGTATTAATATTATACATATAAAGCACTCTTTTTAGGGTGAATTGCTTAATACAAATAAAAAAAAATTATACATTCTAAATATTTTTTCGTCTATGGTTTTCACATACTTGAATAACTATAAAATGAACTTCGTTTGTTTGGAACGAAATTGTTTTCGATTTTGTAAAATAAAGACACTTTTTGCTGCAAAGTACCAAACAGTTACAATAACTTCACTTTTGTTGAAAAATATCACTGATTTTCCCAAAAATAATGCAAATTTCACCAAAAAATAACTCTCGTTTTCATGAATATTCTGATAAATTGCTAGACGCAAGTTATAGCTGTTTCTTGTGGTTTTAATAAATTAATATTGAACCGATTACAAAATAATAAAAAAACATAAATCCAGCCAGGACGAGTGAAATAAGGATGAAATAGAAAAATTATTGTTTAAATAACATCATTGTTATTATTGATCTATACTGCCGCGGCAACTGAAAATACCGTGTCTACGTCTCTAGAAAGACCCTATATTTTTATTTACTATTGCAGTATAGTAGTGGTTCTTAGTTTTATTTTCCTGAGTCCTCCTTCTAGTAAGAGCCCAAACTCGCGTATCCCTTGTAGCCAAAAGGTTAAAACATTATTTTATTTTTTTCGACATTTATTTAAAAATATTTTAGATGTTTCAATTAAATACTGGAAGTAGAACACATCTTGGGCTTTGAAATGATCGAGTATTTTTTTGATGGGTCTTTTTACAAGTCCAGAAAAAAATAAAGTGTCAGGCCTATAAAAACTGCTTTATAGTTGGTTCAAAATCTCCTACTTACGAACCCCTTTTCGGTTATGGTTTTATTGTATAATGTTGCAAATTAAGTTCTTTAGGAAATGATTGTAAAAAATTTAAGTATGTTTTTTTTTGCATAAATCAAAATCGCAATCTTGATAAGGAGTGTTATTGTTAGCGGCCCGATTCCAAATGTTACATGACGTGGTGCAAATTATTGTGCCTTAATATTATTTGATTAATGGCATAACAATCCTAGTAAAAATGAAAATCGCTTATTGTTATTTAAGATTAATAAGACAAGTGAGTATGTTTCTCTTTGCCAGTTCTGAAAATCAGGTTTTTTCGGTGATCTTGGTGTTTGGGTGCGCGTACCCCTTCAAGCAATCTAACGTACCCCTGGGGGTACGCATACTAATTGGGAACCACTGACCTTCAGATTTTCAATTCTACTCCTTTATCATCAATCATCATCTATTTCTTCCTCATTGGAGCCTGGGAAATTTACATTTAGGACTCAGCCTGCCCAAGCCAAAAGGGCGTAAGAGACAATGCATTACTTTTCAAGAATTTTTTTTTTACTGTTTATAAGAAATTTCTAGAAAACGGCCTATAGTTACCTACCGTCTTTTGATATGAAATAGTTATAATAGTTTCCTATTAAAGTAAGTAATTTAACTAACCCAATGTTTAGATGACCGGTACCCCCTACGACAACCTGCTGGACGGCCTGCGCCACGTGGCCAAGCATGAGGGCGCCAAGGGTCTCTGGGCGGGCGCAGCCCCTTCGCTCCTGTTGGTGGCCAACCCCGCCATGCAGTTCATGGTGTACGAGGCGCTCAAGCGGCGTCTCGCCCCCTCCGGCCGGCAGATGTCCGCCCTCGTCTCGCTGTTCGTGGGCGCCTCAGCTAAAGCGGTGGCCACTGTGCTCACTTATCCACTTCAGGTAAGACTATAATGTATTCTTTATAATGGCCTTCGGTGGTGCAGCTATATGAACATAGATAAGTATTGTGTTGACTGTATCTAGTTTCTGATTTCACTTTGGTCAGGTTCTTGGTGGTGCCGCTATATGAACATAGATAATCGTTATGTTGACTGTATCTAGTTTCTGATTTCACTTCGGTCAGGCCCTCGGTGGGGCCACTATATGTTACATAGTTTTTTATATTTTTTTTCATAATGATGGCAAAATATCCATCCTTTCCTGAAACATTTTCATTACTCTTTACTTTATTATTGCTTTAAATCATAAATAACCATGTACAAAGATACGATTTTTCAGCTATTGTGTAAATTGCATTCTTTTCTTGAATCCCCCATTCTTTTTAACCATTATTCATGTAAAAAATGTCATAATTATTCATTTATATATTGAAATAGGATCAGAATTCACTGTGAAAAAGTGGACCCATCATAAATATACTAAAATTGACATGATCATTCTAAAAAGTCATGATTTTTTTTATTAAATGTGACATGTTTATATTATTTATTTATTAATAATGTAAGATTTAATTAGTGTTTAATATAATTATATAATAAATTACCAATAATAAAAAATCAAGAAAAGTAATTAAAAATATATTATTTATGTAAGGTGTTTATTTTACGTTACCAAATAAAACAGAATTGTTTATGTTATGTCGTTGTTTTTTCTCTTCACTTTCTTTCTATTTTGTCATAAATGTGTTTATTTATTTACAGGTAGCCCAGGCCCGCCTCCGCCATCGGGGAGCCCAAGGTCCTGGCAAGGGCGGAGCTGCCTCGCTCCTTCTGGCCCTCATCAAGCAGAAGGGCTTCCTTGGCCTGTTCCGGGGGCTCGAGGCCAAGCTGCTGCAGACTGTGCTCACCGCCGCCCTGATGTTTGCCACCTACGAGAAGATTGCTCGCTTCGTCTTCTCTCTCTTGCAGCGCCACAATAAGACCCTGATCAAGCATTAGACAATTTTCTTCATGCCACCTATATTATCTTCCTTCTTACACGTCTTTCAAGAAAATGAAAAGGATAAAACACATCCGGATCTCATTGGAAACATTGAATGTTTCTAATCAAACGCATGTAGAAATTGAAGAATGTGCTCATATTTGCCATCTGTGAGAAGATTGCTCGCTTTGTGTTCTCCCTCTTACAGCAACAGTAAGATCTTCATCAAGCGTTAGACTCAGTATAAGACCGTCTTGAATCATCGACAGAGAATGTTCATCATGCTAAATACAATAATTATCTTCCTTCTCACACATCTTGTATTAAAATGAAAAGATAAAAAACACCAGAATATTGAATATTTCTTATCAAATACTCATAGAAAGTGAAGAACATACAAGAGTTTTATGGAATAATATTGTCTTGATTTATCCACTTGAACGATGGACATTTCCCTGTGTTTTTCGGGTGGTTTTTGATTTAATTAATATCATACCTCTAAATATTAATAAGGAAAAATATGAACTGCTTAGTGCGGTTTTAAAACCAATGAATCCACCTTCATTTCACCGTTCATCCCATAATTGTTAAACTTATAATTCATAAAATCACCTACCTAAATTTGGGTAATCTCTCACGTGTTCTATGTGCTTTCTCATTGCATTATGTTTTCCTTTTGTATTGCAAAATCGTTCCGTTCAATCATTTATTTAGATCACGCCCAACATGTACACCATTGACATTTGTCACGTGAGAAAGGGTCGCTTCGTTCGTCGTTTTACGACTCGTTTTTGAGTTCAACAGCTCGGCTGTGGAACGATTTTCCAGCCTCTGTGTTTCCTCCCTCCCACAACATGGGTTTCTTCAAGACCCATGTTCACTCCTTCCTCTCCTCAAAAAGATCCTCCAGACAGCATCCCCAGAGATGACACAGTGAAAAAAGTGATTCAGATCATTTTGTAAGACAGTAAGGATATATTATTTAAGGATATCATGATAATATTTTTCCTCTCACAAATAAAAAAGGATTCAATAACCTCAATTTTAATTTGGAGACTCAAATAAATTTAGTTTTCCTGTATTATTTGTTCAGAGCACTGGTCATCACCGTTCCACGCGGTCTCGGCAACCCTTTCGAGCACATAATACAGCAGGCGTGGAGTGCGTGCAAACCATCATCAAACAGGACGACCGTTATCATCACGTATTTTATTTTAAAGCAGATCTTCTCATTTTATTTTAACAAACAATAATTTGCTGAAATAAGATCAATAAATTAATTTGAATAATTGTAATTAAAGATGTACAAATAATTCAGAATCTGATAATAATAATTATTATTATAAACCATACATAAATATATCAAATACCAAGGATTAGTTACCTTAGATTATATTAATTTAATTTGCATGGTTCTTGGGTCCCTGGTTCACATAAAAATAACATTTTGGCGTTCCAGGAATTTTCATATCGTCTATGTAAAATCAATAATTTCAAAATGTTTTGTAAGCACTTAAGTTGTACAGAACAAGTCACATTGATTGGTACTTTCAAATATTGAAATTGATGATTGTACTTGGTTAAAGTCAATATTGTGAATGACCCATTCCCAGTACATAAGCAAGCAAGAGCGCGTATATCCCTGGATAGTATTTTGTCCTTCCTGAACATTTTTACAAATGCTTCTTCCGCGGTTTTGGACTTCGACACCGAAACCGACCAATTCTATAATATTTAAATCATAAGCAGGATCCTGCAAAAATATTTTTATTGTGTTTTTAAAAAAAAACATTGGGTATTTTGGGAGCACTGATTTTTTTATCGTTCTTTAAAAATATTTAGTTTTCTTTAGACAAATGTATCTTACAGCATGAATGGTACTTTATTTACTGACTTATGTTCGGTCAATTTCGTCACAGTGTGATATTGGACTTTGTAACTTTCCTTGTTGGTTTTATTTTTTGGCCAATAATATTCTGTTGAAATCGTTATAAATTCTTATTACCGTAGATAAAACTGTTGTGATAAACTTTGTGTTGTGTGTGTTTTTTCTGTTATTATAATATAGACTAATTTATGTTGGCATTTTGGTGAAAATTGTCTCGAGGTCTTTTTACTAAAATCGGTGATTTAAAAAAATTATTATAATTAAAATATTGAATTCTTCAAAAATTATAATGCTAAATTTTGCATTAAAAAAAACATTATGGCCAGTAATATTGGATAGGGATTTGATTTGATTGTTTTTTAAGTTTACTTTAAAGATTGTACCCACTACTTATTATTTATCTTAGATATTTATAGCAATTTATTGTAAAATAATATTTTATTATATCTAGTTAGAAGTGTATACATAATTAAAAGGTCACAGTTGGTGGTTGATATAATATTTTAACATAAATTTAGGGGGTATTTCACCACCTCTGGATATAAAGTGTTGATCAACTACTTGTCAAGTAACTTCAATCTTAGACAATGGGATAAAACAGACATTTACTTGACGGGTAGCGTTACTCAGCGGTAGTGAAGCAGATAATATAGCTGCTCGATGAGTAGTGCAATATTATATTATTATTGACAATTGACAGTTACTGAGATGTGGTGAAATACCCCCTTCCAATACTGAAGTCTCACCTCTGTGTTTTATTGTAAATCTATTAAATTAACTATAAAGTTGAATTCATCATCTCTCCTGTATTCATACACTGATGTAAAAGTTCTCATGAAACCAATACATAATATTTCCACAATAGATAAAATTATTTATTTAAGGAAAAAAGAATCGGGCAGTTCTTTATTTAATGATTACTAGACTTCGATTTTTTTTATTTCACATTATCTCATGACGTTCCAATAAATGCATTCTGCTTTACTCGCTATTTCCTATTGCACTCGAGTAGAGGGTGAGAATACAGAAATGGACAATTAGGTAAGTTTAGTGGACAATATTGCTCAATATTAATAAGATTAGTGTTACCGGGCCTCCTAGCAATAAACACGTCGATAAAGTCAGTAACTTGTCATCATCCAGCAATTAAGCAGATTAAGGCCCTTTATCCACAGGGATACGCAAGTATCTGATACTTATGTTGTGTACTTACAGCACAAACAACTTGTCGCGCAAAGTTGAATTCTCGAAACGTTATAACTAGAATGAACAACCAAACAGTTTTGCTGTAGCTGTCATTTTGATATCATGTCATTCTTTGTTGACTGTTTTGTTCCTAGCATTGATCTACAGCCCACGCATTGTTACAAAATGTCCGATATAAGTGACGCCATGTTTAAAGTCTCGACGGCGCGATTGGTGATAACCTGACCCAGCCGGTCACGTTAATGAAATTTTGGCAATTGCGTACGAACCTCCTCGCAGATGTATAGTGGCAGCCACCAATATACTTGAATCGTCAAGTATCAGATACTTGCCTATCCCTATGAATGAAGGAACTTAGTTGACACAAACAATTTTTTCATTGGCGATATGCAGACATAATTGATAAAACCTTTATCGATATGTTCGTCCTAGGAGGCTAAAACCGCTTTAGTTGTAGATTAAAAAAATACCATTGAAGTAAACATTTTTATTTTTATATGATTAAATTCTGGTCCTGAAAATGTGATTTCTATGCTTGCAATAAACGATACTTTATTGTATCTGTATGCTAGTTGATAAGTGGTTTTGTATTATTTATTCCATAATATGTATGTAAAATAGATTTTTTATATCAAATAAACATATAGTAATGTTAAATCTATTTATTCCGATGAGTGCAACTCAATGATTCCTGTTCCTTCTTAAATCCCTCCCCTCCTGCTTAAAAGAATCCAAAGATTTGAAATATAATAATACTGATTCTCAAATATTTACCGCAATCTTAATATTTGCCTTCAAACAAAGTTTAATTTGTAACAAATACGCTAATTGCGAGAAATTTGTGTTTGTTTTTCACACATTTGACGAAATCACGGAAATGAAAATTAATAAAATATTTTTGGAATTCCTTTATGAGACAGGATCTACGTCATTTTACGGCTATTGATGTTTGCAAAAAATGTCTCAAGTCACACACATAAAAAATAATTTTACAGCAAAATACCTTCCCAATATTGACTCCACAGCTTCATCCACATGACCAGTTTAGTCATCATCGCATCTGGTTCCCACCGTATCATCAAGCAACATTTTCTGCTTACTGTGGTGGTAGTATATTTTATCCATCAAATATTTTCAGGTTATTCGTGACCCGGAATGTTTCGTTGCCCCTATTCTTATTTTGAACCTTTTGTAATCCAGTTCTTCTGGAAAGCAAAGTTATTTTTTAATTTAAAACAACTCAATTACTGTTAAACAATCAGATATGAGTGCATTAACATAATGCTGCCTGCCATTAAATAATAATAATAATATTAATGGATTAGAGTTAAAAAATTGTATCTCCATAAATCGTAACACTGAGAAAACTTCAAATAAGTTTACAAAATCAGTATTTGGTTCTATATTATTATAATATCTGTATCTGATGTAAAAACAATATTATGGCATTGACTTTAGTTTAGCATTAAGGTTAAACGTAATTTTAGGTTAACTAAACGTAAGGTTAGTTATAAATTTACGCATTCATAGATGCCGTAAATTTAATTATTTTATGAAAATACGCTTTTTGCAAGTTATGCTTTAAAATATTAAGAGAAATTATTTGTTTGCGCCTGCACATAAACCATATGAATATGAATAAATAGTTTGTCCATCTAAAATATCAATTCTTTCATGAAAGGCATACAAATACAATATTGTATCGGTGATTCAATCCAATATTGTATTCGATCACTTCAACCACTGCCATCTTTAGCTGTGCTGTAGAAAATGAACTGACAGTTAAAGAGACGTGTTTTCGGACTTCTTAGACTGGGTTTACGTAGTGCAAGAAGTCCGAAAACAGGTCTCTTTAATTGTCGGTTCATTTTCTACAGCACGGCCTGTATTAATAAAGATTTTATTTATTAATTTTTATTTAAGGTTATTAACCTTTTGAACGCGTTAATTTGCTCCGTTTTATCTATACCCGTACGCGGTACATATTGTCAAATACCTATGCACGCAATTAAATGTCAAATTATAGCATTCTGGCATGATTTATTGGACTATATAGACAGAACAGATTACTCTCCACAATATGAAAACAAATCCTCGTGTGTCAACACTCTTAGATTTAAAAAAAACAAAAACGTAAAATTTCACACAAAGACGTACCGTATCTTTTGAATGTGGTCCCGCCATTCACTCGGCGTGTGTGTACTTAGGCCACTGCGTTGATAGACACAAGTGGGACACCATAATTACTTATCATTTTTAGCTATGAAAATTTGTGAATGACATACTAGTACTAACGCCATCCGTTGACAAAAATGTAAACTAAAGGACTAAATGGCGCGAAGAGGCGCACTTGATTATCGATCTTTTTTTATGAAATACAATTTTATTTTTGAGAAATTCTTGTAGATGTCAGCATCGTGATAGGTCTACGAATGTCCAAGTGAGCAAGAAATACATTTATGACGAAAGAGCGCTGGAATATCGGCCGTCAAAGTTTCCGTATCAACTGTTGATACAGCCGCGTGTGAGTATAGACTTTTTGCCGTAACAACAGTTGATACGGCCGCGTGCAATGAGTTAACAAAATCATATGCGCTACCCGACTCACTAGACAATATCTGTTCTGAGCCGGGTAGGTAGATGGAGGTGCTTCAACGCATCGGTGATCTCCTTCAACGTAATATCTGTATACTTTGTCGAATTATTTGTCTACAGAAAAAGTTAGGGCACCTATACACAAAGCTAGGCTTTATCTGCTATGCTACAGACAGGTCTTCTCCATTACTTTTTCCAAAGAGAAGATAATGAAATTTTAAAGAAAATCTGTAATTATTAAAGTCAATAAAACTTCGGTACAAGCCAAACCCGGTCGGCATCTAAAATTTGAATACATAAATACAGAGGCGGATTTGCAGTCTTGGCCGCCCTAGGCCCCAGACCATGCAGCCGCCCCTTTCTCAGTACCCATCATATTTACCAGGAGTATCCAAACTTTTCAGTAAGTTCCTAGGGTCAAAACCGTTTTAATTTTCCTGCCATTATCATTCATGGTTCATGGGGTGAGATTTGTCCAGGTCTTGGCTGCGGATACGTCTGCCCACCTGCTGCGTTGTGGGCCGGATCGAGAGAGACTGGGTGAGGGAGGCCTTTTGACCTTTCCAGCCGGACTATCTTGACCCATCGCCTTGCACCGCAGTTGGAGGGATTTATTCATACGTATGTCACTCCTGGACACACTAATCCCCAGATTCCTACCCACCCCTCATACATTTTCCTTTTCAGAACTTCCTATCCTTCCCTTCCTTAAAAAGACCCTCCACACAGCATCACCTAAGATGACATAGGTCGTGAGGGAAAATATTTTCCTCAAAGCCTCCTGTGTGGAATTAATGTAAAAAAATACGCTTGCTAAATTCGCTAGTTCAATTACTGTATAATTGTCGATTGTCGCAGGCCGGATTGATGACATTGGCGGGCCGTTGTTTGGAGACCCCTGATATAGACTATAGACTACAAAATGAATTTACTTTATTGACAACTTTTATCGAAATCGATTCAGAAATTTAGTTAACTATAATAGCTGCTAGTTTGTAATACTTTCTAAGGTTTCAAGGATTTGAATAAAACATTTAAAACAGTTTTAGGTTTAATTTATTTAACTAGTTTCAGGTATATTCTCATACAATAATATATAAGTGTTTCACAGTTACAATTAGGGTTGCCAGATACGGGCTGGATAAAAAGTTATTATTAAGTCTCCAAACAAATAAAAGAAATCAGCACCTCTTTTAAATAAAAATCAACTAAAGGTACATATTCGAATATAATAACTAAACATAAAATAGAAATTAAAACGTTGGTAAAAAAATTTACGTAAAGCATTATCTAACATAAAAAAAAACGGAACTCAAAACAAAAATCTGGCAGTTACAATTCTCGTCTGCACTTAAGTGCAGCAAAATCATTAATTAGATCTTCGCAATCCAATTTCCTTAAAAAATCTGCTTCTATGTTAAGCAAAGCAAGATTGTTCAGCCTTTGCTCCGCCATTGTTGTGCGTAAATAATTTTTTACACGTCGTAAACAAGAAAATGATCGTTCTCCAGAACAGTTAGGGAGTAGGTACACACACACATTCGAAGAGCAATATCCACGTTTGGATAAATGGTTTGAAGATCTTCAGTTCGTAACCATTTTAACAAACTGACAGCATTGTTTCGATCCTTATTTTTCAAACTGCAGTGAGCACGAAAATGGAGACATTCTTCTGAAAAATTGGCTTCTAAATCACTAGAATAAATCATTTGCAATGATTTTGCCTTTTCTTCGACTTCAGACGGGCTTAGTTTTGTCAATTGAGTAATAAAATTAAATTTATTATAAAGTGATTTGTAAGCACCTAGTCGTTTTTTTAGTTCTGCTGATAAGGAATCGATTATTACTAAAAAAGTAGCGATTCTGAAATTTTCGCGGCCGTTTTTTGTTGCATCTCTTCACCTGTATTATTCTCGCCAGGAAGTAGCTTAGGCTTTCGATTGCGTCGAAAATCTCTTTCATATTCCTGTAAAAAGGACAGTTTTTTGGCTTGGTTTTCGAAATCATCGAAATTATCTCGCATTTCGCCAATAAAATGTATAAGTACCTCATACAGTTCTACGACAATGGTGATGTCAATTTCCACACTCTAAAGTTTTTTACTTGTGGCGTTAATACGATTCAGTAAAAATCCCCAAAACACAGTCATGATGGCCGTTTCAAAGCGTTCCAGTTTCAAACGAATACCTCTTGCTTCACATATAACGGATTTCTTCTGTTCTGTGTCATTTTCGATCGAGACTAACGCTTTATGGATTTCATGCCACGATTCGCGTAAACTTTTGCATGCATCTGCACGAGCTGACCAACGAGTCGTTGATAGACTTTTGACGGTGAAATTGGCTTGTAGGAGTTCCCAACGCTGAGTTGATGCTGCAAAAAAATTATACAGCTCTTGGAGTAGAGAAAAGAACGAACAAGCCTCCTGGCTGCTTTCAGCTGCACACTCACCTACTAAATTGAGCGAGTGTGCTGAACAGGGAACATACTCGGCAAGGGGAGAAAATTCCTTTATTTTAGCTTGTAGGCCGTTGTATATGCCTGACATATTTCGGTATATCGCTCGCCGTACATTCCAAATTGGAAAGTATGGCGAGCGATATGCTGAAATACGCCATCCCACGCATATTATAGCTCTGTGTGTGAACACGCTATTATGCATAACAATACCTAACGCGGTTCAGTCACTAGCGCAACTGAATCACGGTAGGGATTGGAAATAGGGCTAAAATAAATTAATAATTAATGTGGCGAGGGCGGCTGCGGGGCGTGGGGGCGCGCTGTGTGCTGTGTGTGAACACGCTTTTGCATATCGCTATTTCGTACGTAGAATATTTAGGTACTTAGGAAGTAATTTCTTGTTATCATCTGTGACTTTTTTGTCACGATTGGCCGCCCCTAATATCTGGCCGCCCTAGGCCCGGGCCTACATAGGCCTAAGGGCAAATCCGCCTCTGCATAAATAGCCGTGTGTGTAAATATAATTTCTATTGATCTCGGCCTCAAACAATCCAGTGTTGGCCGCAGAGGGCACAGGTTAAAATGATTGTCATTATTTTTTATAACTGTTATTTTAGCGGCCATAGTCGTGGCATTGTGTCGGAGGATAACATGTAACACAAGTGACCTCAAAACTTATTATTATTGAACAAAGCAGACTTCATAATTTTATATTGCGTTCAATTTGATTTTAAATAACACAGGTGCATATTTATTTACGTGAAATAAATGTCTTACTTCTCGGTAAAAAGAAAATTATATTGTGATTCTAAATTTTTATGTGATTTCTCATTAAATATATTGTGATTGTAAATTTTTATGTGATTTAACATATGTATGTGTCAACAATTTATTCGTAGTACATATTGCTATCTAAAATAGATAAACAAAATGTCAAGCAGTATTGCTAGTAATAATGTATCTATAGACGGTGAATTCAATGATACTACATCCAGTTTAACACACTTATTTGAAGATGAAAGCTTGTGGGAATCTGACGGCGGTAGTGACAGCGAAGGTTTGTTTTTCACGCTTTAGCCATTACATAGTTAGAAACATGCATATTGCCTCGGTAGGGAAAGATACTGTTACATATACAGGGTGTATATCGGCACGTACCCGACAAACTTTAACCAGCTATTCCTTAGCATATTTGGAGTAAAAAATCTTATAGGCACTTTGCTGTCCGGTAACGTTTTTTTTTAATAAAAAATTTACTATTCATATTTTCACCACATGTCACCACTGTTTTATCCTTTGTCAAAGTTTGAAAACCCATCTGGTAAATATTTTATTCGAATTCCGTTGAATAATGCATGTGTGTACCTATATTGGCGCTCTTTTACAATCACAACGAAATGGCACGGCACCATTCGTCTCATTTTTAACTATTATTATTTAGTGTGTGCGAAAGAGCGAAGACGCTTTTTGACATACTTGCTTATAACAGCTGTTGAACACGAAACGCAATGCCAATGACAGTGATACTGTAGTGTGGAAATTATAATTTTTTTTGTTTTTAATTGAAAAAAAAATGCTACCGGACAGCAAAGTGCCCATAACATTTTTTACTCCAAATGTGCTAAGGAATAGCTGGTTAAAGTTTGTCGGGTTAGTGCCGATACACCCTGCATATATTAATTATTATTTTTAATATTTGGTTTAAAAACCATTAACCAAAGAAAAAAATATTTTATTTTTGAGATGAACCCTGTTATTCGCCTTTGCAGTTAGTTCACTTACAAAACACCGATCATCTAAGTCCACAGTCATTTAAAAAAGGGATGCAAAGCGTTGAGGAATCTTGCCAACTTGGCCAAGTATTTTGGATGATAAACTGCTAAAAATGATTGATATGTATTATACTAAGAATTCCTTTGAATTTTTTTTTTGATTGACAGATTATCCATCACAAAATTTACAGTCATCATTTTAGACACTCTCCATTCATTTTTTTTTCTAAGGGTCAGTTGTTTCACAGAGTTTAAACAATTCATTAAATTTCCAAGTTCTGTAAAGGTTCTAGTCAAGTTCTATTACTATATCATTATTGGCCAGTTGTTTCAAATAACAGAGTTAATAAAAGAACTTGAATAGAACTTCCACAGAAGTTGAAAATTAACTTTGAAGTTTGATGAACTTCCAATAGGTATTAATTCCATAAGCCATTCCCGTACTGTCTTTCCAAATCCGTAGAAACAAGTAAGGAACGTCCGAGAAAGAGATGGTACGATCAAGTGAATTAAATACTTGAGTCGGGTCATGTCAAGAGTCAGGAGTATGAATGTAAATAAAGCAAGGAGTGTTTGCGTTGTGTGATGGAAGATCCTCTCTGCCTACGATGATATGTCTTTGCGTTCCATTTAGCATAATTTATGATGTTCCAGACTATCCGTGGTCCCGTTTCAAGGGTAACCAGTCCAGCTTCCTGGTGCTGGTTATCTTGGTGGGGCTGGGGGCGCTAGCAGGGGCGCTGCTGGCGGGGCTGGCAGGACGCAGACATATGCACCACCTCGCCCCCTTCCTCATTCTAATCATCACCCCCACCGTTCTACTCCTAGTCATGAAGGACAACTTCATCACCACTAATAATGTGTACGAGTAGTCATTATTTTAACACGAGGTTGATGTTCGTACTGTTAAAGATATTCTGAATATACAATGACTTTTAACCTCTCAGGTATTTTAAGGTTTTTGACTTCTTTCATTTTAAAATATCGCTGTTTTTGAAGGAATTCCAAAATGAAATACTGTTTTTGAAAATAGATGAAAGACTCTTTCAGATTTTAATATTACATATGAACATCCTTTTAGAATTTTGATTTGATAATAGTTTTAATTAAATTAAGACAGTATGAGGTTACTCTTGTAGGGTTTTAACTAGTACGGGATATGTAAATGATATTGAACACAGCAAAGGCAAATTCTTAATTTTTTTGTTCAGTATTCATAATTCCACCAAGGCCGCGCTACACGGAGCGGCAGCAGCCATCTTGTTGTGAATGGAGCCGTCAGTGAAACCACTTGATCTTGGTTTGTGCAGTATCCAATAACTAACCAATCATCAGTTGTCATGAGGTGATGCAAACACACAAAAATAATAAAAGCGATCCTAATAATGTTAGGGAATCCCAATGCTTAGGGAGTTCCAGTTGGGTGTTGGGACTCGGGACTGTTATAACGACACAGGCAACGGGCCAACGAGCCAACAGTTACTTTACTTGCCACCACAGAATCGGCGCTACATATCTGATAGGAAAATCCATATGAAATCCATTTAGTAGGAAGGCACATAACAAAAAGACCATTACAAATCATGCATAATATACTCGGCGTCACAAAAACCGCACCTATTGCAAAATCTTACGAGACAATAAAGCGGTTATTTCTTTCGGATGTGCAGCGTCGTCGCCCTGATCCACGCCTCCGGATGAAGCCACTAATCTTTTAAAACCGTAGGAAAACCCGTTGAACGGCAAAACGGCTTAAGTTTATTTGCCGAGCAACATCACACTGTTGCATCCCTGATTGCAGTAGTGCCCCAACTTGAGCGGCTTATAATCTACATGTTCATAGATGGCGTTAAATAATTTATTTTATTAAAATACGCTTTTTGCCATGTACGGATGATTCAATCTGTACGGATGATTAAGTGGAATTGTATGCCTTTCTTGGGTTAGTTGGGTTTTTTACGGACAAAACTATTTATTCATATTCATATATTGCGTAAGTACGAGCGTAAACAAATAATTTGTCTTAATATTGAAAAGCAATACCTTGTTTTTTCTTTAAAGCAATAACACGTAGATTATAACGAGCGTCGCGTTTTAACCTTAAAGGGTTGTTTTCTAGCGCAAATTATTCACGTGTGTCCTCTTCAACGTTCGGATAGTGAATGACCCATAAACTACTTAAACTGCTCCTTTTAAAGCCCAGGAAGATGACACAAGTTGTGGCACCTGTAAAGAGTATATGCACAACTTTTTAACTTCCCATACTCGGAAAATTTGTATCATTTTTGATGTGAAACTATTGTCTGATAATAGGTCGTAAAATGTACTACTTTCAATTGAAATTAACATTGTTTGGTTTAGATGTATTGGCTCGGGGAAACTTACGGTTGAAACTTATTTAAGAAGATGTGTGATTTTTGTAATGTTTTTTGTATGTAAAATTCACAAAGTCTGTCAACCTTTTTGTTTATTTGGCACCAAGAGCGCTAAAAGCAATAGGTACACAGTCAGATGACTGCATTGTGTTGACTAATGTTCGTGTGTAGGTATGCAACTATTGATGCAAATTTTCATCAATTGCTGTTGGATTTTGACAGCATCTACACATTATTTACAACTGCAAGTTATATTTTGAAAAAGTGCTAGTTCTAAATGCACAAAGATAAATCTTGTTACATGAAATTACTTATAAATAAAATATGTAAATGCAGAACACTTTTTCACATCCAAGTTCATGTGAAAGCGTTTGTATGTACATACATAGTTATTCAACTTCGAGTTTTGTGCTAATATGCATTTCAATTATTAAAAAAAAGTTTTCTAAAAATTTGATGATTTATCACATTTTGTAACAATAATATATCAATTCAAACTTTCCTCGATCATCAAGAAGAAATCAGTTTCAAAAATAAACTCTCAATAATAGACACAAAACATTAAGATAAATTGTAGAAATGTATTATATATTTGTACAGCGCCCTTGAGGTGATTTTGCACAAAAACGGCGCTATATAAATATTATTATTATTTTTATTATAAATAATATATGTATGTACATTGTGCAAGATTTATTTTCGTAAAAATCAAATTTTCGTGCGCGGACAAAAATAAATTCCAAATTTCGAATTAAAAAACCATTTAGTATGAAAGAAATTTCTGGGGAAATTTTTTTAACTACGCATTTTTTCGGCTTATCGGGATTCAAATTAACGGGGTTCTACTGTACACATATACACTTTATTTATGTATGCAAATTTCAAATAAACTCATTCAATATTGATCTGTATAATTTATTTTTGTTCAATAGCGCCCTACTGGTATTAAATGCCGCATTATATTATAATACGTAATTATTTTACTTTATGCATAAAATTCAAGTGCCAATGAGATATGGACAGTAAAATTAATCATATTAGGTACTAAATGCCTGGATATACAAATCAAATTTGCACATCTCGTTTCGTTAGTTTGTGCTTCAAAAAAGCTATTTGTTTTGAAAATGATTTCTTAATGATGAAATAACGACAACATAAAACATTTGAAGAAGTTTTTAAAACTGTATTAAATGGATTCATACAAAAATATTGGATTTATAATAGAGAAACACAATAATATTAATAATAACTTATACGGGTAAATGAGGACGATCAATTGGCCTGAATTTCTTTGATGTTTTTCCAAGCCATTTGAACTTTCTGGCAGTGGACAGTTATTAGATCTTCTAATTCCTTGTGGCACTGAAATAAGAAAAAAAATTATAGAGTTAATGTTATAAAACAACACTTCGTAAAATGTGGCCTTACAATGGGGTAAAGCTACATTTTTCTTTTCTTTCCATTTTTTAGTCTGTAAACTAAACTAATCTATATTATAGACAAGTTTTTGTGGCAGGCAGAGTGACTTTTTTTTTACAAATGTAGTTTTATACCGAGATTAATCAAATTTTGCACACTTGACCATCGAAACAGGAGGAAGGTGTCTGTTTACTTGAAAATCACCCCCATCCTCTTTTCCCAACCCTTAAAGAAGAATTTCTATATTTATATATTTTTGTTTTGTGTTTAACGTTTATTAGAAAAAAATCTTACTTCATTACAGAAAATATGTTACAATATGCACAGTAATCATTTCACATAGTGTTATACACAAGATTTTACCACCATAATAAAGCTACGCTTGTGTATAAATATGTGCGGGATGTGTTTTTAGTTTCATTATTTATTTGTTAAAGTATTCAGTTTATATTTTCAGTGTGTATTAGGATAAAATTAATTTTTTTTATTTATATTTTTGATACTATTCTGGTAGTGTATTAAAAACATTTAAAGAAATAATGTTTGTCTGATTTTTCTACTACTTTTTTAAATGGTGCAGTTTTATTTATAATGTTATCTTTGTAAATTTGTAATGTTGCATGATAGAAGTATAATGTTTTTTTTCTGACTTTAAATTCTTTAAACAGAAGTTCTGATGAGTATGTATTTGGTTTAAGTAAAATTGTTTTTAATTTTAATTTTTGTGCAACGTAATGTGTGTTTTTTAAGTTCCACCTCCCTGTAATGCCATACATATTGTATTATTGATTGGCAAAAGGCAAAGTACGTCACTTTGAGTGACTCTTTATTTAGGATATGTCTTAGACATCTAAAGATGTGTGATAGTTTCCTCACTAACAGGTGTAAAAATTTCTTAGTGAAAATTTTTTAGTGAAATTTTTACGCCTGATTTTGAAAAACTCTGCATAAAGCCCGGGTAACTCCGGGACTTCAGCTAGTAAATAAATATAGTAAATATGATCACCAAATCATTTTAAGATTCCATAGTTTCCAAAGACTGCGATAGGCAGTCCGTGTGGAAAGAATGCCGGATGACAGGACACGAGGACCTCTCCAACCAGACTCTCGACTCATCACCTTCCTCCACGGTGCAATTCATACAACCATCACTCCTGGACACCCCCAATCCTACCACTCTTCATACACGTTTCCTTCTCAGAACTTTTTTTCCTTTTTTTTCTAACCAAACTGGATAATACTCAGTTTTGTAAGAAAAATTCTGAGTAAAAATATTTTTAAAAAAGTTACCCAGGGCCTATTTGTGTGGAGTGAATATTATGTTAAGTGACCAGGTCTGTATAGCCAGGTAATCTACTTTCCCTCTCGGGCAACACATCTCGCCTCTTAATAGGGACTTTACCTTCTTGCCTTACGATGGACAATGGTTTTAAAATGCGACAGGAGGTTTATAGTAACAAAGCATACCTGTGCATAGACAGCGTCCCCCAGACTGGCCTGGTACTCTAACTCCTTCATGAGTGTGTCGATGGCGTGTAGCGGGGTGGAGAGGGTTCGCGGGGCCTGGCGCGAGGGCAGGGGAAGGGGGGCGCAGGCCCCCAGGGCCTCCACTGCAACCCCCGCCGCCTCCAACAGCCGCCCGTACTGAGTCAGCAGGCGGATAAGGGAGGAGGCGTCTGTTTCCTGGAATTGTATGAAAAATAAGCACTTATGTTTATCGTCCTAGCCACTGAAAACTGAACAGATAATCCCTACAAGTGTGATCTATACCGATTTTAATGAAAACCCATGTCACCAATTTACACTAGTAGTTCTGTGAACAGTAGACTTTGCATTAAAAAAAACATGTTTCTAATTTTCTCAAAATTTCTTCTGAAATCATAATATTAAGTAGGTACTTATATACCTACCTACTTACTTATTAACAAAGCAATTTATATAACTTTTTGAATATCAAATAAGGAATGATATCTCAATGACAATTCATTTTTTAAACATTCTTACTAGGTACCATAATGTTGAAAAATGCAAATTTTGATTGCCAAATGTAAAAATAAACACGATTCCACATTTAAAAAAAGAATCTTTACTGAACCATAGTCAAAATTCTCCATCTGGCCAAAGTAAAGCTTGATTGAATAATAAAGTGGATGCAGCAGATTTTCAAAAACACAAACAAATATACAGACTGATGAAATGACAAACGGTCGAGTTAAAAAAGTTACGCCAAATACGTTGTAATCTTAATAATATGTCCAACTCCAATAAAATATTGGCAGTATCAACAACGCTGGCCGCTAGAGGAGCTAGTGCAGCATATTGACGTTGACATTCCTTTCAATGGCAGCAAATTGAATTTATTATCATTCTATATATCATATCATTCATCAGTATGTTATTACCATTCTAAACCATCAAAAACAGAGTTAATAGCTGCTTTACATTTTTTTATCGATGAACAAAAAAAAGCAGCAAGTTCGTAGGTACGGTGGCAATTTTTTTTTTTTCGATTTTCATAATTTATTAACGTAAAATAAAGAATATATTTCACATAAAATTCATTCAAATGCATGAAAGGAAACTAAAGCGCACAACTGGTGCCACTAGGAGGCCCTAGTGTAGCATGCTGCCATCAGAATATATGGGAAATGTCAGAAGTTGGAGGACTTATTAATATTATAGATTACTTGGTTACGCTCAGTCAATAAATCGGGTTAATGAAATCAGTATGCAATGATGATAAGGGCTCTTTTCAGTGAAAGAAATAAAAATAAATTGTATTTAATTAAAGAAATTGTCACCGGAGACAAAAATTCTATCTACATTTTCAACTCCTTATAAGTTCAGGAATTGCTGGTTAAAGTATGTTGGAAATGTACTGAGAAAACAATTATTTTGATTCCTGAAATTAACAGAAATCTAGAATATTTCATCTATTTTTAATGACGGTCAGTGAATAAACTAACAGCATATTGGTAAGACGTAACACATTCAGTGATCCAAAACTCGACGCAAGTCATGTCGGGGTACAGAATATTTTCCATTAAATGTATGCCATAATAAAGGAAAGATATTCAGATATTCTGGACGCTCGGGGAAGACATGGTACGACCAAGTTAATCAAATAGTTGAGTCAGCTTATGTCAGAGAGAAGGCACAGCCTAATTAATGGCCTCCGTGGTCGAGGGGTAAGGCTTTCGACTAGCAAGCTGGAGGTCACGGGTTCAAAACCCAAAGTGCGCAAGTAAATTTTATTTGATTAATTTGTGTTATTTCACAAAATACTAATTATAAATAATATAAAGTATATTTGCGGCACATTCCAGAGTGGAAGATACTCTCAGTATCGGCCTGGTAGAAGACCACCATTCAGTATTGAAATGTTGCTTAAAATGGCTTTGGCCGTGTTTGGTAACCAGATCTGAATAGCCTGTTACTTCCCCACCTTCCTCTTCCCAATCTCTTTCGCCTCTCCACCACCTTCAGCCTCATAACATACCCCAATTGGGGATGCCGTAGTCTGCATTAATGCCCAGTAGGGCCGAACGGAGAATTCTGGAACTTGCAAGTAGTTCGGCGAGCTTTCATCAAGCGTCTAGAAGCTTCCTGGTGTTAATACATGTGGATATACTGGAAGTCTCGAACGTACTAGATTGCGATGTGAAAGGTTTGAATTTTCATAGTGGCACGTCGCTACACATGCATCCACTACTCTACTTGCTTGCAAGGAAGTGTTTCAAAATCTACAAATCTTGTAAGCATGGTTTCCTGCGTAAGGGCTGTACTGGTCGAACCGAGGTAGGTTCCCATCAGCGGTGTGAATTTGCGGAGTGAATCGTGTGGCTGGATTGTGCAATTTTGTATGAAGCCGAGCAAACATTTTCAAATGTCATTTTCACCAAAGAGTGGAAATGAAAAATTGTTCCGAAAAAATAGTGGCCACCGTGCGACGTGCGAACGGCGTCAGAATCATTCGAACCATTCTGAAGAAAGGGCTCGAGCGAAGTATTTCTTAGATAGGTTTTGAAAGAGACAGTAATATTTATCTTGCAAATGCAACCATGCGTCAGAGGGTCAGCTAATATCTCGTGCAATATTATTATGCATGTATCACATTTAGGGAACCTATTTTGACATTATTAGCCATTTTTTTAACAGTAGTGATATTTTGCATGCGTTTCTCATTTGCAAACTTGACAAGACGTGTGTGCGCCGCAAAGTAAAACGTTTATTGTGCGTTATTATGTAGAATTATTCTGTTATCGCTATATTTGATATGGTTGAATATCCTTGACCTATTAAAAATGAGTGATTTTAAGTAGGTACAATACATTATGTTTTTGATTGGTACTCAGTGAATGACCAAATTGTCTCTTGTTCGCCAGTTTATCCTTAACCCTTTGCACTCCTAATTTTTTTTTTAATTACCTACTACCAACTCCTTAATTAATTTACAAAAAAGGGATAAAAAGTGGCCTTAATAAAAAATTAAACAAAAAATTTTAAAATATGTAATTTTTATTACTCTTTCTTTACATAGAGTACAAAAAACATAGAAATATATAAAATTAACAACTTAATATGCCCTTATTCACTTAAACTTTTTCAGTGTGAGGTATTTCTTGAAACATTCTCCTGGATGGAGGCCAGGTTTCCTATCACAAGTTTCACAATAACTTCTAACTTTTCTTCTTCTGATAATAATATCTTCATCGGAATCGTCCTCATCAGAAAATGGAACTTGTGGAGAAGGAGGAACATCTCTGTCATTTTCAAGTAAACGAAGTTCACTGTCTATTTCAAGCATGTATTGGTCATCACCACTTTCATATTCATTGATCACAGATTGTTTTTTTTTTATCCGGGGCATTTTTATTTTATTCAAGGTATATAATAAAGCACGTTAAATTATTACTAACAAATCACTAATTATGAAGAAAAAGAAATGTAAAACTATATTTTCACCTAATTACTGAGTATTATTTTCAAGACCGAACGACACATGTGCTTTCTCGGCCACGAAATATTTGCTACTAAAAACAGTAAAAACAAATGTAAATACACAAACAGAACAAAATATTATGTGATAACAAGTGAATAGGTATAAGAATCCTTTGTTATGTGTTGGGAGAAATCCCTCAGCGCTTCCTATTGTTACGCAGGTAGACAGGCAAGTACCTACCTACTTACATGCGTCGCAACCAAATAACTGCGCAGTGCATTTACAAGGTTAAAATAATACGATTTTAAAAATTATCTAAAAGGCGAAACTTGACGAGATATATGTATTTTGCGTATTCGGAATATTCAGAATGAGATATAAAGTGTTTAAAAGAAAAAAAAATACATTTGATAATTTAAATTATTTTTCGAAATTGCGTTACTATAATGTCGAGTATGACTCGACATAGGAGTTGGTGTAAGAAATATAATGTCGAGCCACACTCGACAAAGGAGTGGTATGAGTTAAGGATACTAATTACAAACTAGCTACTCTGGGGAAACTGCTCATGGTAGATTATATACTATTTTTATAAATATATGAACACATTATCAGATAAGAGGGTACAATTTATAAACACATTATTTTGTAAAAAAACAAGTAAGTTATTATGAAAATTTAGCATCAGCGATCAAGAAGTTAATACACTGACCGTGCTTGGTCAAGAGCCTGAATAATAGAAGAGAAATGAGACGATGTATGAAGCAAGAAGTGTGTGCCAAGACAGAGTTATTTGGTAGTTCATCCTCATAGATAGATAGAAGAAGCATGTATTACCTTGTAGTATGTGAGGAACCAGTGTGGCAGGAAGGCTCCCGCGGCCAGAAGCCGGGATGCCACGGCGTGCAGGACGGAGGAGCGGGATTCACTGCAGTGGCGGGGCCCTTCCTCCGCGGTGGTGGAGGTTACCAGGGCCTGAAGCAAGCGCCACGCCGCCCCCGAAGCATTGCGCTCTCCGATACACAGCTCTGGAATTATACACACATTATGTAGGATTAATACGATCTACTAATGCGCTTAACAAGTTCACATATGGAACAAACACATATGTGAACTGGTTAAGCGCATTAGGAAATGTATTTATATATTTATTTGATTAAGAATTATTCTTAAGTTAGATCATTTAAAAAAAAAGTATATTACGTGCGCTAGTCCAGTCATTAATTCAGTATGGAATTATTGGATGGGGAGGTGCATATAAAAAAAATTGTAAACCCTGTAAAGGTGGCGCAAAGACTAATTATTAAAGTAATTTTGAAAAAACAACCTACATTTCCTTCACCAACATTATTCAAAATTTTGTGTGAAAAAAAAGTGCCAAAAATTGAAGACATTTTTAAAAAAAGACTCAATATTACAAGTTTCCAAAGATAATAGATACATTGAAACAATTAAAACTTAATTCATCGTGAAAACTAAATAAATATAACATCCAAATTCCTCTATTTACTACAAAACAAAAGCACAATAATTATATTTACAAAGGGATAAAATATTTTAATAGTCTTGGAAATTAAATTTTTTTTTTTTTATTTATTCAAGAAAAAATACATTTAAAAAAAATATATTACTGAACACTTGTTACATCATTAATTAAATGTATTTACTTCATTTCGAACCATATTCTTTAATGTTCCCACATCTTAATATCATACAGTCTATGATATTAGTTTTTACTCCTACACCAAACTCAAGAACTTTTTTCATTAGTGTAGAAATACTAAAAAACATTTGGTTCTTATGCCATTTACTATGTATTATTGTAACAATATTATAAATTAATATGTTTTATATGTCATGTATTTTAAATTAATAAATTGTGAAAATACTTGATATAACAAAGAAAGATGATAATAAAACATTTATTATTATTATTTTTTTTATCATAATTCATTAAAATTTAATTATATGAAGTTACTGAAAGAATTATAAATATGTACACCATGTAGTGTTTTTTAGTGCGAGGTTGAGGGTGTCTGTTTCAGACTGTATTCGGTGTAGGCATGTTATCTGTTTCTGATCTCTCTATGTTTTGTATGCAGCTTTTTACTTGAGTTTTAAATGTTATAATCTTGTTGTGATTTTTGAATGAGAGTGGGATTGTGTTGTAAAGTATAGTACCATGGTATAGAAGCTTTTTTGTCCAAATTTCATATTCGTAGTTGCTCGTTGGATATGGTTTTGACCCTGATAGTTCTAGTGTTAGTTACTATTTCTTGTGTTCTGTATTGTGTATGTAAAGGAGTGTATTGTTTTAGAAAATGTCGTTTAATTTCATCTGTGCTTTTATTTATTAATTCAAAATTGTACCCAGTGTCGGAGCCAGTGGTACTACGGCATCTCCAATTGGGGTATGTTGTAAGGCTGAAAGGAGAGGGAAATGGAAGAAGATGGGGAGAGGAAGATTGGTAAGTACCTAGCTATCTAGAGCTGGTCACCAAACATCACCACAGCCATTACAAGCAATTTCTGAATGATTCTGAATGGTGGTACTTCAACACGGCAATACTGAAAGCAACTACCACACACATGCATAATTTAATGTCAATATTTTAAGTGACTTAATTGTGAAATAAAACAAATTAATTAAAAAAATATATATTTGTACATGTAAATACAAACACGCATGCGCAACATACCTGCGATATCATTCTCGGTGAGCCACCTCCAAGCGTCTGACTCATCTACGGCCTCGGTGGACAAAGAGGCGTAGGCAGATGCTAGAGAGGCGAGCGCAGGGGCCCGGGGCACCTCGTGTCGCGCTCGCAGGGCCAGGGCGCATGTGTGGAGTCCTGCGCCGCTCAGCAAGGAGGCCACCTCCTCCACTCCTGGACAAGAAGATATTGTTGGCGTGGTTAGTAATTTTTTTTATTATTTATTCCATGGAAAACCTAATAAGAGAGTTTCATTATAAATATTTTATGAAGGTGCATACAGTGTAGCACGTAATCAGATGAGAAACTTAGGGAAACAACTGGTTCTACTTTGTTGGAGGTCGGTACATTTCTAAATTTATGTAACACCTCACAAGAGTTCCCATGTCTGTACAATGTAAAGAAATGGGCGGGAACTATATCACAATTCAACTGGGCGTGAGTTAGGTAGTGAGGTAGGTGAAGGTTGGGGCTGTAGGAAGGGATTTAATACGCAGGTCTCGAAGAGGCTCGTTACACAAATCAACCAGCAGATTAACTTTCTGGAGAAAAGTGTGGTTTACATCATTCAAATTACTGCTATGAATAAGTTTTTTTGACTACATACCTACCCCGAACAAAATGGAACACAATTTCAACTATCCGTCTGAATTCAATTGGGTTCACTCCTCTCAATTTTATAACTGTATGGCAAACAGTATAGAATAAACAAATGCTCACCGTTTTCGGGGCAGAGTTTGTCAGGCTGCGTGTTGGCAAACTTAAACCTGGCGGTGACCAGCTGCAGCTCCTTGCGCAGGTCCTCCAGCCCCACCACCAGCACCTCGCGCTCCCACTGGACTATCTGCAACATATCACCCAACCAGCGTTACACAAATATTAAATGATTTACTTCAAACTAACTATTCCATGAGTACGTGTTCTGTACATATTTATATGTTAAGTAAAAACATAAATATTGGCAATGAATCATGCAATATTTTTCAATTTCAGTAAACGGGCCCATTAATAATGGAGGTCTGCCGGATCTATAGATAATAGAAACAGAGGGAGATACGGCATGGTAGCTGTTATGGTACACGCGTACCTACCTTAATTTATGAACGTCACACTATACATGCAGCTGTGTGAACGGAACCATTCGAAATAATTGCGGCACGACAATGGCAAGGATTGAAGTGCAGGCATACAGCGTTCGCAACAGTCAGTTAGATTTTGGTAACAACAGTGCAAACAAGTCACGCTAGCCCTCGGCAGGCGACGTGAAGTCAATCGATGGTGCGGCAAAGTTCAAATCATCCGGTATTGTTCCGAGTGAGTTAGTGATGCTCCATTCCTAATGTATCGTTCTTCCTAGAAATTGGAAATTTCCCACTGGCTGTTGTGCCTTCCACAAGGAGCCTAGATGCTCAGATTCACACCTGATGCTTGTCCCCGTGCTCCAAATCTTCCCTAGCCTTAAAAAGCTTTAATCGTCAATACCTCTTTAGTTTTGTTTATGCCCAACATAGGATAAAGTCAGAAAGTTTTGCTAGCAACAAATAAATTGTATCATGCTTTTGTTGTATAATCCCTATGTTTATTTCTGAAATAAAACCAGTTATCTGCATGAATAATCTATTTGTTGTAACGTGTAGATAACATTCATTATATATAAATTATCCCCTGATTGATTACTTATTTGGTGCCGGGAGGCAACGCATTTCTCGTATACCATTACAAAGCGAGCTAACTGCCGCCGAACTACGACCAAACTTCACAGACTAAAAAAGCGGCGGAGCCCAAGAAAATTATGCATTTTGTGTGCAGGTAGCAACAAAGGTTCTTGGCCTATCTCCCTTGTTTCTATTATCTTTGGGTGGACTTCATTATGAATATTAAAAAAAAATACAACAAAAAAAGGAATAAAAAACCTGTTGGTTAATGTTTGCACCCACCTCCCCGCGGACGTCCCTCTTGCCGGGCTGTGCGGAGCTGTGCACGGGCGTGACGAGGAAGGCGTGGCGCGGCGCCACCAGCGCCAGGCAGTTGACGGCGGCCAGCAGGCAGCGGGCGCGCCGCCCCAGTGCCCCGGCACCCGGGCCTAGCTCCGTGGCGATGCGGCCCGCCTGCTCATACATCACCTCCGCAGCTGGAACCCGAACCAAATGCATCAACGGTTTACTCAAATTAATTTATCATTCTGATATAGTCATTACAGGTACAGTCTGTCAAGAAAGTGCAGAAATTTAACCCTTCCGCACTGGAGGCGGGTAATACAAACGAGAATTTTGTGCGATATCTAAATTGTTTTTTACTGACATTCTCTATAATTTAGGTAAATCCTAGAAAAACTATTCTGTAATCTATTCTGTTCTATTTTTTGATACTGACAATTCAGGGTGGAAATTCACTACACATAACAATATATTGAAACAACTTAAAATAAAAAGAGTGGAATTTTTTAAAATTGTTTCTATATATCATTATTCGGTAATCAATCTGCATTAAAAAAAATTTACCCTCTTACTATTTTTGGAAGACTTTAAATAATATCCAATACTGATAAAATTACATAAAAACTTTAAAAAATATTTGTTAAAATTAACAGTGATCCAAATTATGATAGTTTTGGTAGTAGTATGAACAAATACTTGAACATATAATAAAAAAACAACTTGTTGATTTTATAGAAAAATGGAATATATTATGTGAAGAACAGTGTGGATTTAGAAATAACCAATCTTGTGAAATGGTTCTCAATCTAGTTCTGGAGGACTGGAAACAAGACTCAGATAAAAATAAATATGTGATCGCGGTTTTCCTGGACTTTCAGAGAGCTTTTGAAACGATAGATAGAGATATTATTATTAAAAAACTATCTAAAAATGGAATAAAAGGAAAGGCATTGAAATGGTTCAAGGATTATTTAAGTAATAGATATCAAACCACAAAAGTGGGTGAGACAATATCCGAACCAGTAAAGATTACATTGGGAGTACCACAAGGGTCGGTTCTCGGACCTATTCTTTTTATAATGTACATTAATGATATGGTATTAATGATAAGTATTGAAACATTGTAAAATAAGATTATTTGCAGACGACGCACTGATTTATATAACAGGAGAAGATTATGAACTCATAATGAACCATCTAAATGAAGACCTACATAATATATCAATATGGCTGAAGAAAAATAAACTTAAATTGAATGTAAACAAAACAAAATTCATGAACATTGGAAAACGAGTAACGCAAACAAAAAAAGACATATTGATAGACGGTGAAGTGTTGAAAGAAGTATTTGAAATGAAATATTTGGGGGTAATAATTGACTCCAAATTAACTTTTGCTCAAAATACAAAACAAATTATTAAAAAAGATTGCCAAAAAAATCTCACTGTTGGGAAGAATAAGAAGATTCCTTAACACAGTTTCCAGTAAAAATGTGTACAATGCAATTATTGTACCACACATAAATTACTGTAGCAGCATTCTATTCTTATCCAACGACGGTTTAATGAAACAAATGACAATTCTACAAAATAGAGCAATGAGAACCATATTGAAGAAAAATAGATACACAAAAATTAAGAACATGTTGAAGGAGTTAAATATCTTGTCATTTAAACAAATTATTTACTTTAATACCATATTTTTAATCTACAAGATAATCAATGGCCATACGTCTAGTGAATTCCTAAGAAAAATTGATAACCTGCAGAACAAACACACACATGAGACAAGGAAAAGAAATGAATTGAGACTCCCCTTCAGGAAAAAAACACAGAGTCAAAAGTCATTGATGTACGGAGCGTTGAAGATATTTGGAGAGCTACCAGAAGAAATAAAATCAGAAGAAAACATAAAAACATTTAAAATTAAATGAAGAAAATATGTGATTGATTCATTTTAAATGTGTTACCATAATTATATGTATATTTATATGTATATGTATAAGGATTGTATTAGGACATAGATAACTATGTACCTACTTAAAATACCACAATAAACAATAATAAGTAGGTGGTGAACAGAGACAAATATGTAACAGGGCGAGAAGGTAATAGATTTGGCTCGGCAATACTGTCGGTCGTAATACCGGTAGCCGAACGAACTCACCGACAAGACAATCGACAAAAACAGGCAATTCAGAACAATCTTACGCAATCTTGACTGACAATATGAGAATACCTCTCGAGCAAAAAATCTCATAAAAAGTTGCTCATTTACCAGAACCTTTACGGTAAAACATTGTTTTATCTTGGGGTTGCCATTTAAAAGCATTTAAATGAACGCAGCGCCCTCGAAATTTTTCTTGAAACCTTCTCGGCACACTGTACAAATAAAAATAAAAAATTTAAGAATTAAGTGGAAATCTTACATAATTAATATTTTAATAAAGCCTTACCCTTTCTCATATCGCCCCGTCTCACGTGCACCGCGTACAAAAAGTGATAATAATGATTGTGTGGCTTATCAGCAGCTCTAGCCCTCCGCTCGGCGGCTCGGCGGAGCTCCGGCGGGGGAGGTGTGGCTCCCGGTCGCAGCAGCAGACCCAGGCCCCCCAGTGCACCCAGGGCCCCCGCCAGCCGGGACAGGCAGGCCTCACGCTGCTCGCGGGCTGGGTGCACCGTGGCAGAGGTAAGCGCCCGCTCCCACGAGGAGAGGGACACCCACGTATTGAAAAGGAGCGAGTGGAAGACGGGCTGGAAATTTTCATCATAATTTAATTACTGTGCCCAGTTTTCAATACTTCTTTATTAAATTTATTTGACTATCCTGCAGCCAAGTGGAGGAGTAGGTAGTACCCAAAATTACTATCCTCCTTATTTTAGCTTAAATACTTGACTTTTTTTACGTATTCCTGTGCCAATACATAAGTTACCATTAATAATTGACTGAATAATTGAGATTTCTATATTTATAATTTTTTTTTAATGATAAACTAATATTTATAAGAAAAGGTTTTATGCATAGCATAAAGGATAACAAATAATTATAAGCAATAATTAGTCGCCTGAAATATCAATACAAATTGAAAATATCTCCCGAGTAAAAATAAATGCCGCCAACGGGAATTGAACCCGTGCCTTCTCATATCCGGTCAGGTGCTCTGAAACCACTGAGCTATGTCGGCTTATTTCCAACCCGCCAAATCATTCAATATGTACTAGTACCTCAATCAACAATTACTGTTATATTTTTTCCACCTGTAAACAACCAACTTAATTTTTGTAGGAAAGGCTTTGTTAGTGCTAAATTTCTCACTAGATGGCGTTGAGACATATTATATCTTCATTTGTTGGCGAAATATTTTTGACTTGTCAAATATTATTATTTTTTTTTTAATGATAAACTAATGTGTCTTGTCTTATTTTTTATGTAGCTTAATATTGAAGTTCTACAAGTGTAACTTACCAAGTGAGGATCATCCTTATCAGCTATACCAATAGCTGTCTCTGCCAGGCTGATGATGCACTCTGGAGCCTTGTGAAGTTCAAACAGCTTGATTACCTGAAAACAACAAACAAAATTCAAACAAACTTCCAATATTAAAGTTCTTCCAGAGGGATACGTCCGTACATATCTGATACTCGCCGATTCAAATATCTTGGCGACTACACATGCACAGAGGTTCGTACACAGGCACACGTTGCCGACATTTTGTGAACTAGCCAATCTCCCGCAACCAGCCGGGCAAGGTTGTTCCAACTCATTTCGTCATGACATTGTAAATTTTATTAATAATAACGTATTTTTCTACTATACAATACATTTGAGAATATATTGATAGTAGAGGAAGATAGGTAGGTACATATGACATTAAAAAAACCTATTTTGAATATAATAAATAATGGCTATAAGGAACAAATTTAGTCAGTCCACTCGTGCTCGTTATAAGCAGGTTTGACTGCAATTGGATAATTTGTATAGTGCCGTTTTTGTAAAAAATCAGCTGAGGGGCGCTCTCCCTTCCAAACTTTCTTCTGTCTCACAATTTAGTACTCCATCATTGCACAAGTAACAACTTCCATTCGTAATGATGGCAGTAGGAATTTTTGAAATATTGTCAGGTTATTTGTAACCTTTTATTTAAATTTCGTCATAAGTGTCACTATTTTATTACATACTTTTAGGTAGTAGTTGAGAAGGGCATGTCGGGGGGCATGGGTCCCGGGCGGCAGCATGGCGGCCAGGAAGGGCTCCGTGGTAGCGCCCTGGCCCGCCCGCAGGAAGGAAGCCAGTGCCTTCTTCGGCTCCCCCGTGTCCAGTAGAGACATGCCTACGATGAACTCTCCTGGAAAGACACATACCATAATTTTAACAACTTCCTTAAGACCCTTGAAAAATTTATAAGCCAGTTTTCACTTTACTTTTATAATTAACCTTAGAGGATGTCATCATTTTATTATAAATACTTAATACTACAAACATTTTTTTATTTTTTTATCTTTTAAATAAAGTTGTTTTATAAAATAGCACACATGTTTGAAGTCTTTGTGAACAAAAATTGCATTTGTGAGGGTTGACAGTAGTGTTAGTCAAATTGACAAATGATTAGTCTTTTGTGTAAAAAATAGTCTTCTAGAGTTATTATTAACTAGGGAAAAAATAAAGTGATGAAAAGGAGATGATTTGGGCTTACTTGAGCAATTGTTCCACTCGCACCAGGGGGCCAGGAGTTGTGCGTAGGTCTGCACCAAACGGGGACGACCAGATCCTGCCAGCCATTCTCCCAACGTGAAACCACCACTGACTCCCCACCTAAACAATAAAACAAACAATACGATTATCATCAAAATGACTACATGTTATGTTTGGTGACCACATCCAAAAACTTTCCACTTTCTCTTTCCCAACTCCTTTTCCCCTTCCCGCTACATTCGGCCTTACAACATGCCCCGATCGGGAATGACATGTTTCACTTGCATCATCATCATCATGGCGGTATATCCCAGAATGTTCTCCACTGCCTGTGGTCCCTCGCCATTCGCCTACAGCCCTCCCATCCTTCTCTTTCTGCTCCAGTCCTCTTCCACGCAGTCTATCAACCTCTGCATAGCTTCCACTGGGGTACCTACATAACTTATGGCGTCTTATCATTCTTCATTCGGCATTCTTTCATTCTTCCAATCACAGGCGTGGACAAATAAATAAAGTAAATTGTTTCAATTAATTAGTAAATAAATCAGCTTACATGAGTCGCAAAAGGCCACTTGCTTGCATTTTATAATGACTTGGAAAAAATCGTATAGTCAGTGGATAAATCTTTCTACATACTAAGATTTCGAAAATGTTACTAAAAAAAATTTGAAATAGGTATGTAGTTTTTTTAATAATAAAATAAATAAATCCGTTTTTTATAGCTCGTTATGTCACTACATAACAATGCTTCTTGTATTTATTGATGATTTTCTTGTATTTATTTTTGAAAAAATTCACACTGTTTGACAGATATTATGACGTGAAGTTGGTACTTTTATTTGGCTTCTATCTCAGCGGCTTACATTTTTAAAATGTTATAAAAAAATGTTTTGATTTCGTAGCTTACATATTTTAATTTTTTAACTGATTTTTGGCTATTGTTCTTTTTTTTTCGCAATCATAAAAGAATTATGTAGTTTATAAAAAGTTGGTCCGATTTCGAGGATTGAAATTTAAAAAAATCGCCAGGGTTCAAAAATATAATAAAAATTAAAATTGGCTGAAAAAAAAGGATTTGATGCAAGTGTCCTATTGAAGTAGTTTAAATAGGTAGGTTAAATGCTAGAAGAGTGCTACTCTAGAGGGAAGATGTCCATTGGGCTGAAGTAGCAGGGATGGCCAGGAGAATCCTTGTAGATGATAGCATAAGGGGCAGAAGATATAAGTATGTAAGCTTACATGAGATGGGCCAAACAGTGTATGTACGGCTGCAGTGCCGCGCTCCAGTGCAGCTTGGGCAGTATGCCGTCATCGCTGTGGGCGAACAGCCGCCGCGCCATCCTACCGCCGGCACCACGGCTGAACCACCAAGCCACCGAGGCGGCGCGCCCCGCGCCTGACTGTCCTGCCCCCGTGTCACGCACGCGGAGCAAAGACAGGCGCTCAATGCCGCTCTTTCTGGAATTGAAATAAAATATATTATGTAATGATCTTACATTCATATTATACTGAGGATGGAGAGGATGGAATAGTAGGCAAATGACTAATTAACATGTGAATTATTTTTGTAGGTGATCAATCTACAACAACTTTCACAATCAGTAATAATTGCAGGAACCCGAGTAGGAATAACCTTTTGATAAATATTTGAAATAAAAACCGAAATAAATATGCAACATTTCCGCATTACGTAGGTACAATAATGTATAATGTCCATCATGACAAAAATTGGTATCAAAATAGAGCATGCTCTATTTGACATACCGAAACAGTTGTGAAAAGCGTCCGTAAGAAAGGTAAATTTTGACTTAGCTTAGCTTTTGCTACCGTAAGCCCGTCAACTTGTGGAGATTTTCAAATAGTTTCTTTTGCGGGTTATTGTCATGGACCTTTGGGGTTGGTAGTGAGAGACAAATGAAAAAGGTGTGTGGTATCACAGCGTTTATTGAGTCAGTGAAGTTGATGTTGCGATGAGTCCAAACCGATGGTGATAAGTGCCAAATTCCCCAGGCCGTAGATCGACACTGCGTTGGCGGAGACCGGACTTGTAGATGATGTTCAGCACTGAGGAAGAACATGGGACTTCCAGGTATTCCAGTGTGAAGTAAGAGCCAAGGTGCGATGGACCTGGTCGGCTGGTGATGTGAACACGATGGGTTCGCGGCAATGTCGGGAGCATACCCATGGCCCTGTGCAGTCGGTGCGTTGCGGAACGGGGGGCGGTCGCCCCCCCACAGTTTGTGCGATGGTTCTAGTACATTCTCGTAAGTACAAGATGTAATCCGAACTGTTCTGAAAGGTCTGGAGCGTACGATGTATATGAATTTTGCTAGTAGCTGCTTGCCGCTACAGGCCCTATTGCCAGTTAGTCAAATGGGGGTACTCACAGTGCATGATGGTCAGTGGGTTCGGGCAGCGTAGTGTCGCAGAGCCAGGCCAGCGTGTTGTATGCCTGCAGGCTGACACCGGTGTGCCCCGCCACTGGCCACAGGTTCCGGCTGGTGCCCCCGCGGAGCACCGCACCCAGGATCAGCACGTTGCAGCAAATGGCAAACCTAGAGAGGAACAAAATGAAATACAGTGAAACTCTCTTACAAGATTTTTCACATTATTTATACACTAGCAGGATATATTGGGCCATTGTTTAATTTCTGTTTTCAAGGGACCCTAAAAAACACTGTATATGTGTTCTCACAAGAAATCCTTATTATCATTGTTGCGTCAAGGAAACTTATGAAATTTATCATCAGCCGATTTGGCGACATTGAAAAGGCTAATCATACATACTGTTCTCTGCAGATAGGCAGGCCGAAAAGATGCCTTTCTCTATGAAATAGTCTGATGAAAAAAGTTATTTTACAAACCTAACTTCAGCCAATTGCCGGAGGGATTCAGTCGCAAGAGAAACTCCCATATCGCTGCTGAACACACTCTCCACATCGCTAAACCCATTGTCATTCTCATCAATTCCTGCAATTAATAAATCAAATATTACATCGCTAATAACTTGTACACAATCTTGCCGAAGAACCATGAGCGATTGTGCTTTTAATTACAAATTAGTTAATGGCTCAACGGACGCTTACGTTTCGGGTACCAAATCGTAACACGAGGCTTCCAGAGATTCGTTTATTTTTCAAAAACAAACTATTTCAATAATTACAAAAGATTCATAGGCTTTGAAATAAATTCAGTTCCGTTGATATTTTCATTTATGTTTATATTTTTAAAATTATGTGTTAATTACCTGGGCAATCCAGACGTAATGTTTTGTTAAGAGCGAGCAAGGCTTGTGACAAGTCTGAAATGGAGGACATCTTCCTAGATAGGGCGGCTACAACTGCAGGTGGGAAGATCTGTAATCAAAAATAGAAATATTTAACTCCGATCTGAATAATTATGTCTATAAGTGCATTGCAAGAACTCGGTTCAAATAATTACATGGCTATTAATTATAAGTGCATTGCCAGAACCTCGGTCCTAAGTCCTACGTCTTGGTCCTCTAGCAAACTTTTACACTTCTGACGCTATCTAATATTTTGACCTCTAAACCATCCAGTCACCAAAGTTTAGGCCTTTTTACACATCTATGTCCTGCAGAGTTATTGTTAAGAAGCCTCTTTGGTGGTCAGTTATTTTCCATTCTTGCTACGTAAGTTTAGTTTATTAATCTTTCCACTGACGACTATTAAAACATTACTTATAGTTGTAACTTTTCCACTAAAAATCATTTTTTATAGCATCCTTTTGCCACCCCTTTGTTAAAGCTCGGCTTTGGTTTGGAGAGAAGATGAGATGTAAATTACACAACTCAATATAAAATTCACACTTTTAACAAAGCCACCAGTACATCAGTTAGAATTATATTCACTTTACCCGTAGAGTTATTTAGCAGTCATTGGACTGAAGTAGACAACTAAGGCAAACTCCTTTTTAAATATTACGGTGAGCCTAGTGAGCGAGCCTTGGGGCAACCTTAAACTACACGAGAGTCACTGGACTGTGGACAGTGAGACCAAAGCCCCGGGCGATGCTTGACCGCGCGAAAATTCTCGTCAAGGTACAAAAGTTGTCATTTAATTCGATCAGCAACATAAATATGTAATTATGTTTTATAATGCAGCAATCAAATTAGATACCAGATTTGAAATCGGCGGCGGGTCATTGTATTCAGAAGTATTTTATTATTATTTTTATCAGTTAGAATTATAAATAAAAGGTGAAATAACCTCAGTGTCAGCAAGAAGCTGGTCAGCAACTTCCTGCAGCAGTCCAGCCTTCACGTCCTCAAGTGCGGGGAGCCCGGTGCGCCGCGCAACCTCGCCTGCGGTGATCACGATTGTGCACACGTCGCGGGATATGGCCAGCTCTGTAAACAATTTAAATAATAAACTTCACATAGTTTTAGTTATACTTTAAATCTGGGTTGGAACGAAGAAATTGCAATATACAGTACAATCCAAATGTATGAGCGTAAAGTGATAAATGTGAAACTAACCGGGTGAAATAATCTCGCAACAATCTTCAGGGTTGACTTCAGAATCATCTTCGGACAGGAAGAGATGCTCCAGCAGGTCCATGGGGCGAATGAAAGAAACACCGCCACGCCGGAGCAGCACACACCAGCTGCCATTCTCCTGCAAAACATAACCTAGCATCTGACACAATAATCCTTAAAATCTTTACTTTCGCTGGTCTCCTGCTGACTCCCGTCAATTTCCTAATCTCTAAGGATGCGGTATTTACCTCCACTCCAGTTTAGGCTTCTCGACACTCATTTGCACTTAAGGTTTGTTAGAGAAATTGATGGTCAGCAATCTTCCATATTATTGGTGTGTTAGGACGGGTTGTTTCGGAGAATTTGAACAATTCATCAAATTTCAACGTTCATTTTCAAGTTCTGTGAAAGATTTTTTCAAGTTCTGTTTTTATTTCAGTTTTGTCAAGCAACTAGCCTACAATGATATAATAACAGAACTTGAATAGGACTTTCACAGAACCCAAAAATGAATGTTGAAATTTTATGAATTGTTCAAATTCTCCGAAACAACCCGTCCTTAGAATAAACCAAAAATGATATGAATGAAGCTTACGTGATTGGAGAGAACAAGTCCCAGTGGCTTCCTCCAGACTTCCAAATACTGCACACACCAGCTGTAAAGTTCTGACCAGCACCTAAAAAAATATATAAAGAATTAGGTCCAGTTGTTTTTCAGAAATTCAAATGTAACATTGTCATCAAATGGCCATTCAGCACCATTCGGTTTTTTTTTTGACATTTGATAGGTCACCGTTAAATGCCGATTCTATGTGCGTTTCAGCTTTCTATCATGTAATAAACTGACAAGATTAAGGACGGGTTGTTTCGGAGAATTTGAACAATTCATCAAATTTCAACGTTCATTTTCAAGTTCTGTGAAAGATTTTTTTAAGTTCTGTTTTTATTTCAGTTTTGTCAAGCAACTAGCCTACAATGATATCATAACAGAACTTGAATAGGACTTTCACAGAACCCGAAAATGAACGTTAAAATTTGATGAATTGTTCAAATTCTCCGAAACAACCCGTCCTAACAATATGATTGTTGTCCTCTTCTGCTGATTACATTTTATTCAAAAACTGAAATGAACTTGAAAATCAACTTTATGATGAATTGTTCAAATTCTGTGAAACAACCGGTCCTTAGAATCGGGATTAAAAGGGAACCTCTCAACCATTTGAAACATCTTTGTCTACATTCAGAAAATAACTTCCGTGGTTAGAATTTCAACAAAGGAGACTTTAAGAAGCTGTACAGCCAACTTCGTGACCACAATTAGCATTATCTTGGAGATTTCTGATGTTGACGAGGCAGTTTAATACTTCTACGATACCCTGTATGTGTATTTTTATTAATGTTTTGTAAGAAAAAAAATTGCAGCGAAAGAAAAATATCCTAGATGGGTTTTGCCCGAGATTATCGGGGACATAAAGATGAAGCTCACAAACAATCAGCGGTGGAAACGATCAGGTTTGGAAAGTGACACAAGTTATTCAAATTTTATCATACTAGAGTTAAACATAATATTTTAGTAGCCCACACAAGCTACTAAAATATTATGTTTAGCAGTAAAAAAAATTGAAACCAAAAACATTGCTTGGTCCTGATTTAATTCCACCATTAATATTAAGGGATGTTAACGTATCTATATTATATGTTGTTTTGTTGACATCAGATTTAAATTTTAAAAAATAATTTCAACTCTTGTATTTTGTATTATTCTTATATTGCATTTCAAAATCAACCTCATTTTGTTTTACCTGTAGTTTATTATTTTGGGCTTCGTTAAATAAGAATAAAACGCTAGAACAATAATTTAAATGAGGAGTTACAATAGAATTGTATAGGAGCTGCGTTATCGTGAAATCCAAGGTATTTCTGATCCTTTTTGAATCCAACTTTTTTATCAATTTTATTAGTTATGTCAAGCAGCTAGCCTATAATGATATAATAACAGAACTTGAATGGGACTTTCACAGAACCCAAAAATGAATGTTGAAATTTGAAGAATTGTTCAAATTCTCCGAAACAACCCACCCTTAGTGTTTGTCAAATTTTAAATTATCATCCAATATTACACTGAACCAATTTTTAGAATTACCTGCTCATTTCCACCTTGAATATCTACATCATAAACTTTTTTTTGTAACATTCAATTTTGGTTTGTTTTGGTTTAAATTTGTGTCCTATGGTGAGTTTAACTGTAGCGCATACCCTACAAAATCTGGAGTGCTACAGGGATCCAATTTAGTACCCTTATTGTTTTTAATTTTTATAAACCTATGGAAATTTTTTGTTTTTTTACTTTTCTCTGATGACATTAAACTCTTCTTGATAATAAGGTCATTAGAAGACTGCAGAAAGATTCAAGAATATATAAATGCAATTATTGACTCGAGTATTGATAATAAACTCGGTTTTAACTTCCAAAAGTAATGTGCTTTACGAGGTCACACAAGACCATATATTTTAATTACAAAATGAAAGATACGTCTCTGAAGCATGTGACGTGCAAGGACATAGGAATTGTGTACGACGCTCGCTCAACATTTCATGGTCATATTGACAAGATCTGTAAATCAGCCACAAAGATGTTGGGTTTTGTCATACACAATTCAAAGGATTTGACCAAGAGCCGACTAACCAACCTTGCAGTTATAAGGCTACTTTACTCTAGCTTACACTTGACACCATCTATGTACTAATGGTTGAGAAAATACAAAAGAAATTTTTACGATACCATGAGAGAGTTCAGTTTTTACCCGTGGCTGATTCATCTCGGAATGATGGGTATCGGCAGCCTTAGTTCCAGGAGGATGTCGCATTATTGCTGATGGCTTATAAACTTCTAAACGGTTTATTATCAATACCAGACATTCTGTCTAAAATAGGATTTTATGTCCTGGATAATTTCACGCAAGGCCCCCAACACAGGCTTTCAATTCTTCCCAGGTGCAGAACTAACTTACCAATGGTGATGCCCCTGAGAAGAATCACTAGGTTAATTAACTGCCTCGCAGGAAATGTGGATATTTCCCACATGTCCTACAACGAAATCAAGCACGAAGTATTGTTTAATCTTTAACTGTCTCTTTTTCGAACGTGTTTATATGTTTTTTATGCGAAATAATTATTTTCTTTATCGCTTCTGCAATGTAGTGAATTGTACTGTTTTCGCAAAATAAAATAAAGAATTAAACTACAGTATAACCTCGTTTTCCCGGCAATTGCGTGTAATTTTTTCAGTCCCGATGTATTTCAGTACATTTAATACCCGCATTTACGTTTTTTTTTCCCGCGATTTACGTCGGAAATATTCAAAATATGCGAGTTACGCGCGCTTGACAATGATTGGGTCGTGACATTCGAACAGCGTAAGGTGATTGGAGGGAATACTCCGTGGTTTTAAAAGGCGTACGGTGATTGGTCGTAGAGCGACGCTGTGATTGGCTCGAGTTTGGCGCACAATAAGGTGATTGGTCCATTGGTCGCCATCTTTTCTTTTGGTATTGTGTAATGTGTTGGTGTTTTGTATTATTCTGTCATCAGTCTTACAAGCTACTAGTTTGCGGTTTATTATTTAATATTGCTTTCGGTTCGATATTATTCATTTTTACGTCCTCATTTTTTCAAACACGTAATGTCTAACCAAAGGAAAGCTTTGTCAGTGCAAGAGAAAAGGAAAATTCTCGACAGTCATTTAACACCAGCAGACTTGTCTGCTGAAGAACTGTCTGATGAAGAAGAGGGTGATATTCCAACAAAAGAAGAAGCAATGAGGTTCATCGAGGGTTTAAAAACCTACTTTACAAGCTGTGCTGATATTCAAGATGACATTTTTAAATCTTTATATAGTCTTGAAAGAGAATTACATAACAAAAAAACAAAAATGCAACAAACTAATATACAAGATTTTTTTAATAAAAAATAAATAAAATTGAATGTTGTTTTTAACCTGTCCGGTGGTGAGTTTCTGGAAAGAAAACGGTCCCGCTGGAGGGAGTTTTTTCAACAATCAAAATATAGAAAAAAATAAATGCCACCTCGTAGAGTATAAAAAAATAAAAATAAAATCCTTAGAAACTAGCACGAAAAAACAAATACTAAGCTATTTAGAAGGAAAAAATAAAAACAATTTTGCAGAAATCGCCAACCATCGAAATCGGAGCAGATTTTTGTTTTTACTTAATAAAAATCAGATTCACTTACCACAATTTTAATGAAGCCAAGGGGGGAAGAACGACTTTTTATACACACTAACATATACGTATTATTATTTACACTTATACTATTGTATTTTCATTATAAAAATTAAACATAGGTATACAATGTATATGCAGTCAATAATTACGATAAAAATAACACTATTCTAATTATTATGTACACTATCTTAGGAATAAAATTGTCTTCACTAACTAATACTGCTTTTTCGTATGGTAGTCTTCGAAACATGGATATACGCAAAATGCAAGATTGCAGTCGGTGCACATATATTTCGTGTCACTTCTTTTTTGAGCTCGAACTGCTGTATGTCTACACACATGGCATTGTCGTTGAGTTCGCTTTCCTTGGGCTGCAGTTTCTGGTACAGGACGGAGAAAATGTTTTCCTAAAAGGCGAGTTGGTTGATCCACTACTCTCCTTCCTCCAGATGATGCCGGCCTTGGCGTGTGATATTTTTCGATCATTTGAGACACTAAGTTTTCCCGGAATTCGCTAAATGATAAAACCTTTTGCGTTTTCAAACGATGCAAAAAGAAAGCATTTAGTGTTCCAATGTCTATCAATCTGAAGAAAATTTTCTTATACCATTTTAGAGACTTCCTGGAACTGCTTGCGAAGCCCAATATGCGGTCCACTTTGTCAACAGCTCCCATATTCTTGGTATAATCTAAAACTACCTCTGGTTTTATTTTATTTTCTCCCGTGGAGAAGTCAATTTTATCAGTAACAATCATTGCATCTGTATGTATGTTACTAAGCATAAGGACATCCCTTTTATCGTGCCATTTCAGCGCCATGAGATTGTTCGAATTCAAAGACTTCATTTCCCCTTTTTTCATTTTCTCCTTACCAAATTTGGGCATATCTTTTCGGTTTGCTCTAGCCGTTCCACATGCATTAGTTTTATGTTTATGCAAGAAATCGAACAGGGCTGGACTTGTATACCAATTATCTACAAACATTCTGTGACCTTTTTCCAAATAATCTGCAAGCATAGTGGTAACGACTGATCCTGATATACCAATGTCGGGATTCATTTGTATGTCTGATTCAGAGCCAGTGTACACAATTACATCCAAAACATATCCGGTGAGTGCATCACAGTGTACAAACAATTTAATCCCAAATCTATGTCGTTTTGAGGGAATATAAATTTTGAATGAAAGTCTTCCCTTCCACAACAAGAGACTCTCATCTATGCACAGATTTTGATATGGGTAAAAAGTTGATTTGAAAATGGTCTTCAATGGTTCCAGAAGATTTCTTATTTTATATAATTTATCGGTTGTCGCAGTATCGTTATCAGAAAAATGAAGAGCTCGGAGCAAAAGAAAAAATCTATCTTGCGGAAATAATACTTTGAAAAAAGGTGTTTCAATTATTGGATTATTTGTCCAGTATTTCTTCAGCGAGTTTTTTCCCACAAGTCCCATAAGCATAATCGTGACTAAAAATGTATATATTTCAGCCTCCGTGGTGTCTTTCCACTTCATCATTTTAGACTTCAGAGAAATGTCTAAAGAAATTTTTGCAGCGTATTTATTTGTTTCGCTGACAATTATTTTTACTATATCAAGTGTGAAGAATAACTCAAAAAAGTCTATTTCCAATGAATTTTCACTAACGGGAATATTTGCTCTTATACCTGAGTTAGTTGAATCGAATTCATGAATAATGGGCGTAAACTTACCCTGATCCCATTTACGATGATCAACTTTTCTCTTTTTGGATGTTGAACAACTAGGGAAAGTTTCATCCCCATCAGATTCGTCGGATGAGCTATCTGAATGTATTGGCAAATCATAAAGATCCTCGTAAACATCTTCATCTTCACTTTCGATTAAAATGTCAGCAATGTCTTGTTCATTCAAAGGGTTAACCATTTTTTTATAAAAGTAAAATATATAAATTGAACTAGTTATCAATACGAATCACAAAGTCAAATCACAGTAAAACACTGTCCAAATTATGAATAACCTAAAATAATAAAATGTCAATGATAATAACACTTTGTAGTCGGGCGTTTCAAACAATAGACTCTAGCCTATAGCGGATGTTTTTCGCGATTAGCACAAAAATATATCCTCATCCCTTTCGTTAGTATCTGAAGAAATTTTTGAAGGGTAAAAGAAAATATCAATTAAATAAATTCCACTAAAAACACGTCTGTTTTGTAACTCTGTATATCATAACTAAAGCACGTGTATATTAGCGCCACTCTATCTTCACAAGTAACGAGTACCGGGAATACATCCAATTGCTAAACAATTTTTGTGTTATCTCTCATTCAGGAAATGATTATTGTCATAACATCCTCGGGATTATCTCATAAAAGTAAAGGTCCAATGAATTTATAAGACGCCATAAAAATATAATAGGTACTCATATTCCCAGTTCAACTAACAAACAATCTTTGAAATTTAACACGATAAAATTGCCTAATTATTACGCGCAATCTCTCATTGAGCTGCGCAAAAGTATGTGTGTACATAAAAGAAACAACGGCTTATCTTTTTTTTGTTACATGTGTGTGTAGAAACTCAGTGTCAAAAACTGTATTCAAACTGAAAACAAACACTGTCGGTACAATATATGTAATAAATATTCACATCCAAACACGTGAGGTAATTTTTAATGCAAGATGATTAGGTTATTCAGTGTAAAAACAAACAAAAACCACAAATTTCACTTCACAAAAGACGTCGCTCGCAATAAAAATGTTGTTTACCACCAACTGCCAGACGGTGACGTCACGGAATATTTTAATTGTGAATAACTCCGTTGGTAATGTACCTAAATCGATAAAAACTTTTGCAAGTTATGACAAATTGTCCCTAGATAGCAGTAACTATCGGTTTTCCGGAAGAAATTCAATAGTTAATTAATTTTAGGCGCAACCGTACGGGTACGGTCATACTCCTTACGAGGATTTTTTTTCTCACCGTACCTGTACGGTCATACCACCGGACAGGTTAATAAAACGTTATTTTTTTAGAAACAAACTTTAAATGTTCTTTTTTTTCAAACCCCCCTTTTACATTTTCCCTCCAATTAGGTTTTTTTTTTTCAGTCCCTTAAAAAACGTAAAATAGGGGTTATAATGTATAACTATAAATAAACAAAATGGTGCTAAATGGCCATTTGATAACTTTGCCACACGTGAATGTCTCCTTGATAGTTAAGAGGTTAACCTCTCAGACAAAGACATTTATATACTATGTGTTCCTTTGAGAACTGTCAAAAGGTTATAATATTTGTGTTATTTACGAGTTTTGCTAAAAGCATCATAACTCACGTCTTGGGAAACGTAGCCTCATTCTAAAAAATGTTTTGGAAAGATTATGAAATCCACTATCGAATTGTGTTGTTATAAGTAAATATTTGCGTTTGTAAATATATATTTTATGAAAACGTCAAAATATGTAAGAATCGATAACCATTATTTCAAAGCCGTGAAAAATGTACTTTTTTCTGAGTATCATAAAGAAATAACACTTTATATATTGAAGAAATATAATTAAAAACTATTAGTCACCTCAAAATATTAACCGTCCAAACTAAAATATTTTTAATAAATTATTTAGAAACGCAATAAATTATGAACGAACAAGATGACAGATTCGATCGGCTTAGATAATGCAGTTCTAAGTTCCATAGATATTGTTGAATACAGACGCGTAGCGTTATTCATTATCGATACTCTGTTTTTTAAATCATGGTAATCCGTATACTAGTGATGGAAATAAATCGATTTTTGTAAAATCTCGCGCGTTTACGTGAAAAGACGTTCTAATGTCTTGACCGCTATTATCATATTTACGTCTTTTGACGTTCTAATGTTCTGAGTGGTTAAGATGAGTTGTTTCAAAGAATTTCAACAATTCATCAAAATTTCAATGTTGATTCTGTGAAGATTCAACTGAAGTTTTGTTATTATATCATTATTGGCCAGTTGTTTCACAAAACTGAAATAATAACAGAACTTGAATAGAACCTTTACAGAACTTGAAAATCAACTTTGAAATTAGATGAATTGTTCAAATTCTGTGAAACAACCTGTCGTAAGTGTTTCATTCTTGTGAACTATCTTACTCCAACTTGTCCTGTGGTGCTTGTAGGGCCTCCGGTATGCAAACATCTTGGGAATCGATTTCATAGAAGACAATGTAAACTACTTCCCCCCACTCTCTGTGTTCTCCGTACCAGGAACTCTCATGGAAATGTGAGCAAAGAGCTACACCACAGTTCTTTATGGATGAATTATATTACATATTTATGCTTCTTTCTTATCTTCGCAAGCTTTAAACATAAGAGGCATAATAACAGAAGAATAATTGTGAGACAATGTATGAAGCAAGGAGTGTGTTCCAATTACTTGTGCATGAGGTCTTCTGGCGCCAACTGGCCGCGTGCAGCGTGCCTCTGTTCGGCGGCCAGCGCTGCCGACATGGCGCGCATCTTCAGCGAGCGCATTCCCTCGCCGGCGTCCCCTGACCCCACACCCCCTTCCAGTACACTCTGGTCGCGCATACTCTGGTTGGCCGTGTCGCTGCTGCGCTCATAGATCTGGAACAATCAATTCTTATATTATTGATGATGTGGCGAAAGTCTCAGAGACGGACCCTCCATATAGCATCCTTAAAAATGGGGACTCATGTATGGAATAATGTTGTTTAATGTTTACATACCTCCCAATAGGCCATAAGCCCATATCCACACATCACATGTTGGAGAGAATCTACGCGAACTTCCGAGAACGCCTCCAGCACTGCATCAACGATTTCGGCCACCACATGCCTGATGTGATTTTCCATACTTGACTGTCTCAAATGCTATTTCCTCGCGAACCTGATTCCATTAATAAATTTGTTTTTGAGTAAAAATTAACTATTTTATGATTTTTTAAAAACCGTCCGTCCTCTCTGCCGCACCCTGTATTTAAAAGTTCTCCTTTAAATGCTGTTCCTAGGTCCATTTCAGTTTTCAATCAAATTGTAATCAGCTGACAGGCGTAACAGCTTGACAGTTGTCCTTTTCTGCTATCACAATTGGTTCAAAAGCTGAAACAGACCTAGAATAGGAATTTAAGGGGAACCTTTGAAATGTAAAAAAAAAAAAACAAAATGGCAGTAATCGTTGAACTGTAACGAAAATTTGTAACACCTCAACTTTTGTAACATTACAAAATGTAGAATAATGACCGAAAAAGTATATGCGATTCAAATTGTAACTCACGCTGAGAGCCTTGGCTATGACCGCCATTGGAAACAGCCCGGGGCTGAAGAGTCTCTCGGCGTATCCCACATGCGAGTCCCTCTGGGGCAGGTCGGGAGGGGGGGCGGGGGCTGAGGGGGTCCTCCTCCAGGCGGCGGCGGGGCCCAGCGCCGCGCCACCCAGCCCGGAACCCCATGAGGCCCAGAGGCTGAGGCCCGTGACGCCAAAGTCAACCAGGTCACGCTGGAATACAAACAAAAGAGTTTATTAGAAATTCTGATTTTTTTAAACTGAAGAATCGTTCCCGCACACGGAACGAAGCATTGCAGTTGCTTGCACTTTCATTCTGCCTTCGGATATTACCTCTACCAGGTTTAATTAACCTTTAGGTCTCTGAAGGTAAAAATCACATTTTACCTGAAGAGGGTCACTACGGTCCCCCGCATATCGTGGAGTGATCTTATTCCTTTCCAGTAACACTCAGATATCAGATACTTTTTTGTATATCTACTTTTTTCAACGGCCACCGCACATCATTATGTAATGCAAAATGGTAAGAGTACAAAATCAGGCATAACTCAGATACATATTATTGCAGCCCTTTCCAGTAAAACATCCTCATTACAAAAGTACTCACGGCTTGTTCGCGGCAAGGAATTTTTTAAAAAGGCAATGGGGATGAGGGAGGGGAGAGTAATTTCATTAAAATTGGATAGATATTATTTAATATCGTAAAAAATAGTAATGGGATAATTTTTTTAAAAGCAGATCAATTATCAAATAGTTTTTCTATGATTATACAAATTATGGAGTATGTGATGTAAAAAACAACTTAGATATCCCACAAAACTTGGGGGATGAATATTACCCCCCTCCGGTGCGGGAGGGTTGAGGACAAAAATAAAAATGTCACTTCATCAATTACGGTATTGTCTACGTGCTGGCTATAACAAAAATTAATTTTAATTTATTGAAGTTTCTTGTCGGCCCCTACAGGTTAAAGAAAGAAAAATACTCCCGGGTTACGAATAACCTGACAATTACTGATGACGGTCCGACATTCGGATGGCCGAGCCTTTCGACAAAGTGGCTTCAGTTAACACAGGTGAAAATGGTAGTCTGTAGGTACTAGTTTTTAAGAGAAGAAAGGATTGACTTATTTTTAAATTTTAATTGACTCAATTATTTTAGAACTTATTGTGAAATTAGATATGAGCACATCAGCAGAACGCTCATTAAATAATAATAATATTATGACTAACCTCAGGACCAAAGAGATGGCAGATCCTGGCGAAGCGCACGGTGTTGGGGTCATCGTGGATGGGCCGTAGGACAATGAAGTGGCTCTCCGTGGCGAAGCAGAGGAACACCCCTAGCAACACGTCTCCCGAGGGGGACTCTCCAAGACGCAGCATGTGGCTTTGGGCTGCACGATAAAGGGCAATATTTATTAGTAAACGTCAGATAACAGGCATCTAAAGGTAAATACAGTGAAACTCGCTAAAGAAAAAATTATAATTTTCAGTCCCTTGGAAAACCTCACTGACTCAATGTAGCAATGTTTTGTTTTAAGTCGATCATTTTGAATTGCATCTGTCTGTAAATTTGTTTGGTACACTCTGTTTCTGGTTTCAAGATGGTGGCCCTTTTAACCTGTTGTGCACCGTGGTAGTCAATAGGCAAACAAATCTTTTTCCGAATATAAAGTAGCTATTCTGGGGAAAATACTTATGGTAGATTATCTACTATTTTTATAAAAAATATATAAACACATTATCTGGTAAGACAGTACAATAGAATCAGCTGGCGCACAGTGAAAATTTTGCATCGGTGTACAGCGGGTTAATGGTTCAGTAAAGATTCTCAAATGTGAAATCATCGTGCTTATTAATTAAGTAGGTAGGTATTTAAGTACCTACTTAGAATACTTATGATTTTAGAGGAAGTTTTGGTATATATTTATAAAATAAGAGAAAATTAGAAACACTTTTTTGGACGAGAGGTCTACTGTTCACAGAACTAGTAGCAAGAGATTCAATGTACTGCACGCTTGTAGGTATATAATTTGGACATAACATTAAATTTTTTCGAGATAAGAGTTTTTTGAGTCTGTACCGCAAATAAGTTTTACAGCAAGAAACATGGCTCACAATTTCACTAGTACTAAGTAGTCTCTTTCGTCGTATCGTATCATATTTCGAATATCTAAGGCGCAATTACCGAGAGAAATTCTAATTTGAGCTGACAATATATTTAGAGTGAGACTGACCTCCCTGCGTGAGTGTGTCCGTGTGGTCGGGCAGCAGTGGGTGCACATGGATGCAACTGGCCCTGTCCAGGCACCATATGCGTAGGCGGGTGTCGCGACCCAACGCATATAGCCAGGAGCCGCACGTCGCTTCGGAGCTGGGTGCCATGGCCAGCCCGCAGGATATCTCGCCCTCGTTGCGGTTGCCTCTGCGCAAATATTAGGAAAATTACCATTTTAAACATGCGCAGTTCAAAGGAATGGAATGTTCACCTTTGAAGGCTGTAGGCAAGTGTAGCACCTGCCACCAGTGAATAGAGTTTAATATTACATGAAGATGGTAACATTTTGAGGCCACAGGTGGGGTTCCTCAAGGATTCGAACTTGGCCCATTATTTTTTTTATTATTCATATTGTTTACAAATTTAAAGATGTACAAGTTCTACTATTTGCAGACAACCTAAAAACATGTAAAAGAATATGAAATATATATGATTGCCAAATTTTCACTACAATGATGTGAATAAAATGCTTTATTTTTGAACACTCAGAAACGTCAAGTAATATGATTTTCCAAAACTCATTGTCATATCTTACATGGAAAATACATTAAATAATATTAAATTAACACCAGTGTCACAAACTCATGACTTTGGTATACCCAATTTTCATCAAACATTCCAATACAACATTTCAAACATTCAATGAAAACTTGACATTCATTGCACATATTGATAATATAACCAATGAGGCTTTTTATTTACGTTACTATTACATGTTTTAATAATATGATTTCATAATTAGTTTATCAGTTTTACATTACTGTAAGCTTTAAAAACAAAAAATTCAGCAAACCTCTGGTTTCACAGTGGTCTACATTTTAATTCTTCTATGATTAACTTTTTTAAATGTTCACTATACTTGATTGAAATGTGAGAGACACTATTTTAAGCTGATTTTGCATTATTATAAACTATGATTAATAATATCTCATGCACCGATGATATTTAATACAAATGAGATTAATATTGAGATATTATTTCAAGCATATAAATAATGCTAATAACACATTTATTATTTACCTACTTTTGTAATTTTTAAGATTGTTATTGATGTCTGTATACTTTTCCTTCCTCTGTTTAAAAATTTTAATTTTAAAATTATTTCCATATCTTGTTATTACTGTGAGTACAGTTTTTTTTCATTTCTTTCTTATATTAAAGAGCATTCCTTTCCTAAAACACAAGCGCCAGCTTACATTAGGAAAGAATATAATAATGCACAAAATTGTACACTGTAAAATCACGTAATATTATGTAAACAAAAATTTTACACTGTAAAATCACGTAATATTATGTAAACAAAAATTGTATACTGTAAAATCACGTAATATTATGTAAACAAAAATTGTACACTGTAAAATCAAGTAATATTATGTAAACAAAAATTGTACACTGTAAAATCACATAATATTATGTAAATAAAAATTAATGCTGTTTTATATTTCTAACACCGTTTAGTTCATATTTTTCACCATGACAGTAAGGGAGATAGAATGATTTGTATGAGACCATAATGATAATTGCCTTCACATGGAGAATTACCTGAGAGCAGAGAGGAAACGCGGCACGATGGACTCCTGGCGCAGTAGGGTGGAGTGTGGGGTACCCTCACTACTCAGGCGCACCAGCAGGATGGCAGCGCCTGAGCCCCCGTGGCCCGCGCCAGCCCCGGCCAGCGCGTACAGTGCCTCACCGGAGCTGGTGACCGCCATGGTACAAGTGTGCGGGGCTGCTGAATCTACAGTTATTAAGGAATCATCAATCTAAATAAAGTCACTTACCAAAGATTTTTATTAACTAAACTATAATTACCGCTTTACACAAAACCAAAAACATATTTAATTAGAAAAGGTTTAAAAGAAAAAGTCATTCCACTTTCCTTGGTTTATGTAAAAAAATATTTATCAAAAAATTTACAAACCTTGACAAATATTTTCAAATGCAACACTGTTTATTATTCAAAAATTTACAGCATGATTTTTTTTTTAATAACCCCACAAAGGAGGCCCTGAGGAAAATAATTTCCTCAGGGCCTATGTCATCTTTGGGGATGCTGTATGGAGGGTCTTTTAAAGGAAAGAAATGATAGGAAGTACCGGGAAGGAAAAGGGTATGAGGGTTGGGAAGGAAATAAATTTCTCCCATATGATTAACACAATGTATTATCTCAAGTAACAAACAGATGATGAAGAAGAAACATTGGAAAACTGTTCACACCCTCATACTGTGTGGCGATTGATGCAAAAACATTTTTCTGTTCCCACGGCTTCCAGTTATGCAATATGCACTGTCTGATTTTGAATAACACGAGAAGATAGGCACTCTCAATATCGCCCTGGTGATTGATTACTATTTCAAATGATAATGTTACTTGAAACAATATAAATCATGTTTAGCAACCAGGCCCCCTAACACATTGATAAAGCATTTATCGATAATGTTGTTATGTAACTTGAAATCGATCTTGAGCATGACTACAAATCGCAATCGAACAGACAACAGTTCACATCGACTAAATATGCTTAATTTAATTGACGTGAACAATTGTTTATTCGTTGACGATCTGCAGACGTGCTCTAGATCGATAACAAGTTACCGACATTATTGATAAAACTTTTACCGATGTCGTTGTGCTAGAGGGCCAGATCTGTTGACTTTAAGGAAAGATTTATTACTAATTAAGTGATATGGTGAAAGGCTTACTGGCATTAGCATAGTGTGAAATGATGTGGAAATGGCGGGGATCGGAAGCTTGGGCGGCCGAGGCTTCCGTCAGAATGGAGGCGGTGCCATCCTCAAGGTCCCGCCCAAAACCTTCTTCCTGTTAACAAAAGATGAGCACTAATTATTATTAACACTTAAATCGTCATGTTGCCACTTGAGAAAGGAAATTTATCTCGCTCCACACATCAGTCCTGTAATGAATACTACAAGGCTGTCTGAAACTTTCGCTCAAGAAAGAGAAGGCAACGCAACACATCAAAATGTTATAGAATCCATGGTTATTGATAGTGGGCCCTACAGAAGACTCAATTTGGTTGAGCGGTTGCATCAATCTGGTTGTGTTGAATGCAAATTTGAACCGTGTGGAGCTGTCGCGGTTCATGATCTTTCAGTGAGCTAGACTGGTAAAATTGATAAATACAAGTTTAATGTTGTTATAGCTGAAAAGATTTTCATTATTCTTTTAGTGTGAGGAAGCACAGCATCCCCAAACTGAAAAATGTTTAAAAAAAATAATGGTCTGTGTATTTATTTTTCCAACTGCGGCTCCTCTGGCCTAATGCCTTTGAAAATGTATCAAGACGTGTTTTAAAGATAGATTTGCATTGTGCTAATAGTGGTAAAATGAAGTTGAAGTTTGCAAGTATATTCGATAGGACACAAAGGATTTTATTCCACCAAGACATCCAAGATAAGACTCACTCATATTTCACTTGTTATTGCCTGAAGATTTGTTTATGTTATCATAATAATTATTTCCCCAAGGTCTCGCAATCCAGGACAGCGGTGTTGAACCATTGGGATACTTGATATAGCACGGGATGCCACTAATTGTAACTAATTTCAGTTTGCAGGATTCACATGTACAATTGGTAAGAAAAGGTTGTGAAGCAAGAGAAAGAACAAAAAAAAATAAGCAGGAAAGGGTTGAAGGAGCCAAGAAGGAGCAAGAAGAGACTAGAAGAGCCAAGAAGAGTCAAGAAGAAGCGAGAGGAAGTCACGAGAAGCAAGAAAAACAAAGAAGAAACAAGAAGAACCATGAAGAGCCAAAAAGTGCCTAAATGTGAAATAAAGGGGTGAAAAGATGCAAGAAAAGTCAAGGCGAATCAAGATGAGGAAAAAAGAGCCAAAAATAACTAAAAAGGGTTTAAAAAAGGGTTTAAAAAAGGCAAAGAAAAGTTAACAAGAACCAAGAAGAGCCAAGATGAGAAAAGGGGTGAGAAAATGCGAGAAGTGTCTAGGTGAGCCAAGATGAGCCAAGAAGAATCAAAAAGAGGTAAGAAGAAGGAAGACGAACAATGAAAAGCCAAGAAGAACCAAAAAGAGGTAAGAAGAAGGAAGACATAAGAAAAAAAAAACAAGCTCAATCAATTCATTTATTCCTGCTCATCCTAAATTCCAATATTGGCTTATTAGGTTTGCCATGAGAGTCTCAAGGACACTGCATTTTTAGTTACCACGGCAGTATACCGTTCGATTGAACTCCAATATCCTTCCCCTCCTCAGGGCACGTGTTCCAAGTCCTAACAAATCAGTCTGTAACAAATCAATCTGTCTCACCAGTCTCACCGTGACAGGAGTGCTCCTGGCCAGGGTTATACATTCATATCCTATTTGGTACAATACAATAATAGTAGTGAAGAATGCTGACATTTTACCCAGAGTTCTCCAATATTAAAAGTCGTTAAACTTAAGAATAAAAAACGTCTCGACTATCGACGCCGCCATACAAAACACAGAGCCTGTTGAAATAAAATGTAGGCTTTTTGTGAAATTACACAGACATACCACAGATTTGGTGTGTTTTGGGGAGACTCGAAAAAGTTAAACTTTGAAATATGTTTTAACTATTAAAACTAACTATAGGTAACACTAAGGACGAGTTGTTTCGGAGAATTTGAACAATTCATCAAATTTCAACGTTCATTTCCGGGTTCTGTGAAAGTCTTATTCAAGTTCTGTTATTATATCATTATAGGCTAGTTGCTTGACAAAACTGAAATTAAAACAGAACTTGAAAAAATTTCTCACAGAACTAGAAAATGAATGTTGAAATTTGATGAATTGTTCAAATTCTCCGAAACAACTCGTCCTAATAAAAAATATACTGGTATTCAAAATAGAAGATAAATTGATAAAAAATAACAAGGGACTGGAGTTCCTTATTCTTTTTTCAAACATTCTTCAAGCAGGTAGGTGCCATAATATTGAAAAAATTTGAATAGGAAATTCGAAATAAACACAATGATTTCACATTTGAAAAAAGAATCTTTACTGAAACATAGTCAAAGTTAGCCATCTAGTCAAAGTAAGGTTTGCTTGAATAATAAAGTGGATACAGCAGATTTTCAAAAACAGAAACAGAACACACAAATTTACAAACGGACGACATGCAAAACGGTTGAGTCGAACCCACCTGCTGGTGTATAACATCCGGGTGAGGAAAGACGAATCTGTGAACGGACCCAATGGAGGCAGCCAGCAGCAATACTCGCCCGGGCAACTCGTGGACCGAGGCAGCGAGCCATGCGCCCCCGCCCCGCCACCGTACTCTGCCGCCATTTATACGCAGCTCTAGTGAGCGCTCCACCACCTCCAGAGTATCATGGCTTACACGCCTGGAAATGTTAAATTCAACATAGACACAAGGGTAGTTCTGATTTAAGATACCCATCACATTATTCACTTCTTGCTCCGAAAGCAAGGACTTCTGCCTATCAGAATGCATCAATCAACAGAGCGACTCAACTGCTTAATGATGATGCATTAACCATTGACATTTTCAACTTTACTTACAGTTTAGCAACTATCTTTTGACCAGAGGTGGTTCTAGACTTTTCAGAAACTAGAGTGGTTAAGATTGAAAAATATGACATTATTGATGTTGTAACTGAAAATCCTTCCTCGCTTGAACGAAGCGAGGTGAATCAAGACGGAGTTAAATGTCATAACTAGAGATGGCAAAATTTCATTTTAACTAAAAACGCAAAAAAATATTTATGTTTCTAAAATAGGGCATTTATAAGTTTTCTTTGCGTTTCAAGGCATTTGAAAGTGTTTCCAGTGATTTCTATTTCGCGAATTAACGCGAAAAACGTGATTTTGGCCTATTTCAGCAAAATTATTCTATTTAGCGAAATAGGCGCGAATTTCCCGAAAATACCGGGTATTAAAATAATATGTGAGAATTTAAAAAAATCGATATTTACACTACGATTTTTTATAATTTTGTTTATGTGTAAATATTTAATATTTTTGTACTGTAGGCTAAAATTGCTTTTTGACATTACACAAATTGTGCGAAATAAATTACGCCTATTGATGTTAATCGCAATCTGCATTTGTTGTGTTTGTGTTCGACCCGTACTTAGAGTTTCCTTCCTTATTAATTTAATATTAAAATTAATTATTTATAATCTTTCACATGGAAATACTTGCAAATGAAGGTTAAACATATATTTTACCAAAAATACTTAAAATATGCGCTAAAAACATTCAGGAAATACATTTTTTTCTATTTTGCTACAAAACGCTAAATTATGCCTCAAAATGCTATAAAATGCTAAATTTCCAATTGTTAATGCTAAAAAATCTGAAAATTAATGCTAAATTTTGCCATCTCTAGTCATAACCCATAACTTTATACACAGTATTTTTGTGAAATTCTTCTTTTAAAAAATTTATACTCTTTTTGGCAAAGATACCTGCGCCAAATTCAACCTCACATGTTTATGACTGGGATAGTGAGGATAGAATGCTGTATAATGATATCTAGACACACTCGTCGCTTCAGTAGCTTCGTCCAGGAAGCGGAACATGGCATAATAACCCAAAAATTAATCACGATATTACTTTTGGCCGTGAAAATCTAAAGTCATAACTTTATGGAGAGTTATTTTCAAAGCTGAAGCTTGTATGATTTTTTTTAAATAAAGCTTCATTTCAACTTAATTACTACTGGAAACAACTATTTAAGTCGGGGGAGATGTAAAACATGCACAAAATAGGTTTTTAGTATGGGTTTTTATCAAAGATATTAGAAGAACGAGATATGCTATGTTGGCCGCCGGACCGTAGCCGGAGTACTACCTAATTAGGGTACTTTGAACGGTATCGGGACGTGTACGCACAGAAATCTGTTCTATGTATTAGTGCGGATACCTTAGCGCAAGCGAAGGTGTGCAGTAGTATTGGTGAACAAAACCGGCGACACTCGGCAAAACAATTCCACTCAGTACGAACTGCGCATAGCACATCTCGTTCTTCTAATATCTTTGGTTTTTATAATAATTAACCTTCAAATTTAACTTTGATTGAGAATTTAAAAAAATTTAAATACATATTTTACCATCTCTTCGGACATAGATAGCTGTTTCTCAAAGTAATTAAGGATATTTATTTCTCTAACTACCGCACTTTAAGGCATAGATTATGGATATCACACTTTATTTCAGCAATTACTAGAAGAAACAACTATTTACATGCACAAAATAGGTTATTAGGTTCATAGTTTGAGTTAGTTGACTAATTTGTGTGTATTTAGATTGAAGCAAAATTCTCGTCATTTCATACAAAAAAGGTACAAAATGTCAGCAAAGGGATCGTTTTATAAGGTAAGGGTATAACTACCACACGTAATATGCATAGTTACCAAAAACAATATATCTATTTAAGAAAAAAATAAGAACATAAAAACCTATAAAAACCTTTTATGCAAAATAATTCTTAGTTTGGATAATTCAAAAAGAAAGGCCTAAAAAATATTTTATTAATTATGGTTTATAGTTCTATCGAAATGACAGTTGGCGGCCATACTAAAGCCGTAAAATATTAATTTTGAATTGAAGAAAATTGCTATTAACACACCTCGGGCCGGAAAGGTAGTTCTACCCGTTCGGTCGATTGAGGCGTAACGGCGGGAAGGGTAGTTCTACCTTTTGTGCCGGCCTCATTTGGGCAATGTTTTTATATGAATATTGTATACTACTCTTTGTTAAGGTCTCAACTATATGTAGGTACATAATTATAGAATCGTAACGCAAGTCTTCTTTTTATATTTATCTTCATGCCTTTCGTTTACATCGGTATTTCAACAAAAGGATAGAACATTATTTAGATAACATATTTCGTTATTGAAATAATTCAATTCCTGGAATGAGGGTTTTTATGACCGTGAAACCCGATTCGAATCTCTATCTCTGTTCCGCCCCACTCAACTCCTATGTGCAAGTGAGCGAGAGATGTCGGGCGAATTTAAAGAAAGCAGGTATGAGTAAATACCGATAGGCGGACCGTAATAAACATATTACAAGGTTAATTGAGTTGCATTTCAAATAATATTCGATTTTCATTTAATACTTTTATAGCTTGGGTATGCTGAGTTACTACGTAGAAATGTAGAAATTTTTATAAAAATATTTTAATTATTTTCGAAGAAGTAGCGATTTAAAACAAATTAAAGAAATTCGCACGGGACCTTTATTTTCGCCCGAATAGAGCGTAGCGCCAGCGCAAAAAATATTCGCCAGAAATGTGTTAAATGCACTATTTTCCATAATCGTAAATACAAAGAATTGTTGTTTATTGTCATTATGTTGAATCAAAGGAAAATTTTTTAATTGCATGTTAAAAACGGTAGTCTTAGGTAAAAATTTACAGGGAAATATTTACTCTTTTGAATAATATTATTACAAAAAAATATATAAATAGCACAAGGTTTCAACTTAATTACTACAAGAGATAACTATTTACGTGCATTAAAGTTAGTCCTGGGTCGATCGTGAATGACCTGCTCATTGAAATCCGCTCACGAACATCCAAAGAGCTAGCGAGTTACTTTTTCGTCACCACCCGGGTCCGCGACCTACTCTCGCGGGCTACTCTCACGACCCGGTTACCGGGCGCCGGAGAGCGAGGCGAGCGCACATAGATAGCACCCCGGGTCTCAAGACCTTCTCTTGCGACCTACTCTCATGATCTACCCTCGCGACCTGTAGGCATGGTGCCGGTGTAGCAAGGCGAGCGACGTTTTTAAATCATAATACAATAATTAAAATAACTTCATTCTTACCTTAATATAACACTGTATCAAAATATATATACTTATCTGTATAAGGAAATATTTATATTATTATAACAATTGAAATAATTTAACTATAAAATAAATTAACTGAACATTTTATTTTGAACAGTCGAAATGTTTGCATTGACATTCTTTTCGTATAGTTATTATTTTTTTTTGTTGATTTTGCAATGAGTTTATGAAATGTTAAAGGTTGGTAAATATTGACGCAGTATCTATTTAGAATTTCCCATATTAGTTATTACATTATGTATCGCATAAATCATTTTGTAATTATTTGGTAATTGCTCGAGCATGTAGGTAAATTTACAATTGTTTATTTACTTGGGAAATAACAAACATAATATTATACTGATGTTTTTTTGTTGTGTCTGCTGTCTGCACCATTATTTTCCAGGTATTGTGGAATTTAAAATAAGTCGCTAGGGGTTTAGGGCAGTTGTCGCAACATCCCAATTCCAGTTATTTGGTCATTGGCGTAATTAATATCTTAATATGAATCCATTTATTTACTTGGGGAAAAACGTTAATAGTGTTGTTTCCCACTAACCATTCCATTGTATTATTTTATATTTATAACTACTAGATTCCTGTCTTCTCTTCTTGCTTTTATTATCTTTTGCTACTTTCTTTTCTTTCTATTATAGAATTTATTAACTTCTTTTGAATCTTCTTTGTATTATGTAAGTACATTGTTTTTTTCTTAATTTGATTAAGATGTTCTCACTAACATGCGAACACTAGGAACAAAATATAAATGTAACCTTCCTAATACATCATGTAACCTAACAATAAAAATGATGAAACACTAAAATTAACGTAAACATTATGTATTTTGAACACCCTCTCTTATTACCCCAGTATCCAAAAGAATCATAATAATCCATGCATTCAGTGGCGGCTAGTCCTAAGGAGCGTTGGAGCAACGCACTCCCAAAATTTCGGTCAACCTAAAATTAATAATTATCAAGCGATAATAATATCACCGAAAATCAAAGCAAATAACGGTATAAGAGTAATACTATATTGTTACTCTAAGAATCCTATAAGAATTAAGTTAAATTCAACCAGCTCGATTTTTTGTTGTTTGTATCACGTGTCATAAGTCACGTGGTGCAAGCGAATTCCATATGGCTCATCGTGAAACGTATCCCGGGAATATCAATTATCATTACGAGCAGAGTGTGGATGCCGACCATAGTATTGAAATTTCTCCTAAATGTGAAAGGCGCTCGCCAATGCCTCAAACTCTTCGGCGAGATGGCGCCACTTTAGTTTCCAGCTCGCATACCGATCACTCCAGCAGGTCGGAATAAGCTTAAAAAGTGCTATTAACTAGTGTCCGCTGAAGGTTTACCTGACCTGACTTATGTATAGACTGGCAATATGTTTAGAGTACATCCCATTTTTATTAGTCTACATAATTTCACATTTGTAACAACAGTTACAGTACCCACTAACTTAGAGGTGGGTCCTGTGAGTACTTTTCGCTAGTACTGGGTACAGTGAGTAAAGGTACAAAAAATACCAGGTACAAAATACTCTCTACTACTAAAATAGAAAGTATTTTATACCTACCAGGGGATTTGGTGTCTGGGGACTGGGGATGGAGAGTGACGGGGACCTGAGGCGTGCTGAGCACTGAGCAGGGAAGTTGAGGGGGAGGGAAGGGAGAAACAAGCGGGAATAACATTACTTAGAGCGTGTTCAATATAAATATTGTTTGGATGATTTTTATAGTTTGAAATTTCGCAGTGTAAGGTAGGTTACATAATCTAATATCACGAAGCTGGTAATAGGCACTACTTTTGGAGGAATTTTAAGTAAATATATCCATCCAAAAATAATAAATTGTAAATAAATGTATGGTATTGTGTAATTGGAGAACACGGGACTAGTTTTTCTCGCAGATATTTTAAATAAAAAAATATAATTTATATTAACTATCCTACAGCCAAGTGGGGGAGAAGGTAGTACCCAAAATTATTATCCTCCTTATTTCCAGTATTATAATTAGCTTAAATACTTGACATATCGTTTCAGTATTTTACATATTTCTGCGCAAATACATAAATTACTATCCTTCTTATATAAGCATAAATAATTGACATATCATTTTAGTATTTTACGTATTTCTGCACAAATACATAAGTTAATAATTGGGATTTCTGTAGTTTAAAAGCCAATAAGACAGAAAAATGCATGGGGTCGTCGGAAGACCCACTTGGTTACAGACGTTTTGTTTGGCATCTTGGCCTGTCAAGAGTTAACTTAAACAAATTTTTGAAACAGCCTGTAGTGAGCCTGTGGAATACGCATTACTGTCCTTTTATTCTCGTACACCTTTCCAATAAGACCGAGCGAAAAGGCAAAATTGCATCACAGCAACCGACAAAATATACCTATCTTTCCCCAGACCAGAGTGAGAAGTCAGTAGTAGTTTAAAGAATGAGTACTTCAAGGCCTGTGATATTTACAAATACTTAGGAATCAGGTATTTTGAAGATTTGTCACAAGTACAAAGTATGGCATGAATATATACCCGGTACTTTTACTGGGTACGATAAATACGCCTCTCCTCTACTAACTACCTAAGTCAAACAGAAGTTAAAGTAATCGACGGGTAATCGTTAATTTCGGGTCGTGAAAGACCCGAAACCCGATTAAATACTGAGTTTTCGCGGCCCGCTCACGACACAGGTCATCTAAAATGATCAATTGACCCAGCTCTAATTAAAGTTCCATTTTTTCTCAAAATTATGTTTGAAGGTTAGGAAATACGCATAAATTATTGAAATAACTCAAACTAAACCCTACAAACCCATTTTGTGCATGTGCAACTTGTACCCCCGACTAAAATAGTTATCTCCATTAGACATTTAAGTTAAAATCAAGTGTTGTTTTTTTGAAGAGACTTTTCATGCACCGGGATTCGAAAAGTTTACCGAAACAAATATATTCACAAAAAATACAAACCATGACAAAAATCTGTTTCTCGTATAATATTTTGTGCCGTCTTTATAGAAATACCCGCCAGCCCTTTCTGGAAGCTTAATGTCTTGTAGTGTACTTTGTGCACCTCCTGTAAAAGCAAATTTAATAATCAGATGCTGTATTAATTAGCAAGCTACACAAATAAATTTAATGTTTAAAGTATAACTAAAAACCTCAATGCATGTTCATTGAAACTATAATACTATAACCTCCATCTTACCGGTATTTAGAGATATCTCTTTCCAAGTCTCTGGTAACGTTTGATCGGGAATCACTTCTCGAAACCCTAAACGAAAGTTGTCCATCTTGATACTTTTATTTGTGCAATAATAGAATAAAAAATCGGAATATCTGGAAAAAGAAATCCACGAGATCGCGAAACCAAACCAAACAAATTTGAAATGTGACAGCTGAGCTTCAGTGTTGCTAACTCGATTTTATGTTGCCAACTTGAGCTACCCAAAAGGAACTAAAAAATATGTAAAATCTTATCCTGTGGGGAGGGATAGAAAGAGAAATTCGGAAATAAAAACGAAGATTTAAATATAAATAATTTTATCATTTCGGGAATGATTCCTGTTTAAAAGGGAGCTGAAATATCTGAAAAATATAGAGCCACTTTTTAAGAGCTGACGACTCGATTTAGAGCTAAATCTAGCTTTAAAAGAGCTGAGCTCGCAACACTGCTGAGAGTGCTGAGCTACCATCAGCGTTGCCAGGTCTAGGGAAATTTCCCTAGATCTAGGGGAGAAAAAAAATCTAGGGAAAAGGGAAATTTTCACGAAATCAGCACAAATCTAGGGAAATTTCGTACATTTTGGCAAAAAAAAAAATTACATGACAATATTATTGGGATTGCCAGTGAACATAAATGTTTTTTCATTTTTTTATTTTTGGGATTTCCAGGAATCTTAAATAATGTTGATGTACATAAATGAAGCAATGTTATTTTTAACACTGACAACTCAAAATTATATTTATGTTCCTAAAAATATTAAAACCGGGGACTTCTTAAAAGTTTCAGATTACGACTTTGTCTATGATCATCACAATAAGAAATTATCTTCTCTCAGCTTTTCACTTTTGGCTTTCCACTTTCGGCAATTTCGGTTGGTTTACAGTGATTTTTATTAAGATTTCTGTTTTGAATTATATGGACAAAACTATTTATTCATATTCATATTGCGTATATGAGGGCGCAAACAAATAATTTGTCTTAATACTGTAAAGCAATACCTTGCAAAAGCGTATTTAAACAAAATTAATTAATTAACGCCATCTGTGAACCCGTAGAATACAACGAGCGTTGCGTTTAACCTTAATCTGCAAAGCGTACATTTCCAAAGTTTGGAGGTATTTTTTTCACTAAAACAGCACCTTACAAATTATCCAAATATTATTATCATTAATATAATTATGTTATTTGACAAATTATTATTGGCGTTGTAATCTTCTACTTACCCGGTAAAACACAAAATTTCAGATTAAGGCATCGCTATGTTATGTATTGCTATTATTTGACCTTAACAATTTACTCCATGCACATGTATTTTCGTAAATATTGCCTATTCCGTCACACTTATCGAAAACAATACTTCGATTCAATTGAATTAAGAAATAATGAATATGTGAATGGGATTATGAATAAATTCATGTTAAATAGTAGGTATTTTGTGTGTCGGAATAGTCCATAATTACCTGATCTTTTTAAATATCATGTAAATGTTATGTATTTTATAATCATCATTTGAAATGAAAAGTATTTTATAATTATCATTTGAAATGTCAATGTCAAATTTGTTGTGTCAGTGTTGCCGCTGTCATCCACTGTTGCCATATAAAAAAAATAATTGCCATATAAGAAAGAGAATAAAAAAAACAGTGACTACGTACGTGTAAATGTGGCGTATTTGGGTATTCGTGTATTCTTATAACTACAAATAATATATGAAAGTTATCAACAAAAACCAAGTACTTTTTTTCAAAGCTCCCCCCCCCCCCGGACGGACAGACGTTTTTAACTTGCCAAGGTGGTACCCCCGGAATCTAGGGAAATCTAGGGAAATTTCGACTCCCAATCTAGGGAAATATTGCAATCTGGACCTGGCAACGCTGTCTACCATGACAGTTTCTTTTTCTTAGATAAAACATGGATAAAACGCAGAGATAATCGACATAACATTTTTTGGGGAAATCGGTTATTTTTGGAACCGGTTACTTTTTTATTATGATAGTAATCTCTTTTTTTAATCATGATTGTGGTTCATTTAATATTCGCTCATCCAGGGGACCGAAAATCAATAAATAAATCTTTTCACGCGTCATCGGTTAGTAGCCAACAATAATAATACACAAATGCGTCCGTTTGTCATATATTTCTAAAAAAAATCTTTCAAATATTGTTAAGTTACTCATAATACATAGATCTTGTTTTGATTTTTTTCATTTCATTTAGATATTGATAGAGATATTGAAACAAGGAGAAATGCAGGTAGCTCCATTAATGGAGGACTGAACGCAGTTGGCTCCAACAAAAAATTGTTTGAAGTGAAGCTAGCAGTCCACAATGGAGCGCTGGTACCTACACTGATGTATGGCAGTGAGGCAGGAACTAGCAGAGGAAGGATGAAAGTAGATTGAATGCTGTAGAAATTAGATCCCTGAGGCGTATGTGTGGTAAAACATGAGTATGATGTGTGAGAAATGTGGAGATCCGCGAAGAATGCAAGGCTGATGTAAGCGCAAAGAGTAAGATTAAGAAAGGGATGCTTAGATGGTTTGGTAAGGAGAATACATCACGCAATGGTAGCAGGAGTCAGGGACGCCCAAGGAAGACATGGCACAATCAAGTAAATCATATACTTAGTTGGGCCATGTCAAGAGTCAGAATAATAGAAGAGTATGTATGAGACGATGTATGAATGTGAATGAGGCAAGGAGTGTGTATCAAGGCCTAGTTGTTCGGCAGTCCGTCTTCTCTACCTACCTACCCCTGCGGAAACAGCTTGATGGTTAGTTAGTTAGTTGTTTTCATTTGAAATACCCAATCAATCTCAACTTAACTGCAAGCGATTCAGAGCAAGCAACTAGAAGGTGACGAGGCAAAATAAACACAAGAAAAGAATTATAAAAAACGATCACCTATAAATGTTAGATATGAAATTTGTTTGAATGTATGTACTCCTAATACAATTTATTGTTGCAAGAGCTTGAAACGAAAAGTGCCTGGACACATTATAATAGGGATTTCTATTAATACCTACCAAAAAGAAATTCTAAAAGGAAAAATTCTTAGAAATTGACCTCGAAAAATCATCGCCTTGGTAAAAAAATCTTTTATGAAATTTGTGCCCATAAACACACCTTTAGGAACTTACATGCATTCGAATTCGAAATTTTATTCAATTAAATATTCTCAGATTCACTTTCTTTCTTTTGCCTGCGACCAGTGATGCCATATTGCGAAAACAAAAATCGATAGATTTGAGTGAAAAATATCGGTAGATTAGATAGAATTTCAGGGATTTGTGTGGGGTAATTGCTCCCTCAGTACTGGATTCCCCTCAATACTTTTCCGAATCCATGGGGGAGCACACTTTCATTATGATTTTCGAAAAAATTGCCCATAATTTAAAAAAATTTCATAATAGCTGTTTTGATAATGAGTTTCTTTGCCGGCTCCTAAAGCTGGGGGACACGTCTCACTTTAAGTATAATATTTTGTAATCACGCTTGGAGAATGTTTTTTTTTTCGATTTTTGCAAGCCATTTAAATAACCAAACATACATCTATGGTTAAACATAAGCATTCGATACTAATTTTGTATATTAAGATATTATTTTTTCTTTTCGCTTATTCAGTACAAAATTGTATATTTAACTAAAGCTTCTAACAGGAATTCAATCTTAACACTTTTTTCCTTCTATAAAATATGTTCTATAATTAAACAATGTAATATGAAATTATGATATGAACTAAATTTGTCAATTTGACTGGCCTAAAACAGGATCCATTCCTAGTTGGCTAGTCAAAGCTTCCGCATGTGTTTTATTTTTATGTGAAAATTATTATTATTAGCTTATCGGAAAATTTCAATTGATTTTCACAAATTTCGATAGATTTACTGAAATTTCAGTAGGTATGGCATCGATCGCGACCTGCGACCAAGTTTGGTATTCTCTTGGAGGGATTCTGGCCACCCAATGTTGTTTTCCATTGTTACAGCATCATTCCAAATCTTATCCCAACCTCCATCACATAGAGCTTGCAATTCTCCTATCTAAATTTTGACAAGCGACATAGTGTTGCTCCTCTAACCTGAATATTGGGTGATCTGTGATAGCTCGGACCCCCTCACCAACCCCGTGCCCAGTAATGTATGCCCCCCTGATATCCAGTGATTTATGAAATTTTCTCCTGAACCCCCACCCCCCGCGCTATACTTAAAAAAAAAATTCTCACAAAAATGTTCATTCTATTCTTTTTAAATATATTAAATTGGTACAATACTTACACCAAAACCACCCAAATCTCGAGACCGAGACCGGGAAACTGAATCGAATTAGCCTTTTTACTTCCATGAGAACCTCCCGATTTATTATTATTTTACTAACGATTAATTAGAATTTATTAAAACCATATTTTTTTAAGGATTTCATAAAAATTAAGAAGCCAATTTGATTCTGTGTCCCGACCTTGAGATTTAGATCAAATGGATGAAAAAGTCGATTGATTTGGAAAAAGTGCTAAATAAATGTGGTTCAGTAATAGACCCTATTGCAGTGTGAGATGTGTGGGAATGCAAGTCAAAATCAAGCAATTTGATTTTCTGAAACTTTTGGAATTATGGGCTATTACCAAAGCTCCTCGAATATACAACCTAACCTAACCTAAGGAGGAGGGTCATATTTTAGGATCACCCAAATGCATAAAAAAAAGAAGGGGAATGATGTTGGGTTAGGTTAGGTTAGGTTAAGAGGGGCATGCACAAAGTGATCTTCAATATTGAGTGAGCCCTCTATATTTATTTATGTTTGAAAATATATGCAAATTGATTTTTGTATGGCTTATTAATTTTTTTGTTAATTAATCAATTCATATTTTCAAATGAACATTAACAACTCTATTTATTTAAAAATCAACTCCCTGTCATTTATAAAACAAAACTTTTTTTTTATTACTTACGATTCTATTACACATATTGAAACAAAAGGTCAAGTAAAAAATACTATTAATTATTCATAAAAAAATATTTATTAAATTATGTTATACAAAAGAAGCAAAACAAAACTTTAAAAACAACAAACAATTTTCAGTTTCTATAATATTGTAACAAAAAAAAAATTATATGTACTGGTTAAATTTGACATCTGAAAAAAAAAACAGAGTCATTAAATTATTTCCAGAAATTTATGGATACAGTTTAACATTTTTAAGATGTATGTTACACAAGTAAAGCTTTCATAGTAATATATGTATGTATTATGTTAGGAATACGCATTTGTGAATTTAAAAAATTTCCACAAATTTAATGTAAAAAGATTTGATAATTAGACAGCCCAAATAAATTACAGTTATAATAATTGTAACTAATAATTACAATTATAATTTTAACTGAAAATTACAATTATTATGGGATATAAAGAATATTAAAATTAATTATCAATTTTCAACAATCTTTGTCTTCCGACAGTTAATCATCCTCAAACACCTTCCTCATTATCTAAAAATATGATTTATTATGTTACGGTATAAGTGTTTATAATTTTAATATAGTTATATTACATTTTATGATTACATGGCAAAATCATCTCATCGCAGAATTTATAAAGAAGAGTCTAGAAAAGATGTATTGGGACCGCTCTGAAGTTGTATAACCTGGCTGCTATTTACAACAAGTCAAATGGAGGTTTTCTTGAAGTCAAAGAGAATTATTGGAAATTAGCCTGATAACTGCCCTGATAATTTAATCACACACACATCCATACTTTCGATAATCAATTAAAGCATTGTTATAACTTTAAAGTTATTTTTCCCAGCGCAAATACAATGCTTTATACATTAAACAAGCATCAAATTAAAATTTCCAGTATTATGGAGTGTTATTTCAGTGCATAGAAAAAGTGAACATTTGCGCCCCTAGGCAACAAGGACAGTCATCAAGTTAAAAATGATCACAATTTTATCGATTGCTTACTAATGAAACTCTGATATAGCGTTTATTACATTTCATACCAATGGCAAGAGGTGACTATGTAATAACATATCCATCAGCATATCATGTTACATGTCATTTGATGGAGCAAATGTTCCTACATTACAGTACAAAATATAATATTTTTACAATGCATTGGAGTTGTCCTAAATCGATAATTTAACAAATCGGCCTGACAATGGCCCTAATATGTGATCTGGCACTTGGACAGTTGTTTCCAACTGCAATTGCATCAAAGCAACATACCATCACAATCACAAATTGTAAGATACATACAATGATTATACATATTGCCATAATTTTTCTGCGGGTTGTCTCTCCTGGAAACCAAATACGACTTACAGAGGCAGATTTGTAATGCCGACAAACTAATTTACATTGCACTATAATATTCTATATTATTGGCACTCTCCAGAGACGCTTTGGGTCACTTCTAAACATTTTCAATTACATATTCTTTGGTTTGTACGACTTTTGCTGATGGCTGTAACTACACAGTCTCGGGGGATATTTACAGGAGTATGGTCTACTTCTTCTTGAGTGTGAATTGCAGTGGCTGGATCATCATGTTGCCTTCCGTTTTTCTGCGGAAACGAGGACGCGTTACGTCTTCCATGTTCAGTTTCTCCTCTTTCGAAAGCGGAGTGAGGAGTTGAGACATGCGAGCTCTGAAGAAAGGGAGAGATAAGTAATAATTAGATGGATAAATACAACAAATTGATTCACATGAAGATACAAAACAAAGTTTAATAGGAGGAATTACAAAGGTTATTAGAGTAGAACCCCGTTAATTCATTATCCCGGGACATGGAAATCCAAAATTCGATTAACGAATTCCCACATAATAAAGAACCTTCAAATTCAGGTAGGTATTCAAAGTAAATTCGTAATAATGTAACTTATTCTCGTGTAAATCGAAATTGAGCGGTTGATTACCGTCTTGGCCAGGCCGTGAAAAATAGATATAGGAAGTAAATATGATATGCATTCGCGTAAACTGAAATTTCGCAACCGTTTACAGTCGATTCACAAAATAATGAACATTTTGCAGCGTTATCTCTATGGCCGGCCTGTCAGATTCAGATTTACAAAATAATGACATTTTTTTAACAGATTCAATTTTTCGAATTAAATAGACAAATTCTGTACCCGAGAAGCATGCGGATGCAAGTCCAAAATTTGAAGAAATGAGTTTTTGATGAAGACATGAAGTAAATTATCATGTTCATTAGTGGCAGAAAGATGCAAGCCCTATCTTGAATATTTATGGTATTTTCAAAAATATTATAAGGATGCAAGAACCACATATTACTATTTACCTAGTAAATATAAATATCTATTTTATTTATAGGGAAATATAAATATAAATAAAATATATATTTATATTTACCTGTTATATAGTTATTATTTTACTTCCAAGTGAAGTTTTCAACATTGATCCCTTTATAATATACCATGTGTCATACCAAAATATTCAATATCATTTTGAAGCAGAAGGACTCAAGTCCACAATGCTTTTTTTAAAACATTTTTTTTAGGCTTTGCATATAAAATATTTTATTTTATTTTCTCATTTTCGATACAAAATTAATTGATTCAATAGGATAAAAAATAAAAATCAATTATCATGAATATCCGCAGAAGTTATGAGACCAAACTTACAGAAAAAAAAGTATTTTGGCTCTCCTGAACGTTTAGCTTTTTGGACTTGCATCCGTATGCTTCTCGGGTACAGAATTTTCGTGAGCGGTCAAAATAATGTTCGAATTATGAATTAACAAATATTTTTTGAAACATTTTTTTTGTTTGAAAATTTATAGAATTATCGAGGTTCAAATAAATGGGGTTCTACATTCTACTGTATGATTGAATCAGATTGCTTTTTGTTTGGGAATCAGCTAAGTTAGCACGAAGATCTGGTTACTGCAATGAACCTTATGCAACATGATTTTATTGCCCTACTGAAATGGTCGCATGATGCAGGCCTCTTTATAAACGCCAAAAAAACTAAAATTATGCACATCAGATCTCCACACGCCAGATGTAATGTAATTCCTTCATTATATACACACACATTTGACTGCATACATAAAAATGTTGCACAGCCCTGTTCATGTGAAACCATTGATTTTGTCAAAAGTTATGTATATTTGGGTGTTACTATTGACTGCTACATGAAATGGGATGTACAAATTGCTAATGTTTGTAAACGTCTACGAGCTATTGTGGGTAGGATTTATAAAATAAAATATTTCGTGCCTATAAGTACTTTAAAGTTAATGTACTTATCTCTGGCTGAATCCACTATACGTTATGGAATTACTTCTTGGGGACATTCTTGTAAAACTAATATAAGCTATATACAAACATTACAAAACTCCATTATAAAATTGTTAATCCATAAATATGACAATCAACACAGAAGTAACATTAAATTAATATACAAGTCTCTGAATATTTTACCTGTCAGAGGATTATTGTTTTATAATATTGTAAGTCAACATGTTATATTGTCTGATTCATTGTATAGGGAAAGAGTTTGCCATAAACATAACACAAGATTCACTCAAAATGAAGGACTGGTAGTTCCGAAATGTACTAATAAATATGGTGAAAGAACTTTAAACTATATAGTACCCAAAATGTTTAACTTATTACCAATGACAATTAAAAATAATAACATGTATACTGCTAATGTTAAATATAATCTAAGGAAATGGTTATTGGATAATAATGATCTATACTGATGCCCCTGAAATGGAATTCATATTCTTAGAAAATGGAAAAACAATTATTTTGTAATACCTGACTACCTACCTCTATTTATGAAACTATTGATGTACTTGTTGATAATACTAATTTGTTCATACATTTATTTTTACTTGCTTATTTTATAAGGCTTTTATGTTTTATGTTGATAATACTAATTTGTTCATACATTTATTTTTACTTGCTTATTTTATAAGGCTTTTATGTTTTATGTTGATAATACTAATTTGTTCATACATTTATTTTTACTTGCTTATTATATAAGGCTTTTATGCTGCTATTTAAACTTTTCTGCAATGTAACCAATTTATGTAATTATGTACCGTTCAAATTGTATCTTATGAATGTATAAATGTTGTCTCTATGTCCCTGCTGACAAACTACATAAGTAGTTTAGCGGGTTTAAATGTGAATAAAAAAAAAAAAAAAAAAAAAAAAAAAAAAAAAAAAAAAAAAAAAAAAAAAGCCCTTTAGGCCTAAAGTTGGCAAGAACATGAAGCAAGTGGCTCATGTTCACATCAGAGTGAGGTTAAGTAACAAACACAAGTGCCAAGTAACTTACTTCCTGGCTTTCCTGATCTCCTCGGCGTTTTCCACTTGTGGTGACATCATGTAGCCGTGCACGGAGGCTGCCTTTCTGCCTTTCCTGACGGGCTTGGCCGGAGAAGGTTCTCCTTTATCTTCACAATCCTCTGAAATAAATACATTTGAACAGTGTGCGACTTTATTTTAAATGCGATCTTTATACATCCTTGGAGAGGTGTGGTCTTCTAAGCCTGCTGGTCTCCTGCTTTCTCTTTTCAGTTCCTTGTACCAAAGGATGCGATGCACATCCTAGCTACCTACTTTTAGGTCAACTGACACCCGTTTGTCCTGCAGGACTAAAACAAAGAAACCCCTCTGGTGGTCGGCTATCTTCCAACCTACTGTACAGCGCCCTTGAGGTGATTTTTCATCAAAACGGCACAGTACAAATCATCCAAAGATTATTATTTTTATGGCAAAGCCGTCAGTTAAACTTGAAGTTGTGCTTTGCTAGCAGGAAACCATTTTTTTATAACACTACAAAGATTAATCTTAAGATCTACATATGTATCTCCTAAAAATATTCAATATCACTAATTCTTTGTGAGGACCCGTAGCGATCTCAGCCATTGCTTAGCAATGGTCTGACGTGTATTAAATTCAATAAATGGATAAATTCTTACCGTCTTCTTCAATAACCAGCAACTTTGATGTGTTTGCATCACTCACTCGGCTTTCTGTAAATAAAAAAGTGTTATTATTTGTGTAGACACTAAAGCTACATAAAAAATAAATAAACATGTCATTCAATGTATTATGTAATATGAAAAACCATTCTAGTGCAATTGTTTTTTACTAACATATACTTAGAAATGCCAAAGAAATCTTTTGTTTTTGATGTCATTTACCCTTGTCTCGAAAATAAAAACTATATCTCTCCCAAAAATAATCCAATTTTAATAATTTTTTCGGTGTTTTCTTAATAAAAACTTGTACAAGGATAATAAAATACAAAGAAAATTATGGAAATATAAATTGTGAACAAAAACTGGAATATAAAAGTAAAAAAGTTAACATGTGTGCTTTCCCGCACAGACTCCATCTTCCTACAGCGGGCACAAATCAAGTTGCTCCTCTTCACAGGTCTGTAATCCTTGCTGCTGCATCGGTGTGAGCGCACCACAATGTCACTCCCACTATCACTTTCTTCACAACTTGTAGAACGTTCATTTTCACTCAAACTATCTTCGTATTCTGACATTTTGGGTTAAAAATTTTCTTTTCCTAAATCTTTTTATAAAGTAATTACTAATAATATTATAATTTTGAGCTTTATGTAACACGTAGAAAGATAAAAAATTACCGATGCGTGCGAGCGACCTCCCCTATCGCGCGCTAAACAGCAACTGATTTCGCGAGCGCTCGTAGCAAATTTAGTTAGTAACTAACGGTTAAAATTATTACCTCTGTTGACAATGGGTGTCCCTTGATCTGAAGCATTATCACTCACACTGGCTCCGTCTCCTCCCTGGGAACAAGTTATGATTATTAAATTTCAATAATTAAAATGTGCTTAAATCTTTTGAGCTAGTGTACTTTAAGTCAGAGCAACAAAAAAATTAAGAAGATGTAACAGAAGAACAGAAAAAAATGAGATACATATATAACAGAAAAAAAAACTTTGTTAAAAAAACTTTCTTTTTTACCCACCATTAAAGTTAATTATTTTCTTATTTATAAACCTTCCAAATTTCAAACGCTGTCGACCTTCCTAAAACATAGTAACGTAGTGACACAAGGAGTATGCTGTAACATGCGCTCAGCATTTGTGCGCAATAGACGTGTCTTTCTCGGTAGGGCATTAATTGACCCTACGTGACCGACACAGCGTCACAAAAAACGAACATTAACAATTTGATATATTTTGTGCATAAATTACCTAAAATTTAAAAAAAAATACACTTTGTTGTTTATTATTTTTAGTTACAATGAACATTTTACAAATAGAATATTAACCACTCAGAACATTAGAACGTCAAAAAACGTAAATATGATAATAGCGGTCAAGACATTAGAACGTCTTTTCACGTAAAGGTGTGAGATTTTACAAAAATTGATTTATTTCCATCACTAGTATACGGATTCCCATGATTTAAAAAACAGAGTATCGATAATGAATAACGCTACGCGTCTGTATTCAAGAATATCTATGGAACGTAGAGGTATCTAAGCCGATTGAAACTGTCAAGATGTTCGTTAATAATTTATTGCGTTTCTAAATAATTTATTAAAAATATTTTAGTTTGGACGGTTAATATTTTGAGGTGACTAATAGTTTTTAAATATATTTCTTCAATATATAAAGTGTTTTTCCTTTATGCTACTCAGAAAAAAGTACATTTTTCAAGGCTTTGAAATAATGGTAAGCTATTTTTACATATTTTTGACATTTTCATAAAATGTATATTTAGAAACGCAAATATTTACGTATAACAGAATATTAATATATCGCTACGTAATATAAATATTACGTAGCGATAGAGGATTTCATAATCTTTCCAAAACATTTTTTAGAATGAGGCTACGTTTCCCAAAACGTGAGTTATGATGATTTTAGTAAAACTCGTAAATAACACAAAAATTATCACGTTCTGACAGTTCTCAAAGGGACACATAATAAATAAAATTCTATGTCTGAGAGGTTAATGTGGTATTATCTTTTAAAACACCCGTTGAATGATTTTCCTTGAAACATAGTTAAATTTATCCCTATGTTTGGTTATCCCATTATTTATAAGTTTTTTATTATTTGCATTTATTATGTTCAAATAGATTGAAAATTTAATTAACAAAAATAAAAATTCAAATGTTATACAATTAAAAACATAGATATTTTAGCTAGAGGGGGTTGGCTCGCATCATGCAACTGTCCGCATTACAAAAACCAACGTGACTGACGGCAGGTCACAAAATAAAACACAATAGAAATATGTGAAATGTTCAGGAGAGTTTTTACCTTTCAGAATCGAAACATTGCTTGAAATAGCTTTAGCAGTGTTTGGTGACCATACATGAAAGCCAGATACTTCCCCACCTTCCTTTTCTACGTTTCCTTACCGCTGTTCAGCTTCTCAACATACCCCAATTGGGGATGCCATAGTCTCATTGGCTCCAGACGATTGGGTGTGGTTCTAAGTTTTTAGTGCATCTGAATACACAGACAGCAAAGTAGGCATCTTTTGGGTTTATAGTAAAAGAAGAAAACATTTCAATCAATTCATCTTCAAAAGCACAAGAAGCCAGGGCATTGCAAAATGCATGACCAGAGAGGAAACAAGGTAGAGGAGGTGGCACTAGAGCAACAGGCTTAGAACAAAGAAGAACTGGCTTAATCCACTATAGTTTATAGTGATGGTACCATAGACTAAATACAACTAGACTAGGTGTAACCAGTGAAAAATAACACCAACTCAATTTTGTTTTGGTTCACGTGCACATTTATGAAAAGGCGCACGCATTGTGTCGCAATGCGAAATTGCAACTGTGCATTGCGTTTTACCTTTTGTTGGTCTAGAGTTAAGGTATTTTGCTTGTCAGCTATGCTGGGCAAGTTCATTTTTTCAATCACAAAAATAACCCAGTTCCAAATATTTTAGATTGTACATATCACGGACTTTATTTTAGAAAATGTAATCAGCTATCTGAATACAAAAATATATCAGTACCTTACAGATCGATTGAGGGCAGCGTATTAACAAATGTGAAAAATTCAACGAGATTAGATTTATTTCCGGCAAATTTGTGACGTCACATGCATAACACACCTCCAAGTGATTCGACCAATAGGGTGATTCAAGTTAATTATTATCACATGGTGAGCATACGAAAATCACGCAACCAACGCGTGATACTTATGGATGTATTAGTCGTCTAGCGTTGACACGCATTGAGAGGCGCGACAACTCATGTGTATGTGTGATTTATTTGGTCCGTGCATTTTGCTAATCAGGGTTGTATTAAGTCGTCATTGCCTTTCGGGCTTCGCCTTTTCGATTTTTTGCAGAAGAATTGATAGAAATAAAATTGCGTCATTTAATAACTTCATTTATTTTTTGTGTATTTTCGCTTAGGTTTCCACATAAACCGGAAAAAAATGGAGAAATGGTTAGAAGCAATCCGCATTCAATTATGTGACAATAACTGGGTACCATCAGCAGGAAACCGCGTTTGCTCTAATAATTTTCACGCCAAACATATTTATTCAACTGCAAGCGGCTTCCGACGTGTAGACTGAAAAGCTTTGCCTGTTATTCCGGTAATTATTTGGTTTGATTTTCGTGTGAAAACTTAAGCAAGTTTATTATGTATTGATTGGTTTTAATTTTTAAGTTTTTTTTTAAACAGGTTTTAATTGATAATGTCGTTGTTTATTGGACAGTTGCTGTCCACCATGGCCACAGGTCCTGCGAAAGGAGATACCGTCATTGTTTCTTCTCGAACAGGACTGGTTCTGGATCCTGCTGAAACTTCTTCTGTAATCGACAAGCCGGTTGTTCCTCTACCAGAATTGCAACAACCGATGTGCGTGAATGCCGTAAATAACACGTAAAATTCTATTTAACGGGCGTAAATAAATAAATAAGTATGTATTGTAATCATGTAACCTCCACCCCCTCCCCCCTTACCCCTCTCCCATACGATCCCTGAAGCTCTGTCCTCATCATTGCTGCTTATTCATTTGCGAACCGGAACGCGAGCCGAACTACGAATTATGGGAAAGGAACGAAGCAATCTTATATTTCTTAATAAGTCGTGGTTCAGCTCACTTGTGAACACGCAACATTATATGATTTATCTCTCTCTTTATGTTAATCTTACATTATGTTTAATGAAAAGTCGTTTAGTACTTAGGTTAGTTTTCAATAATGCTATCTTGAAGAAGGTTGATAGACTATTTGACACAATGTCTCAATTCTAACAAAGTGGTTGAAGACAAAATAACTTTTAATTGAATGATAGTGGTATAATTATTTAATGCTACATAGTGTTGTTCTAGTCTCTATAATTTTTATGTTACTGTTAAACGTTTTACTAATATTATTTTATATTCATCAGCTTGAATTATTTTGTATAATTTTCGATAGCTTACTAGATATATTCTGTATTAAAATGCATGCAAAAGCCCGACTGGGAATAAAACCAAAGAAAATAAAATGATGTCAAGTCACAAAGTGATTGCTTTCTTCAATATTTATATACCATTCTATATAAAAACTATGGTAAATTAAAAAAAAAAAACCTATGCACAGTAATAAAAATAAAAACGTTTTTGGTTCTATAGGACCTGTATAAAATTCAAAAACACAAATAAAATAAATTAAAATCATTTTGTGTTTTTTATCAATTCTTTTCCTGATTCAGCCCTTATTCAGCACATAAAATTTGCTGTAAGTGTTAGTTTCTTTTTGGTTTTATGTCCATATTACAACACCTCTGACAACAAATTCTCCGTGGTTTCGCTTACGAGTTTGAACGGTTGTACAAAGAGTTTAAACAGAGTTGGGTTGTTAAGTTCATCTCCATATTTGTGACGTACGCGCTATGTGGGGTCATTTTTAAAATGGATTTAATATAGACAGGGCCAATCTAGTATAATACATCAATGGATGGTACGGTACCTTGGAATCGGTTGAAGGTCTCCTCCTTCTCTTGGGAGTGCTCAGCGCTTCAATGGCCTTGTTGAAGGACTGCCTCCGGGGGCGGCCGCCACTGTCTGTGATGGACTCGTCCAGGAGCGGAGTTCCCGTTCTCATGGGACTTCCAGCTGGAAATCATTATATTTTATCTTTATTCTTATCCAGAGATCACACAAAGTTGAAACATGTTCCTCAGAACTCATCCGAAGATCATAAATATTATGTATTGAAGAAATACGGAAGGTCTGAAGGTTGCCATAATAGCCAAGTGTTTAGAGCAGTGGCCCGGAAAGGGGAAGTTCAAAAGTTCACATCTCGATTGGGGCAACTATGCAAGCCACCCGTGTTTGTTATGACTTGGCCTGTTTTACCATATCGCTCGCTATACATTCCCATGATGAGAGTATTTATAGCGTTCGTGTGCAACAAACATTACCATTTTTCTTATGTGTTTTCCTAAAACTGTTAATATTAAGTCATATTATATGCTGGGTTTACGGGGTAAGGTTTGTTTAGGTCTTGGCGGCGGATGAATCTGTCCACCAGCTGCGTGGCGTGCCGGATTGGGAGAGGCCGGTGGAGGGAGACCCTTTGACCTCTCCAGCCTAACTCTTTCAACCCATCGTCTAGCACCGCAGAGAGAGGGATGGATTTATACGATCGTACCTTTTTCTTTTCTAGAACCTCCTCTCCTTAATTTCCTTAGGACTCTCCACACAGCATCTCCAAAAGAGGACATAGGCCCCGAGCCTTTTTTCGTTATAGCAATAGTAAAGAACGGTTTGTTTATTTTGTTTCATTGAAAAAATTAGCTAATACAACAAATTATTTTATAAAATTATCTAATAGGTTTCAGAAAAAGGTTTAGAAAAAAATTTTACATACCAACATCTAGAGAAGGTCTCCTGGTTCTAAGGACGTCTTTCGCTCCAATTTCCGAGGACGCCCTCTTCCCACGCACTATACAAATAAAATCACATTCATTGGCAACAGATAAAAACAATACCATATTTATACACTCATACAATTAAAAAAAATCTGGAACAAACAATACTGACAGTAAAATAGATTTTTCTAAGACCCATGGCTCATAATGGAAATTATATCCGAAGTTCAAAATACTTGGATACTCAAAATACCTAGAAATTCCAGAGAAAAAAAATTGTGTAAATTTCATGATTTGAGCTCTCATTGTCGAGCTTTTAGTCATTCGCACTTTTCAAAGATTTTCTGCTTTCTAGCCAAAATATGAAATAAATTTATTTTAAATCAGTATGTTGAATTGTATACCCCTCCTACTAAGACATCAGGGACTAATAACTTTGGCAAGTGCAACCCAGTGACCAATAAAAGCATAGACATGCCATAATGCAAAATCTGGGTATCACTTCGATGAACTGGAGGCAAACCGTGTGACAATCATTTTGGCACCAGGAGGGTTCTAGCAATTCTTGAATAAACCACGACATTAATTGTATTCTGACCACCGTCAAGAGCTCATCGGATAACCAGACCCTGCGCAGAAAAGTAAAGTTTGCTAATGTAACGGTTTGCAACGCACTCCATTGTGGAAATTTTCTATGCAGGGTCTGAATGTTCGTTTTTAATGTCCCCGCTCTGCGCACTCGGTTTGTCGCCCTCACATTTATGGGCCCGTCTATGGTTTTCTTGAGAACAAAAACACAAACTATAACAAACAGCCATCGCAAACTGCTGTCCTTGCAAACCTTGGTATTTCACCCGTCTCTCTTTCAGACATCACAAGACCCCCATCCAGTCGTGGTGAGTTAATCTTTATATTATGAGTCGCGTTCAATGTAGTAATGTTTGAAAGTTGAAGTTATCAAACCTGTTGCGGGGAAATCCTGGGCCAGGGAAGAGGTAAGGCTGGTCACAGACGCAGTTTCGAAGTTTTGAATTTCCTCCAAGTCTGGTTTTCCTGCATTAGTGGAAGGAAGACATGCGGCAGTGAGTTATAAGCAGTGTGCGGCATTAGATGGTTGAAAAGAGGTGATTTAGGCCAAGTATTAATTATTATGTATTGACAATTAAAGGAAAGTCAGAAATTTTAATCAAGAATGGAATACTGCAGGAATCTGCCTTTTTACATTCAAGTTATTGTGTAACACAAATACATATACACAGATAGGTCCCTCCTCCACAGGAATACACAAGCATCCGATTCTCATGTGGCAAACAACTTTTTTATTTTTTTTATTTTTTTTTATAGTGAATACCTCACAAGAGTCCCAACTGCTCCCGTCTAGAGCCAGTGAGACTATGGCATCCCCAATTGGGGGATGTTGTGAGGCTGAAGGTAAGTGGGGAAGGGAAAGAGGAAGGTGGGGAAGTACCTGGCTATTCAGATCTAGTCACTAAACACGGCTAAAGCCATTTGGAGCAACGTTTCAATTCTGAATGGTGGTCTTATACCAGGGCGATACTGGTAGTATCTTCCACTCTGGAACGTGCCGCAAATATACTATATATTATTTTAATTAATTAATTGTGAAATAACACAAATTAATCAAATAAAATTTATTTGCGCACGCCGGGTTCGAACCCGCGACCTTCGGAATGGCAGTCCAATGCGTTACCACTGGACTATGCCGGCCGTCAACTAGTCGCGCACAGTCTGTACACATCAATCACCAATCATTTTTGAATTCTCAAAACGTCGAGATTAGAATGCTTTCATAACCTCACTAAAAACTAAAGAGTTGCCATAGCTGTAATTTTTTATATCCTGTCATTTTTTGTCGACTGTTTGTTACTAAAATTGATCTAAATAACATCTATTCTTAACAACAACCTTCAGAAATATTAAACTGAAATAATGCGTATGAACACAAATTAATGCACGAATATAGAAAGTATCCTGAGTATCTACTATCCCCATTCACTTCCGTTTACTTTTTTATTAGTATTAACCCCTCCGACTTTTCGCGAACTTGAAGCTAAGATGTCTTTATCGAAATGTCAATTTCACGAAAACGTTGTGTTATTACCGCCTCACAATCAAAGCTCTATAAATGAAACATTACTGAACGGAGCCGAATAGTAAAAACTGTTTTAGAAAGGTTACAAAATAGGCTTTCAAATTGTTGTATCATAAATAAATATTAACATTTGTAAATATTTAAATTTAGAATGGAAACATGAAAAAATTGTAAAAATGACTCACCTGTAATGTTTTATGTAAAAACGATACTAAAATCACGGATAATGTAAAAAAAAAACACTTATTTCATCGTACAAATGTACAATAAACAATTCTGTCACTTCACTTTTTGACCATTTCATACAAAATATATTTAAAAAAAAACAATTAAACTTGCGAGGCGGGTCGGCACGTCAAACGGCTTTCTTGGCGTCGTTTTACGATTTGGCGGGTAAAATTTGCTTCCACTGAGTAGGTCTTTTTACGGGTTTCTATGGATAACTTTGAATAGAGATGTGAAGCTTCATTCAATACGAATATTCTACTTTTTGTTTTAGGGATGTCACTAGAAGAATAACGGAGTTATGACGATTTTTGTGGAAACACACGCGTTGACGTGTAAACACGCTTATTGTACTTGACTGCTATCGTTATTTTATCGTGTATATCTGCTTACGTTGCTGACCGGTTAAGGCAAAATAAAACTCGTTAACCTAACTTTTTTGGCCTAACCTTGTTTAACCCGGTATATATTTTGTATTATTTTTTCAAAATGTTTAACACAAGTGACGCATGTTTAAAGTCACGACGACATGAGTGGGAACAACCTCACCTGGCTGGTCGCAGGAGACTAGCATCGCCGAGGAGTTTACAAAATGCCGGTAACGTGTGCTTGTGTATGAACCTCAGTGTATATGTATGGCGGTAGTCACCAAGATACTTGAATCGACGAGTATCGCATACTTGTATCCCCGTGAAAGAAGGGCCTTATTATTATCGAGGCTAATTAGGAAGCAGCACAGTAAGGAATAAAATATATCAATACATTATTGAATTAATGGTCAAAATAAATATTATTAAGTACAATAGTGTTGGGTGTTTCACACCTCGTCACACTTGATTTATAATTAAGCATGATTTTGAATTTCAAGTCAATTGAAGTCAAGCGCAGATTCCCGGCCCCTTTCAGTTTTTGATCAACCATCAACAATAATAGCGTTACCGTTATGTTTTACGGCTGAGTACAATTTAATCAAATGTTATGCTGTGTATAAACACAACAAAAAAAGCGCAAACCAAACCATGAATTCATGCTTTTTTCGTCATGTGTCTACGCAGCCTTAAATTGCATTTATAACCAACACAATGGGAACTATTCAAATGTTAATAATTCAAAACGGCACTGATCATAGCTTAAATATGATGAAATTTTAAAATTTAAAATTTTCGCCAACTGATTTTCGTAATAACTTACTTGTTTTCTGCAAAACAATGTTTTTTTAAATTGTACTGTCTTAGCAGATGACGTGTTTATATATTTATAAAAAATAGTATATAATTAACCAAAAATAGTTTCCCCAGAAAAGCTAGTTATATTCAGAGAAATGATTATTTGATACAATGGCAAACAAGAGGTTAATAACAAATACAAATAAGAAACTAGTAAGTCTGTGATGTAGCAATGTAACTTTGTGTATATAACATTTTATTTATACAAACTGACTGACATAGGCACAATTATTTTTCCTGTAAATAAAATGATAAATGCAAAGTTACAGTTTTACATATCTGAAAATTGGTGGACAGCACAAAGGATTGAAAATGTAAGTTTGTAAGTTGGAAAAAAGAGTGTGCTTAATAATTACTCAAGAACACCAGAAAAAATACATCAGTTATAAAGATTAAAGACAGAAGTACGCCACGAAAATAATTAGTTTTACACGTGAGTCAAGAGTTAATAATATTTGTATGCATATTCCAATGAGGTTAACATTTCAATTGTAAAGAATATTTCTTACCTTGGAAGTCTTTTTTGTCCAATAATTGGATAGGGTCGATAGTTTTCCCCGTGAGGTTTTTGCGATGACTCTGAACACTCGGTTCAGCCAACTCCGAGGCTTCTGATTCCGTGTCTTCCTCGTGTATGGTTCCCTCGCTGCTCTGGACACTGCTGCGGCGCTGCTGGGCTCTCGTCGGCTGTCTGCCAGGGGTTCTCGGACTATCCATAGACCTCTCCATCATTGATCTTTGATGTCGTGTCAGTCTAAATAACAAAATATTTATAGTAAAATTAACTGGTTCTTTAACTTTCATTCGATCAAGCCTATAAATTATTATACAGATTCTATGTTAGTTATTAACTCTTTGGCTGCCATGCGAATATATATATATACGTGATTCTGAGCAACCGCTGCCGCGCCACAATCGTACACAATTTCAAATTCATCTTAGGGTATCTGGACTCTCTCCATATTGATGGCGCAAAACTTAAGCTTATAAATTTATTTTAACTTTTATTTAGCATCTTTTTTAAAGAGATGTGACAAATGATTTTATTTATAATTATTGAAGACAATATTATCGATTCTCAAATGAGAATTTGAAACAGTAAAATCAGAAAAAGATACGGTTGCATCTAGGCCACATCGCCCCGGCAAGGCGAGGGTCCTGGGTTAATGTCCTATAGATGTGACCGTATCTTTTCTGTTTCATATTTTCGTTTAAGAATCGCTTGTATTGTCTTCAATAATTAAAAATATTACAATTTAAGGTTTTACTCATTAAGTTGGAGTACACTTGAAGATTCAAATATTTATCAAGTGTGCGCTTTAAGTGGCTTCTCTTGCAACCGTTTCCACAAACATTACCTCAAACATCACGACAAACATTGGCTTAAACATTCAAAATGCTCCTTTCCATATCTTTGTTCGCAAAAGCAATCTTTTTGTTTTCCGTGGTCGAAACGGGGAAGGCAGAAGAGGGGATTATTTCATTTTTTGACAACCACCGCGCGGTGCGATAAGTCTCGGAGCATAAATTACTCAAGTGTGTGCACTGATCGAGCTTAAATTGTAAATAAATAATGTCGTAATGGATGATTGTTTCTATCATGAACTTGCCTTTATGTGATTAAGTCCTTTAAATTAACTGCATTTTTTAAATTCTTAAATGGTACATGTAGTTCGTGTACGAATCGCAAGTAGCCAGCCATAAATAGTAATGTATTGCCAATACGCATTTAATACGCATTTGAAATATTTTTTTGCACATGTCGTATAATTAAAACTAGTTCTTCGAAATCGGTTCCAGATACACAGAAGAAATTGCCCAATCCAAATTGATATTCTATTCTTAATTCCTCAATTGAGTTGGGCAAGTTTTTGTTAAAAATTTCTAATTTTTTCGCAATCAGCCTCGAAATATCTACATTTGTAAATTATTGTAATGTGTTTGTATATTCAATAAAAAAAAAATCTTAATTCCTCAAACCAATTAAAATTTCGAGATAGTATGTGCGGTCAATCTAAAAATTGTGTTTTCTCCCTGATGTAGCATCAACAATCTTATCGCTAAAACTGTAAGCATCTCTTCTCAGAACTCATCTTGACAATTTTTTACTTCTACGTAATTATTTACATAGACGTCAAACATCAAGTGTGCGGTGTGGAGATACTTCTTCACCGCAGACCACTAAATAAAATGTGTGTTGCCACGCCACGCCCCAATGTTTGAAGAAAGGGAAGAGACGGAAAGTGGATGAAAACAAATAATGTCTGCACTAATGTTTGAGATATTGTTTGTGGAAACGGTCGCAGGAGACCCGCTTTAGATATCACTAATGAGTTTGTAAAATAGACAAAGCTCTCAAGGGTAAGCGGAAAGCTATAAAGATTATTTCAATTGAAAAGTTAAAAAACAAATAAAGTTATTTGTGACGAGTTAAAAAAAAGTGAAATAGCTTGTTCAGTGAGTGAATTTGTTTGGGCTGCATATGGGTTATGTTTACCTTCTGCTAGCCGAGTATTCCAAGATACTCGATTGTGCAGCAGTCAAGTCCTTTGCTCTGGAGGAATCTGTCTTGTCAAGATGTGACTTCTCACTCTCTATATGAGATATTTCCGGAATGATGGACAGGTTAGTGTTGGCGAAAGCGAGGATAGAACGGCGAGACTTGCGCAGAGAAGGAGCGGATTGCTCTCCCCCGTCAGCAGGGAGATCGGAACAGAAAGAAGTGTCCAGTTTAGAGTCACTTCTGAGAGTCAATGATCTTCTAGAACTGGCATTGGACACTACACTCAAGGCATCATCATCTGGATTCTTTTTGGATGATTTCCTCTTAGATGCGCTCCTTGTGGACATAGCAATACTTGTGTCCAAATCTTCAGCTGATTCCGAGAGCTTATCAATACTCTGTCGTGAAGAAACTGAAGATCTTCTTTTTGGTTGTTTTCTTTGAGGTGTGCTCAATGTTTTTTGTTCAGAAATAATTGGGTCCACAAGCATTTTTTCTTCCACAATTGTTTCTTCCAAATCAATAGTTTTATCTTTGTCATCTTTCACAGGTGTGGAATGTTGAATAGCATCTTCTATAACCATTTCTACATTTGTTTTATGTTCTAAATTATTATTAGTGTTATCATTATTTACAGCAGCACTTTCAACATGTTCAGCGACTGATTCAGTATCTATTATAATTGCATCTGCATTATTGTTTATATGTTTAGAGACAATAGTTTGTTCTCCCTCACTTTCATCTTCAGAATATTTCAATGAAACTGAATTGTCTTCTAATAAGGAGCCGTCTTCGGTCATCAATGACATATTGTTGAATTCTTCCTGTGTCATCGTTTTGTTGACTTTGATCACTTCAACAGCTGGAATTTTGGTTTCTAATAAGTCAGATTCCACTTCTGAATGACTAGGCAAGATTTCTTTTTCACATACAGTTTCATTCTGGGATGCAGATTTCTCATCTTCAAAATGAGTGAGTGAGGATTTTTCAATTAGTGATTGATTCTTGGATGCTGATTTCCCAACTTCTGATTCAGTAGGTATGGTTTTTGTTTCACCTGCTGATTCACTCTTTGATGTGGATATTTTACCTTTTGAATGAGTAGGAATGGATAGTTTTTCACCAACTGTTTCATTCGTGGATGTAGATTTCTCAGCTGCTAAAATTTCTTTTTTATCAAGTGATTCAACTTTAGGTGCAGATTTTTTAACTTTGGGGAGAGTAGGAATGGTTTCCTTTTTACCACCTGTTTCATTTGTGGATGCAGATTTCTCCGATTGAGTAGGCATGGTTTTTGTTTCACCAACTGATACAGATTTCTCAACTACCGATTGAGTAGATATGGTTTCTTTTATATCAACTGACTCATTTTTTGATACAGATTCCCCAACATTTGATTCAGTAGACATGATTTTTATTTCACAAATTGACTCATTGTTGGACGCAGATGTCTCAATTACCGGACAAGTAGATAAGGTTTTAATTTTAACAGTTGAATCATTGTTAGATGCAGATGTCTCAATTACCGGACCAGTAGATAAGATTATTATTTTATCAATTGAATCATTGTTGGATGCAGATGTTTCAAATACCGGACAAGTAGATAAGGTTTTAATTTTAACAGTTGAATCATTGTTAGATGCAGATGTCTCAGCTACCGAATGAGTAGATAAGGTTTTTATTTCATCAATTGACTCATTGTTGGATGCAGATGTCTCAACTTCTAAAACGGCAGGGATAGATTCTTCAGCAACTGATTCATTCATTGATACAGGTTTCTCAACTTCTGAATGAGCAGGCAAGCTTTCTGGAGGTATATTTTCTAAAACTGTTGATGGAGTTTCAATCATTTCTATTTCTTGAACACTTGTCTTTAGCTCTTTTTTACCTTCATCAGCTAATAAATCAGTTACCACATTAACTTCAACAATGATTTGAATTGGTTCTTCCATTTCAACATCAGTAGGTAGGTCATTCTCAGCTTCCATGACTTCTTCCGCTTCATTATCAAGATCATTTTCACCTTTCAACTCGGGTTTGGATTGTTCATCATCACTAGATGCAATGGTGATGACTTCTGAACAAGCATCATCCTAAAATCAAACAGAATATAAAATATACAGATAGAAATAGAATATCACATTATTATCAGAATAAACAGTTATTTACCACATATGCTTTGTTAGCTGCATCTCCTGAACTCTCCTCAATGTATAGGTCATCATTTGAAGCTGAACTATCCGATGTGTTGCCCTCATGGTTCTCCACATCACTATCCACCTCAGACTCTTCATTGGGCTCATCATCTTCCTCATTGCTTTCGGAGGCTGTATCGGCGGCTCTCTTTACTACTTCATCGTCGCTTTCAGATTCCCAGTCATGTTCATTTTCATGATCTGAAATAGCAACAGTATGATCAGAGGAACCATTAGAATCATCGCTATCTTTTTCCTCTTCAGTTTTCTCTCCGGAAACTTGTGAACTGCATTGGCTGGATTTTGCTTCTTTTGAGTCTTGGCTGATTGTTTGCCAACTGTGTTGGGTGGTAGGTTCATTTAAATCAATGTCTTTTTCATTGTCACTTTCTAACTTATTTTCTTCAGCATCGCTTATATCAGAATGCAGAAGGGATCCTTCTTCACCGATGGACTCCACTTCCATCTTGTCTTTTTCCGATTCATTTCTTTCACATTCGGTATCAATGACTAAACCGTTTGAATTTGAATCATCATTATATACTTCTGTGGCAGCAGGGTGAATTTCCTTTGGAGTTGACGGATTTTCAACAGAATCCTCAGCAGAGGTCAACGGATCCACCTCAATGTTTATTTTCACAATAACTGAAACATCTTTATGTGTTGTGACTGTGGAACTTATTGAATCCAGTTTTATTTCCTCGTCACATGTTTCATCTTGTGTTTCTAACGGTGCCAAAGGTTCAGCAGAACTTTTTACAGATACATCAGCAATTTCTGAAATTGTTTCATGCACTGATTTCGATGCAGTTGCTGAATGGTCAGAACCAAGAGTCTTCTCAGCGCTGTGAAATGCCCGTTTTGAACTAATAATAATTGGCTCCACATCCGAGACTTCTGATTCTGCATCTGACACATCACTAGCTAATAGACTTTCATTTTGCGAGTATAGCAATCTACTTGTATTTAAAAATCTACTTGAATTATGATCTTGAAGGTTGAAAGGAGAACTTAGTGCACTTGATACAATGGTTTTGGTAGATGAGAAAGATTCTTTGAATACACTAGAGCTCCGTTCCTTTGAGGATTGTTCTTCTGGAATAATACGAGAGTTTGACACATCCTTGAATGCTTCTGGCTCTGTTAGCCAACTATTATTAGACATTGAAATATTGGTAACCGAGCTTTGAGTAGATTCTTGTGTTTGGGTAACTTCTCTGATGCTAACAGAATGACCGGTGAATTCTTCTTTAGGGACAGAAGACTCCAGAAAGCTTGAACTTTTGGAGTAAGCATTTGCCTCCACAACCATTCTGGCCAGAGACATCTTGGCTCTACTTTGTATGGGAGTATGTTTAGCTGGGGATTTCCTAGGTTTACTGATAGATTCCTGACTGACGGGTTCCGGAGTGCGAGTTCTGCTTCTGAAAATGCAAAACACAAAATATAAAATTTTAATATATTAAGACCGCACAAGAGGCAGCGCGATTATGGAACCATAATATTGAGAAATGTTGCAAGGTTAAATAAATGAGAGAGGGAAAAGGAAGGGATATAGGAAAGTTCAACCTGACTGTTCAGATCTTGTCACTAAACATCAATTTCAAGAAACTTTTAAAATCTGAATAGTGATATTTCACCACGGTGAATCTTAAATATACCTATCTTACAATCTGAACGTCAGGTATGCTGAATTATTAATTGAAATAAAATTGTTAAATGAAATTAATATTATTTATACTATGAGAGAAAATAAAAAGTACTGACCTTAGACTGCGCCTGGTGTCAGGTGACTGAACTAATTTGCTGACACTACTTTCTGGAGTGTTCCTTAGACTCCTTCTAGCCCGTGGTCCCTTGTTCTGAATAATTGGGGATGAAGACATATACGGCGTAGGTTCTGATCCTACCTTTGACCCATCTCCATCATTCCTACTAACAACATCTGGTCTCACATCATAACTCTTCTCAGTATTTGGATGGTTAATTGTTGATTCCGAGTCAGTGTCAGTGTCCCGAGGAGTTTCCGCATTAATTGTGCTGTCTTCTTCTTCGTCTGTTTTGACATCCGTTGGTGTAGGATCGCTGGCGGCATCTATATAATCGGCAAGCACTTTTTGGCAAATGGGAACATTTTCGGTGTAACATAAATCATCTGAGACTTGATGGCTAAAGCTACTATGAGCTGAACTTCGTGCTGACAGCAGATTTCTGAAAAAGGGTCAAATTACATGATCATTATCATTATGGCTAAATGAAAATCACATTCTAAAGTTATAGGAAAAAAATTCCCTCAGGGCCTATGTCATCTTTGGGGATGCTGTTTGGAGGGTTTCCCACTACGATGCAAGGCGATGGGTCGAGAAAGTCAGGCGAGGTCAAAAGATCTCCCTCAACCAGTCTCTTCCGATTAGCCCCACTACGCAGTAGATGGGCAAACGCATCCTCAGCCAAGACCTAGACAAACCTACTTGGGGTGACCTATGGCAGGGGTTTTGGTTATCCAATAAATGTTTCCCGGGGAGGTAATACCCATACTCGCCTCCCAAATTGCTGTAACTTCAAAGTATCAACTCGTCTGTTTGATGTAATTTTATCACTAGGTATCAGATATTGTGAGAATGCATTATTTTTTTCGCTTTATTGCGAATTTGAACAATTTAAACACTAAGAGAAAAATTATTGTGTTAATAGATACAAACCTTCCTCTAGGTGGTGTTTTCTTGACAGGCGTAGAAACAACTGCAGATGGAGAAATCGAAGCCTCCCGACTTTCTCGGGCGCTGTTGTTGTGAATTCCCTTGCGAGGAGACACTGTTAATCCAAATCCACTGGCTCTACTCTGCAAAACAAATATACCGTTTTATGTCAAAACGTTTGTATGCCTGTTGTTTGGCAGTGTTGAGGGACCCATTTACAATATTTGCATGCCAGTTGTTTGGCAGTGTTGAGAGACCCATTTACAATATTTGTATGCCAGTAGTTTGGCAATGTTGAGGGACCCATTTACAATATTTGTATGCCAGTGTTTGGCAGTGTTGAGGGACCCATTTACAATATTTGTATGCCAGTAGTTTGGCAATGTTGAGGGACCCATTTACAATATTTGAATTCCTCCTACTACAGTTGATATCAGTCGGAAAATTTTGCTTGTGTATTGATGGAGCACTTGGCTAGCAGGTGTCAGGTGAAAACCAAAGGACTGAGTGAGTCAGCAAATAAATAAATGGTATTATGGGAATATTATTGTTTTACTTACCCTGAGCCGAATGGACGGATAATCATAATCTTCATTGAAGTCTGACGGGCTCATCGAAGGGGAAGGTGTGTTGCCAGCAGACGGAATGTTGAACCGTATAGACCTGTTAAATAGAATAGATATGTGTTTCAAAAGGACAAATGAAGTAAACATATCACTCGATATTGCCCAATTGTTAAGAATGACTAATTATTCTAGTATTTTTTTTTTAAATTTTACATTAGCTCTAAAAGGAGGCCCTGAAGAAAATAATTTCCTCGTCATCTTTGGGGATGTGTGTGGGGAGTCTTTTTAAGGAAAGGAAGGAGAGGAAGTTCTGTGAAGGAAAAGGGTGTGGGGGTGGGTAGAAATCTAGGGGGCAGTGTGTCCAGGAGTGATGGACGTATGAATCCATCCCTCCCACAATGGTGCAAGACGATGGGTCAAGAGAGTCCAGCTGGGGAGGTCTTCCCTAGATCTAGGGAAAATTTCCCCAGACCTACAATCACTGGACCAACTGATTTGCTTCTTTTGAGGGCCATTAAAGGAAAAATAAATGAATTTAAATGTCAAACCTGGATAGATTGTCCGACTGTGTGTGTTGACTGGCCGTTTCCAGTTCATCATCAGTCTCTGCAAACTGTCTCTCGTCTAGTCCGCTGGCAGCGCTTTCCAGTAATTTCCTCACCTGAAAACATTTTTCTGTTGATCTGGTTTCCCTTTATAATGGACTTTAGTCACAGAGCCGATAAACAAATTAATTCTTAATGATAAAATAATCAATAATTCATTTCTAAAATCTGCGGTGAGTGCAATACTCTGTCTGCCGTATAAAAGATGGCGAATGGATTTTGAAGACAATAATAAGTTTAGTCAAGGCAAGAAATTGTCATAGACATTGTATTATGTGTATGCAGTTAGTTAACGAGGTAGTTAGTAGTTTAGTCAACTTAGTCAGCCATGGAAGTGGTTGGCACTGAACCGGTTAACCCCTAGAGCAATTTTGGGAGATATTTCTCCCAGAAGTCAAGCACCCTTAGTCTTTTTAGGAAATATTTCTCCCAGACTGGTATTAAATTCGGCAGGACAAATAAAAGTCATGCTATCTCATTTTTTATTAAGGTGAGATATATCATTTAAAGTGTTAGAAAGAGAGAACACCATGCTTTGAATTTTCATTTAAAAGTTTACTATACACATCCTAAAATGAAAAAAATAAAATAATAATCCTGTGAAATAACATTAGCATTTGAAAAAAATTACTTGATTTAATATTTTTATGCAAATAAAAATAGTGAATTGACAATAACTTTTGTAATACCTTTGTCAAATTAAATATGTTTTTTAGTTTTATGTAAAGTAGTAATTAGTTTACATGATAAAAACAATCGGTAAGGAACTTAACCAATGTATGTTTGCGTACTAAATTTGAAAATTTTTATTTGCATTCGATTTAAATTGCAAGTCAATTTGTAATACTAAAATCTGAAAGAGTCCTGATTTCGAAAACTTATTCTTATTTAATTTTGATACATGTTCAAAATCAGCAAGTCTATATGAAATTGAATGTCAAGTGGAAATATTTGGCAACATATTATTTTGTCGAGGCCCTAAGGGCCCATTCCCACTTCCGTTTTAAAAACGGAGGCGGGTCCCGTTTTAAAAACGGATGCCCTAGTGGCTGTAGTGGATGTATGGAGCTGTTCACACTTGTCCGACACGATTTGAAAACGGATCCGACATTTTTTGTCGGATGGGTCGCCAGCGCAGCGCGTCCGTTTTCAAATCGTGTCGAAATACGCTCGCTCATAGTGTTGTATGGAGCTGTTCACACTTGTCGTCTAGTCGTTCCGGCAGAGTCCCCGCCACACTCCGACCCCTCCCCGCCCGCTCCCAGTCGCAAGGAAGCAGGCACGCTGCGTGCTTGTATTTGGTTATTTTGTTAAGTAAATAAATCAAAACTACAATAATGGATAAGGAAATAAATCCAGAAAATTTAATACCACTGGTCGAAGAAAGAGTATAGTAATATTTTATCTTTAACTAAATAAAAACAAAACACTTGGTGTACACAACTTTTGTATTTCAAAATTTATATTTTAATTTTTTAAAGTTTACTTTTTTTAAATTTTAAAGCTTTAATGAGATGCACGGAAGAGCGTATTAGTTTAATAAACACATAATAAAAAATATTTGAGTTGTTATTGTTTTCTTAAGGTGCCTGTAAACGATCAAATTTGTTTGTCAAATTTACGTGTTTGTCAAATTATTTGAACGTCTGCGGCCTTGTTTGATGTGCTTGTCAAACAAACTACGTGTTTGACGTGTTTGTCAGAAATTCTGATTGACGGAAAGTTTGAACGATATTTGACAACATGTTTAAACGTTTGCGGGGGTGTTTATCAAACAAACGTCAGTTTCGTGTTGCCATCACTATGGAGAGTGCTGCGTCATCGAATGTTATAAGTGAAAGAGACTTTTTATTACATTTTATATCCATATATCGCGATCTGCCGCAACTGTGGAAAGTAAAATGCAGGGACTATATGGACAAGAATAAAAGAAACATAGGAATAAAAACAATAACGGATTTATTAAAAGTATTTCGCGCCAATATTACGGAAGAAGACGTGAAAAAAATATATATTGGTATATTTAGCTCTTAATTTTAGCCATTCTCTAGACCAACACCTTCTTTTTTTTCTTTTTAAGACACAGAGCTAATGTCAACGCAAGAAATGCTTTGTCCGCATCCGTCATTTTTAATAACACAAAATATTTCGCTATTCACCCCACTTCAGACCGGATACAATAAACGTCAAAAGACAATTCCCGGCGAAAGCTGTAAATAAATGAACTAATATTTGACAAACTTCATTTGAACGTTTGCGGCCTTGCCAGGCCTTGCTCATCAAACACGTGACGAGCAAACGTTAAATTTGACAGACAAATTTGATCGTTTACAGGCACCTTTACTTTAAAATATCGATAGCGTTTCTTCAGGACAAATGCACTCTCTCAATTTTGTATTTTCATATGTTAAGCTCTCTGAAACTCATTCCAGTAGATGGTTAATGGAAGTGATAGACATTCTCTTAAGCCATTAAGCGCCCTTGAGGTGATTTTCTCATGGTGAAAACGGCGCTATATAAATAATCCAATCATTATTATTCTAAAATAATTAAAGAACTTTAGTTCATCACTTCTCAACTCACCAATTAACACTTGGAAAATTCCTACAGAAAATCATTCGGCTATGATTGGGTGTACCCAAAATTTTCTTTTCACTTTTTTCCTTCTTTTTAATAAGTACCACATGCACAAAGCACTCTTTTCAGGGTGAAATGCCTAAAACCAAAAAAAAAAAAGTACCACATGACAACAAGAGCTTCATCGTCGTCCATTGCGCACCATTACTGAAGAATGAGCAAATAACAAATTTTTGTTAAATCGACAATTATTTTTTTTCGTAGAGTATGGTCCGTTTTTAAAACGGAAGTGTGAACAGGGCCATTGGCCATCCGTTTTTAAAACGGGACCCGCCTCCGATTTGAAAACGGAAGTGGGAACGGGCCCTAAGTTTCACTGTACCTACATATTGTACATTGTATTTACAAAGCCCTTAATCCCTCGGGTTGAGAATCTCTTCTCTTTATCAGGGGTTACAATGGGTTAGTGAAAGTGAACTGAAGTGATTATAGCTTACCTTGAGAATGCTCTGGGGAGTAGCTTCCCTCACGGAAGTCCTATCTATGGAAGACCTCCCACTTACCCGACTTCCACACCTCCAGTAGGGCTTCCTCTCCACAATGGGAGTGTGGAGCAGGGCTTCCACTTCTTCCTTGAGCCGGGGATCTTGGGCGAGGGTCTCCTGGTCGAGCTGGGGATCTTCCGAGGAGTCGAGACGAGGTCGCTTTGCGGGGGTTCCCTTGAAACTGTCGTCAGGGGGGGTGGTGTTCATCTTCTCGATTCGACAAAGTCTAGGAAAACATTCAGAAAAACTCATATAATTTGGCAGATTAGGTCATGGTCACTATTTACCTAGTCTTGCTGAAATAAAAACTTTAGTAAAAATAAAATGTGTATAATGGGAGAATGATGATCACCAGTATGTTTGATGATTGATCGTGAAACTAGAACCAGCATTTTATTTACTTATAAAGGAGGACCTCAGGGATTATGGCATTTATGGGGATGCCGTGTGGAGGGTCTTTTTGAGGAAAGTAAGGAGTGAACTTGGGTCTTGAAGAGACCCATATTGCCGGAGAGGGAAACGGAGGTGTAGAAGCGACCCATTCTCGTGTGACAAATGTTAAGGAGTGTACAAATGTTGGGCGCTCGTTTGGCATGTTTCCTGACTGCGGAAGGGATCAATGACACTAGTTCCTCAGCATCTTAACATCTTCACCAATCTTAACATCATGTCTATTAAACAACTATATTCTAAAACTATACTCATTTACATTCATAAACACAAAACACAAGAAATAACAACAAACACGTACAATAGAAACACTAGATCTCATGATCAAAAACTTATCCAACAAATAATTACTAATACAACTTTTGGGCAAAAAAGCTTCTTATATCACAGTATTAAACTCTACAACAAAATACCACTCACACTCAAAAACCTCAACACTTTAACATTTAAATCTGAAATAAAAAGCTGGATACTTAACATAGGAAGATCTGAAATAGAAAATTTACTGAAATCAAACACAGACTAAAACAGAATCAACTGAACTATACCAAAAAACAGTACCTTACTTATTTTAAAATTACTTAAAAAATATATATATACTACATTATACTTTGTTGTAATATTAATTTCTTATAATTAAATTATAATATGTAAATGACATCCTCAGCACGGGAGATCCCAGTGAGGATATCATTATATCTATGTGTTAATAAGAAAAGAAGACAATAAATCATTATTATTATCTTCCATTCAAATACCGGTAGAACAAGGATAGCATTCCCATCTGACATCTGTGTTCCAAATATTGCAATCCTTTTTATTAAGATAGGGGAATTTATCACACGGAACGCCAGTTTCCTGCAGTTGCCATGTGTTCAACCTTATTTAGTATCATCTCACCTGGAAGCGTGGCGTGCCATCTTGGGCGTGCATATGAAGGGCGTCTCCTCCACCTGCAACGCACGCTTCAGCCCCCTCACCACGGTGGGTCTGTCCATCCACGTCTCGTTGGCCTTGTTGATGGTCGCCTGGATGACGGAGGACTTGTACTCGGCAGGTTTGGGAACGACGGCCTGCAGGCTTACAGTCATCGGTGTTGGCATCAGCACTGGAATAATGAGGTTTTATAACATATCCACAATGGAAAGGCAAAAAGGATCAAGCGCCAAGCACCTAACTTTTAAACCCAGTTTTAGAAGGTCACTTAATTTATTTATGAGATAAAGCAGAAAACATAATACTAACTTTTTTTTCCCAAGGCGTTTCCCCCTGTGAGGGTCGACAGGAACCTGGTAATCTTAGGTAAGGTTTTGCAGTATAAGTCCACCAGGTCGTTCCTAGTCTTAGTTTTGGGCACATGGTCCTTCTTCATGGAGAAGTCACTGGTCAAGTCGTAGGGCAGCTGGCCCTTACACGACAGATGCTTCAGGTCCTCGTTCACCTGCTGTGCCTCGATGTATCTGCAATTATATATGCATAGTTATACATAATCAATCTTACGTATAAGCATGGTGTATACTCTGGAACGAGATGCAAATATACTAAGACTTCAGGATAACTTACCTTGATCTTTGGAGATAGTACATAACCAGCAGATTGTTAGATTCAGAATCCCCAAAAGCCTTCAAGAAATTGGTCAGTATTTCTTCCTCATCTTGGGAAAATGGCAAAAGCAATGCTTTGGATAAAAGTCCCATTTTCTGACAACCTTAAAATAATACATAATAAATTACATACTGTTTTGTTAACGATTTAATTTTTTTTGTAAATTGAAAATTATTCTTCACTAGCTGACGTGTACCTAGCGTTGCTCTGGTTACTAATGATTTGTAAAGTTTTGAGGTTCTGAATTCCAAGATAAACATAGACTTTTTTCTACTTTCTATTAATATAACGTGCATGTATTATATATATAAACCTTGTGGAAGAAATTCTCTAAATGATAGTGAAAAGCCTATCAAAATCCGTTTAGAAGAACTAAGCGCACAAACAGACAGATGCGGATAGCGACTTTATTTTATACTATTTGGACAAATTGGCCCAATGGTGATCTAATGCATTAATAAATATAAATGTGAAATAATGAACAAATAACAAACAAAGTCAATAAGAAACTAAATTTATTATAATTTATACTAAAAAGTGCGTTTATGGTGGAAATAATAACAGCCAATCTAGTAACAACCTAATACGTCAAATTTTAAAAAACTTCTTTATACAGGTGACTTATCTTTAAAAATATCCCACATATTATCAGATCATATTTCTCCAGCTTTCTACACTAATTCCATAATAAAAAATAAATTTATTAATAAAAAGGATGTTTCTAATAAATTCGAAAAAATGGGATATACACTTTAGAATAGTATGTAGGCCTGACTACCAAAAAATTTAAAGCTAGAATTGGGGAACATGAATTCTGTTTACGAAATAATAACTATTCCGAGTTTTGCTAATCATTTAATGTGATGTGTCGAAACTGGTAGCAAATAAATAAAACTCAAGCAACAAATGTACATTTGATATAAAAGTCTTCAAAACAAAATTCAAATAATTAATATTGCAATACCTTCCAAAAACACCAGCAAACGTTGTGCCTTTTCATCGGAAGAATCAAACTCGGTCAAGGATTCCTTTATCAGATTAAAGGCTTCCAGTACCAGTCCCCTGGAGAGATAAAGGTTGCAGCAAACTTGCCAGTCGTCGAAAACCACAGCTTCTCTGTTCTGGCCTCCCTCTGCCAGGATGGTCGCATAGGGGTTACGAACATGCAAATATTGCAGTGCGGATTGTGTCTTTTTCTGGGCCAAAAGTGACGAAAGTACCACGTTGTGCTGCCACTGTTTGAGACTGCCTCCGGCTAGCAAGCTTTGCAATTGGACCAGGGCAAACTGAAATCATAAAAACACATTAGTTTGGGACATAACAATTAAAAATGGTCTGGATTCAAGGTAGCAAGAACAATTGACCAGCTCAACAAATGCTACGACAGTCTGAGATCTGAAGGTTTGAAGGGCAGTCAATACCAAAGGTCATTAAACTGGTACGGCTACACTGGGCAGGATGGAACAGCAGGATGCAGGATGGTAGGATGCAGGACGGTGTGTTGGGAGGCCAGGCCTGAACAGGGTGGCTGAAAGGTGTGGAGGCGATATATAAGTAACTATGAATGATTTTTTAATATAATACTAACATCAAACCCTCTGTGGTCCAAGTGCCAGAAAGCTTCAGTGATCTTTAGTCCCGTGTTGCTGAACCCAAACATGGTAGGAAATTGCATCAGTCTTCTTATTATATTCTCATGTCTAAAAGAAAAACAAAAATATAACATGATTAATCTACGCTAGCGATGCCACAAATTGCAAACAAAGTGTGTAAAGCTATTTTAAATGAAATATTATAATACCTGCTGTCATCGAAGGTTGTAACATAGTCAACTAGGACATAGAGCACCAGGTAGTGTTTGTACTCTTCTTTGATTTCGGGAATGAGGTAAATCCTCAATAGAGAATGTAGAGATGGCGGAGGGTACAATCCCTGGGTTTTGCTGCCGTCGTCCATCCAAAACCTGACCAAATTTAAACATATTTTAAAACATTCAAATTTATACCCCTTTACTAATATATATTTTTTAATTTTTACACCACTGATAAACAACCATTTATTCTGCATTGTTTATCATTGTGTAAAATGTAAAACATGTTTATTAATAGTGCACACAGAGTATATTTTTTTATGTTAAATGCACAGAGCTAGTAGAACTACATTAGCACCCCTAATCTTATTGTGCATTAATTAACCTTCGACATGTCTAGATGCAAAACAAAACCTGTGTGTCCGTGGCGGGTCACTGAGATACTACGCACATATTATGATTCATTATAAGGTTATGTTTATAGATTTTGTTAGAATACAAAAAAAACATATGAATAATAAAACAAAACTGTTTTTTGATGGTGGGTCACTGAGATACCACACACATATTATCGCCGCATTCTATATTAATAGAGTCCATGCTGTAGAAACTGTTGTCAGTTAAAGAGACCTGTTTTCTTACTGTTTAGTTACTAAAACCAGTGCAAGAAGTCCGATTCAGTTTCTACAGCATGGCCTGTATTAATAAAGAATGCGGCTATAATATGTGTGTGGTATCTCAGTGACCCCCCATCAAAACACAGGTCTCTTTAACTATCAGTTCAGTTTCATAAACATATTTGCAAGTGACGAAACCACAAGCTACAAATAAATAAACATTATTTCCTTACCTAGCGAATAAGATATATGTATTATAGTATGCTAGGAGCATTATTTAAGGTACAAAATTCCTTAAAATCGGGGCAGGTGCGGTGAGCTACTAGCAAATTCATGGTGGATATCTTGGCACACTAAGGGTTAAGTTGATGGTGAGGGGGATAGTAATTTAAAGATTTTCGCTACCCCTATTGGCAACGGGAAGAAACAATAACATAATATTTATTTACAGTTACCTTTAAAAACGGAATAAAATTTTTTTGACAAAAAGGGATCACAAGACTATTGTACAGTAGAACCTAGTTAATTCGAAATCCACGAGACAACAAAAATTAATTTCTAATTAACAAATTCCCACGTAATTTGAAATTTTTAATAATGCTTCATTTTAGATCGGTTTTCATATTTATCATTATAGGCTAGTTACTTGACAGAACTGAAATAAAAACATCCAGAGCAGCACCCCTCCTTCTATTCCCTGCACTGTGCAGTCGGTTCATTACAAAATATAACTTTATGGAGATTTTGTGTAATATCCAATTTGTGAAGTGGGTGGGCACAATTTTTCTACAATTTTTCAGGTTTAATGACGTTTGTATGAAAAAGAAAAAGATTTTTTTTTTTAAATTAAGGACAGGTTGTTTCGGAGGATTTGAACAATTCATCAAATTTCAATGTTGATTTCCGGGTTCTGTGAAAGTCCTATTCAAGTTCTGTTATTATATCAGCATAGGGTAGTTGCTTGACAGAACTGAAATAAAAACAGAACTTGAAAAAATCTTTCACAGAACCTGAAAATTAACTTTGAAATTTGAAGAATTGTTCAAATTTCAAAGTTGATTTTCAAGTTCTATGAAAGATTTTTTCAAGTTCTGTTATTATTTCAGTTCTGTCAAGCAACTATCCTATAATGATATCATATCAGAACATTGAATAAGACTTTCACAGAACCCGAAAATGAACGTTGAAATTTGATGAATTGTTCAAATTCTCCGAAACAACCCCCTCCTAGTTTTCAAACACGGATTTTTATTATTTTTCACATCGAGCGGTTTTGCTTAGATAAAGCTTCGTCAGGATATAAATAATAATTAGTTTTTTTTTGTGACGGCTGTCATTAAGATTCAGATTTATGTAATTTTATGATTTATTTTCGCAAAAATTGAATTACACAAACAAATACATATTTGTACGCGGGTAAACATAAATTTCTAATTATGAATTAACGAATTTCGAATTAACCACTCGGAACATTAGAACGTCAAAAGACGTAAATATGATAATAGCGGTCAAGACATTAGTACGTCTTTTCACGTAAGCGCGCGAGATTTTACAAAAATCGATTTATTTCCATCACTAGTATACGGATTGCCATGATTTAAAAAACAGAGTATCGATAATGAATAACGCTACGCGTCTGCATTCAAAAATATCTATGGAATCTAGAGGTGCATTTTCTGAGTCGATTGAATCTGTCAGCTTGTTCGTTCGTAATTTATTGCGTTTTTAAATAATTTATTAAAAATATTTTAGTTTGGACGGTTAATATTTTGAGGTGACCAATAGTTTTTAATTATATTTCTTCAATATATAAAGTGTTATTTCTTTATGATACTCAGAAAAAAGTACATTTTTCACAGCTTTGAAATAATGGTCAGCGATTTTTACATATTTTTGACATTTTCAGAAAATGTATATTTAGAAACGCAAATATTTACGTATAACAAAACAATACGATAGTGAATTTCATAATCTTTCCAAAACATTTTTTAGAATGAGGCTACGTTTCCCAAAACGTGAGTTATGGAGCTTTTAACAAAACTCGTGAATAACACAAAAATTTCCGCGTTTTGACAGTTCGCAAAGGAACACAAAGTAAATAAAAGTCCTTTTCTGAGAGGTTAATAAACTATTTTGTAAGAAATATTTTTTTGTTGTAAATTTAGAAATACGCGTTTTTTCGAATGATTGGGGTTCGAACTAACGGAGTTTTACTGTACAGTGTAAACATACTAATATGATAACTAAAATTTACAATCAAGCTAAAGGAAACAAAATGTTAACTAATTGAAAAAATATGTGAAATGCTTTTTTGTAAGTTCTTTCGGTGCTATAAGCAGACTTCGGCCGGGAAAGGTAGTTCTACCCATTTGGTCGATTGATGCTTAAAGCCGTGTAGGGTAGTTGTACCTTTTGTGCTGGCCTCATTTCAATGGCAGAAAAGACGGAATTATTCAATGTTTTTATATGAATATTATATACCAACCTCTTTGTAAAGGTCCCAACTATATGTACATAATTATCATATCGTAACGCAAGTCTTTTTTTAAATTTATTTTCGTGCATTTGGTTTACATCGGTATTTCAACAAAAGGATAGTATATTATTTGTTATTGTAATAATTCAATTTCTGGGATGAGGGTTTTTATGACCGTGAAATCCGATTCAAATCTCTTTCTCCGTTCCGCACCCACTCAACTCCTATGTGCAAGCGAGCCAGAGATGTCGGATGTATTTAAAGAAAGCGGGTATGAGCAAACACCGATAGGCAGACGGTAATAAACATATTACAAGGTTAATTGAGTTGCATTTCAAACAATATTCGATTTTCGTTTTGTACTTTTATAGCTTGGGTATGCTGAGTTACAATGTAGAAATTTTTATTAAAATATTTTAATTATTTTCGAAGATATAGCTATTTAAAACAAAAAAAAATTCGCACGAGACCTTTATTTTCGCCCGGACGTGCAAAAAATGCCCGGCCGAAATGTGTTAAAAATATCTGTGTATGCGTTGTATAAGGGAGTTTATAAATGAATTGGTATTGACATTATTATTGTAGTGAAAAATAGTTTGAGCTTGTGTGACCAGTTTCATGAAATGAAATCAATTGCAATAATCCAAGAATGTCAGTAAGGGAATAAACGATTAAAAAAGGAAAAAAGCCATCAGATACAATAGATTATTTTTTGTTTTTTATCTTACGTTTTTAGCTTATTTTCTGTGCACTCCGTTCTGATGAACTGGTCAATGAATAAGAGCGGACAAAACTTATCCTGCAAGTTTTCCAAAGCGGGATTTTCACCATTTAAGCAGTGGAGTTTGTATCGCCTGTGAAAATAATAAAGTCATAAATAGTTATTTATTTACAGCACATATTTTTTTAACAATTATACAGTGTAAAAATACCTATATGATAATAAATGATATACAACTGTTATTAAAAAATATGTTAAATGGAGTTTTGTAAGTTCTTTTGACTCTATTAAAAATATCTTAAGTTACGAAAAGTGTGTGCTTTGCGTAAGAGAATTTATAAACGAATTGGTATTGACTTTATTGTTCCAGTGAAAGGTATTTTCACTTGGCGTGACTATCAGGAACATGAAATGAAATCAGTTGAGTCTATAATATTTTTTATTTTTAAAATTAAATCCACACAGGAGGCCCTGAGAGAAATAATTGCCCTCAGGGCCTATGTCATCTTTGGGGATGCTGTGTGGAAGGCTTGTTATAGCCCTGACCTGATGTATTGTAGCCCTATATTTCTAAATAACTGTGTTGTGCTACATAAATATATCATTACCAATAATTATTGTATTTTATTTTATCTGGCATAGAAACTATGTATTCTCATCACAGTAGGGGCAATGGTTACATAATTGACAAATAACTCTACCGTTTTGTATTTTGTCTGTCTGTAAATTTCCTTGTAAGTTCCGTTTCCGTTTCAAATTGGTGAACTTTTTAATGGTTCAGTAAAGATATTTTTCAAGTATGAAATCGCTGTGTTCATTTGGACTTTCTTATTTGGATTTTTATTTATGCTAGCTGCTATGCTGCCTGAAGAAACTTTGAAAAAAGAATTATTATTATTTAATTATAGTGATGTTTCTTTGGACTTATAATTCCTTATTTGAAATTTAAAATGTTACATAGAATATATTATATTGTTTATAATTAAATAGGAAGGTATTTAAGTACCTACTTATAAATCTTATGATTTTAGAGGAAATATTGGTTTTATATAACAGAAAATTACATATTTTTTTGGACGCAACATCTACAGTTAGTATAAGCTTTTGAAGGTAAAAAAGAGTTTGCTAAGACAGAGTTGTATGGTGGTTTAACTTCTCTGCCCGACCCTGCGAAACTGTGTTTTGATTAGTTAGTTTAGTTGAAGTTTTTTAAAAGTAAAATGCATTTGTTTGGTTAGCAGAAATCGACTCCAATCAGGAAAAATAAAGGTGAAATGCACATCAACGGCAGGGAAACTTGCAGAAAATGGCTTCATGTCAACACTAAGTCATACATTATATTTTTCAATTAGTTAAAAAATCAATAATAATAACCTGTTTTGATAATACCGCACCAGCGAGTCAACGGGGTACGGAAGCCGTTCGTTGTTCTCCTCCAGAAGGGGGTGCTCCGTGCTGAACTCGGGCAGCAGCCCCACATTGAGGAACCACTGCACCACCTGGAAGTACAGAGCCACCACCTGCACCGCCTTCTGCTGCAGCTTCACCTCCTTGATGGCTGAATAAGGACATGTTGACAAACTTCCAATGACAATTTGATAGATGTCACATCACTGTAACGCTGTCCGAAAAGTTGGCCATAAAATGGGGAAGCGCAGCATGGCAATAAATATTTATCCGCCGTGCTGTACCTTTTTCTTCTATTACTTATTTCGAGGATTAGGTTTTTATTTCAAAACGATTTATTAGGGGTGCATATTTAGAAATTGTGTTGACAAAATTATTTATAGATTTTATCATCCTTGTATAACTGCAAACGATTGTACTTAATTATGGAAACTGAACAACTCAGGACAGTGACAAGTCAACACACTTTTGAAAAATCATTGATTTGTTTTTCATTTGATTTTTCACTGTCCGGAGTTGTCATGGATACATCAGTTTATAAAAAAATGGTCTGATTTCGCAGAGTGAAATTATCAAAAAATCGCCATGGTTTCAATAATACGATTAAAAAAAAATGATACAGAATGTCTTAGTCCATCTGCTAACGGGGCAACTGAAACTGGTGGGCAACTGCCGGTTGCAAACTGGTTGGCAAATGAGCTTCTCTCACGGCGCAACTCGAGTTCACGATTTCACAAATTTATTTATTTTATTTATTACATTACATTCAGCGGCGTAGCTACCTAGGGGCTACGCGGGGCAGTGCCCCGGGGCCCTCAAGCTCAGGGGGCCCTCGAATCCTAGAAATCTCATTCGAACTGAGCTTTTGGAAATTTCTCCCATTTTCAAAATAAATATGACAGGTTGCAACTTGCAACCCCACTTTAATCATGACAACTCAGTTGAGAGAAATTCAAAAGTTATGCCTAGGGAATTCCCCTAAATTCAGCTAAATTCAGGAAACAGCATCAAACGTTGGGATCTACTGTCAAAATTCACTGGCGAATCGATGATCGAATCGAATCGACGATTTGCGAATGATGGTCCAGTAGGGTCAATACGATATCTGCAATAAAACTTCGTTATTTTGATATTATCAAAGCATTATCAGAAATAGTTCTAAAGAGTCCTAAAGATGAGCGTAGTGAAGCAGAGAGTATTAAAACAAAAATGCTAAATTTCGAGTTCGTGTTGCTTTGCGAATTCATGCACAGTGTATTGAACGACATCAATTATGCATCCAAAACTTTAAAAAAATGCGACATCAATTTGGGCGAGGCGAGTTAAGTTTTAGCAGAGACCAAAGCAAAGTTGCAAATTTATAGAAATGATTTCGAATTACAGTGGTGCCTCACACAACGAACGCCTCGCACAGCGAATGCTGCACACAACGAACTTCCTTTTCGTTCATTTCACGATTCATACAACGAACTTCGCTTCACACAACGAACTTCGCTTCACACAACGAAGTCGCCCGATCTTCTACGATCACTATCCTCCCGCGCAGGCAGTCGTTAGACTCGTTAGTCACTGCGTAGTACGCTTAACTTACGCACGTATCGCAGCAATCGTTCTTCATTACGAATTAAATCGCACACGTATCACGGCAGTCGTCCTTTTAAGATAAACTCAACATTTTTTTTATATGATGGGTTCTAAAAAAAGCAGGAAGGTGATTTCTCTTTTGCGCACCATCGGCGGAAAATGGATGAAGATGTGCAAGATTCGATTATTTCTTAAAATTAAAAAATGTGTGTTTTTTTCATTATGTTTTTAGATGTATCTAAATAAAAATAATAACAAAAAATTTATCTTTTTTTTATGTCATCTTACCATATTTTATGCTACAGAACGAATTATTTTTTTTAACATGTATTGTTATGGGAAAACGCGTTTCACATAACGAACTTTTCGCATAACGAACTTGCTCCTGGAACGAATTAAGTTCGTTGTGTGAGGCACCACTGTATTCAAGTGCAAAGCCAGTGAAACTGCAAGAAAATATGGTATTGATACCCATTTTCAAGAAAAAAGGCAAATAAAAGTTTAAAAACATTTTGATGAATTAGCTGCTGATCACCGATTTCCAAACCGTGAAAAAATATTAATTGAGATTTTCAATAATGTACTAGACAAAGTAATATCTCAATTAGATACATGTTTTATTGGTATGAGTGCAGTGTGTCATATATTCGATTTTCTAACACCAACATTTTTTATTACATGTTGATGAAGCAACTTTATTACAAAAGTGTGACGAATTCCAAAGAAAATATTCAGATATAATAGGCCCTAGTTTTTCACTTCATTTATTAATATTTACCATCTAGTTTTACCTCAACTAACTCAAGCATGGACTGTTCACCAATTACGTAAGGAAATAATGAGCAAATATGGAGTGCTAGAATGCGACCTAACGGAAGTATTTACAGCAATGTTATTATTCTTTACAATTCCTGTCACTTCTGCAGCAGCTGAAAGGTCATTTAGCAAATTAAAAATAATAAAAAATTATTTAAGAAATAAGATGGGCCAAACTCGACTCCGACATTTATCGCTAATAGCAATTGAAAACAAAACCGCATCAAGCCTGGATTTAAACAAAGTCATTGATACTTTTGCGAAAACTAAAGCTAGGAAAAAATTGTAAATATAATTGTTATTTAGTCAGTTGGTAGGCCCAACCTTTATATGAGTCGTGTAATTTCTATACCCGCTATATCAACTTTCATTGATTTGGAGAAAACCGCAAAAATCTGTCACATCTCTAGCGTACATGAGTAATTGCATTACAATTTTTTATATAATGAATTGGAGTAATAAAATTTCGAAAAGCATTTATTTTTCTATATATGTCTAGCAATAATTAAGTAATTTCGATAAATAAAATGGATAAAGCGGATTTTGATACTCACTTCGTGATTTTGAAAGTCAACTGAGCCGACATGGCGGGTTTAGAAACACACGCGTAGATCATTTTGACACACGAGCGTGGCGTCAGAGCGGCGGCCATATTGTATTTTGGCAAAATAACTGCTTGTGATTGGTTGAATCCGATATAGCGGGTTTTGATAGTAACTTTCTGTATGATATAGCGGATTTGGTTTCTCACTCGCAGTTTTAACATGGTTTTTGGTCGTGATAAGGAGGGTTTTGAAACTCAATTTTAGGCTCCTCTTGTTGCTCGCAAAAATGTGAACAAGATGTCATACTCAGATCATTTTGTCAAAAAATCGGATATAGCGGGTATAGAAATTATAGGATTCATATAATAAACCCTTGAATCTTCTCTATTTCGTTTTATTAGCCAAACCTACACCAAGTATTAATTGTAATTTTTGTTGTTACTGTTTAATATTTTTATTACCTGCCCTGCAGTCTGCAGTGCACAAAAAAGAGCTTAGTAGCTTAGCGTTTTTAAAGTGTTTGTATATTTCATATTTTTATTTGATAAAACCTAATCAGTTTACATAGCAGTAGGGCCCTATTTTTTAATTTGCCCCAGGGCCCTTGGTTACCTAGCTACGCCACTGATTACATTAGATACATGTATATAGCAAAAATGACAACATAATAATATTGCAATAACTGTAAGTATATTAAAAATAAGTACAAGTGTTGTTATGAATTGTAGGTCGATATTAGTTCCTAGCTAGGCAGATTATTTATTATCTAAGCATATTTAATCATAGAATGAAAAAGAAAACTTCAGCTGTCATCTGTCACTATCATATTGCGTTAAAAAATTACGTTAGAATCAAGTGATGATGAAGTCGCCACTATTTTTTTTTTTTCTTGAAGCCCTATAGTCGTAAATAAGGGAATTTTCCAACCTCCTGAACAAATTTAATATTTTCTTGCTCGGACATATCGTAATCTAACAGCTCTTGAGGCGTGGACAAATAAATAAATTTCTTGAAAACTGACATATCTATGGGCAACCGGCAACTGAAAACGCGCAGGCGATTAGCACATTAGCCATTGAAATACACAGGATAATAACTTGAGTTGGCCAACTGGTTTTGTTTCAGTTGCCTCGTGTTCGGATGGGCTTTTTGCTTTTTGCACGAAATGATTTTTTTGAATGTGGCCTATTATATTATAGCATAATATAATACAGGGTTTTCCAATAAGAGGTGTTATTTTGATATTCAATCGTAAAAGATAATAGGTTTCGTTGCTTGTGTGGCACGTAGCGCTGTCTTGTTGAAAGTAAACGTTGTCCAGATCAATACCATCCAATTCCGGCCATAAAAAATCATTAATCATCTCTCGATAGCGATCCTTTCACCGTAACTGTTGCTCCAGCCTCATTTTCGAAAAAGTAAGGTCCTATGACTCCGCTAGACCATAAACCGCACCAAACAGTCACACGTTGAGGATAAAGAGGATTTTCAACAATAACTCTTGGGTTTTCCGAGCCCCAGATGCGACAATTTTGCTTGTTGACGAAGCCATCGAGGTGGAAATGGGTCTCATAACTCAAGATGATTCTTTGATGGAATTCCGGATCATTTTCACGCATTTCGAGGACCCAATCAGCAAAGACACGACGTTGTTGATGATCGGCCGCCTTGAGTTCTTGTGTTAACTGAACTTTATAAGCCTTAAGACACAAATGCCTAATTCCAAAGAACGACGAGGAATGGACAAACCTGGGTTTTCTTCAACACTTTCGGCTACAGCAAGCAGCAATATTCTCGGCTGTTTTTGAGCGACGTGCACAGGTTTTATTCTTCACATCACTAAGTTGTCCCAACAGCTCGAATTTTTCCACCAATTTCTGTATTGCGGTCCGACAAGGTGCTTCACGATGACCCAAAAATGTTTGGGTTTTACGAACAGTCTCTGCCAAATTTTCACCATTTTTATAGTGAATTTTAATAATTTCAATGCGTTGTTAAAGCGTGTATCGTTCCATTTTTATTAATGGCGTATTTTCTACTTGTAAAATGTCAAAAAATGACAGCTTCAAAAGTAACATCTACCGAAATAGCGGGCTATTCAAAATAACACCTCTTATTGGAAAACCCTGTATAAACCAGAATCTGTATTATATCATTGGGTAATTTCTTATTATAGCTGCAAAATCGCTATTGCCGAGATTGTTATAACCAAGTTTACTTAATTTTATCGCAAGTAATAATATTTATGAAACGCGTTTTGAATATGTACCTTCAGGCAACATTAGAGGCTCGCACTTCTCCGCCACGCTGCCCAGCAGGCTGGTGACGCCCGCCAGCTGCCGCGTGCAGCTCTCGAGGCAGCGCGCTGCGTTCCCGTCTGGCGCCTCGCCCGCGTGGTCAAACAGCGGTAGTGTCAGGCGGTCGGCGCCTGCCTTTAGACAGAGCGCCCGCGCCCACGCCCAGCGCGTCAGCACCGCCAGCGAGCAGCCGGCCGAGCTGTGGCCGCCTGTGGCCCAGTCGCGGGCACATGCTGATAGGAAGTGGATTAGGCGCGCTTCTAACGCGATGGACAGGATGGTCTGGCGTTGGGTCAGCTGGAATAATTATGAAATTTATTTTATGAGATCGAGACAAAGTTAGTGTATCGCCCAACCCTTATTGCACACACACACGCACAGCATATTAGGGTGATGAACGAGAGGATATAAGTTCCAAGCTGCCTAAATCAGGAAAAAAACTGGCAGGATTTGTTCATGTGACACCTCATAAAAGCACCCCAGTCTGTACAGTGTAAAGACAGGGGAACTATATCGCCACCAGTTGGGCAGCGTTGTGAGCAGTGGCGGCTCGTGACTTGCTAAGAGTGCTAAGTTCGAAAAATTAGACATTATTGCTGATGTCAATAATGTTGAATTAATAATTAATTTAACACAGAATTAAGAATTTTTTTTTTTTCGAAATTCTGTTTTTTTGTATGAAGATTTTAATGAAATTTCAGTTTGGCAGTGCACTGCACCGATTTCCTGAAAATTTTCAAACAAAATCCGAATTTTCGAAAAACACAAAAATGTTTTCGTTTTCGCTACAACGACATCAATAATGCATTTTTAAATATTAAAACTCCAAACACACCCAAAATTCACAAGCTGCCACTGATTGTGAGGCGGGTTAAGGTAGGCGCTGTAGGAAGGGATGTAGGGGAAGAATGCCAGAAGACGGAATTCCACTGTAAATACGATACCTTGGAGAAAAAAAAATACATAGACTTTTTTATTTAAAAATTGTATAGCGCCCTTGAGGTAATTTTTCACAAAAACGGCGCTATATAAATCATCAAACTAACATTGTGCGGGCCGCTCCAAAAGTTTCTCCATTTCAGAGGCTGGGTCTACTATGGAAGGAGGCCGCCGAAGTAGCGCAGAACAGGACGCCTTGTCGAGGCAATGGATTCTCCACCCAAATAGAACAAGTGAAATAAAATGAGATGAGTCGTGAACCTATAGTGAAAAGGTCTATACAATAAATCTTAGGCTTTATGGCTCGTCTTTATTAGCAGATGGCAGGGATTCAAGCTGGTGAAAAGGACAATATTGTTTATATTTACGATGGAGGTGCTGATGACCGGGGTAGGTTCCACGTAGAGTGGAAGCAGCCCACAGGAGACGCACTGCTGGAAGAGTTTGGTGGGCTGCAGCAGCACTGAGGGGCCGATCTCGTTGATGGAAGATAGGATCTGTCTCTGCACGCCCATGGTGGACAGGCGCGTTATGTCTGTGTTGGTGAGGCAGAAACACTCTGGAAACATATGTGTACAATAGTACAACTTCTACTTGTTTTGGTGCCCTCTCCCATCGGAGGTTAGCAATCATCTGGGCAATCTTACACTTGCAGTCACATAGTTTACAAAGCCATTAAGTGCAATGTCGTCCTATTCTTACTTCTTCCAACTATCTGTCCCAATATCACAACAAAGATATTGATAATGAATGTGAACCATACATATCGCAATAATAAATTATTTTAAATACAAGTTTGTAATTTTAAGCGACAATTCACATTTTAGTGTACACCCGAGTGCATATTTACAAAATCTATACTATTTCAGTCAAGGTGAAAACTTTTTAAGAGGGAAATCCTTATATATGGGATAAATTGAGCCATTTTACTGAAAAACCAAACTTCTCAAGTGGGAACTTCTTAAGCGAGTTTCACTGTATTTTATTAATAAGATTGGAAGAATCATAACGATATCAAAGTCATGTCTAATGCAGTCTATAAGTTAGTTTAGGAAAAGTCTAGTAATACTCTGAGATGTAATGCTATGATGATGAGGATGAACCTCTGGGAATGAGCCCCTGGTTATCCTGAAGGAGACTATAGAAGTTGGCACAGGTGTCCATTTTTCAGACTTACCATAGCCTAGGGAGTTGGGGTAGAAGTGCTCCTCCAACCGGGGCACAGAGTAATAGGGGGTGAGGGTGTCGGCGCTGATGCGCACGTCGCACAGGTACGAACTAGGCGTGTGGGAGAGGGAGTCCCCCAGGTTCACCACGCTCAGGTAGCTGTTGGTCTCTAGGACTGTACAATCTGGAAATAAAGCACATTGTATTGTTTCCAAATTCTATATTCAAAAGTACACAAAAAGTTAAGACACGAAAAACAACTCTTGTTTCCAATATTTCGCTTGCCAATGAATAGCATCGAATCGGTCAATTTTGTTTTGTAAAGAAAAGACATTTTGCTTTGCTTAGGAGACACCTTCCGTACTAACCATAGATCTGCCCAATGTTCTCCAAAATCTATGGACAATAAAACGACATCAAGTGGAAAGCTCTTAACCCCCTTAAATGTCGGAGAGTGTCCAACTGTTTGTGAAACAAAACAACAATTTTCCAAAGGTAAGAAACAAAAACAGAAGTGTCCATAAAACACCCCGCATTTTTAAAAAGAAACTAGGGGATTCGGATACATAAAAGATTTAAAATAAAAATCTTGAACTGGTTTACTTATATAATATTAAAATTTTCCTTCAAATTGATGAATGACAAACTTAAAAAAACGTTTTTTTAGTTTGTCAACAATATAAGAAACTGGACACTTCCACTTTTGTTTCTAGGGGCTTCATATATATATCATGTTTATATCATAACACTTTTCCCTTTATTTAAAAATAAATAAAAAAATCTCCCGCTTGGGAGACAACTGTCAAAAAATAAATATTTATACAAACATATTTCCAGGTGATGTTTTACGAAAACGGTGCTATATAAATCAGCCAAATATTATTATAAACTCGTATATTATTTCTACATAAATCTGAATACAAAAGGTGTTTTCAAAGAAATAATGATCTGTATACTGTTCGCAAAATTCTAATATTTTTATTTTGAAAAATGAATTTTGACATGCACAGATAAAATGTTTTCTAGAGAGGCTATATTCATGAAATGTGAGCAAAAACCAGTAGACTGGTTAAAGCACAATTAGGCTTAAGCTTTCTGCAGGGGTAGGCAGAGAGGATGGACTGCCACACAACTCTGTCTTGGCACATACTCCTTGCTTCCTTCACATTCTTCCATGGTCTCATACATTATGAATTTCTTTGCTTTCATTTAACATTTTTAGGAATGATACTGGAATCTTTTTAATATTTTACATTATCTTTTAGATTTATCTTACTGGCTAGAATTGTACTGCTTCTTTGTCTGTATTGTTACAACTTATGGGTAGAATAGCCCCTTGTCCCTGCCTGGCACAGGTGTTTTCAGTCTTATGTAAGCGCTTAGTTTCCTGCACTGTTCACTGCGCCATCCCTGACGTAGCGGCAGCAGTGAAACGGAAGGTTCCCCTCGACGTCTCTTCTCCACTATTCCACCGTATTCATAGAGATCACGTCTGGCCACTGTGCTGCCGGGGACAGTGTGAAGGCTCACTGACTCTCGGTATATTTTGGTATGTATAAATGTATGTTGTGCCGTATAGAGACAGACTGGACCTTTTAGAATCATTTAATAGTAGCTTCTTTTAAACAAATGTAGTCTTGACGTGAGAACCGATAGAGGGATCCATCTGGTCCTTAAAATGGTTCTGGAAAGTGAGGGATGCCCTTGACTGGTCTCATACATAGTATTTTATTATTTCACAATGACACAAAAACTATTGCTTTAATTTTGGATATTTCTTACCAGGCATCTGTTCCTTGTACCACTGATCGATGTCGAAGACAATCATCATGCTCTGCACGGGAGCCAGCACGCTCTGCGGCCAGCACTCCCAGACCACCTGGCACAGATTGAGCACGCACTCGTCGCTATCGTCGGCGCGGCCCGACGTCATGGTGATGGCGTGGCACGCAAGCGCACGCCCCCCCACCACGTTCTTGGGGATGGAGGGCGAGCCCAACAGCTCCACGTTGAAGCGCAGATTGCACGTTATGAAGTTCTGGAAGAAAGATTAGGGGACAAATAAAAATATATATCAGTTACTAGGTTGCTCTAGGACTGCGAGTTAATGTTGACAAAACAAAAATGATGGTACAGAGCAGGAACCCTTCGCACAGAAGAAGAAGTAGTGCACTATTTAAAGACAACTACTCATACGAAGTGGTCGATCAATTCACCTACCTGGGCTCCAGCCTGACAGAGAACAATGAGGATCCAGCAGAAATCAGAAGAAGAATCACAGCAGCCAACAAAACATACTTCTCTTTGGTGCCAGTGTTTAAGTCACGTAGTGTCCACAGAAAAACCAAAATAACCATATATAAGACCATTGTAAGAACTGTATTGGCATATGGATGTGAGGCGCTGACACTGACAGTAAAGATGGCTGAAATGCTGGATACTTTTGAAAGAAAGGTGCTGAGAAGAATATGTGGACCGGTGAAAGAGGACGAACAGTGGCGTATCCGGCACAATAGAGAATTGTACGATATATATAAGGCCCCTAGCATCTCTGCACACATGAGACTCCTCAGGCTGAGATGGGCTGGTCATGTACAGAGAATGCCGGATACACGCGTCCCAAAAAGAATTCTGACTGGTTACCCAGGTGGAAAGAGAAAAGTGGGAAGACCCAGACTGAGGTGGGAAGATGAGGTAAGAGGGGATGCAGCACAGCTTCTCCAGGTGACAAACTGGAAGTCAGCCGCTGAGGACAGGAGGAGTTGGAGGCGACTGTTGCAGGAGGCCAAAGCTCGATATGGGCTGTAGCGCCATCGAAGAAGAAGAAGAAGGTTGCTCTTGGAAATTAAATTAAGTTGTGTTGTATTATGTATTATCCCTATTCACTGGGTGATAATTATTGTATTTGACAATAAATAATAAATCCAATATTTCATTTCCAACGTCCATTGAAAAAAAAATGAGAATCTAACTTATAAAGAGAAGTAAACTTTATACTTGTATTTTTAATTTCACGTACCAATATTACTGTGCCAGAACTACACACGGTCGGAATTACAAAATGACGAAATTACAAATAGAGAGAATTACACCTATTGGAATTAAACCCAACAAAAAAAATCTGTATTTAATTGGTTTATATTTTAGAGCACTTAAGTATGTTAAATTTTAAAGAAAAACTAAAAAAAAAGACAGATTAGGTTTTTTTAAAGGGTTTAATTCCTGAAGGTGTAATTTAACCCGCCAATGGTGACACAAAATTGACTTACTTAGCGCCGGTCTGTCTTACTGTGATTTTCAGTTTCATACATAACTATTGTAAATGTAGGAAATATATATTTAAAAAAGTACATGTTTGTTTTATCATAAAAAAGAGACATATTTGGTGATGCCGGTCTCACAGACTGGGTTAACGCTAACACTTCAGTATGTGCGCCTGCATAGGGGCCGTTCTAGTATTACGTAAGCAGATTTATTACAATTATTTACCCCCTCTTCCCTCTTGTCACCAAAAGTAAGCAAAGCTCTTACCCCCCCCTCCCATGCTTACGTAAAAATTGGTACATATATGCATTTTCTGTTAATGTATTCTGTTTTTTTATTGATTCATAAGCAGCACTTATAAAATAGACTTAGGATAGAGGACTTTAATGCACATAATATTCATTTAAACAAACTTTATTGACACAGTGGGAATCCCCGAATATGTATTCGGTTTTCAAACATAGACAATGTGTGGGTTGCCAATGTGTAAAAAAAAAAATAACTACTGCTGAGCAGTGCTGACGTAATCACTATCTCGACCCCCCACCCCCCCATGTCATCAAAAATAAGCAAAGCAAAGACCTCCCTGCCCCCCTATAGTGCTTACATAATACTTGAACGGCCCCATAGCCATTGCGGGATGGTCTGTCTATCGGGGATGCGCAATCGGGCAGCTACTCGAAACCACAGCCCGAATCGACAGAGAAAAAAAAATTGCAGTTTTTTAAAAACATGGTCTCACAGACAAATACGTCACCAGTCACGGGTTAAGTAGGTATAAATATCTTCATATGTAATTTCATCAGTTCGACAATTCTGGCAGTGTAATATTGGTATGTGGAATTTACAGTCTAGGTGGGTGCACTAATAGATTGTAACGTCAAAGACTTGTGCAAGTTTGGATTGCCAGGGTAGTGCCTGATTATTGTTTTGTAGAGTTTTTTTTTTTCGTGTGGCTGCCCTGCGATCGGTTGGACGGGCGAGCAAAAATAACGCGGGTAGATAGAGGGGAACAATACGGGAACAAGACGGGAGACGACGATTCCGCGGTGCGCGTGGCGTTTTGCGAGAAAAAATGGATATTACAAAATAATAAAAAAGATCACGCGGATACCATGAACCGATCCTTCGGAGTCTTTCCGTGTAAATTAACAAAACATAAAAGAGTTTTTTTGACTCCTGCGCGAGATCAGCCGGTTCTCAGTTCGAGTGTGGTTGTTCGGTGAGATTGAAATGTTGAAGGATACAGACTTTCCGTGTAGACTAACCAAACATAAAACAAACGTTTTGACTCCTGTGTGAGATCGGCTTGTTCTTTGTTCGAGTGTTGTTGTTTGGTGAGATTAAAATATACAATCAGTTATTTGGATTAAAAAATGGTTTTATTTGTGAGTGGTTTTGAAGAGTAATGCCTTGGAGACTACACTGGATTACCAAGCATGCTGTCGGGGTGACGCAAAGATGAAGCATCATTGTCCCGTTAAACGTTCAATGGATGCTAATTAATTGAGGATGGCTTCGCGCACTCCTTCCCACGAATCTCTACCCGGAGCTAACTCATACGGATTTCGTGGAGACCTGTCGTCCTGCTCACTGCTGGCGGACTCTCCAAACACCTTCAAACATGATCAAGGTTCTTCAATGCTTTTATACATTATGTCTCCTTGCCTTACCCCCATCATAGCCCTGGTGATTGACAAGGGTCCATGCTCATCAGAAGATGACATCAGACGTGACAAGATCAATGTTGAGACTAAGGAGTTAATAAATGACACCTACCTCGTAGAGATACCCCCCTCCATTGAGGGTGGTCTTTCCTTCGTAGGTCAGGGCATACATAGCGGCAAGGGGGAAGCCTTCCTCATGTCGGTCTAGTGAGGAGTACACCACCCACAGGTAGCTGAATGCTCGGGGGTCATCACACGGCTCCTACGCATAAAAACCAACAAATTTACAACATTTGGATAAAATAACTGGTAATTGCGATACATCCAATATCATCACGGAGCTAAATCCCAGGGTTGGATTTGGCCTCTTCCGCAAATGTTCTCCACTGGCTGTAGTCCCTCACCACTCGCCTTCAATCCCCCATGCTTCCCATCCTGCTCCAATCCTTTTGCACACAATCCAGCCACTTCTTATTCGGTCTGATTCTGGGTCACTTCCTATCATCTGGCTTTCTTTCTACATGGCTTTGGAACCTACAGAATCTTACATTACATTTAAATAATATTCTCTCCTATTAAAACTTAAAGCGTCTGTTCAAATTTAAACTTAAACGAGAAAATAACACACTGTCTCCATAATTCTGTCTGAAATTTATTTGGTTTTAAAAGAAAAAATTAATAATAAACTCCCCGTTGGCCACACCAGACAAAGTTAAGGAAAGAAACTTCAGGGGCTGTGCGAGAAGAGGCTGGGCTGCTGAAGTAGCCAAGGAAGGGAAAAATCTTTTGAATCCAATCTTAGGAAACACTTCTTTGCAAATAGAGTAGTGGAGTTGCATGGAACAATTCTCCACAGCATGTCATCGATGTTACTAATATAACCCAATTTAAAGCTCGATCGGTTTGTTATTTGGAGAGAAGAAAGGATTAACTTATTTCAAAATTGAAAACAACTCAATTACTGTTAAACTGTGAAATCAGATATAGTTATTGATATGCTTTGCAACTCACCAGAAATCCGAAATGAGTGATTGGCAATCCATCGGTACTAGGAGGTGATGTATACTCCAGCTTCAGCGTGATCAGATTCCACAGTTGAAAAGCACCAAAGTTGAAGGCAATAAAAACACTGGCTAGCTGCGGCACGTACAATACATTGGTAACAAAGACTTTCTCTCTCGTCGCTCGCAATCTGACCGTGTTATCGGGATTGTGCATTATGTATTGAAGGTTGTGGAAGCATCCCTCATTGATTTGGATGGCGATGTGGTCTTCCTTTTGACAGGCGATGGCCCTCTGTTCGTGGATCACGTCGATGTCGTCGATAGACAGGACGACTAAATCGGCGAGGTTCAATTCGTCTCGAATCAGCTCTTCTTGGCCGCTGTTGGCGTGGAGGATGGCTGGAAGAGAAATTAAAGTAAGTTTATTGAAATTCTAATATGTATGTACATATAAACATGTTTAATCTTTTCAATGCGGACGTTAAAAAACATACGCATTTCACTGCGTAAAAACATGTATGTTGAAACTTTTCAGAAATCTTCTAATGGGGAAACAACTACATAAAAGGATTAAATACGCAGGACCATTTAAAACACATCAGCTGCGACTAGGATCCACAGTACACAAGATTGGCTAAATATTCATCATGGGACAATAAACAGAATGCCAAAACATTTCTTAATTGATGAGTGTTTTTTCAAAACTCAACATTATTTGAGGTCATATTTTTCCGGGACCAATTGATTTTTTTAAATTTCTTTGTATCTAAAGCCCCTACTATACGTTGGCCCAAAGCATTAGGCCAACATTGGCATCAACCCGCCAACATGTGAACGCCGTTGGCGGATTGGCGCCATGATTCTTTTATGTGTGCATGAAACCTGACAATAATCGGATTGGCCGGCCAATGTTGGCAGCCAACATGTGCAATAACCAATATACACCAAATGCTCCTGTACGCATTGTACTAAGGGCATAAGAGATAAAAGGTAATAAAACTCAGATTCTTCCTCAAAAAATGTAAATTGAACATAAATACGAAAGATGTAACAAATTTGCATACACAGTTTAACACATTCGATACCAGGAGGTTTTGTCATTAAAATTACTTATGATTGGTCCGCCCGTGGGAGTGATTGGCACTGAAGCTGTTAACCCCTAGAGCAATTTTGGGAGATATTTCTCCCAGAAGTCAAGCACCCTTAGAGTCTTTTTAGGAAATATTTCTCCCATATAAATATGTGAAACTAACTATATAAATAACCATATTAGTTGAGTCACCTTCTATGCAGCTCTGCCTGCTGAGATCAAACGCCAGAGCCATGCCCCCCTGAGTGCCGATAACGACAGTGCCATCGAAGCACTGCAGGGGTCCCTCTGGGAGCCTTTCCACATACTGTAGGCAGGACACGCGGCAGTCCACGCGCACAGCGCGCAGCACCCTGGAGCCCTGACAGTGGAACAGGCAGACCATGCCCCCGATCAGGTCGCACTCCAGCCCTACCAGCAGCTGCATGGTGTGCTCCAGCAGAGGGGTGGGCAGCTCGTAGACACATGTTACTTTGGTTCGCAAATCCCTGGCAACATTCATAAGTAACTCATTAACATTATTATAAGCATTAATATATTATATATAGGTAATTAGTGTTTTTAATAATTTAATATTTTAAAGAAGAAAGGGTTGTTAAATGAGGCTACAGGTGTTTCCAAATTAACAATGTGGAATAAGCAGGGGTTTTTCCTACCATAATTATACGAACTTGTATTAGAGTCTATAATTCAAATAGACAAACATATCTGGGAGAGCGAACGAATTATATTATATTAATTTATTAAATTATATAAACAGTTATTTACAGACTATTTTTTGATATTCTCCTACATATTTACGCTATTTATGTCTTCACAATAATATTTTCTAACCTCACTATTGGATCTCTGTTAACAAATTTCAGCCGGGTATTTTATTATTATTATATCAATTCTCCAAAGACTTAATACAATAGTATAGTGATTATATTATCCTACATTTTTTAAGACCTAATCTGGTTGTTTTTAGATTGCACAAATAAAGAAATCCTTTGGTTTGGAGTTTAGGAAGTCGTCAAATTTCTCAAAGAATGTATTTCATAAATCTATCTTTTGACTTCTCAAAATATCTATCTTTTGACTTCTCAAAATATTTTCCTTTCCTACAACTCAAGCTGATAATACATCGGCGTTTGATTTTCTTTATGAAAAACTGACTACAATTTGGGTATCAACAAATAATTTAGTTTTTTTTTTCGTTTCATAGCTTTAATAAATAGCATTTTTAAACAAATAGTGTGTTTAAAAACGTCATATTAGCCAAGTGGCCGAACATGATACAGTAGTTAAAACTTGAATATTTTGAAAATATGATTCGCACTAAAACACACAAAGTAACAAATATTACTGTGTTAGAATATTAAAAGAAGTAGCCTTTTGGCACAGAGTGAAATAGTATTTGCTTGTCAATTTGTATAAATTAGTGAGTTGGTATCACAACTTTGTGATAGTTCACTGAAGTTAGAATAAAATTTATTATATTTATTTATTATAATTTATATTATTTATAATTTATCATCAAGTTAGAATAAAATTTATTTTTAAAAGTATTTGCATTGCCAAGAACGTAAATTGCCATATATGTACCAAAAATTACACGAAGTTGTGAGATGTCGTGATAAATTTTAAAGGGAATATAACTATAACAAAATTGATTATACAAAATAACTTACCGTAAAATAGCTCCAAAGGTCCATGCTGCAATTTTGTGTCCAGTCACTACATTGATTACTATAAATTTTGCTCCATTTGTTAGCCAGGCAAAGCGAGAGTTCTGTAAGACACCTCCATTGACAAAACTGTAATCTAGAAAGTTAAAAATGACAAACATTAATTAGATTTAACATAAGAAAGGGTCAAATTATCGGTATATATTCAAACGATTACAGAAACCTTTTGATTGTTGTTCAGTGTAGTAAAAGTAAAATATAAATATTTTTGTTTGTACCTTCGACCTCTTCTTTATTGTGTTGCAAAAATGTCGTTACCGATGGAGGCAACTTCACAGCACCCGCGACAGTGCTAACCGAGTCTTGAGATTTCATTTCGAAATATCTGAAACATAATATTTACAATGTATCAAATAAGGAAAGCAACAAGGAAAACCTCCCAGGAACCAGATCAAAGCAGGTGATATTGAAGGGGTTATATTCCGTAAATTATGGTGATACAAGCGAATCAGAAAAGCTTTATTAGATCAAATACTTACCGAAATATACGTAAAGTGAAATTAAAAGCATTTGTCAAATAGTAGTGTCGATTTAAATCAATTTGGACAAATATAAAATATTTTTTGACGTACAGTTCAAAAAACGTTAGCGCGTTGAAAAAGAAAAATGTCTTCGAAACGATTGTGTTGCCAGCGCACAGAGTATTTTTATTATTCCTTTCACAGAAAGTAAGCACTTCTGCGCAGCAAGTACCTAGTCAAACGCGAATAAAACATTCGTGTGTACTATACACGAGAGAATTGATTTATTTTCTTCAACATATTTATTCAATCTAAACCATAAGCTCCCTTAAAAATGAAGATCTTGACAAAATTTCTTCATTAAAATAATTTTAATATCATCATAATACTTACGTAATGAAAATAACCCCTTGGATCTTTTGGTGTCGTTTTGGCTCCATGATAACTCATTACCTACATGATTTTTTTAATACAAAATTACCTATATATTTCATGATAATTCATCGCAGTGAAAATTCACCGTGGTAACGATTTAGAATAGCATTCGCCAAACGATCGCTCTCGAACTACCGGTAGCTCGCGGCAGTATTTTTGGTAGCTCGCGTGAATGTTTAACTTCAGGGACAAGATAAAAAATTTTGGGAAATGATCTCTCTTGATTTTCCAACAAACTTACACTCTAGGAGCAAAACCTAAGTCGTGGAGAAGTTAAACATTTCTCCTGTTTAAAAGTGAAGCTTTCGTTTTATCAGAAAAATATCCAATTTTAGTTCAAATTGAACTCAAAATAAAGGTATTGTTCTATTCTACCTACTTATGTGAATCTCTGTTTCCTCTATGAAGGCTGTTAAAAGTAAATATAGAAACAGACCCACAGATAATTGATAATTGCTTTTGGATGGTGATAAGTAGAGACCGGATTATATGCATTTGCATATTTGCATATGCAAATGCATATTTAGACCCTTTTCAGCGGTAGTTGCATATTTTAGCAAATAATTCGACGCTCTCTTCAAGGAGTTTAATGTGCTTGATGTTCGACAGTGTTACATAAAAAAAATAACAATCTGCGTCCACAAAAATAAAAACAAAACGATAACAGTCGATCATAATCATCAAACCAGAAGTAAGAGCAGAAACGACCTTTCTATTCCAACTAGCAATACTGCGGCTTATCAAAAAGTTTTCTCATACCTGGGACCAAAAATATACAACAAAATCCCCTATCAATTTAAACTGTGTGAATTATCAGCCTTCGGTACTATGGTTATTAGACTTAGGTAGGACAGATTCCGAAAAATTATTAAAAAACGTAGTCTGAGTTGATTTCTTCGATTTTGTATTTTGTATTTACCTAAAAAATATTTTTTTATTTTTCTTTCTTACATTGATATATTATATTTTTATTTTATATTTTACATGTACCTATCTGGATTTTATTGTTTATTACTGCTAAATTGTATTTTCCTAAAAAAAAATTTTCTTTCTATTTTTCTTTCTTACATTTATATGTTATATTTTAATTTTATTTTTATATTTTACATGTACCTACCTGGAATTATGTACACGCAACCTGCCAATTTGACTGTCCTAAAACGGGAAACTTCCTAGTTGGACAGTCAAAGCTTCCTTTTATATTTGTATATCTTGTATGTAATAAATGTAAAAATAAATAAATTTGAGATCTTGCATATTTACGCTTGATATCGTTCAGATGCCTCACATAGCGACACTATAGACGTTAGATAGCAAGGCGCGCGGCCAGCGAAGCTGAGCGAAGAACTGATTACTGATCTTACTGATCGCTACGGCCGGCGGCCGGAGCGGGGGGGAACCTCTCTCATCTTCGCCTGCGCTCGCGCCTACTCGGCTTTATTCGGCTAATTGCCGAAAACAATTCATTCATTCGTATGAGGGGTGATTTGGTATATTTTTATGGTAATTCAGTGAATTGCGAATTTTGTTTTTGACTGGTCGCACGCGCTGTTCTTTAGAGTTTCGTCTAGTGTTTTGTTTGTTTGCACAAAGTTGTACATTGTGAAAGTGAACCATGCCCCCTGATAAAAAAAATGTCCATACGTGGATAGCTGAATATCCTGGAATATTTACATACGACGGAAAAGTTTTATACTGCCGAGTTTGCGAGAAAAACATTTCTAGCACAAAAAAGTTCCAAATAGACCAGCATGTCAAAACCAGTGTTCATATCGCAGGAGTGCAGAAGAAGGGCCCACGACAACAAGTTTTTACAGTGGCAAGTAGCAGTAACCGTGAAGTAACCTCCAAAGGTAAACAACAAAATCACTTTAGCATGGATCTATGTGAAGCATTTCTTGCAAGCAATATCCCTCTATACAAACTGAAAAATCTTGCCTTGAAGGATTTTCTCAAAAAATATTGCCTAAATCAAAATATACCGGATGAATCTACTTTACATAAAAATTACATACCATCAATTTATCTACATGTGCTGGAAGAAATACGCAATGAACTCAAGGATAACATCATATGGATTTCAGCTGACGAAACCACCGACACTTGCGGCCGTTACATTGCAAATTTGATTGTTGGTGCATTAAAACTTGAACCTTCACCTTCCTATTTGGTGGCCTGCAGAGAACTTGAAAAGGCAAATCATTCTACGATCGCCAGATTTGTGAATGAGGGTATAAAAAAAATATTTCCTGAATCTTCTGCGGTTGAAAATGTGTATGTGTTGCTCTCAGATGCTGCCCCCTATATGATCAAAGCAGGCAAAGCCCTCCAAGTATTTTATCCCAATTTGATTCATGTGACGTGTTTTGCTCACGGAATTCACAGACTCGCCGAAGAAGTGAGATCCACGTTTGCGAATGTAAATAACCTGATTTCATCAGCAAAGAAAGTGTTTCTTAAGGCGCCTGCTCGTATAAAGGCCTACAAAGAAAAACTGCCAAATATCCCTTTACCTCCTGAGCCAGTAATAACACGTTGGGGTACATGGATCGAAGCTGCGATGTTTTACCATGAACATTTTGAAGCCATCAAGGGTGTTATCAATGACTTCGATAGTGCAGAGGCTTTGGCAGTTTTCCAGTGCAAAGAATCGTTTGACGACGCCAGTATTAAAAAAACCTAGCTATGATTACCACTCATTTCGCCTACATACCTGCAAGTATAAAAACGCTTGAAACTCATGGATTGGCGTTGAATGCATCTATCCAGGTTATGAAGGAAATTCGCCTTATGAATTCCTCGTTGCCAAAGCTATTCCCGAGTAAACTCAAAGCAAAATTTGAAAACATACTGAATAATAACCCAGGGTTTGAACCTTTGTGCCAACCTACCAATAAGTACCTACCTACTGAGTCTAGTGTTGACATATTCTTACGTCTGCTATAATTTAATAAAAATCAACATAAAATTAAAGTGTACTAAACTCAAAGATCTAAACTATTAGAAATCAAAGACCGCGCTTCAAATCAGTGCATTTATATCTTGTGAAGTGCTATTTTTTCATGTTTTTTTGTCTTCACAAAGAAACTGCATGTTAACTGTCAAAAAAAAAAACAAATAATAAAAATAAATCTGTCATTCTGTACTAAAACGAGCTAGCTGTTAAAAAATTCAAAAGTGCCTAAACTGTGTTGAAACTATCAATATTAAACATCATTCAATCAATTGTATTCACGGCGAAATCAATTTATTTCAACATGAATACACTGTGCATCGTTTGCGACAAAAATATTGACAGTCCAGCCGAATTCATATCTTGTGTTGTCTGTGATAATGGCTATCATCTTGTTTGTGCAGAGATTGGTGAAAACATACGTGGTGCTCGTAATTCTCAGTGGAAATGTAAAAAATGCTCTAAAGCTTTTTCTAAAAAAAAGACCAGAAATATGAATTATTATGATGAAAAAATCGATCAAGAACCATCTACCGGCAAACCTACCAAACATCTAACTCAACAGTCAACAGACGCAGAGAAATTTCCTTCATCAACCATAGATGGCGCAAGCGGCATTCTTACGTCAGAAAAGTTTATTTTAGAATTAAACAATTTCAAAAAAACAATAATGGATTTTGTGGAACAAAAATATGATTCGATTATCGCACAAAACAAAGAAATCCTTGATTCATTTAAATTTTTAGCGGATCAGCAAGACCTTCTAAAAAAACGTTTAACTGTCATTGAATCCTCGCAAGAAAGGTTCATTACTGATATGCTAGAATTAAAAAAACAAAACGCTGTATTAGAAAATACTACTTCTCATCAGGACGACAAAATTGACCGGCTGGAGTACATTACACAGATGTGCAATATCGACATCAGAGGCATCCCTGAAGCAAACAATGAAAATATTATGGAAACTCTTAAAAAGATATCAAAAATCATAAATTACGGAGATACCTCGATACCTTTACAATCTGAAATCAATAAAATGTACAGACTAGGACCAAAACTGTCCGAAAAAAATCCCAGGTCTGTAATAGTGTCGTTCAATAGTATTAAATCTCGAGATGACTTCCTACTCAAAATCAAAGACTATAAAAAATCCTCTACCTCCAGTTCAAGCAAACTCAATACAGCAGATCTAGGGCTATCTCAAGAAGCAAAACGGATTTACGTGTCAGATCATCTAACTCAAAAAGGAAAATTCTTACTCTCCCAAACTAAAAAATTCGCCAGAGAAAATAACTATAAATACTCTTGGTCATCTTTGGGGCGCATTCTACTAAGACATACGGATACATCCAAAATTATTACGATTAAAAACATCACTGATCTTGATCGAGAAAAACGCCAACAACTATGACAGATGATAAAAAGTACCTCAACATTTACTGCACTGCTAAACAAAAATAATCCGGATAATATCATATTCATCGCAAGTTTTCTCATGAGTTATTTCTTTGTCTTTATAAATAATAATGTTTTAATTGAAAATAATGCATTCCTACTCTTTTTAGGAGTTCTTTCATGTAGCAACATTATCAGTGTGAAAATTGTTTATATCAGCATTCACTATTTTTATTATACTTTACCTCCTTTGACTGTATCTCACGTTTCGTTAGCTCTCTCTAAAAAAAAATTATATATCTCCATAAATAATACTTTCACTACAAGTTTTTATTTGAATATTACCGCTATATACTTTTCACACACCCTAAGCATAATACCTAATTTTTATCAAAATAATTCTTTCTTACTTTCATTAGTAGCTTTCCCTAGTAACATCAAAATTATTATAAAAATTGCGAATCTTACAATTAAAAATTCTAACCATACTCTTCCTCTAAGCAACAAAAACCACGCTGTTTTAGTATTCTTTAAAATATCTGTTTACTGGGTAAATATTATTCTTCCTTCATGTTCTCGTAGGAATCAGAGTAGTAATATCTTATTTACTCACTATATGATGCTCTTATTTTCTTCAATAATCTTTTTATTTTGGCTAACTTTTATTATATTCACTTGTATTTACAGAATTTACATTAACTACAAATGCTCGAGCTCTGTCAAAATAATGTTTTTGTATTTCTCAAAAACCTTTACTACTGTTTTATTTACATATTTTATTCGCACATTTTTAATCATACTTTTGCATTTTTCACATGTTACTAAATTTAATTATTGTCCTTTATCACACCTAACAATTACAATCAGAAGCATTATACACTATAGTATGCACTTTACAGTTAAAATATATTTTAAGTGGGAATACTATGTATCAACATTATCATTCATGTTATATAATGTTCTCTCATTATCTCATAATAATGCACTCTCTCTATTCCCTCTCTCTGTGCTTCAATCAAACTCATATGTACGTATCACAAGCAGCGAGAGTCTTTGTAAGATTATGTTCCCAACAAATCTATGTAAATCTGGAAAAAATCTTAATTTACATAATAATATGTCCTAGTATTGGTTCTTCTTTGCATTTTTCGCATGTTATGGTATTTAATTATTGTTTTTTGGCATTTTTTTTCGCATCAACTCCTCTACAGAATCAGCACATACTTTGCATTTGGCCATTTTATTGATTTTATTGTTTTCATATTTTTTGTATTTGCAGCCTTCATGACAGATATCTACATAATCATCAACTGCTTAGATTGCTCTATACGAAACATACCAACACCATCATCTTTTATAACATCTTTTACATCTAATATAATTAGTGGATTCAACTTTCATCTCGAAGTAAAATACGCATCATACTCGAATAATCAGAACTCACATTCTACTATACAATATATTAATAAAACACCGATTAACAACACAGTAATTTACACTTTCGTTTTTAACTTTTTGTTTGCAGACTTTTCGCAAAAGAACTACGGGTTCACCACCACACATCATAGTAAATTTAATCATAATTATGTTTCAGTTACCTTCGGATAATTACAATGATTCTGTAATTAGCATTAATATGAATATAATTCGAGATCTGGAGAATTTAAACAACTATAACTGGGACTCATATAGTCTAAAAATCATACACCAGAATATTAGAAGCATTTCAAATCTAGATGACTTTACAATTTTTCTTGATCAATTTAATTCATCTTTCGATGTTATAATATTAACCGAATGCTGGTTAAATAAATACTACACCGTAAAATCAATCCACAATTACTCTGAATATCACACCACAACCAACCTCAACAAATCCAGTGGAATTGTTATCTACATCAAGGACGGAATTAAAGCTCATGTAGAGGAAATTACTTTAGCACAATCAAACTGTATGAAAATAGTATTGAATAATAACATATGCATATTTGCCATTTACAGATCTCCTTCCTTCATCAATATTGACCCCTTCCTTTCTTCATTGCAAGAAATTTTAATCAATGCGAAAAAATTTGAACAGCAAATTATAATGGGAGATTTAAACATTAACACTATCCCTGACTACCACCGTCAATCAATCGATTATCTATGTCTACTCGCGGAAAATGGTTTCACACAGACTATTAACAGCTTTACTCGTGAACAGGGCTCGAGTAAATCCTGTCTTGATCACATCAATGTAAAAAATATTAACTTTATTGACACTTTTGTTATACACTCAACTATTTCAGACCACTATACAACATCTCTTTGTCTTAAAAACAAGCCTCCCACTTCTTCGAAAATTAAATACGTTGCTAAAACTAATTTCAACAAGTTAATTGAGGACTTGAGCGCAGAAAACTGGCTAAATGTTCTAGATAAATCAGATACTGACTTAGCAATGAAAGAATTTATTATCAAACTACACGAGTATATATCAAAACACACAAGTAATATAACCGTATCTAATAAACAAATTAAATTCACACCATGGATCACCCTGGGGCTAGTTAAATCGATTCACAGAAGAAATCATCTTCATGAAAAGGCAAAAATATATCCTGAGAATTTGGTATTACAATGTTATTATAAAAAATATAGGAATTTGTGTAAGAAATTAATTACATCGGCGAAAGAAAATTATTATAAAAAACTCATTTACGAAAACAACTGCAATCCAAAACGTTTTTGGGATACCTTTCGCAACATAACCAAATCCAAAATCAATAAATCTTCTGAAATAAAATCGCTATACATTAACACATCAAACTCTGAAGTCCCCAAAGATATGGCAAACTTTGCAAATAGTTACTTTTCATCTGTGGGTGACACACTTGCGAAAAAAATTCTCGATAAGTGTAAGAAATCAGAAACCGCTCTCGCCAATTTAACTATCCCTAGGATCGGTCACAAAATAGACTCAATCACAACTTCAACTTACGAAGTCATGAAGATAATTGACGACCTTAAATCATCAAAAGCATGTGGTCCCGATAAGATTTCATCAAATCTTCTAAAAATCATTAAAGTATACATAGCCATACCGATTGCGTTCATTGCGAATCTAAGCTTTAATTCAGGGAAATTCCCTAACCATTTAAAACAGTCAATCGTCATTTTACTACATAAAAGTGGGGACAAATCACTGATACATAATTACCGGCCTGTTTCCTTGCTCAACTCTGTCTCTAAAATTATGGAGAAAATTGTAAAGAACCGTCTCATCCTTTATCTCGAAAATAACAACATCCTTTCTAGTAGACAATTCGGCTTTCGCAAAGGTTTAAGCACTGAAAACGCCATCGCTAATTTGACAAAAATCATCTCTAACAATCTAGATAAAGGTAGTAAATGCATTGCACTTTTTTTAGATCTAGCTAAAGCGTTCGACACTATCTCGCACAAAATTCTGCTGAATAAACTACAGCGAATTGGGATACAGGGTCAAATTTTCAAGTGGTTTGTTAGTTACCTAGAAAACAGGAGCCAAAGAGTGGATATTAACGGTACTCTAAGTGATCCAGCCAATATTAAATATGGCGTACCGCAAGGAAGTACACTAGGTCCCATATTGTTTAATGTTTATATAAATGACTTATGTAATACTTCATTTGCAGACCACATTATTACATTTGCTGACGATACAGTACTTTTATTCGAAGGCAAAACCTGGAATGAGTCTTGCATTAAAGCTGAATTTGGCATAAACAAAGTTAAACAGTGGCTAGATAGTAATCTCCTCACTCTAAACTCGGATAAAACGAAATTCATCTGCTTCAGTTCAACTCAAGCGGGTCAACCACAAGAAATTATTAACATTAGAATACACCATTGTTACGACACTATTACATGTAAATGCAATACCTTAGAATGTGTGGACAATATAAGATACCTAGGAATTATCATTGATAAATTTCTGAGATGGGACAAACACATAGCCTTTACTTCCACAAAGGTCAGGAAACTTACACATCTGTTTATAGCAATAAGAAATATTCTATGTCTAAATGATTTGAAACGAATTTACTTTGCAATGTGCAATTCCATACTAGACTATGCTTCCTTAGGTTGGGGAGGTTGTGCCAAAACCATACTCGATCCCTTAGCTAAATCCCAGAAATCGCTTATAAGAGTCATACTGAAAAAACCTTTCAGGTACCCCAGCGATTCATTGTTCGCAGAGTTTCGTGTTCTTGATGTAAGACAATTATACATGAGGAAAATCATTTTACATACTCAAAAACAGAGGCACTACTTAGCTTCCGTAAACCACTGTCATAATACAAGACATGCAAAAAAAAACCCAACAGTTCCGCCCACCACTTCCTCATCTTTAGCACAGAGACAATTCTCATACTTAGGCCCTAAACTGCTCAATCTCATACCTGATGCATGGAAGGCAAAGAGTACTAATATTCTGCGTATGCAGGTAAACAATTGGCTTCTGGTCTTGGGGAGAGTTGAATGCGAGAATATGCTAAAAAACAGTAATTAAATTGTAAATTTTGTTTTTCTTTACATTCTTCTTTACATTTTAACTTATATTGGTATTATATTAGCATTACAGGAACTGTATTTTTACATAAAGAAAGTTCGAAAATTGTTCAATTCTTCGTGATATTTTTCCTTAAAGGAAAAGTTCCTTCTTTACTTTCATTTTTTATTTTTTGTTATTTTTCATTTCCTTGTTTTATATATTAATATTTCTTTAGTTTAATATATTAGCTAAACAATAGTAAAAAAAAAAAAATGAATATACATTTGTATTACCTTACCAACAGAATTTCTTCAATTCAGTTTCATTTTCAAATTCATTTTCTTGTTTTTATCTATTAATTCAGCTTATGTTATGTTAATTCAGTTATTATGTCAGCTAAATAATAGTAAAATATGTCGTGATATAACTGGAAGTATTCTAGAATATGAATATACATATGTATTTTTTTTTAACAACAGAATAGTCAACACTATAATGTACCATATATTACATGTAAAAACTTTATCATACTGGAATGTCCTAAAACGGGCAATCGCCTAGTTGGACATTTTAAGTTCATTAATTGTATTATGTAATATTTACAAACAAACAATAAATAAATAAATAAATAAATAAATAAAATAAATAAATTGATAACTTCATCAACGGGGCAGGTGAAATTTAGCCCGGAACAATAAGTTAAAAAATCGCACCCAAATTTAAATTCTGTCCAGCCACATCAGTAGACGTAGAACGTTCCTTTTCCGCTTACAAAAATATATTAAGCGATCGTAGACACAATTTGTCTACAGAACATTTAGAACAGTACTTAGTCATATACGTTTTTAAAGGTAAATTCTAAATTTTATTGTTAAATACATTTTATAATTGATATTTTCGAAAATATAATTGTTATCCTTGAGAACTAATAGCTTACTAAAATAAAAAAAATGTAAAAATACGACTTCCTGTATTATTTCATGTTGCATATTTTGACCCTTTTTATGGATTTTCGTGCATATTTTAGCTATTTTTATTGCATATTTGCATGCATATTTTGGGCTATTTTTGTTGCATATAATCCGGTCTCTCCGGTCTCACCGCGAATTGAAAAAACGTGGAGGAAAGGGAATGTCATTATTTTCACGTTTACAGACTCATTTGAGATATTTTAAATTTATTATTTTGTTTATATAAATAATTTAAGTACGCATTTTATGTTTTATTGGAAGTCTGATGTCATAATTTATTTTAAGTAATATAATAATATTATGTATGGTAAGTAGCTCACCAGACACTTTTAAATTCAGAAAGTAGCTCACATCCTTTTTTAGTTTAGAGACCGCTGATTTAGAACAGGGGCGCACCCAGAAAACAACATTAAATGTATGCTATATCCATACTTTACATATTATTATTAATATACTTGTTTCCAGTTATGTGAAAAATAAACTTACAAAAAAAATAATTCCTATTTTACATAATTGAAATGAGTAGATAAAATGTTTTTTTTTGCATGCTTGATTTCGCTCTGAAGCCATGAACTACTATTACCTCAGCAATTAATTGAATGTCTAATATCCTTGGTTTTTCACCCATTTCTAACAAAAATATTTATTTCGCTAGAATAATCGCGTCTGCCAAAGGGTTTTCCCCAATATTATGTCGGCTGAACGATTCGTAAATAGGGAAACCATACCTAAATTCCGGCATCGTTTTCATTCCGGTGGCGGATGAGATATTTTACTGCCTCTGGAGTGCTCTGGAGTACCTGGACAAGTACGAGTAATAAGTACCTGGCAGATGATATGAAAGATTACATGGCAATGCGATATTTTACCCGCTACCTTAAATGAAACCAATTCCAGAATTTAGGTAAAGGTTCCGTCTTTACGAATATATCATTCTGCTGACCTAATATTTGCGGTGAACCCAATAATTCACTGGATAAGTTAACAGTAGTGAGAAGAAAGGCATTTTTCACTTGAATAATCGCGTCTGCCACAGGGTTCTCCTCAATATTATGTTGGCAGAACGATATATTCGTAAAGAGAAAACTCATAGCTAAATTTTGGAATCGGTTTCATTTGAGTTGCCGATGAGATATTTTATTGCTTCTGGAGGTTACCTTCAAGGTCGTCTACCAGACAACATACAATTGCAACATATAAATGTTGGCTGAACGCATTTTTCATAACAAATTAGCGGTCAACACCAGCATTTACTAATATTAATTAGTAAAGTGCCATGTCGGATATTTTCGCCACAAAAATGACAATGGAAGTGCTCCCTTTCCGGAACTCCCCCCGAGTAGACATCTGGCAGAGCGAGTTTTTTTTACTAATTTTATTTGGAGTCGAAGTGGCCTATCGGAATTCACTTTTACGGTTATCGCTTCGACCATTGTGTCCACTCCGAGCGCCGGATTGTCAAGGCGTCAAGGCGTTGATAATACTTAACAACTAACAGTCCTAAAACATCACACTCGAGATTATTTTTAGCGCCACCGAAACATCCAAATTATCCGAATATTGTTGATTACAGTGATGGCGTTTACAGATTTTGACAATTTTTAACGCGCCTGGCGCCGTTTCGCTTAGAGCCGGCCCTGGAAGCATTAAAAAAAAACAAATCTTAATTTAGTTCTAAATTTACAATATTCAATGGTCAAATTACTTTTAAACAAAGCCGAATAAACAAATACATTAAGTACCTACATATTTGCTGTAAACTTATTATCTTTTAATTCTAAACAGGATTTCACGTAAGCTATGGATCAAACGAAGTAGATGATAGAAGAAGTTATTTGCGATTAAAATGACCGAATACGAAAATCAATTTTTGTATTTAAAAAAATACCCAGTGTACCATCAAATATAAATTTCTTAAAACCGAAACAGTATTTTTGATTTTTTTTTCGTAATTATGCTGTTAAGTGACGTTTCTATACCATGTAACTATGAACTCCGTATCCATATTAGTTTTTTGTAATATTATTTTTTTCTAACCCTTTAGTACACATTTGTTGTTTCGTGATTCGTGATGTTTTCTGTGTATTTCAAATGCGCCATATAGTCATTTTTTTTAAATTTTCCGTAAAAACAAATACTGTTTTAAAACTAGATAAAATTATCTCTCTGGTGTATGCTTTTAAAATAAACATTACTATTTCTAAAAAAATAAATTTTAATATCAAACGTGAAAAATGTTGTCAAAAACGCTAACCACATTTTTACTTAATTTTTTACTCCAATCATAGAAAAATTGAGAAAACTCGAAATTTTGAAACACATTCGTTTTGTTTTGGAAATTTGTAAGAAAACGGTAACTTCACTTTGATCTCGTTCATGAAATAAAAAATATGAAATAATTTTTAAAGTTAAACCCATTATTACGATAGCGGCCCGAATTTTTTTTTTTGGTTTATTGTTTTAATAGGTACAGTTATAATGTATACATATTACAAAGTTGTTTTTTTTTAAATACCAGAAAGAGTAAAGTAACACACCTTTTCTTTGAACAAACGCTCGTGTTAAAAAGGTGGGGAAACGTAATTAATTACTATTTTAACATATTTTAAACAAAGAAAAATAAAATACAGTTTACAGACAATTGTTGTAAAAAAATAATAGAAAAAAGGAGGAGAGAAAAAAAGAAGAAAGCAGAAAAAACGATATCTAATATTATTTTAGAGAATTATGATATTATTTTAAAAGTGTAATAATTAAAGAAATACTGCTGAATTATATTTTAAATTGTGAATTTGAATTTCAACAAATTTTTTTGTAATGTTACATCTAGAGGTAATTCGTTAAACCATTTCACTCCATTATATTTATAAAATGTTTGGGCTGTGGTGGTTTTGCAGCACGGTGAGGTTATAGAACCTTGCACATTTGGTATGTTGCTGTTTGAAAAAAGTATTAAACGCGCCTGGCGCCGTTTCGCTTAGAGCAGGCCCTGGAGACATTAAAAAAACAAATCTTAATTTAGTTCTAACTTTACAATATTCAATATAAATATTAAGTATTTATTCATTTTGGATATTTTTAGGGTTTTATTAATGGATTCCAGTATAAATATTTGAAGGAAAGTGGATTATGATTTCTCTATCTAAGTTCAATGATAGAAAAAAGTATAAAAATACTTTTATAAAATATGGACGCCCGGTCATATATGACCCCAAAACGCTGGAGGGGTTAAGACGATGCCATACGTAGTAATTCGAAATCATGTGTTTTTGGTTTGAAAATTTGGTCGTCTAGAAATGTTTCAGATGATAATTAAATATTGCGAGTAGAATACATCTTGGCCTTTGAAATAATCGAGTAATTTTTAGATAAGTCTTTTTATAAGCCCAGAAAAAAATAATGTAAAGGCCTATGAAAACTGCTTTAAAGTTCAAAATCTCCTACTTACAAACCCATTTTCGGTTATGATTTTATTGTATAATGTGGCAAATTAAGTTATTTATAAAATGATCGGAAGAAAATTAAATATTTATGCCTAAACAATCAGAAAATAAAATAAAAGGCACTTTTTGGCCATGTTTTTTTCTTGCATAAATCAAAACAGGCAAATGGTCTTAAGCGGGAATTTAAACCTTATCGCCATCTACGTAAGGGTTGTTATGGATAGCAGCTCAAATTAAAATATTACACGACGTAGTGCATCGCCTCAAAAATAAAACCTAGCATTCGCACGAATCTGACACAAAAATTATGTACCACAGAAAGTTGAACCAGTTTAATTTACATTGATTCCAGCAAGGTTAATTAATAACTTGTTGGTAAGCACATATCTCAATCTGAATATTACAAATTAACGGAATATGCTCATTAAATCAATTAATTTTCGGTAGGAGATGCATACTGAAAAAAATGGTATTGTGAAAAAAAAATGTGCTGGCCGGATCGGGAGAAGCCGTTTGAAGGAGACCCCTGACCTTTCCAGCCGGATTCTCGACCCAACGTCTTGCACTGCAGTAGAAGGGATGGATTCCCATGTCACTTCTGTACACACTGACCCAGATTCCTACCCACCAATCATAACATTTTCTTTCCTAGAACTTCCTCTCCATCCTTTACTTTAAAAGACCCTCCACACAGCATCCTTAAGGATGACACGTAAAAAATATTTATTTTGTTTACATAAGTGTATAGGTTTTCCGCACAATATATTCCGGAACAATATTCCGTTAGTATAAAATTAATAAATTTCAAACGGTTGTCACAGAGCTATACAATTAGAGGCGCCACTGCGTACTAATATCTGGTCGAAAAGGGTAGCTAGCGATAACCGGTGCGCACTGTCCATAGACCGGATTTTGTAGTTTCCGGTCGTTCGGCGTAAGAGCGTTGTGAGCGTTGAAGACCAAATCGGACTGATTGGACAGAACTTATTGTAAGTTGTTTTATCGCTTCATGTCTCATAAATGGCTGTTCGACATTTTATAAACTAAAACTACTAAGAACTCAGATACTTGTGGATCAACAGATAAATAGATATAAGTTTCAGTATAAAAACGAAGTAATGAAATTAGCATTCCATAATCTGATTGGCAACTAACCAAAATAATAAATTCCATGTCATGGGCAGCTGCGTACATAACACCGCCATTGTCTATTTAAACTAAATAATATTACAATACTGTATTTGGTACCTATATGTCTGTTTTACAGACGCAATACAATCGCAAGTATGTGCAAAATACAATCGAGAAATAATATGTCAACATTCATTTGAAAATTAGGCATAAAATGTAAGACAATTCAGCAAAATTGGTAGGTAAGTACCATTGACTTCCATGTCGTGGACTGGAGGATTAGTGCGATTTTGTAGAAATGGCATTGAAGCCAAATCTAGGGTGAGAGGAAATTGACTGGCAGCCATCTTGTGTGACTAACTTTTAAACTGATTTGTATGCAAATCGGCGCGAAATAAACTATTATTTTCTTGATTATTTTTCGTGTATTTTATGAAATAAGAAATATAAATAAAAAAATATGTTTTATAAAATGTTTGGCTTTTCCGGAAACTATATATATTATGTCGGGATGTTCTGTATTAGCGCCGTCCGAGTATACATTTAGGCACAATCAAGTTAAAAAAATAATTTACCAAAGTTTGGTAAGTAAACATAACTTGATTGACTGCCGTAATATAATACCATATTATGAATACGAACCAAATTCATTTAATGAAAACGAATTTTATAAAACATATTATGATAAAACTATACTAACATGACGAAATTTAAATAAAATAATTTATATGATTAATGTCACTATTCCAAATGATGTAATATTCAAAATCTGTTTCTGAAAAAATAAGAAAATACACAGATTTAGTAAATGAAATTAAAAGAATTAGATGATTTATTTATTTATTTATTTTCCCAAAAATCTCTGATGTACCAGGCCGTTCAACTCTATAACAAAATCCCGAAGGAAATTGCTGTGATAGAAAATATTAATAAGTTCAAAAATGAATTAAGAAAATATGTCTATCTCAATTATTAATGTTTCTTTTTTTTGTGACTTTATTGAAATATTTAAAGAAAGATTATGTTTGCCAAACAATGTACATGTTTATATGTTTATAAAACTATTAGCACACACGAAGATGTGAGCTAACTTAAGATTAATAAATAAATAAATAAATTTGGCATTTCAGACTATAAAAATATTACCATTTGTTATTTCGGCTACTGGAATTATACCTAGCTCTCTCATTCAAAATTTAGGCTTATTAGATCTGTCAAAGAATTTATACATAAAATGCAAAAATCAGTCATTTTAAATACATGTAGGATTACAAAAGATTTTTTAAATACTTATATTGAGGTATCAGTAGGATTTATCGGTCCAGTTAGGAGTTCTACAGAGCCGAACCCACTGATATGAAAATATCTGGAGTCGGTGAATTATTTTTCCATTTGATCACTGGTGAGTTGAAGTTGTCGTTCTTGTATTGTTTTGTATTTATTATGCTTATATAATACACTTGCATAATTTGGATTGACTAGATGATCATTTGTGGAAAAGTGTGTGGAAGGGTTTAGATTTTCCTCTGGGGAAGATTTAACCAGGACATAAAGTCGAAAGAAAAAAAAATTAAATACAAATATAAATATTCTATATTTGAAACGTGATTTCTTAGGGTTAATCGTGTAAGGGTAAGTAAATTCAAATTTCGTTATTTTTCAGGGGTAGGTATTTCAAGAATTCAGACCAGCTATAAAGTACCTACGTATAATACGATATTTTTTAACCTGAAAATTGTTTTAATTCTATATTTGAATGGGAATTTGGACGGGTTGTTTCGGAGAATTTGAACAATTCATTAAATTTCAACGTTCATTTCGGGTTTTGTGAAAGTCCTATTCAAGTTCTGTTATTATATGTCAATGTAGGCTAATTGCTAGTTGCTCGACAAAACTGAAATAATAACAGAACTTGAAATAATAAAAGAACTTGAAAATTAACTTTGAAATTTGAAGAATAGTTCAAATTCTCCGAAACAACCCGTCCTTACTCAAATAATATACCGTGATGTTTCACGGGTCTGCGCAAGTATAATATACCTACTAACTTTTCCGGTTTGCTTGGCCTACGATTACCTAATTTACTTAGCAGAAAGCGCGCCCAAATTCCATCCTCACGCGCTCATTCATAAATACCTTACACGCAAGAGAATTAAGCTTTTAACCCTTTCGATACTGAATTAAAACTGACAGTGGTAGAACATATTTTTGATGCTCGATAACAATTGGTAGAGTTATTTGAAAATTTTTGTGTTTTTTTTCTTCTTAATAGTTTAGAAGTTATTACTCCTTATATTTGAAAAAAAATTAGGTCCAGAGGGTTATTTCACGTAAAATGTTGTAGTGAAAAATATAACACTATATTAAATTTTAAAAAATACCTAGAAATTAAACATTAAAAAAACATTACATCACAAAAAAAATTCGGTCGGTAATTTAAAATTTATATTTTTAAACAAAAATCACCTATCAAAATATATTATAAATATGGCTAAAAGAAACTTTAGAACTTTAACAGTTTAGACCACTTTTTATTTGGAACTTCTCTGACGGCTATAAAATAAATAATAATATATGTGTCAATTTTTCGGTAACATTCTCGAAGGTCGCATAAATAGAAAAACTGTACAAATAAACCTAAATAAACTATGAATTTACGTAATAAACCTTGCAATTTTATGCTTCGTTAGTAGTATAAGGAATGTGTTTAGAATAATATTTATTTAACTTCCGATTTTATTGTCCGGGTTAAATCTTCCCCATAGGAAAAACTAAACCCTTCCACACACTTTTCCACAAATGATCATCTAGTCAATCAACATTATGCAAGTGCATAATGCACTTGTAATATAAGCAAAATAAATACAAAACAATACAAGAACAACACATCAACTCACAAGAGATCAAATGGGAAAATAATTCACCGACTCCAAATATTTTCATATCAGAGGGTTCGGCTCGGTAGAACTTCTAACAGGGCCTATAAATCCTACTGATCCCTTAACATAAATATTTAAAAAAATCTTTCGTTATCCTACATGTATTCAAAATGACCGACTTTTGCATCTTTATATATAAATTTTTTGATAGATCTAATACGCCTAAATTTTTAATGAGAGAGCTAGGTATAATGCCAGTAGCCGAAATAACGAATGGTAATATTTTTATAGTCTGAGTACGCCAAATTCTTTTTATTTCATTTCCTAAATCTGTGTATTTTCTTATTTTTTCATTAACAGATTTTTGAATATTACAGGAATTTGGAATAGCGACATCAATGATATAAGTTATTTTTTAAATTTTGTCATGTAAAACTATATCGGGTCTATTATGACTAATCGTTCGGTCTGTTAGTATAGTATATATATTGTATATATTATTATTATTTTTATATTTTTTTATGCTCAAGAATACCTGGAAATTCAGATCTTGTCACTAAACACGGCCAAATCCATTCCAAGCAACGTTTCAATTCTGAATTCTTAGGTTAAACCAGGGCGATACTGAAAGAATCTTCCACTCTGGAACGCGCCGCAAATGTACAGTAGGTATATTATTTTAAAAGAGTAAATGGTGAAATCCCACAAACGAATCTTTGGGGGTGTGGTAAGGAGATGAATGAAAGAGATTGTGAGGTCACAGCGTTTATTGAGTCAGTGTAGTAGCGAGAGATGACTCCGGACCGATGCTCACGCAGTTAGTGGATGTAGTCAACGGGAAAATCCCCGGGTTGTAGATCGATACCAGATGTAAGTGGAGATGATAGTAGTGAAGTGGTCGAGGCGATGAAGTCGGTTACTCGACACCGCGTTGGAGGACACCGGACTTGTAGAAAGTATTCAGCAGTGGGGAAGACGTTGATACTTCCTGGTACTCCAGTGTGTAGAAAGAGAGCCGAAAGTATGATTCACCAGGTCGGCAGACGCGGGAGATGCAGGCCGGCGAAGATGTCGCAGGGCCAACGCGCAGACCAGCAAAGATGTCGTAAGGCTTAGGTGCGTGAAGGACGCAGGCCAGGGATGATATCACAAGGCCAAAGTGCTCTTGTAATCCCGCAAAGTCAGTGATAATTTCTAGCTTCTCGTGTGAGGTAGTGCAAAGCCGAGCGTAGTAGGTTCGGGGCGCGGGGCCAAAGCGGCCACCCGATCCAGTTAGCGTCGAGCGCTCGTACTGGGTAATTGTAAGACAGACCCCTCGAATACGGAGGCCGTTAAAGTTAGCTTTTGGAAACGTCTTACGATATATACATTATGATGAATAATAATATATATATTCAGGCAAACAGAAAACAATAGCAAAAAAATATTAAGATTTTATTCTAATGTGTCCCACAGCCAACAGGTTAAATCTATGCCAGCAGCTTCCCACAATCGGTCAAACGTGGCGACTGTAAAAAATGGCGCATCCATCGCCAGATCCGAAACGAAAACGTCTGGTTGCGTCTGGTCTCTCGCTAGTCTCGTTTCTGTTTTTCAAGACGAAGAATAGTTACTGCAGATCGACGCTTTACAGAAATAAACGACGCGTTTGCGACGCCCGGGCCAGTCACCGGGCAGCGTCGCTGTCGGTCAGTCTATCCTGGATTACAATAGGCGGTCGGAATATTGCTCGATAAATTCAACACCTCTATCTGTCTACTTATATGTTTACAACATGCAATAAGTCGAGATTTTTCTTTGTTCAAAGATGTTTAATTTTGAACGTATTGACTAGCACAAGTGTGAATATTTAATGGCGTCTAACTTACTTACATCAAATAGACTTCGTAAAAGTGATAATATAGAAGGAATATATCTATTTGTGTGAAAGTCCATTTTATACTACCATAGTTCCTAGATTTATTAAAGATTAACATTGATCTAGTGTTTATAAATAAGTTCAGAGTTGGTGACTGAAACTAGTGCATTCTGCGTTAAAGAATATAATATCTACCAAAAAAGACTGGATTACGAAACGTTGTAGTTGCCAAACATCTATCGCCACTTATGTGAGTACCTAACAATAACATGACTCAAAACTATCTATTTAAAAGCTTGCCAAGGATAGTCGCGAGTATCAAGCTATGAAGCTATTGCAACTACACTACCTATCTCCGCTGTCACTTTTCATGCATGTTGTTCTGTGTGTTTGGCTCTTCCCGCAAAACTAATTCTAGAGGAAACTTTGCATTGACGTTCATCCGATCGTGTAATATTTTGGTGTTGGTATCAGGAAAATAATTGTCTCCCTTCCCGGACATTAACTCATTGTTAAAATTACTCGATGATTCTGAAAATTACTCGTTTATTCTTACTTGTGCAAATTAGAGTTTGTGCAAGTAAGATTGAGTGTGCAGGCGGACCTTAAAAATACACAGTGTAAACAACCTACAGGATATTAACCCCAAGGCGAAATTTAAAACCCAGTATAAGCATTAAAAAAACTACATTTCTTGACACAACGAATAATCTAACCTAACTTAACGCAACCTAATTAAAACCCTAACATAATGAGTAAATTACTAAATGATGCTCACGATAGGAATCAATAAAATTTTATAGTTATTGGAGACAGGACGGTTAATCGAATGGGTGCCTTTTTAAATGTTATTGACAGACAATTCGGGGGGTATAATAACTATCCAGAGGGTAAACAATTGTCCTGTATTACCTTCATGGTAGTATATTTTAGTGATTGGGCAACAAAAGCAAAGGTTTGTTGATCCAGAAATATGAAAAACTGAATCCTTTCAGTCGTCCACACGTGTGACTGAAACCATTTGATTTTTACACCCAGTAGTTACAATAGCTCGCAATTAGTGCATTTATCGAATATTTTATTTGTGTCTTTTCACGAATCTTCTATTTGACTACGAATAAGCCGACGATATTTCCTACTACCATCAAACTTAAAGGAAATGTTGATTGTCTTACTTCTTTACGGTATAAGTACCTTTAAATACAGAATAATTTTTTTTTTACAAAACAATTATACTAATATGATTACCAATTTTTACTACACAACATTTACAATCAGGCCATGCGAAACAAAATATTATCTATCAACTATTTTTTTTAAATGTGTGAAATGCGTTTTAGTTAGTCTTTTCGGTGCTATTTACTCTAAAACGAAAGATCAAATCATAAAAGTTATATCTACTACAAAATCAACTCCAAATGTGATATAGACTCACCAGTTTCCCGGTTGTAATACGAGCGTGAAAACGAAATGAAAACTTGTACTTTGAAAACCGTGAAAAACGGCGCTTGACGCAAGTAAAATTTTGGCGCCCCTTGTCAAAAGCGATAGACGACTGGGTAAATAATAATAAATAATATTTTAATGATTTGTGTTTTCAAGAGCGATGTGTTAGGAGAGGTATTATCAGCGTATTGGCGCCTTGAAAATTCGGCGTTCGGAGCGGACCGCTCCAATTGCGTCCGTATATATTGTTTTTTCAATCGTTTACAAATGGTATTATTTGTGATAAATGCAAACCGTCAGAAAACCGTCGCATTATTTTTTTTACGTGTTGGCAAATGAGGCCCAATTCAATTCCTCTGTTAGCTAAGAAGTCATCTATCATTGCACGGGCAACATATCTGTTTAGTAGGAGCTTTTCAAATATTGACGGGTTATTTGTAATCCTGAATCCTGAATCTGATCCTGATGTCTAACTTTGAAAAAAATCGGAACAGTTGTCTCGAGCGATCCGAGAATAATTAAAAAATGTTTAAATTAATTGCAGGTAAACGTTGTATAAAACCAATTTAATTTCAATGAATAGAAAAGCCTTATTTTGCAGCTTTCTGTATTTTAAGCCCTATTTTTAGGACTAAAACTAACTGAATAACAAACGCGCATTCCTGAAAATCTGCTATGATGTATGGCAGTAAGTCATGGAACCAGTTCCAATAAGGTTTTTACTTTATTTAGGTTTTGTCAGCTCTTCTTTGTTTTCTCAGTCTCTGCCAGCAGAGAAAGGAAGAAAGTAGACTGAATGCTGTACAAACGAGAATCCCTGAGGCGTATGTGTGGTAAAACCATGTACTATTGTGTGAGAAATATCATTCGCAAAGAATGCAAGGCAATGAGTAAGATTAGGAACGGAACGCTTAGATAGTTTGGGCATATACAGTGAATGAACGAAGAAAGGAATGTAAGTAATTTGACGTGAATTTGAATGGTAGAAGAAGTAGAGGACGCCCGAGGAAGACACGGTAGATCAAATAAACCAGATACTTGAGTCGGGCCATATCAAGAATAACAGAAGAGTATGAATGCGATGAATTTGAATGAGGCAAGGAGTGTGTGCCAAGATAGAGTTGTTTTGCGGTCCGTCCTCTCTGCCTACCCCTACGGAAACAGCGTGATGGCTAGTTAGTTAGGTCAGAGGTGACACAAAAATTCCCAAATTTTGGTAATAAATAGTTTTCACTCAAAGAAACAAAACCAGTACTTGGAGTTTGTGTTGATAAATGTAAATAATAATGTGTTCATCTTCACCTATACCTTTTTTTACGATAAGTTTTTGCATGAATTTTCATTTTGCTTAAAAAAATTATCATGTATAGATTTTTCTACTATGAAATCTATTTTTTTAAATATGTAGGTACTTAGGTTTTTATTATGTGAGCTCGAGACCACTGATGTTTAATACTTAGATGAAACATGAAGCGAAAAGTTGGGTTTCACTTTTGTACGTCCAATTAGTCAAATGTGGCCTCCAACGCTACCAACGCTCTAACTCCAACTACAAAATCCAGTCTGTGCACAGAGCGCACCGATTATTTCTAGCAGAACACGTTTCAGCGAGATATAAGTACGCAATAGCGCCTCTATGTATTGTATGGCTCTATGCTTGTGACACAACTACATCAAAATTGAAATATGAATATCGTCATGCACAACAACGGTTATATATAAAGAATCATCTACTAACATGACTTTTTATATAAAACAAGTCATGTTAGTATATAAAAAGTCATCATGTTAGTAGCCCATAACCGCAATCGTAGATGTTTGACTCTAATCCGCCGCCAAACGAAAGAAGAAGAATATTCCCTGGAACGGCTGGGTGGCCATTCTCATACAAAACATAGATTTGGATTTGCGGTCAAAATACCCAACCAAACAGAAAAATTGTTTTTTGTGCTATTATTTTATTTAATATAAATTATGATGTATAAGCCAAGAGAATTAAACATTTTTCAGCAAAATTTTCGAGGCTACTTTGATTTTTTTTGTGAGTCAATCGTAATTATTGAAAAAATATCATGCCCCTTTAATATAATGAAACATAAATTTAAAAAAAACGCTTTTTCTGTAATTTTTAAAATTAATTTACGACAAATTTGTGTTCCAACGTAAATGGGTCGCATGTAATATTAATTTATTATAACTTTTATTTATTATTTATAATTTGTAATTCGTCATATTTGTACAGAGCAAAATTATTTGTAAAAACGATTATCGTTAACTCAGAAATAATTGTTAAAGATGCCTCTAAAATAATAATAAAAAAATGATTCCCTGAATATCCACTATTTTATAATTTAATTACAAATTAATAATGTAGCACTTATCCAAATCAAAAATTAATTAAAAATTATTACTTTTCTGTTTGGTTGAGTATTTTGACCTTCAATCCATATATAAGTTTGTATGAAAATGGCTGTGCATCCGTTCCCTTCAATTTCATTAAAAGCATTTCCAAATAGCATCGCAAAGTGACATGTCTGTTTTAAAATATTCATTACACAGTTATTACAGAATAAAAAAAATAGTTGAAATAAACACTGGATTTGAGAATACAAAACCAAACAGATTTTTTTTTGTTAATCCTATGGTATTGCAAATATGTTGTACGGATATGTGCTACTTTATTAATTTGTAATTAAATTATAAAATAAAGGTCATTCAGTAAATCCCTTTCTCATGATTTTAGAGGAAAATCGAAAATTACCAATTAGAAAATTGTGAATACAGTGTAGAACCGATGATATTCGTAAAATCCTATATTAGTTAAAGCGTATATCTAAATAGTACATAATGATAAATTTCAACTATAAGCACAGGGCCGGCTCTGCGCGTGCACGATTGGATCACTCCGCTCCGCGGCGACTTGCCAAGGCGCTATGCGCCAGGAAGCCAAAGCGCTGATAATACCTAAATGGGCGCACGCACTGCGATTTTGGAATAGCTGTAAACGCCACACCCCGCACAAACACGCACTGCGGCTGGAGTTTTTACTTATTTTTATTTCATGGTGGTACTGAATTAATTACTAATTCCGACAACCTAGCACCTAATTTTTTAGGTTTTTACTATCGCCAGGCGCTGTTTGATGCAGGGCCGGCCCTGAACTTAATTTCAATAACAGTAATTTATGATAGCTGAACAAATATTTAAGAGGGTATGTTTTTAGAATAAATAAATAACCTACTAAATTGTTATTAATGCATTATTTATTAGTCAACAGATGTTCATTTATGACACACACTTAACGCAAGAAGCCAGTCTAATTTGCTTTGAACATTTGTAGTGCAGTTAATTTAGAAATAAATAAATACAAGAGCTGTATTGGTTTTGTCGTGTACCTGGTTGATAGACCCACCGTCACAACAAGACCCGCAAGGAAGAATGCGAATTCCGCGAATCTTGGCCGAAAATCAAGATATTTTTAAAAATTAGCTAGACGATGTAAGAATGCATGGGGACCACTGTTACTCTGACAGGAACTCATTAATTCAATCGAAAACAAGTGGAATTAGAATACGTCGCAGCGAATCCATCGACCACCTATGCTATACCTTTATCTAGGTTTTGTAATAATGTATCTGAAACGCTGTGGAAGAAAACCGTTCTCGCGTTCGGAAAGTATTTTTTATACTATGTTTTGTTGTCACCGAAAGTGCTCGCGGGAAGCACCAAAAACCATCGCGGACTGTAGGTTCCCCGCCCCTGGTTTTATCCTTAGTATACCTACCAGCATTAATTAATTATTTTAACAAACAATCATTCATATCAGAGGCGGTCGATCCAAATGTATTGAATCAAAGAATAAAGTATTGAATCACCTCTTTCCTACTATTGGCTATAACAGCCCCAACGAAAAACGCTTTCTTCAAGCAAGTAGATACCATACCTTATTTATAGAGTTTTCTTATTCTTGATTAATTGCATAGTGCTGCTAAAGATAAAGACATAATCACATGTTGTGTGTATGTGTCAGAATTATGTTAGTAGTAGTGCAGCGTTGTGAATGCGGATTGATGAAATTACTAGTATTAATGTTTTGTAGTCAAATAATTTGTCGCAAGATGCACTACGAGAAGGACAAAGATTATTGAATTTTTATAGAATACGGGAAATTGGTCCTCACTAAAAAATTACGTCTTTCCTCCTGTCATTTTTAAATTTGCTTGCCCAGATCAGAATCAGAACCTCCCCGAAAGCCCACGTTACAGAAACTTTATCTAACTACGATGAATAACTTACAACACATAGTTCAGGGAAGTCTGCCAACCTTTTATGTGTAAGTACTGCAGTAAAATCTGTTGTGGCTGGCTCTAAAATGTTGACACATTTAAACACAGTAATGAGGAACTCCAATGAAAATTATTATACAGGGTTTTCCAATAAGAGGTGTTATTTTGAATAGCCCGCTATTTCGGTAAATGTTACTTTCAAAGCTGTTATTTTTTGACATTTTACAAGTAGAAACTACGCCATTAATAAAAATGGAACGATACACGCTTCAACAACGCATTGAAATTATTAAAATTCACTCGAGTGAATCAAATGCAAATCATCTTGAGTGATGAGGCCCATTTCCACCTCGGTGGCTTCGTCAAAATTGTCGCATCTGGGGCTCAGAAACCCAAGAGTTATTGTTGAAAAGCCTCTCTATCCTCAACGTGTGACTGTTTGGTGCGGTTTATGGTCCGGCGGAGTCATTGGACCTTACTTTTTCGAAAATAAGGCTGGAGCAACAGTTACTGTGAATGGATTGCACTATCGAAAGATGATTAATGATTTTTTATGGCCGGAATTGGATGGTATTGATCTGGACAACGTTTACTTTCAACAAGATGGCGCTACGTGCCACACAAGCAACGAAACCATTGATCTTTTACGATTGAATATCAAAATAACAACTCTTATTGGAAAACCCTGTACATTAAAAATTAGAGCATAAGAGATTTAAACGCCCTGTGATTGGTATACTCTCAGCATACGATCCAAAGTATTCACTCAGTATCACTCTGGTATATGACCACTATTCAGAATTGAAACGTTGCTTAAAACGACTCTAGCCGTGTTTGGTGACCAGATCTGAATAAGTAGGTACTTCCCTACCTTCCTCTTCCCCATCTCCTTCTTCTCCCCACTACCTTCATCCTCACAAAGTATCCCAGTTAGGGTCATTAAGGATGCCATAGTATCATTGGCTCCAGGTAGGGAATGCAATCCCGCAAGAAAATGTCAATCCAGGTATTTGCGGGACTGAACAATCTTAGTCCCGCTGGATCCAGGTATTTGCGGGATCCAGCAGAGTGGACTTAGATATCTAATCAATCGTATAATAAAGACCTGATACCTCGATCTACCAACCTTGTTTTTAGACTTTTAAATTTATATCTATAATAAAACAAGTTCTCTGTGACATTTTAAATGATTTATTAATAGGTATACCTTTAGTTAGACATAGGTAAAGTTTAAGTCATAAATTGGCAAAGAATAAGATAATACATAAATTTACATAACATACCCGCCTCGGAACAGACTTTGTCTAGTGAGGTGGGTAAAAGAAATCTATGTAGGTACACAAATGAAAATAAAATAAACGCCCGGATTGCCGGCACTGAAACTGAACTGAAACTTAAATTTAAATAATAACGTTCACACGATAAACAATATTCTTGTACAATGAGAATCATAAGTTTAATTAAACATTATTTTGGAAATAGCTTCGAAAAAAAGTTAAAGTATTAATTGTGTCATCTGATAAACGGCTTCTGATATTGGACACAAGGTAGCCAGCGGCTGAAAAAGCTCGTTCAGCTTCCACGCTGGTTGGCATAATAGTCATTAGCGCATTGTTAGTGAATTGAAGGTAATTCTCTGTAATCCCGCCAGTCCAGCGGGATCCCGCAAAATTTTCGACCGAGATTAATCCCGCTAAATGTCTGCGGGATCTCGGTATTTCGGGATCCCGGTATACCGGGATTGCATTCCCTAGTTCCAGGCGATGGGGAGCAATTGGGAATCTTGTACGGTATTCACGAAAAAAAATTGGGATTAAATTTGTTGATTTGAAACCGACCCGTTTGGGAATGATCTTCTGAGGTACGTGTGACGAAACGTGTACATGGCCAGATTTCGATTGTTTTGGCGGACATTGAAAAGATAAAATTTAAAAAAAAATACTCTTATCGAAATTAGAAGGTGGTTGACTGGAGTTCCTTACTTATCGCTTAGAGATTTCATAAGTATAACTTATCATGGAATATTTACTACTCGTTCTTTCTTGCGCTCCCGGTAAATCAATTATTTGATAATATTCCTCGCGTTGTGGTTTCAGATATGTTGAAAAATGGCGTGGGTCGACCGGCACGGCGTTTTATTGGTTTAGCCAGAAGCCGGCTACGTCATTGTGCCATTTGAAATAACATAGTTTAGCTAAATACTTAACCTTTATAAAGTGATTGGCTCACATGGGTAGGCAGATAGGATTGAATGCTACACAATTCCGACCTGGTACGCATTCCTTACTCACACCGTAGGTTCTTCACACGGATTACCTTACCTACTATTAAATATTTTATGCATATTTATTACTAACTAACTTACAGATAATTAAACATTAAGAGTTATTATTAATTATTAACATTATTTATTAATTATTAATATTATCAAGAATTATTATTTCCGCATGGTTTATTTTAATTATTTCTGATGAACGTATTACAAAAATCTCAAATGTTTATAGAGAGCTCCCTACGGATGTAAGTTATTTATATTTAAGATTAATAAAAACAGGACCTTGCCATTGAAATATTTTATCTAAAACGGTTTGAAAAATTTATAAAACAGTTTTCAACCATAAAATTAACGGTAAGCACCAGATTTTATTTTTCTAGACGATGAATTGAAAACTTTCCGAGGGATCCCTCTAAAAAAATTTAGATTTTATTAATATGTTCATCAGAAATAATTAAAAATAAACCACGGTAAGATTGATTTTCTATTCCTGCTAGGGCAAAGTCGACCGTAGGTGCGTCGCGCGACGCGCGCCGAATATTGTTTTTACATGACTTCATCGATTGCAAATTTACGTTAGAGATTTTATAGGGAAAATTCTACCGTTTATTATTCCTTATTTAAAATGTGTTTTTCTTTTGATAAAATGTTTGACAGGTGTCATTGGTTAGCTGTCGTTATTATTCAGGTTTACTAACTTTTGAAAGGCTGGAATACCGACTTTCAGCTTAATCTCTGCAATTGTAATATCCCGTGGTGTACAACAATTGGTTTGTTAATAATTTATATTTTAAAGATGTTCCTTGGCTTAAAGGGACTTTCGACATTCATTTTAAGGCGATGCACTACGTTGTGTAATATTTTGAATCGAGCCACCATCAATAACACTCCTTACGTAGATGGCGATAAGGCTTAAATTCCCGCTTAACACCATCCAGCTGTTTTGATTTAGGCAAGAAAAAAAACATGGCCAAAAAGTGCCTTTTATTTTATTTTGTGGATGTTCGGGCAAAAATATTCAAAAAATTTCCGATCATTTCATAAATAACTTAATTTGCCACATTATACAATAAAACCATAACCGAAAATAGGTTCGTAAATAAGAAATTTTGAACTTTAAAGCAGTTTTCGTAGGCCTTATAAATTATTTTTTCTGGGCTTATAAAAAGACTTCTGTAAAAAATACTCGATTATTTCAAAGGCCACGATCTATTATACTCGCGGTATTTATTTAACATCTGAAATATTTCTAGGCGACCAAATCTTCAAACCAAAAACGCATGATTTTGCATTACTACGTAGTGCATCGCCTTAAGATTTTATTGACCTAAGTCATATATATCTAACATAACAGATATTGGACCAGTTGTGTAACGATGAACACATAGGATAATATTAAATCATATCTGTTGTAAGGAAAATGTTATAGGTATTTGTAAAACATCAAACAACCATAGGTACATAATATATCTTCTCTATGATAAAAAGTATAAAACCATGTCTCTATCCGTTATATGTTTGTGCGCTCAGTTCTTCTAAACTACGAAAAAGATTTTGGTAGAATTTTTACTGTCATTTAGAGAATGTCTTCCGGAAGGTTTTTTTTTTAACTATAATACGTGCACATTTTATCTATTGAAAGTAGAGAAAAGTCGTGTTTTTTAATCAAGTCGTAAAAAAAATATTTTAGGGCGTTTACGTTACTAACGTGGGCTAAACCTTATGAGATAACCATTTATAAGTCGCAGAGCAACGCCAGCTACACGTCAGCTAGTAATATATAATAATTCTGTCTGCGTATGTTTGTGCTCGTAAGACTCGAAAAGTAGTCGACCGATATCGCTGAGAATTTTTTCTTCTTCCTGGTAAATCGCGAGTAAGTAGGTTGTCGGCTTCGATATTATTCAAGATAGGTAGATGCAGCGTACATTCGCCATCTTACTCGTAGGTTCCAATGTGATGCGCGTTGCATGTATTGAATTTCCATAACCTACTAGCAGCTGCCGCTACAATTTGTTCGTATAAGTGCCAGGATTTAGAGAGTGGTTTAAATGGTAGAAGTCGGGGACGCCCAAGAAAGACATAAGCAATAGCGAAGTATTGCGGGGTCCATTAATTTTAAATAAAATACATGTAACCTACATTTACAATTTCGTCACTACATAAAATGGATATTTTCTTTTCTTTACAGTATTTCAGTATTCATCTATGTAGGTATTTGTTTGCACGTGAAAAACCCTTTTAATCTCCCAACAGAAGCTTTGATCTTTCCATCACTCTTTTTTACTCCTAGACTTCTAGTCATCCGTCAAATCTATTTCAGAAACAACTTCCGTTGTGTTTCGTAATACATCAAGGAAGACGGAACTGAAACTGTTCGTAACGTATTTATTTTTCACATTTTTACTATGCGAATAATATAATTATTATATTGCAATTAATTAATATCAACATGATAGAGTCTAAGATAAAAGAAACAAAGAGTAGACATAGAAAAATGGCTTGGAAGCGTCCCGACTGTCGCCGAGCTACGACCATAAATGAACCACTCACGCTACAACATAACTACACGGACTTCAATAGGCCACTTGCATTATATTTTGAAAAAATTCTAAGACTTTACCTGTTTATCGTGTTTTTAAAACCATAGCGATTTTAAGAAAAATTCTATTATTTTACTAACCCCGGACATCGATTTTTTATGGATAGTAAAAATAATAAACAGAATAAATAGTCAAAAATCACTTTAAAAATATCATAATTGTAAGCTGCTGTGTCGGAATCTAAAGAAATGTACAAACTTCACTTCATAATATCTGTAAAAATTCTGACAAGGAGCAGACTCTGTGTTGTGTTTTATTATTTAAATATGGATTCATTAGCTACTGTAGGGTATCAGGGGTTCCCAAAACCTTTCTCATTTCTAGCAAAAAAAATCGTAAAAAATTCAACTTTTCCACCTAAAAACTACCTTAAAACGTCATTTATCTTTTTGCTTCTACCGTCATGTATAATTTATTTGTGCAAAAATACTTTTTAATATTTTAATAATACCTGGTATTATTAAAAATAATTTTTCGTAAAACCTCAAAATCAACGAAACTTTCAATGTTGATATATTTAAAAAAAATAGTGTAGAATTTATTAAAAAATAATTTAATTAATAACACACCTATTTTGGGGGCATCTGGCTTCTCCTTAGTTAGTATCCACGAGTACCTATTATCAGATCTGTTTGTATAAAACATCAATACATAATAATATAATATGGTGTTCGCATAAACGAATGCATAGCTTGAAATTATCAGAAATAAACAAAAACTACGAGTTGCAATACGAATTGCAGAATATCACAGATCACAGAATGTGTACCTCTCTATCTAATTGTTTCCAATTTTGTACCTTGAATCAGGCTCTATGTTTCTACGCCCAGTTATTCATCACGATAATTATTTGTACCATATGCAACGAAACCTTCAGCATTGAGTCGAACTACCAAAGATTGTAGAAACAAAATAATAAGATATTCAAAAAAATCTAACCAATAAATTAGGACATAGCGATTCTTCTAAAGTCGAGCTTTATGGATATTTCTTTATTAATTTGGTTGTGTTCCATTTTTAAATGCAGATGGAAAACAAAGGCGTTGGGATCAATTTGGTCATAATTTATTGAGAGATGTAGCAAGATTTCTATTATCTGTCTGTTGCGGCACAGTTTTCACTAATAATCACTTCCTCAAGTGTGACGGTATGAACGTGAATCTGATTGAACGTAGCAAACGAAACAGACGCAGCGAAATGATGTTTCAATCCGGGTTGGATAACAACTATCAACCCACTCCCGTGACAAAACTCACTCCCACTCAGCCAGACTCAGTCTAGTCAAGAAATCAACGATTATTCACCTTCGAAAATAATATCTGCTTATTATCGTTGTGGAATGTTAGGAATGTGAGATCTCTACGTCTGGCTATAGTCAAATCAAAAAGAGATACTTAATACAATATCTTATGTCCGCTTACTGCTGAAATTTGGCTTTATCCTCTGAATGGGCGTTCTACGAAATTATCGTCACAAACTTGGCACGAGTCTTGAATGATAAAAAAACAAAAGACCAAGCCAAATTCCGTTTTTTTTTGTTATATACGCATGAGGTTGATATAAACATGACATGTGTTGTAGATGTTTCTTTCTAACATGTTAAAATACTGATTTGTCACCTCTATTTCCACGGTTGGATTTCTTGTAAGCGATTTTAAGCACGTGAACCGGAACCTACCTAAAGGTGTATTCATTTATTTGTTCGTTAGCAATGATTTCTTCTGACCCGTAAATAATTCATTCCATAAAAAAATACCCACACCATACCCATAAAAAATCGGTAGGATAGAGCCACGGGTAGTAAGTAGCCATACTCTCTCAAGTAGAGAAATCTTAGAAATTATTTCTGAACTCTTTCCAACTGAGGAAGTACTTTACCTACTGTGGAAACCAAATTACCGACCTCCTCTTAAGTCTACTCCTTGTCTAGCAATTGAATAGAATTATGAAAAAGGAATGATAAAGATGGATATTATGTATACAGGAAATGAATAAAGCAATGGCAAATAGGACAAAAAATACACTTGTCATCCGCCTAAATGGGGTTTTGAAGGACTCCATGATTCTATTAATATCAATGAAATAAATTACATTAAACTAAAACTTAACTAAATTAATTTAACTAAAACTTAACACTTCACTAGATTGATATATTCACTTACTTGAATAAAGTAAGCTTTCTATGGTCGAAAACACTTCACTCTATTGATCTTACGAAGTACTGGCTGAAGTTCATAATAATAACAACTAACACTTAACACTTCACTATATTAATATATTCACTTACTTGAATAAAGTAAACTTTCTGTGGTCGAAAATACTTGACTGTATTGATCTGAAGGAAAAAAGAAAGCTTTCTCAATGTTCGAAAACACTTCACTCTATTGATCTTACAAAACACTTCTACAATGTATTGACCGAAGTTCATAATAAAAACAATGAACAAATACTTAACACTTCACTCTATTGATATTACAAAAATAAAGTAAGCTTTCTGTGGTCGAAAATACTTGACTCTATTGATCTGGGGGAATAGATAAAGCTTTCTCAATGTTCTAAAACACTTCACTCTATTGATATTACAAAATAAAGAAAGCTTTCTGTGATCGAAAATACTTCACTCTATTTATCGTAGATACTAAACTAATCAAGCCGTAAAAAACAGAGTTCCTTTTACTATACCTTCCTTCCCAGGGACTGGAGTCAATAACTCTACCAACTTCGCCAAATGCCGATCGGATAGGCCGACATTTATTTCGTGTATTAACTGCTGTAATTTCATCCGATTTCAGAGAAATGCCTATTCGGTTTATTTTTGTAGTGCCATTTTGATACAATGCATTGCAACAACGAGTTCCTCTGACGAGATTCACCTCTATCGGATGTTGATTTGCATTATTTAATTACCGAAAACAAAGTGAAATTCATGTAGATGTGTTTAAAAAAGCTTTATCAGTGTTCGAAAACATTTTACTCTATTGATCTTAAAAAGTATACATACAAAATAATGATAATTAATAACAACGAAATATTATAAACGAAGTGTTCATAGATATTTTATTAGCAAGCTCACCACGAAACAACATGTTTCATTAGAAAGCCACTGAAAGCTCGCAATTATAAATAACAATCATTGTCTCAGCTCCTAGACATTGTGTTTCGGTGGACATTCCTGAAAATTTCGTTTTGGCAGAATTCCCTTTAATAAATAATAAATTGAATAATACATGCATAAATGTCAGCACAAAAAAATAATAGGTCTGGTATCTATGAATCGGTGCAGAATAACGAATCTACTCACTTAACACTATATGGTCGAACATTTTACCGCCAAATTGGGTGCGAAGCGCGTGTGTTTTTTAAATTTTAGCGCCAAAATTAGACTTTCCGCAAAATATTCATATCTTATGTTCTATTTGATATTTTTCGATGAAACTTTCAGTGTTTTACGTTAAAAAGATGTCTCTATTTATTTACTTAACAACGTATGTCTAATTCCTTTTTTTATGAACAAAAACTTTCTACTTTCTTGGGAATCATATAAAAAACAGTATTTCACAATCGAAATAACATATCAAAATTTATTCATACAAAAATTAAAAGATTATTTAGAAATTTTCAATACATATAAAAAAAAACTATAACCTGATAGTGCTTCAATGTGTGATAGCGTTCGAAACACTTTCCTTTATGCAGGGGCACATTGCAAAACTTGCACATGTACCGCGTTTCACTGCGTAGTTTGTGAGCGGAACATACACGACAGCTTCTTCTTCCTAGCACTATCCCAACTCATTGCCTAGGTAGGCTGTTGGGGTCGGCTCTTCTCGTTCTCAGGTTATAGCTTCTTCGGTTCTGAGTGTCGCTTTCATCTAGGCCGTTTCTTTGTAGGATTTTGGAGCATTGGGTCATCCAGGAGTTCTTTGGTCTACCTCTGGATGACTGTCTTTGAAGCTCTATAGACATTGCCTGCTTCACTGTGTGGTCTGGTGGTCTCCGTCTTATGTGCCCATACCATCTTAACTGTCGTTCCTCTAGCTTACTGTTTATGTCAGTGACACCCAGGCTACCACGAATGCGTGAGCTTACACGACAGCGATTTTAATTTTTTTGTTGTGTTTCAAACTCATTGTATTGACAGGTAGATAGATCGGGTACCACCGACAATAGAAAACACATGACCCCGCACCCATTAACACTTTCACTGCGTTATTTTAATATGGCGTAAACCAACTGTGCTGATAAAATACGAAATTTTCATAACAGGACTACTTCCCTAATCCGGAAAAAATTGGGACTTTTGCATGTTTGGTTTATTATTGGGGTTCACACCTACCAATTCCACTGCCTGACAGTGCTACATACTCTCCAGTTGTTATGTAATTGGCAGGACAATAGTAGGCGTCATTGCGTAATGGTGAGTTTACACGAGACATTTACTGTACTATTTACTCATCAAGAAATTATATTTTTATAAATTATTAGTACCTAAACTCAAGATTGATTTTTTTACTACTACTACGGGGGTAAACAGAGAAAACAGAACGCCAGACTACCCTCTTAATAATCTTTGGTTTCACCACGTTCATGCAGTTTGTCATATATAGTATAGTTATAACAAATTGATTTTGACCGCCTAAAAAGGGTAATTATATAGTATTGTTATAACAGTATTGTTATAAAAAGAGAAAGTGCAGGCAAAACCATCGTGAACAGGTAATTATCGGTTTGAAATGAAACAATGGGGTTTTTCTAGATTATTTTCATCATGGTAATTCCTGAAGCAGTGAACAGGTAATTATCGGTTTGAAATAAAACAATAGGGTTTTTATAGATTATTTTAATCGTGGTTATTCCTAAAGCAGTGGACAAGTAATTATCGGTTTGAAATGAAACAATGGGGTTTTTATAGATTATTTTCATCATGGTAATTCCTGAAGCAGTGAACAGGTAATTATCGGTTTGAAATGAAACAATAGGGTTTTTATAGATTATTTTAATCGTGGTTATTCCTAAAGCAGTGGACAAGTAATTATCGGTTTGAAATGAAACAATGGGGTTTTTATAGATTATTTTCATCATGGTAATTCCTAAAGCAGGGATACAAAATCCAGGCATCTGTGGACATTCCTTGCAGCAGTAATTAGAATCGTTCCGTTTTTTTATTTTTTTTCCCAGCAATATTTGCATTGCCTTTTTTTACTTTTCCTTTGTCGTTTCTTTCGCATAGGGCTGGCAAATGTCTTATATTTGACACTAGTGGACGAGGAATGGCAGAAAGAGGACCAAGTAAATTATCGATTACTTCCAGTCTAAAATCATATAGACTTTTTTTACGCTCACTTTGTGCATTGTACAGATAGTAAGCATTTATTAGCATTGATTGGAAAATGTGAATTCCCAGTTTCTTATACCACCTCAAAGTTTTTCGACGACATGGGTAGTAGGCAAGCATTTGGTCGTGAAAATCTACGCCGCTCATGTGTTTGTTGTATTCAATAATCATTTTTGGCTTACAAACCTCCTTTCCTCGACGATTGGTAGTTTTCGTCAATTGCCCATCGAATTCGGAAGATATCGTCACAATTTCACGTCGATCCTTCCATTTTGTGACGCATATCCCTTTATTTGTATACACGCTGGTAGACTCTCCGGTTTTTAATTTTTTTTCAGTAACTTCCTTCGGTGTGTCCTTCCGGTTTGATCTGAGGGTCCCGGTAACAAATGTTTTGTTTTCTAATAAATGCTCCGTCAATGGAACGCTGTTATAGAAATTGTCCATGTATAAACTGTGCCCGACTCCAGTCTTTCCTTCCATCAATTTCTTCACCACTTTGTTGGTGTGGTCTTTACCACCGAGTTCGATGTCTGCTGCACCACCATAAACAATTATTTTTAGGGCCAATCCATTTGACTGACCCAACATATACAGTTTTATGCCATATTTCGCTTTTTTCCCTTTCATGTATTGACGGATCAATAGTCTCCCTCTCCAGAGCACTAGCGATTCATCGATGGAAAGATTTTTACTAGGAGTATATATAATCTCCATCCTATCATTGAAAAAATCGATGAGTGGCTGAATTTCTCCTAAACTTGTTGATTCTTCCTCATTACTATTGAAGTGAAGCACTCTAAGGATAAGTAGAAACCTATCTCGAGCCATGTATTGAGAAAATGTCGGCAGGTTGAATAAATGATTTTTCTTCCAATAGTCGTTTAGGCGATTCATCCTAATAGTTCCCATGTGGAAAATAAGCCCTAAAAACTTCCTGAATTCCTCGATTGTTAGGTCCCTCCACCTTGTGATTCGGCTTTTATCACCTTTCGACGTTGATAACACCTCTACCGCCTAATCGTTTGTTTGTTTGATGACCATCTCACACAAGTCATCGTTGGCGATGGCATTGAAAAAGTTGATCGGTTCTCTTCCAGCTTCCATAAAATTTATGCCAGATACACGGGTAAATGGGATGTGATGTGATGGTTTGGGTGAATTTGACCACTGTCTTGGTTCGGACATTGATGGTTGGTTTGGAGGCAGTGGTGATGCTGCCGGTACTGGCTGGATAATGTCATCTTCATCCGATTCATCGTTATCCATGTCTTCCAAGTCATCTTCATCCGATTCGGGGAAGATCTCTAAGTCGCTTCCCGAATCGTCAAAATCACTATCGGTGTCGCTAAAGTCGTCATCTCGCCTAGCTCTTTTGGATGTTGATGGCTGATCCATATTTCAAGATAATATGTATAACACAAAAAAAATATCAAAAGTCCAACACAAAAATAATAATAAAAACACTTTATAGTAAATGAATTCAATATAAATTACTTGTAGTCTAAAACACAATATTTTGATTCAAAAGTCCGAACACACAAAAAATAATAACGAAAAGTCTAATAAAAAATACTTATAAACAAGGAGACACTTTGGATAAAGTCAATAACAATCACAATTACCGCACACACATATAATTCGTTGTAGTTGTGTGAAACGTATAGAAAAAGTCGCGTGTAAACTCGCCACAACGGTACTACGGTAGAAAAAAAACAATAGCGACCGACCCGCGCAACATATAGATGTATACTGAAGTTATCCTACATGCTGAGGGTATTATATACACAATCCGTTTGTGCTAACGTTTTTTTATTATCATTTCTCTAAGTTATAAGATGCCCGTACCTTGTACGGGCAGCGCATCCCGCGAACTTTGTATCGCCCGTACCTGCTACGGGCTCAGCACTGGAGAACCCCTTATTTACAAGTTTCCCGCTCCTTACTGCTTTGCGCAACAAAACGAGTAAACTCGTCTCCCGCGTCTTACTATAAAAAGGCGTATGACGAGTTTTCTCGTTTCCCGCAAAGAATGTGTTAACTTATTCGATACTTAGCAGTCGGTGACGTAGTGAGGATATACTAGTCCTAGCAAGACATCATACGTAACAGCATCGATCTAGTATCTTCTGTCTTTTTTTGTTTTCAAACGAGACGCCTGAGAAGGAAGAAGATAAACTTTGATGACGTCCCTACAAAGCTCTCGCTGGGAATAGCTTTCTCAGGATACCAGTGCAAAATAGATCATATTTTTCACTGCATATTTCAAACATTTCAATTTAACCCCTACAGTTTTCCGGGAGATATTTCTCCCAGCCTGATAAAAGTCTCTTAATGTTTATTACGGTGAGATACACGAACAGTGTTAGAAAGAGAGAATACCACGCTTAGTTTCTTCAATTAAAAGTTTCCATTAGATGCTGCGAAAATTTTTCAATAAATATGGTTCAGCAAAACATTTTTGAAGTGAAACTTCTTTAGGCGCGTAATGGATTTTCGGGGACGGAGTAAAACCGAGTCAGGATCGACACGAAAATGCGGGTACCCCCACCACCGCTCACCGTTCACTGTCCCTCTCTCACCATATGCGCTTGTTGAGGTGGGGGAGCCGCTCACGAACGTTCTCTCTCTTCTCTTCTTTCCTCTCTCTCAGACACCAGCGAACTGCGCCACGCCAAGCATCAGCTGCTTGGTTAGTATACTGCGTCGTGAGTGTAATACGAGTGAAATACGTAATTGATTGTGGTTCATACGGTTAATTTGAAAATAGAGAGAGAGGAATAAATTAAATTTGAAAATAGAGAGAGAGGAATACTAGAAGTTTCACTTCTGTCTTGCGTAGGCTTGACACACCCACTTTTTTTATCAAATGTGAAATTCGTGTTTATTTGGACTTTCTTATTCGTGTTTTTTCTCCATATTATTGTACCTACCTGATTTAAAATATTTTTAAAAAGAGTTGTCATTGAGATAGTGACAGTGACTTTTCTTTGAACAAATTGTATAATACCTTAAATGTTTTTTTTAATAAATATGTGTTATGTGATGAAGTAGGTGGGTATTTAAGTACATACTTACAATTAAAATGATTTCAAAGGAAATTTTGGTTTTGATTTATTAAATATGTGAAAATTAGAAACACATTTTTTGGACGCGAGATCTACTGTTCACAGAAATCACTGGTTTATTTATCTTTAACAAGAAATTTCCTGGTTAAACTATTTAGAATCAGTCTTGGACATAAAGATAAGGCCGCTCCCAGACGAGTGACTTCAGTTGTTATGTGACGACAGTTAACTATTCCAAAATTCATAAAAATTCGAAAAAGTCTCCTTGGTGTCGCGTCGCTCGTGTGCGCACCTACCGCAACTTTTGCAACGCAACTGTCGCCGCAACTAATTCCAGCATTTGCGGACTGCCGTAAGGCGAAGCATGCTACATCACTATTTTCGATTAATCTTTACTACGAATCGGTTTGTATTATGAATCCAAAAATATGCTTTAAATAAATTGAAGCTTTTCCTATCGTTTGCCTTGAGTATAATTAAAATAATATTGTTAATTTCTTTATAAAAAATTCAAGCAAAAACTACAAAAGAAAATATTTTTCATTAGAGAGTATGAACGTATATAAGAAACTTATGGCAAAGTAGATTAATTCGATAATATAACAAAGATTATCTGTGACAGTTTTCTTTTATCAACATTTTTCTTTCTTATGAAATTATTCACAGAACAAATAAAAACCACCATTGCATTTGAAATTGAGCATTTCTAGACTCCGTTTGCGAAGCGATTTCTATTCTTAATACGTTCATTAGTGGCGATATAAGGCACACTAAGAATGTGCACATTTTTGGCTTGTGGCTTCCTCTTAATTTGTAGTCAGCTAAACCAATATCTAGCGCATTCCATACTGTAGGTACCCATACCCTACTTCTTGTCTGGTCAATAACCCAATTTCTGTAAATATCTCATATCGTACGTGTGACCGGACCGCTTTATAAAGTGCACCGTTCGATGCAAGATGGCACGTCATGCTGAAGCCATTATATTATTTCATTTATAGATCTGCTTGTGTCTTTCACTCGTTCGCTGTCTTGAAGACACCCATTGACATCCAAATCAAAGAAACCCCTCTCCATTACAAACACTTGTTGTTGCAACTGGAAAATACTTAATCGCATCTTCGATTTTAAGATGTTTCGTCGATGGTTCAATTTCGGTCGATGTTCAAATTTTATATCAATTAAACCGAGGGGAGATTCCAGTTCTACTTGAGGATAAGGAATTGTCCTAATCCTTACAAATGGCGTCTTTTTCGTTAACTATGAGCGATTTCGGTTTGATTTATAGATAAGAAATTGTCCATAATCTTATAATAAACGAGTTTTTCCAGTTCTCTCGGATGATAGCAAAAGTCCTTAATTATAAGGTTAAGGACAATTCCTTGTCCTTATAAAGAAAAAAAATCGCCTCTCAGGTTCTTGTACTGCATTCTACCAAAATACTTCAGGATTAGAATTGAATATGTAATACTAGTGTTTGCCGAGTAATTAAAACACTTTCTCATCACACTGAGATCTACTTAGAAGTAGCACACAACCTTACACGACGCGTGACAGTTTAGTAGGTACTAAAACTACGAAATCGAAAACAATACAATATTACGAAATTTTTGCTTGCTAATTTGAGATGTCTACAGCGCGTCTATACAGGGTGTCCGTGGTTAAGGGCACTAACTTCAGGAAGTGAATCTACTTGATTTAGGAGTACTTTTCAGGTAAAAACGTAAAATTGGGCTGGCATTATTATTTTGCGGTGTTGCTAAATATACCGGCCCGCGCCCAAACGCTGCCATTCCGTCAGTCTATTTATTTGAGCGCATCGTGTCAATAACTTTTACTATTTGGAATAGGATCTGATAATTTAATGTATTTAGTGTTTACATTGAAAAACTGGATTGTTTTAATCATAACTTGTTATTGCAGTGTGTGTGTTTTTTTATCTTAGTGTGCATTGATTAAGACTTACCTAAAAGAACATTTTTATTTAGTACGTGTTTTCTCCAAAGACTTACTTTTAACATTGTGTTTATTTGTACCTATTGTTAATTACGGTGACAATGCCTGACTTACCCACGAAGAATGGGCAGACATTCATTAGGTTTACGGGCTACATAATGTAAATAAACATGAAATGTGGACATTTTGAAAATTCGTTAAATTGGTCACGGGTGGTTTAAGAGAATTTGAACAATTCTTCAAATTTCAAAGTTAATTTTAAAGTTCAGTGAAAGATTTTTTCATGTTATTTTTTCATATTTTTTGTTATTTGTTGCCTATCATGATATACTAATAGAACTTGAAAAGGACTTTCACAGAACCCAAAAATGAACGTTGAAATTTGATGTATTGTTAAAATTCTCTGGAACAACCCATCCTAAGAGTTAAATAATTTTATCGTTCAAAGTGTAACTACATTTTGTTAATTTTAGTAAAGTTCTCTTTTTGAATTTGGTTTACACATACTATATTGTAGCTTAATTGTAAACATCAAACTCTCGGCCTAATGTTATTGTTTACATGCGGTTTCAATAGATACGGGAAGATCACATCGTTTTCACCTCGTTCTCGGCAAGCTCACATCGAATTTACCGGGTAAGTTTGAGTAGGTATGTCTTTTTGTATGCGACAAAAGTTGGAATATCGCGAAAAGTTGTTTGCATTTTTTACTCCTGCCATCATGTAGAATTACCTCCCGAAGTTAGTACATTTTACCCCCGGCCTCCCTGTATATTGTAACGTTATCGAGTAGCTGTGATTTTTTTTATACTGTTTTGTTCCTAGCATTGGTCTTATTATTAGCATTGATTGCAGGGAGGTGTGTAAAGATTTTAATGCCCACGCATTGTTACAAAATATCTGACAAAAGTGGAGATGAGACTATCAGAGATGTGCTTTATTTCAAATAAATCCATTTCAAATGGAAATGCAAAATGGGTATTTTCCATTTTGCATTTTAAATGCTTTTCTAAAAACCATTTTGCATTTTGCATTTTAAATGCTTTTCTCAATGCATTTTCCATTTTAAATGCTTTTTTGCAACATTCTTCCTACTATCTCCACTCATTTTTTTTTCATAAGCCCCAAATATCAGTCGGTCCTCAACCTCGCTATGAGAGATAATTTACATTTGTCACGTTGCTCCCTGGTAGGAGCCCTGGCAATTGAGTGATACCATTACAAAAAATACTGAACATGGAGCCATGAAGCTGTAATATTAAATGTTAGATAGCAGTTTCTATGTTTTTACGTTGGTAACATTAGTCCCGCGCAAATTTTTTGTGGTTTCATAATCTGTAGTCGTGGTGTTTTTGGATTTACCATCATGTAATATGTTTGTTCTACATTGAAGTCCATTATTAAATGACAAAATTGTTTAAAAAATCTATAATTATTTTAATTGTTTAACTTGAGAAACCATTTTGCATTTTCAATGCATTTTGAAAATAGGTATTTTGCATTTTGCATTTGAAATGGTTTTCTAAAAACCATTTTGCATTTTGCATTTTCAAATGGAAAAGTTTTCACCCATTTCCATTTTACATTTCAAATGGTTTTGGGTACCCATTTTGCACGTTGGAGACTATTCTTCTTCTTCTTCTTTCGTATGGTGGGGGGTCAGAGGGGGACATCTAGATCTGCGAGCCATTTTAGGGCCTCAGGCGTCGCCATGTGGACCTCATCAATCCCGCCGGGGAATGAATGGAGCGGGCATTCGTTGACCACATGTTCGAGACATGTTGGAGACTATCATATTATTTTTATTAATTGCTCAACCACGTTTAATGTTTCGACGACGTGAGTGATAAGGACTTCGACCGACGCCGTGACGGACGTCACAGACGAGTTTAAACAAATGTCGGCAACGTGTGTCGGTATACGTGTACGAACACAAAGAACGCGTGTTTCGGCTTTCAGATTACCAGCACTCAGTGCCTGAGTCCGCCGGAGAAGATATCCGCCGAGTTGTGGACACATAGAACGCTGGTAAAATCCGCGCCATTTGCGCGGTAGCCTGATAGCAGCTGTCAGTTTTAACAAAATGTCAAGCTCGTAGGAAGAAGATTTTATACTTTTTTTCTTGAAATTAAGTAATAAAACAATTGGTATTCATCCAATTAATAGTAGTAGAAAAAGTCATGATGAATATCATCACTTGTTTAGTGAGCTTAAGGCGGACGAAGAAAGATTTTCTAAATATACCTTAATTCAGTCGTGACATTTGAGGTTATCATAAAATTTTCTCAGTTCGTACTTTTGTTCGTAACGTTTTCATTCATATCCTTACTGATTTCTTTCCAGCACTTGTCGACAACATTCCTGTTGCTATGTAAACTGTTTATTTTATCCTAGATCGGCGATTTGTTAACAGCAGCAATTAGTAAGTCGCTCATTTTGAAAGGACTTATGTTTTGACACTAGCTTCCAAAACAAGCTTCACTAACCGGCCGCACCGGCGAGTAGGAATTAAGAATTCATTCCGGTAAAGCTTCTCGGCCCGCCAGCGCGCGGACACAAATCTGAACCTGCCTTCACGATGTGCGTTCTCACACGTTTAGATACAAACATTCTTGTCGGCGCGCCTGCGCCAGTCGCCGCTTACTCGCCGGCTAATCTGAAAGCCGAAACAAGCGTTCTTTGTGTTCGTACACTACGAACCTACGTGCAGGTATGCTCGGGTATATCCATTGGAGAAGGGCGTTGTATTACAGATTTCACTGTATTCCTTTCACAGTCCGTTGAAGTTCTCCAGACTTATTTTTGAGAATGCTTTTTAAGTTAACAATACATCACAAAGATCCTTAAGGCGTTAAAAAAATCGACGTTTGCGCATGCAAGCCGCTTTCACATGGACGCCGCACAGTGTACAATAATTTTTGCAGAAACTGATTGTGCAATATGCATGCAAGTCGCTGTGTGTATAAAGGTCTTTGTAATAATTTGCATTGTTTGCGCCTTGATTAAATTATCTTTTGAAGTAGTTCATCTATTCTCTGATTAGCCAGTTATCTAAATTTAGAGAGCTTTTCCATTACAATATCGCCAGACGTTAATGGACTAGGGAATCGAAATCAGGTTACTGTGCTACGTGATGTAATTTAAAATAATATTTTTAAACCCTGACTCACTTTTTTCAAGTGACGTGAAGATACTTTTTTCAAGTGACGTGAACACGCGGATTGACGGAATTAAAAGCAAGCGACATTTTTCAAGACTTCGGCCTTCGGACTTTCCGGACTTCAGCCTTTTTAACAGGATTGAGTGGGTGGTACAATCCCAGTCTGCCATCTTACATGAGAATATAGGTACTTCTGCAATTATTATTACATTTCAAGAAAAATATAAAATATTTACAAAATAAGAAAACATAATTGATAGGCAATGATTACATAAATTAAAAACATAATACAAATACAAAAAATAAACCTGAAGACAGTTGGTCAAACACATTTGATGAGAAAAAAAATGTCAGTTTCCCAAATTTACTAGCAAAAGAGAAAAACGTTCTTTGCATTCGAATTATCTGTCGTTTACAAATTCTTCTTAGATTTTCGTAAATTTAATTTTCGTCATTTTCATATTATTCAATAATTTGATTTTAGTCATTTATCTTTCGACACACAATAAACAGAAGAGAGACCCATTCAGAATTTCACTTACCTACGTATTTAATTTTCTACAAAATTCACATTCAAAGATCTCTTCAGAAATGCGCGTATTTTATTTTTTTTAATTTTATTTATTTAAACGCCCATAGGGCTTTTACCTATAATAATGTACATCTTTATTTTTTAGTTAAGTATACAGATTACATATAAAAAATTTAAAAAAAAATCAGTGTTAACAAAATACAGGTTACATAAAAAATATCAGAGTTGACAAAATATGTTACATAAAATATAAGAATTTTAAAAATATAGGTATGGATAGAGTTCAAATAAGTGAGACGAAAAATAGAAAATCTGCCAAAATCCACAAAATCAACCATAATGATAATAAGAAAGTATAACAATAGTTTACAAATTAGGTAAAAATAGTTCGCACACACTCCGTTTAAAGTTGGCCAAGTTCAAATTATTGTCAAATACATTTATATTATTTAAGTATTTGTTACCAAGACTGTGTAAACGTTGTATTGGAGAGTGAAAACTATAGTTGGAATGAGATGTATGTATGTAAAATGTTGATATTTGCCTAGTTGTTCGTGTAGGTATGTGTAGATTTATTAAATGCAGGAGTTCACAACAATCGAATTTAGAGTTCAATAATTTTAACAAAAAGGTTAGGTCGTTTATTTTTCATCTGTTTTCTAATGTAGGAATATTTAAAAGATTCAATAATGACTGGTAATTTATGTGTTCTAAAGGGATGTTAAGTTTAAAATTGACGAAGCGTAGAAATTTTCTTTGAATTCTTTCAACATTATGAATATGTACATTATAGAAGGGCGACCAAACAATGGAGTTATGTTCTATCAGGCTTCTAACAAGGGATATGTACAATAGTTTTATGATTTGTAAAGATTCAAAGTTTTTAATAGTTCTTAATATAAAACCTAATGTTTTCATACCCTTATTCACAATTTGTTGAATGTGGGCCGTAAAGTCTAGTTTCTCATCCCTTATTATGCCAAGATCTCGCATTTCCTTTACTCTTTCTAAATTTGTTTTATTTATTGAATAGCCAAAAAATTGTGATGTTTTTTTTCTGGAAAAGGTCAAAATTTTGCATTTTTCTACATTTAAATATAAATTGTTTTGTGAACACCAGTTATTTAGCATGTCTATATTGAAGAACTTGACAGTCGTTTAAGGAGGTTATTTCTTTATATAATTTAATATCGTCGGCGAATAGCAGTACATTGACATTTTTAAAGCAGTTGACTATGTCATTTATAAAAACAATAAATAAAATTGGGTCAAGATGACTACCTCGTGGTACGCCACTAGTGGCCAAAAATGGTTTAGATAAAAAATATTTTATTTTAACAAGTAAAGTTCTACCAGATATGTAGCTACTTAACCAGCTTAACATATTTGCTCTGATTCCTATAGCAAGTTTTTGGATCAGTACTTTGTGAGACACTTTATCAAAGGCTTTCGAAAAATCTGTATATATACAGTCAACTTGTTTATTTTTAGAAAAAGACTCCAATATATAGTTTTGAAACAGTAGTAAATTTGTTGTAGTTGATCTACCTCTAATGAAGCCATGTTGTTTGTCATTTATTAACTTTGTTAGTGTGGGATATATTTCTTCCAAAACTAAAGATTCGAAGATTTTGGGTAATACAGATTGTATGCATATTTGGATAGTTTGACATAGTTTTTGAAGTTTGAAATTTCAGTCTCGTCACCTTTTTTAAATATTAGAATAATATAGCTGGATTTCCAGTAGACGGGAAAATATCCAGAGGTTAGTAGGTGGTTAAATAAAATGGTTAGTGGTTTAGACAATACGGAGGAGCACTGTTTTAGGAAAATTGGCGGGATGGTGTCCGGGCCTGCAGACTTGTTTATGTCTAAGGAACATAATTTTTTGTTGCAAGATTCTTCGGTGATGTAGCAGTCTGATAAATGTGTGTTTTTTTAATGTGTATGAAGGAATATTTTCTTCTGGTGTTTCATCATCATAAACATTTTTAAAGAAATCAGAAAAAAGATTTACAATGTCATGCGTATTGTTGGCGTATTTGTCGTCCATGTGCATTTCTGGAGGATAGTCTGTGCTGTCGTTGTTTATTTTTTTAGTAAATTTCTGCTTTTTTGTAGTTGGGAGTTTTTCAACGGGTTTGGGCTCGACGCCACATATATTTAACTTAATATAAAGAGGGGGGGGGGGTGATGGTTATCAACAGGTAACAGAGGATCATTACATTTCTCAATGAAAAATTTAGGATAATTTGATATTGCTAGATCTAGTAAGCGATCATTTATGTTGTATATAAAGTTATGTTGTAAAAGATTTTAAAAAATTGTCATATCTAAAATCTCACGTGCACGATCATTTTGACTTTCATTAACAATGAAACCACTATCACTTGTTTTCCATTTTAGGTTAGGGAGATTGTAATCCCCGAGAATAATAATTTTAGAGTTAGGGTATTTGTAGAGTAGATTTTCAACGTCTTCGCTGTGGCTTCGATAGTTTCCGGCATCAGATAGTGGCGGTGTGTATAAAGTTGCAATTATTATCTTTTCTACAGTGGTATCAATTTGTACAAATAGTTGTTCGAGTGTATTATTTTTTGTTTTGAGTTTTCTTGACATCAATTTCTTCTTTATTGCAATTAGTACTCCGCCTCCCCTAGTTTTGGAACTGGATTTAGAGTTTCTATCGCAGCGAAAAATTTTGTAGTTGTTAAGTCCGAGTTCTGTTGATTTTATTTCCGAGTCGAGCCAAGTTTCTGTCAGCACATATACGTCGTAATGGTGTAGCGATATTGTAGAACGTAGTTCATTTAATTTGGTGCGTAGTCCCCGCGCGTTCTGGTAGTATATCTTGAGTTTGCATCGCTTTTTGGCGGTGTTTGCACTATTTTAGGGTAAAGAGTAAAAGTATTAAAAGTAAAAGTATTTTCTAAAGACAAACATCGTATTCTAAAACCCCATCAGAAAGGCGCATGTTTTATTCTCAACACTCTTCATATTCACCAACACGAAGACCCCTTTAGAATTTCACTTACTCACATATTCAATTTTCAATTAAAGACTCCTTCAGAATGTCACTCATCTACATGTTATTTAATTTTCGACATTATTCATATTAACAGGAAGAGACCCCTTCGGAATTTCACTTTCCTACGTATTTAATTATCGACAATATTCACATTCACAAAACCCCTCCGCAGAAAGGAACGTATTTTATTTTCGACACTTCATAACATTCTACAACAGAACAGAGAAAACGCCCCTTTTAAATTCATATAAATATACGTATAAACGTTTCGACGCTCTACAAAATATATTATATTCTACACAGGAGATTTCCCTTTAGGTTTTCGTAAGCCGATAGTCTTCGTTTTCAATAACAGAGCACTCTCCCTTCAGCATGTCGCATAATATTTAGTTTTCGACACGCTTCACATTAAACGACAGAGTAGAAATCATCTGTGGAGCGTCTTTACACACATCTGAATTAATTATTAAAGATGCAAATAGCCAACCGCGGCCACAGCAAATGTCAACGCGCCTTTAGTCGGCCAAGCTCACTCACCTTTTGCTCTACACTAACTAACAGACGATATTAGTGCCAGACCATTTAACAATGTGATTCGCACTTCCTTGACATCACAGGGGTGCAGTGGATGCAACGAAACATCAAGGGGAACAAAGCGCACTATTTTTATTAAAGACTCAGACAAACGGGGGTTTGCTCGATGCTCACCTTTTAATTATTTCTGATGAACGTATTACTAAAATCTCAAAAATTTCTAGAGGGATCCCTACGGATGAAAGTTATTTATATTTAAGATTAATAAAATCAGGACATAACCATTAAAATATTTTATGCCAAACGGTTTGAAAATTTTATAAAACGTTTTTTAACTATAAAATAAGCGGTAAACACCAGATTTTATCCTTATCACCCCTTCAGAAACATTTGAGATTTCAGTAATACGTTCATTAGAAAGAAATTAAAATAAATCACACGGGAAGATCGATTTTTTAGGCCTGCTAGGGCAAAGTCTAATATTGTTTTTATATGAGTTCATCACTTATGTCGTTAAAATTCCCACTTTATTTTAGATATTTGATAGGACAAATTCAACTGCAGGTCTGTCCAAACGCCAGAGCCGCGCGTCGCATATTTTTGTGCACTGCTGCTTCACTTACGTCGTTAAGATTCTGGATTTATTTTAGGGTATTGTCTCGTCCCTTTAGAAGCCGGGTAATATTTTGTAAATATCTCAAAGACAAATATAATATTGAAAGTTATACATGAAATAATTGACAGACATCTACAATATCAATATTTTACTTTGGAATTTTCATGGACTGTATTGAAATTCGTTCAAAACTTCTAAAACCTAGTTCTGCAGTTTGCAGTGCATCTGAAGGAAGTCATGATTTCATTGAACTGCTATTGTAGTTGGTCGGATCCTAAGGGAAGGCGAAGCTTAGTGCCAAATCACTATTTTGATTGATCTTTATAACGAATTCGTATACATTATGAGAACCAAAAAATATGCTTTAGATAAATTGAAGGTTTTCCTATCGTTTCGCTTGAGTAGAATACAAACAAAATAATAAATTACTCAATAAAAATATAAATGTAAAGTACTAAAAAAAATTTTTTTTCAATAGAAATGTATGAACGCATAAGAGAAACAACTTTTAAAAAATACACTAATATAGCTAAGATTATCTGTGACAGTTTCACTTGATTAACTTTTTTGCTTTCTTATAAAATTATTTTAAAAATAAATAAAAACCAGTTTTGTGCTTGAAATCGAATGTTTCTAGACTCCGTTTTTCAAGCGATTTTAATGCCTATTACCTACAATATAAGGTATACCAAGAATATACACATTTTTGGCTTGTAGCTTCCTTTTAAAGGGAACGGCTGCGCTGCCCTTTTCATACTAAACTTTAATTTGGATTTAAGAACAAAATACTTGACCAAACTGAAAAATTATTTTTTTAATGGCAAATATCTAGTTACTTTATTTATTTGTGTTTTAAATTACAAAATAGAGACAGTAAAATAGTTAAATTTTTGATGATTTTAGTTGGCATTTTTAATGAGTACTGTTTTAATATAACGAAAAAAAATATATATCTTTAAAAAAATAATTTATTGTGAAAAAAGTTTAGTTTATTAGAATTAAGTTTTAATTTTTCAAAATTGGAAGTGATAATTGATTGTTTTGTTTAGAAATTACTATATGCTATTTTCTTGATGTGTGAGTTCTATTCAAGTGTTCAATAAATTATTATAAAATTAAAAGCAATATTTTAAAATAAAAATTAAATTATAATTCGGTATAATATATATACGATAATATTATTTTTTATAGGTAAAATGGGTATTGAAATGTACCGAGAAATAATATTATCATTTTTAAAGTCGGGTGTAAAACAACAAATAAATAATAATACAAAATAGCGTTTCACATATTTATTTGACACATAAATAAGAGCGGAAATAATTTAAGTATTGTGAAATGCGAAGGACTCCATTAGTTCTGCTCTCTAAAAATACTCCAGCCGTAACAGCACGTGGAAGTGACGTTTCTAGACTAAAAACTTGTCCGCTAATTGATCAAGAAGGTGCGTGGCATCACTGAAATCGTAGAATAAAGAATATTCAAGTCGTCGTCGCGTTTATTGGGTTTTATGAATAACCTGTACCGTTAACGGACGAAATTCTTCGTAGGTATTACGGATCAAACCAATATCTGAGCTTATAAATTGTAAAAAAATAATAAATATCTCGTCTTCAGGGGTCACAGTCTCAGAGGAGTCTAGGGCCTTCGGAGTCGCTCTATGAACCTCATCAATCCCGCTGGGGAATGAATGGAGCGGACATGTATCTCGGATACTCGGGATTTCATAAATGTGCATTTACTCTACAATATAATGTTAATACGTATATATTTATAGGTAGGAACTTATTTATATGTTGTATATACATACAGGTAGGTACTTATTTATATATTGTATATACATACAGGTAGGTACTTATTTATATGTTGTATATACATATAGGTAGGTACTTATATATATGTTGTATATACATATAGGTAGGTACTTATTTATATGTTGTATATACATATAGGTAGGTACTTATTTATATGTTGTATATACACATAGGCAAGTACTTACTTATATGTTTTTATACAATATATATAGGTAGGTACTTATTTATATTTTGTATATTTTCTTTTTGTAGAACGGATACTTTGAGACTTTGAATTTTGTTTCATTCTTGAGAGTTTATTCCAAAATTCTAAAATCTGAACTTTTAGATAGCCATCTACATCCGAACAAATTTATATTATTGTATAAAACCTCGTTTGTAGAAGGTAAAGTATTTTTACGGTAATTTTATAAATAGTTTTAAGATTTTATCTAACTATGTTTTTATATAACTTGTAATTAGCCAATCAGGACGGACGATAAATAATAAAAAACGAAGGAACCATGAACATTATTCGTATGAAACCGCGCGCACAAGAGATTTGCAGTAAATCTCGGTAAAGTTCTCGAATTCCGCTGCATGGAAAGGCTCTTTAAAAAAACACTTGGTTTCAACCTAAATATTTAATGGAGAGAACTATTTAAGTCGATGGAGATGTAAACATGGCCAAAACAGACATTTTTTTAAACCAATAATTTATTTATGTATATTTAGAAACCAGATTTGAGAATTTGCGAATTCTTCCTGTGGGGCTAGTTATTTGAGACTTGGGTTCAAATTTTAAAAGCCTCTCTTTTCCCAAATAAACAAACCAAATATCAATCGTACATGAACGAAGTATACACCGAAGTCAAAAATTAAATATAAATTACAGTTGGAAAATTTTTGTCATTGAATACAGCGGATACATATGCGCTCGACGAAGTTATCGAATCTTAAATATTAAAGTTAAAGTATTAAAACAGTTGCAGTTGATTTTTAACGTTTTACGACGAACAATAACAGAGACTTGTAGGTTGTTATTTTGGGTTATTTTAATAATTATGCGTTACCATATCCCCCGACTTAAATAGTTGTTTCTTGTAGTAATTAAGTTGAAAACAAGTGCTATTTATATTTTTTGTATATTGAGGGAGAGGCGGAATTCGACAAGTTTGTCCTATTATCTATGGGTCGGATATAAAAATAAATTGTATTTTCTTCTTTGCAGAAAGGGTACGAGAATGGTGAGGTAATACGCCATGGAGGTGCCCACAAGAAAAGCTTTGGTTGGATCCATCCACCGCATCAGGGAGTTCGAATTAGAAAAGGTAAAATAATGTAATTGTTCACTAGACAATGGATTGATTCATGTTTATTATTTCCAAACATCAAAAATAGTGCAAACAAAAAAATCAACATAATATTGTAAAGCAGAACTTTCTAAATCAATCTATGAACACTTAAGGCCATCGCATACGTAGTAATGCAAAATCATGTGTTTTTGGTTTGAAAATTTGGTCGCCTAGAAATGTTTCAGATGCTTTAATTAAATACTGCGAGTAGAATACATCTTGGCCTTTGAAATAATCGAGTATTTTTTAGATACGTCTTTTTATAAACCCAGAAAAAATAATGGATAAGGCCTAAGAAAACTGCTTTAAAGTTCAAAATCTCCTACTTACGAACCCATGTTCGGTTATGATTTTATTGTATAATGTGGCAAATTAAGTTATTTATAAAAATTTAATATTTATGCCTGAACATCCACAAAATAAAATAAAAGGCACTTTTTGGCCATGTTTTTTTCTTGCATAAATCAAAACAGGTGGATGGTGTTAAGCGGGAATTTAAACCTTATCGCCATCTACGTAAGGGTTGTTATTGATAGTGGCTCAATTTAAAATATTACACGACTTAGTGCATCGCCTTAAATCATATTTTTGGGAGATTTCCAAGGGGATCAAAAGTCGATTTTATGGTTTTTTGCCTGATTTTAAATGAATGCATAAAAACATATTATCAACAGTGTTCTTCTCCCACGAATTGACTGTATCTGGTTTTATTTTTAACGGCGATGTAGAAATATTGCCACACTCAAATAATATAATTTCGAAATGTTGTGACTTATGACAATTATGCATTATTAGCAGTGAAGATAAGTGGATTTTTCGTTTTTTTTTACATTATCTCTATATTGAAGCCCCTGAGGATAGTAATTTCCCTCGGGGCCAACGTCATCTTTGGAGATGCTGTATGGAGGGTATTTTTTTACGGAAAGGAAAGCAAGGAAGACCTGGGAAGGAAAAGGGATGAGGGATGGATAGGAATGTGGGGGTCAGTATGTCCGAGAGTGACGGCATTTAAATATATACCTCCCGATGCGGTGCAAGGCGATGGGTCTAGGGTCCTGCTAAAGAGATAAAAAGATATCCCTCAACCAGTCTTTCCAAATCCGGCCCGCCACCCAGAAAGTGGGCAGACGCAAGACCTAGACTATCCTCACCCCATGAACCCGGGCACCCCTGCTAAGTCACCAAACGTAGCGTACCACTTAGGCTGACCTACGGCAGAGGTGTCGGTCAGTTTGATTCGGAGCTATGCAAGCAACTTTCAAATTTAACAGCTTTCTTCGTTATTATAATTTATTTTAAAAGGATAACAAATTATTTAAACAATAATTATTAGTCTGAAACACCTGAAAATATGTTCTTAGGAAAAATAAATGCCGCCGACGGGAATCGAACCCGGAATGGGAAGGGATTTGGGTCATCTAGCCGAGTGGTTGAGATTCAATAAACTTAGCCTTAACATTAAAAAGACTCACTATGTGCTATTCGGGAATAGGAAAGGACAACGCCTAAACATTTCCCTGGGAATAAACAAACTGGAACAAACAGATGTCGCGAAGTATCTAGGACTTTTAATTGACTCACGGCTTACATGGAAAAACCATTTTGACCATGTTAAATCAAAGATTGCTCCGGTGACCGGTGTAATGTACAGACTACGTAGATTGCTTCCCACAGCCATACTGCGATCATTGTACTATGCTATGATTCACTCCCACTTGGCATATCTTTCGAGTATCTGGGGCTTTGCTACCAAAAAAATGATATCGGAGGTGCAAATAATCCAAAATAGAGCCATGCGTAACATTTTTGGCTTGCCTTGGGATATACCTGTTAAAGATATTTACCGTCACGCACTTGTTTTGCCATTTAAGATGGTTCCTAGCTTTGAGATAACAAACACCATTTTAAATATTATTCAGTGTAACACCCACACAAATATAAAACTGAACTATAACAACGATGTTCACCAATATAATACACGACAACACAACAAATTACATATATCAAAAATACACTCAACAAAGTTCGGACTGAAATCATTAGAATATATTGCCTACGCTAACTATAACAAATTGCCTGAAGAATTAAGACAGGTATATTATGCCTCTAACAAATCTCGAAACGATAAATTGAAATCCTATTTTTTCAAATATTATTTGGAAAACGAGTCATAAGTAGGTACAAACTCTGTTCTGATAGCCGTCCTAATTATCTCCAAATACTAAACTTTGTACATCCAGAGATGTATGGGCTTTTTTAATCTTTCCATGTATTTTGAATGTAAAACATCTTGTTTTAGGTCTGTTTATTTTTGAGCCCGTACTTTTTAATGTATTTTCCTGATTTTGTTTTTATGCATTTCTATAGTCCATCATTGAGGATACTTTTTTAACTTTTTGACACCAACAGTACATAAATCAAATGAGTGATTATAATTAATTCATAAAGTCTTATAAGACATTTTTTTTTGTGACATATCTGTAAAGTGATTCTTCATATGTTGTGTCTGTATGTTGCTTCTGTAAAATGTTTGGTAAATGTTTTCTTCATACATTGTGTCTGCACATTGGGTTGGGTTGGGTCTAATTTTTCTGTACAAAACTGTTTTTTTATTTATTTTTTACTCTTCTATTTCAAAACTACCAATTGGCGATCCCTTAATGAGTTTGATAACTCATGGGAGTGCAACATTGTTTGTTGTATGTTTAAAAAAAAAAAAAAAAAATAACCCACAGTCCCGATTGCCGGTCGGGTGCACTAACAATCCGAAGGCTAATTATAATAAGACTAGCGTAATAATATTATAGATCAAGAACGTCGTTTGTGGCGAAAGACATTCGCTTTATGAACAGGAACGAAAATGGGTGTGTTTTAATGAATTTTGGGTGTAGAGAATAATTGAATATTTCCAAATAAATCATTGAATTATTTTACATTATTTATCAAGTAGCATAGTTAAAATAGTGTTTTAATATGAATTTTTTTACTCTTGACAAATACCTGTTTTTTAAAACATAAAATGACTTTCAAAGTTCATTGATTTACGTGGTTTTAAAAAATAATATTACGTCGCTATATAGATATTTTATAAAAGAAATTATAAATAAGTTGGTATATGTTGACATGTGTTCTACGACAATTTTTCAATAGTGAAAAACATTGTGGTAGATTCATGATTTATTGAAAATTATCTTTTATAAACAGTTTTAAAGTAAGAATAATATTTTTTTAATGTTCGAGTTGAACGTTTATTGATCTAACATTCTTTCATGTTAAATACAGGGTTTTCCAATAAGAGGTGTTATTTTGATATTCAATCGTAAAAGATCAATGGTTTCGTTGCTTGTGTGGCACGTAGCGCTGTCTTGTTGAAAGCAAACGCTGTCCAGATTAATACCATCTAATTCCAGCCATAAAAAATCATTAATCATCTCTCGATAGCGCAATCCATTCACCGTAACTGTTGCTCCAGCCTCATTTTCGAAAAAGTAAGGTCCAATGACTCCGCCGGACCATAAACCGCAGCAAATAGTCACACGTTGAGAATAGAGAGGCTTTTCAACAATAACTCTTGGGTTTTCGGAGCCCCAGATGCGACAATTTTGCTTGTTGACGAAGCCACCGAGGTAGAAATGGGCCTCATCACTCAAGATGATTTGCATTTGATTCACTCAGGTGAATTTTAATAATTTCAATGCGTTGTTGAAACGTGTATTGTTCCATTTTTTATTAATGGCGTAGTTTCTACTTGTCAAATGTCAAATAATGACAGCTTTAAAAGTAACATCTACCGAAATAGCGGGCTATTCAAAATAACATCTCTTATTGGAAAACGCTGTAGTTTTTTGATATGCTGTTATGGCCACGGACGACTTCGAAAATGCAGAAAACCATAAAATATTGGTATATCCCTCGTGCCATCTTAAACGCAATATTTCCTCGAAATTCTGTTTGGAGCAATAAACTTCTCTTCTCTCCCGAAGATTTATTTGTATTTCAGATTCAAGAAGAATGTTTTATATCGCTGGAGTTAATGCATATGATTTACGATCATCTTCGGATATTTTTACGGGCCCCACGCAACAAGCTGGAAATATGAACATTTTTTCATCCATCCCTCATTTTGCATCGGATACGTTTATTACTGAAAATATTTTAAAACATCGCATACTTGTTTGAAAGATGTTTAATCAATTTTTGAATGAATTGTTTTCACATTTCATTCCTTTGATGTTTTAATGAAAATCTAGAAAAAGATTAGACTGAATTTTCGATCGCGCCTTCCAGTGAAAGTGTTTTAAAACTTAAAAAAAAATGACGAATATAATTTGGCTTATTGGACACCTTACACAAACATTAACGAAATCAAGTAATTAGTATGTTAAATAAGTTATCAGTTTTTCTTTTTCCTTATAAAATTATAGTGAGGAAAAATAATAACCAATCTGTAACTTCTTCTGCATGTGATGTGAGAAAAAGCAAGTATTCCTAGTAACAGACTAAAGAAACACGAAATAGCAAAAATACTCTAATAATATTGTATTGAGTGGAAAAGGATAAAAACAAAGAAAATAATTCAAAACGTTCTGCTGTTATAAAAATAAGTAAGAAAAGTTTAGAATGCTTTTTTTGATATTGCCCATACCAATGCACTGCAAATGATTACTATCGAGAAAGACAAGACTGTTTCGCCTCACTCTGGGGAGGAAGGACAAACAGGTCAGATATGTGGTTTAGACATGAGAAGTGTTTAGACAGAGAAAATGACAAGAAAAAAGCTATGAAGTTATAAGAGATGGCGATGTTAGAAAGTAAAAAAAAGGCGAGAATTAGAAAACATAAAAGTCCCACTGAAAAATAATCAAAAGATTTCCAAAACCATTGACTACAAATAAAATAAGAGGACCTCAAGGGTTTGATTCTGACCCAGAGACGTTAATGTATGTTGAAAATGTAACCGCAAAAATGATTTATTTTGCCACATATCAGTTACAGCAGTTTCGACCACGGGACAATCACAAAGAGTTACTGAACCTCATTTTTGTATTTTGGGAGGAACACCTGAAAAGGGTGTGTCCTTTAAAGCACTTGATGTACTACATCGAGCAAAATATGGCTATCGATATGCTTTACAGGTGTATCTATTTAGAAAACAGCTAAAATTGACTAGGAGAGAACTAAAAGGCATTAAAAATTGTAGTATTTCACTGGTTTTTTTATTCAATGTACTGGTTTCAAGTTCCTTGCACATAGTCTGCGCCTAATAATTTTTTACAGCTTTTAAAGGATTTGGTGCCATACGAAAAAAAATATGGGACATCTTTGGTTTTTGACCGCTGAACTCATTGGTATTGCATTCTTCGATGATGAAGTTTCCTTGGAAATTAAAAAGAGGAACAGCCATTTGGAAGTTTCTTCCAAGCGAGCAACCAATGACTATGATCTCGTTCTGGTTAAAAACTTACAAATTGTTACAAACTAAATAATTGCCGTTTAGCGTGATTTTTTTACGAAAATTTTTAAGACCTGGAAGGATGGTGACGACTACACCAAATCTAAGACTTTTATACATTCTTTGAAAATTGTTAATGACACAGCAGAGAGAGGAGTAGCGTTCATGGAAGAGTACAATCGTCTTCACACCGCCGAAGGAGAGCAGATTATTGACGAAAATTTCCCGACTTAAGGAAGTCCCCGTTGACGTCATGTTAGAATAATGACGTCACTCAGTTTAAACACCAACATTTTAAATTTTTTGTTTAAACCGAGAATGTTCACAACTACGAAAACAGCTTTAAAAATTTTGGAAATAAAAATAGTGTAAGTTTTTAGACATATGGAAACATGTGAAAAGGTGCCACGTGGAAAATCAGAAATAAAAATTTCAAACAATTTTGAAGCAACCTAATATATATCATGTTTTGATGTGTTGCGCGTCCTCCTCTTTCTTGAGCCAACTTTTCTGAAAACGACAAGATGTTTATTTTATCAAAAATTTATCTTTCCAGGTATGCCTCGCCGAAGAGTTCGATATCCTGCAGATAGTCGGCGAGGGCTGGTTCGGCAAGATCCTGCTCGTGGAGCACCGCGGCACTGACACGGAGATGGTCCTCAAGGCCCTGCCCAAGCCCTACATCAGTCTCAGGGACTTTTACAGGGAGTTTCACTACGGCCTGCACCTTGGCGCGCATAAGAACATCATCACGACCTACGACGTGGCCTTCGAGACGGCAGGCTTCTACGTCTTTTCACAGGAGTACGCTCCCTTAGGTGAGTTAAAAAAGTAAACTTTGATGAAGTTCAACAGTCAGAGACAGTTTGGGATATTCTCTTCTTATTTACATGCATGCTTTTCGCTGAAGTTTACTGAATCTGTACTTTCTTGACGGTGGGTTACCTGTAACATGTTGCCTTCTCCAACAATACAAGACTATGACTATCTTGAGGGTGGGTTACCTGCAACACGTTGCCTTCTCCAACAGTACAAGACTATGACTATCTTGAAGGTGGGTTACCTGCAACACGTTGCCTTCTCCAACAGTACAAGACTATGATTATCTTGAAGGTGGGTTACCTGCAATACGTTGCCTTCTCCAACGGTACAAGACTAGGACTATCTTGAGGGTGGGTTACCTGCAACATGTTGCCTTCTCCAACAGTACAAGACTAGTACTATCTTGAAGGTGGGTTACCTGCAACACATTGCCTTCTCCAACAGTACAAGACTAGGACTATCTTGAGGGTGGGTTACCTGCAACATGTTGCCTTCTACAACAGTACAAGACTAGTACTATCTTGAGGGTGGGTTACCTGCAACACATTGCCTTCTCCAACAGTACAAGACTAGGACTATCTTGAGGGTGGGTTACCTGCAACATGTTGCCTTCTCCAACAGTACAAGACTGTGACTATCTTGAAGGTGGGTTACCTGCAACACGTTGCCTTCTCCAACAGTACAAGACTAGGACTATCTTGAGGGTGGGTTACCTGCAACACGTTGCCTTCTCCAACAGTACAAGACTATGATTATCTTGAAGGTGGGTTACCTGCAACATGTTGCCTTCTCCAACAGTACAAGACTAGTACTATCTTGAGGGTGGGTTACCTGCAACACGTTGCCTTCTCCAACAGTACAAGACTGGGACTATCTCGAGGGTGGGTTACCTGCAACATGTTGCCTTCTCCAACAGTACAAGACTAGTACTATCTTGAGGGTGGGTTACCTGCAACACATTGCCTTCTCCAACAGTACAAGACTAGGACTATCTTGAGGGTGGGTTACCTGCAACATATTGCCTTCTCCAACAGTACAAGACTGTGACTATCGATTCGCGATATTTTCGTCGCTAGTCGCTAGTAAGCTCCAAGCAATGACTAAATAAAATAAAAAGTAATAGAAAATTATAAATTATAAATTTGCACAAAGTAAAATATCTACTTACTTACATTTAGATAAATATGAAAGAACTAGGTATGTATGTACTCGTATGTAAGAGAGCCATTATTATCTTATTTCAATGTATCTGAGTAGGCCACCAGTTATACAAAATATAAGATTTATTTTTTTTGCCTAGGTATTACTTATGCATTTTTTATGTAAGAACAGTAGGAATTATATTTTTAATTGGTAATTAAGAATTTTTACAATTATTTTTTTGGTCTAATTAGCTATTTTGAAAGATAAAGCAAACATACATTCTTATTTTTATCAAAAACAATAATTTTATATTGTAAAAGCCAAATGTATTGATATTTCGGAATGTTAAAACATTTTTTTTCTCAAATATGTAGATATTTTTATTTTGTAAATATTCACGATTTTCAGCCTCTTTTTAAATAAAGATGTCTTTTCACAAATGAATCGAGTTATAGTATTATTATTCATTGTGTCTAACAGTTAATTGAATTTGAATTTAAAGATTATCATAAAACATTGAGTGATTATTCACTAAAACTGACCTAGTTTTTGAAAACTTGTTGTAGATATTTTTCTGTGTGAAAACGCTCCTCAATTGTAACAATTTTTAATTGTAAGACCAAACCACTCCAAACCACCACCAAAGCACACTAAATCCAGGGAACCTTTAAGGGTCAGTTGGCTTATAATGATATAACAGATTTTTATAAAACTTGAAAATTATCCTTGAATTTTGGATAAATTGTTCAAATTCTGCAAAACCACTGGCACTTAATAATATAGGAACCAAAGATTTGAATAATCAGATCAATAATTTTACCCATGAAAAGCATTTTTAAGGTTCTTTGATATAATTCCAGGTGATTTAACCTCAAACGTATCCGATACGGGAATAGGGGAGCTCCACACCAAACGTGTGGCCAAACAACTCGGAGCCGCTCTGGACCACGTCCACGCCAGAGACCTCGTTCACAGGGATGTCAAGCTGGACAACATCCTCGTCTTCAAATCAGACTTCTCCAGAATCAAGCTGTGTGACTTCGGCGAGACCAGGAAGTCCCAAACGGAGATCAGAAGAAGGAACGAATGGCTGCCATACTCTCCGCCGGAAATTTTGCAGACCGTTGTTGAAGGTACTTATAAGTAAGTTGTGAACCTATGAAACTAAGTGTTGTATTTTACTTAGCAATTCATAATACCAATAATAATCATCTACGGAAGATTGATATTTCAAGGACTAAAATTCTAGTCTGTTTTTGAAAATGAACTTTCAGAGAGCTGTTTTTCAGTAATCAAAAGAAATTAACCATCAGAGGGAACGTTTTTTTTTCAGGGCTGTGACTTCTCACGATGTTTGGCAGTTTGGAATTGTGATATTTGTGTGCTTGACCGGCTGTCTTCCATGGCAAAAAGCAGCTTTCGATGACCCTAGATATGTAAGGTAAGCCCAAGATTGTTATTTATTATTTTTTTAAATATATATATCGCGGTCCGTGGCTATGTTGGCATCGCGTTTGCGTCCCATCCAGGCGTCGTGCATTCAATTCCTCGTCTGGCTAAGTCCTCCATCAAGACACAAACATAATTTTCCGCTTACTGTGATGGTAGTAAAAGTTCTTCAAATATTGTCAGATTATTCGTAACCAGGGAATGAATATCTTGCTTTAAAAAAATGTTCAAGATCGTTTAAGTCACATAAAATGTTGCTGTAATAAAAAATGTTTTGTTGCAGATATTTGAGTTGGTACAACACCTCAAACCCACTCAGGAAACAACCAAAGCTTTTTAAATTGGTGTCGTCCAGAGCGCAGAAGATGTTCAAAAGATTCCTTGAACCAAGAGCAGACAAAAGACCTCCGAGTCTTGGGGACCTACACAAGTTTATCGAGGACCGTTGGATGGCCAAGGGAATTAATGAGAAAAATGGAACAGGTAAGGGTTGATAACTCACTCACTTTATTTCATAGAATAAATCTCACTAAATGTACGACAGCAAATTGATCTATCTTCCGTCCCGGATCCCAGAAAACCTCAGTTGGTCAGTAAGCCAGTTTGTAAGCTACATATGTTTAAACCTTAACATATTATTCTGGGGCGTAGCGAAGTCCTGTTTTGACTCTACCACTTTATATTTGGCCTGTCTGTAAATTAGTTGGTGTGTTTCGCATCCGGTCAATAACGCCAAGATGGTAGCTGTGTTTTTTACATTTACTTTTTTACATAAACCCCACACAGGAGGCCCCGAGAAAAATAATTTCCCTCAGAGCCTATGTCATATTTGGGGATGCTGTGTGGAGGGTCTTTTTAAGGAAAGGAAGGAGAGGAAGTTCTGGTAACGAAAAGACGTGAGGGGTGAGTAAGAATCTAAGGATCAGTGTATCCAGGAGTGACGGGCGTATGAATCTCTCCCTCCTACTGCGGCGCAAGGCGATGGGTTAAGAGAGACCAGTGGGAGAGGCCAAAGGGTCTCCCCAAACCAGCTTCGCCCGATGAACCCGTACACTCCTGCTTAGTCATCATATGTAGCGAACCAATTGGGGTGACCACATGGTTGGTTATCCAATAAACGGTTCCCGGGGCGGCGGTTTCCAAAATCGCCTCCCCAATTGGTAGTATATTTTTATCCCGCCAGAGCGGCCAAGTCAAGTCGGAGTAAACAACATCGCGAAGTCTACTGTACGAGACAATTAACCGTCCGTTTATGCATAGGAGGCTGGGTACACTTGTCAACTTTTCAGTCTCAGCGAGTGTGGTGAAAGCTTGGAGTAAAGTTTGAAGCCAAGTTCAGAAAGGAATTTATTTCCAAATCTGAGCTGACGAAAAGAATTTATTACTGGCAAAAACTGAATTTAGTACTGAGTAAAACACTCGAAAATATTTCTTGGAGACTTGGTGATGGTTCTTCAGTAGAGAGGATTCCCTTTCAGAGGTATTGTTGAACTGACTTTGTATAGAATTCGGTTCTCTATTTATAGAACAAATTCAAATCGGGCCCTCCCGGAGGAGATTCTCCTCTTTAGTGAGGAGTAAATTGGTTAGGTATTTTTCCTCTCCGTAGTTAGCTTGCTGGGAGGAAAGTAATATTGTGATGTGATACCTTTAACCAAGTCAGTTCAATTTACCAAAACCACCACCCTAAGTCTCGTTTATTTATTTATATATTGATTCCGATACTATCACAAATAGTCACTTTTGGATTTGTAATCATTGTTTGATTAAAATATCAATGGGCTATGCCGTGCTGTGATTGGTTGGAGGCGTCGGCCATCTTGGAATTCCCTACGGTGAGCAGTGGAGGGGGATCAACGTAAATACTGAGTCGGTTCCTTAGCGGTGGTCATTTCGTTTAACACAGAACTACTGTGCTAGAAGTCAAATATGAAAATTGTTCAGAATAGGCTATTTTGTGTCGATATCTTGGTGTAAAGCATGTCAAATAGTATTTTGACATACACCATCAGATAGTCCACATTCATTAATCTAAAGCGGCTGACATCAAAACCTCCTATATCACAAGGCCGGGACACTCATTCAAAGCAGCCTCCTAACTCTTGTGGCATTTTACAATAAATTTCCTCTAATTTTTTTCAATATTTTTATTTATTAAAATCTTAAAACGTTTTAGTTGGTTTAAAAATTTAAAAAATTTTTTTGAGGTTCTTATACAAGTTAGGAGGCCGATTTGATTCAGTGTCCCTGCCTTGTGATCTAGGAGGTTTTGCTGACATACGCTTTTGGAATTTTACTTAAATTATTAAAATCTATCAAAGGCATTATTAACCCTCAGAATTGAACAATAATATCCACAAAAATGTTGAATTTGATTTTTTTTTCAAAATATTTTTAAAGATATTGTCTCTTTCCTGTTTCAGCTGGAACTGAAGTAGATGAACTATGTCCGTCAATGTATAGTTTTCATAGTGATATTGACGAAAAAAATAAATTGCTTCACGTTCTACTACAACACGGCATCGAAACAACAGTAGACAGAGTAGCTAAAAAGGCTAGAATAAAAGACTGGATTCAGAATAGTGTCATAGCTGAAGAAGATGAAAATGAAGTAAGCAACAAAACACAGTTACTTATCCATTTATTTTGCTCAGCAGAACAAAACATTTCAGAGTCAACTAATCATAAATACTTCCAAAAATAATGTTGTTCTCTCTGACTCAGTCAGTTCCCTCCAGAACATAAATCCGGTTCTTTTCTTTATCCCGGTGATCAGCCTCCATTCAAAGGTCTAGAATAGCCATAACTCTAATTTGGATTGCTGGATATGATGCCATCGTGGGTACTGATATTGTCGATTTCTTGGCTAAACAAGGAACCTCCAACCCTAATTTCAACCTCATAAACCACATTCCCCTATATGACATTTTTTCCATCAAAGATCCCGAAATCTTTGGACAAAGTATTGGCACATTGATATTAAAGTGAGCGTGCTAGGTCTCAATATACAGGATTATTCCATCAAAACCGTGGTTTCAGCAATCCCCTATTTTTTCTGAAAAATAAATTTCCTCACTTGAGAATTGGATGTTCTTTTCCTTCTCACCTTTTTAAAATGTACGTGCTTGACTCCCCAGATTGTACTTTATGTGGTCACTTAGAAGTGGCCCTCCGGTCAACATCAATCTCATCTGTTCTATGCCTGAACTTGACTCCAATCGTCCATATATGAAATTTTCCCATTAGTAATTTGAATTGATGCCCTAGAACACCCATGATAGGTAAAAGCCTGAATAATTTTAAAAAAAAACTAATCATTTCTTGTTATTTTTTACAGAATGATGACACTTACGGCAATAGATACCATTCGGTTGACGAAGGCGTCGAACCAAGAGAAACTCTTCATCCCATTGAAAAGAATCATCTGCGCTGGTCATCTTTGCGATACACTGATGAAAAGCACATCAACCCGCGAACTGGCGAAGTTTTAGACAAAGGAAAACCTGCTCGAAATAATTCTATGGCAACTGTGTCGTACGATATGCAGAAAATTCAGCCCGTTGCAGCAGCAGATGTTTTAGTTAAATATGGCACTGGAAAAGATGAAACTCCATCTCACGGATCCATCAAAGACAGTGCTTATGGATCATTAGATTTGAAAGGTTCTACACCCAACAGTCTACCTAATAACCATTACGGGATGAATGGATCCAAGCCTCAATACCCAAGCCAGCACCTTTCCCAACACCTTCAGAGACAAAATATTAATTTGAATGCTAACACATCTCCACAGTATAAAAATTTGCCATTATCTAATAATAATTCTAATATAAGAAATGGACATCTTTCCTCTTCAAAAAGCAGTCCTCTTAACTCGTCAGAAATTAGAAATTCTCAAATAACGCTACAGAAAACTAGTGCTTCCACTTCAACATCCACTTTAGCACGTTTTCCTCCACAAACTCAACCCACTTCTGTACAGGGTAGATTAGCCAGTCCACCCAACAGGGGTAGCCCAGTGATGAGATCATTTGTACCAATGAAAGATAGCCCCTACGAATCCATGTCCAATCCCAATCTCTCAAAACTTGCCAATGAGCCTATGGACAGTCAGGAAGATACATCCATGAATGTTGTCCAAGGCCAAATGAGAATCAATCCAAAAGGAACACCGCCAACAAATAATTTTAAAACCAGAGTGATGAATCCGCAAGTCATTCACCCCAATAAATTAGCCAATGGAAGAAAGTCAGTAAGCAAAGAAAACATGCTGGCCGATCCAGAAACCCAAGAATCGCTCATCAAAATTAGACAAATGCTTGTCGACAATAAAACTGGGTTATCCGAGTAAGAAATTGTACTTATATGAACTCAAACTTTACCAAATAGATCTAAGACAAACCTGCTTTCTCTGTTTATAACAACAACAAAAAAATCATATTATTGTATGCATCGTCAGAAGAGGCAGCCATTAGCAACAAATTAGGATAATGACATTATATGATATTATAATTAAGATTTGTTTAAAATAATGAAAAGGCATAGACTGAAAATGAATCCACAAAGTGCCTTGTCATTGCTCAAAAATGTGCCAGCAGTGCCAAATCAATAAAGACAATTAAAGTTTTTTGTTTGTGCATCTCAAACAATGAATATTAAAAAAAAAAAAATACAAAAAAAAACAATTAAAATAAATAAAACACCTTGAAAAAATAACATAGTTTTGTTTTTTAAACTTTGTTGTATAGGTAGGTAAATCATTTTGAAATATGTTTTTAAATACATTTTTTTGGAAGGTGCTTCACAAGATTCGTCTATTTTTGAAGAATAAAATTGGGATATGAGAATCATAATTTTAAAATATTATATTGTAATTTTTTCATGGAATTAAATCTTTTAAATAAATAATATTGTTATATTTTTGGTTTTGTTTCCTATTCCTACCCTATTCCTTTATTCTCGAGCAGATTTCGCCCTTAAATTGTTCACACTTATGTATTTATTACAAAATAGTACAAGATTTCAAATTATAACAGAATGCAAAATAAATAAATATAAATTCCTAATTATTCTACTACAGGGTTTTCCAATAAGAGGTGTTATTTTGATATTCAATCGTAAAAGATCAATGGTTTCGTTGCTTGTGTTTCACGTAGCGCCGTTTTATTGAAATTAAACTCTGTCCAGATCAATACCATCCAATTCCGGCCATAAAAAATTATTAATCATCTCTCTATGGCGCAATACATTCACCGTAACTGTTGCTCCAGCCTCATCTTCAAAAAAGTAAGGTCCAATGACTCCGCCGGACCATAAACCGCACCAAACAGTCAGACGTTGAAAATAGAGAGGCTATTCAACAATAAATCTTGGGTTTTCCGAGCCCCAGATGCGACAATTTTGCTTGTTGATGAAGCCACTGAGGTGGAGATGGGCCTCATCACTCAAGTTGAATCGCATTCGATTCACTCAAGTGAATTTTAATAATTTCAATGCATTGTTGAAGCGTGTATCGTTCCACTTTTATTAATGGCGTAGTTTCTGCTTGTCAAATGTCAAAAAATGACAGCTTCAAAAGTAACATCTACCGAAATAGCGGGCTATTCAAAATAACACCTTTAATTTGGGAGGTGGTCATTAATTTGGGAGGTGGTCAATGGGTACCGCCGCCCCGGGAACCATACTCTGGGTTACCAACACCTCTGCCACAGGTCACCTAAAGTGGTTCGCTACGTTTGGTGACTTAGCAGGGGTGCCCGGGCTCATGGAGGGTTGTGCGTTCTGGATCACACTGATGAATGGGTCGGCCTACTTACTGCGGGGCGGGCCGGGCTGGGAGAGGCCGGTTGAGGGAGATCTAGTAAACCGGTTATCGCTGTCCGGGCCGCTGGATAGTACAGGGGCCCGACCCTTGGGCTCACGACCAAGGGTGGGCTGCCCCATCAGCCAGCGAAAAAACCCTGCCGCTGATATTGTGACGGTTCGTGACCGGTGAGGACCCAGCATCCAGCGTTTGGGGCGCACTGGGCGACCTCCACAGCCGGACTCTCCTGCCCATTGCCTGGAACCGCAGTCAGAAGAACATACCTTACATTTAGTGTATCCAGTTGCTCCACTCTCCAACTCCCCACCCAACCTTTTTAACCTAATCCTTCCCAACCCATCCTAAATCCCACAAACAAATAAAACAAACTTAAAAACTATGAATTCACAACCAATTAATAAAAACTCAGCGACAGCGAACAGTAGGAGTCCTCAGTGTGGACCGAGGATGAAGGTGAATTTCGCTAACATTCGCGGTCTGCACACCAACCTAACTCCCATCCACCACCACCTTCTCTCACAAAATCCCCATCTCCTCTTCCTTACGGAAACTCAAATTGCCGAGCCCCCAGATACCTCCTATCTGAACTGCCCAGGATATCATCTGGAAAGCCTTTTCAGGCCAAAAGGAGGTGTCTGCCTTTACAGCCGTGCTGACATCAGCAGCGCTCGTCTCGCAAATATCGAGAGCGCAAAACACGAAGTGTTATGGGTACGTGTGGATCTCACCGGTATGATGAGAATTTATGCATGCCTGTATCGCTCACCAAACCTTGCCGAATCAGACACTGTTGAGTAGTTTAAATACTTGAGTGACACTGTAGATATTCTCTTGCCCCGTTACCCAACGGCCGAGTTTGTAATCCTGGGGGACTTCAATGTTCATAATGAACAATGGCTGAAGTTCCTCGGCCCAACGAACTCTGCCGGTAGATCAGCGGAATCCTTTGCTCTTATCCATGGACTAAGCCAACTCATAGAATCTCCGACCAGAATATCAGACATCCCATGACATCGAGCCAACCTACTCGATCTGTTTCTCACTAGTGAGCCACTCGGGTACAGAGTGGAGGTGACAGCGCCCTTAGGATCCTCTGACCACTGCCTGATTATCACCTCTGTCCCATCCTCCATGAACCGTCAACCTGACAAACATGTAAAGAGGAAGGTATGGCACTACAGGGCAGCAAAATGGGACGGCTTGCGGTCTTTCTTCGGCGCCTTTCCTTGGAGTACTGTATGCTTTAGCTCCGAGGACCCATCAATTTGTGCACGCGAGGTAGAAGAAGTAATCAATGGATTGCTACATTCCCTTCTCCGTCAAATCCTCTGGAGCGGGCACAAAACCGTGGTTTGACCATCGCTGTGCTGAAACTGTCAGACTCAAAAATACGGCTTTTAATGCACTCCGGAAGATTAGCTCCATGAATAACCTTTCGGAATACCGAAAACGGGCAAGGGATTGTAAGAGAGTTCTAAATAGAGCTAAGAGCAACCACGACCAGAGAATTGCGAAAAAGCTGGCTGACTGCCCCACTGGTAGCCGTGCTTTCTGGTCACTCGCTAGCTAGATCGGAAGAAATTTCTGCAGAACCACTTTCCTACCTCTGACCAAGCCTGATGGTCGGCTGGCTAACTCGGCCCGCGAGAAAGCTGAATTATTAGGCAAAATTTTCGCGGAAAACTCAACTCTTCAAGATAACGGAGAGACTCCCCCTTCCATTCCGCACTGCGGTTTTCAAATGGAGGAACCGAAGATCCGGGACAGAGAGGTTCTCCGAGTCTTGAACGAGCTGAAAGTCGACAAAGCCAGTGGGCCGGACGGAATACCTGCCTTGGTCCTCAAGAGGTGTTCTGCAGAAATTACTCCAGTGCTCGCGAAATTATTTAGGCTCTCTCTCAAAGGTGGAAAGGTGCCAAATCTTTGGAAAAAGGCAATCGTCCACCCAATTCTAAAAAAGGGGGACCGCTCCGACCCTTCTAACTACCGCCCCATAGCCATCACTTCCATACTCTCGAAGGTATTAGAAAGGGTGGTTAACAACAAATTGCTCACATATCTCGAGAATAACAATATCCTAAGCGATCGGCAATATGGATTTCGTCAAAACCGATCGTGTGGCGATCTACTCGGATATGTGACGCATATTTGGGGGCGGTACATGGAGCGTTTTGGTGAAACTCAAACCGTTGGGTTGGATATCTCCAAAGCTTTTGACAGAGTCTGGCACCGGGCGCTTATCGGGAAGTTACCATCGTATGGGATCTACCCAACCCTGCATAATTGGATTGCGGACTTTCTGAAGGGAAGAACAATTCAAACCATGGTTGACGGCTCTTCTTCCGCACCGCACCAAATCAATGCGGGGGTGCCACAAGGATCTGCGCTGTCTCCGACGCTGTTTTTATTGCACATCAACGATCTCGTTGAATGTGCACCAATTCACTGCTACGCTGATGACAGCACCGTTCACGAGGGTTATCTCTTTGACAGGCCCCCTTCCACCTATGATGTCCGAACAGCTCGGGAAGTTTTGAAGCAAAAAATTGACCACCACCTCGAGATGGTTCGTGCCTGGGGTAAGGCCAACTTGGTCAGTTTCAACGTCACAAAAACCCAAGCGTGTCTGATTTCGGCAAAGAGGGAGATCAATGACTGTCTGGTGCAATTTGATGGGAGCACTCTCCCCAATAAAGACTCCATTGAAATGCTTGGAGCTATATCAGACCGGCTCAAGTATCGGGGATCCATAGAAGCCCGAGTAAATCAGGCCTCCAAGAAGTTGGGCGTCTTGTACAGGGCTAGGAGATTCTTCAACAGTGACCAGCTGCTGACCCTGTACAAGTCTCAAGTCCGCCCAACTATTGAATTTGGGAGCCACCTTTGGGCTGGTGCCCCAAAATACTTAATAAACCTGCTTGAATCTGTGCAAAGGAGAGCGATCCGTCTGATTGACAATCCGTTGTTAACAGACCGATTGCCTTCTCTAATGCATAGACGCAATGTAGGCATGCTGTGTCTGTTCTACAGGTATTTAAATAGAGCCTGATCCAAGGAGCTAGCAGCATTGATTCCTGATGCACCGGTGCACGTGCGCGAAACTCGACGGACACGAGCCGTTCACGGTTGACGTTGGCTTCATGAGAACGGGCCGTTTTTACGACTCGTTTTTGTGTAAGTCGGCTCGTATGTGGAACGAGCTACCGGCATCTGTTTTTCCTCCCTCCTATAATCCGAGCCTCTTCAAGGTCCGCATTAACAAATCCCTTCCTACAGCCCCTACCTTATTCCGCCTCACAACGCCGTCCAACCGGGTGGTGACATAGTTCCCCTGTCTGTACCTGCACAGGCAGGGACGCTCTTGTGAGGTGTCACATAAAAAAAAAAAAAATAATAATAATAATAAATTTAAAAAAACACCTCTTATTGGAAAACCCTGTACTACATAAGGTGAGCCTCAGGAGCACGTGCTTATGGAAGGAGTAAATAATTCTTAAAAGGCGATGTGTGAACAACTTTCAAAGACTTATTAAATAACTACAACGTAATTCAAAATAAAAATTCACATAATTCAATATTAAAATTAATTACGAACATAATTCAATTTACAGAAATTTAGATAATTTGTATTGTAACAATAGCCAGTGTTTAAAAAAAATATTTCACATGTAGCACTTTGTGGGCTACATAATTACAATAAATAGAACAAACTAACTTTGTTTTTAACACCACCTTTTTTACATATTTTCAATTAATAAATTATTTTGATGACATTTTCTTATGTTGGTATTCCTCATACCATACGAGTGACTAAAGTTACCATTCGCTTTATGCAAATCGGGCAGGTACTATTTTGGCCCAACTCTGAAAATGAAATAAAGGTATATAAGCATATTTTACAAATAAATAATATATTTTTTAAATGTAATATTATTATAGGTTAGGTTAGGTTAGGTCAGTAAAGGTTAGGTTAGGCTAAGTTAGGTAAGGTTAGGATATGTTAGGTTAGGTAAGGTAAGGTTAGGTTACGATAGGTTAGGTAAGGTTAGGTTAGGTTAGTTTAGGTTAGGTTAGGATAGGATAGGATAGGTTAAGAAGAAAATTATGTTAATTTTTTATGGCTTCCGAGATCAACGCGCGACGTTCGTTATAAATCTACTCGTTCGTAGATGACGTTCATTTAATTATTTTATTAAAATACTCTTTTCAATATTAAGACGAATTATTTGTTAACCCCCGTACATTCGCAACATCAATATGAATAAATGGTATCGTCTGTAAAAAAACTTAATTCATTCAAAGAAAGGCAAACAAATAGAATGTCCGATTGAATTATCCACATAATATTGTATTTGTATGCCTTTCTTGAAAGCATTGAGCTTATAAACGAACAAAACTATTTAATCAAATTCATATTGCGAATGTACAGGCGTAAACAAATAATTTGTTTGTTTAACCAAGCCAATTTTTTACGACATACCTAGGATTCTTGCTGCAGAGTCTCCATCTTTTATCTTCGTCGAACATCACAGCGGTGCTGCCAAGGTCTGTTATCTATGTAAGGATATTGTGTCAGCGCTTTATTAGCAGCAGACACATACCTGGACGGATGACGAACCTCGTGCTGGCACTGTTGATGGACTCTGCAGCAGCTGGTCCAGCTTCTTCACCTCCTAGGATTCTTGCTGCAGAGCCTCCATTTTCTATCTTCGTGTCACCTGTTCCTGTTCTTCATTTTACTTAACTTAATTTCTTATATTTTTTGTAATACCTGCATCAACAGTAAAGCGCCCTGAGGTGATATCTCACAAAAGCGGCGCTTTACAAATTTTCCAGTAAATTAACTAAATTAATATAAATAATTAAATAATAAGGATGTAACTCTGCAATCTGCATAACGTTTTAGTTCAACAGATTGCATCGCGTATAATGCTCCCGCGCAAGGCGTAATATTTGTAGATATTGGCGACAATAAAAATAATTCATTGATATCTGCCGATCTTTTTTATATTTTGCTCGCTTCTAATGAGCAGCGCCATTTTTAACCTGATTTTTAAAAATCTATGATGAATCAATGCCATTCGTTGGTCACTCCATAGAATAAAAAAAACTAGAAGTGATTCCGTATAAATTTGAATGGAAACAAATGTGCCACTGACTTAACACTTTTTGGTTATAAACCATTTAGCACACGGTCTGTCTCTCTTACACTTGACTGAAATTATATATTGCCATCCCATTTGAATTTCGAAGGTCAAAGACAGTTTTGTATGGAAATATAGATATAGATAAACATTCGGCTTATTTTTGGATCAGCAAACACGTCCACAAGGAACTTCTTATTCTATGATTTTATTCTTTATTCTATGATTACTCCGGATACTATGCATTTTTACTTGTGTGTAATTATAATGTGTGATAATTTAGGCTAAAAATCAAGGTCACTTATGATTGCAATTTTATAAAAAACCGTTCAATATTCATATTTGAGTATTGTTAAAAAACAAATTTGCGCTAGAACAATAACTTTACATGAATAAATTTAATATCATTACAACTAATTTAAATAATAATATGTTAAAGTAGGTCCTTATTTATTTATTTAGTTTACTCTTTAAACGCCCATGGAGGTTTTTTTACATTTCAATCATTCATTAAGAAAGATATCTCTTATGTGCCCACGAGCCGATCAATATTATTGTCAATATTATCGTCATTATTTCGTCCAAATACCTCAGAACACAAATTTCCAGCTAGCAAATAAATAATGAAGCAGTTAAAGGGCAAAACAAAGTCTATGAAATCATTTATGAATATAAGTAATATTTTCATGAGTGTGCAACTATTGCTAGCACGCTTATTGGTCGTTCGTCGCGCCTGGTCGAAGAATTGACGATAATATTGACAATAAGAAATTTCAAACAAATTTAAAAAATATAATTTTTTAAAGTTCACTTTCTAACTATTTCTAACAGATTTTTTTTACAAACGTCGATTTCATAGTTAAAATAATGTTCAATGTTTGTTTTGGCACAAAATTGTCAGCATTCTAATGCTACGTATACGAGTACATCCGCGAGCCGAACTGCCGAACTGAACCTCAACTTATGGGAAAGAAACGAAGCAACCGCAAATAGCGCGAAACGCCGCTTGCAGTTGATTCGTTCCTTTCCCGTAATACATGGTACGGTTCGCGTTTGGGTTCGCAAATGTATACGTTCGCTAATGCACGAGGCCGACCTACCCGTGAGGTAACTGTATAATATCTGCCAGAACGCGCCAAACAATCACAGGGCGTTTATGATTTTAATCGATTTGAAATAACGATTTTTGAATTACGTGCATTATTATATAGGGTTTTCCAATAAGAGTTGTTATTTTGAATAGCCCGCTATTTCGGTAGATGTTACTTTGAAGCTGTTATTTTTTGACATTTGACAAGTAGAAACTACGCCATTAATAAAAATGAAATAAAAACAACGCATTGAAATTATTAAAATTCACTATTATCAATTATTAGAATTCCATCGAAAAATCATCTTGAGTGATGAGGCCCATTTCCACCTCGGTGGCTTAGTCAACAAGCAAAATTGTCGCATCTGGGGCTCGGAAAACAAAAGAGTTATTGTTTTATTTTAAAGCTTCTCTATCCTCAACGTTTGACTGTTTGGTGCGGTTTATGGTCCGGCGGAGTCATTGGACCTTACTTTTTCGAAAATGAGGCTGGAGCAACAGTTACGGTGAATGGATTGCGCTATCGAGAGATGATTAATGATTTTACATTTCCGAAATTGGATGGTATTGATCTGGACAACGTTTACTTTCAACAAGACGGCGCTACATGCCACACAAGCAACGAAACCATTGATCTTTTACGAGAAAAGTTTCTTTGAATATCAAAATAACACCTCTTATTGCAAAACCCTGTATAAAACAAAACTTATGTATTCAGAATCAGCGTTTGTTTATATTTAAGAATATATATTTTTAAAGTTATATACGTTTCACTTAAGGCCCCGTAGTAAGCGTTCAAAGATGGTTTGAAAGGGAGAAATGAAAATACGATTGTTAGAGGAAGCGCGCTAATATTAAAATGGTTAAAATATTTAATAAAACACGACTCGTTTGAAACAGAACAAAAATCTCTCAACTAATTTTTAAATGCATTTAAAGATACACTGTGAATTTTTCATGCCTATAACATATTAAATATCTGAACAAAATGTGTTTTTAATAACTTTCAGAGCAAACTTTCTTCTATCGAAGGCATTTCATATAATTAACGTTTCGGCATAAAAAATGTATAAATATTATAAAATAACATATATTTTTTGAAACTTAAAAAGTTAACGAGAAACTTGTTATAAATCGGTAGAAATTTGGTATGCGGGGCCTTAAGTTCCTTATTGACCGTCTCGTGAACACAACAACTTGATTTGGATGTCAAAAGGATTCAGCGATCTACTTGCAGTCATCTATTTATGTCATCAGACGGGTAGATGACCCTAAAATATAATATCCTGAAAAGTATTGATTATTCCGGGACCGTATAAAAAGTATGTCGGTGACTTAAGAAGCCCGTGAGTGTACTGGCCATTACTATGGTGACTGAAATATTGATTGTTTTCCTCGTGCTTTCATGGCATTTCATCACGTCATCCATTCTCTCTTAAATATTCATATACTTTCAGCTCGTCATACATTTTCATACTGGAATATGCATTCGTCTAACAGAGAGGGGGTGGGTTATAAAACTTAGTAATTAAAATTTCAAATTTAATATAGTAATCAAATTATTTTTCTTCATTTTAAACACTTTTGAATGAGAGCCATAGGAACTATGATAAACTTGAAATAAAATAATAATTTATATCTTGTACCTATTGCTTATGTGTGCTACATTAATAAATATCACACTTACGTTAAACCAGCTGAAATCCCGGCGGTGTCTGGTCTTTTTTCTGAAAATTCTGCTAGACGGGTAAAGAGGATAGGGGTGATTTTCGATAAAAATAGTGACCTTTCGGTACAAATCCACGCCGCCCACCACAGACACTCTTCTTTTTATAGATAGACTAGCACAGAATCGTGGAAATTCGTACCGATTTTGTTAATAGAAACAACTATTTATAATTTGTATTATAGGTAGGTACTTTATCGCTTGTCTGAATTCTCCAAACAAACACTTCCAAATTGAAAATGTCACTTAAATTCATAGCAATAGTTCTGGAGTTTATTGAATCGAATTTACAGACAGACACAACCAAAATAGTTTTTTTTAATAATATAATAGAAACATTTCCTAAACTAGCATAATAACAAATTATCAATGTAAGTATAATTTTCCGATCAAAATTTAAATGGGTAAAATTATGTCATCATCGCTACATTTATTTCCTTACAATGTGAAAGAAAAAGACGATGAAAAATACACCTGACATTTACGAAATACAACCCAGATTCGCACGGTACTTTTAGAAAATTTAAATAAATAATAATGTTTAATACGTCCAAGGACTTGATGTTATTACAAACAATATGGAAATAATTGCATTGACCTAGAAAATCAAAAACGAATACGCTGTGCAAATTTCATCACGCCGAAACTGACCATTCGAGAGCTTTAAGTGGAACAGATTATCTCATTTAAAGATAAGATTAAGTAGGTACCTACCTATTGAAAATTAAAAACCAAACTTCCCATAGAACCATAACATTATAAAACCACACTAGGACAAAGAAACTACATTTATTTTGCAACAAAACTCAACAGCATACTTCAAACTTATAGAAAAGTTTAATGAGTACAAATCAAGAATGAAAATCTGACTGAAAGAGGTTAATGAAAAAATTCTTACTAAGAAATTCCATTACTATTCTTAAATTCACAATAATATTTTGTATGTACAATGTTTTATATATTCGCTAAAATAAATAACAAAAACAACAGTTTATTAATCCACGTTATTACATCTGCATCATGTTGGCATGTACTGTGTCTGGATGTAATAAAGCAAATGTAATAAAAGAAGGAGGTTAGAAAACAGACATAAAAGTGTAGGTATTGATGAAAATAACACAGGAAAAGCCATGTAGTATTCGCTCGTTGAGAAGGGTCCCTGTCAGTTTGTTCTGTTAGAACCTACTTACTTATTACAGTCTGCAGTTTATACTCATATACAGTGTAAACAAGAGTGTCTCTAGTGTCTCTACGCGGATAGGCCATGGCCAAAGTAGGAAGTCAGCAGAACAGTTTGTTGTATCGGCGGTGACGAGGCAACATGGTCTGGTCAGCGGTGGGCGTGGGGGAAACATGGTTCCCAGCAGTATGGGGCAATCAACCCCCGAAGTCTGACGTTTGTTTCCCTACTCCCCGCCAGTCATAGTACTTACTTGTCGACTTATTATGAAGTAGGTGCTTATTCTAGTGTTGTTATCAGATAACACGAACGCCGACACGTAACGGAGGCGACTGAACCGAAAACTTCGGCCCAATTAACCAGTGAGACGTTTTGATGAGTTTTAATTATCATAACAGTGTGCTCAGCAAGCGGCACTGTAATTTCTTTTAATTTTACAATTAAAATATGCATTAGCAATCGCTCGGCATTCGTGCTTCGGAAATAAAGGCATTCGCATGTTTTTAGAAAGCGCAGTTTTGGTTGTAAATTGCGTTCTACGTACAATATTAAAATAGTGGAAAGTGCTGATTAATTATAATAATGTGCTAATTATGTTGAATGTAAATAAACACATGTCGCTTATGGAACGGAAAAAACTTCAGTGGGCGAAGGAAAGAGGTTAGTGCTAGTTGTTTTTAATATCTTCATCAGTTTTTTTTGTTTATTTTGATAAATAAAACGGTTTTTATAACGTACAATGTACAGTGAAACATGTGAATCAAAAAATTGTACCGAACGTGTTACTTAGTTGCAACAAGTGAAAAGTTTATTACTTTTTTAATCTGTTGGTATTAAAAAGCACAGTGTTCTAGATACCTACAGACAAGTCAAATTTTGCATGAATAATGTAAATACCTACCTATTTATAAATGTACACAATGGGAATACCGATTTTATATAAACACACAAAGAAATCGATTATTTTTTGTATTTGTCACATCTATGTAAGATATGTAGGTACCTATTTATAAGTGCACTATTTTACTTTGCGCATCACTGGGGATATCCTGCGTCAGGAGGTCGGGATAGTGTAATTCAATTTTTACTAACGACGGGTTTCCAAGAAGAAAAAAAATCAAATTGAGCTGTAAGTATCTAAATTTAATTAAAATATCATTTTTAGTCTTGCAGCTAAACAGCTGTCTGCGTAGACATAATGTATAGAAAATTATTTAAATAGGGACGTGGCCCTGTCTTAGAATGGCATTAGGGAAATGTAGTTAGAACATTATGCAAAGAATTATCTCTAATGAATTATTGGCAATCCGGTTAAGGCGGAGCTTAATTCTAAATCACTATTTTGATTAATCTTTATAACGAATTGTTGTACATTATGAATACCAAAAAATATGATTTAGATAAATTGAAAGTTTTCCTACCGTTTCGCTTGAGTAGAGCACAAATAAAAAAATAAATTACTCAATAAAAAATATAAATGTAAACTACAAAAAAAATATTTCTCCAATAGGAATGTGTGAACGCGTAAAGGAAACAACTTAAAAAAATACAGTATTATAGCTAAGATTATCTGTGACAGTTTCACTAAATTAAATTTTTGGCTTTCTTATAAAATTATTTACAAAATAAATAAAACCCAGTTTTGTGCTTGAAATCGAACGTTTTTAGACTCCTTTTGTCAAGCGATTTTAATGCCTATTACCTACGATATAAGGTAAACCAAGATACACATTTTTGGCTTGTAGCTTCCTCTTAAAAACGGGATTGCAGGCCGTTTCCTGACAAATTTTTAGTATATTCCTTATATATCGGAACACGTGTTCATACACCTACATTTGCCTTGATAATATACAATAAGGAAATGTGGAAATATTAGGATTTTTATGAACACGTGTTCATTCGTATTTTACTAAAAGCTAATTAGGATACCTACCAATTCTCTCGTAATCGCCTGCTTTTAAATGGATTCTTCGAAAGAGATTTTTAATAAATTAATACCTAATACCTATTCAATATGAACTCCTCTTTATTATCTTTATTAGCTAGTTGCATAATATGGTTCGATGTGTATGTTAAGATATGTTATAAAATACCTATGTTAAACTACAATACAATTTCTTCAATTCTCCTCACACACCACCACTAAACCAGTCTTTAATTCCGACATACACCAGCACAAAACACGATCACACAATCAAATACACTTATCGTCATCTACTTACACGACTAAATTTGGAATTAACTCCTTACATTGCACAGAAGCAACACAACGCATTACCTACTAATCTAAAACTTCAGCCAACGAACAAAAAAACATTGGCAAAAGCTCTTAAAAGCTATTTCCTCAGCAGTTTTATTAATGACTGACACATTCTTTCTTTGGAACTCCAAAATAACTTCTGCGTTTATTTATTTTAATGTATCTATGTTGTCTTGTCTTTAATATAATGTTGTCTTTCCCGAAATGAGTTTTGTAAACTCACTGGGAATAATAAATTATAACTTAATATTTTGTAATAAATAAAAAAAAAAATTATACAAGCTTCAACCCAAAAATCAAAGATATATTTCATGTTTTAAGTATAATACGTACAACATGAAGATAACAGAAGAATAATAGAACATAGATAGAAGAATTATATAACATACGAATGATATAACAGAATAATGTAACACCACAATAATTGCATCAAACATGGTTAATTATTGAATAGCTCGTAACCGATGTAAAAATAAAAGTTCAAATACATTTTTTTTTGTTTCTAAAGAATTAAAAACATTCCCGGGTTACGAATAACCTAACAATGTTTGAAAATCCCTACTACCACCACAGTAAGCGGAAAATGTTGCTTGTGTTGTGATAGAGGACAGTATATATCTTATGTTATTGATTCGCAATTTGCTTTTGAAAGTTTTATCTCTTTTGCCAAATTATTATTGCAACACAGCCCCCGATTTTGTTCCCCGAATGAAATATATTTCCGGGCAAATAACTTGCTCGTAAATAGGTAAATAAGATACCTCATAACTTGGCTGTATAAAAAAGTAATTTCGGCCTCTGATGGTATATTGTATACGCCCATGGTATCTCACATAATATAAGTTTGCAACCTTCGAGACATCGGTGCCACCGTCAAACAACCCCCAGATTACTGCTACCTGCAGAAGAAGGAAGAAAGTTCTTCACCTAACCTTATATTATAATAACTTCATTCTGTTTTAGGTAAATATACAGAAAAATGGGACACGGTTATGTGCACATAAAAAACTTTGTAGATAATAATAAATGGAAAACGCCAAATCACTGTTTTGATTAATCTTGAATTGGTATACATTGTGAATACCAAAAAATAAGTTTTAGATAAATTGAAGGTTTTCCTATCGTTTCGCTTGAGTAGAATAAAAATAAATAAAAAATAAAAATGTAAACTATTAAAAAATATTTTTCTGTAGAAATGTATGAACGCATAAATAAACAACTTAAAAAAATACAGTATTATAGCTAAGATTATCTGTGACAGTTTCACTTGATTAACTTTTTTGCTTTCTTATAAAATTATTTACAAAATAAATAAAAAAAGTAGTTTCGTGCTTGAAATCGAACGTTTCAAACGACACCGTTTGTCAAGCGATTTTAATGCCTATTACCTACAATATAAGGTATACCAAGAATATGCACATTATTGGCTTGTAGCTTCCTCTTAAGGGCCAGTAGTAAGCGTTCAAAGATAGTTCGAAAGGGTGATATGTAAATACGAATGTTAGAGGGAGCGCGCTAATATAAAAAAATATATATAATGATTGAGCGAAAATGCTGAAAATAATTAATAAAACATGACTCGTTCGAAATAGCGTAAAAATCTCTCGACAAATGCTTTAGTTGCATTTACACTGTGATTTTTTTCATGCCCATAACATATTAAATAACAGAATAAACGTGTTTTTAATAATTTTCGGTGCTTACTTTGCGATTTTTTTCTACCATGGTAATTTCATATAATAAACGTACAGATATTATCTTCAAAATAACTTTTTTTTGGAACTTAAAATTGTTTAAGAGAAACTTTTTATAAGTCGGTAGTTTTTATAGGTCTTAATTTTATTTATTTATTTTTTAAACTAGCCCAAAAAACTCTATCTCAAAACATGGCGTGAAAAGGCATAATCTATTAAAATAGTTGTTTCGCATTGTTACCTAACTGAAAGAAAAGGTTTTTAAATTAAAATATGCCTATTTTAACCCAATTTTCTGTATAACCCGTCTTTACACAGGGATCACCAGAAAACCGCGTGACAAATACAGTAGGTACACAATAATACGGGAGATAGATTCTATTGTATGAAAATCACTTTCGATGTCTTAAAATAACATACCATTATTGGGTAGTGCATGCTTGTGGTGCAGGAAATCTAAGATTATCTTACAAAAAAAAAGAAAAATGAGCACTGCTAATTTATTAAGAATCTCTTCAAATTAAAAACGGGATTGCAGGCCCTTTCCTGGAAAACTTTTTGTAAATTTCCAATATATTGGGACACGTCTTCATGCACCTGCATTTCCTTGGAAATATTAGTATTTTTATGAACACGTGTTCCGACATCGTGATAATACATTCGTACTTTAAAATATAAAAGTTTATTGTGAAACCTATCAATTCATTCGTTAGGGGCCTGCAATCCCGTTTGCTTCTTAATAAATTAGCAATATTCTATATTAGTAATTTTTCTCCGTGTAAGAACGGATTACGCTTTTTAGGGCGGTTGGAAGGGTGCGCTTTTGTTCTAGTTTGGTTTTATTTCATTTTATAAGTAGCTACCGTACCTACGAGTACCTACCTCAATATTTTCTCTTGTGGATACAAAACTATGTGGGTACAAAATTTGGCCATCGTCCGTCTCGATTTATGTCTATCTGAATGATTAGTTACAAAAGCGGATTTCCGCGATAATTTGATAATGATCAAAACATATTTACGCGTTTTCCAATTATTACCGCGCTTTATCCAAGAACCTTCACGGCTGGCGAATTCCACATAAATCTATTACATTTTCCTTCATAAATATAATTATAAAGAAACTTTATTCGACGTTGAAGGTTTTCCGTTATTTTATTTGTGATATAATGTTTCGGTCTCTAGGTATTTAATATTTTCTATTTTAAAATTAGATATTTCCAAGATTATTTTGTCGACTTGGGTTGCTGGATAACTTTTAAAAGAATGTTTTCCTACTTCTTACTTTCAAGGTACATTGTACGCAGCCCATTATTATAATGTAGAATGTTGGGTGGTTCGAAAATATACTAGACACAAATAAAAACAGAAGCAATTCGATGTGGGCGCTTTTTCGTGATTCGTGATTCAAAGGTCTGGCAAATCGGGCCTCAATTTGATCGTCATTATGACTCGTATTCAAATGGGATGGCGACATAGACATATGAATATATTCTTATGTCTGTGGATGGCGATAAACAATACAAGTAGTGTAAGAGAGATGGGTTATTCTAAAAAGGCTAAAACCAAAGGGTATTAAGTCCATGGCGACATTGATTTCAATTCAAATCTATACGGAAGGCAATTCTAGTGAATATTCAGTGTTCTCAAATATTAGTTCAACCGAGACTTTCTGAGAAGGCATGTAGACTAGGCTTTAGGCATGTTTTATAACATTCTTTCGGGAGTTATCTATATTTATATAATCTATATAAATATCTACCTTTGGAATATTTCAACAAAAATGCGGTAGACTTCTGTTATAAAACAAAAGCAATGGTGTTAATTTTGACAAGATTATGGAGGGAAAATATTGTAGAGATGTTTTATAAAACTCATACCGTCTTGCTTCGAGATAGAATTATAAGAATCTCATAATAGTATTTGCAGTACGCAAAATGTAAGAATCTCGTAAGAACATTATGTTTTTTTAACATCTCGCTTCGAGATTTATGTGATGGCTTAAAAATATTTATATTCATATCATCCACCAATATTTACACCAATGATGCATAGATCAACAAACGCTGATTCTGAATATATAAGTTTTATTATGTATAATTTACACGTAGAATTAATAAATCGTCACTTAAAAACAATTAAAACCGCGAGACACTCAAACGCCCTGTGATTCGTCAGCAGGCTCTGTCAACACTTAAACTGCTACCTCACGGGTTGGCCGGCCGCGTGCATTTAGAATGCGAATAATTATGTGCCAAGTTGCGTTGTGCTTACTCGCATACGGATTACTATCGCGCTTCTTGCGCTTTTTGGAAATCTTCCATTGTAGTCTCTTAAAATGTAATTCTTCTGTATCTATTTGATTGTGGCTTCTCGTTATATAATTAATATTGTGAACATGACCTGCTGACAAACTGCTTTGGCATTTTAATGGAAGAGTAAAAAAAAAGAGTTTGTTTTGTTTTCATACCGACCCGAGTGGGATTGACCGACAAAACCGAGGTACGTATGACGTCACGCGTACACCTGTACAAATGTCAGGCATTGAAAAATGCAATCTTTGAAAATGATTTTAACTATGACATCGACATTTGTAAAAAAATAGAAAGATTCTTGTATTTTAGTTAGAAGATAAACATTCCTAATCAAAAATTTTAAAAATGATCTGGATTTCCTTTATTCTTATGAATTTTCCTAGAATAAAGAGGTCGTTCAAGAAAACCAAACACATTCTGAACCACCCCGTGTTCCTGGTCAGTCAAGCAGTTATATTTATAATTTATTCAAGACCCATTACCTCCTTAAAAATGTCAACATAATTTTATGGTTATTATATTTGGCAGATATTATGTAGGTACTGATATTATAATATTCTATTTCTACACCGGCAGCAAAAAAATTCTAAATTTCGAATTAACTCATTTCCTTGCTTGTAGTCAATAAAGGTAAACGTGCTTTTTGATGGCACAGTCTGGCGAAAAGAATTATTCTTCTGACTATTTATTTCTGTGGGAAAAACTTTATTACGGATTTGTGTTAAATTTACGCTCAATTTGCGTGTCGCTTTCGATTCTCTTAGTCCATGAATCTCAATTTTATTCATTTTGAGGTTAAAGGGCTACTATTTAAAACACTTTGAAAGTAAACTAACTGAAGTTGAACTTTTATTAGAATATTTCCCCGTTTCAAATTAGAATTTTAGTGTCACGCTAATTTCACAATATATTTTATTTACACTTTACATAAAGTAAAGAAAAAAACACATTTTCTAATTCCCTTAAAATAATTGAGATACTTCGTTGACGCAACTATATGCAATATTATGTTCCTGCATTCCTTCACCCAATTACCTTTTGCTGTCTCACAGTGTGGAGTACATGCCTACATCAGTGACGTTGAAAAGTTTACTGTACATTACCAGTCTGTTAAGAAAACCTCTGCAGTGAACATGTTCCCTCAATGCGTTTAATTCGAGTCTATTGCGAAAGCTTGTGCAGTGATCACCCGCAGTGTTCCTCCATAATATCGATTTGCAACAAGACGTGTACCAATGACCAAGGGTAAGTCAGAATCCCTTTTTAATTCTAACTGTTAACCACAGCTACTTCAATAGTTGTGTCAAGTATTATATACAGTTCACAATAAAACCGCAAATTGATTCTCATATAATATTTACGACTACGTACGTAATTAGTTTAAATTAAACAAAAAAATAGTTTTAAAATTGTCATTTTATTCAACTGTTTACTTATTTATTTACTACTAAAATTCCCGGCGTTGCCCGGGCTTTACTCAGAGTTTCCCGAAATCATATGTAGACAGTAATTTTCCTTTTATTTTGAAAGTCAAGTGTGCAAAATTTCGTCGATTTCGGAATAAAACTATAGATTTGTATAAAAATTCAATTAAGCCTGCCCACCACAGAAACTCTTATATATATATACAGGATGTCCGATGGTAAAGTGCGCTAACTTCGGGGGATTCTACATGATTTTAGAAGTAAAAATTATAAGTACTTTTTTCGAAATTCCTATGTTATAAGGTAATTTTTGGGTAAAAAAATTAATTGTCTGTATGGGAAAATTAATATTCTTCAATGGAAAAATATTTTTGTATTGGAAAATAAACATTGAAATTTCGAAAAAAGTACTTTATCTTTTTTACTTCTATAATCGTGTAGAATCACCAGTAATAAAATACCAATAATGTATAAAAATACTAATTTCTTTTTTGGGTTTGTCTGTTTGTGATTGTAACTCTGGTTCAATGAACTCGGATTTGTTTTGAATTTAAGGAACACTTTAAAATTGGAACTGATTGTGTCAAGAATTCAGACAAGCCAAAGTACTTACCTACCCATAATGTAGTCGCCAATCATTTCCTTATGTGTTGTGTATACGTATAACAATTAAATACCTGCAAATCAGTTTATTTTATGTAGCTCTAGTAATTGGTATTACTTATTTGTCCTTAGAAACTGGCCGACGAATGAAATAAATTTAGTGGCGTTTCAACGTTGGCATTTTAAAGGTTACAATAAATTTAAGTGCATTTTAGATGGTTCCATGGCAACTTAAGACAGTGAAAATTCAACACACTTTTGAAAAGTGATATAAACTCATTAAAAGTGATGACAAAAAGGTAACCCAACCTATTTAACGTAGTTTTTTCGTCACTTTTCATGACTTTATATCACATTTCAAGAGTGTATAGAAGTGTGCTGAGTTACCCAATTACCGTTTTAGATGTAATTGAAAGTGTGGTTCTTTTTATTATCCTGGTCGGTAGGAAACACAGTTAGCACCTGAACTCGCTACATTTAAAATACAAGTTATGCTTAGAGGAAAGGACTATAAAACATGGGTTTTTTATGTGAATACCGCACAAGAGACCTATTGCTTGCTCCCAACTGTCGAGTCAGTGAGATTATGGCATCCCCAATTGAAGTAGGCATAGAATAAAGAAGAACACAAGAAATGCCATATGGGTGAGTTTCGTAATCCAAAAGTCCGGCCATTTGGGCCTTAAATTTCCAATCCAAAACTGTGTTTCACCTTGATAATGAAATTCAAATAGGATGGCAATATACGATGTCAGGCAAATGTAAGAGGACAGATCGCATGCTACATAAATGGGCTAGAAACCAAATACCAAGTTAGCGGCGACATTTGCTACCATTCAAGTTTGTACTGAAGCATAAATAAACCACTCTCTACTGAAGGCACTTCAAGTGTTCTTATTTATTATATGGAATTATATAGGTATTTATTATATGGAGGTAGGTAGGTACTAAGTAAGTGGAGACATTTGTTTCCAGTCAAGTTTGTATTAAAGGCACTACTAGTGTTCTTATTTATTCTATGGAAGTATAGAGGTATTTATTATATGGAGGTAGGTAGGTACTAAGTAAGTGGAGACATTTGTTTCCAGTCAAGTTTGTATTGAAGGCATTTCTAGTATTCTTATTTATTCTATGGAAGTATATAGGTATTTATTATATGGAGGTAGGTAGGTACTAAGTAAGTGGAGACATTTGTTTCCAGTCAAGTTTGTATTGAAGGCATTTCTAGTATTCTTATTTATTCTATGGAAGTGTTTAGGCATTTATTATATGGAGGTAGGTAGGTACTAAGTAAGTGGAGACATTTGTTTCCAGTCAAGTTTGTATTGGAGGCACTTCTAGTATTCTTATTTATTTATGGAGGTATATAGGTATGTTATGAGGAAGTGAAGGAGATGGCTATTCAGATATGGTCATCAAACTCGGTTGAAACCATTGCACGCAACGTTTATTCTGATCTTTTTATATTTGTTTAATGTGAAGTTTTCTATTTTCAGCTGAAATGGAGGGACTGTGCAATCCTTGGGGGCTCCCGCCACCGGCATTTAACATTAAATACTCAAAAAACAGAAGCAGATATGCATCGACATTAGAAATTCGTAATACTTGTCCTCAAACTACCCAGCAAGACTTGCTTCCCCGCAGACAGAGAAGTCCTTCCTTGCCACCCATTCTCAAGGAATTAGTCGACAGCGCAGATATTGAATTACTTCAACACCAAGATCACAAATATTCCAACAAAGACAGAGAAGACATGCAGCATCATATTAAATATCGATACGAAGATGGCGAGGGAGAAACTTCGGGGTATGCGAGTGACTCGGCTCCCCATTCATCGCCAGAACTATGGAAAAATAAAGCACAAAAGTTTACCAATGATGAAAACGATGGCCGCCACAACAGTCAGTCTTTTCCAGCGTGGCAATTTAATGAAAGGTAGGAAAACGTTATACATACGGCTTAACACACTTAAAAATAGGTATCGCAGCGAATATTTGGTGCAAAAACAATACTCACCCAGATACATTGCTAATGTTCGACTTCAAAAATGAAAATTCCGCTGAAGTTGGAAAAAGTTAATTTTCGTATTAAAAAATCAACCTGTAAAAAAACACACTTTTTTGCTGTAATACATCTTTATTTAACATTTTTATTAATAGATATTTTTTTTAAATAATGCTTTGACTGAGGAATGAACCTTCCTTCCCAGGGACTGGCTCTTAACTGCTGTGAACTTTTAAAATATATGTTGGTTTGACTGGGGATTGAATCTTTCTTCCCAGAGACTTGACAATTGCGCTGACAACTGAACCAAATCCTGATTGGGTAGGACCGACATTTATTTCGTATTAATTACCGCTTTAATGTCATCCAATTACAGATAAATGCATTTATATCCACGTGTGCGTGTACCTGTAGTTTTTTAAACTTTTATATTTAGTTTCAAGTTGTCTTTACATCGTCTTCATAAAGTTGTTGTAAGTTGATTACCACTTTGTTCTCTGAGTTTGTTATTTTGGTTTTAAATATATTTACATGATAACTTTATTTACAATGTTCATTATATAATATCGGACTTTATACGTTGTTAGCCTTATTAAATGTTTGCAATTCATACCTACATTATTTTCAAAGTAGAACAACGAGTGTTTTGTTTAGCAATACCTGCTATTTTTCCGCACGCGTTCTCCTTCCAAAACCTCAGCCTTTACGAAATCAATATTTTTTATCGAGTACACCGGAGGGGAATATAAAAAGTCGAAACATAGCTACTGCTACTGGGTGTTTATAAACGTACAAGTGGGTAACTATTTCACTGTATTTGCGACTTGTAATTAATATTGAAACCATTTTTGGCCAGTCCGCCTTTGGAGGCAGCCGCTTTCTTCGCAAAGTAGTGATTTAATATTTTGTGAGAATTTATGCGCCTAGTTATAGACCATACTATTAACATTAGTGCATACTGATTAGTTTGAATTTAGTTGTGGAAAAAAGTTTAATTTCAATCTCGTTGGTTTATGTTATAAATATTTCAATTGATTACATAATGGTAATATTATACTACTTCTTTTACAATAAAGTTTTAATGACATTCATTTACGTAATTTTTTAAATTATACCTAACTTAAAATGTAGTTTTGTGTTCCCATCTAAAAAATATTATTTTATAGCTTGACTTATCCTTAGACATGTGGGTAGGAAGCTCGGTTATAGATTAATTTGCGATTTGTGGTTTTTACATGAATTAATTTTACATTTACATATTTGTGCAACACTTCAAAATCGCCCACCAAAACCAAATAAAACCAATTTCCTTGTGATTGTGATAAAGTAATCAGCACTGATAGGACTATTGATTATACAATTTAGTGGAAAGAGCCAATCGGAAAAGTGTGGAACTGTTATTTTTCGCCTAGTATAATAATTAAGTACTTATTTACCCTTTCCCTTGGCATTTCGTTTGTTCCATTCCTTGCAGTTTGTTCCTCGGTCTATGAAGAGTGCACATGTGAAAAAAAATTCTCTTTGAGTAAACTTAAAAAAAAGAAATGGAAGTGAAAAATAAATCAGTACCTACTTAAGTGAAACCCATAGATATTTAAAATGAATAAGAACTTTTTAAAGTATTTACCTAATTAGTTACCTAGTTATCAATCCTTGTCAATTTTTTTTACTCAAGTGACAGTGTTGTAAAGTGGTAATGATGTGCTAGCAATTTTATTGGAATTCTTTTGTTGTACGCAAGGGTTGACGGAGAAGATAAGGGCAGGCAGAGAAAACTAGGGCGAGAAGAGGAACCACGACCCAAGTGGGGTGACCGAGGAGTGGCAGCGGGAAGACTATGGGAGCCCCGGGAACCAGAAGCTAGATTACCACAGGTGACCACAAAAATTTGTTATGTTTTACAAATAATAGCTTTTGATCGCTTCATTACCATATGTGTTCAAAAGAAAAAGGGAGATGAGAAAAAAAAATATAATTTTGAGTTGAATGATGTTGGGAATGTCACCCCTCAATCTTGTAACTTAAAGAGGTGTACGTCCAAACAAATAATTTTACTATTGTTTATTTATTATTTATAATACCCCAAACTAGGCAAATGCCCATATTATAGTGGTAAAATATATAAGAATATATAAAAACAATAATACAATGTTGTACATATATCATAATACAAATGTTAATACAAAAACAAAAAATTAATTAATTATTAAAAATTAATTAACAATATATATAATACAAATAATAAATATATATATGGTAATAGGGATAAAGTCGGAATGATTTCACATAAGGGTCTTTCTTCAGTCATACAATAATTTCATTCAGGAAGCTTTCCGATTTCGTTCTGCAACTTTCTATCAGCCATACGGTAATTTGCTTTTGAAGAGGGTCCGTTTTAACCCTAATGCACAAAGCATAGTACCTACACAATTTTAATTTTTTTTTCTTATCAACAATGTTGCGTATATCTTTCAAGAAGAAAATTAGTTTGCATATTCGTTTGGCAGTATTTTCAATATGCGCTCTCCAGGTTAAAGAGTCATCTATTAAAATACCCAGATATTTGACTAATTCCATCTTTTCAAGGTCTTGGCATGCGCATGGGTGAGGTATTTGTGTTCCTGGGGTGTCATGTGTCATTTAAATGTACTTTTGTATTTATGTTACTGTTAGGTTTGCCTCTTTTGTTCATGGAAAAAAACATTGAATATTTTTTTTGGCATTTAATGTCAAGAGGTTGCATTCTAGCCATTTTGTTACTTTTACTAGACCTGTATCAGATTTTGATTTTATCTTTTCATTTTGATATTTTAAAGCATAACTTGCAAAAAGTGTTTTTCCCAAAATAATTAAATTAGCGCCATCTATGAAAGAGAAGATTAAGAATTATTGTAAATATACCCTTAACCTCTTAAACGCCAGCGTACTCAAGGATAACTTTATAACATCACTTCTCTGAATATAACTAGCTATTCCAAGGAAACTGTATATATGGTAAATTATATACTATTTTTATAAATATATAAACACATTATCTGGTAAGGCGGTACAATTTACAAAAACATAATTTTTCAAAAAACATGTAATTTATAATGAAAATAGAATCAGATGGCGCCCGGCGAAAATTTTGTGGTAACACACCAAGAGTTAAGGTGATGCCATACGTAGTAATGCAAAATCATGTGTTTTTGGTTTGAAAATTTGGTCGCCTAGAAATGTTTCAGATGCTTTAATTAAATACTGCGAGTAGAATACATCTTGGCCTTTGAAATAATCGAGTATTTTTTAGATAAGTCTTTTTATAAGCCCAGAAAAAAATTATATAAATATGAAAACTGCTTTAAAGTTCGAAATCTCCTACTTATGAACCCATTTTCGGCTATGATTTTATTGTATAATGTGTCAAATTAAGTTATTTATAAAATGATCGAAAAAAAAATATATTTATTCCTGAACATCCACAAAATAAAATAAAAGGCACTTTTTGGCCATGTTTTTTTCTTGCATAAATCAAAACAGTCGGATGGTGTTAAGCGGGAATTTAAACCTTATCGCCATCTACGTAAGGGTTGTTATTGATAGCGGCTCAATTTAAAATATTACACGACGTAGTGCATCGCCTTAATAGATTTTATTCAGGGTGGTAAGCGTTATCCGCAAAAGGCACAAAAAAATATTTTTGTTAGTTTTATGTTTGGTGATCTTCACAGTTCCAAGTAAAGTTGTAACGTTGGTGCAAACATTTCCTTTCTTTGTTGATGGACCCTTTACAGTTAAATGATGCTCTAACTATGGCATTGTTGCACTTTTTGAGTCTATCCTCAAGGCCCGGTATCAAAATCAAAACCACACAAACGCATAAACCCTTACGCAATTCTTTATTAATATTAAATGAAAAAACACTCTTTGTAATACACCACTTTTTATTTGAATTAATAATGAAAGCCAAACTAGAGTTATTATAATAAGCCCTGACGAAGCTTGAGATAAGCGAAACCCGGTTGGCTGTCATTATTAATTCAAATAAAAAGTGGTGTGTTACAAAGAATGTTTTTTCATTTAACCTTTCCGGGAGTATGGACGCGAATGAACGACGGTACACACTTCCGCCAAAGGAGTATGGACGGCGATGGACGACAGGGGTCGCATATTCATATTCGATGCATATTCTGTAAATATGCATCGAATTGCCATCTATGGGCATATTCCTGTGACTTTACACCAATTTTAAACATTTTACATCATTTTTGTTATTTGTTTTTGGGGTATTATGCCGTGTTGCGCTAACTCCTTCTTTAGCCAATGTTTCGGACTGTATTGCAGTGTCCATCATCAGGGCAGATGTGTTATTTGAGGTTGTGTTAAAATGTGAGCTTATGTATGAGGCATAACGGCATAATACCCCAAAAACAAATAACAAAAATACTTTTGGCCGTGAAAATCTTAAATCATATTTTACATCATTATCGACAGAGATATTGGCTGTTATTTATTTTACATACTATCATAAAATTTTATCAAAAAATATATATCTTTATTTATGTAAAAAAAACTCACTCCCCAGAACACAGCCAGAATTACGTAACTTACTCCCGGAAAGGTTAATATATAATGTGACACCCCAAAGTGTTTGCTTCCTTCGAAAATCTTTATTAATAGTTTCATTATTCCAGATGCTGGTTAAATCAACACCTTCCTGGATAGAGCGTGGTCTTAATATGATAGACAGTGGTGGTTCTCAGATTCTATTAATCGATCAAATGAGCAACTATTCTTCTGCAATGGAGACTGCAAATTGTAAATCAACATCTGGGAACAATCTTGACAGGTTACTAAATAAAACAATTTTTATTTAATGTAGATCCGCACAAAAAATTAAAGAAATAATAGTCCTTAGTAGTCTTTATGTAATAATAAATATTAAAATGGATAATTTTCTTTCAGATCCAATAAGTTCCTCCTTGGCCAAAACGTACACATTGAGCCAAATATCAAAGCTGAAAGAGAATCCAAACGATTAAAAGCTTTAGAACTCCAAGCGGCCATTATGCAGCAGTTGGATGAAAGAGAAAGAAAGAAAAGGGAAGAAAAGGACAGGCGTCTTAAGGATGAAAGAGATGAAGAGGAAAGGTTTAAAAGACAACTAGATGTGGAGAGGCAAAGACTGGAAGAAGAGAGAAGACATTCTGAAGAAAAGCAACAGAGGGAACAGAAACGTGCGGAAGCTTTGAGGCAAGCTTTAGAAAAAGCCGAACAGCAAGCCAGAATAGAAAAAGAGAACAAGAAATTTAAAAAGATGAGAGATAATTTTGACTCAATGAGTATTACTTCTGAAATCGATCCACCCAAAGACTCTCACTACAGTCGAAAAGAAAGTATAAGCCAACAATCCAACCCCTACAATGAATCCAAGCTCATTCAAAATATCTACATCGAGCAAGCTTTTAGTCCTAGAAGGAAAATGTTATCTGACCAGGATTCAGTTTCTCATAATACGGCGCCTAGTATGGCGAGCGAAACCAATATTATAATGTCCAATCCACAATCTGCTCGATGTGGTCGCCAATTAGACCATTACACTAATGAACCGCCCATCGATTTAAATAAAAGACAAGAAAACCATAGAATGCAATCTGAATCTGCCAGTGGTTTATATCAGAAGAATTCCATGAACTTGGTGGCCGACGCCCCTGTGAATTTAGTTCAATTACCTTTAGCGCATGAAGTACTGACGCCGGTGCAGTACACTCACGGAAGCAGCGTTCAGATGGCTTTCCTAGTGCCACAACACATGAACGCCCTGTATCCCTGCTTGCATCAGCCGGTCAGCATGCAAGCCATCTTCCCTGCCGATACTTCCTATCATCATCACAGAAATTTACAAATGCAATGCCAAACTGAAAAGGATGAATGCTGCTCAAACAGAGAAAATAAAGTTCTAACACCGTCTAAATATAGAAATCAAAATTGCAGAGATGTTTTTACTCAGACTGATTTTGCATACAATACTAAAAAGCCCATTCAGCAAGCACCCGATGATGAAGAAAACATACTAAATAAATCTGCCAGCGCCCTCGATCAGAACTATGAACAAAACACTTCGGAAGAAAAGCTGAATTCTCTAAATTATAAGAAAGAAAAGAGAACCGAAGATAAATATAAAGAAATGGAAAGTAGGCCCAAATGGGGAGTGAATAAGCCACCAACTCAGTATAAGAAACAAAGCGAGAAAGACATATTTTATCCACAAAAGCGTAAATTAAGGCAAAGAAAGCGAGTTCAAGAAAAGAACTACACATCTCACTCGAGTGACGAAAACAGATCTCCAAGTCCTCCTCGTGAACTTCCCAAGACTTTTCCTAAATTAGACAGAACTCGAGTAAGCTTAAGTGAAAACTACTGGAGAAAAAAGAGTTTGAAGAGTGAAAAAGACTTAAATATCGCCAACATGACTATTGAGACAACACAGATCTCTCCCTTGGAGTGCGACCAATCGGGGATAATTCACGTTGGCGAGAACTTTTCAAATAACAAAAAAGTGTATTCTGAAAACAAAAATAGTTTCAAGCGAGGAATTACCCTATCTCAGAAGTTTATGAATGATAAATATGGAAATCCAAAACTTTGGAATAATGGTATTACTGATGACAATGGAAAAACTGATAGCAAAGAAAGGCCGGATCACAGAAAACAATACTTGGACAGTGTGAACAGGGTGAAAAAAGAACAGTCGGCATATTACTGTGATGCAGAATCCAACCAACCCGTCATATTGGATCAGTTGAGGTCTCTAAGAGACAGCTTGCACAAGCAGCAACAGCTATGGGGGCAGTACGATCCGCATAACCGCTCCCCAAGTCCAAAGAATGACGTCGATATGGAAATGGATTAGTATTTCTTCCACTTTCTAAATGAGCACATGGATTTACACAGTAAAGTAGTATTTATACGATTTATAAAAAAGTATCCTCTTAAAGTTAAATAAGTAAGATTGATAAATTAATAAGGCCACATAAATATGTACTTCATTATATATAAGCACATACTCACTCTGTAGGAAACATAACTTGCCATAGCTTGTTTAATCAATACATTGTATAGATTCGGAAGTCAGAAGGCAGATTGCTTTGCGCTAGTAGCTTGCAAATTCCTATCAAGTAGGTTAATATCATGGATGATCTCTTTGAAAAGAAAAAAGAAGTTGCAGAAGTTTTGGATTTATCCAGAGTTGTTATTACCTCACAAGAAGAGTTCAGAAGATCATTTGAGAAAGTTCCCGATTTCAAAGTGAAAGTTGTAAAGGTAAGAATAATGTCTGACTACCTAACCAAATTTTTTTATGATACGTAGGTACAACATTTTGCTTTATATTTATATATTATTTACGGTAACCGGGCAGCTCGGGACAGTGGAAATCCAACACACAGTGATATAAAGTCATGAAGTGATGTTACGTTACGTTAGGATAGGTGGTTTACAGGGCTGTTTTTTTTTCATTACTTGACTTAATATCATTTTTCAGAAGTGTGTTGAATTGCCACTGTCTTGAGTAGCCATGGAACCATTATTTACAGTTTTATCTTAAAATTAAGTTCTTTAATCATAGGTTCGACCAGAGGATATACGAATCAAGGACGGGGTTGAAGACCAAAAATTTAAAATTCCAAAAAAGGAATTTAGAACTTATGAAAAACATGGCACTAAAGGTTATGAAGAGAAACATTTTACATTCATGGATCCCATTCCTGTTGAGATGCGGTCTTTAAAGCTGGATGACCTTTACACCGTGTCCATAGACTGGAAAATGCTCACATCACTGAGACCTAAATTAAAAGTAGACGAGGAATACTTCAGCAGGTGTGTATTTATTTTTAATTTACCAACTTTCAAACTATGTAGTAATAGCAACTTTAACTTCTGTAGGTAGGTATCCATTTCTTGCTTAACTCCTCAGGCCTCTGCCATATTTTGACATAAGGTCGGAGCACTTCCGCTTTGCTATAAAATCCAAATAAATGGAATATTTCTGAATGTATCCGAAAACTAAAAACAGCTTTTGAAAGATGATAAAATATGCTTTCAAATTTTATTATTATAAATAAATATATAATTTTTGGTGCATTCTAATTTTGTTTCCTCTCGTTTTATGTAACTAAAATTACTGATAATTAAAATATACATAAAAACCTTAGATGAATTAAAAGGGAAGATAGGTTACTGAGACAATGCGCGTGGTTGCACTCAACTGGGTCCATTAGAAAAACTGGTGATTTATTGCGTTTTGTATCGCATATAAGCCAGACAAGCTGTCACCAGAAAAACTGGTGATTTACTGCGTTTTGTATCGCACATAAGTCAGACAAGCTATCACCTTATACACAAAGCTGCCACAAACACGTCGCTCTAGGATATTTTTTGTAAAAAAATGCCTTCCTGTGCTTGTGAGATGTGCACAAATCATTCTCAGGCAAAAACGAAATATGATGGAGTTTCTTTCCATTCATATGCACCTAAAAATCATTTATTACTTCAATAAATACAATTATCCATAAATCTTTTCGAATTAAATAAAGTAGGACAGCGAACGCAGAAACACATAAAAGTATGAAGGACGACCTAGTGACAGTACGTCGTATTCTACTACTCTGCTCGCTCGTTTGTTGGCCAAAAATGAGGGCAAAAGCGGCCCACTAATGGGCGAGCATGTTCGCGGCGAGCAGTCTGAGCAAGACGTCATTACAAAAATGCTCATCGCTCGCCTGTGATGTCATGCTTACCGCAGAAGCGCTCGCCCGTTAGTGAGCTCGCAACTGGTGTCGCGAGGAAGTAAGAGAAACGAATAATATAATCGTTTCACCCGTACACATATTCTTTGAATCTCTTTCAAATGCATTCCGTTCATTTAGCTATGTATGATGTTATTTGTAGCCATTTCATTCATTCACACAAATTCGTTGTGGCTATTCTTTTCTTGTGCGTTTCGTTTAAATCTAGAAAAAGGAATGTGCCATATTTTTTGTTTGATTAGTATGAATATGAGGCGTCTTTGTATATTCAATGTTAAAAACACACGCATTTTATTAGACAAATGTATTACAAACATTATTGTCAACTCTCTCTTTTGTCATTTCATATAAAAAAATTAATAAAAAATTCACAAAGCTTATTTTTTTTTTCTTTCAAATTGTGTTCGGAACCTTAAGTGTCATGAAGGTGCACATTTCAATTCTTCCGTTGTTAACTTCTAGATTTGAATATAAAGTGTGGTGTTTTCTCTTTCTAACACTGTTTAGATCATATTTCTCACCATGACTGTAAGGGAGATACAACTATTTCTATGAGACCATATGAGTTGTTCCTATAATTGATAAGTTGTGCCGCAAAATTATCAATAGTGTATATCACACAGCCTGACATACTTAGCTTTGTCAGCGACCAACTGCAAAATTATCTATCAAAATCACACTCAGCCTGACACACTTAGCTTTGTCGGCGACCAACTGCAAAAGTATTTGTGTCGATCTGTATGCATCAGCCATGGCGGTTTAGGAAAATAAAATGCATAACTTATTTCAGACTGGTAGAATTGGGAAAATCTGAACTCAGAACCATTGTGCGAGACAAGAGGGACCTGATGATGAACACTGCGGTGAGGAAGACCAAGAACAAGTCCGGTGTGGTGGAGACGCGGGTGGTGTCTTGCATCGAGTGTGGGGAGGAGTTTTGTGATGGTAAGGAAATAATATCTTAAACTTTAATAAATTTTATTAATGACCATTAAAGATAAATAATATAATTACAGTCCTTCTCACTGGAGATTCATGTTCAGTGGGTTGTTGCTAATTAATAATTTTTACGATTTCCTCAAATTAAAAAATGTATACACGGTGTCCGGAAACTCGTAGTAAAAGCGGTAAACTGGAGAATCTACACCACATGGGGAACCCAAAAAAACATAAAGTTTTTTGATTTGAGCATTTTCAAAAAAAAAAAAAAAAAACAAAAAAATATATTTTTCGGCTATTTTAGGGTTAAAGTTTTTTCTGGTGTTTAGGGTTGAATAACAGATGTTTTAACCCTGCAGAGCAGAAATATTTTATGATTACACCGGGTTAAATGAAGGGTTATTTCAAAATAATGCTTCAAATCCGAGTTTCTTCATTTGTTTTACTTTCAAATAGTTTTAATTAGTTGGGTACTTTGATCTTCAGTAATAATTTATAAGAATTTGATTAAAAAAATAAAAAATAAAAAAAATCAACTTCAAACTCGATTTACTCGATAACGAAAGCTCAAATAAAAAAATATATACTACAAAATCGACTCCAAATGTGATGTAGATTCACCAGTTTCCCGCTTGTACTACGAGTTTCCGGACACCCTGTATATTTTTTTTGCATACTGTCATAATTATTAGAAATCTTATATTATTTTGTAATAAATAAATAAATTAATTTCATCATCCTCTCAATAAGCTGTTAAAAGCACTGTCCATAAGATAATGTTTATTTTCGATTTATTTATTCAAGAATACCGAATAGTAAAGTTCGAGTTTACTATTCGGTACTCGAACCGTAGGTACATAAATAGTAGCTATATATTGGATAAGTTAGCCGAGTTTTCTACCTATTGCGAGTATTTATTTATTATAATGGATAGTTATCGAAAGATGGTGAAATACCCCTTAAGCCATCATTTGCAAAAATAATTACATCTAACCCATCATTTACAAAAATCAAACACCAAATATTAGATACCTACATAACATAGAATCGCCTGTTAACCTTTTCACTGCAGATGTATAAATAACAAAGAGTGTTATTTGCATAGAAGGTTTTACAAGTAAGCCTATGATGTGTTGAATCCTGTTAATTATCAAAACAATGTTTCTAGGAAAGCTGTGCATTATTAACAATTACGACGGTCTGGCACGTGTTTTAGTACAACCTGAGAGAAAGGGAGTTATGAAACCGTCTGCCAATAACCAAGATGGAGGGAAGTTGAGGAGGATCAAAAGAAGAGGGAAAAGGAGGACCCGCAGTAAGAGTGCTGTTAACAAGCAAAGCAATAAGACCAAAGGAAAGGCCTCGGGAACCAAGAGTGACACAGAAATATAAAGCCTTTTTATACTGCCACTATGGCATAGGTAAATACTTAAAAAATATCAGTTGATGATCTTAAAATTTTTATTGATGTACAAATTAATGTCTCTCGAAAACTGTATTATTATAATAATGGTGCACAATGAATTATTGCACAATTTTTCTCCAATTCGAATTTTTCAATGGCATTTTGCAAATAAAAACATTGTCACAACCATGAACCTAAAAAGTCCTGGACGGAGCTATTCGACAACAATTCTAAGCCGCAGGGTGAGGGGGAAGATGTATGAAACATTTACCTACGTAATTTTATCATGATATGTCCCATTAGGTCTAATAAAAAAAAAACTATATGCAATAGAAATATAAAATGGAATAATTCATTTTACACCACTTTGCATACAAATCATTTTCAAAGTTTGGCATATAAGATGGCTGCCAGCCAATTTCCGATCACCCTAGATTTGAGGGATACTTTTGCAAAACTGACTTATTCAAATTTTTATCAAATTTGACTTGTAATTTAATATTTTACTAAATATATTTATTTCTACACAATATTTTGTCAATTCGATGTTGCAAAAGCTACTTATTCCCTTTCCTTATTAAGGAAAAATAACTTCAAAAATGACTGTTTCTTCCAACTTCTTCTTATTCCATGTAATGTTACTATAAAATAGGCTTATTCCATTTCAGCCAATAAAAACAGAGCATTTGGTCACATGACAAAATGGCCACCTGGCGCCTAGTTGATTTGTATGGCGTTTCAAAATCAGCTTATTTTGAGCTTATTCCAAGATAGTTACATAGTTGCAAAATAAGATTATTCCAAGATTATATTGCAAAACAGACTTATTCCAAACATAAATTGTAAATATCTCATTACTTTTTAATATGTGTTCACATTTTATAATTCAAATTGAATATTATTAAAGTAATCTATGACTAAAAAATAAACAGATAAAAAATCACATATTTGACATCTGTATCAGTTTTGTGTATCGCAAATGTGAATGGTAGCCGAAGTCGGGGATGCCTGAGGAAGACATAACACGATCAAGTGAATAAGATACTTGAGTCGGGCCATGTAGTCAGAATAATAGAAGAGTATGTATGAGACGATGTATGAATGTGAATGAGGCAAGGAGTGTGCGCCAAGACCGAGTTGTTTGGCAGTCTGTCCTCTGTGCCTACCCCTGCGGAACGGCGTGATAGTTAGTATCAATGTTTTGTGATTTCCCAACAAAAGTTCAGGTGGATTAAGCTTCAATGTCATTTCTACAAAATCACACTACTGCTCTGTCCGGAGCATAAATAAACCACTCAACAGATCATTATCTTCGGGTTTTTGTATGAAACAAATTGGACCTAAAAAACTATAGATATGCCACTATATAGACCAGTCATACTCAACCTGCGGCCCGCCGAGCTATTTTGTGCGGCCCTCAATACATTTAATATCAGGAACATGATTTACAAAATCTGGCATTCTATATCACGTTAAGTTGAGATTAATTGCGACTTTGACGTACAGACCTTGAAACCCGAAGAGGATAGTATAAGTATAATATACTATCTATATAATATAATATGGTATAAGAGTGTTGCTACTGCACACCATAACTGCACAAGCTTGGATCTATCTCTAAAAAACAAAGATTTGACAGACAAATATGCGCGCAAATAATTTTGCTCGTGGCAACACATAAATTTTTGACAGTTCCAAAGTTAAATGGTTACCAGTGTTACTTGTTACTACCAACGAAGGCGATGTATCGCCATTTAGGCTACTAAACATAAAAAAACCTATCTTTATATATATCTATCTTTATATATCTATATATATTTGATATAATATTTTTTGCGGCCGGAAATTTTCGAAAACGGAATTCCGTAGCTACCCCCCTCCCTTGAGTATCACTGATATAGACAGTCAATTTCTAATTCGGAGCCTACTTATTATACCATACACCAATGAAAAACTCTGAAAGTTTATTCCATAGACTTTGAGTTTTTCATTGGTGGATATAATTAGGCAATCATATGACGTCACAATATTTCAGTTTCAATTTTCGATCGGAGTTGATCGGAGTACCCCCCTGGTCCAGCACCTTTTAGGTTCGTGGTCACAACGATGATGACTGCATATTTATATTATGTGCGTTCACTGAAGGAAGATGCTTTACGATTAATAAATAAGAAGCCAATTTAAACGAGTCATAATTGTTTTATTTTCACATACTTCAACCTCGAAATATAAAGACAGGCAATATTCAATTTATACAAATATATTATTCATTTGTCGAAGCAATGAAAGTATCATAGATACTTATTTCTTAATATTAGTTAAAATCAAGACAAAGGAGAAGAGACATTTATCTAGACCTAAACTAACATAACCCTCCATTTCCATTTAGTACGGTTTTGCCGGGCTTTTCAAAAAATACTACTTTTCTGAATCTTACGCTAAATGATCTATCTAAAAAATTAACACTTATCACAATATTGTAAAAAAATCATCAACAAACACAATGAAAAAGTTTTATTTCCTACATTATTGTAAACATTGGCCGTGGAGACAACATTTGGAAAAAAAAAATATTTTCAAATAGACAAATATGCGTTCAGTTGTGAAAAGAAGAAGGTAATGGTAATTTATCTATATTTAATAGAAACAGCTGCATAAAGAGCTGCGCCTCTTGCCCTGCTGTATAAAAGTATTAAAATAAACTGTTTTTCCTCCATCCATCAGTAATATTATGTGACGAGACCTAAAGAAATGGGCACAGGGCATATGGAAAATGTACATAACATTAAATATTAAAATACATATATATTCATACACTTAATCTGATTTCGTAATTATGACATTTATAATTTTAAAATAAAATGCTGACACTTTATACACTATAATAGATTACATCGCAAAAATATATTTTTTGTATTGTTTTCTGTATAGATCATATTTTCTATATTATGTAATTGTATTATTGTGTGGCTTTGTACGGATAGTGTAATTATTAAACCAATTTCCCGCAAGGAGACGAAATACCAGGGAAAAGAAGGAGGTATTTATAATCAATAGTGATATAGATATACGCCCATTTGGGGCTTGCGAGCTAATCTAATAATTTTAAGGCCTTTTTTCATTGTTCCATTAGGACGCAATATTAAAGATATTATTTATACATAATGTCAAATGATAAAACGTTACAGAAATTAATATATACGTCTAGTATATTGAGTGAATCCCTTTGGCACGAGCAAACCGTATTATCTCACACGAGGCCAGTGTTTAGTGGAGTGATTTAGTAGCAACTAAATCGTTGAGTAAATTTGAACATTTTAGTGGTAAGTACATAGTAAGTTACCGTTTAGCTGCGTAGTAGCCACTAAATCACTCTACGTTTTGAATAATTGGCCTCGTGTAAACATGCCACTGTGATATTTCTAAATGTTGGAATTAAAATTACAATTTTCAGGATTAGAAATTTACTTGCAAATTGAATGGTAGAAATGGATTATAGTAAAGAAAACCTTAGTATTCAGTATTCAACTCATGTTTCATCTGAAAAGAGCACAGAACAACTCGTGGTGAAGACTAGCAAATAAACAATATGCAGTAAATCAATTATATTATGTCGCAATTATTTATAATAAAGAGTAATGAACTTATTGAAGACGGCTAATTTTGCAATCTTAATTAAGTTAAAGAGTATAAAATCACTTTTTTGCCAACAATAATAATACAAAAATTATTTTCAAATTTATTGAAATTGCTTTAGATGTGATATTTTTTTTTAAAGAAAGACAAACATTCTCGGGTTACGAATAACCTGACAATATTTAAAAATCTCCTACTACCACCACAGTAAGCGGAAAATGTTGCTTGTGTTGTGATGGAGGACTTAGCCAGCCGAGGAATTGAAGACACTACGCCTGGGCGGGACCCAAACGGGACGTCAACTCAGCCACTGACCGGTCTAATGTACAAGCTTCGTTTACACAATGGAGACAGAATTACCAAAAAAAACTGATATTTTGATGCAATAAATTGAAATAATCTCTTATTTTTAACTTAACCAATTATTGAGCAAAACATGTATGGAAAAACAACATGCACTTAACATGATTACTTCCATTGTCATAAGGAAGATACATTTAAAATGCATACAAATGAACGTTGAAGATTTGAGAGTAGAGAAAAAGAATAAAGATGCCTTGATAATGATAAAACAAAGAGGTCACCAAATCAATTGGAGATGTAGAATTGAGGTTTACAGTCTACTCATCACAGAGCAAGCCGGAACTTAGGAAAAGGTTATGATTATTCCATAGATAAATTTATGGAATAAAGGAACATTTCAACAATTTCAAATATGCATACATATAAATTACATGCAGAAAAATATATTAATTCTCATCTGTATTCATTAAATAAATAAATAATAATTTAACACAAACAATCTAAAGATTATTGTTAATTCTTCCGAGGGGGCACATTCATAGTGAGGAGTGAATAAGACAATATGAAAATATAATATTATGCAGATAAGAAAGTCACTTAAGTAAAGTTCAAGAAAACCAATAATTACTTTTATCAATTCGTTATTTAACTATGTAGATTGTTACATTATTAGCTGACTTATTAGTTAAATTGAGGCCCCTAGAAACAAAGACGGAAGTGTCCACTTTGTTAAATTGTTGGCAATCTAAAAAAAACGTTTAATCAGTCCGTTATTCATCAATATGCAAGGAAATTTTAATAATATGATAGTAAACCGGTTTAAGAATACTATTTTAAATCATCTATGTATCTAAATGCCCCAGTTTCTTTAAAAAATTAATTTTTTTGATGGACACTTCCGTTTTTGTTTCAATCATTTTGACCATTTTGGACACTTGCTGTTTTGTTTCACAAACAGTTGGAAACTGCCGGTTTTGATGTAAATGACAATTTCAAAGATGTTGCAGTCAATGTAAGAAAACAATATTTTTAGGAAGATTTTTTTTTATTGAAAAAGTTGCAGTTGAGTTCCTCTTGAAGATATTATTGAAAGTTGATAGGTCACTTCTATCTTAGAAATTTTCATAAATTCTGGATAACAGAAAATAGATTTAAAAAAGGTAAAATAGATTTAATTAAAGGTAAAAATAGATTTAAAGAAAAGTTAACTAAATTATAAAATAATACAAAAATTAACTAAATCATTAATAAGTCTGACACGATTTCTGCCGATTCCTCATTACATTCTATGTGAACATAATCATCTTCTTCTTCTTGAGGTACAAGAGAAGTAGTTGGACATAATTTCGAGTAGAAATTCAATTCGGGAATATTTCTCCAGTCACCGCCAAAGTGGATATTTAGCAGTTTTGCAACATCTCGTAATTTTAAAGGATTAACCGAAATTTGATTAGCCTCAATTAAACTGGGATTTATCATATTTGCAGGTAAACACGTTGGAGAATATCTGTGAATAATATTAAAACGATTAGTTACTATTATTTAGTAGACATCTCCCCTTACTTGATTAATTGTGAAAAAAAATTGTGAACAAATTCAGATAAATCTAAAAATGTCATATTTTGACATTTGCCTACAACATGATGACGGTTTACCTTTTTTTCTTGGCGATGTTTGCCTTCCATTTATGCGGTTGTTTGACACGTTTTCTCACTGATTCCGGTGGCAATATATCGGGGAAAGTTTCCATTCTTGGAATATTTGACGTCCACTAACAATAAATGGTTATTTCCACAAAAAATAACAACTTTTCACTACACGATTCACTCACGCTTCCGCATGAGTTTGTATGAATTCAAGTACGGCCGCCATTATGAATAAAGGCTCCTGATTGGCTATTTGAAAAACTGCCGCTTTTGTTTCGGAAGGAGGTGGACACTGCCGTATTTGTTACAACAACAAAACTTTAAAGCCAAAATACTATGGTTTAATGACAATTATATTAAAATCAGATATATTCTCGAGATAGAATGAACCTTTCTCTATAAAACTGCATATTCAACTCATTTTTGACGTTTGGTGGACACTTCCGTCTTTGTTTCTAGGGGCCTCAATTGTAAACAAAATAAATAAACATTTTAATCTTCTGGAAACTAGACGAGAACGTAAATTTCTTAGAATAACTTTAGAATAATGGATCACTCGGTATTGTGGAAGAAACACTTATTTACTTCAAATAAAACCAAAAACAACACTCAAAAATTAAACGTAATTGTTGGAAATATCTTTATATAAATAACCTTAATCATATCCAATTGCACCGTCAAGGTGTGAATTCACAAATCACCGAATAAAAGTTCTAATTAAACTATAGTTTTATCACATTGAAATGCAATGCATAGGAAAGGCAAAAAATGAGTGTCGATCAAAAGTGAAATAGCTACACCTGAATTAGACTTGAGAATGTTCAAGTCCGCTGTGGATCTGTTGTAGTTGGGAGTTCTCCCGCAGCCGGGCTTCACCTGACGGTGGATTTACAACCAATGCACTTCAGTGATTCATGCTGCCCCGCTACCAACTCACTGATCTTTCCTGACCTTCTTCTTCCCCTTCTTGGGTGCCTTGGCATCGGTCCATGAGTCTACGAAAACATACACAAATGTCAATCCATCAATATATTACAATGCGCAAGAGCTCAATAGTACAGTACAGTCTCTGTAATCTGAACCACTGGGTGAAGGTGACGGAGTGGGTTGGTGGAAAACACAAAAAATTAACCATTGAAGAAAAAAAAATACGTAAATTGTCTACTTTTATCAGTACGGGCTTCGATTATTCATCAAGCAATGAGGAATGTCGATGATATTACTTGATAAAGGATACTCATCTGGTGATGTATGAGAGGGATTTTCAAAGTTCAACATGAAAACAGTTTGTTTTCAGCAGTTACTTCATCATAATTTCATGAATATTGCACTGACTTAACAAATACTTGTTTAAAATTAGTATCCTTGCATATTAAAAATGGGGAACTTTACCAAAAATCAACTCGTAAAATAAACTTTGTATATATATATATATACACAGGGTGTCCCCCCTGTAAACTGCACTTTACCCCCGTAAAGTGCATTAACTTCAGGGGGTGATTCTACATGATTTTAGAAGTAGAAAAAATGAATAACTTTTTACAAAATTCCAACGTTTTAAGGTAGTTTTTATGTAAAAAAGTTTAATTATTTGTATGGGAAAATACATATTTTTCTATGGAAAAATATTTTAGTATAGAAAAAAAAAGTTGGAAAGTTATTTTTCTTTTTTACTTCTATCATCATGTAGAATCACCTCGCGAAGTTAGTGCACTTTACCCCCGACACCTTGTATATATACAAAGTTTATATATATTGTAGTTTGGTTTTGCAAAGAAAAAAGAAACACATTCTTCTATTAAAATCTTTCACAAAACGTATAATATGTGTAACGCCTATGTATGGATTTATGTGCTATGTAACATCTACATTAAAAGGTTTCAGAAAATGTCAATTATTCTGAGAGTCCAGTCTGATCGGTTTTAAATTGTTCAGATTATAGAGACTATGATGTATTGTCATTACTAAAAATATTTACAGTACATTGAGCAGGCGCCCAACGGATATAAAGTTACTATGTATTTGTGTGCAGTAAAACAAAGTTTTTTAGTTTGAAAATTTTGGTCACAGGATCATAGGTCAGGTGAATCGATGAAGTTAAACATAAAATTTTAGGAGCTTGTAAATCAGAACATTTGAATTGTTAATTTGATTATTTACAATAATATTACATTCAACGAATGGATGGATTTACTAAACATTCCCAAGTGAAGTGAAAGCAAATAGGTGCATCACTGCTATTATGAATAAATCAATCCAGTTTACTTTCATTGTGAAAGATAACTGAATAAATGACATACATATTCAGCTTGTAGCATTGCCACATAATTTTGTTTTGTAGGCATTCTTAAAGTTTTACTTTGTGAATGAGAATTAAATTTAGGAGGTTATAGAACATAAATACAGTTCCACAAGGCGGACAATTAGAGTTACTTTCGCTTAGATATTGTTCCAACTCTCAGTAGTAAAAGTTTTGGTTACTTTGAACTATTAGTCATGAAAATATAAAATTGGTTTTACCTCCGAGTTCATCAAACACAGCTTCATTTTCAGTAGTGGCAGTGGGGGGGGCTTCTAGCTTAGCCTTCTCCTTTTTGGCTGGCTTTTCCTTCTGGACAACGGGCGCAGGCTAAAATAAACAACATGCACATTTAGTATAAACGCTAAACTAAAGACCTAGAGATAAAAGCCTGTAAGGTTTTCTAAAAAAATTTTGATTTCATTTTTCGGTTGCTTGTTTATGGGTCCATTCAACGGTTCTTGTTAAATATTTCTGAAAAAATCATGTCCTTCAATTTGACTGTCAAAAATATGGTACTTTTGTAAAAAAAAAGCAATAGTCCACAAAATTTGTATGAAAATAGCAAAATTATTGACACAAATGTCATTAGTTCGCTTTTTTACCGCTGCGTGGCGCTTTAATTACTTCCTGTTTGACCTTTGTGAACAGTTACTTTCATAGTAAATTCTCCATATTTTGAAGAAAAAACAGAAAAGTCAAAATCTTTTGTAAAAACAGCAAATGTCACATTGAATTTTTAATTAATATTTAATTACACACAATTAATAATATTTGCAAAACCTGCGTAAAAGCTAAATCCATGATTTATTATTTTTGAAATATAAAAAAAGCATCAGTAGTACCATGGTATTCAGTTATTTTTTTATTTATTTAAGAGCATTTAGCTCTACTGAAAAATAATCTATTTGTGACATTTGAAGTTTTTATCCCAAGGTCTTAATTGATAAACATACATAATCTTTCTACTGTGGCAAAGAAAAACGTAGTCAGCACTTTTGGTAGAAAACTGACAACATGGCTACATGTACTAACATGCTATATCAGACACATCGTCATTTTGGCATTTTATGAGATACAAAAGCTGTTTAGATTTTGTAACTTATTGAAAACAGCAGTTGTTCAAATAATAAATTAACCAAATTTTTAATATATAGAAATTTGTTTTGTGTTGCGATGATAACTGCAATGAGGGAAGTGTAACATTACACACAAAAAAATTATAAATTGGCGAGACTTACTTCTTCTGCTACCTTCTTCTCAGGCTTCTTCTTCTCCTTGACCTCCTTCACTTCGGCAACCCCCGGAGGGGGGCTCGGGGGTGCTGCGGGGGTCTTGGCGGACACGGGGGCCTTGGGGGCATCCACGGGAGCCTTCACTGGAGTTGAGGACCTCTCCCTCTTCTCCATCTGAACATATCAAATGTATTATTGACTTTCTCTCGTCATTGACACGCTGCACAGGGAGTGTGATTATACTTCTCCATATGTTACCAAAGAAATGGGCACTTTCCAATATGCATAACATTTCCAAGTTCATTGACGGATCTCATTATACAATTAAGTATTATAGCTTATTTGACCGCAACATTAACTTCATTAAAAAAATGAGTACAACATGTCTAATAGAATCTAATATTTCAGCGTTCAGCTAGCTGCAGCTATATTAGCTACTTAAATAAATAAATGAATGAATAAGCATTTATTAGAAAACAAGCTCACCTCGTTTAAGGCCTTCTGCAATTCATTGATCTGATCTTGGAGAGCCTGATCGATCTTCTGAACAGGTTTGGCTTCTTCTTTCTTCACGGTGACGGCTTCCACTGCGGCCTCCTCTTTCTTGGACTCCTTTGGCTTCCTCCTGTCATTGATGGGACTGTCTTTCTTGGAGGGAGACTCCTTCTTGGGGCTCTTGGGCTCATCCTGGCTCTTCTTAACCTTCTTGTCGCTCTTGGAGGGAACCTTCTCCCAATCTCCATCATCGAAGTCAGCAGGCTTGGCTTGCTTTCCCTTCTTTGCAGCTACAACTTCCTTCTTAGCGGGAACAACTTCCTTCTTGGTGGGAGTCTTTTTATCAACAACCACCTTCTCCACGACAACTTTCTCCTTGGGTTTGGGCTTCTCAACCTCCTTCTTTTCCTTGGCGGGAGATTTCTTTGTTGCCTCTGCGGTTGCCTTCTTGGCCTTTACCTCGGGTTCATGAGCAACCTGCCCATTGGATGTGGATTTCTATAAAAGAATGCACACTTATTAAATTATTGTTATTAACAAAATAACTTCAGAAGATTTAACAAAACTTTCATAGAAAAAAGCTTGGACATGTGACACATTTTCAACATATGGGAGGTCTAAAATAAATTTGGCAACAAAAAGCACCCGAGGAGAAAGAATAATAGTAATATGAAATAAGGTCGATTTATTCTATAAATACCTTTTCCTTAGTCTTCCGTTTCTTACTAGAAGCCTTTCGGTCATCGGCTAAAATCGGTAGTTTATCAAACTGAGGTTCTTCAGCATTCTTAAAACCGAAAACAAAAACTAAAACAGCACCTATCAAAACTCCAGCCACAACTATGGCTGGAAAGATGATTTCGGTAATCGTAACTTGGTTAAGTAATGCCATGTTTTCTTCTGAAGTGCCGAATAAAATAATCAAAGGATCCACCACATAAGACACTGTTCTATCGCCAGTCCAGATGCCAGATAAGCAACGGCCAACAGCCAACTCACGGCAGATACGGGTTCATGATGACGCGGCTGTGACGTGACAGAAAAAAATTGACATAAGCTGCCACCGCTGCCACCTTTCGTTTTTTTGCTTAGAAGGTGTTCATAGTTTGCCCTACATACATTATATTGATAGGTAGGATCTGGATCTACGATACGATAATAATTTTTAAGTCTATCCCAAATATTAATCGAAATCTACTCCAATTTTCTTCTTATGCCGAAAATTATTTCATTGTTTACCTAAAAATCCGCCTTACGCAGAAAAGTTAAGTTCACTAAAATAAAGTAACGGTTTGTAGCGTAGGCCATTGTGGGACTTTTCTGCACATGGTCTTACGGTACTTACGGAGGAAGCCGCCTAAACATTATTGGACACACTGTACTGTTTTTGTGGTAAACTTGCAGCATTACGCTGCAACCGCAACTTTTTTTTAAATAACACTTGGTTTAGCTTCATTACTACAAGAGAGGATTATTTAAGTCGTGGAAAACAAAAAAGATGCATTAAAGTAACATTTTTTGTCAAACTTGAAAATTTTACGTGCTTTGACAATTTCAGCCAGGATCTTTTTTTATATTTGCCGTAGGGTTCCATTTCAATCTAAATACGCAAAAAATATATAAATAACCCATACTAAGAAACAATTTTGTGCATTTTTTTCCATCTTTCCCGACATAAATAGTTGTTTATTGTAGTAATTAAGTTAAACAGAATTCTGATACTTTACCATTAAATGTATAGATGCGAATGAAGCAAAAATGTGTGCTGAGCGTTGAGCCAAATATTTGTGGCGTTATATTGTGTTCCCGCCACTTCAACCAAAATGCCCGGAGAAGTGAAGGTATGACACAAATTAATATTGAAATAAAACTCCAAAAATTTATTTTACCAAAACTATTAAACCACCATATTTATTTTATTACAAATAACGGTACAATATTCTCTACTTTTCTATTTTCATACGACATTGTTTCAAACTGACTGGCTTATGGCACATAGTTTGGTGAAAGAGCTCTGTGAGATTTTTTAATAATATTTTATAGTTTTATATATGAAAATGTGCATTTTAACTTTGGTTGAAATTCATCTCATTACCTGCTGGTCAAAATCAAGTGGATTATTCCAAGAACTGCAAAAAATATTAAATTAGGATTATTTGTTGCTTGGTTCAAAAATACAGATCTCATTTTATATCTCTAATCTCTACGCTAGCAACACTGAAACTGTCAACAATATTGTTTTTGGATAACCTAACAAAGCTGTCAAAACGTGATTGGTTTATTTATGGTCAAAACTCACGCTGAGAGTGGTATATTTATGCTCACGCTGCTTCTCTCGTATGATCGGTGTGTTTACGCTTCGTCTATAATTTTATAATTGAACTAATTTCTGACATATCACTGTTACATATTTTGTAACTATGAAACCGAAATCGAAAAAACTAAAAGAGAAAAGGCCAGCTAGTGAAATGACGGAAAGCGAAGAAACTTTAGATAACATCCCAGAAAATTCCGAAACCATTAGTAATTCATATGGAGTGTCCAAAAAAAAGAAAAAGAAGGCAGCTGAAGGTGAAAAACCCGCCTTAGGTGAAAACAAGGCTTCAAAACGCCAGATGAAAAAAGAAAAGCACGCAGAGAGATTGGCAGAAGCAGAAACCAATTCACACAAGGCCGTCCAGCAACAGGCACTAAGCTACCTCTCGCTGTGGAAACACAACAAAGCAGAATGGAAATTCAACAAAGTTAAACAAATCTGGCTGCACAAACACAAATTCGACAACACTAAAGTACCTGAAGAACTCTGGAGGCCCTTCGTAGAATATTTCTCATCAGCGACGGGTGGCATCAAGCAGCTAATAATAAGCGACTCTAAAAAAGTAATAGAAGAAATGGAAGCGTGGATCGAAAAGAATGCCGAGGCGAACAACGCCGAAGACAAACCTTCCGAATCGGCATATCAGAGGGCGAGAGATTTAATACAAAATATACAAGAATAATAAACACCAAGTAGTATTCTAAGTATTTTATTAAATGTGACCTTTGTAACAATTAATCAGAATAACATTTGTCTTAAAATGCGTAATAAAATAATATGATAAATATAAAAGAAATAAAAATGTTAAAAAGCAATCTCTAAATCTGTTAGTCTTCTTTCACAATGACTTGATCGATCCATTTGCGTAGTTTGTCTGTGTCTTGGAGACCGACTAGTCGATGCTCCACCTTGCCATTCCTGATGGCGAGGAGGACCGGCACGGAGCCTACTTCATAGTCCATTGCCAGGTCTGTGTTCTCATCAATGTCCACTTTGGCCAGGTTTATTTTTCCCTCTTTCTCTGCGATTACTAGCTCCAATCGAGGGGTTAACATTCTGCAAGGGTTGCACCAACTGCAATTAAACATTTAACAGTAAGTTATTGATAATAAACCTCTTGGGGGCGATTTTTTAAGATATATATTGGTTCAGGAGGAGGGTTGCCATCCGTCCCATTATATCGGCACTGCCACTGTTACCGAGCCCTCTATCCCGAGAAAACCTAAAATGTCCAGTAAGTATACAGAAAATAGGGACACGCTTAATATGCACTTTATTTTAAAAGTAACAATTTCTAATAGTTAGATAAAAATGAGAAGTAAATATTCCAGTTTCTGGAAAAGGGAAAATAATGCATTTTAACATATGTTGAGTTACAAGTTAGTTGTTTTGTTAAAATTAAAATCGATTGTTCACTAGGCGGCCATTGTTATTGATATTAAAGTTTTACAGTTAGTTGTTTTTCTCTTATTTAACCCAAAATATGAACCTATCTATGCTGCAAAAATTGGTACTATTTTAAAATGATTGTGTCAAAACACGGTGTGAAGGAAAGACATCGACCTATCATTTTTTTTTTTAATGAAATAGCTACTGAAATGCTTATTTCCATTTCCGGAAACTGAAATACTTCTCACTATTTTTTATTCTCAAATTTTTTTTAAATAAAATGTTTGTATTAAGCGTGTCCCTGTTTTCTGTATATTTACAAGATGTCCCAACAAAACATATTTAAACCTGCGCAATGCATCAACGCTGCATCGTGGCCATGTGTATGCAATTTCAATTACATAGTTTGAATTTAGTTCAAACTAATTAAAATAGCGTTCGCATGGACTTTGCTCATGTAAAACGCAGTGTAATGAATATTTTACCAGGCCACGCCGTGCTTAGTACGAACGAGTAGATACTCCCGTGCGCCAGGGAGATATCCGTGTTGAGGGGTGACGGGAGAAGACTCAGTTTGTGTAGCTCATTTTTGTGTACCCCATCCCAATGAAAATCCCCTTCACAGCAACCCTAGTCATGCCAGCTGTCAATTTTTGTTTATTCTGGCGCAGCGATGAAAGTCTTTACAAAACTTTATTAATAATTGTAATTAAATAATTAATGCCTCAATGTTGTATTGCTCCTTTGTGCTCTTCGAGAACTTCTAGACAAAGGTTTCCAAGTGATCAAGAGTTAAAAGAAAAGTGGATTGTGGCTGAAGGAAGAGAAATACAAACTGACAAAAATTCTTGTATTTGCAATAAACATTTTGTTTTATTAGACTATATGATTGGTTAGTATATAATGTAGTCGGAGTCACTCCAACAACCATGTTTATCGACCATTTAAAAAAAATGCCTTTAAATCCAATGACATTAGTCTTGGGTAACTGGCCAGAATTACAATAGCATGGTTATTAGCAGCTAAATAACCTTCGATGAATTAAAAGGGAAGATAGGTTACTGAGACAACATGCGTGGTCGCACTGAACTGGGTCCAGTGGACAAACAAGATTTACTGCTTTTAGTGTCGCACATAAGCCCATCGGGCAGACAAGCTGTCGCCAGCTGCCACAAACACATTGCTCTAGGCTCTTTTTTGTGAAAAAAATGCCTTCCAGTGCTTTTGAGATGTGCACAAATTATTCTCAAGCAAAAACTAAATCTGAAGGAGTTTCTTTCCACTCGCTTGTACTCAAAAATCTCTTATTATTTACTCGGGAGATATTTTCAATTTGAATGGATATTTCAGGTGACTAATTATTGCTTATAATAATTTGTTATTCTTTGTGCTATGCATAAAAAACCTTGTCTTATAAACATTAGGTTATCATTAAAAAAATAATATTATTTCAGTAAATAAAATTATTTATAATGCTTTTCGATTAAAATAAAGTGAGACAGCGAACACAAAAACACACAAGAGTATGAAGGACAACCTAGTGACAGTACGTTGTATTCTACTACTCTGTTTGTTCATCGTGAATGAGGGTAGAAGCGGCCCACTTACGGGCGATAATGTACATGGCGAGCAGTCTGAGCATGACATAGATACAAAAATGCTCGTAACCCGCATGTGACGTTATGCTCGCTGCGGACATACTCTCTAGTCAGTGGGCCGCTTTAAGCTCGCAACTGGTGGCGCGAGGAAGCAAGAGAAACGAATGGTTCCCATAATAATATAGCCTTTTCACCCATACACATATTCTTTGAATGGCTATCTTTTTTTAATGCACTCTGTTCATTTGGCTATGCATGATGTTATTTGTAGTCATTTCATTCATTCACACAAATTTGTTGTGGCTGTTCTTTTCTTGTGTGTTTCATTTTTTTTTTTTTTTTTTCTTTTTTTTTTTAAATACCTCCCTAATTGAGAAATTCTTGTGTTTAGGGAGGGAGCACTATCAAATTGACAGTACTATACATACTTATCAGTTGTTACAATTTGGATGCATGAAGGACTACTTTTTTATACATAATGAATTTTTTTTTTATACATAATGAAAAATATAAGATGGCATTTGTTTTGTACATAATGGAAATATAGGTTGGCACATCGTAACACATACTTAGAAATTATTTAATAGTAAAATATTTTTGGAGTTTTTGTTTAAAAATTTCATAATTCCTCTCGGATTGTATTTCTATAGGGAGTTCGTTAAAGCATTTTATTGCCGAGTATGTGTAATGATGTTGGGCTGTTGTAGTATTAAGTTTAGGGATTATTATTTGTCCTAAGGTTCTCGGTCTGGTGCTGAATGATTTTATTGTTAGTTTGTCTTTATGGATTTGTAGTAATGCGTTTTTTTGATAAATTTTATTTATTGGTAATACTTTGAATTCATCGAATAATTTTTGGGTTGAATAGTCTAATTGTTTCTTTAGAATTATTTTGATGAGTCTTCTATGTACTATTTCAAGTGGGGTTAAGTTGGTTTTATACGCTCCTCCCCATCCTATTATTCCGTATTGCAGAACTGATTGGGCTAATGCATAGTAAACCTTTAGTAGCAAAGATTTATGTAATATATTTCTTAGTTTGAGGAATACGTAATAAAGTTTACGTATTCTATTTACAGTTTGCGCAATATGTTCTGTCCATTTAATATGTTGGTCTATAATTATGCCTAAATATTTAATATTACTTTTTTCTGAGATTTTTGAGCATTTAGGTGAATTGCAGTTGTCAGTATAATTATTACAAGAGTTATGGATAGTTATATTGGAATTTATTGTTGGGTGCATTTTGTCTGATAATGTGAAAGTCATGAAATAGGTTTTGTCAGAGTTTAAGGAGAGGTAGTTGTCATCCAACCATTGTTTTAAGTTGTTTATTTCTATATTCGCAGTTTGATAGGCTTCTTCCCAAGTTTTTTTTTCTATGATTAAAACTGTGTCGTCGGCGAAAGATATGATTTTTCCATTTTTTGGTACTGTAAGCATTTCATTCACATAAATGATAAACAATATTGGGCCTAGAACTGTCCCTTGAGGAATTCCAAATTCGGAATAGGTGGGTTCACTCAATATATTGTTAATTTTTACGTGTTGGTGTCTTTTATGAAGATAACTTTTAAACCATTCTTTAACTGTTCCTTGAATTCCAATATTTTCTAATTTTTTTATTAGCTTCTTGTGGCTTATATGTACTGTCTTATATGTGTTGTCATAAGTTATTTTATTTATTTTTTTATTTTTATTACCGTTGCCGATAATGTTGTTAATTGTAGCCCAGACTTTTTTGTTATCTTTACCACTATCTTCAATTTTTACCTTGAAGTAATTTTCTTTTGTTTTTTTAATTAAATTTGTAAGATTGTTTCTGTATTTTTTATATAATTCTAATAAAGTTAAGTCATTAGGTTGTTTTCGGGTTTGATAAAATAGTTTTTCTTTATTCCTAATTGAGGTAACTATTCCATGGGTGATCCAGGGCTTAATTTTTCTATGTTTTGATTTAGGTTTAACGTTTTTATGTATAGTTGCATTTATTATGTGTTCGCGAAGTGTTTTTTCGAATATAATTGAAGATTTTTCGGCATCTTCGGTGTTTAATGTTTCTTCCCATTTTTCCAATTTCAATTTTTGTTCAAGAAGTTGTATGTTTAAGGTTTTTATGTTATACTGTTTTAATGCAGTTTTGGAAAGGGACATATTTTTTTTTAAATGAAGAATTAAAAAACACGTGTAGTGATCGGTAATGTTTGTTTTCCAAATGACAGGTGTTAATTGTGTAGTTGTGTCAGCCTTAGTCCAGATATGATCAATACATGATGGGTTTTGTCGGGGCACAACTCTAGTGTAATCGTTTATACATGAAATGAAGTTAAGCTCAGCCATCGTATTAAGTAAATCATTTTTTTCGACGCTGTTTGAATTTAGACCTATATTTATATTGAAGTCACCCGTCACTATAGTATTTTGACATTTTGTTTTGTTAATTACATCTTTGAGGTTCTCTATAAATTGTTGAGTTTTTGATCCGTGGGTTCGGTAAACAGCAATAACTTGATAAATCTGATTATTTACTTTAAATTGTAATGCTACGCAGTTCGTGAGGGTCATGTTTATTTCTTTATAAGATATATCTTGGTGTTTTTGGTTAACGTAAATAACTATGCCACTATTTTTTTTAATGTGTGTTTTCGTCGAAATTCAAGTATAGTTCGGTAATTGTGGTATATTATCTATATTTACTGTATTAAGGTGTGCCTCTGTCAAAACAATACAGTCGAGTTCAGTTTTTAAAAGACTAAGGGTGCATAATAATTCATTAATGTTTTTGTAAATGCTCCTAATATTTAAGTGCATAATTACTAATGAGTTTGTCATATTTTTGAAAACAAGGTTACATTCATCGACATTATTGCATACTTTTTCTGTTATATTATAAGTGCTATCTAGTTCATCCGTAATAATATTATTCATCAGAATTTGAAAACGTGTGTCTTATGTAAGAGTAGTTGCGAATATATAGCATAAGCTTATAAATAATATATGACATAAGCATGAAAAGTATGTAGAGTTTAGGTATATAAATAATATAAGACATAATGTAATAAAGAAGATAAAACATAAAGCATATAAAGAATGTAAAACGTAAGCTTTAGCATATAAGATATACGAGAGGTTAAGTGTTTAGTTGGTGCCAATATTTAACATAAGCATATACAATATATATGGCATAAGAATAGGTATATAAAGTGTAAATATAATTATTGCAAATATAAGACCTAAGCATGTAAAGAATATAAAGTATAATCATATTAAGAAAGTAAAACATGAGCTTATAAAGATTATAAAACATATGTACATAAAGAATAAGAAACGAAAACATAAGCATATAAAGTACATAAGAGATATAAGTTAGTATAACCATATTAAGTAAGTAAAACATGAGCTTATAAAGATTATAAAACATAAGCATATAAAGAATATGAAACGAAAACATAAGCATGTAAAGTATACAACAGATATAAGGATTTGGTTGTTGTGAATGTTTTACATAACGATATAAAGTATATATAACAAAATCATAAGTATAGAGAGTATATATAGTTGCTGCGAATATATAACATAAGCATATAAAGGATATAGAGCATGAGTATGTTAAAACACAACATATACTTCTTGATTCTGTGTTTTACATAGAGATTTATGTGAAGAAGTATAAACATATGAGAGTAAGTTATATGAGTATGTATATCTAAACGAGCTTTGTTCATTGGTTATTGATTGAGGGAGACAAAATGTTTTTGTTTGTTTCGTTAATAATAATAGCAAGTGTTCCGTTGTCTTTGCGGACATATACTTGACCTCCCTTTGTCCAGGCGAACTTAAACCGATTTTCGTGTGTAGCTTTTCTCGCGAGAAACCATAAATGTTTTGCGCGAAAAGTCAGGTGTTCCGAGATGTAAATTTGCGAACTTGGTCCTGCCATTCCGATAAGGGCGGTGTTAATTTATTATTATAATTATTAATTAATTATTCGATTTCAATCTAGAAATAGGAACATAACGCGTCTTTGTATATATGTAAAATGGTTATTTCGCTATATAGTAACTTTGCACGTCAGCTATGTGTGTATCGGTTACAGTTGCCACTGTCTAGATATCTAGCTATTAGTTCTTAGTAGTTATCATGGTTATGCAGTTATTGCAGGTTATGGTTTTGTGAGTGGGACTGGGAATTGGGTTAGTTTTTAAGTCGCGACCTCTGGATTGCCAGTCGAGAGCTTACCTTACCCCTCGACCACAGAGGCCATAAAATAAACGTTGACTAAATGACATTACAAATTTATAGACACATCTCACAATGTTAACACAAAACGTGGCAAGTAACAAACACACTACTTCAGGATGAAATGTTATTCCTTGGCTTTTACTAGTGTTTGCCTTGTAATGGAAACACTTTCGGCACCTATTTATGCAATTTTGTTAGAAATAGCGCACGACCTCATGGGACGAGTGATTAATACTAAACCGTAAGGACGGCAATTACCGTAACTTTTGCTTGCCGCTTTGAGAGCTCTATGTGTCCATAAGTTATTAATGTCATTATTTAAATGCTTAACACTTCAGGTCTCTGGCATATTCATCATTATATTTCTTAAAGATGCTGTAAGAAATTCAGGAAATTTGTGTGTATTTCTGCTTCTCAATAAAATCCAAATAAATGTAATATTTCTTAATGTGTCTGAAAATTAAAAACTGTTTTAATTGAAGATAAAAAATGTTTTTTTTTAAGATAAAATATGTTTTCAAATTTTATCATCTACTGGCTGACGTTTACCGGGGTTATCCTTAGGAGATAGACTTTTACCACTGAAGACTTTTCTGTAGGCCTTTTTAAGAAAAACAATTCCGTACTACAATATTTTGTTGTACCTTCCAAGGTTTAGCCAGCGTTAGCAATGTTAGTGCCCGAAAATATATTTTATTGGCTTGATTAGAAAATGTCGACTTTTCTATACTTTCTATAAATATAATTTGCATGTATTATATACATAAACCTTTCGGAAGAAACTTTCGGATTCTCTAAACGATAGTGAAAACCTTATTAAAATCTGTTGCATAGTTTAGGAGAGCTAAGCACACAACAGACAGACACGAAAAGCGATTTTATTTTATACTATTTAGAGATATAAAATAGTAAATGTTCGTTTGTTGAAAATCTTAAATCTCCAAAAGTTCTTCACGGATTGCTTTGAAATTATGAAATAAAGTTTCATTCGAATACACATGTATTTTTATATACCTATATTGTATAGATGTCACCTGTGACAGTCAAAAACATGTGTTTTTTAAAGAAATTAAATTTTTCTCAAATTGCGGACCGAACCTTTGGTTTAATAGAGGTATACATGTAAATTTTTTTTGTGGTTACAACGATTTTTGTGAGACCATCTGAGCTGTTCCAAAAAGCAAACAAAATTGACTGTACGGGTAATACCTGTTTGTTCCCAAAACCGAACAATAGCCCGAGGAGTTTAATACATTAATTTTAAATTGTATTACATAGTTTATAATGTAAATAACCCTGAACCAAACTAGCGCCATCTGCTTCGAGCTTTCCAGATCACCTGCCACTATTGTTTGACCTGCATGACGAGCAGTTAAGAATCTTGCCTACAAATCTAAAGGTTGCGGATTCCAGGACCTCTGTATAACTGTAGTATTATTATTTTTTTTTTGCAACTAATACTTTATGTGTGATGATAATATTGTATAAATTTATTTATATGAAGATGGGTGTATGCAGTCAGATATTCCTAAAATATTATGTTTTACTAATAAAATTTTTATAAGCCGGTTCACATTTTTTTCAAACATGAAATTGTTGGGTTTATTAAGATTTTCTTATTAGCATTTTTTCAATATTATGGTGCCTACCTGCCTAAAAAAAGTTTGAAAAAAGAATTGTCATTGAGATAGTGAAAAATTGTACAGTTCCTTATTTGAAATTTAAAAAATGTTACATAAAATATTTGGTTTATAATAAGGTAGGTAGGAATGAAATCTCGGAGGCGTACCTATATGTAATATGAGCGTGTTGCAAATATGGGGATCCAGAAAGAATGCAAGCGTAGTGAAAAACAGCAGATGAACAGAGTGTGATAGTATTTTTTATTTAATAAATAAATTTGTACTGCACCCTTGAAGTGGTTTTACACAAAAATGGCGCTATATAAATTAGCCAAATATTATTATTATTATAGTGCTTGGAGAATATATGATGTGAAAGTGAACATTAAAAGAAGTCGGCGATGCCAGAGGAGGGTACAACACGATCGAGCGGATCATATAAGTCTTTACGCTACATTTCTTTCCACCGTCAAACACTTGGAAGAACCTTTCCTTCATCAAGACAAAGTAATTTTTTGGGGGTAATTATGGTAAATCAAAATGTAATAGTTTTTTAATATAATTTGTTGATGTGGCCCTCTGGATATTTACCAACCAAAAATATTTCACAATTGTTTAACAGATTGCACAGCAATATAGGGTAGTAAATATTGGGAAACATTAATTAGGCATTGACTTATAATTTTTATTTTTTACTAGTTTTGTTGTAATTTTATATGTTATTACGCAAAATACAGAGGTTTTGTCGTATTGTTACCTAATCAATGTTTGTTTTAAACACAACAGAAAGTTTATTTGCCTAATTGTTATTTCGAGGGGAAGAATATAAATATATGTTAAATATAATTAGTCCATATGCGAAACTTACGTAGCAAAAAAGTCAACAATGACAGGAACCTTGCTGTTTTTTACTTTTTCGTCGAAGTCCTTGATATCTTGAATTTTGAAAGATTCCCTGCTGCAAGCTGTCAGGGTGATATTTCTAACGCCATAGAGGCATTGAATCCTTGGAATCGATCGTTTTGATAACTGCAGGGCAAACATCTTGATTTTATACTTTTAAATGCGTAGAAGTAAATGGAATACCGTTTGAACCGGTTCGAACAAACAGCTTCGAAACTCAAACAGAAATAACCGATGACCAAAATGACACTACTTATCCATAGACATTTTGACAGATGTGCACCATAAATAAACCACTTTGTGCACGGTCAAAGCCATCTGAAATCATAACTACCTAGCCAGTCTAGCCACCATCTAGCCACTATGCCATAATTTATGGCCATCACTATGCCATGATTTATGCACTATGTTAGCCACTATGCAAGCCACACTACGTGTAGTTTGGCAACGTTGCGTGTGAACTTATAAGAGTTCCCAAGTGTTGCTGACATTGTAATACTCATCCATCTATATAAATAAAAATGTGTGTTCGTTTTTTATTATTTTTTATTCTTTATATTGGCTTTCACCCATTAAGAGTGATCTTGGCTATACATTACAACATTTTTCTTATTAATAAATACAACAAATTTCAGGATAAAATTGATTACACAACATAACATAACATAACGTAACATAAATAAACCAAACATAACATAAGATAGTTCGATTTTTGAAAATCTTTAATTTCCAAAAGTTCTTCACCGATTGCTATGAAAATTTGACACAACGTTGCATTCGAATATACACGCGTTTTTATATTCATATATTATATAGTTATCACATTTAACAGGTAAAAACATGTGTTTTATGAAAAACACCGCTATCTGCTGGACAAACATGTTTTTTTGTTTGTTTTAAACAGTGCCATCTGTTGGACGTAAAAGCAATACACACTATTGTTTCTCTATCTACACAGACAGACTAAGCCACAGCAACGCCTGGTGGGGTACAGCTAGTACTTAATAAACACGAAATACTTCAGGATAGAGAAAGATATGTAATAATCATGAGAAAGTTACCATAAGGGTGAAATACCAGGACGCCATGGTGTCGGTAATGTATTTCCGCTATGAAACTGAAATCCAAAGGGCTCTATACTTTAACGGAATTTGTAATCTAGGAGTAACACTCTCGACTAGCAATCTGGAAGTCACGGATTCAAATTCCGGCGTATGCAAGAAAATTTTATTTGATTAATTTGTCTTATTACACAATTTAAAATAATACATAGTATTTTTGCGACACGTTCCAGAGTGGAAGATACTTTAAGTATTGCCTTGGTATAAGACCACCATTCAGAATTGAAACGTTGCTTGAAATGGCTTTGGCCGTGTTTGGTGACCAGATTAATACTTATAATAAGTACTTCCCCCTTCCTCTCCCCCATCCCCTTCCTCTTCACCATCTCCTTCCACTTCCTTCAGCCTAACAAAGTACCCCTATTGGGGATGCCATAGTCGCACTGTATTAATATGGTTGAGAGCAGTTGGGACTCTTGTGTGGTTTTACATTTAAAAAAGATAAAGAATTGAACGAAAGATTGTCAATCACACAGCGAAAAAATCATTCCGCTGCGTCAATGACGTTTTTTTACATTAACTTAGGAGGCCCTGAGGGAAGTAATTTCCCTCAGAGTCTATGTCGTCTTTGGGGATGCTGTGTGGAGGGTATTTTTAAGGACATGAAGTTCTAGGAAGGAAAATGTATGAGGGGTGGGTACTTGGGTAGGAATCTAGGGTTCAGTGTGTCCAGGAGTGACGGACAAATGGTATATCCCTATGTCAGGAGAGACCAGTAGAGAGAGAGGTCAAAGGGTCTGCCTAAACCAACCTCTCCCGATCCGGCACGCCACGCAGATTGTGGGCAGGCGCTTCCTGAATACACCCTATCTGATGAACCCGGGCACCCATCTCAATCACCAAACGTAGCGAACCACTTGGGGTGACCTATGGCAGAGGTGTTGGTGATCCAATAAATGGTTTTCGGGACGGTGATACCCAAACCCACCTCCCAAATTGTTTATGGCCTCTCTGCGGTCAATCAAAACACATTCAATGGAAAGTCTCAATTTTATTGACGATCGCATTAACGACTAGATTGACTTAAATATTGACAATTTATTGATTTGGTCGTCTCCTGGGAAAAAGGGTGGTTGAAACGCCGTAAAAAATAAAAAGAAGAATTTCATTAAATATTGTCTATCGTTAAGACTTCTAGGTGAGTGGTAAATCTATGATTTCCAGTTTCTATGTCCTTTTATCTTTTTGGCGTTTCTGTCGCGGTGTGCGACTAGTTTTGTATTTCACGTTTTCCAGCTGCTGTCGTTGGAAAAAACCCTCAATATGTATTCTGGTACCGGCGCTGGTCCCGCTGACGATTACAATGAGGTGAGGCCTGAGGTGAAAAACAAAAAAAAAACTTTGATACTCTGAAATAAGTTACAGGTTAATTTGACATTTGCAAACGATTCTTTCCCTATTGCCGGTTTTCTGTTTCAGGCCGGATACGAGGGGTATGGGGACTATGAACCACATACTGGAGATCCTCAGTACGATTTAGAATACGACCGTCAGTATTTTCAGATGCCAGAAGTTGTAAGTCCAATAATTTCTTTATCATGTAATTCCACCGCCGTTCTTCAAAATTTTACGATGCTTAGCCGAACCCAATTATACCTATAATATTGATGTACTATTCTATTAACCTTAATTTAAACGTATTATTTAAAGTTAAAATATTTTATGTTTGTTTATGTTATGTTTTTTTAACTACTAACAAATTGTGTTGCTGGTATATTTGACGTATTATTCGTCTCAAGCCCTGATTTGGTTTAACCTGAGACGAAAAATTACTAGTTTATATACATTTATTTCAGGTCAAAAAGTTTCTGATCTACTTCCAAAGTGTGATCAACGAAGGAGTCACCTTTGAGATCCTGAACTTGTATGAGAATACATTCCCGAAGTTGACAGAGCAGTATTTTGAGAAAACTCCTTGGCCTGAAGAGGAAGAAGTTGCTGCTCTCGTAGAGAATGACCAGGTCTGTATCTGACATTATTGCGCCCCTTACCCGTGAACAATATACAAAAGAACACAAAGTCACAAAAAAATATGTACAATAAATACGATTTTCCTTTTTCTATATTATTTGAAAGACTAGTTCAGCTTTGGGTTAATTTTAGACATGGGTTGTATCAAAGGGTACAGCAATCACAATACCCATGAGCTTCTTGAAACATACTCTAGCTACTTTACTAGCCCTGGAAAATTACATGCTGATTAATGCATTGATCAATGTAATATCAAATCAATTGTGTTTGAGAAAAAGGCAGTACATTGTTTGTACACATATTTCGAATAAAGAATTAAAATAATTTTCTGCTGAAATATATTACTTATAGGTAAGTAATTAATCATTTGTCTGGATTTGAAAAGATCATGGTCATTCAGCAGGTACTGGCAAAGTTTAATAATATTTGTTATTTGGGTGTAAGGTGTTTCTGATCCTGTACAAAGAGCTGTACTACCGCCACATCTACGCCCGCATCCCTGGCGGGCCCACCCTGGAGCAGAGGTTCGAGTCCTTCTACAACTACTGCCATCTCTTCAACTACATCCTCTCCGCCCAGAAGCCCGTGGCACTGGAACTGCCTGACCAGTGGCTCTGGGAGCTGGTTGACGAGTTCGTCTATCAATTCCAGTCTTTTGCCCAATATAGGTTTGTTCAATTTATTATCTAAACAACACTTATATGTACTGATTATTTCTCTAGATACATATTTCAAAGTAAATATGTCAAATTATTAAAACCAAGCGAGGCTAACCGCTGGGTGTCATAACAATGACACCATAGGCAACAACTTGTCCCAACAACATTCGAAGGCCTGCAAAAATCAAGGTTCCTCTCCAGACAGATGGAGTTTATAAACTCAGCTGTTGCGGATGTGACAAGGTTTTTGTAGGCGAAACAGAAGGGACCATCTCAAAAGGTTCTCGGAATACTAATGGGCAATTGCCAAGCATTTAACTAGTAGATTTGAGCATGCAACATGGTATCATCTACATACATGAGCACACACTCCACCCCAATCTTCAATGACATCTGTCCTGATGATGGACACTGTAACACTGTCTGAAACATTTGCTTAAAAGGAGGTAGCGCATGATAATATCCACAAGTATTTACTACCAAATTTCAAGTAATACTCATACTATACTGTACTGACATACAAAATAGACTTCTATAATGACACAATCATCATGTGAACTGAAAAACATAGTTGTGTTCTAAAAAATTAAAGTTACTATAAATGAGTTGTTTCTAATTCATTTGATAATTTTTGTTATTTCAGGGCCCGTCTCACCAAGAAGACTCCTGACGAGATTGAAACGTTGAACAACGACAACAAAGTGTGGAATGTGCTTTGCGTCCTCAACGTGCTGCACTCCCTGGTGGACAAGTCCAACATTAAAATGCAGCTGGAGGTTTACGCATCCGGCGGAGATCCAGACTCGGTGGCCGGGGAATTTGGGCGCCACTCCCTCTACAAGATGCTGGGTTACTTCTCCCTCGTGGGCTTGCTGAGGCTGCACTCGCTGCTGGGAGACTACTACCAGGCCATCAAGGTCCTGGAGAATATCGAGTTGCACAAGAAGTCACAGTACTCGCACGTGCCCGCCTGTCAGATCAGCACCTCCTACTACGTAGGATTCGCCTACACGATGATGCGCCGGTATTCTGACGCCATCCGAACCGTGAGCTCAGCACTGCTGTATGTGCAGCGCACCAACAAGCTGTTCACAGCGCGCTCCTATCAGAATGACCAGATCAACAAGCAGACCGATCAGATGTACCACCTGCTGGCCATCTGCTTGGTGCTTCATCCGCAGTGCGTCGATGAGTCCATTCAGCAGGTGAGCTTTTACCCAATATCGTCGTCAAGTTACATAATCTATACAACTTTACTTTGTTTCAAAACTTCAGTTTCAGTACTGATAAATTGGCTTTTGTTGAAATATTATTTTCATAGTATCAATTCATATTAGTAGGTACCATAACTTCACACATGAAAGAATAAGTTTATTATTAACCGGTCAGCAACGTAAGCAGATATACACGATAAAATAACGATAGCAGTCAAGTACAATAAGCGTGTTTACACGTCAACGCGTGTGTTTCCACAAAAATCGTCATAACTCCGTTATTCTTCTAGTGACATCCCTAAAACAAAAAGTAGAATATTCGTATTTAATGAAGCTTCACATCTCTATTCAAAGTTATCCATAGAAACCCGTAAAAAGACCTACTCAGTGGAAGCAAATTTTACCCGCCAAATCGTAAAACGACGCCAAGAAAGCCGTTTGACGTGCCGACCCGCCTCGCAAGTTTAATTATTTTTTTAAAAATATATTTTGTATGAAATGGTCAAAAAGTGAAGTGACAGAATTGTTTATTGTACATTTGTACGATGAAATAAGTGTTTTTTTTTTACATTATCCGTGATTTTAGTATCGTTTTTACATAAAACATTACAGGTGAGTCATTTTTACAATTTTTTCATGTTTCCATTCTAAATTTAAATATTTACAAATGTTAATATTTATTTATGATACAACAATTTGAAAGCCTATTTTGTAACCTTTCTAAAACAGTTTTTACTATTCGGCTCCATTCAGTAATGTTTCATTTATAGAGCTTTGATTGTGAGGCGGTAATAACACAACGTTTTCGTGAAATTGACATTTCGATAAAGACATTTTAGGTTCAAGTTCGCGAAAAGTCGGAGGGGTTAAATAAGATATGGACTTCTTTTTGTAACCTCGACTCCATACAGGATTCTTTGGGGATGCTACGTGGAGGGTCTCTTTGAGGAGAGGAAGGAGTGAACATGGGTCTTGAAGTGCCCCATGTTGTGGGAGAGAGGAAGCAGAGGCCGGCAAATCATTCCACAGCCGAACTGTTAAAGTCAAGAAGGAATCGTATAAAAGATCCGTTCTCACGTCATAAATGTCAACTGTGTTTAAATGTTGGGCGCTCGTTTGGATCGTTTTCCGACTGCACCAGTGCCGAAGGGATCAATTAGTCTAGTAACAATATCAATATTTTAAATATATTCTCAGACTAATTGACACTACTTGAAATAAGTCATCCATGCGAAAGGGTACTTTTAAGAATGTTCATGTAGGATTATGATTACAACACCATCTAATTACATTTTGACCCAGTCATAATATTCACTAATCCTATCACTGCCATTCATTATCTAATTCATTACCAGAGAGCTACGTACTGATTGTACTGATCACTTATAAAATGTTTCCCGGCAGGTTCTGAGGGACAAGAATTACCACGAGAAGATGTACAAGATGCAGTGCGGAGACATGAACGAGTTTGAGAGTTGCTTCTCGTTCGCCTGCCCCAAGTTCCTCTCGCCGTGTCCTCCTGATCCCGATGCGCCCATCGACGATTACGGCAAGGACGCCACCAAGCACCAGACTCAAGTCTTCATGGATGAGGTAGGAAATATTGTAAATAACGTGAAATGACATGTATGGCAGTGGCGATTGTTATATGCAATATGGCAATTGCTTTATGACCATGTAGCTGGAGTAGTTTTCAAGTTCAGGTTCGAATTCTGTAGAATTAACTCCACATAGGAGGCACTGAGGAAAATAATTTCCCACAGGGCCTGTCATCTTTGGGGATGCTGTTTGAAGGATCTTCCAGAGGAAAAAAAGTCTTGAAGAGACCCGTGTTGTAGGAAGGAAACACAGAGGCGGGAAAATTATTCCATTGCCAAGCTGTTGAACTCGAGAACGAGTCATCAGAAAGGAAAGAAACAACCCATTCCCATCTGACAAATTAACAACTGTGTACAAATGTTTTGTTTCCCGACTGTGCACCAGTGCCGAAGGGGTCAATGACGCTAGTTCTTCGGAGCATCTTCCATTGAAATAATGGTGGAAAATGGACAGCATTCCCAATTGACAATACAATATTGTCTTGTCCCTGCTCCATGAACAGCCTCGACATTGTAGGGCAGAACAATGCGGGACAATACAACAATTCTACTATAGTTCAAACACAGAACGCTGTCAAAATGGAAATACGACGATGCGCGTTAGGAGCGAGTTTGTGAAAAATAGTAGGTCTTTTATACCAAGATGTGTTGGAATTGTTGGAGGACGAAGTAAATAATAAAAATAAAAAAAACTGGAATAGGAATTTGATGGGGCGCAGATCTATACTGGGATTGTCTTCAATTATCCTAAAAGAATTCTAAGTGGAAGATCCTCAGGAGTATAAAATGTGCATGAGAAGTGTCACCAAAGCACTTTGAATTGCTACTAAACTTCATTTCGCCAAAAATTCATTGCGTAAAACAGAAATGAGAGAAAGCATACCTGCTCGGGTCAAACTGCAAATAACAATAACATTTTTAGTGACAGGTATGAGCTTCAGATGGCTGCAAAATACATTTAGAGTGTCGAAAGCTGTCAATAGCTTTTTGTATCTGAGGTTTGTGACGCTGTCTACGAAATATTAAATTACCTTACATTATTCTTGTCCCTATAATATGGGTAATCAATGCACTATAAACAGTTGTGTTCACTACATATATATCGTTATCAATTTTAATATTAGCCGAAAACATGCACGGGAGCGTCCTACTGTCTTTTCAAAACGCGTTTACACGTGGGCAACGGCAAGCTGGGCACGGTAGTACGGGTAAGACACTATCCTGCGGAGATTGCTTGCCCACCTATCTCTGGGACAGTGTCTTGATTCATTGTCCTGTCTTACAAACTACTGTAATCGCTGCATTAGAAGGGGAATCTATAAAACGGACCGCAGAAGAGTCTTCTGAGAGTTTCTGCAGAGTCGAAGGGCTCAAGACTGGGGTTGGCGGGAAAATTGTACCGTGGGACGAACCTGCGATTTGCGCAGGATTAGCAGTTGTGTGCTATTAAAGTATCTGCAGGCCCTGTGCAATACACCCAGCTTCTGAAAGATTAGCTTGACTTTGGCTTCAATGCAGCCATTTGAATTGTATTCGAAAAAGGCAATTTTATTACCATCTTCCGCTGATTGTTGTGGCCAATTGAATAAATGAACATTCAAGGTTCCTTAACTACATGTTTGTATGTAGGTACTATAATATAGTATACATAATTGAATTCCCTATGAGAAATTTCATGTATCATGAAAAATTTCAATTATAATATATTTTGTTTTTATGGTTGGATTTTGTTATGATAGGCACAGCTATACAGTCTTTATGGACAGTATAATAATTAGCCATTGATGTAGAGGTAAATATTATTTTTGTCTGTTCCAGGTTCAGCAGCAGAGCAAACTCCCCACCATCCGCTCCTACCTGAAGCTGTACACCACCCTGCCGCTGTCCAAACTGGCCACGTTTATGTCCAGTGAGCAGCGCGGGGACAAGTGGGACCTGGAGAAGGAGATGGCTGCGCTCACCATCCACCTGCTCTGCTTCAAGCACAAGATGAAGAATGTGGTGTGGAGCAAGGGGCCCAGCGGCCTGGATGGAAAGTTCCAGTCGGGATCTGAGGTGACTTCACTATATTATTTTAACATCACTTTTATTTATACTAGCCTCTGCGAGATTTCTTACGGATGTCATCGACGTTCGCCCTCTTCCTTCATCATGCATTTTGTGTGAAAACGATAAAAACAAGATACTAGAACGATGTGTATCATGTACAATCTCTCGCCGTATAATACTCATGGCTTCATGGTTGATGCTTTTTGGGTTCTTTGTGTTTGTCAGCAGGTGAATATTTTCTAGGCTATTTGCAAGTATGCGATACAAAGCACTTGTAATATCAGATCTTTTCATTTTATTCACTTTATAATCCTGATAGAGTTTTAGATTTATACTGAGTGTTGTTCTGAAGGAACACTTTTTAGGAGATTAATTAAAATGAATAAGGTGATTTTACCTTGCATTCATGTTGGTAATACAATAAGTTAATTAATACTTGTAGTAGCTGTATTTTGGTAAGTTTGCTATTGGTTTGAGACTGCTAATAATTATAGATCAGCTAAGATTCTGTACCTAAAATAATAATGCGAATTTTTACCAAAAGTTTTTCCACAAAGGTGGAATTCGTGGTACAGTAGAACCCCGTTAATTCAAAATCCACAGGACATCAAAAACCAAATTCGAAATAATCGAAATCTAACCGTGTTCCCGCTTAATTAAAAAATTTAATAAAACGCTGACAGGCGCAACTAACCCGTCAAAATCAGATATTCATAGTAAAGTCGTAATAAAACAAAAATTTGCAAGGCGATAGATTGAGTTGAGTCGAATGGACGGAGTCCTGTTGGAGAGGTCAAAAGGTCTCCCTTTACCAGTGTCCCCCTATCCGGTTACCGGAGCGGCGTTTCTTAGATTGTCATGAATCACTCCTTAAAGTGTGGCGGTATAAGCACAGAGGCTTCAGTCTGTTAATTGTGATGTTATTTCAATATACATCTGTGACATATTTTTACTAATTTGTTTTATTCTTCTTGCAGTTGGATTTCTACATAGACAATGAAATGATCCACATTGCTGATACCAAAGTATCGCATCGCTTCGGCGACTTCTTCATTCGAAAGATTCTCAAATTCGAAGAGGTGAATAGGAAGTTACACCACCTTAAAATCTAAATAAAATTATATTTCATAACTCTAACCACTGACATTGTGAAATAAAATACAGTTCAATATGTGGGCTCGGTATTTGTAATATTTGATAATACAAGGAAATTTCAATGAAAAGCTTTTCTTTAATAATATATTGTACCTGTACTGTTATAATGTAATTATTATTGGTGTGTTCCATTAGCTGTATGTTATTGGTACATAGATTTCTGTTTTCCGTTGTGCTGAACATACGTATTAGTTTGCACATATTATTTAACTGTTTATACACTTTATATACCTGTGCACTGAAGTGAAGGAAGGAGCAATAGATGAAGAAAGAATTCTAAGGCCATCTGAAGACACAAGACATTTTTATATGAATACCGCACAAGAGTCCCAAGGGCTCCAAACCATCTGTAGCCAATGGGACTATGGCATAACCAACTGCGGTGTATTATTGTAGAAAGCAATCACTTTGTGGTTTGACATATTTAATAAAATAAAATACTTTTTTTGTTTTAAAACCACAATATTTATTAATTTAAGAACCGACCGGTTTCGCTTTACTTAAGCATCATCAGGGTACAAATTAATACAGTATTAATTTGTACCCTGATGATGCTTAAGTAAAGCGAAACCGGTCGGTTCTTAAATTAATAAATATCGTGGTTTGAAAACAAAAAAAGTATTTTATTTTATTAAATTGCGGTGTATTGTGAGGCTGAATGGGGAGGGGAATGAAATGGGGGAGTACCTGTCTATTCAGATCCGGTAGTCGAACATGGCTTAACCTATTTCAAGCACCGATGGTCTTTCACCAGGGCGATACTGAGTTACTGAGAGTATCTTCCACTCTGGACCGTGTCACAAATATTTTATACATTATTTTAAAATTAATTGTGAAATAACACAAACTACTTTAATCAAATTTATTTTCTCATTCTAGATTTGAATGTGCGACCTCTTAATTTCTCCGTTAGATTGTCGGTAGAGAATACTCTTAGTAGCGATGACATCTTTATCAATACTAAGGACGGGTTGTTTCGGAGAATTTGAACAATTCATCAAATTTCAACGTTCATTTTCCAGTTCTGTGAAAGATTTTTTCAAGTTCTGTTTTAATTTCAGTTTTGTCAAGCAACTAGCCTATAATGATATAATAACAGAACTTGAACAGGACTGTCACAGAACCCGGAAATGAACGTTGAAATTTGATGAATTGTTCAAATTCTCCGAAACAACCCGTCCTAAGTATTGGTTAGATGATAAATTAAAAAAACCTGTTTTCCTTTAAAATGCTTTTAATCTAACAGTTTACACTTATAATACTAATTTATGTTATCCTGTAACCCGGTATTTGGGGATTTTCCTTCTTGGTTTCTTATACCATTTTCTCTTTAGACCATCATCTGATGGCTGTAATGTTTCTGGTTGGTTGACTCTGAATTGAGTCCAAGGATGTTCGGGTTCATCTTCTTTTAAAATTTCCATTTCTTTAATCCATTCTCCTGATAAATCATACAACTTTTTGCAAGTTTCCAAAACCTTGAGATCTGTGCTCTGTAAAAAAATTGAAATATTTTATGTGTTTTGTATTACGTATATACTTTGCAAGAAAACATTTATAAATTAATGGCAGACCCGGCAAGGCTTAGCTATTGTATTATCCATGTCACCCTCAGGCGTCCCCAACTTTTTCTACCATTCAAACCACTTTCTAAACACTCCTGGCACTAATAAGAACAAACTTTGAAATTTTCAGCGAAATCGGTAATAATGAGTATATTGGGCACACACAAACGAACATTGCCTTATCTAATCATTAATTTCATGCCTACCAAACTTGGACCATGTGTTTTAATACAGCTCAGTTCAACAATGCTCTACATATTTGCAATATCAACAAACAGACAGCTAACATGATATGTACCTCTTTAGACTAAAGCTGCTGCCACACGCAAAGCTCACATCAAAAGTTAGTACAGTGCATCATCTTTTCTACCGACACATGACGCTATCAAATATTTCTTCCTATGGTAGGAGAGGGGGTCAGTTGAATTCGAGAGCGGCCGAGGAACATAATTTCATCTGTCAAAGTGACAACTTTACTTACTGACAGCTTGAGCACGTTTTCGAAATGGATGATACTTGTCGCCTATTGCTGGATCTGTTGGACAGCTCATCCTCAGATGATGATGCCGCCAGCAGTGCTCAGTTGACTATATAATTATAAATGCTATTTATAAACTTTTTAGATTTTAAACAATCTGCGCGTAAATAGCGCATTTTCACATAACCTCTCCGTCGAATCAGGAAATTCACAGTTTGCACGCCGATCGACGCAAGCGACATATAATAAATTATTGTAAAATAAGCTCACGTCGATTTCCAAAAATGTCGAAGGCAAAGGCGGCAAGGACCAACACCAGGGCAGGGAACGAGAAGAGAGCACGAGAGCTGACGAGAGCAAACCAGATTACCCAGGAAAACAATTGAAAACAATCAACAAACGAACAAACTAGAAGCTTCTCTATGTAGGTATCAGGCCGTCCAACTTTCTCAAAAAACCGAATGATATTACCATATAAACATACCGAGTTAAAAATATGATTAATTTTGAAAGGGCGAAAATTTGTTTACTTCAAATTCAAATATTGATTATATTTATATTTTAAATATGTGTTAAGTATGTTTACCAAATAAAGTTTTTTTTTATGTTTCTAAATTTACTAGCACACATGACGATATGAGCTAACATAATAAATAAGAAATGCATTATTAGGCTGCTTATGTCATGGCTGTCAAAGGGAACACGGAACTTAGTTGGTAGCTCCGTAATTAAAATGACCCCCTCTCCTTTTTACGGCGGAGAGGGGGACGCATAACTTTTCAAATATCGCGTCGGGAGCGGTTACGTAAAATAAATTCGGTTAGCGAAGTTCAGAACCACACTTATAGCGCGTTATCTTTTTACGTGTGTCGGGTCTGTATGGGATTGTATGGCGAGCGCTATTGTGCTTTATATTATCTGTTGATGTGAGCTTTGCGTGTGGCAGCAGCTTTACACAAACTTTCCTAACCTCATTCATTACAAAGACAGATGTAAGTGAAGTTGAACAATTCAGTGCGTGCACTTATGTTCTGAATTTTGCTACTAGCCAAATCTATCCAGTGGTAGATATGAAGTTAATAAGAACTTTTAAATACGCACCTCTCCGTTTAGAGTTTTTTGACACCTTTGTTTGAGTTTCTTCAAGTGCAATATGAAAGTATCATTAACGGGAATATTTTCACTTTTAGTTGTTTCCATTATAAATAATACATATTCCATATCCAGTTTCAATCCGGCGTATTTCAACATAGATCCCAATATTTCTGAATTTATCCTGAAACAATTAATAAAATTGATATAGATTTATAGGCCTTATGAAATAATAATAGAGGTATTCAAGTAAAAGAAAATTAATAATTAAGTACCGCAATTTGTTGGTCTGCATCTCTGATAAAAGTTGACTGGCGGCATCTTTAGAATCACAACACAAAGCTAACACGCCATAGGTAATAAGATCTGGCGTGACCAGAGGCTTGAATTCCCAAAACCGTTTCTTTTTTCGAGCTCTGTTCTCTTCGTCTATCAATTGTCTTACGGCCTGAAAAAAAAACAAACAAAATTAAATAAATAAGTCATCATTTTTTATGTTTTTCAAGATAGTTTTTCACTACATACCTTAGCTGACTCATAATCAAATCTGTAGCATCGTTTCTTTATCAAAACATTATAAAAATTGATATCTGGTTTGATTTCTTGAATTTTCAAAATATCTAAAAGTTTGTTCTCATTTTCTAAAGTGCTTGGTTGAACAGACAACATTTGCGTGATGGTCTTGATATCCGGAGTTACGTTATTAGTCACCATCTTTGTGAAGAATCCTTCTACTCCTCCTACTAACATAAACCTATCCTCCATTGTTTTGATTTCTCCGATAGCCAAAACATCATTCAATGAGGGATTTCGGGATAGTAAATTTGGCAGTTGGTTCTCAGAAAGTTTACTAATCGGTATAGGTAAGTGCTTCGTGGTGTCATCTTGATCTCCCAATTGGACCAAATCTTGATCCAGCACCGTTGCTTTTTCTGAAGTATTATGTTGTCCTGATTCAAGCAGTGGAATAGCTTCCTGGATCTGAGAATGTTTTGGTAACATTATCGGGTTACTCGACAGTATTTCAGATATCATCTTTTGTTCAGATTCTCGGTCTCCGATGCCACAATCTTTAATACATCTCAACATTAGATTAAAAGTATAAATATTCGGTCTTTCTTTAAAATTTAGCATCTTCCTCCAGGTTAGTAGAGCATGCCTAAATCCTGCTTTGCGGTCAGTGATACAAGATTGTAGTAAGAAGTTGAATGTATGCACTCTTATTTTAATGTTCTTGCTACACATTTCGTCTACAATTTCAAAGGCAGTTTGTAAATCACCACAACGACCGTAAACTTTGATCATTGCGTTATAATTAGTAAGGTTTGGTTCGATGTTCTTTTCAAGCATCAGATTTCGCAAGTGATTGGCTCTGGACAGCCCGTCCTCCTTCCACGGGCTACGAGCACAAGCGCTGAACAGGGACGTATAAATGCCGCCATTGGCTTTCAATCCTCGTTTCTTCATGTCATTATACAGCATAAAAGCTTTTTTGGTGTAGCCCACTTCTGCGCACGCTCCGATTGTGAGATTGTAAATGTAAGCTTCGGGTTTTACTCGGTCCTCTTTCAACATTTGCACTTCTAGAACGTCCAAGGCTTCTTTGATTCGTTTATTTTCAATATGATATTTAATGAGGTCGGAGTATTTTTTTGTGCTCAACTGTTGCAATCGTAGTGGCTTTTTTTCTAAAAATTCTTGTTCTTTTTTATCACCTTCATCATGTTCATACTTTTCAGTGAAGATTTGATTGGTGCGAGATATCAGACCAAAGTTCTCACGCTCATCGATGTACAGTAAGTCACTATCTGGTTCTTGATCTTCATTTACATCAGTCGTGGAAGATGGCAGTTCTGATGAGTAATTGTTTGGGTTGCTCTCCCGATACCACTCGGGGGCCGGCTCCGGATCTGATGAGTAATCTGAAGACTTCTTACTCACTCCTTTATTAAATTTATGTTTTGTTTGTGATTTGCGATCCCGATTCCAATTTGGTTTCTGCGGTGGATCTGATGAATACTCAGAAGAGCTGTTATTATATTTATTCCAACTAGGTTTCTTTTGTTCGTCCGATTCATACATAGAAGAGCTTTGATCTCGATTCCAATTCGATTTTAGTGTTGCATCTGATGAATACTCAGAAGACCTGTTATTATCTTCATTCCATCTAGGTTTGTGTTGTTGATCTGATGAATATTTTGAAGAGATATTACTATCTCGGTTCCATTTTGGCTTATGCTGTGAATCTGATGAACGTCTCGAAGAGTTAGTTCGATCCCATTTACTTACACGTGGTGATGAATTATTGAAAGAGTTTTTACTATCCTTATTCCATTTTGGAGAATCACCCGTTGAATAAAGAAACCCTTCATAAAATAATATTTTATTAGGACGCAAAAATCCTACCGAATGATTAATAAATGATGAATTTCTTGTTAAAAATGGCCAACCTCTAGAATAAATGGAATCACCAAAGCTTCTAAACAAAAAAGAAGCCATTCTTTGAGGTAATATGATTATAACCTCAAATAAACATAAAACATTTTATTATGCACGCGACGACGCGACCTGTCAAATTTCAATATTAGCCGCTCGGAATCCATAGATTATAATGATCATAAATAAACCGAATAAACCACTTGGCACTTTATAGAGCGATTTAATTATAATAATATTTTTTTTACCTTCATAACAAATTTTGAGGCATCAACTATTGCAACGAACAGTTATTTTACAAACAATAACGTAGTATTTTTTGAAACTCTGTGCAAATAAGCTAGACATGAAAAATTATCCCCGTTGCCAGGTATCTTAGCGTAATTTGTAACTTAGTTTTTGCCAGGACAGCCACGCGCACAACTTTGTCCTGTTTTTTGATTAAATTTTTTCTTGAGTCTTAGACAACAGTACATCAAATTGTTCTTCCGAAATTCGCAAATAATTGCGATAGCCTTCGGTATCTTCTAACGCCATCACTCACAATATAGTGTTAGAAGCTACCAATTCGTTTATCCTTATAATCCATTTTCTAGACCACATACTAATTTTTTTGCACTTTTTCATATTCTAAAGTGCGTTCCGTAAAAGGTCCTAAAACATAGGGACGCACGCAGCGATAAATTCACTTGACGCCATCTTGATTAATAATATCGGTTCGAGTTAAATTGAAACGTCTGATCGATATCTTGTTCAATTTTTGTCGTTCAATAAAAGTCGTTCAACTAAAATCGCTCTGTCTGAAGGGGCCATTATTTACAGGTTGTACTTTTACCATCACCAGTATTTGCTCAATGATTTTGTAAACTCAAAAAATCTATGGTATCCCCACGTGCCTTTTGACAGCGCGCATCATGGAGAAATTATAAAATATCAAAATATACGTCCAAACTTGATAGTGAACTAATAATTCTTTGACATAAACACAATTTGTAATCAAGCATGTCTCAAGACGACGCTAACATGGAAATGAGTGGCAGTGAATCCGATTCAGAAGATGACTCAATGGAAAAATCCAAGGAGCAGGACGTTGAGGAGGGTGAAGATGAAGGTGAAGAAGTAGTTCAGGATGAGGCGGAGAGTGCCCAAGAAGTTTACCTGCCGGGAAAAGCCCTGGAGGAGGGCGAGAAACTAGTTTGCGATCAGTCCGCTTATATCATGTTGCATCAAGCCCAAACTGGAGCACCATGTTTGAGTTTTGATGTAGTTCCCGATACTCTTGGAAGTGGACGGGAATCCTTTCCCATGACAGCATATTTGGTGGCGGGTACCCAAGCCGCCAGAACACACACAAACAAGTAATATACATTCATTTTATTTTTCATAAAATCTCGCTCAGTGGATTTGCCAATCAATCTTTTTTGCCAAAATTCTTGCTTTTTTGGGTAAATATTTACCTAACCGCTTCACTTTTAATAGGCACAGATTATGAAATTTACACTTCATTTCTACATAATTACTGCAAGAAACAACTATTTACGTCGGGAAGAATTGTAAAAGTTGCATTAAAGTTCTATTTTAATTCAATGAATGTTCAAAATTTCCCTTATAAAACGATCTTGTGCCGCCATTTTGACATCAAAATTACCACTTTGTTAGTCTTTGGCACATAGAATACCTACGTATATGGTGGGTGGAAACCATGTGTCGAAGAACATATTGGATTTTATCTTGACACACGAAATTCTCTTGGTATTTCGCGATTTTGAGATGCTTGTCTATTACCCATGATGTTTCTACATAACATAACTATTTTATATCTTTAGACATTAAAAAATAATTAGCAGTCAGTAAATAAATTTTATTTAAAACAATCAAAGCGAAAAACCATTAAAATAAAGAAAAATGGTACATCAGCATTACTTATGTAGTTGGTCGTGCCGATTACAAGTATAGACCGCAGTCTTTGCAGGGCTTCTGTACTACTTCCTGCTTGCGCTGCATTGAGTGTGTCGTGAATTATCCAACTTAAAGTACACGGAAGATTAAATGATTGGCGCCACCCATTTTTAATGAATTTACAATTTTGCATGAGTGGATTACGTAGTCCACACGGCCAATTTAATAATAACCTATTTTGTGCATGTCCCCCAACATCGATAGTTGTTGCTAGCAGTAATTAAGTTGAAATTAAGAATGAATTGTAATTTCCATAATCAGTGCCTAACATTAACCCTTCAGGTTAATTTGTTAGCTTTTGGGAACAACTAACATGGTTCTTAAGGTCTCATAGAAATCATTATATCTCCTATACTGTCATTATGTAAATTGTGTTAGAAAGAGAAAACACCACGCTTTATATTTAAATCTTGAAGTTAACCACAGAAGAATTAAAGTGTGCATCTTTATGAAACCAGAGGTTCCGTACGAAATTATGGAACTTTGTGTATTGTTTATTAATTATTTTTTATATAAAAAGACAAAAAAAGGGAGGTGAAAGTGACTTTTGTAATACATTTGTCCAATAAAAGGCATTTTTTAAATATAATTTTACATTATCAGTAATTTTTGTTTCAAGTAAGGTTAGCCATTTTAATATTTGTTTTAAGTTTGCATTCAAAATCTGAATATATCAAAAATTTATCACCTTTCAAAAGCAGTATTTAGTTTTCAGATACATTCAGAAATATTCCATGTATTTGGATTTTATTGAAAAGTGGAAATACTTCAACCTTATGTCAAAATATGGCACAGGCCTGCGGAGTTAAACACTTACCTTCAATGTTAATTTATTTATTATGTATTGTCTTTTTTAAAAATCTTATGTGATCCGCCTGCTTATGTTTATGTGAAATGCAATAAGAGCCTTTAGTCATATTTTGCAACAAACTAATGTTCGTTTTAATACGAGCAATATTTTTTCTTATTGTCATTAGATTTAAAAAGCAAATCAGCACTCTTGTTGTGTGCAGAAATATAGTAGTCCCAGAGAGAGATTGTATGTGACGTTATCGTTCTAGTATCTTCTGTTTTATTTTGTTTTCATGCAAAATGTGTGAGAAAGGAGAGGACTATCGTCGATGACATATGTACCACCTCTTCCTGTTGGACTACTATAATATATATTCCTGTGCCACGGCAGAAATTGAACCATTTAACTAAACACGTACATTTTGTGATAAAATTTTTCTAATTTCAGTGTTATAGTAATGAAAATGTCAAATCTCCACCGAACCTCCAAGGAGGGTGAAGAAGACGATGAGGAATCTGATTCCGAAGATGAGGAAGAGGAAGAAGAAAAGAAACCAGAACTGAATTTTGCTTCCATAAAGCATCTTGGCTGTGTTAATAGAATAAGGGTATGTCATTTTGCAATAAACTGCACTTGTCAACATTTTAACTTTCATTTTGGTAGATTGTCACTGGGTAATGTGGCATGTGTGGCAATCCAACACAAAAATACAGATTATCTTAAATAAGCAGTAAATGTACAGAAAATTGGGACATGATTAATATGCAGATTTTATTTTAAAAACACTTTTTTTCAGTGATATAATAATGAGAAACAATAATTTAAGTGACAGAAAATGGAAAATAATGCATTTTTATCAATATTTCATTTAAAAAAAAGGATTTTGTCATCTTTTCTTCATGCCATGTTTTGGCAAAATTATATAAAAAAAATTTTAGGCTAGTTTATTTATACAAAAGCAAACCAAATCTGTAAAGATATTTATTTTTATTTTTTTGGGATTTAAATTATATTTAGAAAATGTGTTATATCTAGAAAATGTGTTGACAATGTGTGATATACATACATATTTCACAAGTAATAAGATAAAAGATATTATGATATGATTATTATTTATTATTTTTCAATGTTCTCCCATAATAAGCAATTGCTTGTGTGTATGGGATGAGGTATTATTTGTTTAGTTTCTTACATTTATTTTTATTTTTTTAATTTTTGTTGTTTTTTTTTCTTCTTTTATTTATTTAATTTTTTTCTTTTATTTATTTTATTTTTTTCTTTTATTTATTTTATTTTTAATACATTCAATAAAGCCAGTAATCTGTGTGACATTCTACAGGATACTAGTGAAAATAAAATCAAGATAATTTTCTTTTTATGTGGAACAAATATGTAAATGTATATTTTTTAGTACAGGTCTCACCATACAAAAATTCCACACTAGCTGCTTCCTGGTCAGAGTTGGGACATGTGAACATATGGAATATAACGCAACAGCTGCAGGCATTAGACAACCCTGTCATATTAGAACGTTACAATAAAGAAAACATGGAAGAATCAGAGAAGCCGCTATACACATTCTCTGGACATCAATTGGAAGGATTTGCAATAGACTGGTGCAAAACGGAGCTTGGTGTAAGTGTTTAAGTTTTAGTCAATAATAATATTCGGATTATTTCCAAAGTGCCGTGAAAAAAAATCATCTCAATGGGTGCTTTACAACTTAATTTATAATAATAACCTATCACTTAGAATCACAAGTATTAACTTCTTACAGTCAAAATCTATTACTAGTGGCTTACAACTAAAATTAACAACTACATAGTGACTTATAACTAAGACTTACATCTAGTGACTTAAAACTGTACATGTTTATGACCGAGTGGGAATTAATACACCTCCTGAAATTACTTCTCAATTTTTGCCATATTCATATATTTTTTTTTATTTATTGCTTATGTTAGCAAGTGTTTTTTTTTTTTTTTTTTTTTTTTTTTTTTTTTTTTTTTTTTTTTTTTTTTTTTTTAAAGAAAGACAAACATTCCTAGGTTACGAATAACCCAACAATGTTTGAAAATCTCCTACTACCACCACAGAAAGCCGAAAATGTTGCTTGTGTTGTGATGGAGGACTTAGTCAGCCGAGGAATCGAACACGCGACGCTCGGGTGAGACCCAAGCGCTATGCCCACTCAACCACTGACCGGTCGTTGTCTTATATCTTTGTACTTGTTATGTAGTCAACACTGTAGGAATATTTTAATGCAGGAAGCGCACCCCCTAGCTAGAGTAAAATGTCATAATGCCCTATGAAAACTAATTCATACTAATTTTAAAATGTATTAATCCACTATTCAATCTTCATAAAAACAATATTATTTAATTGGTGTTGTTCAAATTAGGTATTGGCTACTGGAGATTGCAGAAGAGATATTCACATATGGAAACCTAACGAGGCAGGAACTTGGACTGTAGACCAAAGACCGCTAGTCGGTCATACTAATTCCATTGAAGATATACAATGGTCACCCAATGAAAGGTTAGTCTTCGTTTATTTGTCATAGTTATTTAATAAAAACCAACCATTTGTTTATTTTGAAAATGTTTTTTATTTTATTTTTCTCAAAATCTAAAAAATCGGTATTAGTTTGATTGTACTTAATTTCGATATATTGCTCCACTCTTTAGGAACAAAAGGGGCGAGCCTGCGACCAACCTGTATGGTGTATTCAAATGCAAATAAAACAGTCGACTTCCACAGGTCGGTAAGGACATAAACCAAATGCAACGAGACCTGCACAGAAAATTAAGTTCGCTATCGTAAGATAACAGTCTTCAGCGCGGTTTAGTGTGGAACTTTTCTGCACAGGGTCTTACAGTATTTGGTTTATGTCGATTGCTTACCGACCTGTGGGACGACGGGCTAAATGTGACCGTGAGTTAACCTATTTTAACAGTTTGATTTATTGATATAATTTTATTCTTTTCAGAAATGTACTGGCAACGTGTTCTGTTGATAAGAGCATTAGAATTTGGGACACCAGAGCCGCCCCTAACAAAGCTTGCATGCTGACTGCAGAGAATGCCCACGAGAGTGATGTCAATGTTATATCATGGAATAGAAATGAACCTTTTATTGCCAGCGGTAAGGATAACTAACATTCTTACTCTTCCTGTACAGTTGGGAGATGCCTCAATGATCAGGGTTGGCTTGTGGATATGTTTTTCTGCATTTGTATGATTAAGATTTTTGAGAGACGACTTTTATGAGTCAGCTATCAGTATACTGTTTACTAAATGGCACAAAAAGACGCAAGGGGTTAAATTCTTTCTTGAACCGGTAATCAATTGGCCTTTCTAGAGCCTAGAAGTCGAAAGGTCTTATGTAGCATCAGTTGTATAGATCAAACTTGTAGGGATTTTATGTTGCGATGTACCAGAAGGGTTACATTGTTCTGGAGCTTCTATGCTAATTTTAGTTATACGCACTTTGTTAAACTGTAGGTGGCGACGATGGTTTGTTGCACGTGTGGGACCTGCGGCAGTTCAACAGCTCCACGCCAGCCGTGAGTTTCAAGCACCACGTGGCGCCTGTCACTTCGGTGGAGTGGCACCACAGCGAGGGCAGCGTGCTGGCCACGGCGGGCGAGGACCACCAGGTGGCACTATGGGACCTGGCCGTGGAGCGGGATGAGGAAACCCAGGGCCAGGAGGACCTCAAGGTATGTCCACTCAACTTGTGATTAATGTCAGAGAGAACACCATCCTATCTTGTATGTAGTATATAATCTACCGGAAGTAGTTCCTCAAAATAGCTACTTATATTCAGAGAAATGATTCAAGAGATTAAAAGGTAACTTAATATCCAATTTTAGCTGCAGTGTTTATTCATATGTAGATTTAGCTTATCTAGTGAGTGTATATTCACAATAAACTAACAATATTTTAGGCAATAAAAGGATTAAAATTGTTGTCATGTAAACCTTGGTTCCACGGCAAAAAACAATCCATGAGATTTATTTCCTGTATCTCGAGAATGAGAATTGGCCACTGTTCAATTGGAAGCTCATTTGTTTAAAATTCGGGTACTCGAAAGTTCATTCTGCCAGTGTGATGTGGAGGACTCTTGAACATGTCTTTTTCTTTCTCTTTTTTTTTTAGTTTTTTTTTTTTTAGGTTTGTCAACAGTGATTAATAAATACCAAAGCTCTCGCAAATACAAATACATTTAGCATGGTTGATAATATAACTAATTACAGACAAACACAATATTGATATAAACACATACATGCACACATACACATATGTACACACACTCACATATGCATTACATTCATACATACACTTACATTACATAACTAACAGTAATAAGTTTTTAGAACAACACGATAGGGAACTTTAAAGGCCTATCCGCACACAACAGTGCCGGCACAGTGCCGACACGTGCCGACACGTGACGTATCCATCAGTGTCAGTGAAAAATGATATTGTGGCATACATTTTGTACGGCACTATCCGTACTCGTCAGTGACAGTGACGTTCAGTGATGTCAGTGCTGCGCCGACGCTCGCCGTGATGGGACGTGAATTTCTAGCGGACAATATTTTCACTGACACGGTCGCAGTATTTCAAGATGGACGACGAACAGTTGATTGAATTGGTCCGTGTAAATTCTGCAATTTATGACCTTTCACATAGAAAATACATGGACCTTAATTTTAAATCAAACATGTGGAACAATATTGAAATACTCGAAAAACTTTGATTCATCATCTATCAGATGTTTATATAGGGTGGCGAACTCTTCTTCTTCTTCTCTTTTCCTCCACGCATTATGAACCCAATGCCTTCTTCTCACATTGATTTCTTCGTCTTCATCTAATATTAAAGCAATCGCTGCTAATTGTGATCTTGAAGCTGCGTAGAGTACCTACTAATCACTGCGCCATTCACTGCGCGTCGCCGTGTCGTGCCGTGTCGGTACTGACATGTACGAATAGCACGTCACGGTACTGTACGGTACGGAACTGTCGGTCACGTGCCGGCACTGTTGTGTGCGGATAGGCCTTAAGTCTTGTTAACAGATGATTTGAAGGTGGCCAATGATGACATTGTCAAATCAATGGAATGACTTTTATACATCTCGTTAAAATTACGGCATAATCTCGGTAAAGCTGAGTCATACTAGCTTACTTTGATATTTTTTAATATTTAACGGAATATAATTTATAAGTCGTGAACCAATTCTTGGAACGTTAAACCTGATTTGATGGAGTAGAAAAGGGCAGTCTATAAAAGCATTAACAATTTTGAAAAGGAAATTTAGATCAATATTTAGTCTTCTCTATTCAAGGGTGCGTACATTGTCTTCTTCAACTGTAAAAATCATTCTTCTTTCAAAGAGGCATGTATCGTTTGCTTATTAAAATCTCCCACCAATCTCCCTTTAGTTTTCCACACTTGCTGTCCATCAACAACTCTCAAATATTCAGTTCTATATAAGTTCATAGACTTGGAGACTTAAATATATAATTCAATTCAATTCGGTTTATTTATTTTATATATGATATGACCTGTCCCCTTATAGATATCCACAAAAGTTTAAATATATATCTTAACGGCACAAAGCACTCTTTTTTGGATGAATTGCCTTATACAAAATAAATAAATAATAATTGTTGTCAATCAGCTAAGACCATTGTTTCTTTTCAGGACCTGCCGCCTCAACTTCTATTTATCCACCAAGGACAGACAGACATCAAGGAGCTCCACTGGCATCCTCAACTGCCAGGAGTTATGATTACCACCGCACACACCGGATTCAACGTCTTCAAAACTATCAGCGTCTAACTCTAACGTACATAATATTATTGTATTATGTAGTCTACTCACATTTATTAATTATTCAAATGTAAAAAGAAAATCTCTAAGGAGGGTATTGATGACCACTATGAAGAAACAAGGCGATAATAATAAAAATATTTTTATGTAATAATAATTTTGTTTTTATTTTGTGCTTTTACAAACTCCAATTGAAATACAGTGTGTTGAAGTCAGAAATAACATGGGTACTTTTATGAGTATGTATATAGTGTTTTTATAATACTACATAATTCAATGTGTTAAAATCAAATTTTGAAAGAAATTTTTAACTTTGTTTAAGGCGATGCCATACGTAGTAATGCAAAATCATGTGTTTTTGGTTTGAAAATTTGGTCGCCTAGAAATGTTTCAGATGCTTTAACTAAATACTGCGAGTAGAATACATCTTGGCCTTTGAAATAATCGAGTATTTTTTAGATAAGTCTTTTTATAAGCCCGGAAAAAAATAATGTAAAGGCCTATGAAAACTGCTTTAAAGTTCAAAATCTCCTACTTACAAACCCATTTTCGGTTATGATTTTATTGTATAATGGTGGCAAATTGAGTTATTTATAAAATGATCGAAAAAAATTAAATATTTATGCCTGAACATCCACAAAATAAAATAAAAGGCACTTTTTGGCCATGTTTTTTTCTTGCATAAATCAAAACAGGCGGATGGTGTTAAGCGGGAATTTAAACCTTATCGCCATCTACGTAAGGGTTGTTATTGATAGCGGCTCAATTTAAAATATTACACGACGTAGTGCATCGCCTTAAGTGGAAATAATAGTATAGACATATCTGGACTTAGTCGTCGATATTTTGTATGTTATGGCATAGACAAAGGAGTGTCAATCAAATGTGCATATCACACCCCACACCAAAAGTAGAGTAAATTGTAATGTAATAAATGTTTGCTCATGTTAAACTGTAGTCATCTGCCCCACACCAGGCCGTTAGAAAGCGCCGACAATCTGCGGCATCGCTGGTCGGGTCGGTGCTGCAGTGGAGAAGAATCTTAGCCCAGGCATCCCGATTTGCTGCCCTTCCTGGATTCCATCATTTACCAATTATTAGAGATAATGTCATTAAACTAACAGGGGACACACTGTCCACACCAAATCATTATCTGAATATTAACAGACTGTTTCAAACTCCATCACATTTCATAACCATCAAATCGACGATCAGCGCCATTTTGAATTTTTTGGCATTTGAAAGGTCCCGTCAACCCTTACGCACCGGAAGAGGGTAACACCCCCTCTCCCAAATGACATATCTCAGTTGTTTTTTACATCATAAAAATATTCAGTAATCAATCTGCATTAAAAAAATTATCCCCTTTCTATTTTTTAAGATATTAAACATAATATCTATCCAATTTCTAGAAAATTATTCTCCCCTCACCACCCGGATCTCCAAAAAAATTCCTCGCCGCAAACCTGCCGCAATTGCGATCGTAAAAAATACATTTTACTGGAAAGGGGCTACAATAATACTTACATATTTGAGTTATGCTCAATTTTGTATTATTTCTTTACTCCACTTTGCATTATGTAATGATTGACTGCTGGGTGGAGAGTAACATGGGGGACCCTAGTGACTTCTCTTTGGGTGGTATACGTGACTTTTACCTTCAGATACCCAAAGGTTAAACATTGATTCTCAGCCTGTTCCGACAGCTGGAACTTGTATGCTTGACAGCTGATCAGAATTTGATCAAAAGATGAAATGGGCCCAGAATCAGCGTTTAATAACGATCGTTCGACTGTGAAAAAAATCAATCTGCGATTTTTTGTCGGCACTAAAAAAATCTGTATCATTAATTTAATAATATTTAAAGAGACTTATATGCAAAGTCTCATTTTATATTAACTTCATATAGAAGACTATCTTAGGGGATATCCTGCCGTGTAGAGGGGCAGGAAAGTGGGGGAGAGCTGGTTTTCTATAGGGCAATGAAAACAGAAGACAAAGACACAAACAGTTTCTGACCAAAATGTGATTTTCAGATAACTGTTTTATCGGATATTTCAAAATTACTCTCATTTTTTTTTTCTAAGAAATCAGGTCTTAGGATGGGTTGTTTTACAGAATTTTAACAATTCATCAAAGTTAAAACTTAAGTTCTGTGAAATTTCTATTCATAATGGGCTATCTGTTGCCGGTTATTTCACAGAACTTGGATACTTCGAGATTTGATGAATTGTTCAAATTCTGTGAAGCAACTCGTCCTTAAAAGTATCTGTGAGATTTGGCATTACCATTGGTGAAGTGAACAATGCGAGTTGAAAGTGGGAAACCCGTGAGGACACAGGCCGTGTCCCCGGGTCCCAGGCAGCACTCGTACAGACCACGCTTGTCCAGGGGCAAGGTCTGCAAAACGACAACATTTGTATAATTAATATCAATGGAAAACACAGACTACTAACCCACAAAATAATAGGAAATGATTAATAAATCACTTAATTTAACAATGTCAAATATGACTGTTGACAGAAAAATATTTCATAAATGGTTTTACTTATACAAAGGTACAGGGATCTCCATTTGTAATTTCCACTTAATTAATTAAAACATAATAAAAATAAATGATAATAATTCTTAGGACGGGTTGTTTCGGAGAGTTTGAACAATTCATCAAATTTCAACATTCATTTTCGGGTTCTGTGAAAGTCCTATTCAAGTTCTGTTACTATATCATTGTAGGCTAGTTGCTTGACAAAACTGAAATAAAAACAGAACTTGAAAATGAACGTTGAAATTTGATGAATTGTTCAAATTCTCCGAAACAACCCGTCCTTACTCTTTGTAAACATTTGAGTGAAATGTCATCTTCGTTAAAAAGTATATTCTTGAGTTTTATATTTACGTGGGTGACATAATTAAATTAAAATAATGCATAATATATTGCCTCACATTCCAGAGTGTTAGATACTCTCAAAATCGCCGTAGTGAAAGACCAACATTCAGAGTTGAAATGTTGCTTCAGATGGCTTTAGCCATATTTACAAACCTGATCTGAATAGGCAGGTACTTCTCAAACTTCCTCTTCCTCACATCCTTCTCCCTTCAGCCTCACAACATACTCCAATTGGGGTGCCATAGTCCTACTGGCTCTGGGCAGTTAGAACTTTTAAACCAGAGACATCACGCTTGCACGCACTCACTGAAGTATGTAATAGATATGGGCTTTTTCTTTAGACACCCTTTTTTCGTGTATTTGAGATTTGTTGAAATAAAACACTTGGTGAATAGAATATCAGAGTTGGCTGAATAATTAACAAAATTACCTGGGTGACGTTCTGATCCAGTGATATGGCGAGCACCCACTCTCTGACTTCATCATGTTCCTGCGGAGTCAGGGTGCTTCCTCCCAGAACCACTTCCTGTGGGAAGTCAGTGTCTCCTGCGCATATAGCAGACAGAATTCAAGGTTAACACTGGAAGGGATCGCTCCATGGAAAAGACATCTGAATTTAATGGGTTCAAATCCCAAACAGAATAGACGTTCGTCATTTTTTAATGAATTTTTGTACCCTATTAAATTATTCTTAAAAATTGAAATAGCCACTCGCACAGAAATGCGATAAACTGGCCGATACTTACAACGTCCAGGTTCAGTAAAGTGTTTGTGTATTTTTCAAGCGGGGCACGTCATCTATTGTGCAATCCATACTCTATGATTCAACTTGTCTGTACTCTTAAAAACTGAGGGGTTGCAGTTGAAATTATCTTTATAATAAAAGGCGGTAATTGGACTTTTCAACCAATTACTGCTAAATTAAATCGAATTGTAGAGGGCCTTTTCTCAGCACATTATTTTATACTGGACATGCGAATATGTAGATTGAATTATTTTTATAAGCAATAATTATTAGCCTGAAACACTAATCCACATTGAAAAATCTCCTGATAAAAGATACATGACGCCAACGGGACTACGGGAGATTTTTCAATTTTCAATGAGTGTTTCAGGCTAATAATTATTGTTTATAAAAATAATTGTTACCCTTTGTGCTATGCATAAAAAATCTTGTCTTAAACATTAGTTTACCAAAAAAATAATAATTTAGATTGAAGTTGAATCTGTCAAAGACTGAGTTTCTCTAGACCGGCACAAGCACACGTCAAGCATAACATTGATAACTCCCCAATAGATTATTAGTTTTTACAAAGGTAAAAATCCTCTTCATTTTTCTTATTTCAAATGGCGCTAATCTTCTTCGAGTTTCACAGATTCTAGATCTCGGTATCTTATTCCACGAAAGTCTACAGTTTAACTTACACATCGATGAAACTACTAGCGATACAATGAGAATGCTCGGTTTTATTTTGAGAATGCGGGCAAAGTTTAAAAATGTGTTAACTTTAAAACATTTATATTGCTCATTAGTACGAAGTAAATTAGAATATAATTCAACAGTATGGTCACCGTTCTACAAAGTCCATTCTCAAGCCTTAGAAAAGGTACAAAATAAATTTCTTCGGTACATCAATTTTAAAATGAATATTTCCATCGAATTTATAAATTATAATAACTTACGCACCGAAACCAGACTTCTCAAACTATCGGATAGAAGAGTTCTAACTGATATATTATTTTTATTCAAAATTATCAAATCTCTCATTGATAGCCCTGAATTATTGGAATTAATTTATATGAATGTACCTGCCAGACAAACTCGAAGCATAGACACTTTTAAATGTAACAATAACCTCAATACTAACTACTCTATGTATTCACCAATTCCAAGAATTCATCACCTTGCAAACAAATATTGTAAACTTATCGATATATTTGGTGTTAATAACTTTGAGAGTTTCAAAAGGCAACTAATTTTAGACCTATTTGCTAGTTATTAACTTGTAATATTTATTAGCTTTAAAAAAAGGTCTTGCCTTCATACTTTGATTTACTTTACCATATTATTTTCTAATTACCTTATGAGTAAATTATATTTAGCTAATTTATCCATGTACATGTTACACTTATATACATATACTGTCAACTTACTATGTAAAAGCCCGATAGGGCGTTAATAAATAATAAATAAATATTTCAGGAAATGATATCACTGCAGAGATGTGTCAAACTATTGGGTGGCAACCTGGATGATGATTTTTCTCTTAAACTGAAGTAAACAGGACAGTAGTTCTTTCAAATAAATCGGTGTAAATAACTAGTCAATTCGAATGTTGTTTCATGTTTAGATTATTGCAACGGAATATATGCAAGTTTACCCAAACAATTAACTGCATCAGTTTTCAATGCTGCGGCAAAAGTCATGAAAGAATCAAGTTTCATTCTGTGGTATTTAAATTATTAACGGAATGGCTCCAATTTACTTACCGGAACTGTGTATTCCAGAAAATACCCAATTCGCAACAGTCAACTCTTAGGTCAGCAACGCTGATGACGCCATCAGCTATCGGAAGGTTGAAGGAACCAATCGCTTATTAGATACTAAGTTTGGTGAGTACGCTTTCGGAGTGTCAGGCTTTAAATTTTTTTTGAAAATTCCCACTTTTCAATAAGGAATTCCAGTACATTTTTTTAACCAGTGTTATCCGTCCAGAGAAACTTCTGCATCCAGATTGACACCCAGTAGTTTAACATACGTCTTTGGAGTAATGTCACTTCCTGAAATATTGGAGTTATCAATGTTATGCTGATATCTGCTTGTGGCGGATCAGAGAACCTCAGTCTTTCAGACAGATTCAACTTCAATCTATTTGTAGCATTCAAGAACTATAACCACACGCACGTGAAGCGAGACAAAGTTGTGTGGCGGTCTCTCTGTTACAACCCTTGCGAAGAATCAGCGTGATGGTTAGGTAGTTAGTTAATGTTTACCAAAATCAGCATGGTCCAGAGCAGCGTCTCCACCATCTCCGTCGGCTGCTTCAGCCAGGTCCAAGTATCGGTTCAGCATCACGAGGGCCTCTCCCTCACGCTCTGCCTCGCGCAAAAGCATGCCCGCCTCGTAGAATGCTGGAAATTGAAGACAGTACTCTCTAACTATCTGCCACCTCAAAAACTGGGAAAGTGTCCAATTAGTGAAATCGGTGGATTGTAGTGAACACTTACAGAATATGCTAAACAGATATTTTGTAAAGACAAACACCGCCATCGATCTTTTGTAAAATTATCATTTTTTTGAGTCATATTTATGCTTACTTGATTTTGTAAACTTATTGAAACAAAAAGAAGTGGCAGAATGAAACGAACAGAAACTCATGTGACAGTTGCTATAATACACAGATGATTAACCGAGATTTCCTAAAACAATAATAATTAACCCTGGTTACTGGTAAAATGATCAGCGAGAGAAAGCTAGACGGCGGTATACTAACTGAGTGTGTAAGAGTAGGACAACCCAACCCATCGGTATAAAAAGCTTAGCGCACGAGTCTAGGCACACGGCGGACTACTGAAATTGACATACGAATACTGGAAAATTATAGAGCTTGATTTTGTACTTTCAACTAGTAAATATAACAACAGATTGTAGTAATAATCAAGCAGCAGATTACTGTATTAACTCCTCAGACCTCTGCCATATTTTGATAGAAGGTCGGAAATTAATATTTCTGAACGCAGGAAAATTAAAATTACTGATAATGAATAAATGTATTTCAAACATTATTGTCACCTCACTCCATATAAAAATAATTCATTCAAAATTCACAAAGTTTCATAACTTTTTTTTAAATACATTCGGAACCTTAGGTTTCATTTGCAGGTCGCAGTTTTTAATTTTTCTGTGGTTAATTTCTACAGTTGAATATAAAGCATGGTATTTTCTCTTTCTAAGACCGTTTAGATCGTATTTCTCACCATCACAGTAAGGGAGATACAGCAATTTCTATGAAACCATATAAGTTGTTCCCAAAAGCGAACAAATTAGCCTGAAGAGTTAAAAAAATACAATGAATCTTTTTCTTTTTGACCCGGGAAAAGTAATGTTATTCAATAAACCAGTATTTTTTTTCTTTTTGACCTGGGAAAAGTAAAGTTATTCAATAAACAAGTATTTTTTTTCTTTTTGACCCGGGAAAAGCAAAGTTATTCAATTATCCAGTATTTTTTAGCTATATTTATTTATTTCTTAATTTTGTTAACCTTTCCCTTACTGTGCTAAAAAAATCCACGTGTTCCGGTGCTGTGTAGTCAATACACATCTCAAAATATGCGATTTAATATCGGAAAAATATGAATATTCATAGCTAATCGCTTATGTTTATTATATTTTATATCAAAAGTGATAATAATTGTAATTTAATTGCTGAAAACATGAAAAAACCATCGGCAGATGCTAAAAAAACGTGCGAGGGGTCTACATCTAACGACGGTCCGCATCCGACTGGCTGGCGGCTGGCACACACAGAGCTGTGCCGTCGCAGTATCACACGGTTGACTGTATTGGTGTATTTGTTTCCGATTTTTAATTGAATTTGAAAACTATGTAAAATATTATTTTTTAATTCAGTGCATAAATGTATAACGGAGGAATACCTAAAATCTGAACCCAGAATTTATTATATTTATAGAGTTATTAAAGTAATAACTTCTAATAAGAAGCAATGTGTATTAAATACACACCACAGATAAGTAAAGGTTAACCCCCTTTCTCTATTTATAAAATTAAAAATTAAATTTTTGTTTGTTATTTAGTGTCCATTTTATCTATTTCATAACCGTCTAGTTTCACCACTCGAACAAGGTGAATCCGGACACTTCGGGTATGCAATATACCTCGCAAATTCGCATTCGCATCATAATCGCCATTATAAAGTCATATAATATTTCACCAATTTGCTAATTCCTTACTCATAAAAGTCAGTTTGACTTCAATACAGCTTAGTGCCAGCGAGTTTTAAAGAAGTCTTAATGTTATTGGCTTATAAGTAGATAATAATATATTTATGGCTGATGAATAACCATTGTCAGCGGCCACAATGTCTGTGTGCCTCAGCAGGGCGGTGGCGGCTCGCAGCGCAAGGGGCCGCAGAGTGGCGGAGTGACGGCACGCTTCACGCACGCATAGCAGAGACGCTGTCTCAATGCAGTGCTCCACATTTGTATCCACATCGTTGCCAGCGTTTATAAACTGCAAAAGAAAAATAAATTGAGAGTTTAAATAAAATTATTTTATAAGATACATCATTTCAAATACATTTGTATGGTGTGCCCAAGTAATTTGCAAAGGCCAATTTTCCGTTACTTCAGATAAAATTGATCAAACTTTTGGTGACGGCAATATTTATCAGATCACACATCTAGTGATTTTCTGCTGCATGTTAAATTTATTATGCTGTGAGATTTACCTCTGCACTACCAAGCAGAAAATTTGTTTTGGTGTCTCACAAAATCTCGCAAACTGTGATCTCTGGTGTCATGAATTTTTCCAGCCTGGAATTTCTAGGTCAATGGAACTATTCACAGCTTGCAAACCATTTTCATCACGAGCTACGGAGCTCTCAAACATCCATTTAACAGTTAAGGAGACCCACTGCTTTCCCATCCTGTTATAAGTAATAAGACTGGTAAGGAGGTGTATTTTTTATCCATTTAACATTAAAAAACACTACAAGGCAAGATTCCTTACGTTTTATTTTAAATTTCGTTAATTATTAATTTAAACAGTAAAAATTTTGTAGAACCCACAAAAAAAAATCTATAAAACATTGCACAAAAAGGAAGATCATAGGTGTTGGAGGCAACAATTCTGCATACTACTGTTGTATTACAATCTCACCATGGTGTGCAGCACATTACGCAGGTCCTTTAGTACAGAGAAGGGAGCCTTGGACAGGGCAGAGGCCCGCGCAAGCAGTGGAGCAGCCAGGGCCGTGGGGCCCCCGGGCGAGCCCCCGGAGCCCCAGCGGGACAGCACCCACACGGCGGAGCATACCCCCCCAACCATGGTACCATCTGGATTCTGCAAAAGGTAAAGTAATACATACATGTAAATTATTAAATCACAATAATAAACAAAATTTTCTCATTTTAGTTAAAATTTCGTAAAAAAAAATATATATCCGGGAGCAGTGGGATAGTGGGATATGATATGATATGATAATAATGATTTATTGTCTTCTTTTCTTAGTAACAATATAGAGATAATGATATCCTCACTGGGATCTCCCGTGACGAGGATGTCATTTACATATTATAATTTAATTATAAGAAATTAATATTACAACAAAGTAACATATGAATTTAATTATAAACATATATCAGGTAGTATAATTTTTATATATATATATATATATAAATCCCGCTACCGATGTGGCGACCTTTCACTTCGCATCCTTTTGACTACCACCGCTTATGGTAGGTTTAGAAACAAAAACGCTGTGAATGTTCACTTATATATAGTTATAGAATAAAGTGATCGTAACAGAATTTGCCATAAATCGTGTTTTAAGGGTATTCATATTTTTGCAAGGTACATACATTTTAGAGTCTTTTGGACACCCTCTCATATTGCTGCCCTTTTGGTAACCGCATATATCTTACGAATATCACAGTACATTACGTTTTTAATAAGGCGTCCGTTCATTACGAACATTTAACGACTTCCGTATATTCCCGTATGCCATACGTTTATATTCCGATGCTTTCAGAATCCTTTTAATTTGGTCTTGATTTGGCACCGGTGTATATCCTATGTATAGAACGATACGCTGTCATTGAAAAGACGAGTCCATACAAACAAAGGTTAATTTGACGACATAATACATTAATTTAATTTGCTTGTCTAGGATGATGCAAATTTAATTTTAAAAGAATAGCATTCCGAAAATTCAAAATGGTGGACGATTTTATGATACATTTTATATTAGAAATAACAGAAAATAACGTAATTATCTCTCTTCACGTCTGTCAAAATTAACTATCGATTTTGGCTTGTATTTTAACGAACCGCTTTGGCTCTAGCGTTATATTTGTCACCAACCGTCATTATAAGCGGCAGATGTTGGTTGCTTATTCAGTGATGGAGGACTTAGCCGGCCAATGAAACCAGCCAGGCCTTGACTGGGTGGGAACAAATGGTATTAGCCAAATGAATTGAATTCACTGACAGTGAAACCGTAAGATTGGTAGAAAATTAATTATTTTTCTATGCTTAGAAACAACAACGAAATTTTGCCAAATTTCATAGTTAGCGGCGGTCATCTCAAGTCAGGTCTCCAGCGACAAAATGTTTTCAAAACATTCGACAAAAACAAAAACATTGGGACAGGGCCACTTTTCGAAATAATTTCATAAAGCCGGGCAAGGCCGGATCATCAGCTTTATATCTATCTACATGCATAATATATAAAGATGTTTGGTTTGGTTTTTTATACAAATCTACAGTTTTATTGCGATGTTGATGAAATTTTGCATACTTGACGATAAGAATAAAATAAAAATTACTACCTACATCCGAATTCTAAAAATTGTGTGTAAAGCCCGGCTAATCTAATATAAATATGTTTCAAAATTTTATTTTAAAATCTGGGAACCCTTTTAAAATTAGTCTCGCGATAAAGGCAAGATAATCTCTCTATATATCTAAACAACACAAAATCCGTATTAGTAAACTAATAATTTTCTCAACTTTTTTGGCGAACAATAAACTTATCACCGTAAATAAACAAGTTATTGTTTAGATAGAACTGAGTTGGATAAAATTATCACGGAATGGTCATATTATTATTAATTTGATTGATCCCCCTTATATTTATTGGAATCTGTTTCGTCAAAGCTAACAACATCTGACATTAGCGCCCTACCAAATGTTTGTTGGGCGATTGCAATTTTTTCTGATTTTAGATAAAACGATTTCGTTCACTGATATTAGTAATTATCACGAATATTATGTACCTATTTTATGACTCTATTCTACCATTCTAACAAGAAAAAGAGTTGAGTTAGTTTAAGGAAAATTACATAAACAATTGATTAAGTAAAGGGACCATCGTCCATATTACATCTACTGTCAATAATCAATTATTTTTTTTCATTTAGGACATAATTTTTGTTTTAATTTCCGGCAAATAATCATATTATGATGGTCCGATGCTCTGAAAGGAACCCGCTTGCACAGCGCGGGTGTAAACTGTGCAACCTAAAGTTTAAGTTTAGACTTACGGATTTCAATACTTTTGTTTGTGTGAAAGCACTATGAAATAATACATGATTTTACTTCAATGACAAGCCATAGATTATTAAGATAAATGTATTGATTACATAATATAAGTACTACAATAATATCCTGTTATTATCATATAACGTCATTCGATGTGAATTATGCTGACGAATAATAATATATTTTGCATTTATTTTGAAAAAAAAGTTATCCATCTGTTATATAGTTGGCCATCTTCCTAATATATTTATATCTGTCGCATGATTATTAGCTTTTCTTTAATTTTTTTGTGGTCTCGTGCTCAACAAATTGTTTTATTTATTTATTATGTGTAATAACACTTTTTTATAATAATATATAAAAATCACTGAGGATACGTGTTCAAAGAATAGCTGGAATGCTTATAGTAATTTCTCTATCATCATAAATAACATGAATCTTCGTAGACTCTACCGGCTACCCAGATTTCAACTTGCCACTTAAAGAATATTGTACTATTATATCTATCTTTTACGTATCATATTTTATCTTTTATGTACTTCTTTTACACAGTTATTATTATATTATGTACTTTAAACTTGTCATACTACTTTGCACAACTTACCTATAATAACGTACCTAAATTTGTAAAAGACTTTATTGTGTGGCATTTAAAAAAAACAACATAAGATGAAATAAATGGTCTGTCTTTGAAAAAATATTAATGTCACGTGATATTTTAAGATATAATAAACGAATAATCCTGCCATAAGCTAGTTGTAATTTCAACAAGTCCTGGGGCAAGTGACTTGCTAATTCATCAGTTATGCTAATCCTGAAAATCCTCGAAGGGTGTCGTTGTAAGGATATGCCATAGTATCACCATACCATAGTTTCAGCGCCCATGAGGTGATTTTTCAAAATACGATGCTCTAAATATTATCCGAATATTATTATGCACTCAGTGTACACTGTTCACACTTGAGCACGTAGGAACTACATACCTAGTAAAAAAATATTTTGATTATTTGTAGAGTGTCGTTTTTGTGAAAAACTACCTCAAGGGCCTAAGATATAACTTATTGCAGGAAAAAAATGTTTACTTTACTTAAACCCATTTTTTACATTGAGGCCCTGAGGAATATAATTTACTTCTGGGCCTGAACATGTCTTTTTGAGGAGAGGAAAGACTGTACAGACTGTACATGGGTATTAAAGAGACCCATGATGCATGAGGGAGGAAAAACAGAGGCCGGCAAATCATTCCACAATTACTAAATTAATGTATTGATCAATAGATTAATCAGTAGATATTTACACCATGCAATTTGCATACGTAAAATATTTCTCATGTATAACAATAAACATATTAGGGAATACAGGTAGGTATACGAACCAAGTTTTGAGGTTATTTAGAGTTATTAAATATATATACTGTTTTTACAATATTATTCAATAGAACAATTCCTATTGTCATGCTATGCTATGCTATGCTTGAAAATCTATTCTGCAGTTTGGTATCTTGAACAATTCGTGTCATGATGACGACTACCTACTGCTCAAGTTTTCAGGCACGTAAATGTCGAAGCATTCCAAGAGTAATAGGCTATCAAATAGAGATACGCACTACTTTATTAAAACTAAGTATTGCACGATATGTATGACGATTTTTCAATTTTTTTCAATGTACCTAGGTAGGGCAGGTGCCCAGCTGCCTACCTACCTAATTAAAGTCTCAACTCTTTCTTCGGATATTTCTTTAACCTCATCTGTATGATTGGAGGTTGGCTGAGTGTTTTACACCTGCAGAGGGGAGGTTTTCCTTGAGCAGTTAGAGACAAGAGTTTAAGTTCAAAGTGTCGCTTATGGGTGGATTCATTAAGTCTGAACTGTACGCGGCATTGCACAGTGCTGAAATCCCATACATGAATAGGTACAAAATTAAAAATGGAAACAAAAATTGTCGCATAAATAAATAACACTCCAGCAGGTTTGGTGACTAGTGCATGGCGCTAATTAGCAAAGAACTATTTCTCAAAAATAATCTTAGGTAACTATGACAAGGTAATTAGACAATAGTAAAAGTTAGGTTGCTAAACCATTTATTTTACAAAATTCAGAGTTCGAGCATCAGTGTACTTATATTAATATTTGTTTTTTGTATATAGTTTTTGAGTATGGAGGCTACTAACAAAGAATACCCATATTATTAACTAAGACTACCAAAACATTAACCAAGATTAACTTAGATAAACCAAGATAAACTAAGATTAATCAAGTTTAATCGATAATAACCATGATTAAAGAAGATTTTTGTAAACCTCTCGGTTACAAATTATTATAAGCAATATTATTGTAAGAGAAAAAACTTACAAATTGAAAAATCTCGAGAAAAAATACATGCCACCAATGGGACTCGAACCCACGGCCTTCTGATTACCGGTCGGCAGCTCTACCACTGAACTATGGCGGCTTATTTAATACCCACCAAATTAGTCAATTAATCAAGACATATCTCGACGCCCTTAAGTGGGAGAATTAGCACCATTGATTGATTAATTAATTAAATTAATTAGCACCGTAATAATTCCTTTACCTACAAAAATGAAGTTGGTTTTTTCAGGTGAGAAAAAAATTAATAAGCAATAATTTTGCTTGCAGAACACTAAGTACACATTGACTAATTTGGCGGATAAGCCGCCGTAGCTCAGAAGTAGAGCTGCTGACCGGTAATCAGAAGGCCGTGGGTTCGAGTCCCATTGGCAGCATGTCACTTTATAGGTGACGTTTCACTTTATAGATAATTTTGCCTTAACTCACTTAACGTAAAAAAAACTTCCAAGTGTAATCGCAGCCTTACAACAATTATTGCTTATAATAATTTGTAATCCTTTTTGCTATGCATAAACCTTACCTTATAAACATTAAGTTAATTCAAAAGAAAATTAATAACCTCTCTGTTTGCTGTCTTATTTTAATTTTTGTTTGTTGTATTTTTTTATCTAATATAGTTTTATTTTTATTATTACTAACTTTATTTTGTTTTAAAACTTTCTGTGATGTTAATATTGTACTACCTACATGTAAAACCCCTCAGGACGCTTGTACACCCACTTCCAGTTATATTATTTTGTTCTTCTAATTTTTGCGTCTATCAGTACATTTTTTAATTGAATACCACACAAGAGTCTCAATCGCTCCCGTCTGGAGTCAGTGAGACTATGGCCTATCCCCAATCGGGGAATGTTGTGAGACTGAAGGTAGGTGAGGGGAATGAGACGAGGAAGAGGAAGGTGGGGAAGTACCAGGATATTCAGTTCTGGTCACCAAACACAGCTAAAGCCATTCCAAGCTAGCTTAACAGACTTTAATCGGGAAGGGTAGTTCTACCCGTTCGCGTTCGGTCGATTGATGCTTAACGTCGGAAGGGTATTTCTACCTTCTGCGCCCGCCTCATTTCAATGGCAGAAAAGAAGAAATTATCCGATGTTTTTATATGAATATTATATACCAATCTCTCTGTAAAGGTTCCAACTATACGTACGTAATTATCAAATTGTAATGCAAGTCTTTTTTTAGTATTTATCTTGGAATCTTTTGTGTACATCGATATTTCAACTAACTAACTAACTAACTAACTAACTAACCATCACGCCGTTTCCCCGCAGGGGTAGGCAGAGAGGACGGACCTCCAAACAACTCGGTCTTGGCACACACTCCTTGCCTCATTTACATTCATACATCGTCTCATACATACTCTTCTATTATTCTGACTCTTGACATGGCCCGACTCGAGTATCTGATTCACTTGATCGTGCCATGTCTTTCTCGGGCGTCAAATGACCTATATTATTGAACACCTGACACTTGATAGGTATTGCGTTTGAAGTACAACGAAATAAGTAATTTAGATAACATATTCTGTTATTATAATAGTTCAATTCCTGGAACGAGAGTTTTTATGTCCCTGAAACTCGAAACAAATCTCTCTATCTCGGTTCCGCACCCACTCAACTACTGAGTGTCTGGCGCATCTAACAAAAGCAGGTATCGGCGAACACAGTTAGGCGGACCATAATAAATATTTACATGCCAGTTTTTAAAAAGCAAATTGTCCTACGGTTGTGTTCTGAGGAGATTATTTTAAATTTCATTTTATAAAATAACCAATATTATTAGCATGTTCCGATGGTTTTTTGGGTGGCAATTGCACACGTGGTATTTGAATGGGTAATAATGTGTTACTCTGACAATACTAGTGATGTGGCAATTGTTTTTGTTTTTATAATGATTTGGGCTTGGTGAAAATATAATAATTTGTAATTTTAAATCAAATAAAACACTTTGTTTATTAACCACGACTTTTTTATTATTACATCTACCGGTTTCGCTACAGTCGAGCTTCATCAGGATGTGAAATATAACAGTTATATTTCACATCCTGATGAAGCTCGACTGTAGCGAAACCGGTACCTAGATGTAATAATAAAAAAGTCGTGGTTAATAAACAAAGTGTTTTATTTGATTTAATATATAATGTCTAACCACAAAGTGATTGCTTCCTACGAAAAAATTTGTAATTTTATAAAATTGAAACCTAGTTTATACTTTAAAAATTGAACCCTAATGACCCAACAATGACTTTGTTTTCGATTTATTAAGTTGCATTAGAAATAATACTTGGTTTTCGGCTAGAAATTTTATAGCTTGGGTATGCTGAGTTAGTATGTAGAAAATTTTATTAAAATATTTCCATTATTTTCGAAGATATAGCGATTTAAAACAAATTAAAGAAACTCGCGCGGGACCTTTATTTTCGCCCATTTTCAGCGGTCTGCCGGCGAAAAAATAACCCGATCAAAGTGTGTTAATAAAACACCAAAACATCATACAAATAAGAATACTGAAGGGGTAAATAAAATCATATAAATAAGTTGCCTTCGTGTGGCGTAACTGAAGTTTTATAAGTACTTGAACCCCGAAACAGCCGTCACAATAATAAATACAAAAATATTTGCAAAACTCAGTTAGGCATCTGTTCTTTCCGGAATGCGACAATTCCTATTCCAAATAGTTTTTGTCATAAGAATTATATTTATTCGTCATTTATTTTTTAAAAGTAGCATAAAAACATATATTATTTCCTCACATGTTCACAAATAATATCATAGCCTTATATTGTAAAATACAGTAATATTTTTGGCATGGTATATTTATAAACACGGTGTCTTACAACTATATTATGAAATTCTAAATTAATGTTGCATTGTAAATTACATTTTTAGGACTTGTTTTTGAGTGTTAGGTAAACTACCTACTGAAGCCCTTATCTATTGTCTATCTCAAGTAGGGAAAGCAATAAATCTCCAACATTATATGGCAGCTTAAAATTAGAAGTGTTGAAGTCCCACCCGCTATATCACCGTCCGAACCATAATAAAATTAAATGTGCATCTTCCGAAAAAAATATTTATATTGCTAACGTCATGTTCAATATCTTTTATATTATTATTTTTGTTTTACTCTGTACCAACTTATATTGTATCTACTTTTAATTTTCAACTTATTTTTTTTAAATTTGTTTTTATTTAAATTTATTTAGGAAACTTATAGTCGTACAGTGAAATATAACAATAAACATGAATATGTTATAGACCAATTAAATTCCATGAAATGTTAAAGAAGTACATAATATTAAAAATAGATACAGTTTTCGCATGGTTATAGGTAGGTACTAATTGAAAATAATAAAACAAACTACGGAAGTAATAGTATAATTTTCCCAAAAGTAAAAGTGTTTTTAGCTATTAATTATTAATTTAGTGAGTTGCAATTTATTTGATTTTAAGTTGAAAATCTCGTAAGGTATTATAATTTTCACAGATACGTCCTATTATAGAGTTTTGCGCGTATTTGGATTTACAGTGAGGTATTCTAAATAAATCGTTCGATCTGGTGTTTTGTTTGGGGCAACGAAATGCAATCTTTTCTAACAGATATGATGAATCAACAAGACAGTTCACGATTTTGTAAAAGAATAAAGCATCATAGATTTTTCTGCGTTTATATAAAGCGATAGGGTCAAACCGATGATCACTAAAGCGATACGATAGGTGTTTTATAAATTTGTTTTGGATATTTTCGATTCCAAATGACTGCGGTGAACTCAAGTTGTGACCTTACATATGACATTTATAACACAATTCACTATCCAAACTACTAGAAAAAACTATGAAAAAAAGATTGCTCGCATACCTTGATCAACACAAACTGATCTCAAACAGCCAATTCGGGTTTCAAGCGAAAATGGGAACAGAAGACGCCTTATCGGAACTAACTACTTACATAGTCAAAAACTTATGATGGCGGGTCAAAGGTGGTAGGGGCTTTCTTAGACCTAGCAAAAGCTTTCGACACCATCTCACATAAATCACTATACCAAAAACTCAAAAATATCGGCATAACCGGTCCACCACTAAAATGGTTCATCAACTACATTGAAAATAGACAACAAATAGTAAAAATCAATAAACACGAAAGTGACAAGGTAGGTAACAGGTATGGAGTACCGCAAAGCAGCGTCTTGGTTCCCATACTTTTTCTCATCTACATAAATAGTCTAACTGAGATAAACCTTGGAAAAATAGAGTACAAAGTAATCAGTTACGCAGATGACACTGTAATTTTATTCAAAGCACAATCATGGGAAAATGTCTACAAAAACACAGAAGCAGGGATGACTGAAATAAATAAATGGCTAATGAATAATCTTCTTACACTCAACATTTCTAAAACAAAATACTTGACTTTTAGTAAAACAAAAGCTGGTCAGCCAGACAGTCGCCCACAATTCCATCTTCACCCCTGCACCAATACTTCTACAAATAACACATGCTGTACTTGTGACAAAATAGATTATGCGGATAATATCAAATATCTCGGCTTAACTGTTGACCATAATCTAAAATGGGATCTCCAAATTAACCCAATAACAAAAAAAATCCGGAAACTATCATACATCTTCAAAACAAAAACAATACAAACAAAACGAAATATTTTATGTCATTAAATCAGCTAAAAAATATATACTTTGCACTTTGTCAAAGTATTCTAATGTATGGTATTTCAGTATGGGGAGTAGCAGCAGACACTCATCTCAAATCCCTTAAAATTAATCATAAATCAATAATTCGAATTATGTTTAGAAAGCCTTATAAACATCCGACAGAACAGCTAATGATTGAAAATAACTTATTTGACATAAATAAACTGTTTATAAAGAAGATCATCTACAAAAACTGCATAAAAAAATTACCGAATCACATAACTCACTAGCAAAACACGAGAGCAATTACACACAAACAATTACAAGTACCGTATATCAAATCAAATTTCGCTAAAAGACACGAATCTTACCTGGCTCCTCACATATTCAACATGTTCCTAACCCAAACTAAAACTTACGTCTTACCAAATAATTTGAATTGGGTGTTCAAAAGATTTGTAAACTGGTTGATGGTAAAACAAAGAACAGATATTAGAAATATTCTAAACATCTAATGCATTTTACAAACCATACTGCACACAAATTCTAACAAAATTACAAAATTTTACAATTAATTATAATTCGAAATACTCATTTCATATTTTTATACATAATTTTTCAACACATATAGTACTACACTTATTTTTCTATTTTTGTACATTACTCATTTTTTTACTCCAATTTTTTCTTATTATTTTTATTTTACTATTTTTTACTAAACATTTGGTTTATATATAAATTGTTAATTACCAGCCTCAGAACAGACTATGTCTAGTGAGGAGGGTAATGAAAAAAAAAACATCTGTACAGAACCAACCTTAAATAAACGCCCCGGTTGCCGGCACTGAAACTGATAATTAGGGTGTGTGCTACGGGGAAAGGCTTTGCTATGCTTATAATAAAGACCATTTCTTTATAAGCTTTTTCTAAAATATTTTCAATATGATCCTTAAATAACTAATTTTAGAATGTAGTATTAATCCAAGAGATCTGATTGTTTCTACCCGTTGTAGGGGTACAAGGTTCAATTTGTAAGTATAATTAATTGGATGTTTTTTACGTGAAAAGGTAATAACATTACATTTGTTTATGTTTAGAAGATAGTTGATTGTTTTCGCAATATTGTTCAATTTTGTTAATGTCTTCTTGTAACTGGTTGCAGTCATCTACGGAGTCAATGCATTTATATAATTTCATGTCATCTACGTAAAATAAGAAACAAGAATGACTAATATTACGTTCCATGTCATTTATACGTAAATTAAACAAGTGTTATGTTCTAAATTATATACACTTAATATTGTGATCCTGAAAAAGTATCCTTGTAAACTTGTATTCATGTAAAAGCCTTCAAGGCGTCAATTAATAAGTAAATAAATAAATATAAAACTATTTTGTAAAGGGTAGTTATTTAAATACAGTGGAACCTCTCACAACGAGACTAATTCGTTCCAGAATTTTACTCGTTATGTGAAACACTCGTTGCGAAATAATTTTTCCCATATAAAACAATGTCAAATACAACAATGCGTTCCATGCCGAAAAAATAATCAATTTTTATATTTTTAACATTTATTCAAATAAAATTACATACTAATAAATTGTTAATGAGCCTTACCCTTAGGAGTACAACCTGGAATGCGATTTTGATTTACAAAAACAATAAAAAGATCGAAAAAACTAGTTTATTACTTGTGACTTTATGACAAATAATTACAGTACAACCCTAGTATGCTATTTCTATTTATAAATTAATAATAAGAATTTTGTTTTCCGCCGACATGTCAATGTAAAGGTTGTGTTTATTTTTGTTTGTATGATCATTGTGTATTTTACTTTAAATCTGAGATACTTGCAAGTATAGCCAGGAGCATTCAGAAAGGTGATTGCATTGTGAAGACAGTTGTTAGGTACAGGCGTACCTATTGTTTAGTATTATTGGAGACGCCATGTGAGACTTTGTAGAGAAATTGAAATTAGATTTTTTTAAAATTAGATTTTAATAAAATGAATAAAAAAAAGGTGATACCATAAAATTGAAATGCTGTAATTTAAGTCAGAATGTCATTACTAATAATAAAATATAAAAATAATGGACTGGAGTTCCTTATGGTTGTTTGTTTAATGTTCACCAATTAATTGTTTTCTTATTTGTATATTTTTCTGCAATGTTATGAAGGGAAAGGAAGGTCTGGGAAGATAAGGGTATGAGGAGTGTGTAGTAAACTAGGGATCACAGTGGACAGTAGTGATGGATGGTATGAACCCAACCCACCCATTGCGGTGCAAGGCGATGAGCCGGGAGAATCCGGCAGGAGAGGTCACCCCAAATGTCCCCGAACGCTGTTGCTGGGTCCGCTTCGGTCACGAACCGGCACAACAGTTGCCCAACTAGTTGATGGGGCAGGCAGCACACCCTCAGTCGTCAGTCTGAGGGTCAGGCCCCGGCATTACCGAGCGGCCCTGACCGCGGTAACCGGTTGTAAACGGTCATCGCACCCACCACCAAGACCTGGGCAAACATTATCCCATGAAAACGGACACACCTTCTAAGTCACGAAACGTAGCCAACCACTTGGTGTGACCTATGTCAGGGATGTTGGTCTTTAAATGGTTTCCAGGGAAGTGCTACCCATACCCACATTCTAAATTTCTATTTGTGCTTTTTAACTTCTATTTAGAACGAGTTGCTTTCATTGTATCGACAGTAATCAATACTGTATGTAGACAAGACACTAAAATGATTGGTCGCCAAATAAACTCTAAAACGTACAGACGTCAATACTCGGTATTAAATTGAAAATAGATACATTTGAAATAGTAAGACATTCGAGACCACTGGCAAAACATGTGCTGCAACGTCGCAAATAACCAGCCACCGCGAGTTGAAACGAACCGGCAACATTGTACCCTTCACGGTCACCACTTCAGGCTAAACGTGAAATGCAGAATAGGTCGTTTCCGGTCGCCACTAACGGCTAGGAATAAAACGCAGAATACGTCGAACACGGTCGCCATTTTAGTCTAGTTATGAAATGTCGTCACTTCAGGCTAGATATGAAATGCAGAATACGTCGTTTCCGGTCGCCACTAACGGCTAGGAATAAAACGCAGAATACGTCGAACACGGTCGCCATTTTAGTCTAGTTATGAAATGTCGTCACTTTAGGCTAGATATGAAATGCAGAATGCAGAGTGAATACGTCGTACCCGGTCGCCACTAAATGCTTGTTGTGAAATTAATAATTCGTCATACCCAGTCGCCACTAAAGGCCAGGAATGAAATGCGGAATACGTGGCTGTGTATATCACCTAGCGCCAAGCTGCCTCGCGACAGACTCCGGAACTTAAATATTCGAAAACTTGCACTCCCAGCCCAATTTGGCGACCAGGACTAATTTCGCTGAGATGCTTGTAACGACATCTACTATTGAACTGTGTAAAAATTTTGAGAAAACAAAGTGGCGACCGTATATCGGTCGCCAAATGTCGGTGGTCGCCACTTTAAATGCATATTTGCCCATGCTGGTCGCCAAATAGGCGGTGTGATATATATATATATTTTTAAATTATTTTAAAATAAGTAAGATAGTGTTTTTTTGTATAGTTCAGTTTAGTAGATTCGGTTTTAGTCTGTGTTTGATATCAGTATATTTTCTATTTCAGATCTCCCTATATTAAATCCAGTTTTTTTATTTGAGATTTAAATGTTATAATGTTGAGGTTTTTGAGTAAGAGTGGTATTTTATTGTAGAGCTATGATATAATAATGGCTTTGCTATGTTAAAACCAATTCTTTCATCAGATTTTTGTTGCCAATCTCATTGATGTCATCTCCTGTCTAAAACTTAATATTTACCGAGAATCTTATATTAGCTATATATTGTATTGTTTTCAACAAAACTCATCAACATAACATTTATGATCAGCTACTTTTGGTAGTCGTCCATGTGTTAAAGGGTGTTGGATATTTAATAAGGGATTTTTTTTAGTAATTCAAATAAATTTGGTGTCCATGGCAAAATGGCAAGTGACAAGAAGACAAGTATTGACCATGTAGAGCAATGGTTCCCAACCTATGCAATAATATTGTCCACCAGTTTAAGTAGCTTGTTGGGCTATCAAGAGTTAAAAATGATTTGGGGGGCTATTTTATACATTTGGTAGGCGATGGGCGTACTTTGTGCACTTACTTTAAACATAAACACTGCAGATAGTTCAGCACTTTTTTGTTGAGATCTACAACTTTGATGCAATTCAAAGGTTTCCGTTTCATAAAATTCCAAAAGTTTTTAACAATTTTTTTAGGTAATCTGATCTTCTGAAAGATAAGAATCTTACCAACAAAATCTAAACCTGACTGAAATTAACACAATTGTATAAAGAACACCCAACTTTTAAGCAGGATGATTATTGACAAGTAAGTGTCCGGTCATGGTCAGGGAACTAACCTGAAAGAGAAGCGTGTCGGGATGCTGCAGCAGAGCGGTGGCCCAGCGGGTGGCGATGCGAGCCGTCACCTGCGCTCCCGCCGCGGTGGCTGCCTCTATGGCCAGGGTCCACTCGCCGCGCTTCGCCAGCTGATCCGCCCTCATGCTGCCACTCTCTCCAACTCCAACTGGAAAGGTTTCAATCCATGAAATCTTTTAGTTTATTTGACCAGTTCACAGATTAATTACCTGACAATATTTTAACTATCCCTACTCCCCAATCATATATTGGGATGCCTACTCGGGAATTATATAACATCAACCAAAAATACCATGGAGATTAAAAAGTTTGAAAACAACATCACAATATGGCTAAGTTAAGGTGAAGATGAGGAAATCATAAAAATTATGAAGTAACACAAACACGAAGATGAGAAAATCAGCAAACACGAAGATGACAAAATCATCAAATGATGAAGATGACAAAATCATCAAATGATGAAGATGAGGATATCATGATGTAACACCAGCAAAAACACCTATATTCCGCCTTGGAAAAATCCCTAGTGGGAAGGACTGTGAATACACTACTGTACTTTGTATTTTAACTTCTTGTTCACCAGTGTAGGTGGAAGGATTTAGCTTGCAGAGGATTAAACCCATGAGGCCTTATAACATATTTATATTAGCTGCACACAGGAGAGTGTCACCCGCCAGTTAATTTTCTTATGAATATTGATATATTCAACAAACATATTAAGGAATTAAGTCAAGATTCAAACCAAATTAATTTTTATTTGGGTATTGTTAATTAGTATTTTATTCTGTCATCGATTTCAGTATAAGTGATGTAATTTCCCCTCTCAAAGGTTAATATGATGGTTTATAAATTCAATGTATCACATTAACTCTCTTGCTCTACTTAAAACTATGAAGATATATTTAGTCCATGGGGTGGGTTCATATATTTATTTATTTTTATTATTTTTTTTTTAATTTTAAATACATGAACGGCTATACTGCCTTTTATAAATAAACATATAATAGAGTACAAAAGTAAGAAAAATAATATCATTACATAATATTTAGTATATATATATATATATATATATGAGTAAGTACAATGTAAATTAAGTAAAAGAAAAGTGCCAATAAACTTTAAATTGAAGAAAGGTGCTTCATTTAAAGAATATTTCTTCCAAGCCACCAAGTCCTAGATATTTACAACATTATACTTTAAACATTCAAGTGGAAAGTTTACAAATATGTTTTACCGTTACTTTCTCCGGCGGAGTCGCCATCACCATGCATGGCTAGTAGAGCATTCTGCAGGCGGGCAGCCATGTCATCCTGGCCTGCTTCTGTTAATCTAAAAAATACATTAATCAACTGCAATACAGGTACATAGAATAAAGAAGAAAACTAGAAGAGCCTACCAAACAAATTTTACCAATAGACCAATAGCCCTGCACTCCGTCTCACTTACATTCACCTGACATCATAGATCTCTATTTCATTTGAATTTCGTAAACACAGTTACGTGTTGGAAATTTAAGCCTCGATTAGGCAAATATTTTAATCACAAAACACGCTCACAAGGCACTTCTTGTGTTATTTTTATCTTTATATTCTTGTCCATGAGACATTTTTTGTGCTATTTTTATGGCAGTATACACCTTTCACATTCCAAACCTTTGAATTTTTCAGTTTGAATTTGTACAGTGGTATTACAGTACAGAAGTACTGAGGTAATACTTGAATGGGGTCATGTCAAGAGACGGTGTAACAGAAGAGTGTACCTTTGACCAATAAGCGGTGCTATCTGGCGGGCAAGATGGGGAGGCAGATGATCCCTGGCCAGCCGGGCTGCCCTGAGGGTGGCTCTCTCCACTGTTCCCGCCCCAACCGATTCTACGTCCAGGGATAAGAGACCCTGGATCGCCTCCCAGTACTGCCCGCTGCAAAATATGGTACATATGTATATCAACCTATGTCAATTTTAAACTTACTGCACACATCTCTTTGATATTGAAAATGCCTTTAGGAACATTTTAGTTGTGCTCAATATTATTATGTATCTGCACCAATAACCTAACTTAACACTAAATACAAGATACATATTTATGAAATTATGATACGATTTAAATTTCTCATGGCCAAAAGTATTATGATGATTGTTTTGTTGATGCATAGTGCATCCTCATATTTTAGAAATTTCAGACAGCTTTGCAGTGTACGTCTGCCAGGATGGTGAGCACTGCACATAATAATATATATTAATCATAAAAATAAGATTGAAAAAATTACTTGTTGGCATATTCTGATGCCGTTTTCAGGATGATTTCCGGGTCCTCCCTGGCCATGCCCCGGGCGTCCCCACCACCCCCATCAGCGCCCCCCGCGCCCTCTCTGGCTGCCTCCGCTCTCAGGGCCCGCACCCCTTGGGGCAGGTACTCTTCACAGACGCGTATAGCGTCATCCCATAAACCTGCAACATATCATCAATTAAAATAATTCTAGAAACGGTTTCATTCGAGGATTTCTCTGGATATTCGCATTGACTGTGTACAATGGAACTCCTATGTGAAAAAAAAACCTAGGTGTAATCAAACTTACAAGTACATTTTAGGTTAAATTTGTAGCAAACATTTATAGGATTACGTTAACTAAGCTGTTGTACTACAAAAACTGATCCCGCAACAAAATGCAATTGACCTAAGTGAAAAGGAGCATTTTTCTTATTGGTTAGTTTGATGGTGTCACGTCATTTTCTTCGTAGTAAGGCAGGTTTTTGAATACTGATAAATTGTCGCGGATGTATTTTTGCACTTTAGTGACAGATTTACTTAGTGTTCTTCAATAGTAATATAACATATATTAATATCATAAGAATAAAAGACGTTTTGTTTCTCGACGCCGCCATACAAAATACAGTGCCTGTTGAAATAAAACATAGGCTTTTTGGGACTGGGAAACCTGAAAAATTGAAACTAGCCGGCAAGAATATTCAATAATTAAAAATACATTTTTGTTAAGGCCAACATGTTGGCAATACCACACTTGATAAAGTGACATTTTGATATTATTGTTCAACAAACCCAGTAGAAGTAATATCAGAAAGCAAAATGAATATATAAGGTCGACACTGCAATTGCAGTGATTCGTGACATGCGTGGGCACAATTCTTCAACACACTTCAACATAATTATAACAATAAAAATATATTTTGGTGTTCAAGTTAGAAGGTCATTATTGATAAAAAAAATATTAGTTAACCGCTTCATGCTTTTAAACGAGTCACGCTCGCGCGCTAAATGCATTTCAATTTCTGCTAGCCCAAGTGAGGCTCGCCGGTTTCCACTAGCAGCGTTCTATTTTTAGCTAACACGAGTAACGCTAGTGAAAGTTAGCAATGTATTTTACTCAGTTTGAATTTGCCTGCAGTTGAGATCGGTAGTGTTTTTGAGCTGCTTATTTCGTTCTTATTTATATTTTAATTGAAAAATGTATAAACTTTGAATAAAACATTAAAAAAAAACCTATTTGAAAAAAAATACTTTTTATTAAAAAACCCTAGCATTAAGTGGTTAAGGCAAAGATATTAGAAGAACGAGATGTGCTATGAGCAGTTCATACTGTGCGGAATTGTTTTGCCCAGTGTCGCCGGTTTTGTTCACCAATACTACTGCACACCTTCGCTTACGCTAAGGTATCCGCACTAATACATAGAACAGATTTCTGTGCGTACACGTCCCGATAGTATTCAAAGTACCCTAATTAGGTAGTACTCCGCCTACGGTCCGGCGGCCAACATAACATATCTCGTTCTTCTAATATCTTTGGGTTAAGGACTGAAGTTCCTTTTTGGAGAGGTCATGCATTAATCGCATTTACATAATGCAATGTACATGCAATTACTACATTATTTGCTTCATTTGAGAGCATGTTCGTTGTTGTGTTTGTCTTGCAGTTGGCACACCTGTGTTTATTTTTATAAGGTTGGCGCGTCGCCTAGTCCATGACTGATGTTTCAAAAATAAGTAAGTCTGTGTAATAAAGTGACAATATAAGTAGTTTAATCTCCAGCATATTGGCGATGAGAATATGTGAATGAGTATAAATTTACAATTCCCGCATTACAAATGAAATGTGGAAACTTTTGGAATATTCCTTTAAAGGCAGGTCTCCAGCGACAAAAGTTGAATCAAATGTTTGTGCAAACATGAAACATTGGATGGGGCAGGGCCACAATGTTTTTGTTCGATGTTTGAATATATTCTTGCCGGCTCCTACGGGTTAAGACGCTGTCCCTATAAGACAAGAGATCCTCGGTTCGATTCCAAGTTGTGATCGTTTTATTATACCATTGTCTTTGTAATACTTGATGATTTCCTGGGGCCTTCCGGCCCTAATGACTAGAGCTTCATAGAGGGTGATGTCTCCTTGGGATTCAGCCCACTCCGCATATGCTTGCAATACTTCAGCTTCCTACAAAGAAACACTATTTATTTTATTACAGTTATGGATGCACTCCTTTTCACAATAAATAAATAGTAAAATATTTTTATGTTGTACATTAGCGTGTGCCAAGTAAAAAACTAAAGGAGTATACAGATGGCTGGCCAGACAAGGTAATAACTGGAACCACCGCATCGAAAGGCTCGGCCGTTCTACTGTTTTTTCCATAAGTCAAGCCTATTATTCGTTTCACTCTGACATGTTTTTTAAAAACCATAGACAAACTATTGGGCAAACCAAACGTTTGTAAGGCACTTTATTTCCCTGTGGTTCGAGAGCCATACAGTATCTTTTGAATGCATAAATAAATATATATTATACAGCCGGAATATATACTAACCCATTCCCTTCAAGCGGCTACAATTTAAGCTAACCAACAATAATTTATACCCCTAAATAAATCATGACTATTTATTTACAGAAACCTCCATAAATGACCATGTTAACTTTTTATTTTTTTTACAAGCGTGAGATTCAATGTCAACATAACACAGTTAACTAACTAACCATAATCTCCATAGGGGGTAGGCAGAGAGGACGGACTGCCAAAGAACTCGGTATTGGCACACACTCCTTGTCTCATTCACATTCATACATCGTCTCATAGGTATTTTTTTTATTTCACTTGATCGTGCCATGTCTTCTGCTACCATTCACATTTGCGTCATATTAAACAGATACTAAAACAAAACAGTTGTGGCATTTTTGCTAAATCAATAAATTCATGTAAAGATGGGTGAAGCAAACCTTTTCCGGGGCATGTTGTTCCACAAGTGTGAGGGCGCGAGCAAACTGCTGGGCGTGCAGCCACATGTCCACCGCCTCGGAAGCCCCTCCGCCCTTCACAAACTCAGCTTCAGCTTCCTCTAGCTGCAACCATACCAATACTAAATACATAAACTTCACAATCACATACACTTACAGTAGACCTCGCTTCCAAAAAGGTATGTTTTGAAATATCTCTCATTTAATAAATCAAAAGTAAAATTTCCTCTGAAATTAATTAACTAACTAATAAGGTATCATACAATTTGTCCAAAGAAACGTCACTATATCAATGAAACTTTTCTTTCTTCAAACATTTTTCAGGTAGGTAGGTAGGTACCATAATATGTAATAAAAAACACAACGATTACAGATTTGAAAAAAGAATCTTGCTGAACCATAGTCAAAATTAGTCCATTCGCTCACGGGGCAACTGAAACTGGTTGGCAATCGAGTTTTTCTCACCGCGCAACTCAACTTAACAATTTCACAAATTATCTAAGCTTGTTTAACTATAAAATAAAGAAGAACACTTCAGCTGTCATCTGTTGATGAAGCCGCCATTATTTTTTTCTTTCTTTTCTTGCATAATCAGGGAGCCTCTAGTCGTAAATGCACGGGAATTTTTCAACCTTCTAACAAATTTTATGTTTTCCTGCTCGGACATATCGTAATCTGGCAGATTTTGAGGCATGGACCAATAGCAAATTTCTTGAAAACTGACATATCTATGGGCAACTGGCAACTGAAAACGTGCAGGGGGAGATGCGAGTGACAAGTTGTGTCACCGTTGAAAACTGGATTTTGGTAAATTGTGGACCGCCATTGAAATTCACACGATAGCAACTTGAGTTGCCAACTGGTTTTTTTTCAGTTGCCCCGTGAGCAGATGGACTTAGGCTTGCTTAAATAATAAAGTGGATGCAGCAGATTTTTTTAAATGGAACACACAAATTTAAAGACAGATGAAATGCCAAAGAGTCCAGTTAAAACAGGACTTCGTTTCGCTCAGTCTATGAACCATGAAATCTAAGAACTAATTTAGCATGAAACAATTGTAAGATCATGTAAGTATTATAGATTACGAAGGGCAGTCATGTGCAAAGAATGGAGAAAATTGGCAAAGGAGGCCAAATCCCAGCACAGAATGTATCGACTTAGTATCGCCCTAGTGAAAAAGGTCTGAAATTAGCCATGTTTAGTGATAACCTAACCTAACCCGACCTTCCTCTTTAACATATTTTTTTCCTTCGCATATCCTACAATCCTTTGTTATCAAAGTCCCGTTGGCTCGAGGCAGTTGAGACTATTACGTGGTAAGTACCTTCCCCTGGTCCTCCAGCTGGGCCGCCATCTGCGCCCGGACGGGCCCCTCTAGATGGGGTGCCCCCGCGCGGCACAGGTCCAGGGCTCGGCCCCAGCGGCCCCCGCGGGCTGCCCAGCGCACCCCGGCCTCCAGGGCCCCCCGGGCACTGAGGATGCGTGCCGCACCGGCCGAGTCTTCAATGGAGTTGGACCACGCCACCACAACCTATATGGAGAAATTATTACACGGTGTAAGATTTTGCTGTACTGAACATTCATTCTATTACATGGATTTTTTGTAGCCCATTGATGACTGTTGGAAATTAAAATGAGCATCGGTTGGAATCCTAACTAACGAATAGGTAGCAGAGAGGATAGACTGCCACACATCTCTGTCTTGGCTCACACTCCTCGCTCCATTCACATTTATTCTTCATCTCATACACCGAAAGCATAGAGTGAAAATATTGTATCCCTGTAAATCATAATATTGTTAAAACTGATATAGAAACTTTGCAAAACTTGGGCAATTGGATTTTGTGACTTTTCTTTAGAATAAAGATCAAATATATAGTTAACCCCTCAGGCCTCTGGCATATTCTGTCAGAAGGTCAGAGTATTTCCGCTTTGCAATAAAATGCGGCATTCGTGCTCGAGGGGTAAGATTCTCGACTAGCAATCTGAAGTTCGTGGGTTCAAATCCTGGCGTATGCAAGTAAATTTTATTTGATAAATTTGTGTTATTTAAAATAACATATAGTATACTTGCGGCACGTTCCAGAGTGGAAGATATTCTCAGTATCGCCCTAATGAGCACCACCATTCAGGATTGAAATAGCATTAGCTATGTTTGGTGACCAGATCTAAATAACCAGATACTCCCTTACCTTCCCCATCTCCTTCTCCGTGAGACCTAAATGAGCTGTTCCCAAGAGCGAACAAATTATCCTGAGGGGTTAAGGAGATACAATATCTATGATAATAAAAGCATTTCCTGAGGGATTTACAATATATTTTAATGTTTTATTTTTTGAAATAACTTAATGAGTTTTTCGAATAACTTAATGAGTTACCTCAAATTGTAATATCGCCGCACATTTACTATAAAAAATATGTGCGGTGAGAAGAATGAACGCAATGTCGGTAGTTTTTATTCGAAGTATGATACAGTTAAATATGACCAAAGGAGATAGGGTCCCATTAGCACAGTTGGTAGAGCGGTGCCCCGACAAGGCAAGAGTCCTGGGTTCGAGTCCTAGATGTGACTGTATCTTTTCCTGTTTCAAATATTCGTTAAATGCAATAATTAAATATTATATTTTAATGTGTTTATATCTTTTGGACGGTAGGTTTAGAACTACGTACATTTAGACTAAAATTGGAGATACAATATTTTAACTCTAAGCCATCGACATATTCTTTTGTTATTCTGACTGTTGATATGGCCTGACTCAAGTATTTACATGATTGTGCCGTATCTTCCACCATTCACTTCCGCGTCATATATTCTCTTTTTCTTGAGTTTGATAACAAGTGCCTTCAGAAGGTGAAACAGATGGGAAAAAGAAACAAAGGCCAGAGAGTGTCGCAGATGAGACGGGTTGACAACCTATAAAACTGGGGCTGCAACGAATTTGATATACTGAAGACGTCTGAGGGAGGTCTACGTTCAAAGCTAGACGCCAGAAGGGTCATCAAGAAGAAGTTCATAATCAATATTTCTTTTACCTGTTCTTGGACTTGCGGTGGGGCATGTTGTTGAGCGATCCTATATGCTTCTTCCCACTGATCTGCTGCTCTATACATCTGTATAGCTCCCTTCCAGTCATCTGTAAGGATAAGTACAAAACTTAGTTCAGTACTCTCACATTAATAGAATATTCCCACTGATCTGCTGCTCTATACATCTGTATAGCTCCCTTCCAGTCATCTGTAAGCATAAGTACAAAAATTAGTTCAGTACTCTCACATTAATCCGCCGCTCCATTATTCAACAACTACTATAATCCGCCATTATTTTTAGTAGTTGAAAGTATAAAATCAAGGTCTAAAATTCGCCATTATTAATTTAAATTTAATTAATTTACAATAGTATGTCAAATTCCGTAGTCCGCCACTCTCCTAGACTCAAGCGCCAAGTTTTGTACGCCGACGAGTTGGGTTATCCTACTCTTACTCAGCTCTAGCTGACCATTTTACCATTTGCATGGGTTAATTTTTAAAAACAAATATATTTCTATCACACGTCGCGGCGGATCACATGATACGCGCGTTCTATACCCAACTCTCAATGGCAATGCGTCATAGAAAAATATATATATTTTTTTTAAATTCAAGTATTACATATGTGGAAACTTTACTGGTATGCAAACATGTAATTATTTATATAAAATATATATAACTGTTTGTTTCCCCAATAAATTCAAATAAATACAATTTATGAATTTTATTGAAACTTCAGTTCCATTTGTTCGCTTTTGGGAACAACTCATGTAGTCTTACAGAAATCGTTGTCTCCCTTACTCCTGTGGTGAGAAATATGATCTATTAATTCTTACTTCCCCACCCTCCTCTTCCCATCTCCTTCCCCTCCTCACTACCATCAGCCTCAAAACATACCCCAATTGGGGATGCCATAGTCTGTTGCTCCAGATGGTTGGGAGCAGTTGAGACTATAGTGCGGTATTCACGTAAAAAAAAAAATTACAATTATTTAAAAAAAACTAAAGAAATAAAATGTTCACCTTTATCGTATAGGTTCTGACCAGTGATTTTTTTTTATATGAAATGACAAAAAAGTTACATTAACATTTGTAATACATTTTTCTAATAAAATAAGTGTTTTTATATATTTTTTCGTTATCACCTATTTTAGTTACAAAAAACGTTAAGTGAGCCATGGTAGGTATTTTAATTTTGTTTTATGTTGGCATTCAAAATTTTAATATTCCAAAAATGATGTGTTAATTTCTAATCATAAAATTTGAAAACGTATTTTATCATCTTTCAAAAACTGATATATATTCAGATTCATTCAGAAATATTCCATTTATTTTGATTTTATTACAAATTAGAAAGTGCATATTTTTAGTGCTGACCTAAGAGTCCAAAACTTCAAGAATCTTGGAAGAAAATAATCCAACGTTAACATAAGAACATTCCATTTAGAGGTGTACCTGCTTGTATGTAGTACTGCTCTGCCTGCTTGAGGCGGCCCGCCCTCTGTAGGTCCTGCGCCACCCTACGTCGCGCCGCGCCCAGCAGCTGCGGCTTGTGCGTCGCCACCAGGCGCAACAGAGCGGCGTGGCGGCCCGCCTCCTCATACATAGCAATGGCCGAGTCCGCCATGCCCATACCCACATAGAGGTTCTCTGCCTCGCGGAAGTTGCCTGCGACCAACATACAATAATGAGTTAATAATATAATAATAACACTAATGTATTTATAAATAATATGAATAACTAACTACTATTCCATTTATTCATGGGGATAGATCAAAACCCAGCTGTTAAATAATGACACTGTCATAACAGGTCAATCACTTTTACTGTTCAATCAATTCCAGTATAATAATAATACAGAAGGACTCCTTCATATCAAGCTGTTGTTCACTCAGAGTTTGAAATTAGAAGAAGTAAATTTGATTATGTAATATCAATAAAAATAGAAAATGGTTCCAATGGTAAAACAGGGAGTTAATAAATCAAAGGAAGGAAATTTTTAAAATTTTCTATAGAGTATCTAAGGATTTTTTTAAAATCCATAGAGTACCAGATCCCCCATTGCACAGATAATAAACCTGTACAAAAATTTTGCCCTGTTCTATGGATTTAAATCATGAGGTATTTTCCACAGAAGTCTTAATTATCTAGATAGAAAGTATAACATTTTTAATTACTGGGTACTAACCTAGTCCCTTGAAGCGCTCCGCCTCCGGTTGGAAGATGTTAACGGCAGCCTGCGTGCCGAGCAGTCGCCTGGCAAGCGCCAGGCCCCGGGCCCCCTTGCCCGCCTCGCTGAGGGTGCGCGCCCCTTCCTCCACCAGGCCTCCCGCCTCCCACAGGGCCTCCGCCGTGTCCCAGTCCTTGGACATTTATTTGGAATTAATCACAATACATACCTATTATATAAAGCATTTTTTGTTAAATCTTACCTCAAGGGCGCTTAACGAAGCTAGAAAACAACAACAACAAAGACTATAGCTAAAAACACTTGAAATTTAAAACACTAAATTGTGGCCTGCCCCAAAGTTTAGTGTGGCTTTAAATACACAATTATTGAAATAACTAAAAACTACAGCTAAAATTCCATTGAAAAATCATAAACAATCTTCTTTTTGAAAAGTTTCTAATTTTGGAATAACGTATGTATTCAAATTTGTTAAAATAATGCAAAAAAAAAAAAAAAAAATTTATGAAGAATTTATTTATTCATTTTTGGTGAATTGACAGTTTGTATTTTATCAGTTTGTACATGTGTAGAACAACCAAAATAAAACCAATTATGGATTTCCTCCTTGTGATTGTACCTCTAATAAGACAACATAATAAAATAAAAACTGAACTAAAATAACCGACAGTGAAAAAAAACATATTTAAAATAGTCAAATGTATTATTGTCACCTCACCTCCTATTGTACTAGGTGTTGGTTTGCTAAAACCAACAAATTAGCCTGAAGGGTTAATTAAGTTCAATACAGAAGTATGTACATAAAACAACAACAAAAATGGCTATAGAAAATATATAACTTATCTTAATTCAATAAGCTTTAAATACATTAGACATACCTGAATAGAAGAAAAGTGCTTTGCCAAGATTTCATAATATTCTTGAACAGATTCCACATCGTCAATAACCTATAAATAAAACAATGTATTATGGTACTACATAATTTTAAGGTTGGATAGGAATGGAGATAGTAATGTGATGTGAATAAAAGAGAATTTTTACTCTTGACATTTTAGGAGACAAAAATTGATGGCACTGCAAAATTTGAAATATTTTAAATGGTAACATACCAAGGAACATAAATGACCATAGGAAAATAAATGTATTTAAAAAAAAAAAAACACAATGGTCCAAGTGCATATTTTTTACTCAAAACAGTGTTTAGAAATTAGTGGTACTTAATTCTAGATCATATTCTAAGACAAATTTATGTTTAAACTTTTTAAATTATTTAATGCTTTACAAGGAAGGGCGAATTTCGTAATTTTTTTAATTAATCAAAATTGCCATTTATTAGATGTTAAATCAAAATTAAACAAAATCTAATTCACAGATCAAAATTATAAATATTGTTCCGTACGACGTTCGTCAAACGTGTTCTGTCACACCAATAGCTTCATTCGGCTTCACCAACCAGAGAGCTACGCACCACTTGTGTCTCCGCATGATTTTTGAGCAACAGAATGCAGCTAGCGTTAAATGCCAAGTACCAGATCAATCTTCATCTACTCAACATGTTAGAGATATCTACCGAAGTAAAAGACGCTGTGAAATCCATTGTGATGTCCGCCGTTTGGGGCAATGATTAATTCTATCGTAAACAATGTTTTAAACGAGGCATTAATCAGTTTCCGTCGCCTGAAGAAGTGATAGAGATAACGCCGTAATTGAGAAACGCAGTCCGATATGACATATTGAAAAGTACCAAAATCAGTACATACTGATATCTACCGCCGAGAGATACAGCTGTTAAAACATTTATTATGCAACGAGGGAACGCTGAGCGTGTGCATTAATTCATGTTTTTTAAAGTGACTTGTGATTATTCATTATCGAACCTTATATAGTTCGGGCCTCACTAGACATCAATATACGAAAGAATCATTGAACCAAGTAAGTGCAAAAAACTTGAGTTATTTACTCTGTGTGTTGGTTGGGTACCGCATTTCAAGTCTCCCTAGCACAGATGAAACAAATTTGTCCTAAAAAACCATAGATATGCCAATATATAGACAGTAAAATTCTCATTCGGAGCCTACTTATTATACTACACACCAATGAAAAACTTTGAAATTCCATCGATTTTCAGAGCTTTTTATTGGTGGATATAGTTAGGCAAACATATGATGTCACAATATTTCGGTTCAAATTTTCGATCGGAGTTATACCCCGCTGTTTAAAATGAACTGACAAACTCAAATGTGAAGAAATTTGAATGTGGAATAATTTTCAAAGACAAAATGAATAGCTTAGTGTTGCCATTAATTAATTTAATTTCTAGAATATTATGACAAGATGTACATAATAAACAGAATAAAACTTAACATGAAGTTAATTTTAATTAACCTTTTGAACGCTTTAATTTGCTCCGTTTTATCTATACCCATACGCGGTACATATTTTCAAATACCTATGCACGCAATTAAATGTCAAATTATAGCATTCTGGCATGATTTATTGGACTATATAGACAGAACAGATTATTCTCCACAGTATGAAAACAAATCCTCGTGTGTCAACACTCTTAGATGTTTATAAAAACAAAAACATAAAATTTCATACAAAGACGTACCGTATCTTTTGAATGTGGTCCCGCCATTCACTCGGCGTGTGTGTACTTAGGTGATAGACACAAGTGGGACACCATGATCACTTATCATTTTTAGTTATGAAAAGTTGTGAATGACATACTAGTACTAACGCCATCCGTTGACAAAAATGTAAACTAAAGGACTAAAAGGCGCGAAGAGGCGCACTTGATTATCGATCTTTTTTTATGAAATACAATTTTATTTTTGAGAAATTCTTGTAGATGTCAGCATCGTGATAGTTCTACAAATGTCCAAGTGAGCAAGAAATACATTTATGACGAAAGAGCGCTGGAATATCGGCCGTCAAAGTTTCCGTATCAACTGTTGATACAGCCGCGTGTGAGTATGGGCTTTTTGCCGTAACAACAGTTGATACGGCCGCGTGCAAAGAGTTAAAAGAACCATATTACAGTAAACAATACTATTCCACAAGAAATTTCATATTTAATTGCAGAAAGCAGAAGAATAAAAGCCATTTTCAGCTTTCAGATGTAATACGGTTAAAAAAAAGATAAAATTTAATATTTTTATTGTTTACAAATGAGAATGTAAAGATAAACAAATCAAATATAATGTAAATGAAAAGTAACCTGTATAATTTGCAGTGCCTTAGCCCACTGCTGGGCTCTGACGGCGGCCGCCAGGGCCCCCCGTGAGTCCCCGGCCTCTATGAGGTGTGCCACGGCAGCGCCCCATTGGCGGCGTCCCGCCAGCCACTCGCCCCAACGCTGCTCCAATCCTGTCACCTCTTCGGGGGCCACCTATTGAAGATATTGCAATGTCACATCATATTCTGAAATTCCTTATATTTAATAGTTCTTTAACTTTTGCATCGCCGGCCATTTCACCACAATCTATCCGGTTCCGTCTTTACCCTAAGGGCACGCGGGGCACGAGCCCATAGTATAGAAACATTATTTTGTGTTTTTCTTGTTTTCCTGTATGTTTTTGGTTTTAAAAAGGCCTCCACACTCAGTGCAATACCTACTGGTTTTTTTCTGTTTTTAGTTAGAAAAAAAAGTCACTTTTCATTTACATTTTTTACTCCAAATAATGTCAGGAATCACTGGTTATAGCAAGTAGTCAAGTGCGCCCCTTAACATCTCCATATAAATTTTTCTTTTTTACCATTTCTCATTTATTGTACCTTTACGTGTTATAAATAATTATTAATATTAAATTATAATTTGTTATCTTGTAATATATTGGGGTATAACTCGAGCTCATGGAAATTTTTTATTTATTTCTATTTAAATTGTAATATATTACGCATACTCACAACGCGGGCTCTTTGCACGGCCTTTGCGTAGGCATTGGCTTTGGCGTACAACTGGACCGCTCTCTGGGACTCTCCTGCATTTTCACAGAGCTCTGCCGCCTGCTCCCAGTGTTCATTCTGGAAATATTAACATTTGATTTTTGGCTATGATAAAAAAACAAGAAAAACTGTGTGCAACTTATTGACCAATCGAGATGCGTGAAGATACTCATATCTGGCACATTTTATTAAGAAAACATGAGTGGCAATTTTTGACAGCGCTTAGCATCTTCTCTCAGCAGTTAGTGCTGTTCTATACCTTCAGCAGAGCTTGCAGCACAGAGCTGAGGCACTCTCTGTCAGCCAGCAGAGCGGGGGCGTCTCTCAGGATCCTGGCAGCGCGCCCGGCCAATCCCGCGCCCAGCACCAGCTGCAGGGCCCCCCGCACGTCCCCCCGCCCTACCAGAAGTACTGCCGCTTCCGCCTCCGCACCTGAAATTAAACAAAGTAATTTTCTTTCTGAGTATGTCAGTCAGTCCAAATGAGCGTGAAATTTTCAATATTAGAACCGAATTAACAAATTAAAAAAGAATCTCTACAAAGCTGTTAATTAGGTACGTACCGATATTATAATATATTTGCATGTAAAACTTTTGAAGGCTATTTTTAAAAGTGGAACTATGAAAGTCATATTACATCACGTGACTTTTCACAGGTAACAACATTTAACAAAAATCATTTTTTGTGATGCCCACCTGAAGATATAAGGTGTGTCATATACTGTTCTCTAAGACTGGAAGCTTGCTCGAGCCCCAACCTATCAGCAACGGCAAGTGCCTCTGGCCACCTGTAGAGGTTTGTGTACATCGTTATAGCTTTGGATGGTTCCTTAAGTTCTTCAATGTAGATCTGCTCAGCCGTCTTCAAATCATAAGATAGAATAGCTAAACGGGCACGGACGTTTGGTGAGTTCAAACCTGCACAAATAATAAATTTATCAGATTAATTCAAAAAATTTTATCAGCTGTTAATGAAGACTGCTTAGTCATCTGAAACTTGCCGTCTAAATTTGTTTCCTTCTCATAGTCTTCGGAGAATGTTAGAGTTCTGGATAAGTAAGTACTACGAGCTTCGTCTCCAAGTGCCCGCCAACACCTAACAGCCATCTGAAAAAATTAAATTATCGCAAACTATAGAAAAATAAATAGAAAACATAACTTCAATCAAAGGCACAGAAAAATACTAAAAATGAAAATCATAGATAATAAATATAACAGTATGAGACCTTCAAATCTCCAATCTCCATGGCTTTGCTAGCCAACTGTTGCCAGAGCGTTGTTGCTTGTGGAATATCCCCCAAACTGTTCAGGTAAGTCTCACAGCCTGAGAAATCTCCCGATCTAAGAGCTGTACCTGAAAATAAAATAAAAATTTTATTATTGTAAATAAATGTTATTTACAGTCCATTTTTTTATGGCAATTCAATGTAATTGAAGAGAAAACATGATACCTCATCACTCCCATATAAATAGAAGAAAATATATTATGTACCTACATGGTTAAAACACCAAATACATAGATACGAGGGTAATCCCAAAAGTAAAGTCTCCAAAACACTGGGGGCGCATGGAAACTTTTCATGCAGCTGTTGGCAACACTGTTGTGTTTGTTGCTTTCCCCACTCCGAAATAAGCCTATGCCCACCTCACTGTTACCGCCAAGTGCAAAGTTCGGGCAGTTATTCGGTTTTTGAACGCAAAAGGTGTTAAACCAAATGAAATTCATCGCCAATAGACTGAAATGTGTGGCGAGTCGTGCTTGAATGTCAAAAACGTATGCAAGTGATGTAGGGAGTTTGCATCTAGACATACTGAAATTCACAATGAAGACAGAAACGGGAGACTGTAATTTTCAGACTAGTCAGTCGCGACGGTTGAGCAAACCATGGTAAAGATCAGCAGATCACTCGAATGCAGATGATGTATGCATTTTGGTTCCTGAGGTTTCCCACATCAGCATTCATATTATTTCAACGGAAAAGTTGCAATATCAGAAGGTATGCGGAAGATGGGTCCCTTGAATGCTCATAGAAGACTACAAACGGCAAGGATGACAAGTTTAAACGATTCCTCAATGACATGGCAGCGAGCTTGTATGACATGGGTATACAAGCTCGCATGTAGAAAAATAAGCTTTAAAAGATGTCAAAATTATTAAAATATAAATATTTCCTTGAATTTCTAAAAAATAGGAGACTTTACTTTTGGGATCACTCTCGTATTTGTTAATATTTTTGGTAATACAACATAATAAATCATAAAACTTACAAAACTTGAGTCTAGCATGATCGAGAGCAATGTGGGAGACGGCGCCCCCTTGCAGGACCACCCGGGGGATGTTGTTGAACATCTCCACCCCCACGGCCGCCCCTCCACCACATTCCATCAACTCCACCAGGGCCACATCGTCTATGGAATACCTACAACATACAAATACGAAGAAATTAATGACCTGGGCATCATTTTCGATTCTAAATTAAACTTTATGTCTCGCATAAACGCAATTAACAATAAGGGAATAAAAAAGCTTGGGTTCATTCTTCGAAACTCCAGAGGCTTCAGAAATATTTCAACCTTTAAAATTTTGTATACATCTTTAGTTCGAAGTCAAGTCGAATATAACTCCTCGATCTGGTCCCCCCATTATAAAATACATTCAGATTCAATAGAAAAAATTCAACACAAATTTCTAAGACACATTAATTTTAAACTAGGTATTCCCATTGAAAGTATAAACTATAATTACCTAATGACAAAATTAAATTTATTGAAACTCACAGATCGAAGAATTATATCCGACTTAATATTTATGTTCAAAATTGTAAATGGTAATGTAGACAGCCTTGATTTAATTAACCTCATTGAATTTCATGTACCCATAAGAGCTACTCTTTCTAAAACCCTGTTTAATTGTAACAATTCCAAGACTGAGCATTTCAAACACTCGCTTGTACCTAGATTACATGAAGTTATTAATAGGTACGCAGATGTAGCGGATCTGTTTAACTGCATAGAAGCTAGGTACAAAAAGGTTTTACTATAATATCTTCTAAATAATTACTAATACAATGTAAGTCTAGTCATACTTGTTGATAATATTTTGTATGTGCTTGTATCTCTTTCTAGTATGTATTAATTTTATACTTTCTGTTTCATTTTATGATCAAATGCCACAGTTAATTGTTATTCTGTGACATGAATTGTGATGTATGGTATATTTATACCGTTGATATTCAGTAAATAAATAAATAAATACAATATCAAACATACTGCCACCACAGATCAAAGAAAATACTTTATAGTCCAGTCAGTAGGGGTTTTTACCTTGCTAAAAGATATTTTCATTTTATATTGCAAAGGTTGTTACCATGAAAAAAAATTTCAGTTTTAACCTCTGCAATTTTTGCAATTGGTTACAATTTTGTATGAAAGGTGCCATTTTTTTTTCTTCTTTTAAATAATTCTTCATTGGTTGATCGTAGAGGTCCTATGGGTTCACTCACAGACTAATACCATAAGTTGGGTCTCCGTACGGTGGGGCCTGTTTTCAACCGGGGCGTACAAGCTAGTTTATTCAGTTACTTAGTGAATTCAACACTGATTAGAATATGTAATAATACTTGTAGCGTGTTGCTAATTTATAAAGTATCATAATATTACATAGTCGCACCGTGAATAGTAGACCACGCGTCCAAAAAAGTGTTTCTAATTTTATCTTATTCAATAAATCAAAACCAAAATTTCCATTCCACTTCCTGACATGCGATCGAGCGGAAACTCTAAAAAATATTATTTTGAGACATTTTCAAATAAATGTATTATAGCAAAAAATATGTTTTACAGATTTATTTTATTCAAACATTCTTCAGGCCGGTAGGTACCAAAATATTGATTATTCCGATTTGACAGCTCGCAGTAGGAACCATGATCATGCAAACTCTGGCGGGATAAAAAGGTAGTATCCAACAGGACCACCACCTTGAACCGGAATATAACAAACAAATTTACAGACAGATGACATGCCAATTGTGGTAGAGTTAAAACAGGACTTCGCTCAGTCAATAATGACTAATTTTTATAATAGTCAAGAATATTTACCACACGGCTAAATGCGTCGATGTTTGAGCAACCACGGCATCACTCTCCTCCACCCATTGTACGAAGCTGACGCCACTCAGAATAACTTCCTGCAACAAAATATCATCTGCATGTTATTTTAGTGAATATTGAGTGGCCATGGTGCGATTTCTCTTCTTTATTTTTATTCCTATCCAATTCTGTATGTCGATAAATGGTGACGAGTATGGCTTTCAATCCCAGGAATTTTTTTAGAACCGGGTTTAGGGTGCTAGAATTTTTCAATCCCAGGATTTTAAAGTTTGAATAATTATAAATATGAAATTAATCTAAATATAAATTAAAATACTGATTTTATTTTATCTGGAATTTTCATAATATTGTGTAAACAAAAACCTATTCAACAACCACTCTGTAAATTGCCATCTCAACACAGGCGTTACACACCTAGTGAAATGGGCAATACCTCATTATTGTAATTAATTCATTCAAATAATTAAATAAATTACAAAAGTAGGAGTTGTCTAAAGTGTTTTATTTTTATTTTTCACGTATTATATATACGTTAGGTGACATAGAGAAGTAACACAAAACAAAAATAGGAAAAAATACATAAAACAATTAAAAAACTTGACTAATATTTTGAGACATAAAATGCAACCTCAATAAGATCAAAAATCTAAAGTTTCATTATTTAGTGAAGGTGATTATTTTAATTGCTATTTTCTCACATCCCGAAAAAAACCCATTCAGATTGGAAGCTGGCAGGTGGTACATATTGGTTTTAAATCCTCGCAGAAATTTTCTAGATTTACTCCATTTCACTTTTTCCTCGCATTTCAAATTACAACTTCTCCATCTCCTTTTTAATAATATTTCATGTATCCTTTCATATATATTTTGGAATTAAATCCATGATGAATAGCTCTATCGAACTTTTCTTATAAAGACAGATTTAAATCGACTTCCTTTATAATTTCTATGTCTAGTTCCGACACAGAGAATTTTTTTTTTCTTAGACTGATTTCGACATGTCAGCAACCATTGGGATATTGTAATTTTATTCAAAAGCCCAAACATAAGAAACTAAGGACGGGTTGTTTCACAGAATTTGAACAATTCATCAAAGTTGATTTTCAAGTTCTGTGAAGGTTCTATTATTATATAATTATTGGCCAGTTGCTTCACAAAACTGAAATAATAACAGAACTCGGATAGAAAATTCACAGAATGTGAAAATTAACTTTAAAATTTGCTGAAACAACCAGTCCTAAATACTGAACACTATTCAGGTTTCAATAGTAAACTTTCCTTACTTCTAAGAAACAGCGCAATAAATACAACCTACCCAGAAATCTTTATTCTCATTGGAATAATTTAAATAATTTCGAATTTTGTACAATAAATAACAAGCTGCCAATAAAAAAACATAATTCCACGGTTAAAACAAGGCCGTGAAACCAACAAAAACCCCGTAATCCCGGGATTAAAACAAGTGCAGCACCAGGATTACAGTGCCGATAAGGATACCGGGATTTAAAGCTCTTATCTCAACATGCAGTTAAAGAACATAAGCATACTTAAACAGTTAATATACAAACCATTCTACCGGAAGCTACATCAAGCATCAAAAGACGTCTCCTTCTATCTCTCAGCAGCAGAACGTGGGCTGATTCACTCAGCTCCAACCAATCCACTCGAGCCTCGAGTCTCGCTTGTGCGATTTGAGCTCCTGAAAGCGAACAGAGTAATTAAAACAGTAATACAAACATGGAAATCCATGCCCACCAAGATTCGCATGGAATAACCTTCCGAATTTGCTGGAACACAGGTATCTGTAAGTTCCCGTTGCACGTGATTGGACTGTCAGCTGCTCTCTCCTCTGTTTCAATCTCCAATCATTGTGCCTTTCAAATCGATTATAGTCAATTCTGTTTTTATCTTTTCAGGCACATCAAATTTTTAGATTACGAGAGTTAATGTTGTCAAACAAGCGACAGCATTAACTCCCATAGAACCATAAAATAAAGAAGAACACAAGAAATGGGATGTGGACATCTTTTGGAATCCAAAATTCTGGCCAAACGGGCCATTTCCAATACAAATCTGTGTTTCATGATCATTATGAAATTCAAATGGGATGGCGAAATACAAGTCAAGTGTAAGAGAAAAGAAAAGCGCTAGACAAATGGGCTAGAACCGAAAGCTATAAAGTCAGTAGCGACAATGGTTTCCAATCAAATCTATCAAACCTATCTCCCATATTAAAAACAAAACAAATAAAAACACAATATTATAAAATTATATAAACATTCTCTCAAATGACAAATAGTACAAACAAAGGCAAGGACAAAAGAGACACAAATAGAGACACAAGTAATACATAATATAATTAGCGCAACATATTTTTTTAGCAACAGCAGAATCTTATCCGAATCCTAATAAATTATCAACAAAAATGTCTATTTCAGCACACTCTGTCTTATTATATTGTTACAATAAACTCTACAACTGTGTTGGTAAGTTTGATTAATTATTATCCCTGAACAAGTGTAATCAAAAGCATATTTGATTTTATGCCACTTTTACAAATGGTTTATTTACCTGTTATGAGATTTACAACACAGACACTCTTCTGGTCCAACAAGTAGGCGAGCTTCTTGTTATCTCCCGCCTTCTTCATGTCCCCCTCATTTATCCTAACGCTAATGACATGCGGACTCACAAAATCAGTTCTCACCTGAAAATCACAAATAAAATATTATTTGCCGAAATCATTGCATGATTATATTATAGTGGAACTTATGAGGGATTCATTGTAAGTAATTGCGTGTGTAATGTTTAACAAGTATTATGTGCAACAACTTTCTACTAATCGAGGGGTAAGGCTTTCGACTACGAATCCGGAAGTTGTAGGTTCGAATACCGTTATGCGTAAGTAAATTTAAATTGATTGACGGCCTCAGTGGTAGAGGGGTAAAGTTCTTGACTACGAATGCGGAGGTAGCGGGTTTGAATCCCGTCGTGCCTAAATAGATTTAATTTGAATTGACAGCCTCCGTGGTGGAGGGGTAAGGCTCTCGACTATGTATCCGGAGGTCGAGGATTCAAACCAAAAGTAAATTTTGTTTGGTTAATTTGTATTATTTCACAATTAATTAATTTAAAATATATTTGTGAACATTCCAGAAATATTAAATACTCTCGGTATTACCCTCTTGAAAAACATTCAGAAACTAAAAATTGCTTGAAATGACTTTAGTTGTGTTTGGTGACCAGATCTGAATAGCTAGATAGGTACTTCGCAACCTTCTTCTTCACCTCCCCACCACCTTCAGCCTCGTAAGATATCCCAATTGGGGATGTCATAGTATCACTGGCTCCAGACTCTTGGGAGCAGTTGGGGCACGAGTGCGGTATTAGGATGGATAATTATTGATGAACTAGCTGTACCCTGCCACGCATTGCTGTGGGTCATTCTGTCTGTGCAGATAGAGATAATGCGCATATTGCTTTAACGTCCAACAGATGGTGCTGTTTAGCAAAAAAATCATGTTTTTTACCTGTTACAGATTTAAGATTTTGAACAAACAAACATTTACATTTTTATTTTATTTTTTTTTTTTTTCATTTTAAAAGAAAGACAAACATTCCCGGGTTACGAATAACCTGACGATATTTGAAAATCTCCTACTACCACCACAGTAAGCTGAAAATGTTGCTTGTGTTGTGATGGAGGACTTAGCCAGCCGAGAAATTGAACACACTACGCCTGAGTGGGACCCAAGCGCGATGTCAACTCGGCCACCGACCGGTCTATATAGATTTTTATAGATTTGACATCCTAACATTATTCATTTTGTCTATAACTCACAATGGCCTCGTGCTGTTAATCGACTCTAGTAAACAAGATATAATATTAATTTGTAACCATACCGATGCCAGAATAGAATTGATGCCATATTCAATAAGTGTTAGTTCGCCAGCCCGGTGCATTAGGCAGACGGGAGCATGCTGAAAGAAGAACTTCTCTCCTGAACCAGACCAAGAAACCTAAAATATCAACCCAACACATTAACGACATAATCAATATTACAAATCTACATACATATTATTTTTAGTAAATGATTTCTAACCTCGCTACTTAAGGATCTGGCGAGGTCACACACGATAAGGGAACTTTCTGTTCTACAAACTGCATACCAGTCATTTCCTGAAATAAAATTTACAAATTATCATTCTTAATTTGGGAAATGTCATGAGCCGAAAGGCAATGGAGGAGGGGAATTAGATCTGGTTACTAAATAAATTCTGAATATTATGGCGACCTTCAAAAATATTATTGAAAGTTTCTTACCCAGAACTCTGATGGTGTGTATGTCCCTCCCGAGAGTGGCTTGCACAGTGAATTGAGGCACATCTCCAGCAAGCCTGTGCAGTGTCACCTGACCCTGGCCCCTGCGAATGGCCTCCACCACCCCTCGGTACACCCAGCGCCTGGAACATACATCCATCCCATATTACTTTAAGTATTGTGGCGGTGCTTAATTATAATCCAAAACAATATTATCTGAGCGCTGATATCCCTAATGAAGCCTGTTCGTTAGCCTGCTAGCCGTATCAGGTTTCCGCTCCTAACACTTTTTTTCTGATAATAATTAATTGGATAATTTTATAGCACTGTTTTTGAGAAAAATCACATCAAGGGCGCTGTACAAATATCACTTGCTAAGTAGTATCTTAAGCAGTATCTTAACACAGAAACAGAAACATACTTATCTGGCAGGTCATTTCAGATTAACACATTATATTAGAAAGTTTTAGCTTGGGAAGGTAAGATTTTGCTGGCACAGGACCCAATATTTAAAACAATGCCTATTGCATGATATTGCAGTTGCTATTTTTAAATGAATAGAGTTGTATATTATCTAAATATATTAATTGAGTCTCTAGTTCTTTTAATAACCTACATCCTCCAACGGGTAAATAATTAACAATTAAATTCAGTGATTACAATTCTATAATATCGTTTAATGTCTTTTAAACAATAAAGTTTTCGGAGGTAGTGGGATTAGAAACGGTAATTCTCAAATTATTGGGGAAATAGCGGTAGTGTTTTTGTAGTAATTTTCTGTAAATTTCTAGCGGCGGGGTTATAGATTGCCTCCGAGACCCCCCGGAAGGACCCGCACTGCAGGTTCAACCTTGGGATCTACAGATTCTAAATACACATCATGTTTTGCGGGAATTTAAGCCTTATCGCCATCTACGTAAGGTGTGTTATTGATAGTGGCTAGATTCAAAATATTACACGACGTAGTGCATCGCCTTAACTAGTCCGTTTGGCATTTCATCTCTCTGTTTGTAAATTTGTTTACGTATTCTGTTTCCGGTTCAAGATGGTACTTTGGTTGGATACTACCTTTTTATTAAGCTAGAATTGGTATGAGTGTAGATGAGTATTTGTGGATGAGTATTTAGATGAGTGTGGAAGAGTGTGCATGAGTAGGATCCACCTACGATCTCAGAATTTGCATGGGTGGATCCTACTACGAGCTCAGAATTTGATGAATTGCTCAAATTGAAAAGTTAATTTTCAACTTGTGTGAAAGTTCTATTCGGTTCTGTGAAACAACTGGCCAATAGTGATAAAATAACAGAACTTGAAAACGAACTTTGAAATTTGAACAGTTCATCAAATTTCCAAGTTAAAATTCGAGTTCCATGAAAGTTCAATTCTGCACAGACAGAATTTGAAATAAAAAATGATACACAAACATATTTATGGTTCATAATATATTTAAGTACTTACGTACTTACTATACTTACGTACCTACGGTATTTAAGTACTTACTTACAAATCTAATGACTTCAGAGGAAATTTTTATTATGATTTATTATATTAGAAACATACTTTTTGGGACGTGAGGTCTACTGTTCACAGAACTATTAGTAATAAATAATTCACTTGAGCATGGCTTCGTAGATAAGAGTGGCTCCTGTAAATCCTCCAATGGCAAGCTTGGCCCCATCGCGGCTCCAAGCCAGTGCCCGGACGGTATAGAGACCGGGAATGTTCAAAGTCTTTCCTGCCATCCACCTTCCTCGGTCGGCTGACCACTGTACCACGTGGCAGATATCATAGCTTCCGATAACTGCGGCCTGTAACACCAACGTTTTTTGTTATTAGAATCACTAACAGAACATTTTATTAATGCATGCCCATGTTACAACATAAGTCACCAGTTTTTATTGTAACTACCCACAAATTACTTAACTGGTGGTCCGTGAGCTTTTTGCAAGTGCTTTGAATGCTAGTTCATCTATTTATGTAGGATTAAATCTGTGTACGACTATTGACTGAGTTGCACCAAAGTAAATGGAAGCGCTAACAGTTTTTATATGTAAGTCGTTTTTGGCAATCTAATCGATTTTCGGCCTTTCTTGAGAAGTAGAGCATTCCATGTTTTGTCAACGTGTATTCTGCTTCTCATAACTTTACAAATATCAGAGTCGTGATGATGTAAGACACCATTTGCAAAAACGAGAGCATCTTCTGATAAGGTGATGACTTTTGCGCTCCCTTTTATTATTCTACATTTATATAATAATAATAATAATATATTTATTTAGGAAGGTTTACACATTACAACTATACATACATATTATGGTGTACATTGATTTGTAACTTTTATATTTAAGGTTATAAAATTAACAAAAATGAAGAACTATTAATACAAACATAATATTGTGAAGGTAAAAAGAAAATAAAAGTACAGTTGAGGTTTCTCAAATACCGCCTCACTAGGCTAGCCTGTGTTGAGGCAGAATTTTTCGTGTCAGTTCCTAATACCTTTGAACATACCTATACTTGTATTAAGAAGTATATATTTTCATGACTTATAAAATAGCATGCTTCATGATCGGATAAGTGTTGTGAAGTGGTTTTATCTACTAAATAGGATATCTAAATACTAAAAGTAGTGAACTTTGACCAAAATCTAATATGTCGATACAAAGTGACATGAGGCATCCTATAAATGACTGATCCTGAATATGTCGATACAAAGCCACGTGAGGCATCCTATAAATGGACTGATCCTGAATATGTCGATACAAAGCGACGTGAGGCATCCTATAAATGGACTGATCCTGAATATGTCGATACAAAGCGACGTGAGGCATCCTATAAATGGACTGATCCTGAATATGTCGATACAAAGCCAACGTGAGGCATCCTATAAATGGACTGATTGTGAATAATGTTAAAACATCTACAGTGTAAATTAGTGGTTTATAAATGTTTGGCATTGTACCTGTCCGCTGGTACTAGCACAGGCCACCGTAAATTCTTGTTGGGCAGAATCTCGCGAGTGATTGAAGGAACACAGCGGTCTCCCGGATGCGTCGTACACCACGATTCGTCGGTCACACCCCGCTGCCAGGACCTGGTTATTAAGACGAGAAAAAGATAAGCAGTGGCTTGCAGTGCTTACACACTTATTAAGGAACTCCAGTGAAAAATATTATGGCTTAAAAAATATATCACATTAAAACACCGTTCGGTTGGCATCTCTGAAAAATGATTTTAAAATAGCATTTTGTTCTTCAGAACTTAACAACATATATACCAATGACCGGTCGGTGGCTGAGTTGACATCGCGTTTGGTCCCACGCAGTCATAGTGTGTTCAATTCCTCAGCTGGCTAAGTCCTCCATCACAACACAAGCAACACTTTCCACTTACTGTGGTGGTAATAGGAGATTTTCAAATATTGTTATTATTCGTAACCTGGGAATGTTTGTCTTTCTTTTAAAATAAAAATAAATAAATACATATATATGTGCGTATTGTTAATGAAATATATTATAATAGTTTATTGAATATATATAATATGTACGTAATGTTAATTGAATTCTTACAGCATTTTCCAAAGCGCACATGGCAGAAGGGGGCACGGGGTGTCTGGCCAGCAGCCGGCCCCCGGATGTGAGGAGCGCCCCGTCCACATGTCCCGACACCAGGAAGTTGCCCCCGAACCCGGAAAGAGAAATGCATGCAGAGGCCCCCGCCCATGAACTGCTGCCCTTGTTAGTTTTGCAATCCAATGTCCTGAAATGTCAGGTGAATTAATTGACATGAGTGTACAATAAGCTAATAACAAACCATATTCTTGATCCATGGATCATCCTGTCACACTTCTTCCGGCCCTCAACCAACTGGAAATGCTCCTCTACCAGACCACCTTGAAAACTATGAAAACCTCCTTCGTACAATCTTCCATTTCTGCAACTACATACATTCAAAACACCCATATTGAATTTTCGAAAGGAACTCATTATCTGTCTGGTGAAATACTACACAATGACCTCTGTTGCAGAGTGATAAGCTGTGAACTCATTACCCGCCTGTGAAAATACTACTCAACGACCTCTGTGGAAGAGCGATAAGCTGTGAACTCAGTGGTTACAAATAATATCATGGTGAAATCTTTGGCTTTGGCTTTGGAATCGATACCTCCCTTTAAATGGTTTTAGCTATGTTTAGTGCTAAGATCTGAAAAGCCTATTTCTAGTCAACCTCCCTGTTCCCCTCAACTCCCCCACAACAGCATCAGCTCAATCACTCAGTCTCACAAAATCCTAAAAAATGTAGATGTCATGGAGTTCCACCGGCTCGGGACAGTTTGAACTCTTGTGTGTGCATCACACAAAATAAAAACATGTCTGAACCGGGATATTGTTTGCTTTAATTTTGTTTGGTGACAAGAGCTAAATACTTGTTACTCCAAATTGATTTACCTACATGTTGTTCCCCAGTTCTTTTCACCATACAAAATAATTCAATATTTACTGTACATTGCCGTAGAAGCACCAACCAACTCCACCATCAAACTCCAACCAACGCAGAGCATTCTTATAATTGCTATCATCAGGGCAATCTTCACCCTGCAGGCTGTAGCCCGAAATACATACAAAACTAAAATAAATACTAGCACACCTTATCTTCCCGTCCATCAATCCGGCGAGCAGCGACGTGGGGGTCATCCAGTAGAGACAGGTGCATGGAGCAGACAGGGGGAACTTGTTGCAAATCACCTTTTTGGACTCCCAGCCCTCCCCCACCCGGTACACAAATGCCATGTTATCGCTCTGTGCCACGGCCAGCATGTCCGACTGATTGTTGAATGCCAGACCTAATATTATGAATTATAAAAATAAAATGAAGAAATTCTGAAAAAACAAAAAAAACTTGGTAGGTACCTACATAATTTGTGCTATGGCAATACGCTCTTTGTGTTCATATTTTTAATTTATTTTGATTATTCCTTTTTTTAATATATTTTATGCCAGTCAGTTGTTATTTTGGAGGTCAGGCATGTGAGTGGTCTAATTATGTCAGGCACCTACCTAATGCTAGAAAAACATATTCCTGTTTTATTTTTAAAAAAGCTAAATCAATGATCATATTCTTCTAATGGCGCATTCCCACATCATATTTCATAGAATGTGGAATAAATCAGTGTGAATAGGCTATCTATGCCATAGAACGTCCAATAGAAATAGAAGCCCAATGTTGAATCAACTTCAACTATTGTTCTATTCTATACAGAATCGACCATAAAATAGAACCATGTGAACTGAAGTTGATACCTGAATGCAACACAGTGGACCAATGTCTAATGTGTGTCGAATAAAAAAAATAGGATACAAATGGAGGGAATCCGATATTGTTATATTTTTAGAGAAGTCTCTGGATCCTAAAATCTATGCAAGAACAGAAACAAAAATGAAGCTCGACAGTTTTCAAATATGACTATTGCGATTTGACAGCTCATAGAAGGACCCACGCTCATGTAAACTCCGGGGGGATAAAACACGGTAACCAACCATTGAAATAGAATAGAATAGAGCAAGAGTGAATGTGTGACAATTCCTTTCATTTTCAAATGCTTCGATCTACGAAATAGATCTTAGATCAGATGAGATCCCATTGTTAGTTGTTCATTTGTTATTAAATATACCTACAGATATACAAACTTATCTATGCATTCGGGGGCGTCACTACTGTAGATTGGTGGATAACCAGTTGCAAAAAAAAGTTGGTTAGCTGCTCATTTCTTTGTAAGGTACTCTTATGACCACCTGCACATATGAAACAATATACCATAAACAATAGGTTAAATAAGTATGTAAATTCAGGCTGAAGAGAATTACATGATATAACGTATGACTTCTTTCCAGCTGTGGGATCTGATGGTTTGGTGTTGAACTTGTCCCTTCTCGTGCCACTGTCATCAAAAAGCAGGACTGTGCGGTCACATGTTGCTACGGCCAATTTTCTATTATTAGGTGACCAGGCCAATGCTGCTATGGGACTCTCTCCATTCTAAAAAATAACATTATCAAAAATAATCATTACGGTGGTGTGTCTCTGTGTGACTCGGGTTCAATGAATTCTAGAACTGAGATTTACTTTGATTTTCAAAATTTATACATACTCCTCTGGACACCTACAGTTCATTGATCCAGAGTTACTGACATACGACCGAAATTTGTATTATTCATAGAGAATTGAAAAAATAAATATTTAATTCATTTAAATTTTTTCTCATTTTGAAAATTGGAATTGTTTGTTTAATTGAACAAATTTAGAGAGGAGCAATAAAGTACCTATGTAGTATGTAATATTTTAACAGAAAATTATTCTAATTGTCTTTTCAAAATTGGAATTAAATATCCCATGATTTTTTATGGGTGTGCGCTAGTTTATTCAAAATTATATCTTCAGAATCGGCGTTGATCTATATGAATATATATAAATTTTTAAGCCACAATATTTTTCACTGGAGTTCCTTATTATGACTTGTACCTATGTCAATTTACAGTCAGTTACTGGGTTGTGTCTTGTGTGACGACACGAGACACCATTGCATACAATTTACAGTCAGTTACTGGGTCGTGTCTTGCGTGATGACACGATACACAATTGCATACAATTTACAGTCAGTTAATGGGTCGTGACTTGTGTGACGACACGAGACACCATTGCACACAATTTACCCAAGTTCACTTTGAAAGTTCATAAATCTGTCATTTTTGGAGATATCTAAAAACTAATTTTACATTCTCTATTGACTCTTTAAATATAATACATTACTAAAAAATTACGATTGCAAAAATTTTAATTAGACAATCTCATTCAGACTATCCTGTGATTTTTCAAGGGTCTGCGCCAATTTACAATCTCTAAATAGTATAAAATAAAGTCGCTATCCGCGTCTGTCTGTTTGTGCGCTTAGTTCTTCTAAACTACGCAACGGATTTTGATAGGATTTTCACCATCATTTAGAGATTTTTTTCCAGAAGGTTTACATATATGATACATGCATATTTTATTTATAGAAAGTAGAGAGAGTCAATGTTTTATAATCAAGTCATATAAATATATTTTCAGGCACTACATTGCTAATGCTGGCTAAACCTCTAGAAATACATCAAAATAATGTACTACGGAATTGAATATCTTAAAAGGGAGTACAGAAAAGTCGGCGATGGTATATGTCTATCTCCTTAGGATAATACCCAGCAACGCCGGGTACATGTCAGCTAGTAATACATATTATATTATGAATACTGCACAAGAGTCCCAACTGCTCCCAACCGTCTGGAGTCAGTGAGTCTATGGCATCCCCAATTAGGGTATGTTGTGAGGCTGAAAGTAGCGGGGAGGGGAAGGAGATTAGAAGACGAAAGTGAAGAAGTAACTGGCTATACAGATCTGGTCACCAAACACGGCCAAAACCATTTTAAGATGATTAAAATTTACTTGCGCATGTCGGGATCTGAACCTACGACCGCCGATTGCTGGCCGAGAGTCTTACCCCTCGACCATGGAGGCCGTCAAATACATATGTACAGGCATATCCAGAAAGTAAGTGTACTGAGGCTCTCACGACCGAATGAATTTTATTTTCGATATGTTGGCTACACTTACGTGTAGCCTGACTCTTCCCCTCCGCAACGAGACCTGTTCAAGGTCAGTACGTTGAGAAGTGTCAACGCGACAACACGTTTCGTGAAAAATGTCAATCCAATCTCCCGCCAAATGTGAAATACGCGGCGTCATCCGTTATCTCGTTTGGAAGGAAAAACCTCCGTTTGAGGTTTATAATGAGGTTAAAACTGCATATGGTGATAAAGCTATGAATTGTACGAGTGTGTACAAGTGGTATCGCGAGTTTAAAAACGGTTCTCACCTCTTCACCCTCCACCAAAAAGTTCAAAACCACAATTTCAGCCAAGAAAATCGTGGCATCCGTGTTTTGGAACTGTCAAGGCATAATTTTGATTGAATATCTGCCTCAAGTGGAGACCATCAACTCTGCAAGATACTGTGAGACCCTAAAAAAATTGCGGAAGGCGATTCATAACAAGAGGAGAGGGATGCTGACAAAGGGAGTCAGCCTGCTGCACGACAATGCCAGACCACACACGGCCAACGCCACGAAGGAACTGCTTGCTTCGTTTAAATGGGATATCCTGAACCACCCCGCGCATTCCCTTAACCTAGCACCTTCAGATTATTATCTCTTTACCTCCCTGAAGCTGTACATGGATGGAAAAAGGTTTTTAACCGACGAGGAGGTAAAGGAGGAGGTGGAAAAGTGGACGAAGGTGTTGGCGGGAAACTACTTCGAGGAAGGCATCAAAAAGTTGATACCCCGCTTCACCATCTGCATTGAGAGGAATGGCGACTATGTCGAAAAATAGCTTACATGTGTAATACGGTAACCATGTATTTTTTTTGTTTCAACAAAAAGATTTGTAACCTACAAAAATTCAGTACACTTACTTTCTGGATACACCTCGTACATTGCATAAATTATGCTTATAAAAGATTGAATCTATAAAAAAAATGTAAATGTTTGTTTGTTTAAAATCTTAAATCTCCAAAAGTTCTTCACCAATTGATTTAAAATTTTGTTATAACGTTGAATTCGAATATGCGTGTGTTTTTATATAACTATACTATATAGATGTCACCTGTGACAGGAAAAAACATTCTTTTATTAAAAAAAAAAAGCGCCATCTGTTGTACGTAAAAGCAACACATGCTATTGTTTCTCTATCTGCACAGACACACTGAGCCACAGCAATGTGTGGCGGGAAACGGCTAGTTCAAAATAAATAAAATAAAATTTCTGATTAACCTTTGGAATGCCGAGCTCCTGCGAGATAATACCTTCGTCATGTGCTGACGGTAAATTTTCACACGGCTCGCCCCACCAGCACCAGCATCAGCTGATTCTATTTTCCTCATAACTTACTTGTTTTTATGCAAAAATTGTACTGTCTTACCAGAAAATGTGTATTTACATTTTTAAAAATAGTATATAATCTACCATAATAGTAGTTTCCCCAGAATAGATACTTAATATTCAAACAAATGTTTTCTTCCTCTCTCATGTTGCAAAAAAATATTTTAATATATTTTTCATAAAGCTAAATAAGTGTTTTTCTCAAAATACAACAAACCACACAAACTGAGCGTTTATGAATGACGCAGTAGCAACTTTGTTATAGTTTTGTAATGGCTGTAGCAGCGTTCAATTGGTACAAATTTTGGTAAAGTTGTTGAATTCCGCTTCATGCAAAGAATCTTTAAAAAAACAACATTCGATTTCAACTTCAATATCTAATGAAGACAACTATTTAAGTCAGGGGTTTAATCGGTTTAAAAATACGACTGTAGGCTGTTAGTTTGGGTTTTTTTACTAATTTACTCATATTTCCAACCTTCAAACATAACTTTGAGAAAAAATGACACTTTAATGCAAGGCTGCCCAACCTTTTTAACAGTTGGGCCAAATCGACGATTTAAAAATCACTGGCGGGCCACTGAATACTGACGGACTGGGGGGGGTTGTTAGAGAATTTCTATAATACATAATTCCCCACAAAAAAAATTCAAAATGAGTGCTCCCCACAAAATATTTGAAATCCATGGGGGGGGGGGGGGGTTGTAACAGAAATTCGCTGAGAAAAATTCCGCACACCCAAAAACATCATATGTGATTCCCCACAACAATTTTTCGAATTCCATGGGGGGGGGGGGGGGGGTGGCTACAAGATTCCATTTCGGACGCAAAAAATATCAAAAATCGGTGTATTTTTGTTTAAAAAGTAAGTTCAAGAGGTTTGATTTTTTCGTCGCTGATTCTCGTTCTGAGTAGCCTAAATAGCGATAAATCGCCTTCGTTGGCAACACTGGTGACCGCGCGCAAGCTGCATTGTTTGTTTTACCGCGGGTCCGCGACACTTTTTCAAATTGGCGGGTTTTTTTCAAAATGGTTCACGCGGGCCACTTATAATTCGTTCGCGGGCCACAATGTGGCCCGCGGGCCTGGGGTTGGGCAGCCTTGCTTTAATGCATCATTTACCATCTCCCTCTGCATAAATAGTTGTTTCTTGTAGTAATTAAGTTGCAACGCAGTGCGATTTATAATTTTTTTGCATATCAAGCGTGAAGCGGAAGTCGACAAGTTTATCCAAATTTTTTGTAGCCTTCAGGCACTCAGAGTTAAAAATGTTTATTACTTAGGGCCAGTTGTTTCATTGACATTCAAGTGTAGCATTGTCATCGAAGCACCGATAACGCTATTTTATTTTTTTGACATTTGAATGGTCCCTGTTGAATGCCGATTTCGGCTTTTGAACAAATTATGATCAGCTGATTACAGCGATGTTGACATGCAATACAGCTGATCACAATTTGCTCAAAAGCTGGAACAGACCTAAAATCGGCGTTTAAAGGGGACCATAATGTATTAGTTATTTGCGGATCGCAAGCATTTTCATTTTTGTTTGCGTGTAGAAAATAAATATTATGTATGTGGCATTAATTGTGTACATACATATTTGTAAACATTAACAATGATTACGACAGTGTAATTTCTTTATTTTTATATTGACATTAATTATTAAAGATAAATACTTACTTGCGAGTCAATAATGGTTTGTAGATACTTTAGTTGCATGGTGGTAAAAGTTTTTTCAAATGTCTATCAAATACAAAGAAACTTTAATTATTATTTATTACGTAACTGCAATCTATAGCAAGTAAAAATAGCTTAGTGATTAGTTTTTTCTATTTTTTATAATACAAAATACAAACTGACATCTTTGACAAACATATAATACTCTGACTTTGTTTTGCAAATATGTCATAATCGTTTCCATGACAACGGGCAAACCAAGTTTCTCAAACTTTTTATTCCTGCCCTCTAATAAATTGTATTTTTAAAAGATAGCTACAATTAAAATTTTAAAAATATACATACTATTCAATCTTCTCCAAACTATATAGGTAGGTACAGATAGATATTATAAATCAAATCAGATTTATTAATACATGTTACATAACATACAATAAATGCTTAACATTAATAAAAACCCAACATAGATTAAAAAAAAGTAAGTACTTAAACAAGTTAGAAAATATAATGTTCTGCTCATAAATAGTACTAATACGATTATTTGGAATCAATCAAGGCCAAGTTTATAAGATGACGAATTGTTGGACGACCGTGCGGGCAGTTCTGAAAAAATAACAATCAAAATTAAAATAATATATATTTTTAAAAAGTTATAATTGAAGTTCGAAAAGAAAAAACATTATTTTTAGTGTGAAGTGCGCAAGAGTACCAACCACTCCCAACTGTCCATCTGGAGTCAGTGGGACTATGGCATCCCGATTGGGATATGATGTGAGGGAAGAAGCTGAAGGGAGGGATGGGAAAGAGATGGGAAAGTGGAAGGTTGAAAGTACCTGACTAGTCAGATCTGGTTAAAGCCACTTCAAGCAACATTTCAATTCTAAATTGTGATCACTCGCCAGGGCGATACTGAGAGTATATACCACTCTTGCTGCAAACATTAACAAATAATATTCATAAGACCCAGAGCAAAATATCAGCATATTGTTTTTTAAATCAATTCTGTAATAGTAATAGATTAATAATAAACATTACCCATGGTTGGTCTATGGTGCCCATGTGATCGACGAGCTTCCTCATATCAGATTTGCTGAGCGCAGTGCCAATCATTACGGACTTCCTACAGGCCCGGCTGGCAAACATGGCCCGGACTCTGCTTGGTCTGCAAACAGCATTGTTTGGAGCATCCTGAACACATAATAATCAGTCAATTCTGTTTTTATACCATTTTTATATAACACATGTAATATCGGTTCTTATTATAAACCCGGAGTTTTTCAACCCCATAATAGCGTAGGAATAAATAGCTATTAATTTCATTTTTTGACTTCCTAGAGTGATTTTCTTACAATAGAACTCATTTCCAATGTCAATCTCCCATATTAACTAATATTATAAATGCGAATGTGTTTGTCCTTCTTTCATGTCGCAACGGAACGAATGATTGATGTGATTTTTCGCCTGGGGATAGTTGGAGGACTGGGAGGTGACATAGGCTACTTTTCACCCCGGAAAAACTTTTCATTCCCGTGGGAAAATTCTTTGTACAGCGAGCGAAGCCGCAAATAAAAACTAGTATCGTATACTATAGAAAACTAGAAGTGCCCTCCATACAAATTTGAATGGAAACAAATGTTCCATTTAGCCCAGCACTCTGTCTTACTTACGTTCTCTTAACATCATAAATCTCCATCCCATTTGAATTTCATAAACACAGTTTTGTATTGGAAATTTAAGCCTCGATTAGACAAATATTTCATGAAACATGCCAAAAAGGCAAATATTTGGATCACAAAATACTTTCCACGAGGGATTTCTGGTGTTCTTCTTTATTCTATAAGTGGAAGGGATCCACCATGTAAAAACAGAATTAAGTGTATACACATTACAGGAAGGTTTCACATTTAAATCTGTTGCGATAAATGCATCTATGGAGGCAAAAATTCCAAGCTAAGGAGAGAGCTAACATGCTAGAAAGAGTTAAATTGAATTGGAGAACAGTGTTGCGAATGATGCCTCCGAAATACATGGTCACCTATTGGAGTACAGAGACCTTATGCCTATAATTGGGGCAACAGGATCCTCCACGATACCTGATCACAGAAGGGGGCTCAAAAGAGATCCCTCCAATACAACCCACAGGAAACCACTACCAAGGGTAGGGACTTTTTTGGGACACTGTCTCTTTGGATGAATTCTAGGTTTTTGGTATGATCCGTGATAAATAACAGGACATCTTACCTTCAGCATGAAAAGCAATTCTTCAACATCTTCTTTACCAAATATCCAATCTTTAGAAATGGGCAATGTGAGCAACTTTACTCTTTTGGTCGGTAGGGCATCTTCATTTATTTCAAAGGTAAAACCATTTTTTCTGCAGATTTCTAAATTATCCATGAGCACCCTTTCATTAACTCCCGTAAGCTCCAACGATTGCGGTCTATAAAAGGAAACGTAAATTTTGTCCCACAAATTCTTTTTAAAAATAATTTTATTTATTTAATTAAATTTTAACTCTGCGAATGATTTTAAATAAGGGATGGCAGTGGGGTTAATAATTGAATTTTAAAACAATAAACAATGTAACTCACACAACCAGCTTTTGACTAGACAGAACTGTAGTCTGTTGAAGAGTTTCAAAATTGTATTTTTCATCAGTAGCGTGTTGGTCTACAATAAACAAATCCTCTTCAAATTGAGTTATGATAAAACCGAGATTAAATTGTCCAATTATCTTCATCTGACTGAACATGTCTTTGGAAATTTCTTTCTTGAGTTCCTCTTCGCATTTTTTATTAAACACGGGACTGATTTCTGATCTGAATTTAACTCTTTCAGTTCGGGTTCGATTGACTTCTTGAATATAACTTGTTTCCACCATGAGATGTTTTATTTGGTCTAATGTTGTATTTATTTTAACACTTTTCTTTTCTAACGGCACTTTCTCAAAGTGAGTATCTACGACTACAGAAGTAACAGTTTTTACTGTGGTACTTGACGATGATTGATTTGGAGACTTAATTTTCTCTTCTGGTACCTTTCGTTTTGATGTATCCGATTTGAAAGACTTCCTACTACTAGGCTCATCAAAAATGGCATCACTGATGTCAAGAATTTGCGATAGGGGAACTTGGTCTGAAAACCCCAAAAGTACAGTCTCTCTATTATCTTCCTGGGCACGTGAAGCAGGATTAACATCAGAAGCATTATCCTTCAAATCTAACTTTTCATCCAAGTCTGGTTTACTTTCTAAATCTTCTTCGCCATTTATCAGATCTTCTATTTGTTCAGTCTCTATCTCATGGTCTATTGATACCTCAGGTGAATATTTTCTTATAACTTTACAACTCGTAACGTAGCCATCTAAAGACGAATTTGATTTCCTCTTTGTTTCAAAATTACTGGATTTGTTTTTGGAAGCGGGATCATTTTGTGAAAACTTGCTGACAAATTGGTTTAAAAAGGACGAAAAAATGGTGGGAGAATTTTGAGAGTTCAAAATACTTACATCACTGTTGGATTTTGAATTTGACAATGATTCGTGTTTAGTATTCTCCATTTTTAGGGAGGATGGGATCTTTTCATAAATTTTAGTCAGTGATGTTTTGATAACTTCTATTAAATGCTTTTCCCTGTCGACAAAAAGTTTTCTTTTGTCAGGAGTAACATTAATATCAACGGCAGACCTCTTCATTTTGAGATTTAAGTATACAAATGGAGACTGATGAGGGTTATATGATCTGTATATTTCATTGACTAACTTCATAACTTTGTTGGGTTCGCAGGGTCTGGAGTTTACGTAAAAGAACTGCCTTTCAGTTGTAGACCTTCCATTACCATGAGCGCAGGAAGATATAAAACCATCAAAATCAAATGGTTTCTTTAAATCAAAACTTTTCTGGCTACTTGATAAGGTAGAAGATTGAGTCAGCTGATCTTTACTGAGGGAACTATTTAGGATATCACTGGAATAAGCACTGGTAACTTCATTAGTATCATTGGAAGACTCATCTGATAATTCCAATTCATGTTCAGATTTTATATCAGACACATCAATACATTCTGACAAGGCGGGAGTGTTTTCAACATTGGCATTTTCCAAATTGTTAAAAAAGGCCTCCTTCATATTAGGAGTGTAGCTTTCGGGGTAAAAGGGGGTAAAGTCTAGCAGAGACTGTAATTGCTTGACCCCAAATACACACGCTATATTGTCCCTCAGTGAGCCCCCTTGAGTAGCCACCACTATTGACTTGTTTCCTTTGCTTGTTTGATTTGTGCAAATAATTCTGAAATGGAAAACACTAAAATTTTACTAACAGAAAAATAGGTAGTAAAATTAATTTTATGCTAATACATAGGTACATGACAAATGTAACAAAATTGATATTAAAAAATAAAAACTCCTCAAATAAAACAAAAATGAATAGTGTTTACTTGACTCCCTCAGATACGAGGCAGTAGGCGTATAGAAGTTGAGTCATCTTATTGAACTCTCTCTTGATATTCCTATGAAACTCCTTCTGCCGGACTGGCAAGGTACTGAATATGTTGCTAAGGGTGACGGTGGTGCCTACTTGTCGAGCGCACGGCACAGAGCTCGTTATTTCTCCTTTGTGATTGTAGATTATCTTCATTCCTGGAAAAGGCAGAGATAAATCAGTTCATGTTATGCGAACAGTACATACTTAGAATTTAGTGAATTTGTACATATGTGGGTATACACTTTTCACAGAGATGTCCTTGAAAATTGTCAATGAGAAACGTCCTTTTGTCTTGCTTATGCTTACTTATTATTTTTAGTGAAAAATTAGTGAAAAAATATTGAAATATTAGTTTTATGGTTGCTCGAGAAATTTTACTTCCAAGTACAGTTTTTAATACTCATTTTATATGTATTATATGTTTAATTATTTTTTTAAAATTATATATATATAATTCATTTATACGAAATGCCTTTTTTTTATTATACACAAACGTAAATTATTTTTTAAATTTAATGGGAATTTAATGTACAAACTATCACAGAATTGTATAAAAGAAAAGCCTTATATATAAATTATATCCTCATATAGCATCCCAATGCTAAGAACAACCACGGCTCTGCACCACTACTTGTATTTAGGTGTAATTTTTTTTTTTAATATAGGAGACGGTTGACGTAAGGTTCCCGTGAGCACTTAGGCCATAGGCCCATTGTGCTATCGCCCATTTCAATTCATTCCTTTAATAGTAATCCGGTCCCTTTAATAAAGTTCACCAGGGTTGTCATTGGATATGTGGCTATGTCTTCTGGTTCTACAATGTGTCTTCCCAGTTATCTGAGCCTTGTTCCCAACAGAGCGGGACATTGGCGGCCGGCATAGTCCAGTTGTAACGCATTGGACTGCCATTCCGAAGGTCGCGGGTTCGAACCCGGCGTGCGCAAATAAATTTTATTTGATTAATTTGTGTTATTTCACAATTAATTAATTAAAATAATATATAGTATATTTGCGGCACGTTCCAGAGTGGAAGATACTACCAGTATCGCCCTGGTGTAAGACCACCATTCAGAATTGAAACGTTGCTCCAAATGGCTTTAGCCGTGTTTAGTGACTAGATCTGAATAGCCAGGTACTTCCCCACCTTCCTCTTTCCCTTCCCCACTTACCTTCAGCCTCCCAACATCCCCCAATTGGGGATGCCATAGTCTCACTGGCTCCAGACGGGAGCAGTTGGAGACTCTTGTGAGGTATTCACTATAAAAAAATAAAAAATAAAATTGGCACCATAGGTGAATTGGAGTCTCTTCATCCTCTTCACATTTCCTCCATCTGTTGGTGTTTTCCACTCGCATGTGCCTCCTGAGATGGCAGTGTCCCGTTAGTAGTCCTACCAGTTCCCTCAGTGAGTTTCTGTCCATATTGAGTAATTGTCTGGTTCGCCTTGGTCTGGTCCGTTTATGAGTACTTTGGATTGCCTCATTCCGGGTGCCCTTTCCCATTACTCCCAGTGCCGGGATTTGACCCACAATGTGAAATGGTACAACATATTATTGTCCAAAAACAAAATTAAGGTAACTGAAACTTTGAAATATGAATAATTCAAAAAGCAAATTAACTCCCTAAAATTGGATAGTGATATATTGTACCCTTAATATCAGGGGTAGTTAGTAAATTACTACTATTACCCTAATTCTCTAGGCTTGTGTACATCGAATTATGTTTGTAGATAATTTTAAGATTGAATTATGTTAATTTGTAAGTTGAATTACGTTTGTACTTATTTAATAATACTTTTAATATTGTTTACACATCGCCTTTTAAGCATATTTTCTTTTTGTACATACTTACTCCTCCCATAAACACAAGCTCCTGAAGCTCACCTTATGGAGTAGTAGAATAATTAGGAAAAAAAATTATATTTATTTTGCATACTGTTATTTATTTATGTTATTGTATTATTTTGTAATAAATAAAAAAAGTAAAAAGCCAATTTTATTTTCATAATTTTTTATCGTAATAATAATGAAATGTGTAGCGCGCGGTGTATCGTCCGAAGCACGGATCCGAATACTTTCTCCCTCACACGCATAGCGCCGTGTCGCTCGGCAACTTCAGCCCATCACCCATACAGGAAGACACCCCATTGGCCGAGCCACTCTCGTGGTTAAACTAAGCAACAGAATCCTAGTGGTCATTGCCCAGTTACTTTGTAACACTCCCCAGTACCAAGTCGAGAGAACCCTCCGGGTCCTCCTTGGGAATTCAAGTAACAGCTCCCTCGGGACATTACTTGTCGGGAAAACCTCAACCCAACTAAGAGACCACGGGTCCTCTGTTGAGGTTATTACGCTAAGTGTTTAGTGAGAATGTAAGTGATCATTATTTAAACTCTAAATGACTTTACTTTGTGCTACAACTTCCTGTACTCTGTTTTTTACTACATATAAGCTGTGAACCCTGTATGTAGGAGAAATAAACTGACCAACGCTGAAAGACTATTTTCTTACAAACACCCTGACACAAATGCCATTTTTTATTACATATACAGTCGAACTTGGTTATAACTAGAGACCGGATTATATGCAATAAAAATAGCCCAAAATATGCATGCAAATATGCAATAAAAATAGCTAAAATATGCACGAAAATCCATAAAAAGGGTCAAAATATGCAACATGAAATAATACAGGAAGTCGTATTGTTACATATTTTTTTTATTTTAGTAAGCTATTAGTTCTCAAGCATAACAATTATATTTTCGAAAATATCAATTATAAAATGTATTTAACAATAAAATTTAGAATTTACCTTTAAAAACGTATATGACTAAGTACTGTTGTAAGTAATGTTCTGTAGACAAATTGTGCCTACGATCGCTTAATATATTTTTGTAAGCGGAAAAGGAACGTTCTACGTCTACTGATGTGGCTGGGCAGAATTTAAATTTGGGTGCGATTTTTGAACTTATTGTTCCGGGCAAAATTTCACCTGCCCCGTTGATGAAGTTATCAATTTGGCACAAAGGTTCAAACCCTGGGTTATTATTCAGTATGTTTTCAAATTTTTCTTTGAGTTTACTCGGGAATAGCTTTGGCAACGAGGAATTCATAAGGCGAATTTCCTTCATAACCTGAATAGATGCATTCAACGCCAATCCATGAGTTTCAAGCGTTTTTATACTTGCAGGTATGTAGGCGAAATGAGTGGTAATCATAGCTAGTTTTTTTTTAATACTGACGTCGTCAAACGATTCTTTGCACTGGAAAATTGCCAAAGCCTCTGCACTATCGAAGTCATTGATAACACCCTTGATGGCTTCTGTGATTTGAAGAAGAATGACTGATGGTATGTAATTTTTACGTAAAGTAGATTCATCCGGTATATTTTGATTTATGCAATATTTTCTGAGAAAATCCTTCAAGGCAGGAATTGTTAGTTTGTATAGAGGGATATTGCTTGAAAGAAATGCTTCACATAGATCAGGTTACTTCACTGTTACTGCTACTTGCCACTGTAAAAACTTGTTGTCGTGGGCCCTTCTTCTGCACTCCTGCGATATGAACACTGGTTTTGACATGCTGGTCTATTTGGAACTTTTTTGTGCTAGAAATGTTTTTCTCGCAAACTCGGCAGTATAAAACTTTTCCGTCGTATGTAAATATTCCAGGATATTCAGCTATCCACGTATGGGCACTTTTTTTATCAGGGGGCATGGTTCACTTTCACAATGTACAACTTCGTGCAAACAAACAAAACACTAGGCGAAACTCTAAAGAACAGCGCGTGCGACCAGTCAAAAACAAAATTCGCAATTCACTGAATTACCATAAAAATATACCAAATCACCCCTCATACGAATGAATGAATTGTTTTCGGCAATTAGCCAAATTAAGCCGAGTAAGCGCGACCGCAGGCGAAGATGAGAGAGGTTCCCCCCCGCTCCGGCCGCCGGCCGTAGCGATCAGTAAGATCAGTTAACAGTTCTTCAATCAGCTTCGCTGGCCGCGCGCCTTGCTATCTGACGTCTATAGTGTCGCTATGTGAGGCATCTGAACGATATCAAGCGTAAATATGCAAGATCTCAAATTATTTGCTAAAATATGCAACTACGGCTGAAAAGGGTCTAAATATGCATTTGCATATGCAAATATGCAAATGCATATAATCCGGTCTCTAGTTATAACGATCACGGCAATAGCGAGTTCACGGCTATAATGAGCAATTACAAAACCATATTTTAGTTCAGGCTTATCTTCATATAATTGTTGAATGTTATAGCGAGGTGGATTCACTGATATACTGAGTAAATAATTTTGTCAACACAATTTCTGAATACATGAATGGGTCGCTGGGTCTAAAAAGTAGTAGGAAATTATTCAAGAATTATTCTGAAAGTAAGTAGTAACAAACAAAGGGGCGGGAATTTCCTATCCCGTTAGGGACGGATTCATATTTTTTATGGCACTACCTGTGTAAGATTGTCGGTTATGTGAACCGTTTGCTATCCATCGGGCACAATGTAAAATTGTCATAAAATCTGCGAAATTTGAGCTTCGCACGTTGGTTCCCTTTTTACATCTTCTTTTGTATTACAACTCATCGTCAATTTTGTTTTAAAAACCAATAAATATGTTTGTGAAGGTACCTAGTTACGAGTACATCCCTGCACGGGGTAAATTTATGCCAGTGATGCACAACTTTTTCAACTTTAAGGTTTCTGTTGATCTTTGTGTTATACAAACCGGTTCTTCAAATTTGGTTCCATTTAGGAAATGCAGCATAAATTAACCAAAATTCTATAAAAAGTGTTCTCAGCCAGGGTTTTCAAGAATTACCCCAAACATTGAGATATTTCTCTACAGCCAAGTAGAGAAATATCGGTATACCAACGAGAGAATACGGACCAAGCGGCCCGTATGAAATTGACACGCGGGCCGCAAGAATGGGGCTGCGGGTTGTGCATCACTGGTTTGTGACAAATAATTTTTTACAGCCGAAAACCAAAACAATCCCGCATTTATGACGAGTGCAATTTTACAAGCGGTAGGTAGTAGGTACAGTGCGCACAAACTAGTGATAAAAAGATATACAATTTAGTGATATTTTTCTTGGAAGCCTTGAACCAGGTAATGATAGTTATAATGTGTTGATTATTTTGAAGAGGAAATTGAGAAGCATGAAAGCAAAATCTTAAAAAAATCATTGATAATAAATTTGAGTAATATAAGTGTATTTTTCAAAATTATTTTGTTAATAGGTAATACCTACTCGTATTTTGAAAATATACTGCACATTTGCGAATATATTGATAGTAGAGGCATTTAGGTAGGTACATATGACTTTAAAAAAAAACCTATTTGGATATAAAGATTAACGGCTATATGGAGCAAATTTAGTTGGTCCCCTCGTGCTCGTTATAACCAAGTTTGACTGTATATATTAATTTATACGGTATAATGGTTGTTTTATTATTCATGTAAGTAAATTATATTAAATAATTAAATGCCAGATTTTTTACTTTATGATATGTTTAAATTATTTATATCATCTAGGTTTTTTATTTACATAATTTGAGAGTGTATCTGATTACAGATTTGCTGGATAATTTTACAATTACTTATTATTAATTATATTTATATTTAGCGAACTACACTACGAAGGATGCTTATGTAAATTCCTCTCATCACAAGGACAGAGTACACACATTTTTTTAAATGGCCAGTATGACTTATTATCCATTCAACGATGAAGGTAATGAGTCCACAGCTCAGTCAGCAGAGAGTGATTCCGATTAAATATTTGTTGGCTAATTTTACAATCAATTATGATTGATTATTTAGATTTTGCGTTTCTAGCTTCTCCATATTTGTTTCGTGTTTGATTTTGTTAGGTTGGTAGTGCCTACAAACAAACATGAATTTCACATCGGTATTCTTCCAAAACGGTGTATCAATTTGCAGATTTTCAAGTAAATTAATATTTGGCTAATTTATATAGTGCCGTTTTCGTGAAAAATCACCTTACCTCAAGGGCGCTAATATTAAACAGCACTATTTTCCAGAATCGTAAATGCAAAAAGTTGTTGTGTTTTGTCATTGAATCAAAGGTTTGTTTTTTTTAAATGCATATTTAAACGGTACTTGTAAGTAAAATTTTACCAAAATTTTTATTATATTAAGGCCTCAGCACGGGCAAGCCACCCAGTGAGGCCTACATTACTGGAATACTTAAAATGTAAAAAAATATTGTACCAAATAAAATAAAATAAAATAAATTAAAAACAACTTTTTTCAAGTTCACTGGATTTTTTTTTCTGTCAAATAACAAGTTAGAAACATGCAGTATGCAAGCAATGAACCTGTGGGAGTGCTGTATTTAATACATGGCTCCGGGCTACAGTCTTCAAAGTGAAGAATTCTCTGATGATAACCAATTTACGATAGAAAATGGCAGCAGAAGAAAAAGATTTATTAAAATGTATATACCAGTTTCTGCAGAAGAGTGTCTTGTGATGATTGTAAGGTTGGAGAGGGCGCACAAGGAGCTGAGTGCTTCTCCTCTAAAACCAAAAGTGGCCACTCCCAATAGATCGGAGAACTCACGAAGCTTTGAAGTGTGATATTTCAATGCTGCAACAAAATAATACTGTTCTAGTCAGATTGAATTCAATTCGATACAATGTGTTTATATAATATTACTAGTGGATCCCCCGCAGTGCTAATATCTTTCTCGGGCGCCTCTGACTTCTTCCAACATCCACTACTCTATACCACAATGTTACTGTTAAAAAACTACATTATATCGACTTTAAATCGACTCGGTATGTCATTTGGTGCAGAGATATTGTATTCCTCGGCCATCCCCGACTGCTTCTACCATTTAAACTTCTCTAAACACTCCTGGCACTGATAACAACAAACTTTTAAATTTTCAGCCATATCGGTAGGCTGCTCTTCGAGCTTGACGAGTACAAACATACGCAAGCTGAATTTTTATACATTTAGATTAGAAACCAGTTAGAATTTAACTGAACCATTTGAAATACATTTTATAATATAAGACGTTTTCCTGCCATAGACCGCCTTCTATGAAGGGAAGTTAAAATTTGTGGGGTTGTATGTATTTTGGATGAGAAATCTGAAAAAAAAAATTGGGTCCAAAACTGTCCTATATTTCAAGCTGGATCCAACCATACACATTCACAAAATTGCATTGAAATCGGTTGGGCAGTTTCGGAGATTAGCGTGTAAAAACACAGTGACCAGTGATTTTTATTTATTAAGATATGCCTACAGACTCAATTGTCAATCAAAGAAAATTACTTACTTAAGCCTGAGAAATTATCCTCTACAACCCCAGATCCATTGTCTAAAACTTCAACAAGCTCCTCTCCATATTCCTTGAGGCGAATTTCTACTACAGCAGCTCCAGCATCTAAGGAATTCTCTACCAGTTCCTTCACCGCGATGGCAAGATTTAGGACAACCTCGAAGTAAAATAATACATTCAAATGAAATATAATACACACCAAATTTTACAGTATTTAGATTGCTTATTATTGTTTTGTTGCAATACGTACTTGCCCTGAGCAAATTTTGTGTACAGTGTCCTTATTAATGGGATTTATTTTGACAGCTTTCTCCTCAGTGGGAGCATCTTCTGATGTTTCTGTCTGTTCGCTAATAGAATCCATTTTAGAGAGAAAAATAAATAAAGTCACAACCCAACAAATTTCACTCTACTTGTCACTTGTCATTTTCGTTGGTTTTGCCGCCGATCCGCAGATAAACACCCATAGACAATACTTGATACTATTCCCAAATTCACAGACATTTCCGTGATTAGTGTTGCCAGTTGGCAAGTTAAAATCTAGTTAGATTTTTAAAATAAAGCCTGACGTCATCCAAAGTGGGGCGGGGGGGTGGCGGCAAGTAAATTTGGGAGATAAAAACAAGGATTACAATACGAAAATAGCTAATTCCTAAAAAATAAATAACTTAAAATTTTTCATTTTTCTATGAAAAAATAGCTAAGAAGCTAAACCACTTCTTTTGAGTGGATTTAGAGCTAAATCTAGCTCCAAAGGTCCTGAGTTGGCAACACTGCCCTTCATATCATGGGCCTAAAAAGCCCATGCAGGTTCAGACCAAGGTGAATGGTTTATTTATAGTTCAGACCATAAATAAACCAATCACGTTCAGACTTTACACACATTCAAGCGTAATGTTATGTTTAGGGAAATTTATCTACGTCTAGGGGAGAAAAATATATTTTAGGAAAAAGAGTACAAAAGCACTAGGAAAATTCTGACGAAATGCTGGGAAAATTTAAAATATTCTAGAGAATTTTTTGTCCGAAATAGAGAAACATTGCGGGGAATTATTCTTCGTAAGTCGGAATTCGAAAAGTTTGTCAAATATTTAATTTGGTGAAATACATTGGATACCTCAGTGGCGAAATAAAGAATTGCCGTTTTATCAATATGACTACTTACTTATTATAACTACTTACATATTTCGACCAGTCGGTGGCTGAGTTGTCATCGCATTTGGGTCCCACGAAGGCGTATTGTGTTCAATTCCTCGGCTGGCTAAATCCTCCATCACCAGTAGTAAGTAGTAAGAGACTTTAAAATATTTTCAGGTGATTTGTAACCCGGGAATGTTTGTCTTAGTTATTATATCGAAGACGGATAATTTTTGGGTAGTGACGTCACAAGGTAAAAAAACGTATTCAATAGAAAAATATTTTACATTTGTGAAATATTATTAATAACTAGCTGTACCCCGCTACGCATTGCTGTGGCTCAATCTGTCTGTGCCAAAGATAATAGTTGGTCTGAGCAGTTAGAGAAACAATAGCGCTTGTTGCTTTTACACCCAACAGATGGCGCTGTTTTAAAAAAAAAAACATGTTTTTTCCTGTCACTGACATCTATATGAATATAAAACACAGGCGTATTCGAAAGCAACGTTATGTCAAAATTTCAAAGCAATCGGTGAAGAAGTTTTGGAGATTTATGATTTTGAACAAACTGACATTTACATTTTTATTTATATAGAAGATCAATAATTAGCAGAAAAAAAAATTAAAATTATTTCCTACATTAACCCTTTTGCTGCCCGAATGTAAACACAAGATAGATACTCCCACGCCAAGGATTTTTAGAATTTTTTACATTGCCTCATTATTTATTATCCTCAGCACTTGTAAATTTAAGATTGTAAATTATTACCAAAACAAAAAAAACTTGTTTACGTTACACTCTTGAAAAGTCTAAACAAGATATCTTTATGAATTGATGGATTATTTGACGAATAAAAACTATCTATGAAACATCAACAAACTTCGACCCGCCGCCATTATCAAATCAGTAATCTCACCAACACATACTATAGTAATATCAGTACTAACGTCTCCGAAGTGGGACCTCTGCAACGGCTCACCATTTCTCACGATACACTTGTGATAATATTATTGTTTTAAACTTCATTATTTATTACACTTCTATTTACAGTTTCTTTTGTATTATTTATGTTAATAGTTTTTATTTGAATGGTAGACTTTAAAACAGGGATGAATACACAATGCCACACTGGGAACACATATCGAGCCATTTTTCTGCGGCTTTGTTTAAGTTTTGTATTCGCACAAACATGGCAGGCTCTGTATGGCTTGGATTGTTTTGATGTTTACAACCTCTTTTGCAAGCAGGCGTAATGGTGTGTCATGATGAGACGAATGAGGAGTTGAGTCGAGTTGAGTTTTTTTGTGGTGTTTTGCGATTAATTGTCTTATCACACATAACTGATAATCGGGGAAGCTCATACCTGAATTTTTTAATTTAACAGATATAAGATCGAGACAATATTCTCTTATTTGGTCATAAGACAAGTCGCGTCGAGCCATGATGGAGGGTTACACAAAAAAAAAATATTAGGAAAAAAGACAAATTAACACAATAATTAGGTTCTAAACACAGATAATTAAAATAAAATATATATTATTATTTTTTCACTCGAAAGGCGGATTTAACAACCAAGGATATAACAACTTATTTCATTTAAAATAACAAAACATGTTGATTAACACAAAACTTATTTGCACTAAAAATATGACTAGTTAATAAAAACAATTTGTTAAAATAATAACGTTAGAACCACGATTCGTTGAAGATTCTAAGTATTCGCGAACCGTCGAGATAAGAAGGAACCACGTGATACACTAACACAGCTACGCGCGCGCGGGGAATTCAAACACTGACAGGGGAAATATTGTAGTCTCCAGTTTGACGAGGTCTTTCATTATATAAACAAAATCATTTGTTACATCTGTGTAGAGATGTCGCTAGATAAAAGTTCAAATTATTTTTTAAGCCCAAGTTTTGCGCCATCTATACAGAAAGTCTCGAGATATCGCAAGATGAAATTAAAATCATGTATGATTGCGCGCGGCAGCGAGGGCTCGGAATCTTGAATCAAACATAGATGCGCACGGCAGCCTCCGGGTTAAACAAATCGGGATTTCACTGTAACACACTGACAGATGCATACATTTTGAATAAGGCTTGCGAGCCGCAGTTTGCGACCACTGGTCTAGACTATCTAATCCTAGCATTCCAGCCAGAAAATCCTAGGGATCAGGGAGATACAACAAAGGGTAGTACTCTCACATGTAAAGATATTGCATAAACTTTTTTTGCACCTTTTCTACATCATTTGAGTATAATACATCTTCAGGTCTCTGATAACAATTATTAATTAATTACCCAAAATTAAAATAATATATAAAATGTGATATTTATTCACTCAACATAATACGTGTAGTTTATTAGGTACAGTAACTCCTGACTAGGCACTATCCATGTTGTGACAGTCGGTTTATATACATAATATTATAATATCCACTTTACCAATTTGCGTTGCATCTCTAGAAATTTGCACCATTTAACAATAATAAATAATTTAGTGCAATAAATAAATAATTATTTTATTCACACAGTCCTGCACAATGTAAAAATCAAAACATGATAAGATGTAGGTACAGACTGTTGGTAATATTATGACATGTATTATAAATTCAAAATAATTATTTTATATTTTACTTTTTTGTTCCCAGATATATAGGTATCTATCAATATTGCAATACAAAAATTGCCACAATGCCGGAATCCTTTCATATTTTTAAATATCCAATACAATTACTGGTAATTTTTGTACCGGAAATTTCCGGGTCTTTTTAAGTTTTCTGGCTCTAAATAAGTTTAATAAAACCCTATTTTCAATAAATAAAATAACAAAAAAAATAAAAATTATTTGAGTTCAATATCTTCTCAGTTTGGCATATTTTTACATAGGGTAATCTAACCGCGGGAGTAGAATATCTCAATTCTAAACCAACTTCTAAAGAGACTGTGTACTCTGTTACAAGGAAATGTTGATCTTAGGAATGTAAGAGGCAGATAAAGTGGAAGAGAGTTTATTAGCCAACGCAGCGCTGCTAGTAGAAAGGGTCCGCACACTGGCACTGGCCCGCTGGACACGCATCTGGAATCAAAAGAGACCAATCAACAATGGGGTGGGAGTCATTTGTATTGAAGCAAAGAGGAGTGTTGTGTGTTTTAGAAATATGAACTCAGATGGATGATTACAATTTTATTCACTACATTTTTTGCATTTAAATTATAATTACTGAATATTTAAGACTTCAGAAAGCAGAGAAAGAGAACATAGGTTGCATAATTTCAAAATCCCTTGAGCGCTGGACTGACAGCTAGGAGCAGTGGGGTATAACTCTGATCGAAAATTGGAACCGAAATATTGTGAAGTCATATGATCGCCTAACTATATCCACATATTTATTCCATAGACTATAGTATAATAAGTAGGCTCCGAATGAGAATCGTACCGTCTATATATTGACATATCTATGGTTTTTTAGGACCAATTTGTTTCATACAAAAAGCCATTGGTCTAGTGAGTGGTTTATTTATAGGTATGAGGTTGGGAGTAAGTGTTGCCAACGTTCAAGTAATAATGTGGCTAGCGGGAGAGCGTATAAATGCTTATTTGTGGTAAGTACTCACTACGGAATCATTGTGAATTCAAAAATCTTTTAATTCAATACTTATTATTATAATAATCATTATTGGCCAGTTGTTTCACAAATCTTAAATAATAATAGAACTTGAATAGAACCTTCACAGAACGTGAAAATCAACTTTGAAATTTGAAGAATTGTTCAAATCCTGTGAAACAACCCTTCCTAACACTTTTAGGGCGGATGGACGGAGAAAGTAGTGTCAGGAGAATATATATTATGCGAAAGTTAATGGTAAAAGCTAGGAAACTCGAGGGAAAACATGGCACGATTAAGAGAATCAATTACTTTAATCAGGTTATGTCGAGAGTTGGAACAGGAGTTGATATGGGATATCGGGATGTTCTATATTAGCGCCGTCCGAGTATACATTTAGGCATAATCAAGTTTTAAAAATAATTCACCAAAATTTGGTAAAAACATAACTTGATTGACTGCCGTAATATAGTACCATATTATGAAAACGAACCAAATTCATTTTTAGAAAATGTAGTTTATAAAATATATAATGAAAAACCTATACTAACAGACCGAACGATTAGTCATAATAGACCCGATATTGTTTTACATGAAAAAATAAAAAAAATAACTGATATCATTGATGTCGCTATTCCGAATTCCTGTAATATTCAAAAATGTGTTTCTGAAAAAATAAGAAAATACACAGATTTAAGAAATGAAATTAAAAGAATTTGGCATTCTCAGAATATAAAAATATTACGATTTTTTATTTCGGCTACTGGCATTATACCTAGCTCTCTCATTCAAAATTTAGGCGTATTAGATCTGTCAAATAATTTATACATAAAAATGCAAAAATCAGTCATTTTAAATACATGTAGGATTACGAAACATTTTTTTAAATATTTATATTAAGGGATCAGTAGGATATATAGGTCCAATTAGAAGTTCTACCGAGCCGAACCCTCTGATATGAAAATAACTGGAGTCGGTGAATTATTTTCCCATTTGATCTCTGGTGATTTGACTTGTTGTTTTCACCTCTTATTGGAAAACCCTGTACTTATATAATGCACTTGAATAATGTGGATTGACTAGATGATCATTTGTGGAAAAGTGTGTGGAAGGGTTTAGTTTTTCCTGTGGGGAAGATTTAACCCGGACCTAAAGTCGGAAAGTAAAATGAATAACCAAATTAATTTATCATTTAGTTTCATTCTAGACATATTTCCAGTAAACAACTCTGTTATTGCCGGAATTCAATGTATATAACTGTCAATATTTTGTATCATAAGTTAGTTTTAATATTCTCCTTACGAAGGAAGGGTGCTTCCGAAACCGGTAGAGTGTAATTAAAATTAAAGTGGTCTAAAACAAATGAATATATATTTTTATTGTAAATTATGACGAGCCACAAAGTAAATGCTTATTACCAATATTTAATTATTATTATTACTTATATTGACAACATTCCAAACAGTATAGATAAGTAAACAAACAAGTACATAGATACCTACATTCTGGTGATCGACCGCCGAGAATAAACAAATGAGTCACGATTATTGTTATTATTAGTAAACAGCTACCAGCTTTATTAAATACTATAGTTTTCAAGTGCACATACGCTCAACTTATTTGTCTAATGTAAAAATAAAATATTATTTGCTTTAGCTATTAAATAGAATATAAACATAGACATGAGCATTAATATATGTAGAGTAAAACTATTGTGATGAAATAATAATAATGAGAGCAGTTCAAACAACCACGGTACATTCCGGCCGCAGGGTTATTATTGTTCCTTACCTAAATCATTTAAATATGTATAATCATTGTTTTTTTTTGTGTGTGACCTAATATTGCGTATTACGCTGGAGGGAAGGTATGTAGGGTAAATTATATGGATGGAGTTTACATCTCCCGAAAATGATAATAATGTTTACTTTTCCCTACATTTATGTGAGCCTGGTATCATTACAATCCCGACGCTTTGCGCGGCAATTAATTCATTCTCTCTCCAAAGGTTTCAGCCGCCGGTTTAGTCCTAAATACCCTCTAACGTACGCGATCTGCTTTTGTTCATAAAATTATTGTAATGTGAGTTTGTTAAAATAAAACTAAATTTAAAATTTCCCAAGTCTGATTTTACACACCGAGAGTAACCACGCAACCTTGGATTCTGCGGATTGGAGAACCACAGAATCATCCAGCCAACAATCCATTTAAATTGGTGATAATTCACACACCTCCAAAATTGGTAAAAGCGAGAACCAATCACGTTTGTTTTACATATTGTAACCAGACTATTTGTCTAGAATGCAGTAAGAAGCTGTAGGAATTGCTGCGAAAAATCTATTAATATAAAGAAGAATGTCTGTGGCGGGCGGGTGACCGACAAATCTACAGTTTCATTCCGAGGTTGATGAAATTTTACACATTTGACCTTCAAAATTTTTGTTGACGGATTTTAGCTAGCTGTAGATAAAGATGACATGCAATTTTAATATTTTTTTGTGATATTTCAAGTTATTGAAAACTATTTGATCCATTCAGTTGCCAAAATGACAAATTTTATATAATTTTGTTTTTTGTTTTACGGCCAAAAAAAAAGTGCCGATTTGATTTGAGTATAAAACGTTTTTTTATAAAAAACATTAGAATGAAAAATTAACTATTTTTGAGTATTTCAAAAATACCAGTGAGGCTGTTTTTAAACGGCAAGCCTTGCTGCTGCTGATGTTATATAAAAATGTAAGGCTGCCTTTACACTTGTAAGTTTTTTCCTGTAAGTTGCTCACGTAAGCAACTTACGACAAATTTACCAATCTAAACGACACCATAAGTCACTTACCGTAATTTATACCAAGTTACGGAAGTTTTTTTTACGTAAGTTTTTGACAGGTCTAATCGCTCACGCGGGAATTTACGGCTCTCTCACAGCTTATCAAAACAGATTGATAAGTTGAGACGCTTACCGTAAGTTTTGACGTCACTGTCGGGATGGTAAAACAGAAATCTGCAACACTGACAAGTCTTTCTGCCGTTGCTCATCGGGACTTGTTTATTTGTCGCCATGAACAGCTTTATGAAATAATATACTGCAATAATCTATGGAGACTAACATAACATTATTTATCATTAACACAATGTCATGTTTAAAAAATGCCTGTGTAAATGTGTGATAATGATTCTAGTATTCGACTTCACGAACTGATGGATCAGCTATCAAACTTCACAACAAATTAATATCTCCAATGAATGCATACAAAAATGCAATACAAGAATACATAGGAAACATTACCTGACGCCAAAAATCGAAGAGTCACCATTATTTTTTCTAACTAACTAACCATCACGCCGTTTCCCCGCAGGGGTAGGCTGAGAGGACGGACCGCCAAAGAACTCGGTCTTGGCACACACTTCTTGCCTCATTCACATTCATACATCGTCTAATACATAGGTACTCTTTTATTATTCTGACTCTTGACATGGCCCGACTCAAGTATTTGATTCACTTGGTCGTGCCATGACTTCCTCGGGCGTCCCCGACTTCTGCTACCATTTACATTTGCATCGTTTATTCTCCTTACTTTGCTCATTCGCTCTACATGCCCAAACCATCTAAGCGTCCCTTTCTTGATCTTACTCATTACGCTTACATCAGCCTTGTACTCTTTGCGGATCTCCGCATTTCTCACACGATTGTACATGGTGTTCACACATACGCCTCAGGAATCTCATTAATTTTTCAGCTGGTGAAATAGCATTCCGAAAACGAGTATCATTCTTTTTAATTAGCGGTCCAACCATTTCAAATATGTATTAGAAGTCAGTTGCTCTAATTTGGATAAAATTAAAGAATTTTCGTTGATCCTCAATTCTTAATTCTGCCGTTAAACGAACGAAATCCCCATCAGTACTTTTTCTTTGAAGCCAACTCCTAATCCAACACTCTGCGGGCCCTTACGTTTTTGTTTGACAAAATTGTGCATATTATCGCAGCGGCAATCCGTTATGTGCGGAAATGGGTATTATTTGGGGATCCATGATCTAACCGTAAATAAACAAATCCCTTATCAAATATTACTAACTGACAGCTGTCAAAGTCGGCGGCAAAGCGTTGTTGTCAGGAAGCCGTCTTACCAAAAATAGAATTACTGGTGTAGCGGTCTCTGTGAGAAGTTAGTAAATTAAACTTCCAAACAACTTCCGTGAGCATTATTTACGATAAGTTGGATGCATATGTAATCGCTCCTGTGAGTAACTTATCAAAAATTTACGAAAGTCGTAAATTTTACTTACAAGTGTAAACCCAGCCTAATAAAGTGGAAAAAAATTGTGTTCTTAAAAAAGTTATATTTTTTTTATTGAATTGTCACAGTTCCGCTGACTATGGGCAGTTACAGCAATCTTACACGGTGTCAAAATAAATAAAAGAATACATAATTCTAACCTGAGACTTCAATAGTTGCTGTTCCGCTGATGCAAGTTGTGCTAAAGATTCCTGGACTGTGCTCTTCAGAAGGACTTTTACATTGTTATGTAGAGAAGTATTGCATTCTACTGAAATAAGAAATAATTTGTATATAATTTCAATGCGGAAGTGGGACAGATCCGCTGGACAGGACATGTAGCAAGGGGTCACTAGCCATTAATCTTAGTTATAAGCCACTAGTTGTTATAAGTCTTAGTTGTAAGTCACTAGCTATCTTAGTTATAAGCCAGCTTAGCTTAGGGCGGTTAGCTCTGATAAGCAGTGTGGAGTAGAAGAGCAAAGCATACCATTTATTTGAACTTACATAGTTTCTTGTGAAGCAAAGAGTCCCTTACTTTAGAGTTTTGCTTTTCTTTAGATGAACTTGGCTCTTGTGTAATTGCTTCTGTCACTCTAGGTATATTATGTTCTGAAAATAAAGAAAATACTTATGAAAGATGAACGTATTTTCTGTGGGGAGCTGAAAATAGTTGTATTATTGACTGAGCGTAGTGAAGTCTTGTTTTAACTTAACCGTTTTGCATTTTATATGTATGTGAATTTGTCATTGAGATATTAATGAGTTACATAAAATATGTTTTTTTTTCAGTTAAGTAGGTAGGTATTTAAGTCCTTACTTACAAATTTTATGATTTCAGAGAAAATTTTGGGAATAAATTCGGTTTAGGGGAGTCACTCGAATAACCGAAATTGAACTTGATTTAGACTAATTTAGGGCTGGGGAATCCGAATCTGTAAGAATTAGGTGGGGGTCGGCACTATTAACTGAGTTATAGCGTCTTGAAATTTCGTACGCGATACATAGAAACCATGTTTTATTTATCAACTATGACTTAAGAAAATCAAATTAATAACTATTTAATACTTTGACATTTCAGAAGTGCCAACCAAAAAATAAAAAGTGTTGCCATATAATAATAATATCAATGCATGGAAAATTCTGAAAATTAAATATCATTTGCCAGATTTGTAGTTTATTATTTAAAATCTTGTACATATTAAATTTATATATATATATATATATATATATATATAACCTAACCTAACTGTGATTTTCTATAACAAAAAAATGACCCTTTAATAACGCCCACTCGCGTCCCCTTTAGAGTTTTATCCCAGTTTTCAAGTAGTTTGTGGGCTACGCTAGGTTTGTATGGACTGGTTTGTGATTTAATTCTAATACCTTTTTCCCATGTTCTTCTGTCTACTCTAACCCAAACTAAAAACCTAACCTATTTTGTAAAAAAAATATTATTATTATATGGCAACACTTTTCTTTTTTTGGTTGGCACTACTGAAATTTCAAAAGTGTTAAATAGTTATTAATTTGATTTTCTTAAGTCATAGTTGATAAATAAAACATGGTTTCTATGTATCGCGTACGAAATTTCAAGACCCTATAACTCAGTGAATAGTGTATCAAATTTGACAGCTGGCATAAAAATAATAAATATAAGATAAATAAATGCGAACCGTCATCAGATTCTGGGTCTTCTCCTGCTACCACTACGGCGTGGGGAAATGAGGTATCATTCCTGTCTTCAATCTGTGAATAAAATAAACATAATTACACAAACAAATTTGTCATGAAAAAAATACAGATAAGTACTACGGGTTAGACTTCTTCTTTAGAATGGTGGAGGGGGTGCGAGTCAGTGTAGGGTCTCAGGCGTCGCCCTGTGGACATCATCAATTACGCCAGGGAATGAATGGAGCGGGCATTCGTTCATATTCGGTGGTCTGCACCGCAATGTTTATTGGCTAAAAAGTAACCTACGCATTTTCCAATAGGTATTTCATCGTCACTGTCAGATTCAGAAGCTTCTCCTTGAACAATGGAAGGAACTTTGTCCATGGCTATTGTATTATATTTTATTTTTAACTGAACGAAGAGATTGGAAAAACCAGTAATGTTTAAATCGTTTACTGGTTTACGCATAAATTAACCACTCACGGTTTACGTTGATGCCAATGTTTTGACAGTTTTGCCCTTTGCCCATAAATAAACATGTCATGTGTCAAGCATAGACCATAGACCTGCATGGACCCGAGGGGGGGGTCGACTCCGACCTAAATTTTGGTCCTAGAATGGTGGCGGTTTGGTGACGTCATAGCAATATTTAAAATGCCAATATCCAATAGGAACACTTTGAACGCCATAGAAGAACTGAGTTGTATAAAATGGGATATCTGTGGTAACAAAAGTCAAAAGTCAAAACACCACATGTTTATGGTTATATTCATGGTTCTTCGCCGACGTAAATATTTGTGAAAAGTGAAAGTAGATTTGTTAAAATGCCTCGCTAATTTCGCTGTAGTGTCGAAAGCTGTGAGGATGTTGTTTCAGTGCGACACGACAATAACGAGAGTCTGTTTCGGGAATGTGCGTGGAGAATTGGCAGAATAGATTATATTTATTACCCGATTTTGGCAAATTATGCACATGTTTGTAGTTCGCATTTTGCAAAAGAATTAAAAACGACGTGGCTCGTTGAAAAAAGATGCTTTGCCGACCCTTAATCTTCCATATATCGGAATATATCGGGATTTACCTGGTGCACAAGGGACCCGGGATGTTAACCAAAATGCAGGTGCGAATCTCCCTCTGTTTGTTTAATGTTTCTAATGTAACTTATCATTAACTTTATTTATTATTAGAGAGATAGAATGAAAGAATAGACGTTGATTTGAGTCGTTATTATGATAAAGATATTCATTCAATAGAATTATTATTTCTTCAAAGCCAGCAACTGAATTACAGATATAATATTCTATGTTTTGTTTGAGTAATGTGATGTTTATTTATTTCAGATTTCTTCCCTGAACCCAGCAGCGGGCTCATTGCTGCCAAAATGGACGTAGAAGCGTATACCTTCATACGCTTCTATATACAACTGTTTTATTTTTCTCTAAATGAAATAATATTCTAATATTCTGTTTTGGTGTGTTAACATTTTAATCTCATTTAAAATGTGTTTTGTGTTTACACAAGCTTGTATGTCCCTTTTTGGTGTTATCTGTGTTTGAGTAATAAAATAATTCATGCAATTACGAGTTTTTCATTTTTAAATAATATTTTAGGCTAATAAATTGGGACCGTATTTATATTGTCTATGGTAGACCGTTTTTTTTTTTTTACTTTCCTCTATCTTTGGTCGATGGTTTGTGACGTCGTGACAACTATTCCCTTCTCATGCCCTTCTCGCCCTTCTCTTTCTTTTTCTCTTAGTTCCAAAAAAATCCGTCGGACGAAATATGTTCAGTACTAAAAGCACGAAGATGACGATCTAGGTGTAGGTTCATTTATGATGGACCCATAAACATAAACACATTCTCCCATAAATAAACCACTCTCATTCTCCCCATAAACAAACAACTCATCATAGACCATAGATATACCATTCATCATGGACCTAAAAAGCCTTGGGAAAGAGCATTATTGCGATTTTGTATGAATGGTATTGAAGCCAAATCTAGGGTGAGGGGAAATTTCCTTTTCTTGTATGACTACGTTTGAACTGATTTGTTGGCAAAGATGATTTTTTTTGTGTTGTTTATGCAATTATATCGACTTATGATGTTTTTGAAGTATTTGACGGGGCAAGGAATGGGAAACGTCATTAAAAAATAGTAGGTTTTGGCATTTCCATAAATCTTCCCCCTCACCTCGTGGCTTCAAATGGTTCTCGGATTGCTCCGTCCAGGGCTTTTTATGTACAACCAAAAACTTGCAAATATATACATACATGCTGACATATTCACTGCTCGTAGCTTTAGTTACTATCTTTACAGAAGATCATTTTATCACATTTTAGATGCGAATAAAACAAATTTGTGATGGTGAAAATATTTTTGTTTATTTTTATTTTTAATTTACCATTTGATGGTTATTTTTATTTCACTTGCGCGGCAATATTCCATCATCCCTTTTCACCCCTATCTCGCCCCAACGTCAAAACCTGTTTCCCATTCTATCCTGTTTGGTTATAAACAAATAATATATTTTTGGGGATCAGGTAGCGAGACAATAAAAGATGATAAGTTGTTGTGACACAGCGTTTATTATGAGTCAGTAGAATTGCGCAGTTGGGAGATGACTGAGACCGATGAGGAAGACGCCAGGTGTAGGCGGCGATGGCCGAGACGCAGACCGGCGAAGTGGTCGCAGGGTCTAGGCGCGTGAGGTCAGCTCTGGTCAGGAATGATGTCCGGGGCTATGGCGCTGATGTGATCCCGAAGAGTCCATGATAATCCGTGCAGAGCCCGGCCTACGCCGGGTAGGCCTATTATCTACGTGTGGTAGGTCCGTGTAGCAGTGGATTGCTGATTGATGACTCGGGGACTGCTAATTTGTGACTGACTGTCGAGTTCCTTCCCGCTGTCGCTTTTATAAGGTGAAGAACCTTTCAGAAACATTCTAGTTGCTATGGCAGATTTTGCCAAACAAACCTAGTCAACGGCCGAACTTTCTGGAAGGTTTCTATGACGGCGTGGTACCTTGGCGCTTGGCGTAGTGGCGTAGAGATCGGTTTCTTTATGGTGGCGTACCACTACAAATCAACTTAAATTTTTATATTTGTTGCTTAGTTCTGCATTTTTACATTTTAGATTATATTCACCAAATACTTAAGTTGTACATTATTAAATCAACCATCTGTGATCATTTATAATTGGTCTGTATCTTTTCATTCTCCTCTGTATATTATACAAAAATTAAGACTGTTTATGTTCCTTAAAAGAAATAAAAAAATATTGTTATATTATTTAAAATAGAGATATGCAAATTAAATTCGATAACAGAGAGAAAAAAAAAGAAAAATATTGTTTTTCCGTGATAGCATTAAAGATAATTTCCTAAGGTATCGTTGTTTTCTTATAAATGATCAATAAAAACTTATAGAACATGTTTTTTTTTATGCTTCAAAACACGGTTTTTTTAACCACGAAACATGTTTTCTCCCATCCACCGCACCTCCGTGTCCATAGAAAATCAATGTGCTAAACGTCAAACGGCGGTTATTTATGGTCAAACATTAATCTAATTAGTAAATGTTTGTTGCTAATTTTGTTGGTGTTTCGCATTTATTCTGTCGTATACGGTGTAAATTTCATAAGCAAGCGAATTTTTATATTTGGTCATAGCATGGCTACTTTAGAGGATAAGATCCTTGGCAATAAATTGGAAAATTACTGTAGCAGCAGTGAAGGCGAAGATGATGATGAAGATCAGTCAGATTGTGATGAGCCCAAACCATCAAAGTCACAAGAACCAGCACCCGAATTACCACCAGCGAATGATTGGGACGGAACGTCAAGCAACACGGGACCCAAAGGCGTACTGAAAGACTGGCAGAGATTCAAACAATTGGAAGCAGAGTCAAGAAATGAACAAGAAAAAGAAAGACTAGAGTTAATGAAAAAGCTGAGTCTCTCTTGCATGACTAGCAACGAAGAAGACGAATATAAAAAGCAGAAAGAAGCGCAAGATGAATTAGACGAGTTGCTAAATGACGATTTTCTCTTGCATTATCAGAAACAACGAATGCAAGAGATGCTTGCACAATCTGGAAGACTTCCTCGCTTTGGAAAGTTATCTAGCCTCTCGTCAAGCGGAGAATTCTTAGAAGCTATTGATTGTGAAAACAAATCCGTGGTTGTCATTGTGCATATTTTTGAAGACAGAATTCCGGCATGTTCTGTTATGAATGGATGTTTAATTTCTTTGTCACAAGAGTATCCCACCGTAAAATTCTGTAAGCTGGTCAGCTCGTTAGCAGGCATGAGTAGACAGTTTAAAATCCGAGGAGTTCCCGCTCTGCTTGTCTACAAAGGAGGGCAAATGATTGCTAACTTTGTTAGGGTTACAGATGAATTGGGTCATGATTTCTATGCCAATGATGTGGAAAACCTCCTGCTGGAACACGGAATACTTCCCGACAAGAGCTTTATTCCTGCAATAGTGAAACAACAGAATGTTGCTGAAGAAGATGATTCCGATGTGAGTTTAGACTAAGATGGTTGAACAATATTTGTAGTGTTATAAATAATGTACAAATTGTTGAGTCAAGCAAGTCTGAATCTCTATAAGAATTTTTTTTCTTAGAAACTGGGCTTCTTTCTTGAAAGATTTACAATTTTACAGGACTCATTTTTAGCACTTCAGCTTTCCGGAATATTTTAATAATGCTTATCTGGAGGATTCAGTATTAATTATTTCTGTAATAATATATTTAGCTATCTATGGAGGTACTACAATTAGTTATGATAATAATATGATACACTAAGGACGGGTTGTTTCGGAGGATTTGAACAATTCATCAAATTTCAATGTTGATTTCCGGGTTCTGTGAAAGTCCAATTCAAGATCTGTTATTATATCAGCATAGGGCAGTTGCCTGACAAAACTGAAATAAAAACAGAACTTGAAAAAATCTTTCACAGAACCTGAAAATTAACTTTGAAATTTGAAGAATTGATCAAATTCTCCGAAACAACCCGTCCTAAGAAACTAATGATATTTGGTAAGCCTAGATATATTTTGCATATTAAGTCCTGTTCGTAATGTTCTTCTTACGCTTGATGTTTTATTAGTTAACTATAAACAATAATGTTAAAATATAGAGCTATTCAATATCGAATGTTTTTTTTCTGTACAAATTAAGAAATGATAATTGCTGCAATAAAAATGCACTTTTAAGGCTGTCACTGGCTATGTCCTGACTGAGTTTCTCCCAACAAGCCAATAGTTGATTAAGCAGTCAAAAGGGCAAAGTGAAGTGTATGAAATCAACTATTGACTGACTATCGGGCCTTCCCATCGAATTGATTGGAACTTTTGATAGTGTCACTCAGTTTTCTATGATATTATTATTGTTATTTCCGTTTGAAATACATCAGCTGCATTGATAGTACAAATTATTCCGTGCACCAACCAATTGCTTGCGCATTTATAAATGAACAAGATGAATGTATTGTCGATCACAAAACATACATTTTTCGCATAAAGACTTTTTGATGCAAACGTATGAAACTGTTTTGAGGAAACAGAACTTAGCATAGCATAGGGAGAGCAGATCGCAGTGAGCATCCTAGGAAGGGCGAAGTGTTGTTTTTTCAAAATAGCTGCATGCGTTTGCAGTGGAAAAAAGTGGGTCAAAGGAAAGTATGAGGTTATTTGTGACCGATAGAGTATTCATTTTGCTTTTTTTGGCAAAGTTGATAGCTCAAGTGGTTACGTGGAATGATTTTTGTCATTAACGCAGCTGTGTTATTTCTGTAATATTATTATAAGAAACTGAGTGATGCCGTCAAAAGGGCCAATCCTTTGATGTAAAGTACAGTATTATAGTCACAATTTATCTCATACACTTTTATTTTGCCCGTTGACTGCTTATTATTTATTTGTTAGCTGTGAGAACTCGGTATTTAGCCTCTCCCAATAGAACAGGGCATCACTCAAAATTTAAACCTTTCCCCCCAAACTTATCGCAATATCATCTGCGAACTAGCTGATACCAGTGTGCAAATAAATCCATTTCAATATGTGATGGTGCCCGGAGCCAGCGGATCTATGACATCCGCTTATTAAGGAATGTTGTGGTTGAGGGATGTGGAGGAGGTGAAAGGAAAGAGGAAGAATGGTAAGGAACTGTCACTAAACATGTAGATTCTGAATGGTGGTCTTTGAATGGTCAGGTTAATCACACCATGCCATTTGGCAGCAGCAATAGGTAGAAATAAAATCAGATTTTTCCATTGCTTGGGAATGGTCCAATCACGAATGAATCATAATATATATAATATCACATAAGTACTTAAAAAAATGCAAATAAGAAAGAATAATGCATGATAAATTATTTATTTGCTCTGAAAATAGATATTTTGTATGACATGTTTAGTTTGCTTCTTTGATCTGAAGTTAACAATATAAAAGATCATTCTGATGTGACAGAAAGTCATTATCAAGAATCACTAAAGAACATTACAACAAATACTATTAGAGGTATATAAATCTAAGTTTTTGAATACTAATTATAAGAATAGTAATTTTAATAATATTATTAAGGAATCTATTCCACTGTAGAAAGAAATCACATCTTACATGAAAAATAAATTAATACTAACGAGCACAGACCAAAAACTTTGTTACGAAGAATATGCTATGAATTCATAATTATTTTTAGAATAATCTTGAATACCGAGAGAATAAACTTTCCTTGTGACTTATTTACTAAAATAAGATCATATAAAAATATAAAGTGTCCGTAAATGAGATGTTTTACTAAATTAACAAAGATCCACTATTTGACAATCATCAGACACGGATGTTCTTGGTTTCTTGGCCGGTTGGGCCCCTTTAGCGTCGGAGTCCTCGGTCTTGCGCTTCTTGGGAGCTGAATTCTTTTCTTCCTCCATTTCTTCATCCTCCACAATCTCCATGTCGCTGTCGTCACTCTCGTGCACAGGTTGCTTACGGGCGTTGCTCGATGTTCCCGGTTCAGCAGTTGCTTCTTTATCTAAAAGCATTAAATCATTATGTGTCATCCTCGGTCACATGGAGCGATTTCGTTGCTGCTACCTGAATAGACGTGACGAAATCGTTTATGTAACAAGGTATTGGGGTTCAATAATGCTAGTGTCTCGTGAACAAGGATGAGCCTGATGTGACCGCACCCCCAAGAGGAACGGCTGCGAGGCCTTTTTCATAAAAAAACTTAGGACCAGTTGTTTCGCAGAAATTCAGGTGTGACAAAGTCATCAGATGGCCATTCAGTGCCATTTAGGTTTTTTTGACAGTCAAAAGGTTCTCGTCAAATGCCGATTCTAAGTCCGTTACAGGTTTTTAACAAATTTTGATCAACAGAAGAGGGCAACTATCATGTTGTTATAATAAACTAACACAGAAGGCAATAAAATGACCAATACCTGCTCCATTTCCATTGCTGGCTTCTTTAGGCTTGAGGCTCTCAGGATCTGCCACAATCTCATATTCCTTGGCATCGGGGTCGTGCTGTATGACCACGCGAAGTTCATAATCTTGGTGGAAATCATCAACCTGTTGATATTTTTTTCAAAATTAAAAATTGCCTTTTGTTTCATTATGTATAGTAATATTATGCATTGCACAGAAAATTATCCAATTATTATTAATATGAAGATCATCAATAGTATCGCAGATGTTTGAATAGCTCGGATGTGTCTGATTCCCTGAGGTTCAAAGAGCAGTATCGACGTAGTCTTACCGTACTGGCAGGACGAACGAGCATTCCAGATTCAACAGTCGCACACAGTTGACGTCAGTTCGGCTATGGAGACATACACCTCCTTTGGGTCTGAACTTGCCTATGAGGATGAAGCCCGGGCAGTCCAGATAGGAGACGTCTAGAGGCTCGGGGAAAGGAAAGTTATAAGTATGTGTTTACTACTGGCGACAGACTGAATGACTAACCATCAAGACGCTTCCATCCTGCACCCCCAACTCCTGCAGCGTTTTGGTGGCGTTGTCCTCCGTCTCGCCCTCTTCGGAGGAGATGAGCACAGCGCCGACACCTTCGTGCAGCGCGTCAGGGGCCACCATGTTCAGGCGGCCGATGAGAATGGCGGAGTTTAGCTCACCGCAGGTCAGGGTGCTCACGTTGCACACCAGCACCACAGAAGGCTTGGGGGAGCAGACATAGCACTTGGGGTTGGGCGGATTTAATCCTGATAAAAATAAAAACATAGGTTATATTAAACTTTATAACCACCTCATTCAGACAACCACCAGAGAATACAAGGCACAAAATCAAACAGAAGGTGGGGTGATACAATCCTAATGGATTGGTTTCAACGGAGGAGTTTGGATTTTGGAGGAGTGTCCCCAGTCGGCGCAAACCAATAGTCAAAATTTATTTTAGCCTACGCATGAAAATTGTAATTTGAAAAACATCAAAAACATGTCATGCATAATTTCGTAAATCTAAATCTGACGGCCGGTTGTGGTTTAAAATTTCGATTTTCGTGTTCATTACGCGCTGGTAATTTATATAATTACCGGCGGGCATACATATATTTTTTTAAAAAGAAAGACAAACATTCCCTGGTAATGAATAATCTGACAATATTTGAAAATCTCCTACTACCATTACAGTAAGCGGAAAATGACGCTTGTGTTGTGATGGAGGACTTAGCCAGCCTTTTCTTGGGTGAAATATTATAAAAATTACATCAAAATAATGTAGATAAAACTATCTTTCTGATGATACCTCAAATCTATTATTTCCACAATCAATTTATATCAAAAATAATGAAAGAAGACGCTTTGACACTAAAAACGCGGCAAATATTTCGTTGGCATTCCACAGAAAAATACTTTGTAAAAAATCTGAAAAGCTAGAAGTCATTCCAGTATTTGCTGCGTAAAGAACGAGAATAGCCCAAGCGATTGTGACCTTGTTCTTCATACAAATTCCTTATACATAAGGGTCAAAATCGCACATAATTTTTTTTTTTAAATTCGTAGATAATGTGCCGCACTCACATATGCGGTCCCGGGATATGACGGGTTAAAAGGCCAGCCGAGGTGGTAATCGACTGCGAAAAATGTATTTTAATGGGAATAAGTTGTATCTTTACGAATTTACTTTGAATACCTACGCGAATTTGAGGGGGCGCCGTAGAACTTTCGAATTACTTTGGAATTCTTGTTGTTTGTTTTTGGGGTGTTATGCCGTGTTGCGCTTGTGTTGTTGAAGATGTGATTTTCTTCGGATCTACCGGATCTGCCCTGATGATGGACACTGCAACGCTGTCCGAAACGTCGGCTAAAGAAGGAGTTAGCGCAACACGGCATAACACCCCAAAAACAAACAAACAAAAATGCTTTTGGCCGTGAAAATCTAAAAACTTACTTTGGAATTCGTTAATTCGAAATTTGGTTTTCAATCTCCTGTGGATTTCAAATTAACTGGGTTCTACTTTCCCATTTTCCTACAGATTTTGTATTGTATTTTTAATTTGGATGTAGGACAAAGTGATGGATTAACACGCTCGGAATGTTGTTTAATTTTGGTGGACTTAAGACAAACTGCGTCTTGAAAACACATTAAAAAAAATTTTATTATTTTTTTTTTTCACTTGTCTCGTATAAGTAAATGCTTTCTGAGAACAACTGCATACTTAACTCAATTTCGCCAAAAATGGTCTGTTGGACAAAAACGAACTAGAGCGACGAGTTGTTGCATACTGAGGACTGTATTCTTAACAATAATATCGATCTGTTGGCATACATCACAAAAAAAATGTGAATGGTGAGCTCTGGCATTATGAAATTAACTTTTATATTAACTGGCATTTGTTTTCTTTAAAATAAAAATTCAACAGTAAAAAAAATAAGATTCCAGATTGTGTATTCCATAATTTTCAGTTGTTCAATAAGAAAAAAAAATGTTTAAATAAAAACTAGCTGTTTATAAATAGATAAATACAAAAGTATGTAATTACCTCGTTCGGGGACAAACAACTGTCCACGGTGATTGGGCTTCAATCGCAAGTACACAGACTGGCACTTCTCAAATTCCTTGGTGAGAATATTGAAGGCATGCATCACCACGATGCCGGCCACAATGGCGTTGGTCGTTGCAATTGCGGGAATAATATTACCAGCCATGGCTGAAAAATACAAATGATAGTTGTTATTATGCATATACATATATGGAGTAAAAAAATATTATTTGCGCCTAGATGTAGTAGATATTCTCAGTATCACCCTGGTTGCTTGAAATGGCTTTAATAGTGTTTTGTAACCAGATCTGCTTAGCCAGGTACTTATCACCACTAGCTCCAGTCACACAACAGGGAATGCCATAATCCGCAACCTTTTAGATATAATTAATTTATGTGAATTATTTATACACACACAATTAAAATAATACATAAACACGTAAGGCTTAGCCATAATTTTATATAATAACAAAAATTGAAACATTCCTTAAGGGTACATTTAGGGAATGCAATCCCGGTATACCGGGATCCCGAAATACCGGGATCCCGCAGACATTTTGCGGGACTAATCTCGGTCGAAAATTTTGCGGGATCCCGCTGGACTGGCGGGATTACAGAGAAGCTTCTACAACTGCATCGACGTCCAGTTCTTCCACATCGGCTCATTGTGAACCTCAACCATCAACAAATAAAATCACTGACCATTTTTCAAGCGAAAACAATACCGTCGAAAAGAGGGTATCACGAATGGTGTCTAAAGATGGTTTACCATTCCGAGTTTTCTGTACCTCGTAGGATTTGCAAGATCTTTTTAAAGCCGGGGTTTTAACTTACCAACATCGTCTAATTCTATCAAATTAATGGTTATGAATTACGGCAAGACACTATATGATGGTTATTCAAGATCTTTTAAAGCTGAAAGAGAGCAACTACAGATTTACCCTCACTTACTCTGAATTACTTCGAGTCCGGTGGATTAAAATTGCTAATGACTATTGTGCCAACCAGCGTGGAAGCTGAACGAGCTTTTTCAGCCGCTGGCTACCTTGTGTCCAATATCAGAAGCCGTTTATCAGATGACACTATTAATACTTTAACTTTTTTACGAAGCTATTTCCAAAATAATGTTTAATTAAACTTATGATGCTCATTGTACAAGAATATTGTTTATCGTGTGAACGTTATTATTTAAATTTAAGTTTCAGTTCAATTTCAGTTTCAGTGCCGGCAATCCGGGCGTTTATTTTATTTTTGTACATAGATTTCTTTTACCCACCTCACTAGACAAAGTCTGTTCCGAGGCGGGTATGTTATGTAAATTTATGTCTTATCTTATTCTTTGCCAATTTATGACTTGAACTTTACCTATGTCTAACTAAAGGTATACCTATTAATAAATCCTTTAAAATGTCCCAACGAACTTGTTTTATTATAGGTATAAATTTAAAACTCTAAAAGCAAGGTTGGTAGATCGAGGTCTTTATTATACGATTGATTAGATATCTAAGTCCACTCTGCTGGATCCCGCAAATACCTGGATCCAGCGGGACTAAGATTGTTCAGTCCCGCAAATACCTGGATTGACATTTTCTTGCTGGATTGCATTCCCTAGGTACATTAATGTTTACTGTGAATAAATAATAATTATTGAAATTAAGCAACATAAAATATATAATACCATGAAGGAATACATAACATTATGAAAGTAAATGAAACGATTATCTGTGATTTTTGTTAAAAAGAACATCCCCTCCAGGAAAATCTCCACATAATTTTCCAGGAATTTTTTTATAATTTTGTATCGCTATGCAACCCGATGTGATAGTAGGTATTAGTTGGTTCGGTTAAAAATGTACATCCAGACCCCGCGCAGTAAAGTCTCACAGTCCTAAAACCGCAATGCTAACCGTTACCTTACTTTTCTGTACAGGGTCTGGTAATTTCAATGTTCGCTCACCAGCGGTAATGTACAAATGATGTTGTGGTTTATTCAAGACATGCTGGAACTCTCCTGGTAACAAAACAATTGTCACATGGTTTTCCACCAGCTCGTCAAAATCATACTCAGCTGTGGTGTTATGGCATGTTTACTGTTTCTTATGTTATAAGTTGATAATTTAAATTGTTTACATTACACAAAGCAGCATCCAAAAAAGGTATGCAGATTTCTTGGCCCAGTTGTTTTTAAAATCTCCCGCCATTGTAACGTGTGTGTGGATTTCACGTGGTTCTAAACGTTTTTTAATGTTAGGCGGAAATGTGGACTTGTGTTTTAATTCCTGAATTGAAAATTTACATGTTTATCTTTACATTAAGTTTCGTCATTTTGCACATACAAAGATTTTAGAAAGCGAAAAAAATATTAATTTTTATATCCCTAAATATGTCAAGACGCAATCCTAATGAAGATATGAGAGAATTTGTCACTTTTTGTTTGGGCAGCAATTGGGTTAATAGTGAATTGAATATTATTATTAAGCATATCCTTTTTACTATCGTTTTCTCATTAATGTCTGATTAGTTCAGTTCCCCTCCCATCAATTATTTTTACAGTTGTGTTTATGTCTATGCTTGTATGTCATAAGTATACTTTGTATTCTGATGAACAAAAGAGAGAGGAAGGGTGGGAAGTAACTGGCTATATCTGGTCACCAAATAATGTTTCAATACTGAATTGTGGTCTTACACCGGGGCGATACTGATATTAATCAAATAAAATTTACTTGCGCACGCTGGGATTTGAACTCACAACCTGCGGATTGCAGGTTGAGAGCCTTACACCTCGACGACGTAGGCAGTCTCTAAATGTTTTATTATTATTCAATATTGACTTACATTTGATATCAAAGCGTGTCTTCTGGGGAATGCCAAAGATGTGGCAGCGGATATTGGCGCAAGCGGCCACAAAGTCCATAGCACTCTTGTCATCCTTATCCCAGACAAGATGGTCTCCGGAGCCAAGGGCGGCGAGGGAATCCTTCAAAGCGCAGCAGCTATCAGCAAATACCTAAAACAGATGTTATTTATTTGTAAATTGTTCAAAGAAGCAGTCCACAGCGGAGTGCTGAAACCAACCGTATGGCAGTGAGTGTGAAACTACCAGAGGAATGATGGAAGCAGATTTAATGCTCCAGAAATGAGATCTCTCAGGCACATGTGTGCTAAAACTTTGTATGACCATATTGAAAATATGAAGATCCAAGACCATTAGATGTTTTGGGCATATGCAACAGATGAACGAAGAAATGACAGAGAAGGAGAATATTATATGACACCAAAGTTAATGCTATGTCGGGGATGCCAGAGGAAGACATGGCACAACAAAGTAATTTAAATACAGTAGAACCTCGTTAATTCGAAATCCAGCGGACATCAAAAATCAAATTTCGAATTAACGAATTCCCACGTAATTCGAAATTTTATGAAAAAAAAAAAAAAAAAAAATACACCGAAATTCGATTTTCTCGGCCGCCTCTTCAAATCCGGTGGTATTTTAGTTGTAAATTCGTATTAATACCAATTATTTCTTTATTTTCGCGGCCGATTACCGTAGCGGCGGGCCCTTTAAATTCAGATATTCGCAATAAATTCGTAAAAATGCTATATATTTACGGGTAAATCGAGACTTTGCTGCGGATTTCGGTCGCGGCCTACCCTTTAAATTGAAATATTCGTAAAAATACGATATATTTCTGCGTAAATCGAGATTTCGCGGTAATTTTCCGTCGCGGCCGGCCCTTTATTTGAAATATCTGAATTTGGATTCGTAAAAATACGATATATTTCCGAGTAAAACGAGGATTCGCAGCCATATTCCGTCGCGGCCCGCTCTTCAAATTCAGATATTCGAAATAAATTCATAAAAATGCTATATATTTACGCGTAAATCGAGATTTCGCTGCCGATTTCGGTCGCGGCCTACCCTTTAAATTGAGATATTCGTAAAAATACGATATATTTCCGCGTAAATCGAGATTTCGGGGTAATTTTCTGTCGCGGCCGGCCCTTTATTTCAAATATCTGAATTTGAATTCGTAAAAATACGATATATTTCCGCGTAAAACGAGAATTCGCGGCCGTATTCCGTCGCGGCCGGCTCTTCAAATTCAGATATTCGAAATAAATTCGTAATAATATGATATATTTCCGCGTAAATCGAATTTTGTCGGCCGTTTTTCGTCGCGGCCGGTGTTTTAAGTTCAGATATTTGAAGTAAATTCGTAAAAATATGTCATATTTCGGCATGGATCGAAATTTTTCGGCCGATTTCCGTCGCGCCGTATTTTTTCAACTAGGATATTCGAAGTAAAGTTGGTAAAAATACGATATATTTCGGCGTAAATTGAAATTTCGCGTCCGATTTCCGTCGCGGTGATGAAATACGATATATTTACGCGTAAATCGAAATTATGCGGCCGAGTTTCGTCGCGGCCGACCCTTTAAATTCAGATATTTGGCGTAAACTCGTAAAACTACGACATATATCCGCGTAAAATGTATTTTATCGGCCCTTTAAACTCGGATATTCGAAATAAATTTGAAAAAATATGACATTCCAGTGTAAATCGATTCAGATTTACAAAATAATAATACTAATTAGGACGATGTATAACCACGTAAAAATACATTTTTCGGCGTTTTACCGAAACGGCTGACTTTTAGATTCAGATTTACGAAATATTATGATTTATTTTCGCAAAAATCAAATTTTTTCGAATTACACGAACAAATTTTCGCGCGCGGACAAAAATAAATTTCGAATTACGAATTAACGAATTTCGAATTAAAAAAAAATTTGTATGAAAAAATTTTTCAGCGGAATTTTTTTTTGCGAAAATTTCGAATTACGCGTTTTTTCGAATTATCGGGGTTCTACTGTACTTGGAAATGAATTAAGCAAGGAATGTGTCCCAAGATTATGCCTACCCCTGCAGGGAAATGGCGTGGTGTTTAGTTGGTTAATTTTTAACTACATAATATATAAAATGTACTGCTCGCTGATATAATAAACATACAAAAGTTCATTCATATTTTATCAAATTCAGTAATGTTCTATCAAAAATGTTTCAAAATGAGAAAAGTACATTTATGTTTTATCAAACTTTATGTAAATTATTTAAGTCCAAAGTATAAAGCTTTTTTTCAATTAGTCATGAAAGAAATAGTGGTAATGAGCTTTTATAACTACTAAAGTAACTAAATACTACATACATATTAAGGCGATGCCATACGTAGTAATACAAAATCATGTGTTTTTGGTTTGAAAATTTGGTCGCCTAGAACTGTTTCAGATGCTTTAATTAAATACTGCGAGTAGAATACATCTTGGCCTTTGAAATAATCGAGTATTTTTTATATAAGTCTTTTTATAAGCCCAGAAAAAAATAATGTAAAGGCCTATGAAAACTGCTTTAAAGTTCAAAATCTCCTACTTACGAACCCATTTTCGGTTATAATTTTATTGTATAGTGTGGAAAATTAAGTTATTTATAAAATGATCGGAAAAAAATTAAATATTTATGCCTGAACGTCCACAAAATAAAATAAAAGGCACTTTTTGGCCATGTTTTTTTCTTGCATAAATCAAAACAGGCGGATGGTGTTAAGCGGGAATTCAAACCTTATCGCTATCTACGTAAGGGTTGTTATTGATGGCGGCTCAATTTAAAATATTACACGACGTAGTGCATCGCCTTAATCCTGATAAATTGGTATAAACACCTAGAACTGGTTGTTTCATGCAATTTGTATAATTCATCAAATTACAAAGATGACTTTCAAGTTCTGTGAACGTTCTATCACTATAACATTATTGGCAAGTTGCTTCACATAGCTGATATAATAACAGAACTTGAGTACAATCTTTATGGAACTTTAAGGCGATGCCATACGTAGTAATGCAAAATCATGTGTTTTTGGTTTGAAAATTTGTTCGCCTAGAAATGTTTCAGATGCTTTAATTAAATACTGCGAGTAGAATACATCTAGGCCTTTGAAATAATCGAGTATTATTTAGATAAGTCTTTTTATAAGCCCAGAAAATAATAATGTATAAGGCCTATGAAAACTGCTTTAAAATTTAAATCTCCTACTTACGAACCCATTTTCGGTTATGATTTTATTATATAATGTGGCAAATTAAGTTATTTATAAAATGATCCAAAATAATTTAATATTTATGCCTGAACATCCACAAAATAAAATAAAAGGCCCTTTTTGGCCATTTTTTTTTCTTGCATAAATCAAAACAGGCGGATGGTGTTAAGCGGGAATTTAAACCTTATCGCCATCTACGTAAGGGTTGTTATTGATAGCGGCTCAATTTAAAATATTACATGACGTATTGCATCGCCTTAAAGTCAACTTTCAAATTTGATGAATTGTTCAAATTCTGTGAAACATTATGGACGGGTTGTTTCGGAGAATTTGAACAATTCATCAAATTTCAAAGTTCATTTTCAAGTTCTGTGAAATATTTTTCTGTTTTTAACAAGTTCTGTTTTTATTTCAGTTTTGTCAAGCAACTAGCCTATAATGATATAATAATAGAACTTGAATAGGACTTTCACAGAACCCGGAAATGGACGTTGAAATTTGATGAATTGTTCTAATTCTCCGAGACAACCCGTCCTATGTCGTTTTTCTTAGTTTGTCGCTCAATGGGCTTAATGACACATGATATCCATCGACACATATAAAATGAATGGAGAAGTGTTGGCATTACTTTGGCGCACTCGGCAATGCTCCATGTGCGTTGGTCTTTCAGCCCCGTCTCTTCTGGAACTGAACTGCTGCTTCCTGCAACTAGATTAAAAAATAAATATTAGTAATATTAACAAGTAAAGAGATCTGGAAACATTTCCTACAAGAAGTAAACAGATACTTTATGAATTTTAAAAAAGTGTCTATTCATACATATCTTGGTGTAGGAACATATTATTATACATACTTAATATTGTAAATCAAGAGCTTACACATATTTCCAAGCTTAGATCGGAATGTAATATAAACAATGCGAAAAGAACTTCTCGTGAGACAATGCCATTTCGTTATTTCAGTTTTCAAAAGAGACCAAAAAACATCTTATGTGAGAACCAAATAAAGCCAATTACAAATTCAGTTTCCAAAGGACTGACACAATGACAAGGTTTTACCAAACATAATTATACCAAATACACTTTATAATACATATTATGGACGGGCTTATAGCCTGAAGGCAATTGTAACGCGTGTGTTACTACCCAATCGTCACATAACTGCACACTCCTACTGATGCTATCCCAACTCTAGCCGGAGTTTGCCGAAGGCTCCCAAACGTTCGAGAGCAATGATAGAAAATATCATAAATGTACGAGCTAATCAGGCTCATTCAAGAAAGTACTTTAAAGGCGAGCGGAGCAAGTAGCGCAGCGTCCTGCGCTCCAGCTGGGCTTCGAGTCCGGCCGCCATTCAAGTTGGATCCATTTTTTTTATTGAATATACAAACACATTACAATAATTTACAAATGTAGATATTTCGAGGCTGATTGCGAAAAAAATAGAAATTTTTAACAAAAAATTGCCCAACTCAATTGAGAAATTATTTCTCGTGTTTGAGTTGGGGAGTGTTGTGAGTCATTATGGTTTATAGGTTGTAAAATTTCACTAGTTGATGTAGCTAAAAATTAAGGAAGTATTTTATTTTATTCCATAAAAGGAAGAAGTTTACCGACTGGAGCCTGGATATTATACTGAGAAAACATGAAACAAAATACTTTCTTTGAATTTTAATTCTAATTTCTTTGTATTTACATCTGTTTGAGGAACGAGGTCTTAGCTATTTCACACCGCCGTAGCTCAGCATGACGATGCGAATTTGGGAAATGACGCGGCGAGCTGTGGATGGATTCCATAACTACAAGATCCTAACCGTTTAGACTCCCACAGGAGGAACCTGGGGATTAATTTTCAGAGGCAAGCTGAAACCGACAGAACGTGAATCAAGATTACCATTGCAGTACTACCTCCATAAATTGCGTATGTTAACATAAATTCATCTGAAATAATGTACTCTATCTCTTGCCTACATTGTAGTTACAAATATTTTAGTTACACTCTAGTAATCCAATCTAATTAAATTTACGTATTGTATTGCATGAGAGCAAGTCAGTTATTTTATTCATGAATTCACTCCCCACAATCCCTTTGAACAAGATAATAATGCTCTACACTTAGCTCTCCATAATTACTGTGCCTTAATAATTGACATTATTGCGCCCAACGTAGTATGTGTCACAATGTACCAACCAATCCGTTCATAGATAGATCATTGTGATTATGTCATAAATAAACAAAAGCTAATAATACGACGATGCCCTTTATGTAAAGGCAGGTACTAAATGGCTAATCCGTGTATCATGAGCGTAGGTGCCAATAATAATTATTCATGTTCTCCTTTTACCCATTTAACCCCTAGAGCAGTGGGTTCCCAATTAGGGGTATGTGAGGTTGCTTGAAGTTTCATAGAATTATTTAAAATTTTGGGAGTGTCCACGGTAAACTTTTAAATACAAATACAAAGGTGGCGTTCTCTCTTTTTAAAACCGTTTAAATCATATATCCTCATGATACAAAATGAGATAGCATGACTTTTATGATTCCTTCCTATCAGGCTGAAGAAAATTGTTCTATTTTTTTGTCATTTTTTCTTGTTGTTTTGGACATTATGCCTGCTAATATTATAATAAAATAAAATAAATGCACACCAGCGTCAGGGAGGTTGTTGAAGTCCAAGGGAGCTGGGGCCCGGCGGGTCTTCCACAGGGTCTCCATGGACAGCAGGTACTGGATGTCGTCCCGGAACAGCTTGGTGAACAGCTTGGCCGGGTCGTACCCACATGACAAGGCCCAGCCGCGGGTGCTGGTACGCTCCACGTTACCCTGTTTATTACATCATTTATTTATTTATCATCACAATCAATTAAGGGTAAACTTTAAATCATTCATAAACTGCTATTTCATAGAGGGCGCTAATTTAATTATTTTAGGATGAAACCTTTTTACAAGTTACGCTTCAAATATCAAGATGAATTTTTTGGTTGCACCTTTACAAATAGTATTTGAACATGAATAAATGGTTTTCTCGGTAAAAAAAAATTCAATCCTTTAAAAAGGCATCCAAATAAAATAATGTATTGGTGACTCAATCCAAAATTGTATTTGGAAGTCAACGCCACTATATTCACGAATAAAAACGAACATGTTGTTTTGGCAAATCGAAAATGGCACATTTTAAATTTATTTGTCAACATAAAAATAAAATAACTGTGGTAATTTTTTTCGAGGATAAAAAACAGTTAAAATATCCTATAGGGGATGCCATAGTCTCACTAGCTCCAGATGGTTAGGATCAGTTGAGACTTGTGCCTTATTAACATAAAAATTAAAAAAATCAAGGGACATTGGATAATATCTGTAAGTGAAACTGTTATGTATGGCCATGTTGGCAGTCCTGATGCGTCACGTGGGAGATTATAAGCAGTGTGCGTAGTGTCAATAAACGTCACAGGTCTGAGTCAACAGTCTTTTAATTTTAATAATCCCCGATATAATAATTGGCGACGAGGATAATCGAAAAAGTTAAATTAAAAACGATTAATATTCATTTAATAGTCCAGTGTAAAACAGTGATTTCGTCTTTGTTTTTTCAATCATTTTAACATGTCTAAGAGTACTTTGCCAGTGCTGCAATACGAGTCGAGTTGTGAAACCTTCGGAATGTTTTTAGAACGTGTTCAAATTTATTTAAAAGTAATTAATATTACGGACAAAGAGAAAATTGGATATCTTTGTATAATTATTGGTGCGGAGAAATATAAAATTTTAAAAGAAACAGTTCATCCGAAAAATATTGAAGAGTTAACTTATAACGAGATTGTAACAACACTTCAAAATAAATTTGAAGAAAAAAAATGTACGATCGCCCAAAGATATAAATTTTATAATCGTCAGCAACAGTCGAACGAGGGAATTGATGATTACATTTCAGAAATAAAAAGTCTGTCAATATCATGTAATTTTGGAGCATTTCTGGATGAAGCCTTGAGGGATAAATTGGTGTGCGGTGTGAAAAATGAAGCCATGACTATAAGATTACTGTCTGAAGATGAATCGCTGAGTTGCGAAAAAGCATTTATAAATAGTAAGTCTCTCTTGTCAGATAAAACTATGTTAGTTTTATTTGATCCGTCAAAACCATTGTGTCTTACAGTCGACTCCAGTGCATACGGTGTCGGATGTGTCCTAAGTCATGTCGTAAAGAATCAAGAATTTCCTATAGCTTTTGAGTCTGCAACGTTAAATTCAGCTCAAAGAAATTATAGCCAATTGCACAAGGAAGCCCTTGCTGTTATTTTTGGAATCAAGAAATTTCATAAATATTTAATTGGTCGTCATTTTACTATATATACTGATCATGCTCCATTGTTGTCTTTATTTGCCGAAGATAAAAAAGTCCCCGTTTTAGCTGCATCACGTCTCATAAGATGGTCTATAATATTGTCCGCGTACAATTATAAATTAGTTTTTAAAAATGGACTGAAAATTCCTCAAGCTGATGTGATGTCACGTTTGCCAAGTGAACAACAATTTAATGTAGAGGAATGTAATTTTGTATACATGTCAACACCCTTAATTCCATTTTCAGAAGTTGAAAGTCATTCTGAAAAAGATGAAATGTTATCTAAAGTCATTAAGTATGTTTCAATCGGTTGGATTGAAAACTTGTCAAGTCCAGAAATTAAAAAATATTTCAAGTTCAGAAATTTACTGTCGGTCAAGGGAAAATGTCTTGTATTTGGTGACAGAATTGTAATACCAGAATCTCTTAAGTCTAAAATCTTAAATTTAATACATTATGGTCATCCTGGTATAGTCAGATCAAAAATTCTTGCTCGTTCTTATGTTTGGTGGTTAGGTATGAATCAAGATATTGAAGATATTATTTCTAGATGTGAAATGTGTCAGTCGGTACAAAAAGCTAACAAAAATGTGCGTCATAATTGGCCTATTGCTGAAAGTCCATAGGAAAGAGTCCATTTGGATTTTTTTGACTTAAAAGGTTCCAAATACTTATTAGTTTGTGATTCATATTCAAAGTGGATAGAATGTTTTTATATGAAAAATACTAAATATTCGGATTTGTTATCAAAATTAAGTGAAGTTTTTTCCAGATTTGCGTTTCCGAAAACTATTGTTTGTGATAACGGTCCTCCATTTTCATGTAAAGAATTTTCTATTTTTTGTAAAGAAAAATCTATTAAATTATTATTTTCTCCACCATATAATCCCGAGTCAAATGGATTAGCAGAACGATCTGTTCAAACATTCAAAAAGATTTTAATTAAATTTATGTTTTAAAAAAATTCTAAATTTTTGTCACCAGCTCAACGTCTAATAGATTGTTTGTATACTTATCGTTCCACCCCTACTTTTGTCACGGGTTTGTCTCCTATGGCTAAAATATTTTCATATGAGCCACGTACACCTCTTCATATTTTGACAGAAGAAAATAATGTGAATAAAAGTAAGCAATCAAGTAAAAATGCATTGAAAGAGTATGAGGAAAATGATAATGTATTGGTATATTAAGACATTTGAAAGGTCCTATGAAATGGGTTCAGGGAACTATTAAGTTAAAATTAAGTTCATGGGTGTATTTAATTCTTTTAATCGGAGGAGAGGTAAAAAAGGTCCATGTTAACCAAATAAAAAAAAGTTGCATAAAGTTAAAATCAAATTATGAAAATCCCGATAAATGGTATGACTTGGGAAGTCAAGAAAATAAAATTTTTAGTGAGCCTTTACCCAGCACTAGTGGGAAAACTGATGTAGTAACTAGGGCTGGCAGATTGGTGAAACCTCCTGTCAGATTTAGTCATAGTGATTATGTTTAAGTTTTATTTGGTATTGTAAATTGTTTGAAAATAAAAAATAAAAATAAAGGAGGAAAGGATGTTATGTATGGCCATGTTGGCAGTCCTGATGCGTCACGTGGGAGATTATAAGCAGTGTGCGTAGTGTCAATAAACGTCACAGGTCTGAGTCAACAGTCTTTTAATTTTAATAATCCCCGATATATATGAAATTATGATTGTACCTGGCTATTCACGCGCATGAACTATTACACCAAGGACTAAACAATTCTTAACATACCTCGCTGTTGGCCGTATCGGTCCCGAGGGCTCGTTGGCCTGCGTCTCCCGCCGCCTCAGGGTCCTCCGTGTCCGGGGACACATCCTGGTCTGGGTCCTCCTCTCCATAGAGCTGGCTGGGAGATATAGTAATAATTTTACACATCGCCTATTAAACATTGCTCATTCAATTTTCTTAACCCTTGGAATGCCAGCGAATCAGTAGTGAATTTGCTAGGAACTCACCGCACTTGCCTCGATTTTATGGATTTTATTTTGAACCATAAAAAGCTCCTAATGTACTAAAATAATTTTTATTAGCTTGGCAAGGAAATAATATATCATAATGTTTTTATAGCTTGTCGTTTCGTCACTTACAAACATTGTTTGTTTATCTGTGAAAAAGTGTGACGCAAATTCCGTATCAAAATGTGATAATAATTTTTCGTTTTCAACTGATTTTATTTACAGGAAAGCCTCACATTTCTCAGAAACATTTCTCTGAATGCAAGTATTCATCCTGGGGAAACTACATAGAATACTTGTATGTGATTAATTAGATTATAAATATATGAACAAGTTATCTGGTAATTTATTATTATTATTTATTATTTATTAACGCCCTATTGGGCTTTTACATAATAAGTTGACAGTATATGTATATAAGTGTAACATGTACATGGATAAAATAGCTAAATATAATTTATTCATAAGGTAATTAGAAAATAATATGGTAAAGTAAATGTATGAAGGTATAAAAAAGTATGAAGGCTAGACCTTTTTTTTTAAAGCTAATAAATACTACAAGTTAATACTTAGCAAAAAGGTCTAAAATTAGTTGCCTTTTGAAACTCTCAAAGTTATTAACACCAAATATGTCGATAAGTTTACAATATTTGTTTGCAAGGTGATGAATTCTTGGAATTGGTGAGTACAAAGAGTAGTTAGTATTGAGGTTATTGTTACATTTAAAAGTGTCTATGCTTCGAGTTTGTCTGGCAGGTACATTCATATAAATTAATTCCAATAATTCAGGGCTGTCAATGAGAGATTTGATAATTTTGAATAAAAATAATATATCAGTTAGAACTCTTCTATCCGATAGTTTGAGAAGTCTGGTTTCGGTACGTAAGTTATTATAATTTATAAATTCGATGGGAATATTCATTTTAAAATTGATGTACCGAAGAAATTTATTTTGTACCTTTTCTAAGGCTTGAGAATGGACTTTGTAGAACGGTGACCATACTGTTGAATTATATTCTATTTTACTTCGTACTAATGAGCAATATAAATGTTTTAAAGTTAACACATTTTTAAACTTTGCCCCCAATAATTTACAATACAATTTCCTGATACATCAAAGGTAAATTATTGAGTTGGATTGTTAGTTATCTTAGCAATAGGGTGCTTAGAGTAAAGATTAATTCTGTACAATCTAATATATTTCAGGCCACAGGTGGGGTTCCTCGAGGATCTCACCTCGGCCCAATATTTTTCTCACTATTCATCAATGACATTGTTGACCAATTTAAAGATGTAGAAGTCCTACTATTTGCTGATGACTTAAAAATATATAAAAGAATATGAAATGTATATGACTGCCAAATTTTACAGACTAACTTAGATCAACTTAATCAATGGTTTGAACAAAATGCTTTATTTTTGAACATTCAAAAATGTCAAGAAATACGATTTTCTAATACTCAATATCTTCCATGAATATACAAATAATATTAAATTAATACCAGTGTCACAAATTCTAATATTCAATGATAACTTCATTAACATGCACACATTAACGATATAACTAATAAAGCTTTAAAGATGCTTGGGTTCCTTTGCAGATTTTAAGTCCTTAGATTGTTATAACCCTCTATATTTTATTGGTTAGAAGTCAAGTGGAATATAATTTACCTATTTGGTCCCCTTTGCATAGAGTTCACTCAAACAATATAGAGAGAGTTCAGCACAAATTTCTTAGGTACGTAAATTTGAAGTTCAAAATTCCAATTGAACACATTAATTATGTAAGTTTGATGAATCAATTGTTACACATAGTCATTACAAACCTAATTAACAGCCCTGACATCGTTTCCACTATTAAATTACATGTGCCGACTAGGAACACAAGACAAAATGTAACATTCTTCTGCAAAACAACCTGCAACCAACTATCAGACACACTCACTAACCAACAGGGTGCATGATCTGGGCAACAAGTTTGTGGGTACTGTTGACATTATTACCATCTCCATTTATAGAATTAAGTGTAATCTATATCAGCATTTTGTAGAATCCTACAAATATAGTAGCATTGGTAATGTAGCTTTAGTGATTTGTTTTATGTAGTATTGTTCTACTTTCCATATTATTTTATTTTACTGTTACGTGTTTTACTAATATTGTTTCATATTCAGTTTATTGTTATTTCATGCATTAAAAACTTTGTGTATAATATTCAATGACTCAATAGGTATATTCTGTTCTTAACATCCATGTAAAAGCCCAACTGGGCGTTAATACAAATACAATAAAAAATTACTAAAACATTATTTTGCAAAAAAAAAACGAAAATAATGTGAGTCAGCACGTGGCGGGTCGCTCATCTTTTTATCTGGCACGTTAACCGGTAAACTGTGGCTCGACCGCCGGCGGGCTTTTTTGAAATCCGGCGGTTTTTTTTTTTTTTAAATGCGATTTTAACCCTTATGTATAAAGAATTTGTATGAAGTAAAAGGTCAGAATCGCTTGCGCCAAGTTCGGACTAGAATTAGCTTTTTGTTTGATGAGGCTACGAGCCCTGTACGTGTAAATATAAATTATCTATGGTAAAGTGGCGTCGCTTGTTTTATGAGTTTATTTCCAACGGTCGGTTTCTGAGTGAGCGTTAGCTAAAAACGAGATTAATCAGTTAATTCAACAAATAAACGTAAGTAATTGTGTTTTTATACATAGTTCATTGACCAAGTAATGTGTTTTGATAAATATAAATCATTTTTGATATTGTAAATTTATAAAAGATGACGTAAAAGTTCGCAAAAATTTTGCAGGAACAATTTTTACTTTTTGGATGGAGTTATGTACATGATATATTACATTATTTGGAGTTATTCGTGTATCATTGTATGGAAAAAACAATTGTTATTATATATCGAAGCCCTGTTTTTGTCAATACTTCGTGATTATTTAAAAAAAAAATGATATGTCATGTCATGTGTCAAAAAAATAGCTGCGCGTAAATATTTGATTTTTAGATGGGAATATTTACGTGATCATTATGTTATTTTGAGTTATTCGAATGTCATTATGCAGGGAAAACAATTGAGATTATGTAACAAAGCCATTATATAGTCGATATTTAGTGAAAATATTTTAAAAAAATAAGTTGTGCATCTCTACCGTTTCACACAAATACATTGAGATTACTTTACATGTGTTAGTGTTTCAACCGACAGCGCCACTTTTTTTACTGCTAGCGGCAGATTTTAAAAGTTGTGTTATCAACCAATTCGCGTAAATTGTACAAGCAGGTCCAAGAAAATGTAAACTATTGTTTACGGAAATATTTTTATTGGTATTTATTATTTATTATGAAAAATAGTAATAAATATCACAAAAGTCACAGTATTAGTAAATATCACAGTTGTATAGGGTGTCCCAAAAAATAATAAGAAAAAATATTTTTTGTTTATTATTATACAAAATTTATAAATACTAGTATATGTCTGATTGTTCCTATTATTATAGAATGGAGACTAATACTGGAGAGGTACGCGGAAGAAGGACTGGTGAGGCAGCGCCGGACGGAGAGGCAGCGCCGGATGGAACGATGGTATGTTTTTTATTGTTATTATTTGTGTATTAGTAGTAGTTATATTAGGTTGGTTGTTTGCTTTTTTTTTTTTTATAGTGAATACCTCACAAGAGTCCCAACTGCTCCCGTCTGGAGCCAGTGAGACTATGGCATCCCCAATTGGGGGATGTTGTGAGGCTGAAGGTAAGTGGGGAAGGGAAAGAGGAAGGTGGGGAAGTACCTGGCTATTCAGATCTAGTCACTAAACACGGCTAAAGCCATTTGGAGCAACGTTTCAATTCTGAATGGTGGTCTTACACCAGGGCGATACTGGTAGTATCTTCCACTCTGGAAACTGCTTAATTTTTTCCAGAATTGAAAGACATTAGTGTAACAATAAATGTTTATTTTTTCAGGTTCCTGGAGCCGACAGAAGAGGCGGCAGAAGCACCGAAGAGGCAGCGCCTCTAGCAATCACGGTATGTTGTGTATTAGTAGTAGTTATATTAGGTTGATTGTGTGCTTCATCTTTTCCAGAATTGAAAGACATTAGTGTAACAATAAATGTTTATTGTTTTAGGTTCCTGGTCAGCCAATAAAAAGGAGGAGGCTAGACTTGGAGGAGCCCTCGGATGATCCAACCCCTTCAACCTCTACAGCTCCAACGACTCAGGTAATTATAATAAGACTAGGCTAACTTTAACAGTGCAATTTTTGTATTTTTCTTCCTCAAGGGCGCTTTTCAATGAAAATAAAATAATTTCGCATAGCTGAATATATATTTTTTCTTTCTATATATAGGTAGTCGACAATATCATCTTCGAATTTATCGGCTTCGATAGCGAAGATGATGACGAAGATGATGTCGACGTAAATCCCGATTGCGGTGGTGATCCCGAATATATCCCGCCCCTGGGGATCGAAACGGATGTGCCTGAGGAAGAGTTGGAGCTGTTGGGGGAGGAGGAGGAAAACCCCGAGGAGCAGTCCTTCACCTGGTCTGAAGACTTCTCTTCGTTCACGGGTCAGCGGGAAAATTTTACCGTCCTTCAGCCTGGCCCATCAACAGAAGTGTTCCCTCCGACAGTCGCTGCATCTGCCTATGATGTTTTCTCCAAAATATGGGACTTGGAAACAATGTCCTATATTGTAAAGGAAACGAATAGGCATGCATGGAGCGCACTGGACGAGATAACTACCGAAGATGGGGTATTGCACATGGCCGCCCATTCTAGGCTGAGGGAGTGGCGAGATGTGACGGTCCCTGAACTGTATTTGTTGTTCGCAATATTTATAATAATGTCCATTTGTTACAGAGCTGCCTTACCAGAATACTGGACAAAAGATATTTACTTAGAGATGCCTAAATTTAGGACTCTAATGTCTTATGATAGGTTTTGTCTGATAATGCAGTTCCTCCACTTTAGTGACAATAATGTCGGTTCCCAAAAAAAGCTTGCAAAAGTTAAACCACTATTGGACATAATGAATGAAAAGTTTTCCAGTCTGTACACTCCTCGTGAAGACATTAGCATAGACGAGTCCCTGTTGCTCTGGAAGGGTCGCCTAGGTTTCAAGCAGTGCATCCGCACTAAGGCGGCTCGGTTCGGCATTAAAACCTATGAGCTGTGCGAATCAACAACAGGGTACTTGTACCGCTTTATAATGTACACGGGAAAGGGTACAGAAGTCGAAGAGAACCACCTTGGGTTTTCGAGTAAAACTTCTAAAGTTGTACTTAAACTCATGGAGGGGTTCTTTGACAAAGGGTACTGCCTTTACATGGACAATTTTTATAATAGCATGCCATTGACTAGGTACCTGAAACAAAGGAATACCGATGTTGTCGGTACCCTTAATCGCCGCCGAAAGATGGTACCTCAGGTTATTAAAGCCATGAAGAAGAGTGTGCCACGGCATACGATTGTCGGTAGACACTGTGGTGACTTTTCAGTCGTTGCTTGGAATGATATTAAAATTGTCACCATGGTGTCTACCTTCCACAACACCGAAACGGTCATGGGTCAAAGAGGGTTAGAGAGATACCAAATGCCTCGATCTGTGGTCAGGTACAATTCCTTCATGGGTGGAGTGGATACCAAAGATTCGCTGTTGTCCACTTACCGCATGGAGAGAACGCGAGGTCACAAATGGTACATTAAGGTATTTCGTCGCCTGCTCAATGTCAGCATCCTGAATAGCTTGGTGATCTACAGGCAACTTCAACAAGACGCTGTGCCCATTCTTCACCGTACATTCAGGAAGCAATTGGCATTTGAGCTTATAGCGCGACACTCTCCCTTTGTGACAGCACCCAGACCGATTTCTTCTAACGACAGTCATATTCTTCCTGCGCACATCAGATTAGAGAATTTTTCACATTACCACAGAAACGGACAATAGGAATCGCAAAATACGCAAAAGGTGCGTACTTTGTACAAGGCGTAAAATAAACAAACAGGTCGATTCCTATTGCGTAAAGTGCAAAGTTTTCCTTTGCATGGCGTGTTTTGTGGTTTATCATAGAGTTGCAGATTTATAATTTTTTTTCATTACTTGCTAAAATCGCTTTTTTTCCATTTAGATTATATTTTTTCTCTTTTGTTTAGACTATTTTTTTTACTTTTTTTTTAGTTTTTTTTTTTTCTGTTTTCATTCAAAAATATAAAAATTGCCATGACGAGGAAATTCATTATACCTAATAGTGGCAGTCCCATAATTACAGTTCAGGGAGTGTGTTAATTGTTGCAAGGTGTTGTTATTTATGGTGTTTGTTATTTATGGTGTTTGTTATTTACGGTGTTTGTTATTTGCTGCATTGGTGTTTTTATTTTTTTCTTGGATGTTGGTATTTGTGGTTGTTTTTTGTACATTGTGTGTTTGTTATTTGTGATGTTTCTTATTTGTTGCGTGGATGTTATTTGTTGCTTGGTTGTTATTTTTTGTATGGGTATTTGTGTATTGAATTGAAACGCAAGTGCATTGGTTAATATTTCATGTCCATTCATTGTATCTTCCACTTTTTAGGAGGATAGAAACAATGTCTAAAAATTGACATATTATCATAATAAATATGTATATGTAAAATAATATTTTTCGTAGTCGAGAGCCTGGCCTCTGGACCAAAGTTTGAAAAACACGTGTTTCATATAATATAAAATGAAATAAATATGATGAAACATAAATCTCCGACTTTTATTTTTATTGAACCACCCAGTACTTGAAATTGAAAAAATGCATTTTATGTTATATAAAATTGAAATAAATATTATGAAAAAAAATATCACTAAAATTTATTTTTATTCTCCTTGAATCATGATTCTTTGAACCACTCTGTATTTCGATTACAATGTGTATACAAGAATGGCGGCCATTTTGGAATTCCAGATATTGAAATAGACTTCAAATTGGTGAACTGTCTGAGGTAAATATTCTACATATTAGCATTGTTTTGGATATAAATTCATTATCGAAATAATAGGTGTTAGGTACCATTAGAAAGGTAATTCTATCTAGTTTATTTTGATGTAATTTTTACAATATTTCGCAATATAATTGTGTCAAAAATCAGGCTGGTAAAGTGACGGCAAAAATGTTAGAAAATTTACATCATAGTGCATAAATATATTTTTAGCATTATTTATTTACAGGTTTCTAGTATAAAAAAAATATTATTAGTAACAACAATAGTATGAACTACCAAAAACTGAAAGAATTGCTTTCATAACTTTATACAATACGACACAAAAAAATTCTAAAGTGCACGCTTGGCGTGAGATTTTTTTTTGAAAAGCCTAAAATATTTTACATTTTCAAAACAACGTAAATGCCATTATTTCTTTGAAAACACCTTTGGTTTGTTTTTTTTCATATAGGCTATTTATTCAGGTTTGTGTGGAAATAATAAAATCCGTTTATATTCATATACATAATTTTTTTGACAATTGTTTCCCGAACGGGGGAATTTTTTATTAATTTTTCAGATAAAGTTAGCTATTCTGGGAAAACGTCTTACGATATAATCATGAACTATATATGAATAATTAGCTACATTATCTGGTAAACAGAAAACAATAAAAAAAAGCAAATACTTAGTTTTTTTTCCGAAATTTGAGAAAAAACTCATCAAGGTAATTTTCGCGCTGTTTCCGAAATCTGCCTCACTTTCAAGAGGTTAAAGGTTAAGGACGGGTTGTTTTGGAGAATTTGAACAAATTTCAACGTCCGTTTTCGGGTTCTGTGAAAGTCATATTCAAGTTCTGTTATTATATCATTATAGGCCAGTTACTTGACAGAATTTAAAAAATAACAGAACTAGAAAAAATCTTTCACCGAACTTGAAAATTAACTCTGAAATTTGAAGAATTGTTCAAATTCTCCCAAACAATCCGTCTTAAGTGTTCAAGCTAGAGGATTATTTTAATAAACACAATCTATCCCATCACGTGATACGTTTAGATATAGTGTATGTGTTGTATTGAAACTTGTTAGATCGCACATCATCGGCATATGTGAAGATCAGTTTAAGATATTATGAATAATAACTTACTTGAAGAGGTGTTTAGCCCAGACGATGCAGTGGATTGGTTCAGAAGGAGTGTTGCGTATGGTGCAGCCAGGGAAGGTCTTCTGAGTTGCCTTTGGCTGACATTCGTAGCATTGAGTTTGACCTTTTTTAATTAACTCCACCTATAATTGTAATACAGTAACATGGTTTTCAAATTTGGTAAAATTGTATCTTCTCCAAATCAAAATTTTCTAAATATGGGCACTAAACGTCACTTTGTATCATCTAGTACAGGTGTTTCCAAACATTTTAGAACACACTGACTCTTCCACTATCTCAAGGGACAAGATCTAGCTTTATTGTAGGGAAATCATACCTTCTGAAATTCTCTAGTTTACGAGTACTGTTAATTGAAACCAAGCATATGGCCACCAAGTATGGTTTTGTATGTTCACATTTTGATTTGTAAAAACTGCATGTGGTAAAACGATACGTAGAGGAACGCATTCGGGGAATGATCGATATTTTAAAAACACCGTACATATTAGTAATCGAGAGTTATTCAAATATTATTATTTTTATAGTCAACCTATTGTGGGAGGTTCGAGGGGGGCATCAAACCTCTAAGCCAATCTAGAACCTCAGGTGGACCTAATCCAATCTGCCAGGGAATTCATGAAGCAGGCATTTGACGAGAATTGTTTTAGATTAGCCAACACTCAAGAGTTGGCCCAACGTCAATAACTTGCCATTTGAGAAATGTATTATGAATAAATCTTCCTTAGGATCTCACTGGGAAAAAGAGTAAAGGAATAATATTTGTGAAAGGCTACCTGTCCATTGTACCCTGCTGTACCGCTTTCCAATAGGGGGACATCAGCAGCTAAGCACATCCGGTTGACATGATTCCTGGCTGCTCGGTTATCGAGAGCATTCATAACCAAGGAGAATGATTTGAAGAAGTTGACGCCATAGTTGTTCCTGGAAAAATGTTTTAGTTATACTTTAATTCTATCGCTCTAAATTTTAAATTAATTCGGAATCGATAATTAAAAAACCAGTAACCATTAGGGTAAAATTTCACTTACGCCTACCATACTTAATACGCTTTTTGGGTAAAGTTTCCTTACTCCGCTTATTGTTAAATATGCCCAAATTATTGAAATAAACACTTTGTTTCAACGTAATTAGTACAAGAAACATTGGGGGAAATGGAAAACATGCACAGAATAAGTTAATAGGTTCTTAGGTTGGGTTATTTGGGTGCATTTAGATTGAAGTGGAACCTTTTGGAAAAAGTCACTTAATAAATAAAGAGAAATATTGAACATTGATTAAAAAATTTTTGAACTTATATTTAATTGAATGTATCTTTTACCATCTCCCGTGACGTATTTTTTTTATAATATTTACTTTTTATTTAATATTAAATTTACAATTACATGTTATTACATTACATTAAGTTTATTTTCTTTTTATTACAGTACATCGTGATACACCTTTTTTTAGAGCAAATGCTCGTGTTAAAAAGGCGGAGAAACGCGTGTAAATAGTAATTTAACATATTTTTTCAGAGAGTGTAATGATAATGAAAAGAATTATTATTTTTTAATATAACAAAATAAAAATTTTATATGTAACAAAATTTTATCAAATAGAAAAGAGAAAACGATGTAAAAGAAAGAAAGAGATAAGAATAAGAAATAAGAGAAAAGGATTTCAATATAATAATAATTCAGAGATTATATTGTCTTTTTAAGTATAAACGATTTTAATATGCTATTGATATAGTGCTTTTATTGAGCTTTTGAATTTTTTATAATTCATTTCCAATCTTAAGTTAAGAGGTAATTGGTTAAACCATTTAACACCAAAATATTTATAAAATTGTTAAAATTATATAATATATATATATATAGAGTTTTTGTAGTAATTAAGATGAGATGAAGTGCTATTTAAATCGTTTGTGTATAAACAAGAAATAATGAACACAACTGTTTAAGTTGGGAGTTTACGTAAACATAAACAAAATAGGTTTTTAGGGTGTAGTTTGGATTATTTTAATAATTTGTGCCTATTCCCTAACCTTCAAACTTAACTTTGATTAAGAAAAGGGAACTTTAATGCATCTTTTACCATTACCCACCACATAAATAGTTATTTCTTGCAGTAATTACATTGAAACCAAGTGCTGTTTATATATTTTTTGCATATTAAGTGTGCAGCATCCAAAATTATTATTTTTGTCTTTATTTTGGCGGCAACTGTCATGTTGATAAACGCATTATAAATTTATTAAGGTAAAATTTCGATCGCGCTGGCCTAGCTTATTATGAATATTTTTTAGATAAAACCTTTAGATTCACCTTAATTACTGTACGACACAACTTTTTGCATTCGGGGCGGTGGAAAATATTGCAATAAAAATTTCAATTACGTAAAATTAAAATTAGCTTTCGTTTTGTGAAACGAGACCGTCCATTTTCAAACTTTATTGTCAAATGTCATTTTGTTTTGTTGGTACTTCTGTTACTATAGGACGAAACGAACGGCTAGAAGTGGCTAGAGACATAATCGCGCGGGCGTTTTTTTTAATGTTAAAAAATTCCGTCAAATTAGTATTTACCTAATATGCATGCATTGTGTGCGTTGTGATTGAAATTAATTAGCTGGATTTTATTTTTTTACGTTCAAATTTTATTTAAGTTAACTATTTCTGCGATGTTGAGCGGCTACGCTAAGTTTGTGTAACATGGTTTATGATGAAAAAGAAAATGCCCCCTTTATACCGCCTGCTCGCGTCAAGGCAAGAAAAACATCCCAGTTTTCAATTAGTTTAGCGGCTACGCTAGGTTTGTGTAACATGGTTTGTGATTCAAAAGAAAGTGTCCCTTTTAAGCCGCCTGCTCGCGTCAAGGCAAGAAAAACATCCCAGTTTTCAATTAGTTTAGCGGCTACGCTAGGTTTGTGTAACATGGTTTGTGATTAAAAAGAAAGTGTCCCTTTTATACCGCCTAAACATTGTTTTTGGTAACTGAGCGTATTATAACCTAATTTAATATATTTCAGAATTGGATAAAGTTACAATTGAATTTGGTAATTATTTACCTACGACTACCGTTTGAGAAAATATTCCGTACATGTTAGGTTAGATTAGGTAGAATTAAATCACAAACCAGTCTATACAAACCTAGCGTAGCCCACAAACTACTTGAAAACTGGGATATAACTCTAAAGGGGACGCGAGCAGGCGTTATTAAAGGGGCAATTTTTTGTAGTAGTAAAAACGGTAGTCGTAGGTAAATATTTACCTTGAATTTTGATCAGATGTACTTACGTGGTGATACTGTCGTGATATGCCTTGATAGTAACGTTGGGATTGAACTTCAATGCGCTGGTGCGCGCAACTTCAGCTTTGGATTTACCAACATGCTCTTTGTGGAAGAGAAACTGGCGATTTAGATTACTTACATCAATAGTATCCAGATCAATCTGCAACAAGAAATACATTGTTAAAAATCTAACCTAAAGAACGTGAAATTACTTACACTCAGAGTATTACTTACAATTTCTATATCACTAAAACCAGAGAGAACAAGGTTTTTCAATAATTCGCAACCAATTCCGCCGGCCCCGACCACCAATATTTTGGAATTTAGGATTAATTCGCTCAAATTGTTTTCAAACACACCGGTAACGCGCGCCGCCATGTTTGCCAAACGCCACAATAATGGAGAACCACAGATAAAAACTTCAGAAACTTAAATCCATCAACAATCGACAATTTAGTGATGGGCAGAATCGAAACATTTACATGATCGAAATATTTTAGTCGAAACATCAAAAGAATCGACTAAATACATTAAATGTACTGGCGCTGGCGTCGTAAATCGTAACATAAAAAAATGAATGAATGGTTCACATACGCGTTGCTTCTTCGGTTGATAGATAATATCGTTATTAAATAGCTAATATCTAATACCTAACATTACAACCTTTGACAATCAAGGAATAATTGCGTAATGCAAATCAAATCCATAAGGTAGTACGTAACACAATGTACCAAGCATATAATAATTAACCAAGGGAATTATACCTCGTTTTTCAAGTAATCTGAAATATTTGTGACGTATCTCGGATTTGGGAATCAAAGAATTTAGAACAATGATGTGACTGCTTTCATATTCATTAATTCTGACCAACGACGTGATTGCTTAAATATTGATGAATTCTGACCACTGATGTGAAGGCTGTGGTTTCGAATGATTTTTGACAGAATCGATTCACTGTTAGATGACGTCTCGGACTGTGATTTCGAATTATATTTGACAGAATCGATTTGTCCATGACAATTTGGGAGGTGGGTATGGGTACCGCCGTAACGGAACCATTTATTAGATAACCAACACCTCTGCCATAGGTCGCCTTAAGTGGTTTGAAACGTTTGGTGAATTAGCAGGGGTGCCCGGGTTCATGGTGGTGAGGTTTGCCTAGGTATATTAGTGGGGGGTGCGTCTGCCCACCAACTGCGTGGCAAGCCAGATCGCGAGATACTGGTTGAGGGAGAGCTTTTGACCTCTCCAGCGGGACTCTCTCGGAACATCGCCTTGAACCACGGTGGGAGAGATTCCACTCCTGGACATACTGACCCCCAGATTCTTACCCACCTCTCATACTCTTTTCCTTTCCACAACTTCGTATCCTTCCTTTCTTTAAAAAGACCCTCCACATAGCATCCCCAAAGATGAAATAGGGCGTGAGGGAAATTATTTTCCTCAGGGTCTCCTGTGTGGGGTTAATGTAAAACAATGAATCGAAATATTTCGATGTTTAAGTAGATCGAGTAAATTATCGATGATCAATCGATTGTTCCCATCACTAATTTGACGGCCGGCATAGTCCAGTGGTAACGCATTGGACTGCCATTCCGAAGGTCGCGGGTTCGAACCCGGCGTGCGCAAATAAATTTTATTTGATTAATTTGTGTTATTTCACAATTAATTAATTAAATTAATTAAAATAATATATAGTATATTTGCGCCACGTTCCAGAGTGGAAGATACTACCAGTATCGCCCTGGTGTAAGACCACCATTCAGAATTGAAACGTTGCTCCAAATGGCTTTAGCCGTGTTTAGTGACTAGATCTGAATAGCCAGGTACTTCCCCACCTTCCTCTCTCCCTTCCCCACTTACCTTCAGCCTCACAACATCCCCCAATTGGGGATGCCATAGTCTCACTGGCTCCAGACGGGAGCAGTTGGGACTCTTGTGAGGTATTCACTATAAAAAAAAAAAAAAAAACTAATCGACATTATAGACAGCAAAAGATATCATGAAAAAAATCGACAAACGAAGTGTGCAATAATACCCTGTCTGACATTTATAAAAGCATATATGTAGATGAATTACATGATATAAAGCTGAATATTGCATAAATTGGAACAAATAAAATTAAATATACATATTTAGCACTTGCTCTACGGTGGCTATCGTAAGGTATCCTGTCTATGTTATCCTCCATAAATGAACCACTCACAAGGCAGAGATGAAGAGCCTGCGGCCCGTGACGCTTTTTGGTGCGGCCCGCGAGCACTTTCGGCGAGACCGAAAAACGATTATAAAAAATCGCTACCTATGGTACCTATGGGGAGCACATCCAGGAACCGAATTTTTATTTTTTAATGTTAAATCCATCCAGGAGGCACCGATGGGAAATAAGTTCCTTGAGGTTTACTGTGTCATCTTCAGGGATGCTGTGAAAATAGTACACATTGAGGACACAGGACTCCAATAAATTTATACATTTATTGAATCCGACACACTTATCCACTCGGATACTAGGACTACATCCGTTTAAGAAAATACTAAAAAATTTTCGTCTAAATATTATTGGGATCCTGACTCTCCAAAAAATAAAAACCGAAAGCATTTGGTACGACATAGAAACTTTTCGCCCGTGTCGCTTTTTCCTTGTCTTTGCGAATGTAATAATTCATATTCTACTCCCTTCACCCACACCACACGCTTACCCCAGTTGGGAATACCTTAGAAAAAGTTTCGCCTGTGGCGCTTTTTCAGTGTGTTTTGTAAATATAACAATTCATTCTCCACTTCCTTCATCCACATCACATACCCACCCCAAGAGGATACAGTGGATTAATTCCATTGAAATACCGGTAGAACAAGGACGCCTGACGCCTGTGCTCTAAATACTGCAATCTATTTGTTAAGACAGGGGATCTATCAAACGGACCACCCGTTTCTGAACTGAGTCTAAGGTTTTTTGTTTATATATTTTGGGGTTTCCGACTAGAGGTGGATGCCAAATTCAACAGTGATTAAAAGTATGTAATGGTGATGTATAAAAATAACATTGAGATATCTGACATTGGGAGTTTCATTTTCAAATCCCCACTCTTTTTTTATTTCATTACGTCAGAGCCAGTGAGACTATGGCACCCTCAATTGGGGTATGTGTGAGGCTGAAGGTACTGGGGAGAGGAAGAGATATAAAGAGCAAACTGATTTATCGCCTTACACTGTGACTTTCTCTTTTCACCATTTTTTTTAATGCATTTGTATTTTTATTTTGTTATTTATTTGAATATTTATCCAAGAAGTGTTGTGAACGTTGTCCCTTGTGCTTATTGGAGTGATCTAATTGATTTTAACACTATCCCGCCCTTGAATATTTTTTTATTTACAATGTAACCGTAAACACATACATTTGTTTTTAACCACTTACATTTTATTACAATCAACCGTTTCGGAAGAACCCTTCCTTCATCATGAGAATTTGAAAACTGAATAATAACTGTTTTAATAGTATATTGTAAATTATGGCTAACCACAAGGTTAAAGCTTTTTAAAAATACGTAAATTTTTATTTATTTTCCTAGAACGGGTTTGAAATTTGTGGGTAAATATAAATTTTCCATTTCTCTTGGATGACATTTCGGTTGGTCTTCATGCTTGCTAAGAGAGATATTTACGTCCGTTATGTTGGTTTATGGTGGAAACCAGGGGGGTATAACTCCGAGAAAAAAGTGGGTCAGAAAAAAAGACACGGTAATCTCTATGGGTGACTTGTGACGTATATTTTCCACAAACCAATACGAACTTCATGCATGTATATAGGCCGCTGTCATTGGCCGATTTTAGGCTAGCCAATGGGTTGGCTCCGAATGAGAATTATATTGTCTATGGTTACGCCTTTTTTATAGTTTCTATCCTAGTCGATGGTGAGTATGTGTAGTAGTGACGTATATTTTTCAGTTACAGACTTTTATCTATGGCAAACATTAGGACCCATGGGCTCAGTACTAAAAACCCGAAGATATTGATCTAGTGAGTGGTTCATTTATGGTGGAAACCCTGACAAGATAAGCCGATTGATACCGTTACTAAAAATGACATAGGCCGGTATATCAGTCATTAACATTCTTGGTAATTATATCAGTCAGCTTATTTATCAGGGCTCTTTTCGTTAATAATTCTCTTACCGAGCTTAAAGTGCAGCTTGAAATTTCGGTCACAGTAAGAACTTCCATCAATTTTGACATGAAGAATTACCAACACTAATAATATTTTATAGTTATTTAAGTTGTCACTCTGTTTTAACCAAACATCAAGCTTGCCGCAACTAAATGTCTAGATTGTTGTATTTTATTGTGAAAATTTGTTGTTCTGGGATGTGTATGTGCCAGTTAAAGTGCGTGATATAATTGTGTTACTATTCTTCTACTATGTCAGTGTTTTTTAATGAGTAGGGAGAACAAATCGTCCACACAGATGAAGATTAATGTAGATACGAAAATGGAAACTGGTAACACGGACGCAGTTAATTTGGGTGTCGGAGAAGTGGATGCAGAAATTGGCGAAGAATTAAAGCAGTTGGAAGAAGTTAAGGATTATGATACACGGAGTGAGGTTTCTAGCTCTGCCTCGAGTGACTCGAGCGGTCCGAGTATAAGTACTGTAAGCTCCAAGTCTTCTACTGATCGTAAAGAGCGCCGATCTCGGCACAAGAGAGACCGGCCGAGGGACAGGAAAAGTCCTTCTCCCGAACTCAAAAGACCTCGATCCAACAATAAAAGTAAATACGAATACGTCACCAAACTCAATTATTTATTTCGCGACACCAGATTTTTCGTTATTAAATCAAACAATGCTGAAAATGTGATTCTCTCTAAAGCCAAAGGAGTTTGGTCTACGTTACCCCAGAATGAACAGAATTTGAATCAAGCGTATCGCGAATCACGCAATGTCATCTTGATATTCTCGGTCAAAGAAAGTGGAAAATTTGCAGGCTTTGCCAGACTTCACGGTGAATCGCGCAGAGATGTCCCAGCCGTATCTTGGGTCTTGCCTGCAGGTCTGTCGGCTAAAGCTCTCGGCGGGGTCTTCAAGGTAGACTGGATATGTCGTAAGGAGCTACCCTTCAGCAGCACTCTCCATCTCTACAACCCCTGGAATGATGGCAAACCTGTCAAAATTGGAAGAGATGGACAAGAAATTGAACCCAAAGTTGCTGAAGAATTATGCCGTCTCTTCCCTGAAGATGACACTATCGAGATGACTCCCATTTTGCTAAAATCAAAAGAGTCTTCTAAAAGACTGTACAGAAGCAACTCCGGCTTCAGAGGATTCAAAACCCCCATCTCGTCTAGGGGGAACAGCAACTACAGGAGCCGCGGCGGAGTATACACCCGTGGGCGCCGCAAGATGTTCCTCACCACCCGCAGCCGCATCGGCGGAGGCGGCGGCGGTGGTGGGGTCAGTGGAACCAGCACCTACAAGCACCGAGGCTCGTCTCCTTATTCACGGGAACGCATCCCCTCCTGGTTTCACTCCCGAGACCGATACAGTGGCGCAGCAGCTGCGGCAGAGGCCTACGTGGCGGACTACATGCGCAGCATGCAGCATCAGCTGCCCCCGCTGCCCTACGCGCCTCCACCAGGCTTCAGCAGTTCGGCCTACGAGGCCCTCGCCCCTCCTCCGCCCCCGCGCTACTACGAGGGCCCCCCGCTGCCTGAGTACCCGGTGGCGACGTACGTGGACAAGCGCTCGTATGACCGCTCGGTGGACGAGTTCCTTTGGCGCACCAGCGAGCGCTCGCGGGCACGCTCCCCCACGCGGGAACGTGCGCATCACCGCAGCTATCGAGACCGCCGCTAAGTGACTTCGCCCGTGCGATTAATTAATAGTTCCATTTTCTACGACCCGGCGAGCTGTGAGCCGTTTGTGTAATTTGTAATCAATAAAGTGTTACAGATGACCTGGACTTTTTTTATATTTGACGGTTGACGAGCTTATTCCTAGACATGTAAACTTTTATTATTTTGAATGGAATACAAGCCGTATGGATTTTATAAAATTGTTGATGTTGAAATGATCTCGGATTCCACGTAATCTGAATACTTCTGTGATGATATCGATACATTTCTATTTTCAAATACGTACCTGTCGAACATTGTTTTAGTAAAGTTGTGTACGTATTACAGAAACATTTAATATAATACTAGAAGTTCACAAGTATAACTTTTCGTACAGTTTCCTGGAAGAAGGGAATGTAGAAGTTGTCAACTTATGAACTATTGTGATGGTGCTGATGGTACAAGCGGAAGTTACAATTAGACTTTTCTCAGTTACAATTATATTAGACTTGCTACTCATCCTACTTTCCCTGAAGAGGTTTGTGATGGTGACAATACAAAATTAGTGAATATTTCACCACATTTACATTTGAACTGGCGACCTATTAATTACATTATGTCTGTGCAATACAATCAATATCAAGAAAGACTCATCCAACACACTTATTCCCTTGTTAAAAGTCAGCAAATCTTATCTCATGTCAGACATTGCTTCATTACCGATTTACTAACATGTTTACAGCATTTTAATCTAATTATCTTTATAATAATGTGCTGATTATTTTGCTGACGTCCCTACTCGTGTTCTGAAACTCGACTCATTAATTCATTATGTTTAATTTGATTCTTTGGTCATTCCATGGATCCAAAACATGGATGTTTTAATCATTAAACACAAAGAAGAGTGTCTAAGAAAGTGATACAATTAATTGCAATGAAAGACCTGAATTATGCCAAACATTTTAAAATTTGGAAGGTTTCTTTTTTGTTATTGATTTCTACTCCCCTTATAAAAAACCTTTTCCATTCTCCTTTTTAATATTGAAATTAATAATTGTCTTCGGGTTGGACAGTTCTATTCTGGAATGATTTGCAGCAATTATTACCCTTATATTGTCGATAATCTTCAAAAAACAGTCAAGTCCAAATTTGATGTTTTCAGAAACACATACAGTTTTGAAAGCGAAGGATTAAGCTGGATGTAATCAAATAAATTACTTAGTAATTCATAATTATAACTTTTATTTGTAAGGAAAATTTTAAACAAAAGTTCTATCAATATGAACAATTAACCCTTTCAAACTGACAGTGGTAGAACATTTTTGACACTTAATAATAATTGATTTATTCAGCATCAAATATGTTATTTCAAAATTTTGACACTGTATGACTTTTTTTTTCATTCTATATATTGAGAAAAAAATCTGATATCTATGTATTTTCAAATATACACACGGTCTGAAAGGGTTAACAAAAAGTGAACAATAAACACTTTGGAAAAATTGTCTTAACTGTTAACTTTCGAAAAATATCGATGATATAATAAGCGACTATTCAATGACTTTCCAACCTGTGTGCACACAAATAAAATACCAGTTGCCAAGTAAAAATATGAATAAAGCATTATCTGGCCAACGATAAGAGTGTTGAAAGGGTTTAGGATAGAAATATAACTTCATTGTGGGAGATTGGTGCTGGACTAGGTGAGAGTTTTTACCATTAGTCAAGCCTTTGTAACCTAAAAATAATTTCTATTGTAGAAAATATTGAACCACAAAACTAAAATTTGATACATTACTGCTTCGATTGGCGAATAAGTACTCTTTCATATGAAGAGTTTATGACCTCATTCCTCAACTTATAATATAATGTATTTATTATTACCGGTAATTCGAAGTATAAGTTCACCGTGTAAAATTTTGGAATGGTGAATCTTATATTCCCAATGCGAAAGGTGTGTGCAGGGAATTTAATTGTTCTCATAATACAAGGTGTCCGGGGATAAAATGCACTAACTTCGGGCGGAGATTCTACAGAATGGTAGCAGTAAAAAAGAAAAATAACTTTTTAGAAATTCTGTTGTTTTTCTTTCTGTACAAAAATATTTTAACATTTTGGAATACTTTTTTTTTTTAAATACAAAAAATTTAACCTGAAAACTACCTTAAAACGTTGGAATTTCGAAAAAAGTTATTTATACTTTTTACTTCTACCATCCTGTAGAATCACCTCCTGAAGTTAGTGCACTTTACCCCCCCGGACACCTTGTGTAATATGTTAAATAGGTAGGTAGTTATAGTGAGATCTCCAGAAGTCCTGAATTAATTGTCAGTATTAAATTTGTGATGAAATTTTTGCATATTTTCTTTAATTTCAAATTGAAATGACGCACATTGGGGGGGCTATTTCAGTTGTGATAAAACTTTTTATTTTATATAACATTACTCGGTTGTCAGGGTTTGTTAGTTTAGGAGAAAAATCAGTTCTTAAAGCGTTTAGCTCTCTTCAGATTTGTTAAAATTTTGTGGTTAGTTATTTTTCTGAAAATAAAAGAAATACTTTTTATAAAAAAAAATCAAAAAGATCTAATGAAAGATTATAATTATTTTTTTTAGTTATTATATATACTTTACTTATATTTCTGTCAATGGAAATGGATTTTCCCCCTGTTTTTTGTCAGTTTTATTCTGATAAAATGATTATTAGTGCATTGAAAGTAGTTTTTTTTTTAAACTATTCATTCATCACTGGGACCATTTTTATGTAAAATATCATAAATTGATACACAGTGCAGTAGAGAGTACATTTATATGCAAGCAAAGACTGTCCAATAAAACGTCTCTAATGTTTACACAAAAGTCTGTGTTTACACAATAAAAACGTGTTGCACACATATTATTTATCATTTAGGATTTATATGGTAGTGAACAGTTAAAATTAAATACAGTAATAATAATTTATATTTAAGTGACCAAAAGTTCTGATTATAAACGTACTGCATACAGTTAGTATTTCTACGTTTATTACTCCTTACTATTTAGTGTTAATGTATACATATATAATGTTTATGGACTTAAATGGACCCTATTTATTTTTATTTAAAGTGTACAAATTTTGTTTATTTACTTAAATATCATGTTTGTTTATCGTTTTATGTAATTTGACCTGGAATATTGATAGTGCCCACCTTTTTATTTCATAAAAACATTTACATTTACAATTTTTGCAAAATATTTTTAATATGCATATTTTGTTCCTTAAAATGTTTATTCATATGTACTGTATGTTACCCATGCCATGGCCATGGAAGGAGAAACTGGAGACTGCTGGTAAAATAGCTTTTATCATCCTACCTTTGTACCATTTTGTAGTATGTATTTGCAGGTAGGTTGGGTACTTGGAAGTGATAAGTAAACTTAATTCTTTTCCTAATGCCAAGTAGGTGAAAATTAGGAATATCCACAGACCAAGAAATCCATAGACGGTCCCATAAGGGTGAGGGGAATAAACCAAGTGCGCGGAGAGGGGAGGTGGCGTTTACGTCTCCCATTTGTCAATAAATGTACTTATCACTATTTAGTGTTCGAAAATAATATCTGCTTATGAATAGCTAGTCCTTTTTACAATGGAGTGCGCATTGCTTGCTTCGTAATAGACGTACTTGAGAATCCCAAATCAGGCGAAAAGGGTTTGGCTTGTTTCCAAAATTGAATATTTTGTTACAGTATTTAGTTAGACATTTTTACAAATGTTTTATAATTTACTCTCGTCATTCATTTTTGCGGCACTACGGCACCTGATTTGATAGTACATAAGATAGTTTGGTTAAAAATGAACATTCAGCTCGATTTTGTTTTAAGGCTTGTCTGTACTTTTCTTGGTCTGCTGGAATAATAATGATAATGATTAGAAAAAACATTGAGGTGATTTTTTTTTACAAAAACAGCAAGTATTACGCACCCGTAAGCCAAATAATTATCTTCTATGAAAAGTTGACTTCATAGTGCGTTCTTACCAAATTGTTATCATTTCAAAAATGATAAATGAAACTGAAATATCTCGTCAATATATGAGACTAGTTAGAAACTGCAATTTTACAAAATGCTATTCTGTCAGTCTCACTCTCTTGGTCGATGATATAATTTTGCTGCTTTAAATATTTAGTAAATGATGCAAAGTCATGCATGTCCTGCTGCTAAAGGTCTGTTGTGAGTTGAGATCTCTCGTTCAGGTTCATACGTTTATAAGAAAGAGCGGGAGGTTACAATGGACCAATCATCTATATGCTTTTACTTATCGGTCGTTTCGGCTGGTGCTGAGGTACGTAATGATCGCAAACTTCACATAGCAATGATCACTGAAGGGAAGGGTGTACTCATTTCACGGCTGAGTTCACGAAAGGATTCGAAGCTCAACAAGCGCCATTGTCGTGGCCGACAAGAAACTTCAATAAATAAAAAGATAGTTTTTAAAGCCAACATGTAGACATGTAGAAACCACCATACCAGATGAGAGTGACATTTTTATTTATTTATTTCTGTTTTTAACTAACTAGTAGAGGTAATATCCTAAGGCAAACTTAATGTACAAGGTTGACACTCAATTGCAGTGCTTTGTACTGTATGTGGGCATGATTCTTCAACACCGCATATAACATACACAGATAATTTATATCTTCATCTTTATTAATTACGATGTAATGTGTTTGTCTCACTCGGAACTAATGAGTTGAGAGCCACCTTCAACCATGGTGTGTTTTATATTATTATACATTAATATTTTATATTAACCAGCAGTTCCTGAGCACAATGAAGTAAAAAATGAAGATGTAATTTTGCTGTCTGATGTATTTTTTCATTATATTGTTCATTTTCAAAATATTTTTTCATCATTTTACAACCGAGTAATTGAGTGCGGCCTAGCGGGTCACGTGATATGCACTATGCCTCGTTCCAGCAGCACGGTAACAGACGAGACAGAGCGCGTATCACAGGATCCCATCTCGTCAGTATCAGTATCAGCGGCGACGTGTGATAGAAAAATACATTTTTTTTTGTTTTTAATTGAAAAGAATATCATTGTCACCAAAATAACATTTACGTTTTTTACTCCAAATATGCTAAGGAATCGCTGGTTAAAATCATTCGGGTACGTGCTGTTGTTGGTGTGTGATCCTTGGAAAAATATGTGTAAGGTCACCCACTTCCTGATGAGTTGGAATTCTCGAGGCAGTCCCTCATGTAGCACATCTCTTCGATGGCGGGAGCCAGGTAAGTTTCCGGAGTGTGCAGGGCGAGAGACACGGGACCCTTCCACCCAGAAATATGCACCATGTCTGCTAAGAATATTAAAGAAACTGCAGAGAAGTATTGTACCTACTTTGATGATGTTGAATTTTTGTCATGATATTGTATGTTGATTATTCAAAAAAAAAAAACTGATTCTTGTCTGTGGAATGTTGTTCCTCCCATGGAGCCACACGCTCGGTGGATTATACTGGGCCGGCCCTGAGTCAAACAGCACAGTCTTAGTAAAAGCTTCAAGGGCACTGTATTGGGAGTTAGTTATTTTTGGCACCTTTGCGATCGGCGCCCGGAGCAGACTGCTTCAATTGAACCTGAGTGGGGCCAGCCCCGGGACTATCCTTCCAAAAGCTAAATAGTACCACTCTCTCTTAGGTGGTCGTCCACTCCACCGAAAGTTTCACCAGGCTGCCGGAATCTTCAAGTATACAACTGAACTAAATTCTGAAGAAGAGTCATATAACAAATCTATCAACAAGAGGATTAAAATAGTCCAAAAACATAAAATCTCGTGACTCGGCATTGTGACGTCTTCATGACGGGCAATGTGCCCATGCTGTGCATGGATATAATTGATAAAACCTAATAATCTCTTTGGGAAGTTCTGCTCTCAAAACTTCTACTGAAATATTGCAGTTCTTTGAAAATGGTCTTTGGAAGCAGTACAGTTTCATCAAACACCACCAATTCATTTGATCGGTCGTTGTAAAATTACTTTTAGTTTCTCTAGTTCCTCAGCACTTTATTCGATGACCATGAGAATGCTGCATCAACCGTTATTTCTTTTTGGTGGTTAAATCAGGCGTATCATAGCCGTCTGTGTCGACAGTTGTATATTTTTATACTGGATCACTTTTTCGTTCAGAAATTGTTAGAAAAACAAAACTTGAAATAGAAAAAGTAGCCACAAATCTCCAGCCTTGAAATCTCTGCAACATCTTGAACATCTGAAATTTGGAAAAAGAGTGAGTCAAAAAAAAAATCTGACTGCCCGATGTAATGTGATGATATTTTGTTTAAAATTTATCATACCTATTTGATTTTTTTTAAACATCACAATTTACTATGTGATTTAATTCACAGTGAAAAAAGCAGGTATGTATCTTATTTAATATTTTTAATTTAATGATTAATACCTAAAAAGACTTGCCGTCAATGTGAGGGCTAGGGCCACTAGCTAATTATTTTGCAACATGCCCATTCCACCTTGCATGGTGACCAGATTTGAATAGCCAGGTACTTACCCTCCTTCCTCTTCCTCATCTTCCCCTCCACACTATCAGTTTTAATATACCCCAATCGGTATACAGCAGTACCCAGTCTTTCTAGTATTAGTCTGTCGTTCCACAGATCGGTAAACAATCGACATAAACTGAGTGTTCTAAGACCCTGCACAGAAAATTAAGTTAGTTATAGTAAGGTAACGATCTGCGACAAAGTTCAGTGTGGAACATTTTTGTGCATGGTCTTACAACACCAGGTTTATGTCGATTGCTTACTGACCCGTGGGACGACGGGCTTAGAGGTAAAGATTCAAAGAGTGCAAAAATTTTAAAAAACCTATCGAACCTACTTTAGATTTGTATAAATGTTTATTTTTGAAGAGGTATTAAAAGAGGTTAGTGATTCTTTAACAACCCAAGAAATTGTTTTAGTTAACTTTGAAATGTTATCTAAAAAAATTGCAATAAAAGTTGACTGAATAGAGAAAATTAGACATCAAAACAAGGACTACTGTAGCATCCCACCTGAATTACTGCACAAGTGTAATTTTTCTGAGCAATAAAACACAAGTTAAAAGAATGGAAATGTACTAGTATAAAGTGTGTGGCAACGCATCCCCTAGTATTTATATACATATAAGTTAAAAAATAAAATGATCATATATGTTTTAAAGTGTTAGTAGTAACAGTTAGTTTTTTTTTTTATAGTACCTACAGTCCATCTCCATGGCTATCCTACAAGAAGCTGACATGATTATAGGCGTCCTAAGACAAAACAATATTTATTATAAAGGTTTTAAAATGTTCAATGAACTCCCCGAAAATGTTAAGGAAGCGAAAAGTCTTGCAACTTTTTGTGTGTTATGTCTCAATGTTGTGATCTCCAAATATTAGTATGTAGGTAAAAGAATATTATTATCAAAGATATTAGAAGAACGAGATATGCTATGTTGGCCGCCGGACCGTAGCCGGAGTACTACCTAATTAGGGTACTTTGAACGGTATCGGGACGTGTACGCACAGAAATCTGTTCTATGTATTAGTGCGGATACCTTAGCGCAAGCGAAGGTGTGCAGTAGTATTGGTGAACAAAACCGGCGACACTCGGCAAAACAATTCCACTCAGTACGAACTGCGCATAGCACATCTCGTTCTTCTAATATCTTTGATTATTATACTAGTTTTAGAATAGGTTTGTACTAGAGATAAAGTGTAACATTTTATAGCTAAATAAAGTAACCAAAAAGTAAAGTCTCTAGTAAAGTGTAATGTTACACTTTACTAGAGATAAAGTGTAAAATTTTATAGATAAATAAAGTAAACAAAAAAAAATATTTATCTTTTTGTATAAAGGGGTGTTTGTGGCAGCTGGCATGGATTTGATTTTTATACAAATCTGCAGAGTTTTCGGGGGTAAAGTGCGCTAACTTCTGGAGGTGATTCTACATGATGAAGAAGTAAAAAAGATAATATTTTGAAATTTCAAACTACTACATTCTTATTATTGGGTTGGGTGGTTACAGTCCTTTGTTTGGTTTGAAAACGAAAAAATAAATTAGCTAAAAGAATTTCGCCAGAGACCATTTTTTTACTGCAAATAAACTCAGGAATCACCACAGACATAGGAATTAATAGACGAGAAGATAATGGCGAGGGGTAAAATCAACTGTTGAAGAATGAAGGGAGTGAAGCTGACTGTGATTCGTCAATAAATCAATCTGACCAGTAAATAGGCATCTCGCATTATAATATCAACATTTACTTCTTAAAAGTAAAATCTGCTTTTGAATGAATAGACATTTTTACATGGGAGCGCAAATTACTCGCCACGTTATGAACAAATTTGCGAAGTCCAAATTCGGCAAAAAAATTCGGTTCCATTTTCAGAGTCGAATATTTCGTTTAAGTATTTAGTTAAGACACTTTTATAAATGTTCATAATTTACTTCCCAGCAACCAACCAGCTTTGTGTTTCGCGTCCAGACGTTTCTCGATGTGATAGTAACCACTGATTCATATTATACGATGTGAATATGCTTAAAATAAAGTAAAATAATGCTTATATATGGAATGTAATACGACAATTGGGTTTATTCTCTTTTTCACATCTATTTTTACAAGTTTTCATAGTACAAGTCAACATTTTGCCGTGTTATTTCGTAAAATGAACCGATGATGCCTCGACCATAGTTCGCACAAGAATGATGACGTCACGTTTTCAAATTTCACTTGAGGCCATACGCGAGCACAGCCGGCTCCAATGGAACCGGTATGGGGAGTGGGGATAATACGCTTTTAATCACTTAGGGCAGGTCTACTAATATTCATATGTCTATGGGAATCACAGATTAAACTTTTTTTGTTTGAATTAGAACATTTTTTTTATCTAATAAATTTTTTTAACTCCAATTAGAGTCTGGGATCATTGCTTAAAGTAAGCCAAGTATGTCTGTTAAAGCCCTGTATGTATATTAATCAATCTGGTAACATTGCCTGTGGAATCTATTTCACCCAAATATTTTATAATTTATCTCTTTTCCTGTTTTACTTACTTTTTCTGCTGTATGTCATGAACAATTTTCGCCTTGCTTTGTATTTGTTTTCTCGTACTTTTATTCTACAGCCCCATTAATGATAATACAGAACCTGTTTCACATTTGGATAAAAATTATATATGTCGTGCTTTTCTTAGTTTTTCCAGTGCAATTCTTAAAGCCCTGCTTTGTCTTACTTTTTCATACTTTTTGCTCAATATTTGAATTGGTCAACCATGGTCCACTATCCACTACCCGGCTCGCTGTCAGCCAAGCGGAGAACTACTAATTCCCAAAATCACCGCCAGAGGCACAGTTCCTGCCCCTGTTAGCCAAACGGAGAACTACTGGTTCCCTAATTACTCCTCTAATTGCGCCCGCATCGGGCCGGCCCTGCACCTAGTAATGAAACTTAATGCTGATAAAGAGTTAAGGAGAGCACATTTGAATTTATTTATGCACACTGATAATGGTTCAAATACAAATTGGAACACCCGCCGCAGTCCCCTCTTGCCCCGTAGTAGTTCTATGATACAGTACACCACTACACAAGAAAGAATCTCTTTAAAATGATTTTCCTGTGTCTAATAGTGTACTATTACACTTTTTTTCCAAAATTAATTAATTAATTAAATAAATTGATCAAAATGGAGGTTGCTAAGATTATTTAAATGGTTTTACACGGCAACACATCAGGAATATTATGTACTTTCAGGATTACTGCTAATTTCTGAACAACATTTTATATTGATGAAAAAAATATTCACATCATATTGCTTTTATAAAGTTTCTTCATTTTTCCTTTCAACCTGAAATCCAACCTGAATCCTGAAAGTACAAGATGGTTGAAAGGAAAAATGAAGACACTTTATAAAAGCAATATGATGTGAATAATTTTTTCATCAATATAAAATGTTGTTCAGAAATTAACAGTAATCCTGAAAGTACATAATTCTGCATCATATTCTAAGTAAATTCAATACTCAAACTTGTTGTTATTTTTTTTAAACTTAGCATAAAAAAGATTTATTTCATATTTTTGAAATATACATTTCAAATATGCCATATGCTATAATAGAAAAAAATAGCTTGGGTAGCATTGATGTACTGGTCTCTTATTATGAAATTTAAAAAAATTAAAAAATAAATAATTAATAAAAATAAATAAATAATAAATAAAAATAATAATAAAAACAGAAATAATTCCCAACTCTTTTCTTTTTCACAATTAAGATCAATTTGTGAAAATACTAACAATTAGGTAAATAAAAATCAGTGCTCAGGTTTAATCGGAGTAAACCGCAATGCAGCACCAGTTGTAAAATCCATAGTCCATTCCATTCCGGTTTGTGAATGCACTTGGTTGAGTAGAACCAGTTAAAAAAAAAGATTTTTTAGATTAGACTACTGGGTGGTAAAATCATGCTCTTTCATGTTTTGTATTTTTTTTCTTCATTTACATTAGAGGTTCCCAAACTTTTTGCCCAGTAGACCACTTGCCAAATATTTTTTTTCCGTAGACCCCCTGCATGCCGAATATTGAATTTTCCTAAAACTATTAACGTCACATAATCATTTATTTTTTTAGTAAAAATATTCCCTTCCCTTGCCTGCCCAATAACCGGGTGGCGGTATAGTTACTCTGTCTTTACATTGTGCAGACAGATGCACCCTTGTAAGGTATTACACCAAATGAAAATGAAGCAGGATAAGCAACGGTAATTTCTTTCTGTAGCTAGCCCTACAGAACTGCCCCTTAAGTTCTTTGTCAGTGCTTATTCCGGTCAGTTCTTCTTGTCACATGATATCTGTTTTTTCAATGTTCCATTTCGATAGTCAAAATATCCTCAAACTTAGTTTTCAAGTCTGTGTGAAGTTCATTTAAATGTTGATCGTCATTATTACCCTGGACGTTTTTCAAAAACAAGTTGGGGAACTAGGAAAATTCGCAGCTTCCAATGTGCAATGTTTTGCTTGAATATATTAATTCTAACGAGAAAAGGAACGTAGACTCTATTTATATACCTCAATCAACAACTTTACGAAATATAAAAATACAAATATCAAATAAGTAATTTCTCAGTCTATTATATTTGTGTTAGGTCTATTGTGTCATTTACGGAACTCCTAAATGTTGAATTGAGGTAAATGGGGGTCCGCTCGTATGTACCCCCATTTGAATCTCGTGGACCCCCAAATTTTTTTCTCGCTGACATAGACCCCTAGCAAGCCGATATCGACCCCTGGGGGTCCATATAGATCAGTTTGGGAACCTCTGATTTACACCAATGTGTGAGAAATGAAAATGGTAAGTTCTTGTGGTACATCAAAGGTAACTTTGAAGCACTGAACAGGTATTTCTAAGTCTGATCTATACTGATTTGAAAGAAAACTAATATTGGTCATTTACATAGATCTTTTTGACTCCTAGACCTGAGACAGGCCAATGAATCTGTTCAAGAAAGAATTATTAGAAAATATTTGACAAATTTCACCAGAAATAAGGAGAAATTGAGTTTACTTGGGGTATACAACATATTCCTTTCAGTTTATCTCTTGAGTACGGGTAGGTATCTATTCCGTTACAAGTTATTCTTAATTCAATAAATTTTTGCTTCTCTTCATTCACCTCTATCTTACATTTCTTTATTGGCTAAAAAACAACCTCCTACCCATCCTTAAAAGTCAGTGCCCCGGATTCGGATGTATCAGCAAAACCGTTAATTTAATTCTCCTGGCTCCAATTATTGTATTTTAGTAATAATTTGTACTTTGGCTTCCTATGCAAAATTTATTATTAACTAGATATATTAATAAATAACTAGATGAAGTTCCTCAGACACTCTTAATTAAAACAATAAATTGGATTGAATCAAGCAACAGTTCATTTTTCAATCCAATTGAAAAATTAACTCTAGTGTTTTATGGAGCAATCTTCAACCCAACCACAAACCACTAACAGATACATTATTACAGAATATTGTTTTACTTTAGTTTTAAACTCAAACAACTAAATTTTATAATTTAGTAGTAATCTATCTCTATCTAATTTTAATTAAATTTTACACATTCACATTTAGCATAAATTTATTAATAGTTCTAAGCAGTGTTGATAAATATAGGAAACAGTGAATGTTGTTGTGAGCATATGATGCATACAGCATGTTTCAAACTTATTTGATTAATTTGTGTTATTTTTCAATGTATTTAATTATTGAAGATAATATTTTTAAACGAAAATTTGAAACAGAAAAAGAAATGTTCGCATCTACTTGAACCCAGGACCTTCGCCTTGTCGAGGTGCTGCTCTCCCAACCAAGATAATGGGACCCTATTTCCTTTGGTCATATTTATCTGTATCCAGTGGCGGATTTGCAGTCTTGGCCGCCCTAGGCCCCAGACCATGTAGCCGCCCCTTTCTCAGTACCCATCATATTGACCAGGAGTATCCAAACCGTTCAGTAAGTTCCTAGGGTCAAAACCGTTTTAATTTTCCTGCCATTATCATTCATGGTTCATGGGGTGAGATTTGTCCAGGTCTTGGCGGTGGATACGTCTGCCCACCTGCTGCGTGGTGTGCCGGATCGAGAGAGACTGGGTGAGGGAGGCCTTTTGACATTTCCAGCCGGACTATCTTGACCCATCGCCTTGCACCGCAGTTGGAGGGATGTATTCATACGTATGTCACTCCTGGACACACTAATCCCCAGATTCCTACCCACCCCTCGTACATTTTCCTTTTCAGAACTTCCTATCTTTCCCTTCCTTAAAAAGACCCTCCACACAGCATCACCTAAGATGACATAGGTCGTGAGGGAAAATATTTTCCTCAAAGCCTCCTGTGTGGAATTAATGTAAAAAAATACGCTTGCTAAATTCGCTAGTTCAATTACTGTATAATTGTCGATTGTCGCAGGCCGGATTGATGACATTGGCGGGCCGTTGTTTGGAGACCCCTGATATAGACTATAGACTACATAATGCATTTACTTTTATCGAAATCGATTCAGAAATTTAGTTAACTATAATAGCTGCTAGTTTGTAATACTTTCTAAGGTTTCAAGGATTTGAATAAAACATTTAAAACAGTTTTAGGTTTAATTTATTTAACTAGTTTTAGGTTTATTCTCATACAATAATATATAAGTGTTTCACAGTTACAATTAGGGTTGCCAGATACGGGCTGGATAAAAAGTTATTATTAAGTCTTCAAAAAAATAAAAGAAATCAGCACCTCTTTTAAATAAAAATCAACTTAAGGTACATATTCGAATATAATAACTAAACTGAAAATACAAATTAAAACGTTGGTAAAAAAATTTACGCAAAGCATTATCTAACATAAAAAAAAACTGAACTGAAAACAAAAATCTGGCAGTTACAATTCTCGTCTGCACTTGCATGATAGGTGTGGCAAGCGCGGCTGCGGGGGGTGGGGGCGCGCTGTGTGGTGTGTGTGAACACGCTCTTGCATATCGCTATTTCGTACGTAGAATATTTAGGTACTTAGGAAGTAATTTCTTGTTATCATCTGTGACTTTTTTGTCACGATTGGCCGCCCCTAATATCTGGCCGCCCTAGGCCTGGGCCTACATAGGCCTAAGGGCAAATCCGCCTCTGTCTGTATCATACTCGGAATAAGAACTACTGGCCATCTTTATGTATCTCGAACTAAATGCAATCTAGATAGTGACTTGGGTAAATATTTATCCAAGATTCATAATTTATTAATTAAAAATAATACGTATTGATATATTTGTGGCATGTTGCAGAGTGGTAGATACTTTCAGTATATCCCCGGTGAAAGACCATCATTAGGAATCAAAACATTGGTTGAATTTAGCTAAGTGTGGTCACCATATTTGAATAGCCAGATACTTCCCCACCTTCTCTTTTCCACCTCATTCCCTTCCCTACTACCTCTCTCTTTTCCATCTCCTTCCCTTCCCTCCTACCTTCAGCATTTCAACATGCCATAGTCTCACTGGCTCCAGATGGTTGGGAGCAATTGAGACTTTTGCACAATACCACATGCAATATTGAATAATGTCATATTTATTATATTATAATATTTATCAGGGTCTAGTTATTTCAATCATGTGCTTAGTATGATAATTAACATTTTTTTTGGAATGCCAAGAATTCAGTTTGGATTCTAAACAAGTAAGAACTTACTTAATTTTTAACTGAACAAATAAAATTCTTCTTATTATTATTAAAAAGAATTTAACAAGGAGGCATTGTACGGTTTGGGTGACATGCATAAATAATTGTAAATATTACCATCGCGATTTTACTCACTATATTATATTTTAAAATAAGTAAAAAACGATATTAAATTGACTTATCACGCTTGACAATAACAATCAAACAAAAAAGAAACACTGATTATTATTATTATTAATCACTGATAAAAAGCTGGCCATAACGGACAAAGTTCAAAACTCTGATTTTATCCTCAACAAATCGCCGCGATTGAAATCGGGACTCTCCCGCCTAAACCAATAAACCGACCTAGTCATCGTAATATTTTTTTATGTAGGGTTACCGTAAGTTTAATATAATCCTATATCCAAATAAATAAAAATAAATTAAAAAAACTGAATTTATTCTAATATTAAATTATGTGATTATTGAAAAAATAAACACAGTTTTTTATGTACCGAGTAGTAAATTTGACGCGTGAGATGATGCGTTGTTTTTCAAATAATTTTCCGAAGATACTCTGTTCGAATATGGTTCGAATGTAGTGCCTTTGCATGTATTATTTTATTTGTCGGTAACGTGGTGTATTTTCTATTTTTATCGTCAGTTAGCGTTTGTTAGGTTAGGTGAAGATAACAATCTGCCAAATATTCTGCCAGTATTTTGAAAACTCCCGACCGGACGCGATCTGCTAATTTACATTTTGAAAATTTGGACAAAGGTAAGGCTGGCATCTTATATAATTTATTTAAGACCTTCTTAACATAATGTAGGATTATATTGGGCATCGTATCGTATAATTAAGATACCCTAATGACCTGTGGATAAGTTTAAAATTTGAATTGCATAACAATAATATTTTGTACTTTGCTAGTCCATTCGTCTAACCAGTCACTCGTAAAAGTGGAATGTGACGTTTCGCTGTCAGAGTATATAATATTTTTGGGATTAAAGTTGCGGTTTCCCGATTATTTACTGTTGTGACCCTTTCAATTGTTGATTCATTTAACAATTAAGTGCCACTGTTGTGTGTAGTACTGATATTTTTGTATGTGTTGAGTTTAGCCGAAAGATGTCAGCGAAACGATTGATAAGCGGCGGGGCTGTGCGATGGGCCCGCGCAGTCGACACAGCAAACGTGGGGAGGTTGTCGAGGCTGGCTGACGTGATATCTAGAAACATGGCTACGGAAAGACGTTGTGTGACCATTAATGACATCAACCCTCACCTTAAGGTGATGGAATATGCGGTTCGAGGACCTCTAGTCATCAGAGCGGGAGAAATTGAAAAGGAATTAACTAAGGTTCGTAGTACTGTCATTAAACCTTTCGCGCGAAACAATCGATGTCCGGCATTGGATAACTGGTGACCTGTGATATTTAACATATAACTGGAATATTATAATGAATGTGATCGATTTTTCAGTTATTTAATAAATGACTGCAAATATGTGGTTCTAATTTTAACGTGACATTTACTGTTGCCAGTGCAATTTCCATCTGAACCACTTTAACATCATGTTTGTATATCAATCAAACAAATATTGACTTTTTGTTCACACTTTTTCAAACAGACAATAGTGTTGATTGACCCGTTTCTGGACTTTATAACCATCACATCTGCAGATTGTGTTGATTGACCTGAAGTGAAAATTCGTACAATTTGTGCAAAAAATCAAAGCTGAAGTTAATTTTTTGCAATTTATTTTCAGGGTGTTTCGAAGCCCTTTAATGAGGTGATAAAGGCAAACATTGGGGACTGCCACGCCATGGGTCAAGTCCCCATCACTTTTATTCGTCAGGTGAGTTATTGATATTTACATAAATTAGTCAGCCATTACATGAATCATGTTTTGAATTACAAACACAATACAATACCCACATAAGATTATCCATATCAATAATTCAATGCTAGCCAATAAAATATTATCAATAAAATTTGAACAGACACTCGTAAAGTTCCACTGTCCAGGTTGTTTTATCTGCAAGTAGATTACTTACAAACACATTAATTCTCATAGTTATAGTAATTGTTTCAAACATATTATGTTGAAAAGTTCAAGTAATTTCATTTCAACCATAAATTTGTTTTAATAGAACGACAGAATTTATAAGTATTTGTATTTTTTTTAAATATTTGTATGTTTTTTACAATAAATATACAATTATACATATTATACAGTGTTATCAAGGTAAATAATAATAGATTTTCCTCACCATAAAGAGACAAGGCTCTTGTGTTTGGTGAGTGAATCCTAGCTCAATTATATGTAATCATGTAAGTAAGTAAATAATATATTTGCAAAACCAAAGGGATAAGTAAGAAATAGGGAAGATTTATCAATAATACAGTTTCAAGATTTGAAGGAAATAATAATAAGAGTAAGTAAGATATGGACTTTTATAGTAGTTTTAGGTAATTTTTTAATTTTATTTTAAATTCCTGAATATCTTCAATATTTTTTAGATATAATGGAAGGATGTTAAAATATGTTATACCTAGATAGAGATAGGTATTTTGTGTGTGCTTTGTATTAAGTTTTGGGATTTTGATAGTTTTTTTGATATCTTACTGATGAATTGAATTGTAAGTTATTTAACTGTATTTCTTTATAAATTTGTAGAATTTTATATTTTTTATATATATTGTCTATTGTGGGTACATTGAATATTGAAAAGAGAATCTCAGTAGAAAATTTGGATGGTTTTTTCAATATTACTTTAATTATCAATCTTTGAACTATTTTAAGTGGATTTAATATATTGTTATAAGTTCCTCCCCAGCCAATAATACCATATTGTATTATATATCATATATATTACATATCCATATTTACTTCAGATAATCTTAAGTATTTGTTCACAATCAAAACATATTTGATTAAAACAATATGTACATAAGTATTCACCTCTCTGAATCGTTTTATTACGATTCTGTACAATAAAGTTGTTATCAGTCATCAAATAGAATATATCACAAGAATATAGGACATTGGTGGCTGGTGACTTTTTAAACTAAAAAGTTTTATAATAATGTAGCTGAAAAAAATCTTGTTTGAAGTATCTTCACACAAAAATATGACTTTGTAAACACAAAAAACATCTGATATAATGATGTAAATACCGTAAAACCTGCACTTTACGATTCCCACCAGTTTTCATACAGATGTTTTGTTGTTGCAGTCCCATTAAAACTGAAATTAAGAATGGCTTAAATTAAAATAGTTTCCGTCCATTTTACCAATCCATTGAAACTATAGTTTTTTCAATCTTAACTCTCTAGAACAAAAACATTCACCAGCCACTAATAAATAATTAGTTAGTTATTTTCCATATCTGGACATCAATATTATTAATTAATATCACTGATCGCAAGCACTTAATCTTATAAGAATTCTATATGTACACCGGTAGTCTCTGAATGTCAAAATAATTCAACTCTAGTTTTATCATACTGTTATTGAAACGGCAGCAACACGTGAGATATTCACTAACAATGTAGGTACATCGAGTTGTCTCTAATTCACTTTCATTAGCATTCTAGAATGGTGTCATACCGCGCAGTTGTCAATAACATTGAAATATTTTTTGACTGTGAGAAAGAAGCACATGAAAACATCTGAATAGGAACCCAATAGTACAGTAAAATACATAAGAATTAACTGATAAAGTCAAAACAGTCTAAGGAAAGTGGAAGGGCAGCCCTGAGCCAAACGGCACTAGTGAAAACCTCAAGGGCGCTGTGTTAGGTTATTATCAGCACCTTGGCTAATCGGCGCCTGGAGAGGGATGCTCCAATTGCGTCTGCACAGGGCCGACCCTGGAAAATGCTGTAAAAAAAGAATTGATTTCTTTGTATTATTTACACTTATACAGCCTTTGGAATCCTTCTATCTAATAGCATTCTTCTAAGCATCTTAAATTAATAGATTCTATGCGAATTTACAATGTTTGTAAATAGCATCAATGCATACATTTTCTTATTGAACCTTTGAAAACTTCTGCGGATACCAGGTCATAAAATGAGGCACTAATACACAATATTAGGTTGTGTATAATTTTGTTAAAACCACAAGGATAATAGACACATGTGTTTATAAAAGACTCATCACTACGATTAAACAGTTTAAAGTTACATGTATACTTCCCCGCCCCTCCAATTTAAATGGTCATAATATGAAACCCTACTCAATTGACTAAATTGATTCGATGTAAGCACATCCAGTGTACACTAATATATCATTGTTGCTCTAGTATATATAAGTGACACTTTTTTTTAACTGTTCAGGGGTTTGGGTCAACAGTAAAAGAAATTTATATTTTTAATCTTGTGAGTGATAAAATTGCATCATTTAACTGATATTACCGACATAACAACAAAGTACAGATATTAAACATGTAACAGGATATATTTATTTAATCATCAGTCGGTGGTTGCATTTTATGTATACAGATTAAACAAACAAACAAAAAAATGTGTTTAGAGTGATACAGCAGCTTTGAAAAATCTCAGTATGTATAATTATTCTTTCTCAGTCTTAGCTTGCCAGCATAAATATACTCACCTGCCACCACTGCTTTATTATACAAGTTATGCATTTGATCACCATGTTTTCAAATTACCCAATTATTTTACTCTGACCTTGACTGACTACATATATTCTACAGTTGTTGTTCTGAGATTTTATGAAGATTTAAAAAAAATGTACATATATATTTTTAAAGGTTAATAGATAAATAGATTTGCCATTGAAATATTCTGAGCATAGCTTTCAATTATTTTTTTACGATTTTGTACACTTTTTAAAATTAAAATTGCACATATTTTTTTTATAAATATTTAATGGATGAATAGATTTGCCATTGATATCTCGGCATTGCTTTTATTGTTTACACTAGAGACCTAGTAAAAAATTGGAATATTTATTACAGTTATGTGGTTACAGAAAAACCAGTTTCACAATCTTGTTCAGGCAAGGTGAAAGTTAGACCAAGTGGGAAACTAATGACTGTTTGTGGAGATATAAATTTATGTTAAATTTTCGGAATTTTTTCATGCTAACAATATTGTTCTGCTTGCAAGGTTGTTAACCTGTAAAATTTGCAAATTTTTAGCTGTCTTTTTCCCTTTGTTTTAATTTGTAGATTTCTATAAATTTGTGTATACTCTTATAAACTGTAATGTGTTTGTAGTAAGGAAATAATGCCTGCAATACTCTATGTACGTGTGTTGTGCGTTTTAGGATTTAGTAAGTTTTCATATAATTTGTCATAAATATGCAATAAATACCAATTTTAATTCACCTGTAGTATTTAACCTGTAGTATGTAACGATTCGGAATGGTGATGGAACACCATTCAGAATCGAAATGTTTCTTGAAATGGCTTTAGCATTCGTACACTTCATATCTGCCCTGATGATGGACACTGTAACGATGTCCAAAACGTAGGCTAAATAACACAAAAATTTATCACAATAAGGTTTTAGCCGTGTTTAGTGACCAAATGTAAATAGCCACTTCCACCTTCCTCATCCCAATCTCTTACCTCTCTTCATACCCCAATTGAGGATGCTTTATTACTGACTCCGGTCAGGGGGTAATTGGACTAAAAATGGTGTGCTAAAGTGGCCATGGATTTGCTATTGGATTAAAGTGTTTATTTTTACTTTTAATAGGTTCTCGCTCTAGTAGCCTACCCTGATATCCTCATGAAAGACTCTCATTTTCCTGATGATGTAAAGCAGAAGGCCAAGGACATTCTCAGTGGATGCAGGTAACCAAAGTATTCATTTATTACAATAATATACTAAATTACAAGTCAAATTCGGTTGATTCAATATGATAAATTTTGTATTATGCTTCGTTATTAATTGTGATGCAACACAACAGTTCCGTTTCCCGGGCCAGTGTAGTTATGGCACCCCAAACAACAGGGGAATGTTGTGAGGCAGTAGAAAATTGATATTCAAATCTAGCTACTAAACATAGTTACATACAGAGATGTGCAAAATGGGTACACAAAACCATTTGAAATGCAAAATGGAAATGGGTCAAAACTTTTCCATTTGAAAATGAAAAATGCAAAATGGTTTTTAGAAAAGCATTCCAAATGCAAAATACCTATTTTCAAAATGCAAAATGGTTTCTCAGGTCAAACAATTAAAATAATTATAAAATTTTCAAACAATTTTGTCATTTAATACTGGATATCAATGTAGAACAAACATATTACATGATAGTAAATCCAAAAACACCACGACTTCAGATTATGAAACCACAAAACATTTGTGCGGGACTAATGTTGCCAGCGTAAAAATATAGAAACTGCTATCTAACATTTAATATTACAGCGTCATGGCCCCATGTTCAGTATTTGAATCAGTATTTTTTGTAATGGTATCACTCAATTGCCAGGGCTCCTACCAGGAAGCAACTTGACAAATTTAAATTATCTCTCATAGCGAGGTTGAGGACCGACTGATATTTGGGGCTTATGAAAAACAGATGAGTGGAGATAGTAGGAAGAATGTTGCAAAAAAGCATTTAAAATGGAAAATGCATTGAGAAAAGCATTTAAAATGCAAAATGGTTTTTAGAAAAGCATTTAAAATGCAAAATAAAAAAAATACCCAATTTGCATTTTGCATTTCCATTTGAAATGGATTTATTTGAAATAAAGCACATCTCTGGTTACATAACATATTCTGCCATCATAATTAAAAATGCAGCTACGAATTTGCAAAAGTCACATTCTGATGTGCTTTTTATTATAATAGATTGATAAATCTGTAAGGTCTCGTGTATCAGAATGTGACTTTTGCAAATTCGTAGCTGTCTTATGATGGCAGTATTTCATTCATAGTAGAGTTTTAGTGACGAGGTTGTATGTGACATCATCGACGATCGTCCTAAAATGTTTTCATAAAAATCATTCTTCGAATGAAAATGAAAAAAACAGAAGTTCCTAGAATGATGAAATCACATACGACTTCCTTCTGGGACTACTACACTGATAGTAATTCTCACTCTGGAAAGTGCAAAAATGTATACTAATTTTTTTTAAATGCTATTGAATGTAGCGATCACTCTGTGGCTATCCATTATAATTAAATGAATTCATATTATGTACTTAATTTATTATTAACTTATTGTTTAAACCACTATACTTTTCTACTAAAGATGTCCGGTTTTGGAACAAGCGTTTCTTCCTCAGGGCAAAATATATACTAATTTAACATGAATAATATTACAAAATATTATGTTTATATATACATGTGTCCGGGGGTAAAGTGCACAATCTTTTAGGGGGTGATTCTACATGATAGTAGAAGTAAAAAAGAAAAATAACCTTTTTTCAAATGTTAATATTTTAACCATTATGAGAAAAAAACAACAGAATTTTGAAAAAAATTGTTTATCTTTTTTACTTCTAACATTATGTACAATCACCTCCCGAAGTTTGTGCACTTTATCCCTGGACATCCTGTATTCGGACTCTTCACGCCTCCACCCCCATTCCAACACCTATGTAATGTGTGTTCACCCATAATTTTGTAATATTATTCATGTTAACTTAGTATAAATTTGCCCTGAGGAAGGAACGGTTGTTGCGAAACCGGTTAGCGTTATAACTAATTATAGTGGTTCAAACTAAGTAATATTGTTTCATTTATTTATTTCATTCATTTTTGAACTTGTGCCCAGATTTAATGCTCTTACCGCTATGCTACCGACCTCTTCAAGTTGAGTGTTGTCATTTCCTTATTGGTTGCCCCGTTAACATTTCCAAAGGTTACCATTGCCCGACTTGTTTCGACTCCTGCAGTTGTTAAATATGTAGTTAGATCACACGACGGTTGATCAATTTCAATGTCAATGTCTGGGTAATAAATCTATGTGATGTACATTAATATTTGTAATGCTTAACCACTTACTGATCTTTCAATAGCAATCTGCATTACTTTGAATGATGATTGGTTTCAATCGCATAAATTATTCTTAAGCTTGTGCCACTTTATGACGTCACAATAACAATAGGTACCTTTATTGTAAAGTTATGTTTTTTACATTACATATTAGATTTACTTCACAGTTAAATAGCATCTTTTCAACTGTTTAAAAATGCTTTATTTTCACCTGTTTAAAAATGCTTTATTTTCACAATGGTTTTTGTTGTTTGTTTCTGTTTAACCTTCCAGCGGGCGCGCTGTCGTAAAATTTACGACAGACGCCCCTTATCGCTTCCCCCACTCTTACCACTTAGTCGTAAGCATCAAGCTTCGAGATATGCTAGAGTCAAATCAAATCAAATCAAATGTCAATCATTTACCGCAATATATAAGTGAGGAATTACGGGATCAAAGTGAATTACGGTCGGCAGTTGAACCGATAACAGAAGAAGAAAATAGAAGCTTTCCAAAACGCGGCGTTTGTCGGTTATGTGCACTGGATAAGAAAAGATCCTCAGCATCAATGAAGTGTTGCCGTTGCCAGTCCTTTACATGCAAGAACCATTCTTCAGATGAGGTGGTTTGTAACAATTGTAAGGATGAGAATTTTGATTCTGACTAAATAAGTCGATAAAATATTTGTTTTGAAATATTAACATGTTTAAAGTGTTGCTTCGTTTTTTTTTTGAGAAAGTCAAATAATTTTTTTTTGGTGCCTATTATCATTTTTCATAACCTTAAAGAAATTCCCTAACATTTGTATAAAGAAAACACCACTTACATGGAGAAAACTGGATGACGTAAAATTTACGACAAGCGCCCGCTCAAGGGAAATTTCTCAACGCGCCCGCTGGAAGGTTAACAATACTTTTACTTTAGTCTTGTAATTTTTTAGATTTTCATTGGCTTACTATTTACAATAAATTTACCGATATACAAATAATTATAAACGATTTAGTAATACCAAGTTCACTCTGTCCAGTTTTTCATCACCACTCTAAAATTAGAACTTTAATAGTTACTTTACTTCATATTTACAACTATAATATGGAGCTTAAGGTGAAGGTTTAAACCAACTACATTCACTTGAGTGATTTTTGGCGGAATATGCCAAGTTTGTAAAAACATTTTTAACGATCGTTTGTCATAATGTGCCTAATTTATAGAACCTAAAAATATGGGACAAACGGTGAAATCTAGGTGGATTCATTGGCTAAACAGTAGTAAGCAGTTTCATATGTTTCCATATAATACTTTGAGGAATGGTATTAATTAAACAATATGGTAAATGTACATATAATAAATAAGACACCAATCGCTCTATAGCACCTGGGATTAAGTTAGTCCTACAATTGACGTACACAGTGCTAAGTGCTAGTTATCACAACATGACAGCTGTTGAAACTGTGCAATTCCTATTATAATATCTATTTGTTGTCATGGCAGCGATAAGTATGAAAACACGCAAAAAGCGCAGGCACATTAGCATATTAAATGCTCTCATCTATAAAGAGGACTAATACGGGTTACATGTCTAAAATATAAGCAAAGCATAAGGATTACACAACAATTATACATTGTAGACATACTAATATGACAACTAAATATTTCAATCAGGCTACAGGAAACAAAACATTAACTAATTTTCAAAAAATATGTGAAATGCTTTTTTTAAAGTTCTTTCTGTGCTATTAAAAATATCTGCCACTTCTGCATTTTGGTTGCATTATCTGTGTATGCTTGGTAGAATGGAGTTTATAATCGACTTGGTATTTATTTATTAATTCATTTTCGTGAAATTGACAGTTTACATTTAATCAGTTTGTACATAAGTATTATATAGTAAAATAAAACCAATTATGGATTTCCTCCTTGTGAATTTACCTCTACTGAGACAGCATAATATGGAATAAGTAAATTAAATTTGTGAGAAAGGAATATGAATTAGAAAATTTATACAAAACAAAAGATTATATAAAACGAAAAATTTACAAAACAATACATTTATAGCTATGGAGAGAGGTTGTAGATATAAATCAAATATTGACATTATTGCTGCAGTGCGAGATATTTTTAGTTCGTGTGACTCTATTAGGAACATGAAATGAATGCAATAATGCAGGGCTGTCAATAAGGGAATTAATAACGTACCAGCTTTGTTACCGTCGGAAAGCTTTATTAATTTTATATTTTTCACTAAAAAATTTATTTGTCTTAAAAATTATGCTTTATTTTTTTCAATAGAGTCTGAGTGAACCTTATAATGTGGTGAGTTATGCTCTATTTGACTCCGGATTAATTTACTATATAAAATTTTTGAAGTAGATATATTACAAAAGTGTTTGAACTTTGAAGTACTAGGTGTTCATTTTTTGTTTTGTTTTCCTTTTATATATTAATATTCAATTTACAAAAAAACTGTTTATTTGTAAACAAGTTCTACTGTGTAATTATTGTTATGCGTGACAGCTGTTTCGCCCTCTGAAGGTATTATCAAACTGTGGTGAAGCCAGTTGCAATGATTCAAATTTATATTTATATTTTACTGTAAGTTTGATAATGTCTTCAGAGGGGGAGACAGCTGTCTCGCGTAATAATAATTACACAGTAGAACTTGTTATAAATAAACTTTTTTGTAAATTGAATAGTAATATTATTGAATATAAAATGGAGTTCTACTAATTAAATTTGATAACAATAAATAAAACTACGTATCAGATATTGATGAAAAACCGTGTATCAGAGACAGCCCCTGTTCCAATTTTGAAAGCGTGGGTTTTTCAAACTCTCGTCACATTTGACGTACATCAAATGGTCGATGAGCAGGATTTTGAATTTTTAACTGTTTGTTTTTTTACTTTTGAACAAATTGTGACCAGTTGACAACAACATGAGCGTTATTCTTGACGGTTGATACAAGTTGATAAAAGGTGAAACATAGGATTATGAAAGAACATATTGAAATTATAAACTCATAGTGTGATGATCAAAATCAGAAAAATTATCTTTTTAGGCGGTAGCCTCAACATAGTTGACGGCGAATTACATGCCTCATCTGCTAACGTCTCAACATGTGAGACGGCACTGTAATACAAAATTACACCTATGTAAATATTTAAATAAAATAATATGTCAAAAGGGTACCGTGCTGCATATGATCCCACAATGAGTTATTTGACTCTTGGGTAAAGTGCAAATAACGGCGTGCAATAATGTCATCGTAATAGAACATGTCAACGCTCTTAAAAGGTGAAATGATATATGTTTTAACAGTACCTAATCATCATTTTGTGAAAATACCCTATTGTCATTTGAAGCTGTTTTCTAAAGGATGTTATATGAATATTTTGTTTTAGCCCATTCAGGTAGATTTCCCACCATTGGCCGCTGTATTATTAGTGTATCTAACGTTGTTAAGTATCCTCGACTCTCTTCATCTTGCACCAATGCCATGTTGCCAACCATTCCTCCTGCCCGCCATCTTAAAGGTAAAGCCTGCGTGTGGTGGATTTGTGCACAAACAGTTTACTGTGAATACGTGAAGAGTCTTGTTTTGTCAATTTATTAATAAATCCGACATGGGCACAAAAAACTTCACATTTAAGAAATCTATGTCGACAATTTTGTGAAAGCTTGTCCTGTTCGATTTTCAATGATTGTTACAACAATAATTACTTCTACAATTACAATTTTAATTAAAAATATATAATATTCACAATCCCAAGCTTATCCCTTAAAATTGATGCTTTGTTTATCTGCTTTCTTTGAATTAATGCTTTATCGCGATCTTCGTCTATTTAACACTTAAATAATATTATTATGTAAGCGTTTTTTTCTGTTTGTTAGTGAATAAACCCACCAAACCGGTTTAAATACATAACAGGTTTACACTTCGACTACAATTAGAGGTTAAAATAACAACCGAAATCCATTTCAAGCAAATAACCTGTCTCCTAACACTTCAATAAATATAAAAATCAGTTTGATTTAGGTACTTACTAATACGTTTTTACAACTACTATGTACATAAAAAAGTTATCTGATTTATTCTTGAACTTATCTCAATAATTTTTGATAAAAATTTTCACAAAAACATTTTTACTTTCCCATGGAAACGTTCTTTATAATACCATTACATCAATTATAAAATATGACACCATTACATCGATTATAAAATATGACAACATTACATCAATTATAAAATATGACACCATTACATCAATTATAAAATGACAACATTACATCAATTATAAAATGACAACATTACATCAATTATAAAATATGACACTATTACATCAATTATAAAAGTTCACCAAAATAAGAAAATGATTTACACCATTCATTTGTTTCTTACTTATCAATTTTAAATCATAGAAACGCAACAAATTACATAATAATAATTGGAAAGAACAAAATATGCAGTTTTTCCTAAAAACATTGCTGTTTGTGGTACAGTATTAAATACAGTAATGACAGGAACTCAAATTTGGCATTAAGGTCAAATGGCCACTTCTGCTATGGTGGACATTTTATGATCATTATTTATTTTAATTGAAAAATGGCCAATTCTGTTATTTTCGGATTGCTTAATTTTTTTTTGTCTCTTTTCACTTTACGCCGGAAATGTGTAATAATTAATTTATTGAAGATATGGCCATGAATAATAATTACACAAAAAATGTTTTCCGCAACTATTAGATTAAATAACTGTGCAATGTGTGTACTCTCCTTTTACTTGTCTGTTTATAATTATTATTTGTAATTGTACAAAATAAGCATTTTTGAAAATACAAAATAAGGCTCTCGATCATGAATCCGGAGGTCGCGTATTCAAATCCCTAATTTTTATGTAATTAATTTATGTTGTTTCACAAGTCGAAGGTACTCTCATTATCACCCTGGTGAAAGACCACCATTCAGAATTGAAAGGTTGCTTGAAATGGCTTCAGCCGTGTTTGGTGACCAGATCTGAATTGCCAAGTATTTTCCCACCTTCCTCTTTCTACCTCCTTCCCCTCCCTACTACCTTCAGCATCACATCTTACCCCAATTATTGTGGATGTCATAGTCTCACTGGCTCTAGACAGTGCGGTAGGTAATCATGTAAACAAGAAAAAAAAAAAATGTTATGTAATGTCATTTTCCACAAGAAATTTTATTTGAATACTTGGCATTATGGTGTTCTAATGTCAAAATACACGCATTTAAGAAACATAGTTAAAGAGTGATCCCAACTTAGAAATCCGTCACAGGATGCCTCACAATTTCTGAACACGAAAACATATACATTTTTAGCCCAATATTGGAACAGGAAAAAACCCTTTATAAGATGTCATTATTTCGTTTATGAGGATTGGTACGACTAGTAAAATTGGGGAGGGGAGTATATTGAAAACAACATAATTGCTTAAAAATAGCCTGCTAAAAATTCTAAAGGTTTACCGCATCAGGGAGTTCGAATTAGAAAAGGTAAAATAATGTAATTGTTCACTAGACAATGGATTGATTCATGTTTATTATTTCCAAACATCAAAAATAGTGCAAACAAAAAAATCAACATAATATTGTAAAGCAGAACTTTCTAAATCAATCTATGAACACTTAAGGCCATCGCATACGTAGTAATGCAAAATCATGTGTTTTTGGTTTGAAAATTTGGTCGCCTAGAAATGTTTCAGATGCTAATTAAATACTGCGAGTAGAATACATCTTGGCCTTTGAAACAATTGAGTATTTTTTAGATAAGTCTTTTTATAAGCCCAGAAAAAAATAATTTATAAGGCCTATGAAAACTGCTTTAAAGTTTAAAATCTCCTACTTACGAACCCATTTTAGGTTATGATTTTATTGTATAATGTGGCAAATTAAGTTATTTATAAAATGATCGAAAATTTTTTAAATATTTATGCCTGAACATCCACAAAATAAAATAAAAGGCACTTTTTGGCCATGTTTTTTTCTTGCACAAATCAAAACAGGCGGATGGTGTTAAGCAGGAATTTAAACCTTATCGCCATCTACGTAAGGGTTGTTATTGATAGCGCCTCAGCTTAAAATATTACACTACGTAGTGCATCGCCTTAATTATTTTATTTGGGCAAACCATTGTTAATCACTCAATTTATCACTTCAATCAGTAATAACATCTGCCCTCACCTGATCAATATGAAGTTGATTGTATCTCTGTAATTGAATGTGATATTAACTTGAGATTTTTCGAATACTCTGTTATCGAAGATAAAGCATAATATATGAATTAATTCACCTGACAGTTCAGCTGTTTACACGGGCAGATAACCCTTTATATAATAAAATAGAGCACCAACAACTGATAATAATGTTTTTAAGCTGCATTATTTCAGATAATCTTCTATCTTAATTACATTTTTTGTTTGTTAATCAATCGAAACAATTTTTACTGAGATGTACCTACTTATTAATTTTCACTTTACTTTCTGTTAAAATTATTCCTTTTGCAAAAATCTAATAATCTATATAAATAAACCTCCGAAATTTCTTCACCGATTGCTTTGAAATTTTGATATAACGTTTCATTAGAATATGCATGTGTTTTTATATAAGTACCTATATTATACATGGTGTCCGGAAACTCGTAGTACAAGCCGGAAACTGGAGAATGTATACCACACGGGGAACCCAAATAAACATAAAGTTTTTTTATTTGAGCATTTTTATAAAAAAAAAAAAAAACCAAAAAAATATATTTTTCGGCTATTTCAGGGTTCAAATTTTTTCGTCATTATTTGTTTTACTTTTAAATTTTTAAATAGTTTTAATTAGTTGGGTACTTTGATCTTCAGTAATAATTTATAAGAATTTGATCAAAAAAAAAATCAACTTCTGACTCGATTTACTCGAAAACGAAAGCTCAAATCAAAAAAAATTATACTAAAAAATCGACTCCAAATGTGATGTAGATTCACCAGTTTCCCGCTTGTACTACGAGTTTCCGGACACCATGTATAGATGTCACCTGCGATAGGTAAAAACATGATTTTTTTTAAGAAACAGCTGAACATTTGGATAAAAATGCATGTTTTTATTTTTTAAAGAGCGCCATCTGTTGGACATAAAAGCAATATGCGCTATTGTTTTTTTTTATCTGCACAGATAGACTGAGCCACAGCAACGCGTGGCAAGGTACAGATAGTGCATTCATATGAATACATATCAGATAGTTAATACCAAGTATTTATTTGCTTTAAAAGGAAGATAGAATCATGACAATTTTCTTACCGTTTCGATTAATTTCCCAAGCGAACTCTACAACAAAAACCTTTATTTTTTATAACTTTTGATTCTGTCTTTTTTTAAGCTATTGAAATATAATAATAATACCAATAAATTTACAGGGTCAACATTAAATATTTATGGTTATCTATACATATATAATACTTTACAGAGATGTATTTAAATATGTTTGTTGTCATTATAAAATGTTGACATAAATAATATTGAAACATTTGAATTTCAAATAATGAACATTACATATCGTCGCATTAATTCGTAGAATGCGTAACTCCCAAATGTAAGATTTTACAGGAGGCACAAAAAACCTCGTAGTGAAAAAAAATGAAAGACGGCTTATTCTTTTTATTTATGTTTCGAACATATGAATCCTATAATTTCTATACCCGCTATATCCGATTTTTTGACAAAATGATCTGAGTATGACATCTTGTTCACATTTTTGCGAGCAACAAGAGGAGCCTAAAATTGAGTTTCAAAACCCTCCTTATCATGACCAAAAACCATGTTAAAACTGCGAGTGAGAAACCAAATCCGCTATATCATACAGAAAGTCACTATCAAAACCCGCTATATCGGATTCAACGAATCACAAGCAGTTATTTTGCCAAAATACAATATGGCCGCCGCTCTGACGCCACGCTCGTATGTCAAAATGATCTACGCGTGAGTTTCTAAACCCGCCATGTCGCCTCAGTTGACTTTCAAAATCACGAAGTGAGTATCAAAATCCGCTATATCCATTTTATTTATCGAAATTACTTAATTATTGCTAGACATATATAGAAAAATAAATGCTTTTCGAAATTTTATTACTCCAATTCATTATATAAAAAAATTTAATGCATTTACTTATGTACGCTAGAGATGTGACAGTTTTTTGCGGTTTTCTCCAAATCAATGAAAGTTGATATAGCGGGTATAGAAATTACACGACTCATATAATATATTTGGAAATTTATTTTTAATCATTAAACTTTTGTAAGTTAAGGCTTTCTATTTCAAATCGGAGTTACGAAGTTTACGTAAAAACCGAGAATGGAGATACGCATTTTACAAAAGATACATACTTTTCTGCGAACAGTTTTATGAACAACCTAGCGGAAAATCTGGGAGATAGGAATTTTACATTTACAAAATAAAACACAACAATGTATGTGTATGTCGAGGCAGTCTATTTAGATGCATTGTAATGATTTTAATGATGCGGAAGGTTATCGTTAAAGGAGTGGTAATCCTTTTCTAATGTCTGTTTTAAGTCTTGTAAATGCTGGTACTTTTCCTTCCTTAAGGGATTAAATCTGACTCTCAAGTGAAATCTTCAAACTCTGGAGATCATTACAGATTTGGCGACGGTTTTGTGCTGGGTGAGATCTACACTGACCGGGAGTAGTCGTGTCAGAGATGATCGTTAAGTGACGCTTGGAGTTGATGAAGGAGATTGTAGAAGAATTTGATCTGACATTGTCGATCACCCTTGTTGTCCTGTAGAAATAAAACTGATGTACTTACTAGGGTTTGCAAGACCCGGGCAAAGAGTAGCCATGACAGGAAACGTTGTGAAAGAGACTCCTCAGAGTGTGAAGATAGGTGGGAGAGACTTGAAAGTGGAACTGGTGAGCAAACATGTGCTTTAAGCGTAGAAACTCTTCATGCTCAGCATCACTTTGGAGTAAAGTGAACGCTTCATCTTGCCCGGCTGGTCGATCCCGAGGCGAGAAGAAAGGACGTCGATAGATGCGTGCGTTCCTGCGTACAATGCAGGACAATTGACCCTCCACCATCATCCCATGAAGCGGGTAATCTTAATGTTGTGACAACCTGGAGTCGCTTGGCAGTTGATGTTACTCATTTCGGTAGGAAATGTTTACTCACATTTATCGATTGCGGTCCAAGTAGATTTGCCGTGTGGCGGGAAATCGAGTCAGATAATGCAGCTTCGATTATCAGACATTTGGAAGAAGTGTTTCGGGAAAGAGGCCCGCCCAAAGTAGTTCTCATGGACAATGGTACTGCATTTTGTTCCTACAGTGTTACAGATAAGTGTAAGAGATGGAATGTTCGTCAAAGATTTTGCGCGGCATACCGACCAGCTGGAAACGGTATAGTTGAACGACATCAAACAATAAAGAGAACTGCAGCCAGAAGTGGAAGCGATCCCCTGCAGGCAGTGTTTCGGTACAATCTTTGGCTGCAAAAAGTCAGGATGATCGAGGTATTGCGCTGTCTAGTATAGTTCACACTTCACACTCGTGGAGACACCCTTCTGCGCAAGTGAATATAGAAGAGGAAGTATTGACTGAGCTCTAAGTGGGCGATCTTCTTGCGGTTAAACCAGTAGATGGGAGATACACATCGTGCATTGAAGGGTGACAGGACTTACTTCAGTCAACAACATCGAAGTAGATGGCATACCAAGACATGTGCTTGACCCGCGGAAGATGCCTGACAGAGAACGGACTGTGTCTGAGGAGAGACGAGATGGAATTGCCGCACGTTCCACCGTAAATATTTTGGGTTTGTTTGAAGAGGACAGTGAAGAACCAGATCCGGATATGCATCAGGAGGAGATCCACTTGCAAAGAGATGGTGACCTTGAAGAAGAGATAATCACAGAACAAGGACCTATTAGGTATTTACGAAACCGCAGAGGCACATAAAACAAGAGAGCTACGGCAGAGCGTCACACGGTGCAGAAGACGTCAGTTTAGACTACAGATACAAAACACTATTCGTGACTTCACAATTAAAATTAAGGTTATAAAATGTTCAAAATTGATTAATCAACTTATCTCAGTTAATTTCACGGTAAAACTATTACACCGTAAATAAATTTCCTCAGTCAAAAACACAACAAGCGTGCACGGCTCACCGGCCAATACTGAATTAAGGAGTTACGAAGTATTCGCGAGTAAAAATGGCACCATAATTTTACGCAGTTTTCTAATTTGTGTTTATCTAAAAGGTTAATTTTTTTTGAAATTTTCGAGTTTTACTATTCGATGCGGGTCTAATTTTAACACCAGATGGCATTAAAAACGTATTTTCGAAAAATTTGGAGTTACGCAGTCTACGAATTAATGCGACGATATGTGTAATATATTCTAGTACTTGATTTTAACTCTTTCTGGGCTACCATCTCAACATATTTGACAGTGAAATACATGCCCAGTGCACTAACATCTATACATTTGAGACGGCACCTTAGTACAAAATTACACCTACGGTATGTTTTTGTAAAATAATATGTCAAAAGCTGTACAGTGCTGCATACGATCCCACAATGAGTTAACGAACTCTTGGCAATACAATGCATTCTTTTTAAAAAATAAAAATATTTGCGGGCAAATAACGCCGCGCACTAGTGTCGTCATACAAGTGTCAATGCCCTTAAGAGGAAGCTACAAACCAAAAATGTGTATATTCTTGGTATACCTTATATCGTAGGTAATAGACATTAAAATCGCTTGACAAACGGAGTCTAGAAACGATTTCAAGCAAAAAACTGGTTTTACTTATTTTGTAAATAATTTTATAAAAATGCAAAAAAGTTAATAAAGTGTCACAGATAATCTTAGCTATAAAACTGTATTTTTAAAAGTTGTTTCATTTATGCGTTCATACATTTCTATTGAATAAATATTTTTTGTAGTAGTTTGCATTTATATTTTTTATTGAGTAATTTATTTTTTTATTTGTATACTACTCAAGCGAAGCAATAGGAAAACCTTCAATTTAACTAAACCATATTTTTTGGTTTTCATAATGTACACCAATTCGTTATAAAGATTAATCAAAATTGTGATTTGGCATTAAGCTTCGCCTTAAAAGGTTAATATCTATTTTATGACAAAGGAACTAAGAAAAAAGTAATTGCTTGCTTCTACAAAGTAACAAATTTGTACTTAACCCACTTTACTTACGACCCATCGCTATAATAATAGAAAAGTGCAATGTTAATCCCTTGTTTTAGTTGTTAATGGAATGGGGTACCCCATTAATGTCACATTCTTTCATCGAATGTAAAAAAAATAATTAAATAAATAAAATAAAAATTGAACATTATTGGTCTGTTTCAGAGGTGGTTCAGTTGGTTCCTACTCCGACTCCCCCGGCATAGAAATCATCAGACGCCACGTGTCGGAATACATTGCCAACCGAGATGGCATTCCCTGTGACTGGGAGAATATCATCCTCACCGCCGGAGCTTCAGATGCCATCAAATCTGTACTCAAGTTGCTCATCTGTGACGTTAATGGCAAAAAGCCAGGTAAGGCAACAAAAAAAATCATTATGAAAGTTTGAAGCACAGAAAAGTACACATATGTTTACATTGGTTCAGTGACAACACAGAACAGTAAAAAACCAGAACAGTAACCAAACAAAACAGTAACAAAACAGAACGGTAACAAAACAGAACGGTAACAAAACAGAACGGTAACAAAACAGAACGGTAACAAAACAATAACGAAACTGAACAGTAACAAAACAGAACAGTAACAAAAAAGATCAGCAACAAAACAGCATATAAGAAAAAGTGGAGGAAAAACTTGATCTAACCCAACCTAAACTAACCATATTATTTTATCATGTTGTGTTTTATTACTGTTGTATTCTATTGTATACTGTTACCTTTTTCGTTTAACTAAGAATAGAATTGAACATGAGCCACCAGAGTTTGTGTAGGCGTAAATCAATTGAACCTAGAGACCTGCTAACTAACAATAATAATATTAGAAACTGTCAAACTAATTGTGGCCAACTATGACTAGAATGTTAACACTTGGTGCTGCATATGGTTCTACATACTGTTGACTATGAACTGTTTTTAGCAAGGATGGTGTTAATCATTATGTTATTTTAAAATACATGCACACCACTTCATACAATGTATGAATGCTTTACAGATATACAATATTTAGTTCAAACAATAATGGCCATTTTCACCAATGAAATCCGAGCTAAAATTAAGTAAACATTTACATTAGAGGAAGATTATTTAATTCCATTTGCTCGGTGCATAGAAAAATTTGTCCAAGTTAAATATTAATTTAAATAAAATTAAAGCTTATATCCTGGAATGTATAATCAAATAATGTTTACTTTTTATTTGTAACTTTGTTTACATTGAAAATTGCTGCATTGGTTATACTGAGATTGTTTGGCTCAAATGTTAACGACACTACATCCCAGAGTGGGATTTGGACTCTTCCATAAATGTTCTCTGCTGTCCGTGGTCCCTCGCCATTCCCCTCCAGTCCTTCGTCCTTCTCTGCCTGCTCCAATTCTCTTGCATGCAGTCTATTCACTTCTTCCTCGGTCTTCCTCTGTGCCGCTTCCACTGGGGCACCAAACACAGTCATAACTTTCGGCGTCCTATCTGGCTTTTAAATTTTTTTTTGATCTTACAATTTTATATCTAGTATAAACCTTTAGAATTACTTGCATGTACAACTTATTTCTATGACATTTAGACACACTTTACATCTAAAACTTATTCTTTATAGCATTTAGGCATAACCCACGAAAAGCTCCAAGGCTTTTAGCTTCTTTGACATCCGTCAGTAATTCATTGAATATCTTCAATCCTTTAAAATAGACATTATTTTGGGTTCCTGACAAATTTGTTTTCGGAAGTCTAAAATCTCCACAGCTTCTCGTGGGATAGCCATGTATTTCGAAATTAAAATTTATATTCTTAAACATGTATTTCGGGAGCATTTTATTTTTTACGTTAAATACAATTAACTAACCACTACGCCGTCCGCAGGGGTAGGCAGAGAGCTCAGACCTCCAAAAACCTGGTGTTGGCACACACTTCTTGCCTCATTCACATTCATACATCGTCTAATACATACTCTTCTATTATTCTGACTCTTGACATGGCCCGATTCAAGTATCAGATTCACTTGATCATTCCATGTCTTCCTCGGGCGTCCCCGACTTCTGCTACCATTCGCATTTGCGTCATATATTCTCCAAATAAATTAAATATTAAGGTATTGTAAATTATATGCTGTCTCACACTTAGCATATATGTTGTTTCTGCATATTAATTATCTTAGAATACCTACTACAATACAATACTGTTCAATTGGAACTCTTTGGGACTTCTATAACTTCTTACCTCTTTGGTGTCATGATCTATAAGATTTTCTAAGGTTAAGTTTTTTGTTAACTAAGCCATTGCTCCGTTTAATTGGTGATATCGGCCGTAAGCTAAGTAAATAATCAGATGAAATTACAAACTATAGACATTTTGTAGATTTCTCAAAAGTGACATGTGAAGGATACGCTAATAGTCGTATATTCAATTTGTGGTTTTAGTACCAAACTGACATGCGTCACATAAGGTCATGCGGTATCTCTAACTAAATTGTATAAAAAGTGCGAAAATGCCCTCGTCTGTGATATGAAAGTGTTGCTGAGTTGTGTTGTGTTAAATAGAGTTCACTAGAAAAAGCCACATCGTCTCATACAGCGTTCCGTATTCGTCTTAGTGTAAGCAAATAAGCTATCTTGTCATCTCAGTCACACCCATGATTTAGAATGTAGTTTTCGCCGCAACTTTAAAGTATGTGAACGAGGCCCAGTCTATTTCGTTATATTTATTTCGTTCATACGCACATAATCTTTGAATGTCTTTGTCAAACATTTGAATTAAGAATTTACTGGAAACATAGGAGTTTTTCTTACTTGTAAAATTTGGTGTCAATTTTATAATAAGAAATTTTTTTTTTTATTTATTTTTTTTTTTTTTTATTTATTCTTTAATATATTTGTTAAACAATGGTATAGTATATTGTCCTCCACGCTAGGAGTTCACCTGTGTTGTGGAGCACTTTTTCAATTGTAAAGTTATATAATTCTAAAACAATACAGTGGAGTTGGTTACACAGAGAAACATTAAAAATTAAAATATAAAATCGATTTTTCCATAGTAGTCCAGTCAGCCTGTGTTTTTATATGTAACTAAATAGTATAAAGCTAATTTTTTCCCCATCGACTACTATCATCTAGACAAGTGTTTAGCAAAAAGTCCCCGCCCCTACCCCTCTTGCCTCCCCCCCTGTGCCCCCCCAAACATGAAAAGTGTAAGGGTTTCGTAAATCGCGTCTATCTCAATTACTAAACAACATATCGGATTGCAATTTTTTTGGTTCTCTTTGCTGTAACATTTTCTACAAAAAAAGTTCAGTTAACTTTCGTCGTAACTTTTACCGTTTGTTTGTAATTCGTATGATAAGGTAAAAATTTGTATATTTTTTGGCACATAATTTTACATTTTGTCACAGAACTTTTCAGGCCGATATTTTATGAAAAAATATTTCCTACAAAAGTTTTAGTTCCTATTATTACCTTTAAAATGATATAAAATAGTACTTACTTTGTTGGAGATCCAGCGAGATTATCATGGCGGGTTCGGTCGAGGTGGGGCCGGCCGGCGCGGCGTTGCAATGCAGATATTGTTGTATAGTGATAGTGTTTTTTATCTTCAAGGTACACTATTGCATTTTCCATAAATAAAACTAATCGAGTCTCGGTGAAACCTAAATTCCCCACTTTTTAAATTTGTTTCAAATAATAATAAGTCCTTGTATACAGCGAAAATAGGTATTTTAAATAGTTTTTGGTTTGAAAATGCATGTAATATTTTTTAAAGATGTTATTTTAGAACAAAATAATTGCGGTATCTTAATTTGATCATATCCTAAACTTCCATGAGAGGTTCTTCATTTTCCTCGACTTCAACCAAAGTTACATTGCTGCATGATCCACCACAGCTCCCGCACATTTCTGTGCAATCAAGTGATGCTTTAAAGCAGCTACAATTATTTTTGCAAGCCTTTTTGCAGTTGCAGGAAACTAAGTTTACAACTTCTTCAGGTGCCGGTGGTTTTTTTGAGTGCACTGGGTACAACATGTTGTCTGTTAAAATCTATCCCCAGTTCGTAGCGCTGATTTCCTTATCTCCAATCCATTTTTGAATCTGATAGTATGTTCGATAGGCGTGTTGTTCAGCAGCATCAGATGTTGGAGGGAGGGACGCCATTTTAAATTTGGATTTTAATGACATTTTCGCAACAGCTTTAAGGTACATTGAATATCTACTGTCATTCAGACTTGCAGACCTTGTGCATCCATATAGTTTCAAGACAAAAGCCTCTCCTACCTCTTTGAGAATATTTAGGTCTGCCTGTTTTTCATAAAACTGTAAAACTTTTGTGTGGAGATCATTTGATGAACTTAGCAATTTGTACGCGTTAATTTTGCCTTTGCCGAATAAATAAGATGTGGTATCACATCCTGTGATAGCATGCAAAAATAATACCACATCCTTCATATCACCAATCTCTTCACGAATCTTGCTGATGTCATACGTTGATGGTGTGCCAGAGGGTTTGTGAAAGAATAGTTGCACATTTTGACACTGTGGTAGCCCTAACAATAGAACGAAAAGATCAGTATCCTGTCCGACAACAACTACAGGCCTCCCACTTTGAATCTGGGAGACATCTATTGCTCTTCCGACCACTTTAGTATCTGCATCTTCCTCCGCCACAATGGTTGGAATGTTTGCTTCATTAAGCTTCTGAGAGAGCTGTTCAATAAGCTGGCTTTTGTTTTTTGGATTTGCCAAAAATTCATTTTGCTTCACAGGGCATTCCATATTAACGTTGAATTTCATTTCTAGAGATGTTTTTTTACTTCTCCGCATATGTTCGACCCCTTTTGTGGTGGGATAGTCAGGATACCCATCGAACACAACATGACAATCTTTCCCATACCGTTTCATTACAGTATCAACATACTTCTCTATGATGCTGCTATATGTTACTTTGTCAGGCCAAATAACACTGTGCAAAAGATACCCTCCATCTACTACATATATTTTTGGGGGCAAATTTTTAAAAACTTCGTTGCTAACTGTCCACTTTTCAAATATTTTCATAAGACTTGATTTAGTTCCCTTTCTTATCATTTTATTGTTTTCAAATAAAGACAAAGGGTATGGGCTAAGTTCATAGTTGAAGTATTGTTTGAGATTATTTGTTCCTTGAGACATACATATAACCCTATTAAACAGCTGATCAGGATTAATTGGCACTTCTTCAGATCTCACATTTATACCACTTACTACGGAGCCTATAGTTTTAACTTTATTTTTTCTTTTCAATTTAACATCTGCAAAATTATTTCCTTCGATGTCTTTCAAGCATTTCATTCCTACATCATACGCTTCATCGCAGTTTACGCCCGAACTTGTCACTACTAGACCAGAGGATAAAGAAATTAAATCGTTGCTCTGTCGCAAAGGATTATGGATACGCAGCCACCCGAGAAATTTATTAATATCTTGCAAGTCCCTTTCTCTTCTACTGCATCTAAGTTCAGTGTGCTGTTCGTTAAACTGAGTCAAGCAGCCAGAGAACTTCTCGAAAGCCTCACAAATTTGTAGGGATGCAGGAGCGCAAGCAATGAACTTGGTTAGCGTCCTCTCGCTTAATCCTCGTCCATGAGTAAGGCCACCTATGGATTTTGATGATCGCATTAATGTCTGCTCTATGGTCATGTCCGTCCAGATACCGGTAAAAAATCCATCTGTACGCCGAACTGTAAAAAAACCTTTATTGACGAACCTTTCGAAGTCTTCATTTGACATCTTCGATTGTAGACTCAACATTTGTTGTAAGTATATGTGTGCGGATTTGGCGTAGAGCAAATGTCCAGCAGCATGGAAATACGGTATCATTTGCTTGACTGTATTAATGTGCAAATTCCAATCGCCGATTCTCTCTGCCAGAATAAAGTCTAGAGCCAAATTCACCAATTTAAACTCTTGTAGCCACAGTCTGAAGTTCTACTAGTTTTAACCAAATCTCCATACACTTCTTCTAGTCTTGTCATTATTTCATTTGTTTTACACTCTCTCATGGCGTCTTCAACAGTTGTTTGTTTGTTAATTGTTTGGATATGAATATCATTAAAGTCGTTTGTAATCATTTCTTTAAGAGATGAACATTCCTCGAATAGCAGTAACATCAAAGCTGCCTGGGTCATCATGTGAGCTCTATAAGACCTTGCGTAAGCATGTCCTGACATAAGGTGAGGAATCGTTGATTTTCCATAAACAGAGGTCCACATTTCTTCGATTCCACTACCTTCCATAAACTTTCCTAAGCAACCAAGGAAACTCATTAGAAGATGGAATCCGCCTAGTCTGACGATTACTCCAGATATTTCACTTTCTGTAGAAGAACTTGCAACAATGTCTACTGCTTTCAGGAAAAGTGGTTGGTCAAAAGTGACAATACACGGCTGGCCAGCTAACTTGCTCCGTAACTGACCTATTTATGGCCTTGACATCAGTCACTCTGCATGCAACAACCCGAAACCCCCTCCTCAAGGCCAGTACACTCTGATGTCACATCCCGACTTTCACGGTTGATATTTGGCGTTTTCTAGTCATAAAGTACACATTAAAATATATCATTTTAAAGGTAATAACAGGGACTACAACTTTTGTAGGAAATATTTTTTCATAAAATGTCGGCCTGAAATGTTCTGTGACAAAATATAAAATTATGTGCCAAAAAATATACAAATTTTTACCTTATCATACAAATTACAAACAAACGGTAAAAGTTACGACGAAAGTTAACTGAACTTTTTTTGTAGAAAATGTTACAACAAAGAGAATAAAAAAAATTTTAATCCGATATGTTGTTTAATAATTGAGATAGACGCGATTTACGAAACCCTTACACTTTTCATGTTTGGGGGGGCACAGGGGGGGAAGCAAGGGGGGTAGGGGCGGGGACTTTTTTCTAAACACTTGTCTAAATGGTAGTAGTCGATGGGGAAAAAATTAGCTTTATACTATTTAGTTGGTCTAAATGGTGTTCTACGACACAGGCTGACTGGACTATAGTTATAACAGTAGTTTTTCCATAGTTATTCCAAAAAAGTGAAATATAAAAAATTAAATATTAACAGGATTGTAGCCAGTTCCATATGTGTTTTTTGTATTCTGTAAGATTAGATGTTTTATATTGTGTTGGAAGTGAATTGAATAGTTTTATAGCCTGGAATCTGTAGTGTTTTTGTCCAAATGATGTGTTGGTTTTTGGTATTAGTAGTTGGTGTGCATGTCTTGTTCTGGTATTGCGAGAAGTTTGTGAAGTTTTAAATGTGTTTAGGTTCTTGTAAAGGAAAGTAAGTATTTGTTTTGAATATAGTTTTTGAATCTTCAACACTGGGAATTGTTTAAATATGGTTGAAGTGGGTGTTAGTATTGGTACTTTAAGTATTACTTTTATTAAGGTTTTCTGAGCTTTAAATAGTGTGTCTATGTATTTTTTACTGGCATAGCCCCAGGCAATAATGCCGTATTCCATTATAGATTGTGCTATTGCGAGGTATATATTCTTAATATCAAATATGTTCAGTATATTTCTCACGTTTTTGAAAAAGTAAATCAACTTGTTTATCTTTCCTTTAACCGATTCAATATGTCTGTCCCATTTTAAATATCGGTCGAAGTATATACCAAGATATTTGATATTTTCGGTTTGTGTGATTGGAGGACAATTGCATGGGGTGCTCGCTGAGTGACAGGAATGTATTTTAAGGTAGATGTTTTTGGCGGGTTGGCCTCTCGAGTTTATGCTAAAGGTTATGAATTTAGTCTTATCTATATTTAAAGTTAATAAGTTAGAGTCAAGCCATTTTTTTGTAATATTTAAGCCAACTTCAGCTTTTGTGATTAGTGTGTTCCAGTCAGTGGCCTTAAAAAGTAACACAGTGTCATCAGCAAAGCTTATAATTTCCCCGTCTATTTCGAGGTGACAAAGATCGTTAATATAAATAAGAAATAGGATTGGGCCAAGTACGCTGCCTTGTGGTACTCCGTAGGATACTTGTTCCTTGTCACTACATGTGTTTTCTATTGAGGTATATTGGGTGCGATTTTCCATGTAGCTTTCAATTAATTTGAGTTCTGTTCCCGTGATTCCGAAATATTTAAGTTTATTGAACAGGTTTTGGTGGTGAATTGTGTCAAACGCTTTTGCCAGGTCTAGGAATATTCCAAGGCATTTTTTACCCTGATCTATATTTGTTTTGAGGAAGTCTGTTACTGAGGCTATGGCATGTGAGGTACTCATATTTTCCCTGAATCCAAATTGATTTGGTGATAGTATATTGTTTTTGTTAAGAAAAATTAAAAGGTGGTTTTTGATATGTTTCTCGAGAATTTTTGAGAGCGTGTTTAGAATTGTAATTGGTCTGTAATTATTAATTTCTTCCTTGTTTCCTTTTTTGTGGATTGGAATTACTTTGCCCGTTTTCAAAATAGTTGGGAACACTCTTTCTTTAATGGACCGATTTATAAGTATAGTAAGTGGGATAAGAAGTGCTGACTTTATTATTTTTAGTGTCATCGGTGATATTTTGTCGCTACCCTGAGAGTTTGTGTTTTTTAGTTCGTTTATAAGTTTTAGTGTTTGTATTTGGGTAATGTATGGAATTTTAAAGGAAGAAACATTAGTGTGTGTATAGTGGTTTGAGAATTCTGGGATATCGTCATTTGTAGTGATTCTGTTTGCTAATACCTTGCCGACGTTAGCGAAATAGTTATTCACAAAATTACATACTTTTAGTGGTTGTTCTGATGTCTTAATAATCTCGTTATCTATTTTAATCTCGGTTATGGAATCACTTTTCTTTGAAGATGTGTGGGATATTTCTTTTAGGATTTGCCAAAATTTTTTGGGGTCCTTGTTGCATTTATCTAATTTATTTTTATAATATATTTCTTTCGATATACGTGCAAGTCGTGTGCATAAGTTTCGATATCGTTTATAGAAATTTATGAGATAGATGTCATATGGGTTAGATTTGCATTGTTTGTGGAGTTTGTCTCTTTTACTGAAACTTGTTATGAGTCCTTTTGATATCCACGGTAATGTCATTGTGAACAATGAAGTATTTAACATGTTTCTTATAATAATTTCAGCCGTTATGATTCCGATCCCCCAATACCCCCTTTACTCGGCGTCCCTGGCCGAGTTTGACATCAACCAGGTGGGGTACTACCTTAACGAGGAGACCAACTGGGGCCTCGACATCCCCGAGTTGGACCGAGCCCTCACAGAGGCCAGAAAGACCTGCAACCCCAGGGCCCTGGTCATTATTAACCCCGGCAACCCTACTGGACAGGTAATGATCATTCATTATTTTTTATAGATATCGCAACCAGAGCAATTACATAGATGGATTAACTTGCATCCTGCATGTTAAAAACTTGTTATTTGTCTCAAGAAATTAAAATCCAGTAAAATGAGAAAAAGTTAATTCATTTTTACTCTAATAAGTAGAACATGTGTAGGTGACAAAATACTCTTTGGCTATACCATCACTTCCAGACTTCACTTCAAAACGTACAAAACTTACATACTGCGTGGCGGGCCAGATTTGCAGAGACTGGTTGAGGGACCTTTTGACTTCTCCATCCAGACTCTCTCGACCCATCGCCATCCATACGTCCGTCATTCCTGTACACATTGACCCCCAGATTCTTGCTCACCCCTTATTCCTTTACCCTTCCCAGAACTTCCTCTCCCTAAAAGACCCTCCACACAGCACCCCCAAAGATGACACAAGCCCTGAACAAATTTTTTCCTCGGGGCCTCGAGTGTGGAGCAAAAAAGTGTATGCATAATATGCACCAAGTTCAAGTTCTGTTATTATTTCATCATGGGCTGTTTCACAGTACTTGGATAGTAACAGAACTTGAGTAGTACTTTTACAGAATTTGAATATTAACGTTGAATTCAATGAGTTGTTCAAATTTAGTGAAACAACCCTTCATAAATAATTCTTAACTTGCGCTTTCTCACTCCTCTCTCCTGGCTTCTGGCTTCTGGCAGTAGGATTTAGTAAACATTGTATTTTACCTAGCTTGCAAATGTGTCTCGTAACATAAACTTTGGTAGATACGGTATTAATTTTAAATGTAGATTTGTTTAGTTCTAATCTTATTTGCCTATGGTAAATTTTTTTCTTCCAGAATAAATATGTACTGTGTATTATTAAAACCAACAGTGGAATGGTATTTTGTATATGTACATGTTGTAAAATATTTCAGATTTAGTTTAGTTAACAGTTTTGACCTGTCATCACCAAACATCCCAGTTTACAAATTATTATGAACTGTTTTTACTCAAAACATTTTTCCCATTCATTTAAATATCTTTCATTCTCAGCTTCGCACATATTTGCAATATTTTTTCATCCATTTTACGAAAAATATTTTCACCGCGTTCCGGTCGTTTAACAGTTTTGTGACATATATTTTCTATGAAAATAAATGCATATACACGGTGTCCGGAAACATGCAGTATATGCGGAAACTATCACATTTAGAGTTGATTTTTCAGTATAATTTTTTTTTCGAGTTTCGAGTTTTTGAATTTTAAGTTTCTGGAAACCGTAATGTGCGACACGGAGGTTAAATAATAACAAAGCATTTTCCATTTTTTTTTTACTGATTTATGATTATCGTGATTTATTTTTGGGGTACAATGCCTTGTTGGGCTTCCTAATTCTTTAGTCAACGTTTCAGACAGCGTTTCAGTGTCCACCATCAGGGCAGAAGTTGATGGACATGATCAGATCATGATGAGCACTGCAACGCAGTCCGAAACATTGGCTTAAGAAGGAGGAGGCGCAACATGGCATAATACCCCAAAAATAAATCACAATAACACTTTTCATACATGAAATAAATCATACATGATCATTTCTAAGATTTAATAATTATGCAAAGGCAGCTTCATACTTTAAAATTGATTCACTAAGTGTACGGAGGTATCATAAGGATGCATTATTCCTGTATAAAGTAGTTAACAATAATATTCAATGCCAAGAGTTGCTAAATAAGATTCAATTCAATGTACCTGCGCATTCAACACGCTCTTCTGTCATGTTCAGGGTGGATCAATGCAAAACGAACTCTAAGCAGAATTCTTGCCTGAACAGACTATGCAATTATTACAACAGCGTATTATCCAAGGTGGATATTTTCAATTGTGAACTTACCAAATACAAGAGATCCATAAAAGAATATTTCTCTGATGGTTTGTGAATAATGTTATGTCTCTATTGTTTATATTTCTATTATGATTTGATTTATATCTACAACCTCTCTCCAAATGTCTTGATAAATGTTTTGATTTTTATGTTTTATATATTCAATAATATATAATCATATTAGATTTATAAAAACAGTTTATTTTTAAACAAGTTCTGCTGTGTAATTATTAATACGCGTGACAGCTGTTTTGCCCTCTGAAGGCATTAGCAAACTGACAAACTGACAGTTTGATAATGTCTTCAGAGGCCGAAACAGCTGTCACGCGTAATAATAATTACACAGCAGAACTTGCTTAAAAATAAACTGTTTTTATAAATCTAATAATAATATTATTGAAAATATAATAAATTAAAATTAAAATGGAGTTCTACAAATTAAACTAATAATATTATTGAATATATAAAAAATTAAAATTAAAATGGAGTTCTACAAATTAAACATGATAACTAAAATAAATAATTTAAATTTGTAATTTTTCGTTTTATATAAGTAATCATTTGTTTTGTATAAATTTTTGAATTCATATTCCTTTATTACAAATTTAATTGACTTATTCCTTATTATGCTGTCTCAGTAGAGGTAAAGTCACAGGGAGGAAATCCATAATTGGTTTTATTTTGGATATATAATACTTATGTACAAACGAAATAAATGTAAACTGTCGATTTTCCCAAAATCAATAAAAAAATAATATTCATACTAAAAATAAATTAATATTATTTTATGTATGGACGGCTAGATTATTATCTATTGTTTTTAATTTATTTAAAAAATGTGACCTTCAGATATTGGCGACATTGCTATTTGGTAATAAACATTTTTTTCTTTTCTATGTGATCCATTTTAACCAGTTTTAATTTTGGTGTTTTTTGTTTGTTTTCTAGGTGCTATCAAAGCAAAACATTGAAGATGTTATCAAGTTTGCTCACAAGGAGAAACTGTTCTTGTTGGCTGATGAGGTCTACCAAGATAATGTTTACGCTGAGGGTTCACAATTTCACTCCTTCAAAAAGGTAATACACCAACCTAGTGAATTTAGCAAAATTTACTGTACTTGAGTGAGTTTTTTTGTTTTTTTAAATTTTTTAAATTTTTTTTTTAAATATGACACAGATTAAATAATAAAAATCGTATATTGTGAACGAAGATGTGATATACATCACCCCGTGTGAATGTAATTAAAAAAACTGAAGTGGGTTTTAGTAATCGTCAACCATCGGTTTTGCAACACATATTGGTATTTTGTATGAATTTTAGCTGTTGACGCCCCAGTGCTTTCACACTATTTTTTTTTAGGACTTTTTTCTTTTGGATGAACCGTTTCGTCCGTACTCGCGGAGACATTAATCACTTAAGGTGTGATATATACCAATTTGACAGAAAATTATATAATACCTTTCGACTACTTGGCCCCGACAGGCCAATAAGGTTTTTTGAGAAAGAAGTTTGATGTTTGCATTATAAAGGGTTGATCTATTTCACCCAAAGTAAGAGAGAATTGACCTAACATCAGGCAGTCCTGGCAGCTGATTTCAGATTCGAGATTAGTGTCAATTCTGCATGGCAGTTTCTCACCAGGGCGAAACTGAGAGTATCTTCTACAATGGATGTGATTTAGAAAGAAATCAATAGTCACCAAATCTACCATAATATATTCCACTCGTCCCATATTAATAGTGACTTTTCAGAGTGGTAGATACTAAATACTGATAACCATAATTCAGAATTGAATCGTTGGTTTTATTTAAAATGGTTAAAATTGCCTGTGTTTGTTGAATAGATCTTTAAAAAGACAGGTACTTTCCGTCCTACCTCTTCTCCATGTCCTTCCCTTCCCCACTACCTTCAGCTTCAAAACATTTATTTATTTATTTTTTCATGTTCTCCATGAAACGGTTATACACCAATATATCATAGAGAAGATTACAAATTAAAAGGTTTACACAGGCAGTTTTACTATTTTTTCACATGCGTTATAAGATAGTTACTGAATTGTCTGTAGGTGACATTGAAAATGTCGATGGCTAATGCAGAATCGTTAAGCAGTTGAGTCGCTCTGTTTATTGGCGCATTCTGATAGGCAGAAGTCCTCGCTTTCGGAGCATATAAGAGTGCATGGGATCTCCCTCGAGTATAATTGTTAGGGATATAAAAGTTAACCTCTTTCAACATAACATACCCCAATTGAGGATGCCATAGTCCCACTGGCACCAGTCGGTTTGGACTAACATTCATGATGTGCCCAGGTAATGATGGAACTGGGTGCTCCCTACAACTCGCTGGAGTTGGCCAGCTTCATGTCCTGCTCCAAGGGCTACATGGGAGAGTGCGGGCTCCGCGGGGGCTATGTGGAGCTCATCAACGTGTGCCCCGAGGTCCGCGCCGTCCTGCACAAGGCCATCTCCGCTATGCTGTGCCCCACCGTGCTGGGGCAGACCGTCATGGACTGTGTGGTAAGGTTTTTATTTAACTTTTTCAACGTGGCTATCTACATATACTGCAGTATTATTTGGTGAATTATTTCCCACGGGCTTCCTCAGCTATCTTTTGAATATTTATATTTATTATTTATTTTGCAAAAACATTATAAGAACTAAGGGTGGTAGACACATGGAGTAATGCTATACGCATCGGAGCGTTTTATATAACACCATATTACCTCGCCATACTATCCCCATATACCTGTCACACCTGACAGATGAAGTGTTATAAGTGTGGGCGTGGCGACGATGATACGCTGTGATTATGCGACTGTCATCTGTCAAGATGATAGATTCCATTCAAAGAAATGATATTCCATGACAGTTCTCCAATTGATCTGGCCCTCTCCTCTGAGGAAGATTATAGGGTAGTGTGATACCCCAACATATAATACGTATATACCATGCCCAAATTATGCGGGCATACGTGTCTAAGGCTTTAACCTTTTGAACGCGTTAATTTGCTCCGTTTTATACCCGTACGCGGTACATATTTTCAAATACCTATGCATGCAATTAAATGTCAAATTATAGCATTCTGGCATGATTTATTGGACTATATAGACAGAACAGATTATTCTCCACAATATGAAAACAAATCCTCGTGTGTCAACACTCTTAGATGTTTATAAAAACAAAAACATAAAATTTCATACAAAGATGTACCGTATCTTTTGAATGTGGTCCCGCCATTCACTCGGCGTCATAAATAAACCACTCTCGGTGTGTGTGTACTTAGGCCACTGTGTTTATACACATAAGTGGGACACCATGATCACTTATCATTCTTAGTTATGAAAAGTTGTGAATGACAAACTAGTACTAACGCCATCCGTTGACAAAAATGTAAACTAAAGGACTAAAAGGCGCGAAGAGGTGCACTTGGTTATCGATCTTTTTTTATGAAATACAATTTTATTTTTGAGAAATTCTTGTAGATGTCAGCATCGTGATAGTTCAACAAATGTCCAAATGAGCAAGAAATACATTTATGACGAAAGAGAGCGGGAATATCGGCCGTCAAAGTTGCCGTATCAACTGTTGATACAGCCGCGTGTGAGTATAGACTTTTTGCCGTAACAACAGTTGATACGGCCGCGTGCAAAGAGTTAAGCACAAAGTATTATTTAACCTTTCTATTTGCACCTACTTGTAACCATTTTTGTCCTACATGTAAGTATATATATTTATTCTCCCTACCCCCTCGACCTCCCCTCTTAGTAGAGGGAGTCGCATAATTTTCGAATATCGCCTGGCTAGCAGATCACAGTGCATATCATTGCAACGCAAACACTTATAACACATCATCTTTTTAGGTGTGACAGGACTGTATGGTATTGTATGGCGAGCAACAGGTAACAATCAGAAGCCTGTGTTGGCTGTTTAAAGTTTCGTTCCTGCATTTTTACTGTTTGATATCTATTCTAAAACTACTATAATAATATACTATTACCTTTGTACTAATATTTGGACTTCACAACATTGAGACAAAACACACGAAAAACTGCAAGACTTTTAGCTTACTTAACGTTTAGGGAGTTCATTGAGCATTTTAAAACCTTAGTAAAAAATATTGTTGAAATTAATAAAATACTTTGTTTTTACCACTTTTATTGTTTATTACCAACATGTTTCATGAGCAACGCTCACTTCAACGCTCAAAAGTGGTAAAAACGAAGTATTTTATTAATTTCAATTAAAATGGTGCCACAAAATAAGTTTGCTGTGTTAGAAGAAGAAAAAATATTGTTTTGTGATGCTGATAAATTTTTCTTGGGAAGCCTAAAATCGTTGCAGTTTCTCGTAGGATAGCCATGGACTGCGCTGTTAATAGCAACACTTTATAACATATACACATATTTACACATATTCTGGTAACATTTTATTTTTTTACTTATATCAAACACGAGAAACGTTTTTCTCTCTTGAATTGGGTAGTTACGTTAAAAAGAAAACATTTTTATTGTAATTAGTTTTTTGTTGTAATTTAACATATTTATGTTTTTGTATAAAAGAAATATATTTTTAAATAAAAAAAAAAAAATAAAATTAAAAAAAAAATTAAAAAAATATATATATAAATACTAGAATATTAAAAACTAAACACTGCAACACATTTACTAAAAAACGTGGTGAAAATTTTATTCAAATTATAAACTACTGTGTGAAAACCTTACTAATTGAAACGTAAAATAGATATATACATTGCTTCATTTTGAAAATTATTTTCTATTAAAAAATTATACTTTTGGTAGGTATCTTTTGTGTGAATTCTTCAGTCAGTTTAAATTCTTTTAAATGTAACTTAAATTGAGGAATAACGCATGGACAAACAAAATGAGTGTTTTTGATTAATTGTTTTAATATTTCAGGCTGACACTCCGAAGAAGGGAGAGCCATCTTATCCCCAGTTCGCCAAGGAAAAGGCGGAGGTTCTTGGCTCCCTGAGGGTGAGAGCAAAGCTGATTGCCGATACCTTCAACTCCTTCGAGGGTTTCAGCTGTAACCCTGTCCAGGTACCTAATGGACACATGACTGATGTAATGATATTATGTTGAGTTGAGAGCACTTGTATAATGTATGCTTGATGTTCTCTTCCAGGGTGCTATGTACGCCTTCCCCCAAATCAAGTTGCCCCCCAAGGCCATCGAAGCTGCCAAAAAGAAGGGAATGCCGGCTGACACATTCTATGCTTTTGAGTTGCTGGAAAAGTCTGGTTAGTACAAATATATATTTTATGTGTATGAATCAAGGGCCTATATGAAAGGGGGTGTTTAGGGGGTTCACGGCAGTGCACCATCTCTTTTAACAATGTGATGTAAATAGTAAGTAGAGGTCTCTACTGAGTGGAACACCCCCCATGTGAAATCTATAGCTTCGCCACTGGTCACTGGTTTGAAGGCGTGTAAAGGTTCAGGTATTTTCTGGTTGGTAAGATGTCTCTTGGACGAACTCATATGAGATGGAATGAGCTTTGCGAACGTCTCAGAGTCACACACCAGATGGAGGACAGTCTAATGAGCATGTGGCACCGTACAGTATCACCATCCCCATCCACAGTAATTATATGGTCAATACCATAAATCTCCTTGTATATTGAATTATGTGAGTAAGGTTTTCGAAATATGTATATTGGCATAATTATTGTTGACATTAACGTAATATGATAATTTGTTTATTTTCAAGGAATCTGCATTGTGCCCGGCAGTGGATTTGGCCAAAAACCAGGAACCTACCACTTCCGCACCACCATCCTCCCGCAAACCGATAAGCTCAAGGAAATGTTGGAGAAGTTCTCAAAATTCCACCAGGAGTTTGTTCAGCAGTACAAGTAAATCCTAACCGTACATTTTCATAATTACGAAACTGCACTTTATGAAAAATATGTAGGAACTTGTAATTAATTGAGATTTTAATTTTAAGGTTATAAAATAGTTTAATCATGTTCTTTTAATCTGTTTACGCTCAAGTCGAGATAATGCTGCTATATCAAAATGCAATTGGTATGTCATCCCTAATCCTTATTATGTAAAAAACCTTACTTGCCATACTATGTGCACAAATATTTGCAATACCAGTTGATTTTATTATTATCACAAAAATGGTTTTAGCCAGTTTAAAAATGTACACTGGAGAAAAAGGTTTTCTTGCTTTTGCATGTTTAAGCTAATACATAATCTGTACTGCTTTTGTATTTTAGATACACTATAGGATTATGTATTAGGTTATCCTAATCCCGCTTATTATGTTAAATTATATATTGTATTATGTCCTCAGCAAGTTTGAAAAATTTAAACTAAATTATTACATATCCCCATAATGTTTATAGGGATTGTTGATTTTATGTTTTGTATTATAATTTTTTGTTTTTTGCTAATTAGCGCCTCCTTGTGATAAATATTATTTATATATTTACCTCTCACCATTCCATTTATTTTGTAGTCGCTTTAATAAATGTCCATGGGACCCTGTAAAAATATTTGTTATTCAATTTATATTGACCTTCTGAAAGTGGTTAAGAACCACATAATATGTTTTACATAATATTGTATGTATTTTTTATTGTTTTTGGTGTTTTTACAAATTTGTAAATAAAAAGTTAGAAAATTTAACAATTGCATTCATTTTGCATCTTGACAATAAATTTAATAAAGTAAAAAGTTTAAAAAAGACATGTAATTAATTATTAATATGTTGTTGTAAACTATTCAAGTATTACAAATAATAGCTTTAGCGTTGTTAAGCTTTAGCAAAAATTACCACAAGCTTAGATTAGCCGAAAGTAGCTAAATTATGAATGGGTTATTTTTAAATATTTTAACCCTCTTACTAATAAATGTGTTTTAAATTTTACATAACTTATAAACAACCATTTGCCCTGCATTGTTTATCAGTTGTGTAAAATTTAAAACACATTTAGTAAGCCATGTTTGTAAGTTTGCATACTGCCAATTATGGTGATAAAACGCAATAAATGATAGATTCTTAATGACATTTAAAAATATTCATTTTTATCCTTTGTACCTGCCAGATTTTTTCTTTATTTAATGTTTTATTGTATTTGTTGTCAGTTTTTTACAATCTAAATTAATTGTAAAAGTTGTGATTTAATAAAAATTGTCGCATTCCGTTTCCCTTTGACAAATTATAAAATTCCAAGTATGTTTTTATCATGTTTTGACTTTAAATTAATGTGATCATGTTTATGAAATAAAATTTGTAATAATTACAAAAAATGTATACTGAAGCTACAAATTTCATTAAGTACCCAAGTAGAAATATAATATTAACTGAATGAACTAAAATACCATGTTTTAATTATTTCATTACCTGGTTTCCTCATAATATTATGTATATTGTTGAGACAAAACATGGCATTTTCAGATTATGGAGTTTTTGTGAAATTTCAACATGATAAATCTCCCTGAAGTATTTTTCAAATTTACTAAATGTAAAAGAAATCAAAACAAATATCTCTATTGCTAATAATAATAAGAAATTATTATCAAATGTTACTCCGTGAGTTTTCCTCTATCACTACATACATAATAATTAGAACACGGAAACGCTGTGACAACACCAGTGCCGTACTCTGAAGAAAAATAAATAATGAAACATAATAACACACAAAAATAAAATTCAAGAACTTGGTGAGATTTTCAAAGCAAATCTCTCTTTCAAATCCTACATAATTCTAAGGACGGGTTGTTTCGGAGAATTTGAACAATTCATCAAATTTCAACGTTCATTTTCCGTTTCGTAATATAGGCTAGTTGCTTGACAAAACTGAAATAAAAACAGAACTTGAAAAAATCTTTTGCAGAACTTGAAAATGAACGTTGAAATTTGATGAAGAGTTCAAATTCTCCGAAACAACCCGTCCTAAGTGTAAGTTTTCGTGGAAAATCCAACCCATGTTTATTTCCGGAAGCAATAGAAGTGGGTCGTTCCATTCATTTTACGGACTCAAATCTGAATCCAGGCTCAGCCGAATGGACTCCATTCATTCGACTCGTTCCTTCGATTCCTTTCATTGAATCCAATGAAATAAAACGCAATGTGTACGCAAAAAAAACTAGGTTAAATAGGTTACATATGTCTGTAACTATTTAACCTAGTTTTTTTCCTCACTTTTAATGACTTTATATCACATTTCAAAGGTGTGTTGAATTGTCATTTTGAAGAGTTATCATGGAACCGTTGGTGCGAACTTGCTGGAAGACAAATTTGCTCCACGCAGACCAACAACAAAAGGTAAAAAGCAATGCTTCTAGCTATCTTTTGACTACGAGATAAAACACTTTCTTTTTGAAAATGTTTTCGTCAACCAGTATGTTTGGTTCCGGCGTCTCAGATCCACCTACAGTTTGGAATGAGTGAATAGCCATTGGATTCATTCCGGCTGTAACGACACACTCTAGGAAGCAATATGTTTGGTTTTTTATGTGATGTAGTCATATAATAGAATGTGAATGGAAGTGAAGGGTGATTAATGTTTTATCCGACTAGTGGGAGAATCATGGCGACGGATAACAACATTATTTATTTTATTTTTAAAAGAAAGACAAACAAGTTCCCGGGTTACGAATAACCTGACAATATTTGAAAATCTCCTACTACCACCACAGTAAGCTGAAAATGTTGCTTGTGTTGTGATGGAGGACTTAGCCAGCCGAGGAATTGAACACACTACGCCCGAGTGAGACCCAAGCGCGATGTCAACTCGGCCACCGACCGGTCAATATACCGGTTATACATATGTTACTTAATACTAAGTATAACTTATAAACAATATTATTTTCGATCCTTTTTCTTAAATGGAAAATATATGGCATTGTTATTCAGATGTCTTCTATGAAAACAATCATTTTCCAAGTACAAGCGGATTTGAAGGTTTTAGTTTAGTGGCGAATTAGAATTGGCAGAAATAATGTTTTATTATCGTAATATTTGGTGAGTATTTTTAATAAGAAATCTTTCGAGTGAGATGTTTCCCCTCAATATTCAGGGTCAATATTATATATATCAAAAACAGATTTCTGTTTTCATTTAGGTATTACTCTATGGACTCTGTGGTTGAGGGGTGGGAGGACTCTTGACTAGCAATCTGTAAGAAATCTTTATTTGATTAATTTGTGTTATTTCACAAATTATTCATAAAAAAAGTAATAATATATTTGTGGCCGTTCCAGAGTGGAAGATACTTTCAGTGTCGCCCTGTTGTAAGACCACCATACAGAATTGAAATGAATAAAGCCAAGTTTACACAGGACTGAAATATTATACTTGATATTGATCATCATCTACGTTCATATTTTCATATCTTTTTCTATTTCCACTTAATTTATTTATTGTTATTTTTACTAATTGTAATTTTTATGTTAATACCACATAAGAGTCCCAAGCATCTGGAGCCAGTGGGACTACGACATCCCCAATTGGGGTATGTTGCGAGGCCGAAGGTAGTGGGGAGGGAAAGGAAATGAGGAAGAAAGATAAAAGAAAGGAAGAGAATAAAGAAGAAAAGAAGGAAGAGGTAGAGGAAGTTTGGAATGTTCCAGGCTATTCAGATTTGGTCACCAAACACGGCTAAAGCCATTTCAAGCAATGTGTCGATCCGTAATACTGCTTTCCCAGGGCGATTCTGAAGGTATTTCTAGAACATGCTGCAAATATAATAGGTACCCATATAGATTTGTTTCTTAGTCTGCGAGAGCATTTTTTGTTAAAGGTTTATTTACATTTTTTGTCAATTTTGCCAATCACCATTAGTATGTTTTTAATTTCAGGCCTGCTTCCTTCCCATACTTTAGATGTTTCATATTATAATTTTTTTTTTTTGTATTAGGCAATTCACCCTAAAAAGAGTGCTATGTTCCGTTAAAGTTAAGGGAGATGGTTATAATTTTATGGGAAATCTATACGGGAATAGGAAATCTCAAATATTGAAGTCATTCAAGTCTATGAACTTGTATAGAACTGAGAAAATGCGAGAATTGTTGAGAGAAAGTAAATAAGGAATACTAAGGGGAGATTGGTGGGTGATTTTTATAAGTAAACGATAAATGCCTTTGAAAGATGAATGATTTTTACAATTAAAGAAAACATGATCAAGAGTCTCATTTTCCATGCCGCACTGGCAGAGTGGACTATCTAGGACCCGGATTTTAAACAAATGGGATGCAATGGAGCAATGACCAATTCTCATTCTCGAGATACAGGATATTATAAATCTTTTGGATTTTTTCTTGCCGTGGAACCAAGGTTTACTTGGAATATGATTTTGTATTCCAGCATAAAAGCACCAGTTCGGGTTTTTGTATTAGTCCAATTTTCTTCCCAGGAGCGAATCATGTTGGATTTAAGAATTGACGTCAGAGATAGGAATTCTAAAATCTAAAGGATTAGAGCCAGAAATTGTACCAAGTTTAGCTAGAGAATCGGCTTTCTCGTTACCCACAATTCCTAAATGGCCAGGGACCCAAACCAATATTGTCTCGAAATTTAATTCATTTAAAGATTTAAGGGTGTTTCTGATATTATAAATAATATAGTCTTCTGGTTTATGGATATTTGAGGAAATTTTCAACACTGCGCTTAGTGAGTCAGTGCACAGTAAGGCTCGTCGAATATTGAAAAGCTGGATTTGGCTCAAAGCTTGTTCAATTGCGAAGCATTCTGCAGTAAATATAGAAATTTCTTTAGGCAATTTATAAGACAAATCTAAATCGAATTCGGGAATGTGTACCGCAGCTCCACAATCTTTGTTATCAGACTTAGAACCATCTGTGTAAATGAGCGAAAATTCTGGAAACTTAGAAGATGTAATGTTTTTAAATTTTTCCTCAACATTTTGATTAGATGAGGTTAAAATATCAGTTCGGAAGTCTGTAGTTATAACGTTGGGGATATAATTGATAGAATCAAATGGGATGGTGAAAATAGGAAGGATAGGATCTTTTTGTAGATTTTGGAGGGAAGAAGACAGAGATTTGAATGAAAGAAAACTTTTTAGAAGGAGAGGAAGTCGATTTTTATCTGTCGATCTTTTTTCATTATTTAAGTTATTGAACAAATAATCAAGGCTTTGTTCTAAAGGGTGACGCGATATAGAAAAAGATTTAAAAATATATTTACTAGCCAGGAATTGTTTCCTTAAAATTAAGGGGGGATCAACACGTTCTACCTGGAGAGAATTAATTGGAGAAGATTTCATCGCTCCAATAATTATTCTGAGCGCTTTGGACTGAATTCTTTCAAGTTTTTTGTCCAAATATTTAGGAAGAGGATCGAAAAGAAATGTTCCATAATCCAAATGGCTTCGCACTAGAGCACCATACATTAATTTAAGAGTAGTAGGATGAGATCCCCACCACACTCTGGAAACAGCTCGCATAATATTTAGCCCCTTTTCACACTTAGCCGAAATGTTCTGAATATGCGGGAGCCAGGAAAGTTTATGATCCAAAAGTAGTCCAAGAAATTTAATTTGCTTAACGATTTGAAGAGGGACATTATCAAAGCAGACAGAAAAGGGGGGTATTTTTCTTTTGCGCGCAAAAGCCACTACTTTGGTTTTAGACGTAGCTAAATTCATCCCATTTGTCAACAACCAAACTTTAATATTATGTAAAGCCGAATTCAATTCCTTCGCAGCGCGCGATAGATTTTTGTGTGATAAATATATAAGGAAATCATCAGCAAAATAAAGTCGCTTGATAGATGAAGGAAATACACTGTCTAAATCACTTATATATATATATATAAAATAATAATGGACTGATTACGGACCCCTGAGGTAACCCATTCCATAGTTTGCGATTTATCGTTTTTGAGGAAAAGTGGATAATAATGGATCTGTCTGTTAGTAAATTAATAATAAATTGAACTAGTTTTAAGGGAATTTTTATTTTAATTAATTTTTCTTTCAAAATGTTAATTAATACATCGTCGTAAGCTGACGAAAGATCAAGAAATGTGGCCAGAGTGCAAGAATTAAGGGACTGAGATATACGGATGTCTGTTGTTAACACACTTAAATTATCTATGGTTGATTTCTTTTTCCGGAAGCCATATTGATTAGGAGAGATAATTCTGTGATTTTCAACAAACCATTCCAATCTGTTCTTTATCAAGTGTTCTGCTACTTTCATTAAACATGACGAAAGAGCAATAGGACGATAGGATAAGATTTCAGATGGATTTTTGCCTGGTTTTAAAATCGGAAGGATTTTTTGAACTTTCCAGACTTCCGGAATAAATCCTGTTTCGAACATGTAATTAATTAGGGATAAAAAATATTCAACCGACATGTCTGAGAATGCTTTAATGAAACTATATAAGATTCCATCAGGGCCAGGAGAAGAGTCTGGAAGGGAATTGATTACTCGATTTAATTCACTTACTGAGAAAGGAGAGTCCCGCCAGCTAGAGTGAGATGGATAAGAAATAAAGGAAGGCATTTCCTCACATCTGGCAACTGACGGAGGAGCTATCTTATCAGCAAAACCTATAATAATTTCTTCTGGAATATGTTTGCAACGCTGGGGAGTATATGACGAACCGAATTTTTTTAAATTGGACCATACGGATGACTGGGGAGATTCAGGAGACAAGCGTTTTTCACCATCGAAGAAACAAGAATTTTCGCCATCCAGACCGCTTTTTGTTTTTCAAAACGCGTTTCGCTTCTGCCTGGGCGCGTTTCACAGAAAGGTAATTTTCGAAAGACATACATTTACGGAAAATGGAAATTGCTTCTCTTCTGGATTTAACGACACTAGTGCATTCTTCATCCCACCATGGGGTGGAATGTTTTATCTTAATGTTAACATTACGTTTTTTAAGTGTTTTTTCTGCAGCTTTTATTATCATGTTAGGAAATAATTCACATTGTAAACTAGTGTTGACAAGGGAAGACTTAGATGCTTGAACAATGGAGTCTAATTCTGAAGAAAAATTTCTCCAATTGGTGTCTTTCATTTTAAATTTAAAACTATTGTTTATCGAAAAGGAATGCGTGGAAGATAGATGGTGGAAGGTAATTATTATAGGAAAATGGTCACTGGAAAGGGGATCTTTAAGAATGTTCCAAGAACATATGGGAATCACTGAAGATGAGCAAAGAGATAAATCGACTGCACTTTTCCAATGTTGAGGGGCAGTGAAACGAGTTGGAGATCCGTCATTTAGAATACATAAAATATAGGTATCCATAAAATCTAATAGATTATGGCCAGAACGGTTTGTTAACTCACTGCCCCAAGAAGGAGAATGAGCATTGAAGTCCCCAAGTATCATATACGGGGGACGAATCTGGGATATAAATGTTGACCATTCGTTTTCAACAAAAATTGTAGAGGGAGGGATATATATTGATAGTAATGTAATATCAGATACAACAGCTGCTACTATCTAAAAATTATTGGAGAGAGTGTGGAAAATGATTATCCGGGAATCTTAAATTGATATGAGGGTTTTAACCACGTTTCGGAGATGGCAGCAACTGAAATATTATGTTCATCAAGTAACTGTACAAGATCAATTTTGTTGGCGAATAGACTTCTACTATTCCATTGAAGTATTTTGCTTAGTTGCGGATACATCGGGAAGGCTAGAGAGTAAAGATTTCATATAATCGGCAGCGTTGGATGGTACTTTATTGTTATTTGAAAGGATCGTAATTAATAGGGTAATTAAAGTTTGAATAAAAGAAGAATTTTCAATCATGACTTTAGGTAAGATATCGGAAGTGGAACAGTTTTTTAAGGCAGTCCCATTGGGAGCCTGGGATGTAGTTTTTTTATCGAAAGAAGGAATAAATTTTGGATTAGATTTTATCGGTTTGAAAATTCTTTCTTTGTGGGAAGATGATAGAGGGGATTTAGGGGAAGAAAAATGAAAGAGAGAAGCGTTAGACGCTATCTCTGCAAAAGATTTTTTTGTAGGAGGGAATAATTTAGAGGCCTGAAAGTAGGAAATGTTGTCTGCAGCCATTGACTGTTTGATATTTCTCTGTCTAGATAACTCTGGACAGGCCACACTAACAGCAGTATGGTTGCCCTTACAATTAATACAAATAGGGTTATTCGTTGTATTTTGACACTGTTCAAAGGGATGATCCTCTCCGCAATGGAAGCAACGAGGAGGGGAACGACAAATAGATTTTTAATGGCCAAAACGGCAACAGTTGAAACATTGGATAGTCGGGAATCTGTATACTTCAACGGGAAGAGCGTTATAATAAATAAATACACGGGATGGTAATGTTTGACCTTCGAAAGTAATAACAACGGATTGGGAAGGTTTCCATATAGTGGTGCCGGTGGAAGTATCCTTGAAATTCAACCGACGTGCTTTTAAAACTTTTGGAGTTAATTGAGAGTCATTAAGAGTGTCTACTATTTCTGTTTCTGATAGATCGGTTGGGATACCTCTTACTCTGCCCATTCTGGTTAAATTGAAAGTAGGTATGAAAGATTTAAATTTATTATTTGAAAGAGAACCTATTTTTTTAACAAAATCATTAGCTAATGTGGCGGATTTAAATTCTATGGATAGTTTGTATCGACCTTCCGGTTTTATTGATCCATTTATAATACCGAGGTTATTGAGTTTTGAGCTAAAAATAAATTTACCTAAATCCAGGGGGTGAATTATTTTCCCCTGTTCAGTCCTTTGGACATTAACAATAAATGGAGCTGAAGATGAAATAGAATACATAAGCTCAATGGCTTTTGCTTCTGGAGGAATGGTATCATTATAACTTCCATGAGAGATTGGGGCTTCGTTTGTTTGTGAAAGAGATTTAATTTTAGGAGGTACATTAAGGCAAAGCGGAGGTCGTCGTTTTCGGGAAGGAATGGTTACAGAAGTCTGGGAATCATCAGAATCGTAGTCGTCTACAATATAAGAAATGGACTCAGGGTCCGGAGTTCGATTTTCGTCCTCCTCCATTTCAACAAATTAAAAAAAAAAAAAATTAAACAATAATTATTATTTTAGAAATAATAAATGATAGAAATAATACATGCAACTTCGTCGCAAACCAATAACACAAACAAAAATAATGAATACGAAAAGGTAACAATAAATAAATCTTATCTGTACGCCGCGCCGTCAGAAAGCCGTCAAACACAGAGCATTGGATGTAAACACGACTGCACACTTCCGAGGTTCGGTGACTAATCATAATTTATTTTATTTGTATTTGAAAATCAATAAATAAATCATAATCAAGTATGAGTTTTCAAATACTTTTAGGTTATTTGTACCCGGGTGTAATTTTTTTTTTTTTTCAAAGAAAGGTTTTATTCATATTTAAAATATCCATTTGATCTCAATGCATGCGATTCTAGAGTCCTGAGCCGAACGACACCTGGCGCTAATCAAAGTATGCTACTTATTTTGTCTATTTTTCATAGTGACAATTCGTGGTATTATACTACTATTAGTGGATCGGAATAAAAGACAATTGTTAGCTTAGAAATAATTTATTAAATAGTCTTCTAGCACATAAGACACAATAGTTTTGACTAGTGTGTTGGCAATCCAGTCCAAATTCACATCTTTGAAAATTTTAAATAAGGTCTAAATTCTTTGAATACATAATAATATGTTCAAATATTTATTTTTAGAAATTGCATAAAAAGCAATCTCCGACATTAGGAATGTAATTTTAATGGGGTGGAGGTTTAAATTTATATTAAAACTTACAATGTGACAAAGTTTTATTTGCTATTTCTAGTTATGCTTTGTCAACAGTCCGAATTAAGATAATAGGTTCTTAGAAGTGAACAAACACAGTTGTTCAGCTATGTAAAAAAAAGCACCAGAAATTAATACAGATTTGCTTCAAATACTTACTTTAAAAAGTTCTAGTTATGAATTAAATAACCAACTGCTTTCAAAAGAGGTGACAAAATAGTGTTGGCTGACTGCGGCAGTTTAAAAGCACATTTTGAATTCTGTACATTTCCTACAAAATCACTTGTTAGTATAAATACCCTTTTGGTATGGAATGTTAACAATATTATGGAATACAACAGAGACGTAAATGATTGATTTAATTAAACATTAGTTTAACAATAAGTTTATGTAATAGTCACCAAAATCAAAAATATTATTTACTTGACGTATTTGTGGACAAAAAAGTAAAGTTGGATTGGAAAATAGTAAAATTGACTAAATAATAATTATTTGATACAACTAAGGTAAATAATTAAAATGAGTAAATATTAATATTTTATAGTTTTAATAGCAAAAGGTGTTGAAATTGAAATGATCACAACTTGGGAGTGTTAGTATGTATAATATATAGCATAGTAAAAGTATAAAATAAAACAATGTATAAAGATAAATAACATACATGTAGGAATAATGAAGTAAAATATATTATAAATGATTATTAAACAGATATCATATACTTATCAAATGACATGCGTAATCCACCATTATTATGCTGCTAGCACTGCCACAGGTGACTAATTAAAGGTAGCAATTTGGTTTTCTCTAATATTATAGTAAAAGAAAGCTATTACCTTATGAAGTAATTCATTATGGAGTACCTATCAATTATTAGTCAAATATCCAAAGAATATGATATTGTTTGAGCAAGTTCACCTAAAACCATGATTTAAGATTTTTTCACTTGAAACAAATAATTATAATTTTGTATTGATAAAATTAAGCTTTTTGGGGTCATTCCTAAAGTTATTGCAATATCACCAAAAAGTATACCTACTATCATAAAATGTATTATGTTAAATTAATATTCTTAAAAATATATAAATTAAATTACTGGCAAAATCTTGGCATATCTTAAATTAGACCATTTGTAAAAATTATTATAAAATGTTTCGCTATGTTTTTCATAATTTCAAAAACTACAAAGAAAATCATTATCACAATATCGTTATAAAAGTACCTAATTGACTCCAACTAAATATATTTACAGACACAAGTCTGGGTTTTCTCTCCTCGAGTACGGCGGCTACACGGCTTCTCTGAACCACTCGTCTTCTCTCAGTTCACGGTATTACATTCTCACGAGTTCCTCTCTAGGAGGATAGTCGGGCTAACTGTTACTTAATAACGTGTTACCCACTAACAACTTTACTATGCAATGTGGAAAATCCCGGTAAGTCTAAACGGGACAAAGTATTGGCACAAACTAGCGCGATGGCGCTACTACAGAACATACTTTGTACATAAACTTGAAGATGAGCCCGTTAAACAATATAATGTAACTTGTGCAGAATGCCAGAAACTTTTGAACATGTCCATTTAGTCAGTCTAATTCATTCAGAAACTATCAAACTTCAGTTCTACAGAGTTTTACTTGAACAAGAGAATAAGAGTTGATATAAAATCCAATACAGACTGTAATTTACACAACTGCATTTGGCAACTCATTAAAATATTATATTTAGCACAAATATTTATACAATAAATGTACACGATTATAACCAATGTAAAAAGGACATACAAATTTCAGTCAAAGATTTTTTAAATTATACATACATTCAAAGAGAAATTGGTAACTCAAACGTACACAATAAAAACCTTAACTAATACCATTGCATAACATGTACACACAATACATTGTTATAATACACAATGTATTTCTTTCATTACATACATTACAATGTGTATTATTGGCGTTAACTCTTGCATCTCATGTCTCCTCGTAACAGTTGTTAAATGATTTGAATATAATACAAGATACAATACATTCTGTTGCAAATATCAATACGTCCATAATATAATGTATGTATATTCATCCTGTCCCTTAGAAGAACAGAAATGTTCTATATATAAATTACATAAGAGTTTTCTCGGAGTGAAGTGACCAAAAATAATCACTGAAAGTTTCTTGCAAATAAGGTTTGACTGAATTAGTACCAAGCAGAATAATGGGTTTCTTCCCATTAGCAAATAGGTACATCATATACACATTGGCCTTAAAGAGTAAATAGTGATGTATAGCCTTGTCTATCCATCGGTTAAAGAGAAATGTCTCGTAACGTATTTCAAATTGATCTAATATGATATCTCTTGTTTGATTAGGTTTAACAATTTGCCTGATAAAATCGATGCTGGTGTGGCGGTGTATTACTCACCAACTGCTAATGGAGCCTCCTTTCGCATTGAACCTGAAAATATAATACATTTTTAATGTCATGATGGTGAACAACCAATGTTGATAAGAAATGATAAATGATTGGCATATTGACCCGTTAAAGCAGCTGGAGAGATCCCGACAATGCTGCCGCCAACACAGCCCTCTACACCCTCTGCAAAGGAATACAAGGATTTAGAATCAATTCAAATACTACTATGTAGTTCTGTGAATCTTGCCTAGGTAGACCTCGCCTTCTATTATCAAAAATTTAAATCAAAACCAAAATTTCCTCCAAAATCATAAGATTTGCAAGTAGTTACTTAAATACCTACCTAGTTAATTATAAACCATACATATTTAACCTAACATTTTTTTTATTTCAAAAAGGAATTCATAATGCCAATAATTCTTTTTTCGAACTTTCTTCAAGCCGGTAGGTACCACAATATTGGTATGTATTCCGATTTGACAGTTCATAGTAGAAACCACGATCATGTGAACTCTAGCGGGATAAAAAAGTAGTATTCAACATGGCCACCATCTTGAACCGGAACCAGAATGAAATGAACAAATTTACAGATGGATGAAATGCCAAATGGTTGAGTTAAAATAAGACATAAAGTCAATAATTATATTTTAATAGGTACATAATGTGTGTGCCAACAACAATGGAACGAACCTGTAGTACACGGAGATCCATCTTTCACGTGATTGGTCAATGGAGATGTTTCATCACCTGAAACATAAAATTACAATTTCCAATGTTTGACAATTATTTTAGGACAGTTTTCTCAATTTGACACTGATTTTAGCGGATTAAACGGGAACTACAAATATCTGGATTGTGAATAATATTTCGTACAGTGTGACATTTAATAGTTCACGGCAATTTATGCCACTGCAATTTTCAATGGCAACACCAAGATAAGAGCAAAAAAGAACTATGGTTCTAGTGAATAATTTTCACATCAATATCAAAGTTGTTCAGAAATTTGTGCTAATCCCTAAAAGGAGATGATTCAACATCACATTTTAAGGAAATTAAATTTACAAACTTATTGTATTTAGTTGTTACTTTGTTACTTAACGAGATGATTGAATGGAAAAGTTTTTGTTTTATATTTTTGAAATGTACATTATATCAAATAAGTCATTTATCAGATGTAAATCTTTTTTTTTTATTAGGTGGAAGAAGCGTGCACTTTAGCATACCTATTAATATTCGGTAACCTGTATGTGATCAACAGTACTACTCGTGATATTATTTTACGATGCATTATGGCTCTCGTCTACTGTAAGGTGTGACAGGTTAAAGGATGTATTGGCAGACCGCTGATAGATCTATTGTAGCCTCTCAATCTCTCAAAACCCAAGTATCTAACAGAAAAACCGGACTAAACAGAACAGTGAGAAAACAGCACTTTTGAAAAGTGATTAAAAAGTTAGTTTTTTTTCATCTCTGACATTATATCACTTACAAAAGTGTTCTGTTTCGTCATTGATTTATTTAGTAGCTGGGTTTAGAGCTGGGTTTTGAGCTGGAGCTGGAGCTCCAGTGGCAGAACCACAATAATTGAACCGCAATGCAGTGTCGTTTTCTCTTTTTTTTTTTTCGAATTTCCGATCAAGAGCAAAAAGTTTTCGGTTGGTATTTTAACAAAAAGGGATTCTGAACGTTCTGGAAAATAACAAAAATTTTAAAATAGAAGATGCTCTGTACCAGTTGGTAATGGCAATATACTAACCGTGAGGAGTGGTGGCCAGGGATATATTGTTGGAAGTGGGTGGCGGTGCCGTAGGGGTGGGGTTGTTGGGCAAAGGACTGTCTGCCGAGCGCGCCCTCCCATTGTCCGCTTCTAAAATGGTCAATAAATGTATAACTTGTTACCATAAATAAAGGTAGCTGAAAACTCTTTAGTGACTTCTATGTGCTTTCTATTGTGCAATAAGGAATAGAAATCTGGATAGAGCATAGCAAGCTTATTCACGTTAAATCAGCCATGGAGGCAATCTCAGTTTGTATGTAAATTCTTGAAATAATAATTAAATATCCAACTAACCTGAACGATCATCCATCGCAACGGGTGTGCTTTCCCCAGATGTAAGACTGTACCTGCAATTTGGAGTGTTCAATTCAAATTATATCCTAAGCAACTCGTCAATCTTCCTTCAACCCAAAGATATTAGAAGAACGAGATGTGCTACGCGCAGTTCGTACTGAGTGGAATTGTTTTGCCCAGTGTCGCCGGTTTTGTTCACCAATACTACTGCACACCTTCGCTTGCGCTAAGGTATCCGCACTAATACATAGAACAGATTTCTGTGCGTACATGTCCCGATACCGTTAAAAGTACCCTAATTAGGTAGTACTCCGGCTACGGTCCGGCGGCCAACATAGCATATCTCGTTCTTCTAATATCTTTGCTTCAACCCCTAGAGCAATTTTGGAAGATATTTCTCCCAGACAACAAACTCCGTAGTCTTTTTGGGAAATATTTCTCACAGCCTGACACGGATTCATAAGTCTTAATATTTCATTTTGTGTTATGATGAGATATATGTTGTGTTAGAATGAGAGAACACCACGCTCTGTATTTGTAGTTAAAATAAAGTTTACCATAGAGCCTCCCGAAAAATTTGAAATAATTCTATGAAACAACATTTAGCATTTGAAAAATATTTGTCCAGGTTTGCAAATTTTTAGGTAAAACGAAAAAAAAATGAAGCGACAATAAATTTTAGGATGGGTTGTTTCACTGAATTTGAGAATTCATAAAATTTCAATGTTGCTAGTTCAATGCTAGTTGCTTGTCAGAAACGAAATAATAATAGAATTCGAAAAAATCTTTCGCAGAACTGGAAAATTAACTTTGAAATTTGAAGAATTATTGAAATTTGAAGAATTATTGAAATTTGAAGAATTATTGAAATTTGAAGAATTATTGAAATTTGAAGAATTATTGAAATTTGAAGAATTATTGAAATTTGAAGAATTATTGAAATTTGAAGAATTATTGAAATTTGAAGAATTATTGAAATTTGAAGAATTATTGAAATTTGAAGAATTATCGAAATTCTCTGAAACAACCCGTCCTTAGAATACCTTGGTCTAATTACATACGTTTTTTAGTTTCTGGAAAAGTAGTGAAAACACAATAAAACCATCAGTAAACGACTTTAAAAATTTTTCTATGATGGTGTTAAAAATTTGAATATTTTAAATTGCAAATATAGATTTGTAATACTAAAATCTGGAGTCTGTCATATACTTTAAAAAATGATTATTATTTTATTTTGATATATGTTCAAAAACAGCGAATATATCTGGAAATGAATGTAATGCAAAAATATTTCTCGTGTAAACCGAATTTGACAGTCCGCTTAAGAGAAATACAGAGGCTCCAGAGGTTAATTCCCTCCGGTGAGTATCCTAAAAGATTTCATAGGCACTCTGGGAAATGTAGAGAAAATAAAACAATATTTGTAATCTCAGTTCAAGCAAGCAAATATTGGATTGTTAAAGTTATCGCAAAATGATTGTCAATTTGTAGACGTAGCTGTCATTAAATGTGTATGTAAAAAAATAGTAGCTCACATGGTGTCATCGTTGTGAAGAGTCATAGAGGCGGATTGAGAGGCTGATGGAGGTGATGTGGGGGAAGTGGGGGTGGAGCGTGCAGAGCGGGGGGAGACAGGGGGGGAGTGGCCGCGCCAGAACACCTCCACGCCTAAAACAAACAAATAACAGCATTATATTAGAGTTCATTACATAGTTTTATGACAAGAGTCTAGAGAATATAAGTGACAAGAGTCAGAATAACAGATTATAAATAAAAGAGTGAGTATGAAATGATATATGAATGTAAATTAAGCAAAGAGTGTGTGCCGAGACAGAGTTGTGTGGCGGTCTATTCTCTCTGTCTACCCCTGTGAGAAACGGCATGATGGTTAGTTAGTATATGCATTATGGGAAGGGCTTACCATCAGCTGTGCGATGGGAATGAAGCTCAGGAACCGGCCGGCTGGGAGCTCGCGTTTTTGCTCTACGAGGACGACCTGAATGAAAGAAAAATGAATTAATTGACAAGAGATTAACTTTAAGGTTAGGTTAAGATAGGATGGGTGTGAAGTATATTTAAAAAATAATTGATTAATTTGCATATATTTCAAATTTTCAAGTTTAGATGTTCAATAAATGAACTTATAATGAATATGTAGTTATGATCAGAGTGATAGATAGTATCCGCCCTGGTGTAAGACCGCCATTCAGAATCGAAATTTTGCGTTGCTTGAAATGGCTTTAACCCTGTTTGATGACCAGATCTGAATAGCCAGGTACATCCTCACCTTTCTCTTAACCATTGCCTTCCCTTCCAACTCCCATCAGCCTCACAACATAGACAAATAATTGAGGACCCACTGACTCCAGTTACTAGGGAGCAGTATTAAATTTTTGTTTGTTGTTGTAATGATCATTTTATGTTCTCAATGCAATGCATAATTATGAAAATGATAATGAATGTACCTTTGACGAGATGGTGCAGCTGGGTGTGGTTGGAGGGCAGGTCAGCCAGGCTGTCCGGGGAGTGGCGGCCGGGAGGTGCCCCGGCAGCTGACTGCGGCCTCTCTCCCCCGCCCCCCATGCCGGCCTCCGAGATACGCCGCCCTCCCAGGGGGGTAGCCTGCACCCATTCAATAAAGGTTACTTATAAACATCATTTAAAGATTACATAGTCCTCCCACTGAGAGCTCCGTTTTCCTTCTTGTTACATGCAGCGTTTATGAGAAAGATGGAGAAGTTAAAAAGAAGCTATCATAGGAATTTCTAAACTACCATTATTTTAAATAGTTTTTGAACAACAAAAGCACAAATTTTGCATGGATGATATAAAAATCAAGATTTATTTGTTTGGTTTTGCAAACAAACAGATATAACCCGTAGAGTCAATTTGTTCGCTTTTGGTAACAGTTCATACGGTCTCGTAGAAATCCTTGTGTCTCCCTTGCTGTCATAGTGAGAAATATGAATTAAACAGTATTAGAAAGAGAAAACACTATGCTTTATATTTAACTCTAGAAGCTAACTACAGAAGAATTAAAATCACCTATATGAAACCAAGAATTTATGAAACTTTGTGAATTTTTTATAAATTATTTTTGTATGAAATAACAAAAAAGGTGAGGTGACGATAAACTTTGTGAATTTTTTATAAATTTTTTTGTATGAAATAACAAAAAAGGTGAGGTGACAATAAACTTTGTGAATTTTTTATAAATTATTTTTGTATCAAATAACAAAAAGGTGAGGTGACAATAAACTTTGTGAATTTTTTATAAATTATTTTTGTATGAAATAACAAAAAAGGTGAGGTGACAATAAACTTTGTGAATTTTTTATAAATTATTTTTGTATGAAATAACAAAAAAGGTGAGGTGACGATAAACTTTGTGAATTTTTTATAAATTTTTTTGTATGAAATAACAAAAAAGGTGAGGTGACAATAAAGTTTGTGAATTTTTTATAAATTATTTTTGTATGAAATAACAAAAAAGGTGAGACAACACACTAAGTGGACCCCGCAATGCTTCGCTATTGCTAATGCCTTTAATTCGACTCGTGTATCTCATTCCTGTGCAGATATATTGCGTTATCAGAGGTATTCCTTCTACTATTTAAACCATCTCTGTAAACACTCCCGGCACTAATAACGAAACAAACTTTGAAATTTTCAGCGATATCAGTCGACCACTTTTCGAGTTTTGCGAGTGCAAACACAAGCAGGCTGAACTTTTATGTATAAAGATTTATCTAATATAATATGATTTTTTCATTATCAGTAATTTTAGTTCAGTTTTTAGACGAAAAAACGTAAGGGAGCCATTTTTTAAATTTAAATTTAAAAAATCTGAAAGCAAATTTTTAATATTTCAAAAATTATACGTAGATTTGTAAACGAAATAAAATTTGAAACCTTATTTCACCATCTTTGAAAAACAGTTTTTAGTTTTCGGATATGTTCAGAAATAATCCATTTATTTTTATTTTATTGCAAAGCAGAAATACACAAAAATTCTCCAACATTCTGACAGCTTGCATAAGAAATATAACGGACAATATGCCGGAGACTTGAGGAGTTAAAATATTGCAAAATGGCAATTATTATACACATTATGCACAAATCAATCAAAAGTTTTCAAAGATATCTTTCTATTTCCAGCACACACAAGTTCAATGTAAACTTACCAGATTCAAGTAATCCAACTGTTGTGCAAGCATTGGTAAGGAAATTATAAAATTAGAATTGTAAAATGTGTGGGTAATATGTATATATAATATTATAAGGCGACCATTCATACTAGTTTTATCAGTACAGTACTGGTTTTTGGTTCTTTGTCCTGGTTAGTCGTGACATGCAACCAGTAAACAGAATGTACTTGTTTGGGATCACAAAAAATATCCAAAGATCGAATAATCGTTAAACAATTTATGAAAAATCAGTCTTAAACAATTTCCAAAAATATTGCACCACACTCTTCAGATAGCGGGCCACTAACAATATAATTTAGAGAGACTCTCTCGAGGATCAGTTGTCTAGAATTATCAGTTAGCACCGGCAAAATCACCGGGGGGATTTTCAGTATCGGTCAATGTACTTACCAACAAAATATTACGTTTGTTTTTCATTGAACCATTAATCCAATACGACCACTACCATTAATCTAAAACTGTAATGGAAAGCGGAAATAATAATTGTATTTGAGTAAAATAACTTAGAAAAGTAATTTTATGTTAGACTAATGAAAGTATCAAACCGTAGTGTGCAAATGAACTGGTAGAGGTGGTGGCGGAGCTGGTCTAGTTCTCCTCAACACCTCCCGACTGCCTCCATCCATCAGCCCATCCATGTCCAGGTCTCCATCTTCATACACTGCGCGCACCACCGCATTGCACGCCTCGCTGGAAATGTAATATTAGTATTGGTTTATTGTATATTTGACTAGAATTGTATACCTAGATGCAGTGGCGGCTCGTGGGACAGAATTTGGGTGGGCCATATAACATACACTTGATCATTTAAAAAAAAAACTAACAGTACTTAACTCTTTGCACGCGGCCGTATCAACTGTTGTTACGGCAAAAAGTCTATACTCACACGCGGCTGTATCAACAGTTGATACGGAAACTTTGACGGCCGATATTTCAGCGCTCTTTCGTCATAAATTTATTTCTTGCTCACTTGGACATTCGTAGAACTATCACGATGCTGACATCTACAAGAATTTCTTAAAAAATAAAATTGTATTTCATAAAAAAAGATCGATAATCAAGTGCGCCTCTTCGCGCCTTTTAGTTTATATTTTTGCCAAAGGCTGGCGTTAGTACTAGTATGTCATTTACAACTTTTCATAAGTAAAAATGATAAGTGATCATGGTGTCCCACTTGTGTCTATCAACGCAGTGGCCTAAGTACACACACGCCGAGTGAATGGCGGGACCACATTCAAAAGATACGGTACGTCTTTGTATGAAATTTTATGTTTTTGTTTATATAAACATCTAAGAGTGTTGACACACGAGGATTTATTTTCATATTGTGGAGAATAATCTGTTCTGTCTATATAGTCCAATAAATCATGCCAGAATGCTATAATTTGACATTTAATTGCGTGCATAGGTATTTGAAAATATGTACCAAGTACGGGTATAGATAAAACGGAGCAAATTAACGCATTCAAAAGGTTAATAAAGGTATAATCTTTCAGCAATTATCCTATCATTAAAAATCAGTGTCTCATTAATACGTTAATTTTCTTATAAGCAATAATTATTAGCCCGAAACACAAATATAAATTGAAAAACTGTTCCGTGAAAAAATAAATACCGCCGACGGGAATTGAACCTATACCTTCTGATTGCCGGTCAGGTGCACGGAACCACTGTGCTACGTTGGCTTATTTTAAGAATTTTTCAATTTATATTTGTGTTTCAGGCTAATAATTTGTTATCCTTTGTGCTTTGTATAAAACCTTGTCTTGTAAACATATGTATAACTTTAATAAAAAATCACTTCATTTTCTATTGAAATTATTGCAAATGCCATGAGCCTTTCCAGAGTCATTGAGTTCCGTAAAAATGTTTTGATGCATTTCAGACTAGTTGATCCTCAAACTTCTGTTTCACAAACCAATTGTAATAAATTTTTATTCTGAAGTCATTTGGCCAAAAACGTTATGAAAATGTAATTAATATTATAGAACTCGGATGGGTTGTTTCATAGAATTGGAACAATTCATCAAATTTCAAAGCTAACGTTCAAGTTCTGTGAAAGTCCTATTCAAATCCTGTTATTTACAAAATACTGTGAAAAAACCGGCCTATGAAACTGAATCTTTCACAATTCATCAAATTTCCAAGTTAATTTTCAAGTTCTGTTTTTTATTTTATTTATTTATTTAATGTTTTAATATTACATTTAATTACAATAATGAGGTATTGCCCATCTCACTAGGTGTGTAACGCCTGTGTTGAGATGGCAATTTACAAAGTGGTTGTGAACTAGGTTTTTGTTAACACAATATTATGAAAATGCCAGATAAAATAAAATCAGTATTTTAATTTATTTTTAAATCATACCTGTAAAAGTTCAATTAAAGTTCTGTTTTTTCACGAATAGTCAAAACCCCCTAAAGTTTTATGGTACGAGCGTGGAACACGGTGCATATACATGTTTTATTATTTCTGCATAAACCTGAACATTGCAAAAAAATTCAGTATAGATGATATTAGAGTACGGTCTTAAAAAATGTAGCTGACATGTGAGTTAAAAACATTTGACTTGTCACTTGCAAACCTTCCTCTTTACCATCTCCTTCTTCTCCCAACTCCCAGATTGGGGATAGTTGCCACCCCACTGGCTCTGAGCAGTTGGAATTGTCGGGAAAAATTATTCTATAATTCTAATTTCTATTCTGAATTAAGTTATTCTAGAGAACGGCTTAAGAAATATACATATTTGTTTATTCGTGAAGTTCTGCTAAACACATACATATTTGCAAACCATGTCCTCAATTCGGAATGATCAAAAGAAGTTAATCACATTCATTAAATTTGAACTGTTATCTCTGAAATGCGTCTTAATGAAAAAAATAATTATAAGTATAGAATCGTGACGTTGTAGAAAAATAATACGTTTAATTTTAAATAATTAATTAAGAATTGTTTTGCAAAAAAAAAGTTTATCATAGGTCATGGCAAACATCTATCTAAGTGGAACAACATTAATCTAGCACAAACCAAAAGAACCAGAAATCTCCAAATTACCAAGACGAGTATTATCCAGTTCGTTAGAATATCTTAATTTATGACGCAGAATAGTGGCCAATAAATTTGAGTTATTTTGCAAGTCATCACATCCTATTCAGAACATTTAGTGCGCTGGTAAAACCTACAAGGGCGCTGTGTTAGATTATTATCAGCGACAAGTCGGTGCCCGGAGCGCACTGCTCCAATTGCGCCTGCACAGGACCGGCCCTGTAGGCTATCATTTCAAATTATGGAGAGAATGAAGGTGAATTTATAAATTAATTTTAATCTAATGGGCAAATTTCATAATTATATGGAAGATTGGAGTAGAGTTCAGACTTTGAAGACATGAGATGTTGAACGGAGGGGAGGCAATGTTAGATAAGGCTTGATAGAAGAGTGGATATTTGTTTAGAGACGGACAACCAAAGAAATATGTGATCTAAATTTCCCACAGAAAGTACACTCTGGGGAATCAAGCACGTGAATTTTAAAAAGGTTATAAAGAACAGAATTCTGTAGAATTAATGTTCTAGGGTATTTGGAGTATGTAAGAGTGTGAATTTTTCAAAATTAGAACTGATGTGAAAGATCTGTGTTGACAAAATTATTGTCAAATTAAAAAAAACTTTTCAAAACCAGAGAAGCAATTAAGTACCTACCTAAAATATATTTTAACAGATAATTTAATTCTATATTTCAGATGTGCATACATATATGGCTTAAGCTGGCTTCCCACCTCATCTATTTTATAATCTATGAAAATATCAGTGCAGGGGGTATAACACTGAGCAAAAATTGGAACTGAAAAATAGACACGGTAATCTCCATGGTTTGTGACGTCACACAATCGCTAACCACATACACCAATGAAAAACTCTGAATTTCTATGGGAAAACTGTTGAAAGTTGAGTTCTGGCTGAGTGGAATATCTATGGTGGTTTGAAATCTTTTGTTTTTATGTCTTGTCGTTTCTTGTGCGTTTTTTAAGTTGCAAGGAGAGTCGGTTCCGGAAACGGCCGTGGAGCAGATTGGAATATATTGAATACTCGTGGCTCTCATTTCTCAATTGGAAGCAAAAGGACGAGTGGTTCATTGAGAAATTGTGCGACAACGCTTAATCTTCATGACATCTCGAACACAAAATAGGTGATTGTAACCAAAATAACCAGGTATCTCTCTGTTTGTTTCTAATTTGAAACAGCCTTAACTTACTTTGACCGCAGAATTGAATGTATTTTCTTTTTCTGACCGTATCCGTGTTCCTGCCAGGATTGTGTGTATTATATCATGCAAGGTATAATTCCATTGTTCTACCTTATTCATTAATGATTTAACCTGTTATCTATTTATTGTCTTGCTGAAATTAAAATGCTTAACACGTAACTGAGTTTTTCATTTTTCTGTTATAAATGGAGAAATGTCAAAATGCGATACTGTCGTAGAAAAGAACAATCATATTTGAAAATGTACATTCAAATTTCTAGTAATTTTCACAAGCTCGATGGTTTTTCACAGAATTTTGAAATCAGACTAGTTTTTAACTAGTCTGATTTTTAATTTAGCAACAACTAAATTAGAAATCAGATTGAATAATAAATAAAGTCATCTCACTTTTGTATCTGAGACATGCATTTCATTCCACAGAAATAATATATTATGTAAATGGTAGTTACTCACGTGATATGACTGGCAATAGGCTGTAGGGCGTGAGCTAAAGCCCTCTGGATGACGGAGCGCGAAGGAGCCACTCTTCTCAAGGAATTGGAACTTATTCCTCGGATGGCTCCAGAGCTAATTGCCTGGTCCGTTGCAGCTTCGGCACAGGCCTATAATAAAATAAACCTCTGTCAATTAAAGTGAAATATTTATTTATATTCTTCATTACCATAACCCTTTACAACCGGCTTCACACGAGAGTGAGTTTGTGTTTGAAGACAGAAAATAAATTTGTTTTTGTGAACGGAACCGGTGTCGATTGAACGTGCGGGAGCTGCTTATTTAGGGTACTTTCAAGCGCACATGTTTCAACCAGTAAGTCGCCCAGACCTATGAGATCATAACTAAGAGCTTTAACAATGTGGAACATCACAATTTTAAAATTTTTTGCCGGTTGCAAAGGGATATGTAAAAAGAAAGACAAACATTCACGGGTTTCGAATAACCTAATATTTTAAAAACTCCTATGTACTACCATAATTATAAGCAGATAGTTTAAATTAGTATGTATAAAATGTTAGTATTGTCACATAGTTTGACCCGGAGTGACGTGCATTTTGTGCACGGCTGCTCAAGTTTTTAACATATCATGGACGTGCTAAAATTAATCGAAAACATCAAAAGTGACCTAAAAAATATAACTACCGTAAAAGATTCGAAAGTACGAAATAACCTCGAATTAACCATAAACCTCTTAGAAGAAACCTGGAAACAAGAGAGAAACAATTTCCAGGAACAAATAATAGATCTTCAAAAAAAAGTTATCACCAAACTCGAAAAAAATAATGAACCGAAATCGTACGCAATGGTACTAAAAGAACGAACAGTACAAATCGAAGAACTCAAATATGCCGTTATGATTGCTGCAGAAGGCAAAGAAACATCTGAGGACATAAAGAAAATTATTACTAAAACAATCACAATTAATTCACAATTAATTAATTTAAAATAATATATAGTATATTTGCGGCACGTTCCAGAGTGGAAGATACTCTCAGTATCGCCCTGGTGTAAGACCACCATTCAGAATTGAAACGTTGCTTGAAATGGCTTTAGCCGTGTTTGGTGACCAGATCTGAATAGCCAGGTACTTCCCCACCTTCCTCTTCCCCATCTCCCTCCCCTCCCCAATACCCTCAGCCTCACAACATACCCCAATTGGGGATGCCATAGTCTCACTGGCTCCAGACGGGAGCAGTTGGGACTCTTGTGCGGTAATACTGTAAAAAAAAAAAAAAAAAATCAAAGCACCTAACCTAGGAATTGGTATAAATGGGATCAAAAAAGCATCAAACAATAAAATAATTATGACTTGCTCGAAAAAAGAAGACGCAGACAAACTAAAAACGGAAATAAATAAAAATAAAAACGGAATATCTGCTACAGAATTAAAAAAGAAGAGACCGTGCATGGTCATCAAAGGTGTGGGAGGGGAGTATAGTGAAGATAATTTTCTTAACGACTTTTTGTTGCAAAACAATGAACTAAGTGATGCCCCAAATGATTCAATTAAAGTAACTAAAATATTAAAAAACAAGAAAAGTGACCAACTGCGCAATGTAATAATAGAAACAACAGGCCAAATCCGAAAGATATTACTTGATAAACAAAGGGTCAATATTGGTTTTGTCCGAGCGCACATAGAAGATTGCAATCCCTTAATGCAATGTTACCACTGCCTTGGTTTCGGACATACATCACTAAAATGCCTGAACAAAATGAATAAGCCTAGATGCATACACTGTGCAAAAAACCACAAATTTAGTGAATGCGAAAAAACCAAAGATATAGTCAAATGCTACAACTGCGACAAAAACAACAATTTATTCGGAACAAAAAACAATACTGAACACAGTGCGAATAGCGAAAAATGTACTTACCAAAAACGAATGGTTATCATAGCTCAACAGAGAATCGATTATGAATAAGTGATGGATGATTTTCTAGGCGAGGAAATTGACAAATTAACAGATGTTTCACAGCACATTTGCGAAGATTCACAACATTGTAGAGATCTGCTAAAAAAAGTCCCAAGTGCTTTCATTGTTCTGCACCAAAACATCCGGAGTTTAAAAAAAAACCTAGATGAGTTTGTAGTAACACTAAACCTTCTTGAAACATTACCGGACCTCATTGTTTTAACAGAAGCGCACTTAAATATAAATAACGCTGACACACTGTACAGTATTCCGAATTACACATACTTTTCGTCAACTACCTATATTAATAAAACCAGTGGTATAGCGGTGTTCATTCTAAATAAATATAACAATGTCACTGTCACAGAAATTAAAATGCAATTAGCAAACTGTTTACAACTGAGTGTAAAAGTGAACGACATTATGTACCATATTATTGCCATCTACCGGACGCACGGATCGAATCCCACAAATTTCATTATAGAAATCGAAAAATTATTACTGAGTCAAAAAAGTACCTTTGATATTATTGTTGGTGACATTAACATTAATATCGGACACTGGGTACAAAACAAAACGAAAGATGATTATATAAATGTAATGACTTCGCTAAACTATAAATCATATATAAATAATGCAACACGAAATATCAGTGGACAAATCCCTTCCTGTATCGATCACATATGGTGCAACTCAAATAATACTGAAAAAAACATGTCGATATTATGAAAAACCAGCATAACTGACCACTACACCTGTATATTCGTTAACAACACAGACAAAAAAAGTACCAACCCCAACAAAACTGACAAAAAAAAACAAGAAAAAAAATATTTAAATATGAAAACTTTAGAAAAAAATCTTAAGATGGAAACCTGGGCATCAATAACTGAATCGGAAAATCCAAATACTTGTGCGGAGAATTTCGAAACTGTTTTCCTAAATCACATAAACCTTTCTACACAAATACTTATTTCTAAAACAAAATCTAAACACAGATTAATAAAACCATGGATAACCCATGGATTAGTGATTTCAATCAGAAATAAGGAAAAATACTATCACCAGTCTAAAAAATTCCCTAACGACGAAAAAATCGCTACTTTCTTCAAGAAATATCGAAACAAACTTACGCTTTTAATTAGACTGACTAAAGAAAAGTATTTTCGTGATAAATTAAAAAATGCTGGTCAAGACAGCAAAGAGTTCTGGAAAATTATCAAAACAATAACCAACAAAAACACAAAACAAAAATTTCCAAAAGAAGTTACTCATCAAGGAATCAATACTGACACAGAAAAAAACCCAAAACTTTGTGGTGATATCTTCAACGATTATTTTGTTAATGTCGGCGCTAATCTTGCTAGTAATATTATCCTAGACAAAAAACAAACTCAACAACCAGAGCTAAACCCAACTTTTGAAGAAGGTTTCCACACATTTGCTTCAGTAACTGATAAAGAAGTTGAAAACGCTATAATAAATCTACGAGGATCAGCGAGCCCTGGCTACGACAACATAACTGTAAAAACATTAAAAACTGTATGTGAGATAATCAGCAAACCAATTGCTCATATAATAAATGTTAGTCTGAAGAAGGGCATATTCCCGAACAATTATAAGAAGACTATTGTGACCCCTGTTTTTAAAACTGGTGACGAAAAAAACACTTCTAACTACCGTCCCATAGCACTCACATCAAATATAGCTAAAATCTATGAAAAAATTGTTAAAAAACAACTCAACAACTACATAAAAGATAAGAAGATAATGAGCCCAAACCAGTTCGGATTTAGGGACAATCTCAGCACACAGGATGGGATTGCTAAATTGACATCAACAATAATGAAAAAATTAGATAATGGAGAAAAGTGTCTTGGAATCTTCATTGATCTCCGCAAAGCATTTGATAGCATATCACACTCAAACTCACTGAGAAACTAAAACAAATTGGATTGGACGGAATAGTACTATCATGGTTCCAAAGTTACCTAAAAGAGAGATTCCAATATGTCAAAATCAATAATACCCTTAGTGAACCCAAAACCTCATCTTTTGGCATTCCGCAAGGAACTGTCATCGGTCCAATCCTTTTTATTATATATGTAAATCAAATGTTCACTCTTCCCATTGTTGGAGATATCATATCTTACGCAGACGACACTGTAGTTATCACAAAAGGAAAATCATGGGAGGAAACAATGAGGATAGCCAATATCAATATAAACATACTCAAAACATGGTTCGACCTAAATTGTCTCTCACTAAATACCGAGAAAACATATTTCATCCCATTCTCTTTGCAGGAAAAAAATTTTGAAAACAATATAACCATTAAAATCCATTCATCACAATGTGAAAATAAAAAAGAATGCGGTAATGTAAATTGTTTACCAATAACATGCAAAAATAGTATAAAGTATCTGGGTATCATAGTAGATAGACACTTAAAATGGAACGAACAAGTCCAAAATACGGCAACCAGAGTAAGAAAACTTATTTACTTATTTATTAGATTGAGAAACATCCTTTCATATAATATGATTAAAATTATATATTTTTCTCTTGCCCAATCCATATTACAATATGGTATAATCGGTTGGGGAGGGACTTTCAAAACTAACCTTTCACCTGTAGAAAAGGTTCAGAGGTTAATTTTGAAAGTCATCCTAAGAAAATCATCGATATTTCCAACCACAGAGCTGTTTGACTCGTTTAGGGTTCTTAGCTTAAACAAAATTTTTAAAAAGAATGCACTGTTACAAATTCATAAAGACCATTTCAATTCAACAATTTCTACAAAAATAAGTAACCGATCTAGATGATGTGGTAACTTAGAAATTCCTAAATGTAATACTAGTGCTGGTCAACACCATTATACTTATCAAGGTATAAAATTGTTTAATGCCCTTCCGGATAAAATTAAAGCTGAAAAAAATTACAAAACTTTCAAATCACAAATCAAACAACTTTTAGATAAACCCAACGGTAATCACAAGTTTTAATTTCATTGGATACATTTTTCAAAAAATTGTTTATATGAACTCATTTGTAATTTTTATTGATTAAATTTTCCTAAATTCACGTTATGAATTTAGGAAAATTGATTAATGATTAATAAAAAAAAAATAAATATAAACAAAATTTAATATTTAAAAAAAAATACATATCCTCTATATTTATATTATCCGCTTCCTAAAAGCCCAGCTACACTACTCGCGAAGTTGATCGAAGTTGACCTAATACGATAGTGTGGGCACGAACTTCGCTTCGCTTCGGGCATCTTCGCTTCGCTTGGCCCGACTTCCGATTGTTGTCGGTAAATGCGCCCGAGTCAAAGGACTCGAAGTTCGAACACGAAGTGTCTGCCCACACTACTCGGTTCACTTCTAACGACCTAATTTTTTTGTTCCTAGAAACACTCCAATCCGAGGCGGTTATTTGGGACCCAATTGAAAGGGACCATAAAGATAACTAACTAACCATCACGCCGTTTCCCCGCAGGGGTAGGCAGAGAGGACGGACCGCCAAACTACTCGGTCTTGGCACACACTCCTTGCCTCATTCACATTCATACATCGTCTCATACATACTCTTCTATTATTCTGACTCTTGACATGGCCCGACTCGAGTATCTGATTCACTTGATCGTGCCATGTCTTCCTCGGGCGTCCCCGACTTCTGCTACCATTCACATTTGCATCATATATCCTCCTTTTTTTATTTTTTTTTTATAGTGAATACCTCACAAGAGTCCCAACTGCTCCAGTCTGGAGCCAGTGAGACTATGGCATCCCCAATTGGGGGATGTTGTGAGGCTGAAGGTAAGTGGGGAAGGGAAAGAGGAAGGTGGGGAACTATGCCGGCCGTAACACTCCTATCTTCGCTCATTCGCTCTACATGCCCAAACCATCTAAGCGTCCCTTTCTTAATCTTACTCATTACGCTTACATCAGCCTTGCACTCTTTGCGGATCTCCACATTCCTCACACGATCAAACATGGTTTTACCACACATACGCCCTTGAGGTGATTTTTCACAAAAACGGCGCTTTACAAATTATCCAATTATTATTATTATTATTATTATACGCCTCAGGGATCTCATTTCAACAGCATTTAATCTACTTTCATCCTTTATTTGCCACTTGAACGTCCATGTTGCCTAGTGCACGGACTCCGAGAGACTGAGCTACTCGCGAAGTTGCACGAGTGTGTGGGCACGCACTTCGGACTTCGGCTAACTTCGTCGAGGACTTCGTCGAAGCGCCGAAGCGAGTAGTGTAGCGGCCGCTTTATATGTGCTAATATGCGTTTATTGTTGTTGCATTTTATTAAGTACCCATTTCATACAAGATTGCCAGCTCGGTCTTTGAACAATTTACTACCAGTACTGTACCTACCTACTATTATTTCATACCTAATAAGTACATTTTTATTTTTATATCTTATTTTTTCTAAGTTTAATAACTATTATATTATTTAAGTTATATTTTTTATTTTTTAGTTTGTAATTAAATTTATTATTTTTCTTAATTATATATTTTTATATCTTATTTTTTCTAAGTTTAATAACTATTATATTATTTAAGTTATATTTTTTATTTTTTAGTTTGTAATTAAATTTCTTATTTTCTTAATTATATAGTGTTATCGAATTTATCATCTAGTTTTATAGCTATTTTGTTAATTTTTAGCTACATCAACTAGTGAAATTTTACAACCTATAAACCATAATGACTCACAACACTCCCCAACTCAAACACGAGAAATAATTTCTCAATTGAGTTGGGTAATTTTTTGTTAAAAATTTCAAATTTTTTCGCAATCAGCCTCAAAATATCTACATTTGTAAATTATTGTAATGTGTTTGTATATTCAATAAAAAAAAAAAATAAAAAAAAATAATAAGATTGAGGACTTGGCTAGCAGAGGAGTTGAACCCACAGCTATTGGGTTGAATTGAACCCAACGCATTTATACACTCGGCTACTAACCAGTCAATCTTATATACATTTATGAGTCGTTCCAATCAGTCTTCACACGAGTTTCAATTTTCCTTCTTATGTAGGAACCTTTTATTATGCGGGTTTCACTTATGTTGCATTGACTTAGAATTTCCGGATAGAAAAGCTGTGCAAATTTCATGATGTCAGGACTCATTGTTGAAGAGTTTCTGATGACTCAGCACACATATTTTCCGATTTATGTGTATTACCTTTTTAAGGGAGGTATTGAATGAAAATTCGAATTATCACAGATTGATTAAAGAAATAAAATACACTTCCTTTATTGATAATAATATAATCAGAAGGACGCAGAATTATGATACCGAATAAAAAGTGTTAACCGGGGCGGTGACTGGAAACATATGTGAATAACTCGGGTCTGCAATCGGTAAGCAGGCCTGGCAAATCGGATGTATTTAGGAACCACCACATAGGGAAACTACATAACAGTATTAGGTATCATGCAGCTTGTTTTGACAAAATGTATCTGTTTTAGTGAAACTTCATGGTTCACCTATGTGACATCGGTAGGTAAGGTCAAGAAATTTTGTTTTTGGGTTCCCTGATTTATCCGAAATACTCGTACATATAAAGTTTTTTTGTAATTTTCTGATTATTTTTATTAGAAAACCTTATAAGATGGTTTCACCATTTCATTGTTTATAGCATCAATGTAAATATGTTCACATATGTATATTTGATGGGAAGGATTTAAACGTAGGCGCACTTACTTGCAAATGGTGAGAAATTCCTGAATGTAGCAAGTCTGTGGCGGAGTCCAACAGGCGCGGGAGGGGAGTGGGAGGCAAGGCGCAACGAGGAACATCTGCCTCTTCTAATGTATCACTGAAATATCAATGACAATAAGTCTCAAAAATACTACAATGTTCTAAATGATAATAATCATCTGGATCTAACCGTATATACAAGGTCAGTGATTGTTTAAATGGAGTTTTTAAAACCCTTGGTGAACAGGTGGAAAGAGTTGTGTTACCTGGGTGAAAAGACGTCTGCAGAAGCATTTCGCAATAATCTGTCTTCCAACTGCTTCCACAGCGGCTCCATTCTCTCCAGGGCTGTTTTGCCTCCTCCCAGCACGTCGGCTGCGGGAAATCCAACCTTCTGGAGTGATCGGTTGTACTGCAGCGCCTGGGAGAGCTCGCCAACTCCTGGAAATCAAAATAGATTAATTTTAAAGATTTCCCATAACAGTTTATTATTTATACCCATAACATTTGTCAATAACAAATTTAATATTTAAGGTGTGGAAGGGCCCTTCCAATTGGCTGAGGATCAGAAGAGGTTTGGAAGAATTCTTTGCAATATTCTTCTTCAAGTGACCAACATTCTTTGAAGAACAGAACATATCAAAGAAGAAGAAATAAAGTAAATCCTTCGACATGGTTTACGCAAACAAAGTCAATTTTTGACAAGGATTTGTTAATTTCTATTATATTTCTATAGATTTAATCTGGGTACATATTGCAATGTTAATTCTTCAGTTTGATGGATCTTACAAAAAGGTATTTTATAAAAAATTAAAAAGTCTTCTTCAAGAACCTCATACATATTCCACAATGAGAGTTTGTTCACCTTTATGTGTGAGATGATTGCGATCTAAGCTGAGATATCTCAGGGACGTGTTCAGGCGGAGCGCGCGTGCCAGTAACCTTGCCCCCGCATCTCCAACGCCGTTACCCGCAACATCCAAGCTCGTCAATCCACGCGCAGCTCCCAGGGCTCCCAACAAAGGAAGGAGAGTGCTCTGCAGAGAAAAAAGCACATTTACATTTTAAAATGTTTATCGGGGTTCGATGAAAAATGTGAAATTTTTAATTTGTATTCAATATATTGTGTTCCACAGACGTAAATTTGTCTGTGTAATTGAAAAAAAATTGATTTTGTGAAAATGAATTGTATTATTTCTTAAATCTGAATCTGACATCATCCGTGGCGGTGAAAAGCTGTAAAATTTCGATTTACATGGTTATATATTGCCCTAATTCGTATTGTTATTTTGCAAATCTCAATCTGATAGGCCAGCTCCGATGTTTATCGGCTGCGAAAATTCGATTTACAAGGAAATGTCATATTTTTATTTTGAATATCTGAATTTGAAGGGACGGCCTTGAAATATCGGTTTACATGGAAGTATGCTGTATTTTTACGATTTTTGCTTGAATATCTGAATTTGAACGGACAGCTGCAATGGTAATCGGCTGCTAAATATCGATTTATGCAGGAATAAGTCGTAACATTATGATTTTACTTCGATTTCGAATTAACATGGTTCTCCTGTAGTATTTCAGTAATAGTATTGTCTTCAAACTTACGGAATAAAGGAGTACATACATACACCTTGGATATATACTTGCAGAACTTAACGATAACATTATTAAAATAGATTTATTTTGAATCATTAAAAAAAAAGAATAAAAACATGTATCCTTTAACACCTTTCATAACACCTTTCTTGATAATTATAGCTCATATAATTGTTATTTATTTATTGCATCTCACTATACTTTATTGCAATTTTACCTGTTAATTGAAGGGTTAACATGGTTGGGATGAAAAAATTGATTGTCTAAGAGGGTGTTAAGTAACTGTTTGAATCGTAAGTAATAATAATTACTAATGCTACTATACGCTATCGGCGTCCGGGCGGCCACCTTCGGAACTAACCGCGTACACCGGTTCGCTGTCCACTGCTCATTCACCGGGCCTCTTTGTAATCCTGCGCCCGATACAACAACACTTGGCCCCGAGCGTGTCTCTTGAAGTCTTCGGAAATTAAAACCGAATTTAAAAGAATATCCAGACAATCACACCCTAAAATTGTTACCTTTCGAAAACGAATATGTATATAGTATAAACTCCTGACTGGATTTCTCAGCGAACCTAATCATCCAACGTGCTCAGCACGTGGCAAAATTGCGGCCTCACCTTGTATCACCGATAGAAACCATGTAAGCTTGATCCTTTTAACCCCTATTCATGTGCTATGGTAAATTCAGTGTCCATTTCGTAATATAAATTCAGAGAGAGAGAGAGAGATCACAATTAGGTAGGAGTATACTATGTACCCGTGATGTTTACCATGTCCAGTATGCATAAGATTGTAAAACTCTGTGTTGTCTCCTTTGTGTATGTTGTACGTTGCCCTGCCATAATATATCATTGTAAACTATTTCTCTTTTGTCATTATTGAACTCCTGCCTAGCTCTGAATGGATTAGCAGAAGATGATAGCTGACCTCCCGGCTTGAGTGAGAGTCGATATCGTGCTCTGGAATGAGCTAGACCGAGGTTGATGTCGGTCGACTGGTACTCAAACCCCGCATCACGTATTATATTGCACTGCCACCCATCGTGTATTGCACGAACATGGGGGCCCAACGCCACATTACAATTAAATAGCACTGGCTTCCAACGTAAAGGAGCAGCCTGGTACCAATTATATGCAAGGGAATTAACGAAGAAAGGAATGTAAGGAGAATATATGACGAATGCGAATGTGAATGGTAGAAGAAGCAAGGGACGCCTGCGGGAAAAATTACATGACCAAGTGAACCAAATACTTCAGACAGAAGGGTTACGAGATGATGTTTAAATGTTAATGAAGCAAGGAGTGTGTGCGAAGACAGAGTTGTTTTGTCATCCATCCTTTGCCTTCCCCTGCGGTGAAAAGGTGTGTTAGTTAATTAGTTAGTGTAAGACTTTCTTTGTATTACTCACTTTTAATTTGCAATCACTTATATCTAAGGATGTCAGTACGGATTCGTGATCTTGTAGAACTTCCACCAGAGCCTAGAAACAAACCATATATTAGAACATAAAATGGGTGTCAAACACAATAGGTGAGTGCTTCAAGGAAAAGGTAATGGGAGAAGGTAATACCTGAACAATGGGGGCAGCCAACTGTCTCCGGCCCTGCATCCGCGCCACAACCAGCCCTCGAAGGGATCGACTCCTGCCTGCTGCTGCCATGACTCCTGCAAGCTCGCTTTCAATACCTGATGACAACAATATTCTAATTAAAACTTATTTTCAACTAATACAAACGTAGCAGGTTGATCAAAATCAAAAAGAAGATCTTTGCATTAAATTTGAACAGGGACTTTTAATTTAAGCGAGGAATCTTCAGTTTAAAGATGAACTATGTAGGAAATATAGAAGGTCATACAGTTATCAGATAGATCCAGGTGGGTCAGGCAGCGCACTCCGGGCAGGCAGGCCTCCAGCACTAGGGGCCCCCCGGGGGCCAGGGCCCCCTTGAGGAACAGCCTCAATCCTACAGCAGCCTCGTTACATGCCAGGCCAAGCAAAACGTTTCTGTAACAGGTAACACATTGACAAATTTAATTATGCAACTCTTATAATACATGTAAAAATGAACTAAGCTTTTTTGTTAGATTTGGGACAGCAGATAAATCGACACTACCTAACGAGGAATTGAAGATCTCCTCACCATGATAAACCATCTCAGCACCTATGTCAACCAACCACAAGAAAAAAAAAGGTTTTATTGGAAGAACAAAGCTTTAACCTTTTCACCAATGCTTTCTCAATGTAGTAAAACGTTTTTTTGTGAGAGTCATACATTTACAAACTTTGAAACTACAGTGAAACATCGAAGAGACCTTTTGGAAAAGCGTGAAAACAATGCATGCGGGAATATAGAAAAATGCTACATTCTTACAAATTCATATCACTTGGGTGACAGTTATATACAAATCATAAAATATTCCAATGTTTACACCCATTGTTGCATCATGGCCCTTATAACGAAATATAAAATGTTTGAAGTCATCCATGCCTTTTTGTTTGCATAATAATTTACGGGTAAAGTTTTCATATTTTTAAAACACCTAGCGAATTGCCAATGACAAGGCCTTGCATATGTCAGTTCCAGCACTGACTGGTTGAGGGAGACCTTTTTACTTCTCCAGCCGGACCTCTCTCTCGACCCTTTGCACCACAGTGGGAGGGATAGATTCATACGTCTGTCACTCCTGGAAACATTGACCATCAGATTCCTTGCCACTTCTCATACCTTTTTCCTTCCCATAACTTTGTCTACTTGCTTTCTCTAAAAAGACCCACCACACAGCATTACCAAATATGCCATAGGTCCGAAGGATAGAAAATAAAAAATGGATGTAGATAAGGGACACGGATTATTTTTAACCTGCTTTTGGAGGCACATAACACTACTTTTCTTGAAAATAGCTTTTAATCATGACAAATCGGCAAACTATTTTTTATTACGACTTTGTTGGGACGTTTTCTTAGGGCTGAATACTCTGGTGGGATAATGGCATTATCCAATCCTTTCTTGACTAGTTGTGTAGATTACAAAGCAGTGCATCCTTTCTTCAAGATTTAAAAAGTCTTGTACTTACTTCAGGGCATCCTGTGGAAGACGGCAGTAGGACAGGTCCAGGTGGTCGAGGGCGAGGCAGGCTGTGAAGAACTGTCTGAGGGAGGGGGGTGGGTCGCGGGTGCTCCTGCGGTTGCTCCACGGGTTGTTGGAGAGGGAGAGCCAGCGGAGCTTGGCACCACAGCCTCGGAGCAAGGCCCCAAACACCTGGACAATTGGACAAGGATTGTTTTAGAATATGAAAGGGTGGGTTGTTTGTACAAGTTTATTTTACAAAGGAAGGTGTTAGCGCCAGGTAACTATTCTAGATTAATAGAAGGTTGCCACCTCACCGCTTATTTCTTCTCACAATACTCTGAGCAATGCCGTAATGTAAGCAGGGCTACACTTGCCTGTACTGACAGCATGTAACACCAAACAATAGGAATGGGAAAGAGGCATACCCGTCCTTCCAAATTCATTTCAGCATAAATCTTGTGTATGATCACTATGACACAAAAAAAAACTTCACATTGAAAACACTATTATCGTAAAAGTTATTGTTGCCGCTGCTTTCCAGGTTGACTTATGCAAAGGTGGATTGACAACAAACAGGGATTTTTCATTGTTTCTACCGATGGAGGACTGTTGTCGCTGCCAAGACTTTCCAGGTTGACTTATGCAGAGATGGATTGACAACGAATAGGGGTGTTAGATTAGAAGCCATATTGCTGACACGTGTGTAATTTATGTACTTACATTTTCCAGAGTGATTTCTGTGTTTGACAAATTCAAATGTGTTAGCACGTTAGGCTGCGCCAGGAAACTGCAGAGATCCTGTAAAGAAATCAAAATAAATTGGATAAATAATATATTTTAATAAATGTACCGATTTTAAAAATGTCATTTACTTAAATATTTAACTCTTTGCACGCGGCTGGATCAACTGCTGTTACGGCAAAAAGTCCATACTCACACGCGGCTGTATCAAAAGTTGATATGGAAACTTTGACGGCCGATATTCCAACGCTCTTTCGTCATAAATGTATTTCTTGCTCACTTGGACATTCGTAGAACTATCACGATGCTGACATCTACAAGAATTTCTCAAAAATAAAATTGTATTTCATAAAAAAATATCCATAATCAAGTGCGCCTCTTCGCGCCTTTTAGTGCTTTAGTTTACAATTTTGTCAACGGATGGCGTTAGTACTAGTATGTTATCTGCGCTTGCGCGCGCCGAGTTGATTTGTGGAGTCTGCGCCGATAACATTCTGTGTTCTGCTGTAAGATTAAATTATTACGAAAAATTCAAATTAATTTGTTCACTTCAGAAATCAATAATTTTTTTTGATTTCTTGTGTTTCGTCTAACGAATTTAATTTTACTGTATCCACGAGTGACCATATTGTGCCGATTTCGCGTTATTTTTAACGATTTATTGTGTTACAAAACTGAGTTGTTGACTTTACTATATACTTATTAATTTTAATATATTTTGTTATATATTACTAAAGTGCGTATTATTTTCGTGTTTTATATACTATTTAAAAAATTATTAGGAAACATTTACAAAAAGTTTTTAGTTTTTTAATTCATTTGATTTTTCGGATAAAAAATGGCCCATAGTTTGGAAGATGATGAAATTGAAAATATATTGAACTCTGATTAGATTGGATTCTGATTATGAAATGTCCGAGGATGAATTTGAACCTTCGGAACTTTCAGATACAGAAACTCAAGGGAATGAGTCTGTAAGTGAAGAAGTGCTACACTCCTGGGTGTCTGGACCTCATATTCCAATAGTACACGAATTTGATGATTTTCAATCCGGCGTTTCTGTACAATTTAACAAAAATTCAACAGAAAGTGATTTTTTTAAACATTTTTTGAATCTTTCGATTATGAATGAAATTGTTCGAGAAACAAACGACTACCATACTTTTCTTCTCATTTCAAAGGAATTTGGTGCGAAGTCACGAATTTATAAGTGGAAGGACACAAGTATTGAAGAAATGTATCTATTTTTTGCAATAACCATGCTTATGACAAGAAACGAACACTTGACTATTGAAGAGTATTGGAGTACAAATATATTTCTAAGTTCCCCTATTTTTGGCCAGATCATGAGTAGAGACCGATATCAATTGTTGTTGCAAAATTTACATTTCTGTGACTCAAATTCGCTTCCTATAGATCTTTATAAAATAAGGTTAATTTTAAATCACACCCGAACACTATTTAAGGAGTCTGTGATACCTTATGAAGACCTATGTATAGATGAAAGTATCATTGTTTTCAAGGGTAGGCTTATTTTTAAGCAATATATTCCATCAAAACGACATCGCTTTGGAATCAAAATGTTTGTTTTGTGTGATGTGAAAACTGGATACATTCTAGATTTCATAATTTACTGTGGAGAAGGCACGGAAATTACAGATAAACAAAACTTGGGAATAACCGGCGCTGTTGTTACTACACTCATAACTGATTATTTTGGCAAAGGGCACAATTTGTGGTGTGACAATTGGTACTCAAGTCCAAAGTTATTCAATTTTTTGCATTCGAAAAAAACTAATGCCTGTGGGACGGTAAAAAAGAACCGAAAGGAAATGCCAAAATTTATTAAACCGAAAAAAGGCGAATTTTAGTCAAAAAGCCACGGTCTCCTTTTAGCATTAAAATGGTGTGATAAAAGGGATGTACATATGCTAACAACCTTGCACGATAACTCATTTAAGGAAACCAATAAAATAAATCACCAAACTAAACAACCCATTCGCAAGCCCGCCTGTGTCATTGATTACAATAAATCTATGGGAGCTGTTGACAAAAGCGACATGATGCTGAGCAGTTTATTCTGTATGAGGAAGACCATAAAATGGTATAAAAAAGTATTTTTTCACATACTTGAAAAATGAAAAATAATGAAGTAAAAGAAAGGAATTGGCTCGTCTATTCGGAAAACAAAGGCTCCATATTCTGCGGACCCTGTTTGGCATTTAGATCTATTGAGAACAGGACCCAATTTGACCAGCAAGGTTTCAATGATTGGAAAAATGCAGAAATTCGAGTAGCTCAACACGAAAACTCTCCAAATCATAGGTCCTGTATTCTCGCTTTAAGATCTAGAGGTTTGATTCACGGTTGTATTCAATCTTCACTAACTGCCCAACTAAACGAGGAAATTGCTTATTGGAAGAACATTTTAAAGAGAGTCGTTGCTGTAATGAAAGTATTGGCATCAATAGGTCTCGCTTTCAGAGGAAGTAATGAAAAATTTGGTGACCCGCACAGTGGGAATTACATAATGCTACTTGAATTAATAGCAGAGTTTGATCCATTTTTAGCCAAGCATATTGAAAGACATGCAAACCAAGGATCTGGAACTACTAGCTACCTATCAAAAACTGTCTGCGACGACTTCATTTGCTTAATGGCTGAGAAAGTACTGAAATGCATTAGTGATGAGATAAAAGAAGCGAAATACTTTTCTTCAATTGTAGACTGTACACCGGATGCAGCACACGTAGATCAACTGACACTTGTGATTAGATTTGTTTTAAATAATGGAGAGCCATGTGAGAGATTTCTTAAATTCTTACCTTCTGTAGGATACAAGGCTCAAGATATGTTTGATGCCATTACTTTAGAGCTAGAAAAGTTGAACATAAATCTAGAAGACTGCCGGGGTCAGTCATATGATAAAGCCTCGAACATGTCAGGAATTTATAATGGTTTACAAGTCAAAATTCAAGAACAAGCACCACTTGCCATATTCGTCCCTTGTGCAGCTCATTCATTAAATTTGGTGGGAACCTTGGCCGCTGAGTCTTGTACAGAAGCCTGTGACTTCTTCATGTTGCTGGAAGAGGTATATACTTTCTTTGTGAAGTCAACCGATCGTTGGAAAAAATTGGCTAATGAAATAGGAAAACGAAAGACGCTGAAGAGAGTAAACCTTACTCGTTGGTCAGCAAGAGCAGGTCAAAGTGTAAGGACGGGTTGTTTCGGAGAATTTGAACAATTCATCAAATTTCAACGTTCATTTTCGAGTACTGTGAAAGATTTTTCAAGTTCTGTTTTTATTTCAGTTTTGTCAAGCAACTAGCCTATAATGATATGATAACAGAACTTGAATTGGACTTTCACAGAACCCGAAAATGAACGTTGAAATTTTATGAATTATTCAAATTCTCCGAAACAACCCGTCCTAAGAGATTCCTGGGATGAAGTACTTACGGTTTTAAAAATGAATGAAAATGACGCTACACAGAAACCCATCCAACGAATTGAAGCAAAGGGAATTCGCCTTAAATTGGAAAAACTGGAAACGACATTTATGATCGTATTTTGGAATGCTATTTTGGACAGATTAAATAAAGTGAGTGCTCAGATTCAGAAGTCATCTGTTGATGTACTGACGGTATCTGATCTTTATGGATCTCTTCTTGAATTTACAATAGCAGAGCGAGAAAACTTTGATTTTTTCGAAAAAAGTGCAATTGAAATGAGCGCAATTAAGCAATATCAGGGCGACATTAAGAGTAAGAGGAACCCTAAGAGAAAAAACTTCATAGACGAAGCATCAAATGAGGAAATTGAAACAACCTCCAGAGACTCTTCCAGAGTCAACACCTTTTTGGTAATTCTGGACAGACTAAGAGCTGAATTAGAGAGAAGACATGGTGCATATAAAATCTTTAAAGAAAAATTTTCATTTTTAACAAGAATGAGTGAACTTTCAACACAAAGAGTCTCAGAAAAAGCTCAGTCTCTTGTGCAATATTACTGTAATGATTTAGAAGACGATTTAGTTCAGGAATGTGTACGCTTTTGTAGTCACATTTCCTCTAATAAGACGGCAGAGAAACCTGAATCGACATCATTACTGAATCTTTTTAAGTTTTTAAGGAAACAATCTCTGTGTAATGTTTATCCAAACTTGGATATAGCTCTCCGCATCGCACTTTGCACCCCGGCCACAAATTTTTCTGGAGAAAGGAGTTTTTCCTGTTTAAAGCGTGTGAAAAATTACCAAAGGTCTTCACTGTCGCAAGAAAAACTTAACTCTTTGGCTCTTCTGAGCATTGAAGCAGACTTAATGAATACTATAAGCTATAAAGATATTATAGATGATTTTGTCAATAAAAAACCCGAAAAAAATTGTAATTCTTGTTATTAAATTTTACTAATTAAATTAAATTGTACTAATTGGTTTGTTTATTTTATTTTTGAATACCTACTTCCTATATTTGAATATTTATTTTGAAAATTGTGTGCCACCTAATGGCACCCTAAAAGTGAGTGATTATGTTTTTTTTATTTTTTATTTATCTATTTTTTAAATTTTTTTTTTTATGATAGATATTATCTTTTTTTTCACTTGTAGCAAACACTTTGTGGGTATACATAATTATAATAATTAAAATAAAATAACTTTGTTTAAATACCACTTTATTGTATATATTTATAACCAACCGGTTTCAGTTCAGCCCGAACCTTCATCAGGGTTAATAAAAACATATTAAATTAATTACAGAGGTGTATGGGTACTTATAGTTAAGCTGGAAGAGGGAGAGAGAACATCAACTTTGGTGGGGGTGGAAGACTTAGGTAGGAGAGAGGGGGTAAACATAGGTGCAGGAAATGGAAATATATTTAAAATGGGGCTGTTTGTTAAATCTAATTGTTTATTTAGTAAATTGATTTTATTGACTTTAAGGGATTTTTTTATCTCGAGTGCTTCTAAATTGTTGAGGCGTAGACCTATCCCGTTTCTATGTAATACTTCTACACCTGAAGGCTTATCAAATGAGTGATCTTTATCTATTAAATGTGTTGCAAATTCCGAAAAACCTATGTTGTTTAAGCATCTCAAGTGCTCAACTACCCGCGTTTGAACATTTCTTGCAGTTTTACCAATGTAAAATGCTTCGCAGTCGTTACATTTAAGTTTATAGATGCCAGAATGGCTTAAATTATTTTCTTTATCTTTTGAGTTAATTAAAAGTTTACCTAGGTTATTATTGGTATAAAAAGCGGCTTTAATTTCTGTTGGAAATTTTAAAACACATGAGGACGAGAAATTATTAATGTATAAAATTCTACGCCAACCATGGTTTTTATTTACTGCGATGTTGGGGATACTATTGTACAGGAATTTATTACAAAATATGAGTCGTTGTTTTTTTGCAAGGATTTTATCAATTAAGGTATGGGTATATCCGTTATTTATGGCGATAGATTTGATTATAGAGAGTTCAATATTGAAGTTAACTTTAGATAGCGGAATAGTGACAAGTCTGTGGACCATAGAATGGAAGGCAGAATGTTTATGGGAAATGGGATGGTTAGAAGTACTATGAATGACTGTATCGGTAAAAGTAGGTTTTCTATAAATATTAAAATTAAATTTATTATTAATAATGGAAAGGGATAGGTCTAGAAAATTTAAACTGTAATTAGTACCTATTTCTACTGTAAACTGAATATTTTTATGGAACGAATTAAGGAGGGACAAGAAGGAATTAAGTTGACGTTCTGTACCTTTCCATATGCAAAAAATGTCATCAACATAACGTTTCCACATAAAAACGTTATTTAAAAGAGGTGAGTTAGAACTAAAAATATTTTTTTCCAAGTTATCCATGAAGATGTCAGCAAATAAAGGACTCGTAGGAAGACCCATGGGTAGTCCGTATTTTTGTTGGACTATAGCGTCATTAAATTTAAAGTAGTTTTGGTTAAGACAGATGTTAAACATTCGGGCAAGATCGTCAGAAAGATCTTTTGGTAGGTTTGAATTTGTTAATAAATTAGACAGTATAGTTCTACATTCGGGTACAGGTACATTTGGGAATAAATTTACAACATCGAAAGAAACTAATTTACAGTTATTGGGTAGAGGCAAATCTTTTAAATTATTGACTAATTCATAAGAATTCTTACTCTTACTTAATCTCTCTCCTACCTAAGTCTTCCACCCCCACCAAAGTTGATGTTCTCTCTCCCTCTTCCAGCTTAACTATAAGTACCCATACACCTCTGTAATTAATTTAATATGTTTTTATTAACCCTGATGAAGGTTCGGGCTGAACTGAAACCGGTTGGTTATAAATATATACAATAAAGTGGTATTTAAACAAAGTTATTTTATTTTAATTATTATAGATATTATCGGTGGCAATTTCCAAGAAGGGGGTAGGGGGCGGCGCAAACGAAGTGGCCTATACTTGTGAAAAGTACAAATACGGCCCTGCACACGAGGATTAGTTTCATATTGTGGAGAATAATCTGTTCTGTCTATATAGTCCAATAAACCATGCCAGAATGCTATAATTTGACATTTAATTGCGTGCATAGGTATTTGAAAATATGTACCGCGTACGGGTATAGATAAAACGGAGCAAATTAACGCGTTCAAAAGGTTAAAAGACAAAGCGTTTTAAAACTTACATGAATGTCATCCTTCAGGTTGTTGTTAGACAAGTCTAGATGAGTGAGAGTCTCGAGGTTGTTGGCGTTATCACAGAGCATCACCCCCAGGTTATTGGCTGCCTTCCCTGTGATACTGCAGTGAGCAAAGCACAGGTGTCTCAAGCCCGCTTCGTTACTTGCTAAGGCTTGAATTATGCTTATGGCTCCTAAAATAAAAGGTAAGTATGAGGTAAAATATTAACTCAAATTTATTAAATATTAAATACGGAAACATGAAAAAATCTAATAAAAACTAGATTTTTACTATATGTACAGCTTTAAATGATACACACTATATACTATCAAATGTATACACAAGGGCACTCAAAACAAAAGCGATTTTTTACATTTTAAATGTAATGTATATTTATTCTAAAACTACTATCATTACATTCTATTTCCTACATAATAAAATTTGGACAACATTGAGACATTACCCACGAAAAACTGCAAGACTTTTATCTTCCTTAACATATAAAGAGAGTTCTGCATGATAGTACTAGTAAAAAAGATAAACAAGTTCAATTAAACAAATTGCCTTTAATTCCAATGTTTAAAGGCAGTTTACAGGTAAAAATTGAAAAATATTTATGCATGGAAAAAAAATAATAGAATTTCAAAAAAGTTATTTATCTTTTTTACTTCTACCATCATGTAGAATCACCTCACGAAGTTAGTGTACTTTAACCCCAGACAACGTGTATATATTTACTTCTATCATCATGTAGACCTCACAAAGTTAGTGTACTTTAACCCCAGACAACCTGTATATATAATTTTTAGTAATGGAGGCTCCTAAGGTATCTGAGCCGTTCTCCCACAAATGGAGAGAAAACTAATATCTTAGTTACACAGCAAAATTCGTACTTTTATTATTTACTTAAAACAACCTATCCATTTGTTTAATTATCAAAACATACCCTTATCCTCAAGAGGATTGTCAGTCAGGTCTATGGTGTGAAGTGAGGCAGCCGCCGATATGCTGGGCGCGAGTCTGGCAGCTCCGTCGTGCCTCATACCCGCCCGCGGCCACAGTAGCTCCCTCAGGGCTCCGCGCCGTAGGGCCCCACTCAGCGCTGGGCCCCCGCCTCCACCCTCCCCGGGGCCGCACACGCCCCTGAACCAGCGGTTGTATTGCAGCGCGCAGACTAGCGCACTTATTTCTCTAGAATTACAAAAAATTAAGAATGAACAACCAATACTAGGATATCATTATCTCTACTTGTTACAAAAAAAGAAGATAATACAACATTTATTATTATTATTAAAAATACATCGATCTGTTCCAGGATCTACATAAACTTGTTTATATTGACACTATGATGTATGTTTAATATATGAACATTATCGATGATTAGTTAACTTTTACTAGCACGCCCGCATTCAGCAATAATAATAATAAGAAGTGTTTTTTAATTTTGTTTTGTAACAAATAGATATAATGATATAATATATAATGTATAATATAATATATAATATAAGATATAATGTCCGGTCGGTGGCCGAGTTGACATCGCGCTTGGGTCTCACTCGGGCGTAGTGTGTTCAATTCCTCGGCTGGCTAAGTCCTCCATCACAACACAAGCAACATTTTCAGCTTACTGTGGTGGTAGTAGGAGATTTTAAAATATTGTCAGGTTATTCGTAACCCGGGAATGTTTGTCTTTCTTTTAAAATAAAAATAAATAAATAAAAAAATGATATCCTGGCTGACAGTTGACGTCAGTTTGATGGTGGCTTTCCACTTGCTAGATAATGTTGATAATGATATCCTGGCTGGGATCTCCCGTGCTCCCGTGCAATGACAGTTGACATCGGTTTAATGGTGGTTTTCCACTCGCTAGATAATTGATAATGACAATGTTTCAAATATTTTGCATGTTGTTCAAAATTACTGCTTTATTTTAAATAATCGGACACAGATTTGAACTTTAAGAAAAAGAGTTTTGATAAGTTATTTAGAAGTATTTTAACTATTGGTCAAAAAACGATCAGTAAATTGTAATGCCTAAAATAATTCATAAAATTAATTGTGCAAAATGAACTCATTTTGAAATTTAAAAATAAAAATGTGACGACGGCATAGATAAAATGTGTCAGTATGGCCCAGCGTTGCCATGTCGTTGGCCTCAGCACGGGTAAGCCACCCAGTGAGGCCAAAATTACTAAATTGTACTAAGAAATGTAAGATACAGTAGAACTCCGTTAATTCAAACCCCGATAATTCGAAAAAATGCGTAATTCGAAATTTTCTCCAAAAAAATATCCACAGAAATTTTTTTTTATACAAAATGGTTTTTTAATTCGAAATTCGTTAATTCGTAATTCGAAATTTATTTTGGTCCGCCCACGAAAATTTGTTTGTGTAATTCGAAAAACTTCGATTTTTGCGAAAATAAATCATAAAATTTGGTAAATCTGAATCTAAAAGACAGCCATAACGGTAAAACGCCGAAAAGTGTATTTTTACGTGATTATTCACCGCCCTAATTAGTATTATTATTTTGTAAATCGGAATCGATTTACACTGGAATGTCGTATTTTTTCCAATTTATTTCGAATATCCGAGTTTGAAGGGCCGAGAAAATTCGTTTTACGCGGAAACATGTGGTAGTTTTATGAATTTACACCAAATATCTGAATTCAAAGGGTCGGCAGCGACGGAATTTGAACGCCAAATTTCAATTTACGCGGAAATACGACAAATTTTTACGAATATACTTCAAATATCTGAATTTCAAAGATCCGGCGCGACGGAAATCGGCTCCGAAATTTCAATTTACGCGGAAATATATCGTATTTTTACTAAATTTACTTCGAATATCTGAGTTAAAAGATCCGGCGCTACGGAAATCGGCCGCAAAAATTTCAATTCACGCAGAAATATGACGTATTTTTACGAAATTTACTTAAAATATCTGAATTTAAAGGGTTGGCTGTGACCGAAATCGGCTTACGAAATTTCGGTTTATTTCGTATTTTTCGAATATCCGAGTTTAAAGGGCCGGCCGCGACGTTAATCGGCCGCGAAAATTTGATTTACGGGGAAATGTGTGGTATTTTTATGAATTTGCTTAGAATAACTGAACTAGAAGGGCCGATCGCGGCGAAAATCGGCTGCAAAAATTCGATTTAAACGGGAATAATTCGTATTAATACGAATTTACTCCAAAGATACCATCCGAATTTGAAGGGGCGGCTGAGGAAATCGATTTTCGCCATCTTTATTTAATTTTTTTTTTTTCATAAAATTTCGAATTACGTGGGAATTCGTTAATTCGAAATTTGATTTTTGATGTCCGCTGGATTTCGAATTAACGAGGTTCTACTGTATAACTAAAAAAAAAAAAAAACAATAATAAACTCCTCAAAAATCCCTGGAAAGGCACAAAATTGCAAAAAAAACTCCTTAGATTATAAACACTCACGTTTTATTGATGAAAATGATAATATTTTAGAATCATTCAGGGAGAAAGGTGCAAAACAAACCTCATAAAGTTGGACAAAACTTCTGAAATCTTTGAGTTTTCCGCATTTCTGGGAATTTTTGATAACCACTGCTAGCAATTTTGTAAAAAAGGGGTTGAAAACAAAGCTTCGCTGACTTAGAAAAACTTACATTCTGTACTTGTGGCTCTCAATTTCTGGCTAGACCTGGGGATTTCTCCCTAAACATGGCAACGCTGATATGGCCATTGTAAGGATGATAAATTTTAAACTATCTATGTATCAATTAAAATAAATAATTTTTGTATTATTTGACTCTAGCATGTACTATAAAAAAAATGTATATTCTAACTCTAGATCTACCTACGCATTTCACCATTCAACAAAATTATTCACAGTACGATACAATTCATTGAGTTTGAATGATTCATAACAAGGGTGACATAATACAATGTGTTTTAACCACAAGAGGAAGGTCAAAAAACTATTGTTGTGGTTTTCCATAAAATTTGTAGCATTGAATTACTGGAATTGCAATGCAAACAAAGGAATTCCAAAATAGTATCGACTGTGTTCAAATCAAAAGGTGTGTCATTCTTGTTAACATTTTATTTTACTTACTTTGGATCCAAATGTTCAAAATCTCGGAGCATCAATACACGCTGGTTGTGTGTATGGTACATTGTGTCAATATCCCACGTCACATCCTCCCTAAAATAATAAAAAATATATTTACATAACATTTGATAATATTAAGTATCGAACAATGACGTTATAATACATACAGACTTGTTATTGTTTCACAAAATTACAAAATGGCAAGTAAGTTGTTTCCAGTAAATTCTTAATTCAAACATTTTTCATATAATATGGAAAAAAGCATTCAAAAAATATGTGTGTGAGAATGAAATAAACAATAGGACCAGGCGGTGTTTTCGAATTTAAAAGTTGTGCCGAATACTACATTCTACATCACAGGTGTGACTGAGGTGACAAGATACGCTTACTCGCTTACACTAAGATGATTATAGAATACTGTATGAGACGACCTACTGCCAGTAGGTTGTCCTTCTTATACTTATGTGTTACTTCTTTCGCTATCTCACTTTCTCTAATGGCACTGAAGATCTTCAGGAAAATAAACAAAATAATTGTATGTTTTTATAATAATAAATATATGGCAAGTATTTACGAATGAAATGTTGTTCCTTGGCACTAGTAAAAGTGTTTGCCGTGTAATTCAAACACCTTCCCATCACACATGAGGGCATTTTGGCCCTTTTTATGCAATTTAGTTCGAGATAGCACATGACCTTATATGACGTGTGATAGATTAGTACTAAAACTACGATATCGAAAGCACGACAATTAGAGTTTCTTGTGCTTGCCACTTGAGAGCTCTACAACACATCTTTATGTATTGATGTAATGTGTAATGAAGATCAGTTATACATGACATAATATTATAGCATTCATCTATTTTATTTCATTCTTTTGTTTTCCCTCATAATTTAAAATAAGAATCAATCAGTGTTGCCATTACATTAAAATATTGTAAGGTAGTACCTACCCAAGTCTCTCAATAATAATATTATAACAGAAGTGATTAGGTACATACCTGAAAGGGACTTGCAATAAATCACAAGCAGCTGCATACTGAGCTGAGAAGCCACCGCAGGGACCCCCTACGGTGGTCCCTGTGACCCGTTCTGCTGCTTCTAGGGCCCCTTGTACTGATATCTAAAATCATTAAAATTATAATTATTAAAACAGTTTTGATAATAATTGTTTCATTGGTTGGTTGACAATTTAAATAGAGCAAACACAAGCGAGCAAAAATCACTTTGGTGGTTTGTCGAGTCACAAACAATTGGGAATACCACAATTTACAATTGAGTACATAATAGTTATTTTGGTGTTGTTACTACAATACAATAGCAATCTAATTTTTTTTATCAGAAAAATGACCTCTGGTTCATATTGAGAGAGAGAGGTTTTGAGTTTGAATAGATTGGATGAATTTTATTATAAATTTATGGACGCTATCAGTCTAGGTTTACTGTTATATATACAGGATGGTTGTAATAAATTGACACCTGGCAATAAGCTCGCCTTTATAATGTCATATAATGTATTTGAAATGTAAAAAATTAATATTTTTACCTTAGGGATGATATGCGCGAGGGCAGCCCCGGGACAAAGGCGCGCCAAAGCTCCTGCCAGGGCACACACCGCCCCCACCACTCGAGCGTCCCCTTCTGATTCATCTCCTGGAAATTATATCAATTAAACTGAGTATAAACAAGCAGGGCCGGCCCTGTGCAAGCGCAATTAGAGTAGTCCACTTCGGGCGCCGAATTACCAAGGAGCCAAGATGCTGATAATACTTAGCACCTAATAAAGCGCCCTTGAGGTTTTTATTAGCGACAGGCGCCGTAAGGCTCAGAACTGGCCCTGATCACAAGTCGTAATAATAATAATAATGTGTATGATTTGTGTAGTGCTGTTTTTGTGAAAAATCACCTCAAGGGGGCTGTAAAAATTTACAATATATTTCTAGAATGCTCTATCTTATTAACACAATGCTCCATCCCACCCTACGGTGCACTCAGGCCCTAGGTTTGCATTCATGTAGTGAGTATTTAATGAGTTTTAATGGAGATGATGTCATTTAACAAGATTACGAACAAAGGTATTTTGGTGATTGTTATTTTGGAGTTCTGCCTATAAAATCTGCTTTGATGATGGACAGTGCACACAATGTTCGAAACATTCGCTAGAGGAAGTGATTTTCCAAAAAAATGGCGCTAAACAAATTGTCCAATTACAAATGTAGTGAGTACGGGAGTAGTGTAGTGAGTATGGTAAATGTACTGAGAGTATCTTCCAGAGTGGAAGATACTCTCAGTATCGCCCAGGTGAAACACACCATTCAGAATTGAAACATTGCTTGAAATGGCTTTAGTCTTGTTGTCCCCATATCCTTCCACTCTACACAACTTCAGCCTCATAGCATCCCCAATTGTGGATGTCGTAGTTCACTGGCTCCACACGGTTAGAACAGCAGGGATTTTTGGACTGATGAAGAGAGATGTAAAAATTACCAATCAAGAGCGAGAGCGGTTTCGTATCGGTGTCAAACACAAAGCAGAGATGATTGGGTTGGCGACTCTCCAGTGCCTCTATTTCAAGATAGTGGTAGTGGCCTTCAACCTGAAAATAGACATTTTGTTTTTATTTACATCATTAATATTAAGTCGGAATTTTCAGAGGGAAAAAAGATTATTGTAGATTATAGACTAATAATTTCAATCTTAAACTAGGTTGGCATGGGTTACATCTTCAGGTCATTACAAGTTAAGTATGATTAGTTTAGATAAATAACATATCCTTACAGCGATATTGAAAGTTAAAATATTTCAGTTTATACTATTACCATATACCGTTAAACTTATCTTAACTTATGTGAGTAAAGTGAAATCATCAGTATTATATTATTTATATAGCTTATCTTTATATTTTTCCATCACAATTCAACATCAGTGAGTGCAAATACATTCTTATCTGCATTGGATAAATAGTTAAAAGCGAGTACGTGTAGAAATTTGCGATAATATCAATGATAACTGCTTCATCAATTTTACACAATAAGCAAAATGAGAAAACTTTTTGAATTGGAAGGAGAAAAAAAACAAAATTGGTTCAATAAACAAGTGATTGACTGAATTTCACAGAATTTTCGTAACATAGTTGAGAAAGTTTTTCCTTACCCTGGCGGGAACCTTCACAGTGAGGACAAACAGTCGGCTCGAACAGAAAACCTGTCAAAAACAAATAAATAATAAGCTATTAAATGTGCACAGTTTTGTTAATGAGATTCGAGTCGCTAATTCTAAATAGATTCAAAGCAACGTACCAGAACTCTGTTCTCTGATTTGGTTTTATCCCCTCTGGTTTCAAGGCGTACCAGAGTTTTGAAGAATATCTTGACATTTTTACCAAGCAAATTCGTGAGACTATCTGTGAAATTTGAAAAAAAACACCTCAAACACACGGTTATAACAGTATATTTTAAAATAATACAGATCACTATAGAAATTTTCACCCACAAAAGTGGCACACATCTAAAATGGTAAAGGTATTTCAATATATTACGGTATTATTGTTGACAAACCAACCATTCCAATCATTGTTAAGCTGTGATTTGGTGGACATCTTTACCCAAATTAATGCGGTAAACCAAACCTTAAAGCTATTTATTGCAATAATGCCACTTCACAATGTCCATTTTACTCTAATTTTAAGTTAACTAACTAAACAACACAACAAAATACCGAACTGGGGCATCCTCCCAATACCGAATTAGTCATGAATTCTAGCATTTTGACAGTAGTTTGACAATATTATAATGTTGCTGTTTGCAAAACGTCAAACGGAGAACGGAGCCTACTTTGTGGTGCACAACGCCCCCAAATAAATATATGTTTTTTATCTTTGTTATGCAATCAAAAGCCTTTTATTTTTGAGTGTAAGATATTTTAAAATATTTTTGAGTAACTTTTTCCTTGGTCTTTATTATATTTTTCTTTGACTAAACAGTGTCGTTTGACTGGTCTTCCACATATTACCTTCATATTTTGTGTGTATTCTTCACATTACACTGATTACACAATTTTCGAAACTATAATTTACTCTAACCTCCAACCAAAATATTTGTTTCCAAAATTATTTATAATCTAAAAATCTAGGAGTTAACCACTACTAAAAAAACAAATTATTCAATTCATCTTTTGGAACGCGTAGGGGACTAGGCTTTTTTATTTCTACTGCGGGTTATTTGTTTGCATTCTGAATGCAAAATCTGAAGTAAGCTGATAAATTTTCAGAAAAAATAAAAATGGATAAGGGCCGAGGATGGAACCGAAATATAAAGCATTTTTACAAATAACAGCATTTTACACGGTGAAATTTTTTAAATGGTGGTTTTACCATTTAACCTTTCACTGACATTGTGTTGGGTTGACTGATGTTTTTGGGCTGACTTTTAAAAAAGTAATTCTCTTGGAGAAAAACAACGTATCTAATTACGTGTAGAATTTTGCGAAGTATTAATTAGTAATGGTGGGTTTGCGTAAAATGAATGAGAAACACAAAGAACAATGGTTGTTGCACAAATCTGTTTATTATTAATTTGCCCTTTATTTGTGAGAAAATAAGTGTTTAGATCTACAGGCACATTTGATTTCTTTAAACCTCATATATTTGTTTATTTATATTGCTTAAAAGTGGGGAATCAAAAAGTTTATTGGAATATTGTGCTTCTTTTTTAATGTTATGGTAAAAAAATAATTAAAGTCCCGACTGTACAGTGCCGGTACAGGTTAGGCTATTTGCAAAATCATGTAAAACCCTATACTATGGGTGGTTTATTTATGTGGACACTTCACTGGTTAATTTAACATGAAAAATGTAATTATTTATATAAAATTGTAAACCTTTTTGTTTCCCCAATAAACTAAAATATAAAAAAAATGCCTATACCATTTCAGTCCGACTGGCGTGTACATAAATCATGGGCGCGTAGGGTTTGTTGCGCAAAAACGGTGTAGGCATGGTATAGGATTTGTAAATAGGCTACCGGTCTATCAATAATAAAAATACCGGTACCGGGCCATAGACATTTTTTTTGCTAAACTGACAAACTGAAAACTGATCATAAAATTTGTCTGTCAAACGTCAGATGGTCAGATTGATTTCCATTTTCTCATTTTCTGTAATTGAAATTTTTTGACATTTTATACAAAGAAGTTGAAAGAGATCTTATTTATAATTTCTACCTAGTTAATATGAGTTCTATATTTTACATGCTAGTTGGAAGGTGTAAGTATTTCAGCTCATTTAATTTTCTTTTCGAAATAATGCACTTTTTTCTATATGGTGGAAATATGTAAATAGCAGGGCACAAATGATCTCGGCGAATTGATCTCCTAGCTAAACTCTAAAATAGTCGAGATGATTGAAAGTTGAATGCACTGGCGATAATTAGATCCACCTGTATAATACTGTACTGCTACTAACCTGAACTTCTTGTATGACTTTATATGCAGGCCGGTTGTAGAAACAGTTTACACTAGAATTTTTATTTCTTAGTGCAATTGTCACACAAGTGTTAAGAAAACAAAGATTTCTCTCTATTAAGATTACTCTGAAGAACAAAAATTGTCATAATTAATTATTTTTTAATGCCATATTTTTCATTTAAATTTGCGGCATGAAATGTTACTGTAGGGAAACATGAACTCCCTTTATTTAATTTTATTATTTAGTAGTTTAAAGAGTATTTTTAATTTATCTTCCAGAGTGATCATAATAGAAATATTTTTGTTTTCAACAGAAAAAAACGGAACATGGATTCTTCAGACCAGGCAAATGAATTGATAGAAACTCTGTGTGCATATCTCGATGCTGGAAAGTTTAAAGAAGCATTAGAAATACCTCAAGATAATAAATATGCTGACTCGTTGAAGATATACTCGTGGGATATTATTCCTCAACTGTTGAAGCGAATAGATGATGACACCATCATACGCTGGCCGGCCTTGCAGAGGTGCTGCGAGAGGCTGCTCTTAGATGTGGCCGACAGAGCCAACGCCGAGGAAGTCTTACTAGAGCTGATTGAACAAACGGAGGTAGCCAAGAACGATGCACAGTTCATAGCCGTGCTTCTGCCCTTGCAAAGCGTCCTTAAAAGGTTAGTTTCCAAGAGAGGAAGGTCACTTGAATGGTGTTTCAACTCTATTGCTACGTATATAGAACAACTACCTCTTCCAGAAGATGATGACTTTTCAGAAGAAGAAAATCTTTTGATGGACTGCGATGCAAATGCCAGACGCCTCCTAAAGATTTATTCAGAACTTCCAACATTCTATGATCACTTCGTAAAGGAAGCTTTCAAAAACCAAGCCAAAAATCCAGCAGCCAAAAACGTCATATTATGTTTTCTGATTGATTTACTGGGAAAACCAATTGCACTTTTGGATATGACTCACGGTAAAACGAAAAGTCACTGTCGCGTTATTGTGGAACACATCTTCAAGGATATAAATTATCTCCAACCAAATCTTTTTGCATTCATTCAATATGTACAGACAAAATGTCAACGAAAGCGTGAGAGTTTACCAATGGATGGCGTTTATGAAGATGCACCGACGGATATATTTCTTTTAGAAGAAAAGCTTAAACCAGTGAGCTTGGGTGTTCTTTACTATCTCCTGTTAGTAGAAAAACTTCCTGCACCTGCGCTTCCGCAGGTTTACCAGCCAGTGTTTATCGGCCAAGAGTTATTATGTCTGAGTGTATTTCTTATCCAGCAACCAGAGAATGTGTTGTGTCACAAGGGTTTACTCTTAGCCCAAGCTCTCATAGCTTTGCTTCCCGAAGGATCTCCCAGTACGCTTCTGACTTCCGTCTCTCCAGCCATTGCCAAGTCACTCTGTAACACCGCTGTTTACTGTCCTGCCGAGCCGCTAAGGAAACTAGCGGTTGTAGCCATAAAGAGTTATATTATGAAATTTGATCACGATGGGCGATATTTGTTTTTTATGAATTTACTACCGACCTTGAAGCATTCTGGAATAAAGGGGTATATAATAACTGTTTACAAAGAAGCCTTCATGCAGGCTTTTCAAGATGGCTACGACGCCCTGTATTGTTTTAGTGGAAGTCATCTTCGTGGAATACTCAGCGGAATCTGTCACTTGCCACAGGGTGCAGAGACCAACCTGGTGGAGTCAGCCGACCAAATCATATCAACTCTCAATCTATTGAGATATTTAGTGCTTAGGGATAGGGACAATTTTACAGGAATTTGGAATCATGTTCCACATATGCAAAATATCTATTTGACTCCATTACGAAAAGGTCTGGAATTATCGCGAGCACATTACGAGCAACGACTGCTCGAATTAGACAGAGGCATAACTGAAGAAGAATCTGCAAATCCTATCTCTATCACCGTGGGAAACTCTCCCCTGGACAATCTCTCTCCTGAGAAGACCAAGGAAGTGATAAATGCCGGAATCAATGCGCTGCATCTCACCGACAGTGTGCTGAGTCGGCTCCATGAGCTTATTAATGCAAGAAACCAAGCCTAAGTTGTTTGTGTTTAGAGTTATGAATTTAATTGTGATCTCTGAAATCTTAACATTTAATTATAATTCATTTAGTCGGTAGTTAGTCCAGTGGGTAGGATGGTCGGCTAGAAGTTTGACGAATCGAGTTCGATACTCACAGCAGGTACTGACTTACTTCCTTTTCAGAACAGGTTAGGCGGTGAAAAGGTCTGAACTATAAATCTTATGGTTTATAGCATTAAAAAATTACATTAATTTAACAGTTTGCTTAATTATAGATTAAATAAATAGAAATTGCTTCAGGTCTGTAGTCTTAAACTACTGGTTTATTAGTGATTCGCTATTTATTATAATACTACTGATTTAACATAGATAGTTGAATGTTAGTAATAAGAGTCATAAATTTTAAACTATATAAATACTTATAAAAACATGATTGTGATATTTTATTTGCCCCTCCCTTGTTAATTGTATGTACTGGTTTGCAATAAAATTTTAGATGATGTTAGGAACAAGATTCTAATTTATGTGAATTATAATATCGTGGGTGTCAATGAAAATTTAGATCATATCCCCACAACAAGGGCATTATTTGAGGTTATGAGGGTGGTTAATATTTTTCATTACATGTATGAGAATGATTCAAGCATGTTTCACATATTGAAAAGTGTTTTTCCTAGATTTTTAACCGTTTCATTTTGGTGCTTAAGTTTATAGGACAATAGTTGTATGCAACATTTTTGTAACTTAATCTCTATGAAAATGCTTTATTCTTGCTCATATTATATACATAGTAGAGGTTAAAGTAGGGACAATTTTTTATTTTTTCACGGACCGCACGGAGACTGTAGTGACTGAAAACCTTTTAATATTTTATTTGTTCACGGACCGCACGACTGTAGTGACTGAAAACCTTTTAATATTTTATTTGTTCACGGACCGCACGGAGACTGTAGTGACTGAAAACCTTTTAATATTTTATTTGTTCACGGACCGCACGGAGACTGTAGTGACTGAAAACCTTTTAATATTTTATTTGGTCATGGACCGCAAGAAGACTGTAGTGACTGAAAACCTTTTAATATTTTATTTCTTCACGCACCGCACGGAGACTGTAGTGACTGAAAACCTTTTAATATTTTATTTCTTCACACACCGCACGGAGACTGTGTGACTGAAAACCTTTTAATATTTTATTTGGTCATGGACCGCAAGAAGACTGTAGTGACTGAAAACCTTTTAATATTTTATTTGTTCACCGACTGCACGGAGACTGTAGTGACTGAAAACCTTTTAATATTTCATTTCTTCACGCACCGCACGGAGACTGTAGTGACTGAAAACCTTTTAATATTTTATTTCTTCACACACCGCACGGAGACTGTGTGACTGAAAACCTTTTAATATTTTATTTGTTCACGGACCGCACGACTGTAGTGACTGAAAACCTTTTAATATTTTATTTCTTCACACACCGCACGGAGACTGTGTGACTGAAAACCTTTTAATATTTTATTTGGTCATGGACCGCAAGAAGACTGTAGTGACTGAAAACCTTTTAATATTTTATTTGTTCACCGACTGCACGGAGACTGTAGTGACTGAAAACCTTTTAATATTTCATTTCTTCACGCACCGCACGGAGACTGTAGTGACTGAAAACCTTTTAATATTTTATTTCTTCACACACCGCACGGAGACTGTGTGACTGAAAACCTTTTAATATTTTATTTGTTCACGGACCGCACGACTGTAGTGACTGAAAACCTTTTAATATTTTATTTGTTCACGGACCGCACGGAGACTGTAGTGACTGAAAACCTTTTAATATTTTATTTGTTCACGGACCGCACGGAGACTGTAGTGACTGAAAACTTTTTAATATTTTATTTGTTCACGGACCGCACGGAGACTGTAGTGACTGAAAACCTTTTAATATTTTATTTGTTCACGGACCGCACGGAGACTGTAGTGACTGAAAACCTTTTAATATTTTATTTGTTCACGGACCGCACGGAGACTGTAGTGACTGAAAACCTTTTAATATTTTATTTCTTCACACACCGCACGGAGACTGTGTGACTGAAAACCTTTTAATATTTTATTTGTTCACGGACCGCACGACTGTAGTGACTGAAAACCTTTTAATATTTTATTTGTTCACACACCGCACGGAGACTGTGTGACTGAAAACCTTTTAATATTTTATTTGTTCACGGACCGCACGACTGTAGTGACTGAAAACCTTTTAATATATTATTTGTTCACGGACCGCACGGAGACTGTAGTGACTGAAAACTTTTTAATATTTTATTTGTTCACGGACCGCACGACTGTAGTGACTGAAAACCTTTTAATATTTTATTTGTTCACGGACCGCACGGAGACTGTAGTGACTGAAAACTTTTTAATATTTTATTTGTTCACGGACCGCACGGAGACTGTAGTGACTGAAAACCTTTTAATATTTTATTTGTTCACGGACCGCACGGAGACTGTAGTGACTGAAAACCTTTTAATATTTTATTTGTTCACGGACCGCACGGAGACTGTAGTGACTGAAAACCTTTTAATATTTTATTTATCAAATTGGGCCACAATAAATTTTACATTGGGCCACGGGTTATGCATCACTGATCTATGAATCATACAATGTTGTTTAGAATAATCATGTAATTATGTTTTTAATTTTCGAAGCGGTTCAAATAGTCAAAAATGGCCAGCATAGATTTGCACCAGCCCTAGTGCAAAATGCATGCCTGTCAACAAAACAAACAATTGAAGAACCTGCAAAAAGCCTACAAGAATCTGCCCATGAAGATAGTGGATCTTCATCATCCGATGAAGAGAAATTGTATATGGATGAAATCAGAGCAAAGATACTGACAGCATCTATGGCGTTTGTGAAAGAGGAAGGCTGGTCCAAGGAGGCACTGGCAAAAGGAGCCAAGTCTGTCGGATATGCTTCTACCGTACACTCCATATTTCCTCACGGCCCGGCGCACTTGGTGCTTTTCTTCACACAAACTTGTAACAATAACCTCGCACAGCAAATGGAAAAGGTAATCGTTATAGAATAAAGAATAACACTACAAGTGCCTGCCATACAAATTTGAATGGAAACTTATGTTCTATTTAGCCCAATAGCCCAGCCCTCTGTCTCGCTTACACTTGTAGTTCTCCATCCCATTTTCGTAAACACAGTTTTATATTGGGAATTTAAGCCTCCATTAGACAAATATTTCATGAAACACGTTGTGTTCTTCAATCTATGGTATTAGTATAATTTTTTTATTTTTTATTATTATTTGTACGTATTATGTTCCACCATTTTGTAGAAATGTAAAATGAGACATTTTTACGAAAATGTGTTCAAAAGCAATCATTGAAGAACTTTCAGAGATCTAAGATTTAGAACAAAAGAACATTAACATTTTTATTTATATAGATTAATGTCAATATTGTAACAGACAACTCACAAATGGTGACCGAATAAATCATCAAAATGATAATTCATCACATCTTTAAAAAGTTATATAAAGTCATGGAAAGTGATGAAACAAAAACTTTATTAACTGGGTTAAGTAGGTTAGGTTAGGTTTAATTTTTTTTTTCATCCATGCTAATGACTTTATATCACTTTTTAAAGGTGTGTTGAATGGTCACTGTGTTGAGCTATCATGGAACCCTCACAAATATATGTGAAAAGTTGAAATAAAAATTTATGATTGATTTGAAAAAATATTAAAGTGTGTTTTAACCGCTTTTCCGGGCGATGACGCAGATACGCGTGAACAAAATTATACCAGTTCAGGCATTGATGTATTATACTTAGTCAATGAGTTCAGGATATCATGAAAATGCACGCACAAGCTAACAACAACATTAATGACATAAAACAAATAGATTATTTGAAAATAATTCGGGGAATGGTCAAAGATATTTTCTTCTTTTCACTTTTTTTTTCTTTCATTTCAGGAAGTTTCAGATAAAGAAAAGGGACCAATTAAGCCAGTGAAATTTATTGAAGATTCAATTATAACAAGAATCAATATGATTGAACCTTATAAGTAAGTTTTCAGTATTTTGTAGTAAGTATGCAATTATATATACTGTTTTCGGTAGTTGATGCATGGGTAAGTAAGTAATAAGTAATTATTCCTGCGTAATGCGTAACGTTGTTCAAGATCAATAAACTTTTGATTTTTATCATCACACAAGCGAAGAAGTAGGTACCAAATTTATTTTATGAATTAATAATTCTCTATTTTAAATGCTGTTCAAATATTTGAAAGATGCTTAAATAAATTCTTCATTTAACCCGACATATTGACCGTTACATTTCTTGATGCTGTCAAAAAGTTTGAGAATTTGTGTGTTTTTCCGCTTCTCAATGAAATCCAAATAAATGAGATATTTCTGAACGTATCTGAAAACTAATAACTGTTTTTGAAAGGTGATAAAATACACTTTCAAAGTTTATCATTAGAAATAAACACACAATTTTTTAAATATAAACATATTCAAATCAAACATCAAGTCTTAAAAATGGCTCACCTTACGTTTTTTCATCTAAACCCTGAACTAAAATTACTGATTACGAAAACGACATATTTTATTAGACGAATATATTATAAACGGTTCCATGCTAACTCAACACAGTGACTATTCAACACACCTTTAAAAAGTGATATAAAGTCATTAAAAATGATGAAAAAAAATAATTTAACCTAACCTAACCTACTTAACCCAGTTAATAAAGTTTTTGTTTCATCACTTTCCATGACTATATAGCTTTTTAAAGATGTTATGAATTATCATTTTGATGATTTATTCGGTCACCATTATAAATATTACTGCTACCTCACTTTTTTGTCATTTCATATAAAAATAATTAGTAAAAAATTTATTAATTTTTCTCAAATAGCGGTCGGAACATTTGGTTTCATACAGGTGTACATTTTAATTATTTAACTTCTATATTTGAATGTAAATCTTGGTATTTCTTTCTAAAACCGTTTAGTCAATTTTTGTAACTATGACGACGGTAATGGAGACACAAGGATTTCTATGAGACCTATGAGCTGTTCCGAAAAGCCAACAAATTGACTCTATAGCTGTTTGTTCAAAAAACTTAACAAATTAGCCTGAGGATTTAATAGAGTGTAGATACGTTATTGACACAATGCACATGGTTTCACTGAACTAGCTCTAGTGGACATACTTTAGTAATCAACACATTTAAAAATATATATATAATATTAATTTTTGTATGACCTTCCCAAATGCAATAAAATATATTCACACATAAATTGTGTAATATAACACACAGTTCAAAATGATGATAGCAATATGTAGAATTTTTTTAAACTTTTATGCTCGTACATCTCCACGATTAATTGGAATAACTCTAGTCTAACGAACCCCATAAATAAAATTATAGAAAAATTGCCATTCGTTGTTTTCATGTAGGTTTACGGCTTTCAAAAGGGGCCCCCAAACTCAGTATGCCATGGGCCCCTTCTTGGCTTATAACGGCCCTATTTATAGCCCCGAGCACGCCAGGTACACGTCAGCTTGTATGTAAATATTTCTAGTTTATTCTGACTACTTACTTGTTTGTTCCCTGTAAGCTTTATGAAAATTTTAAGCTTTCCCCCCAGTTTGGAAGCTGGCGACGTCCCTGAACCCAACACTTATAATATCCTGTGATTTTTCACGGGTCTGCGCTAGTCATTTAATAATGTTCAACCGCTCAATACTTAATTTTCTTTTTGAATTATATTTATGTTTGTAAATTGTTACAGGTCAAAATGGAATAGCGCATTAGCTGCCGTGATCAACAGTAAACTGGTTTTGGAGCAAGCTTCAACAATGCTTAAATTATCTGATGATATCTGCTACTTTGCAGGTGACCGTAGTGTCAATGTGAGTCCTATTGCTGTACTTTCTTATTACCTTTTTCATACATTTAGAATAATTTACGTGAATGTTACAAGTATAATACATGGAACAAGAACTATTACATAATATAGATATTATATTTTTAAATAATTTCCATTAAAATATGGTCGCCGCAAAAGTCACCAACCCACATGCACAAGTTTTGAGATATCTAAATTTGATTGTTAGAGAAATAATCTTATTTGAATGCTTTTTTTTATTATTACTATGCAGGTTGATAAAATATTTAAATTTCTGTTACATTCATAACCTATGGTTGCATTGGGTGGGGAGGAGCAGGAAGAACAACATTAAACCCGTTATTGAAGGCACAGAAATCTATTTTACGTGTTATTATGAAGAAACCTTTCAGATATTCGAGCGACGCTCTCTTCAAGGAATTTAATGTACTAGATGCCCGACAGTGCTATATAAAAAAAATTGTAATCCATGTTCATAAAAATAAAAACAAAATGAAAACAGCCGATCACAAACATCAAACCAGAAGTAAGGGAAGGAATGACCTTTCCGTTCCAACAAGCAACAGAGCGGCTTATCAAAAAATATTCTCATATAATAAAATCCCCTCTCAGCTGAAACTGTGTGAATTGTCATCCTTCGGTCCAAAAGTGACAAAATGGTTGTTGGATCTAGGCAGGACTGATTCCAAAATGATACTAAAAAATGTAATTTGAAATCACGAACGCCTCTATGTATCTTTATGTATCTTTTTATGTATCTTCGTTTTAACATACTTATTTTAGCTAGTCTTAAATCCTGTATTCGTCTAGGATAACTTGAAACCTGTAAATTTGATTGTCCTGAAACGGGAATCCTTTCTAGTTGGACATTCACTCATTCAGTAATCTTACTCATTACCAAATCTTTTATTAAACTTCATCTTCACCATAATAATATTATAAATATAGTTTTTTTACTATTTGGTTAATTCATCTCACTGTTAACTAGTTTTTTTGTGCTTACTTTTTGACTCATTGATGGATAACTTTTAAATTGATTGTGCAGTCCACATGGTACGCACGTCGAGCTGTAGTTGCTGGGGTCTATCAAGCCAGTGAGCTTCACTGGTTGGGAGGAGGAAAAGACACCAGAAACTTTGCAGCCACCCAGTTACAGACGGCAGCCAATTTAGAAGAAATCCCTAAAAATATTTCGGCACTTCTTACTGTTGTAAGTCATTTATAATATATTATCTAAGCCCAAAATGCTCGGTGTAAGAGGTGCAGTGGTGAAAAGGAGATGGAATAAATCTGGATAAGTAACTGATAGATAGAAAAAAGTATCTACCAAAAAGTAAATACCACTGTAAAACCAGGTGCCAATATTCTATCTTTTATTATTAACTAGCTGTACCCCGCCACGCGTTGCTGTGCCAATAGAGAAACAATAGCGCGTGTTGCTTATACGTTCAACAAAAGACGCTGTTTTAAAAAAGCATGTTTGTCAAACAGATGGCACTGTTTTTAAAAAGGCATATTTTTACCTTTCACAGCTGATATATACAGGGTGTCCTGGGGTAAAGTGCACTAACTTCGAGAGGTGATTCTACATGATGGTAGAAGTAAAAATGATAAATAACTTTTCGAAATTTCATAATGTATGAATATTAAATTTCATGTTTATTTTCCATTAAAAAAATATTTTTCCAAAGAAGAATATTTATTTTCCCATACAATACAAACAATACCTAAAAACTACCTTAAAATGTTAGAATTTCGAAAAAAGTCATGTGCCTTTTTAACTTGTACAATCATGTAGAATAACCCCCGAAGTTAGCGGCGCACTTTACCCCCGGAAACCCTATATATAATTTAGGTATATAAAAACACAATCATATTCAAATTCAACGTCGTCAAATTTTAAAATCAATTGGTGAAGAACTTTCAAAGATTTAAGATTTTGAATAAATGAATATTTACATTTTTATTTATATAAGATTAAACATGCTAATTTCGGTTGGCGGTGTATGCATACTTGATGTGAAATATTTCTGGGTAATATGTGTAATTATTCAATTTCAATGAAATTTTAATTTCAAATATTAAATCATTTCAGACAAGCGATAAAGTAGGTACCAAAATTATTTTTTTTATAATTAATAATAATAGTTCTATATTTGAAGTGTGTATTAGTTTTGTTTACATGACTATTGTTACGTAATACAGTCTCCCTACTAATTAAAAGGATGGTCACCCTACTTTAAAAAGGGCTTTGGTCACCCTACCCCATGCTAGATGGTCGCGGCGTACGTGACAGACCCCCCACACAGCGACCACTCGGAAGCTTGGTCGCAACACGCCGCGCCAGTAGTCAAAACCCGACCTCGGCGACAGCAACAGTGTCCCTCGCGGAGCAAAACCGCTACGCTCGCAAACATGGCGCGCGAATTACGCAATATTAGAAACGATCTCCTTCTTGGATATAACTAAATGTTTCGCGTAACCAATACACAAACATGTCTCAACATCCTAAGTTAACCTTTGTTCGTCGGGACCACGCTTCCGTCAAATCATCTTGTGTCTCACATCACCACCACGGTACCGCGGACCTTTTGGGCGCGGGCAGAACCAGCTCGGCATGATGTACTCTACTTTACCTCAAGGCGAACCGTAAGCTTCCAGTATACCCCTTTCTTGTGTTCAAATCATATAAATACATGTAAAATCCTCGTTTCATCCGGTCGTCACAGAGAGAGAGGAGAGTGGAGATCCAATTTAACCCTGTGTTTCTTTAAAAGATGATTAATATACCTTGTGCCTTTTACTCGTGTGTTATTATTGTGATGGCCTTTTCTAAACTCCTGACCGATGGACGAACTAATGAATAAAGAAGTTCCTCACCCCTGATTGTATCCGAGTCTCATCTGCTTACCCTTTCACTGAGCTAGCCAATTTATAACCCGGGTTCAAGTCCCGATGGGTCTCAACCGTAAACATAGCACTATCTAAGTCTGAATAATGATTTTTAAATATAATATTAATATTATAATATTTTTTTTCGTCTCTTATTATTTTTTTGATCGGCAATGTTCCTGAGACAAATATTTTATAAATACTACAATTATTGTAACATCCGAAGATTTTTCACGGGTCCTTGTTAATATAGTTATATTCTATTTGTGAAAATACCCAAAAATACCATACCAAATGATGTTAAAATATATATAGACGCGCTGTAGAAATCTCAAAGGGGTAAAAAGTTCATCAATTGTGCTTTCGATTTCGTCGTTTTAGTACTAAACTGTTGTGCGTCATATAAGTTTGTGTACCTCTAGATAAATTGCATTAAAACAGTGGCAAAATGCCCTCACGTGTAATTAGAAAGTGTTTTAATTACTCAGCAAACACTAGTAAAATCCAAGAAATAATATTTCATTTGTAAATAGATGCAGATAATCGATTATTATAAATAATACAATTGTTTCCTACATGAAAATTTTATGCGTCGTTTGAGAAAATGTAAAGCCGACTAGAGTACAGGTCTGCCAACTATCAAATTACGAAGTCACTGCTATCGCTAAGTAAACCTCACTGTTCAAAATAGTCTAATCACTCTGTTTATTTATATGCTTGCGGTTAAACAACACACAAATATAACTGTCTATTACTACTGACTTAATCTCTTGATACCTCATAATCCGTCAGGCTCCCAGGCCGATACTCTAGTCTGCCTTGAAGTAGTATTCGATGCATCTTTTGATTACGAAAACACCGCCCGGTCCTATCGTTTATTTCGTTCATACACACATCATTTTTTAATGTCTATCTTTGTCATACACAACCAACAAATTTATCATAAAAATAAGATAAAAATACATAAAAGTGTTTCTTACTTGCCACATTTTATTTTAATTTTGGAGATCATAGCAAGTCTAGATGTATTGTAATGTCATTATAAAATACTGCATAATTTTTTAATTGTCAAAGTTAAAATAAATTTAGTTTAAATATTTTGAAATACACACATAAAAACACATGTTGCAAAATAATATTTTTTTATTGAGTTGACTAAATGAAAAATAAACCTAAGATCTACTCATCATGATGGAGGTAAAATTCAAGTATACATTACAAGTCATTTTTATTTATTTTTCAGATGCGCAACATTCTACCAATAAATCTCAATCGATAGAGGAAATATGAAGCAAGCACAGTGTTGCCCTGTTAATCAATTTTAGTTTTATTAATTAAATGCCATTATTTTATTTACTGAAGCGAGTACTTAATAGTTAGTTCTTCTCTAGAGTCCATACAATTTTTTCAATTTGAAAAGATCGACCACCGAGGGAGGAGAGCTCCATCGCCATTGCTTGTCCAACCACTCTGAATCTAGAAAATAAAAATCTAAATTTAACAACTGGATGCTATCTCATTGAGCTACTTTTCCGTCAATAACTTTAAGTTAGAGTTATATATTTCTTCTAATACTTCCCTACTAAATTAACAAGCTGTATTATATGTAATTATAATACACAATTTTAAATAAACAAATAAAATTCAGTAAATAAAAAGTATTATGTAATATTTTTATAGATGTTGTAGAAAATTTGTGAAAGAATAAAAAGTCATTATTATAAAATAATTTATGATTTTACATGACAGTATTGTTTTTATGTATTGTGTTTTATTTTTAAAAATTCTCTCATTTTACGATTAAAACTATGACTGTTACACTTTTTTGAGACCGAAGCGCTTTCACCCGGCTGTGGAAGTGTCGAAATAGATAGCAAATTATAAAAAAAGTAATAAGTTTACCTACATTATAAAATAAAACTCTTCAAAAACAAATGTCTAGAAATTGTTATAGTTAATGCCAAAAAAATACTTTTAAATCACACCTGTTACAATAAACCATGAAATAACAGTTTAAAAAAATAGAAGTATATTTTGTATTTATCTCACCCAAAATCCTCCCCTGCTAATAAATTCAGCATTTCTACTCCTGTCAAATCAGCTTCCAAATAGTTACCCATTGTGATGAAATGAATATTCATGACTGTTAGTTTGCGGCTTAGCAAGTTACTTTCATCGTTTGTGAGTCCCTTCAATACAGAAAAACAATTTTTTAAATGATGGTACAGTAAAACTCCAGAGAAAAATATTTGGTTTACGTATACAATATTAAACTAAACTTATAATATAACTTGTATTGACTTAAGATATTGTATCTTCACTTTTTGGCAAAATTGATGAACTAAATTATTTGTGTAAAAATATGGCATCTCTAACTCACGCCATTCCAAGGATATTTTGGGATGGTCTGATGCTCTGTAGGAAACCCGCTTGCACAGCACGGGTGTAAATTGTGGGCCCTAAAGTTTAAGTTTAGACTTACGGAATTCAGTACATTGTTTGTGTGAAAGCACTATGAAACGATACAATACATATTTCACAGCGTTAAAATATTTTTTTTTAAGAACAGGTTATTTCACAGATATTCAAATGTAACAATGTCATCAAATGACCATTCAGTGCCATTTCGTTTTTGACATTTGAGAGGTCCTCGTTAAACACTGATTCTAGGTGTGTTTCAGCTTTCTATCAAATGCAATAAGCGGACAAGCTCAACAACATGATAGTTGTCCTCTTGTGCTTATAACAAAAGCTGTAATGGACTTAGAATCGACATTTAACAGGGACCTTCCAAGTGTCAAAAAAGTAAATGGCGCCGAGTGGCCATTTGACGACAATGTTACATTTGAATTTCTGTGGTAAAACACACACACTATTCCAAAAATGTTTAACATATTTTCAATCCGTTAAAATCAAATTTGTAATTTTTCTTCCTTTATCTCAAAATAATAGTTGTTGGATATACGATATCTTTAGTTGGTGGAGATAATATATATTTAGTTAGTTTTAAGTCATCGATTTGTAAGATACTTTTAAATTTATTAAAAAATATATTATGGAGAAACACTTACCTTGACTCTTAAAGAAATAGATGTGGGATACTCTAATTTGGTTAATGTTATGTAATGCATTGTACCGTTTTGTGTATTATAGTTTATTGATGAAGGACTATTATGTCATTGGTTTAGATTTGTGATATATATATAATGTTTGCGAAGTGCATTTTTGTGAAAATAAATAATGATAACCATGATAAGAATCCATCTAAAACAATATCTAGGATGTGGTCTATTTGAATATGCACTTATCTATTATTCTATTGCAAAAATTATTGATTTGTTTAGATCGACTATTTGCAAACCTCACAAAAACCTTGACACACATTCAAATATATGTAAATTATCATTAAAATGAATGCAATCTTAAATTTTTTTAGTGGACATGAGCTATGTTGAGGCTTAAGTATTAACCTCAAGCATAATAATTTATCCCTTATCTGCAAAACAGACAACTCCACAATTGGTCAACATTTTTGTTAGCATTAAAATCTTCTAACTGATAAATAACTTTAAAATAAACCTGAAGAAACATGATATGTACATTCATAACATTTTTTTGCTAGGTAATAAATTGTAAGAGTAGATAGTAAAGACAGAATTTTTACAAATGAAGACATGAGAAAAAATTCCTCATTGCAAAAATTTTACTTGTGTTTTTTTGTCTATGAAATAATTAACACCCAGAATAATTTTATGTTTATAATACATATATATTATACAAACCTATATATTGTACAGATAGAGTGATCAAGAATACAAAAGCAAATATGTACAAAAATAAATATACAAATAACGGCATACATTTTACATGTAGTAGAAAGGTACAAAGTGCGTAAAAATGTCATAAATTACTGAAAATTCTAAATTCAAAGCAACTTCACCAAAAGTTGGTCAAAAGCAGTGGCGGCTCGGTATGATAGACTGCTTTATTTGAAAAATTCAACATTATTGATGATGTTTTGATTTTCAGCCAATTTCAGTTTGGCAATTTCTGCACCAATTTCCGGGAAATGTTCATACAAATAACTAATTTAAAAAAAAAAGTTTAAAAGGTTTTCGGCCACGACATTAATAATGCCATTTTTAAAATATTAAAACTCTAAACACACCCGAAAGTCAAGAGCCTCCCGTGGAACCTCTACTGGTTAAAAGGCAATTTTATCACTTTTTCAAGGAGAGTATTTGAACTAGGAGATTTTGGAAAGAACATAATATCTTGTTTATTTTTTTACTGGCTTGGGATCAATCAATTCAGCCGGACAGTCTCCAAGACTATTTTCCACAAATAATTCCGGAATCTGAAACAAGATTTTTATATAATAATATTTTTGTATTTTTAACTACATTTGCATTTTATTATTTTTGATAAGCTCCAATTGTTTATTGTTTCTTTACATTGTATCTTTTTTACGTTAGAATTTTTAACCTCACTAGGACAAGCCTGTGTTGAGGTTAGTAATTTTACGAAATAACACAATGATTATATATTGGGAGAACAATATTGTTACATCAATTTTTCTATGAATTGGGTACCTATTAAGCTAATTCCAGCCAATGACTATGTTATTTGAATTTGAACATACCTGCGGGGTATATTTTTCTATCCTCTCCAGCAATGTGTCCGAGAATCCTGGCGAATAGTATCTGAAAAAATTGGGAATGAAACAAAAAATTATTTTTTATATTTGGGATAACTTAATGAGTAAAACCTCAAATATTAATGTTTAATTATTGAAGATAATATTAGCGATCCTCAAACGAAAATTTGAAACAGAAAAATCAGAAAAAGATACGGTCGCGTCTAGAACTTGAACCCAGAACCTTGGCCTTGCCGGGGAACTACTACTACAATAAGCGAAAATGTTGCTTGTGTCGTAATGGAAGACTTAGCCAGTCGAGGAATTGAATGCGGTGCCAACTCAGCCACTGACCTATTCCATTACATTACCGAAATTGTGTAAAAAGACTATGAAAACAAAACTGACTGTATTTAGTTTCGTACTTTCTGCAAAGGAGCAACAAAGAGTTACTTACTTGACAATTTCCTCTGGAAAGCAGGAGTTGATGGCGGATATGAGATGCTGCATCTGAGTTCCTGGCTCAGCGGGTAACTCTTGTAGACGTTGCAGAGCTCCAGTTGTAACAAACAACCTCCGCGCCCTCGGGTCATGTGGCAGAAGCTAAATACAAAGCATTCCGCATTAGCATTACTTATAAAAAGTCAATATTGACTATTTCATAGGTATTTTTGTCATAATCAAGGCAGGATATTGCTTACCTTAGCGTACTGAGTGAGCACACACTCCAGTAGCGGGGAGGGGGCGGTGTGGAGAAGTGGCTCCAGGGCGGGGCGGTGAAGACAACACTGCAGGGCCTGTCGCAGGGCGCAGGAGCAGCGCGCCCGCACCTCCTCTCCTCCCACACCAGATTCCCACAACTGAAGAGTATATTTGTTTAAGTGGGTATAATAGTCCCAGTGAGAGGTTGTACGTGACGTAATCGTTTTAGTATCTTTAATAGAATGATCATCGATGTCTTATGTAAGAGCTCTCGCAGGGACTATTTTAGGGTTATAGTATTCAAATTGGGAAAAACGGCAAATCCCAATTTATTAATTTCAGTAAAAGTCCATTACATAATATTTTCAAAAATATTATATTATATTAATATTATTATTGTTAAACTTTTTTATCGCAAAGAAGTTCTTCTAGTAAATAGTGGAAATTGTTCATCACAAAGCAGTACTTGTAGCGAAATATTTTGGCAGTGGAACTTGTTACTAGCAAAGTTTGTAATATTGTTACATTATTCTTATATACTTATTATTTTAAACAAATGGAACAACGTTACCCTACAGGGGGTTAAAGTGAGATAGTTTACAGCAACTGGCGGGAGTTGGTTTCTTCTTATTTAGTGGTTTCCTCATTGCCGAGGATCGTAATCCGCACCTCATCCTTGGTGAGTGGTTTACTCAAGGCTCCTAGACTTCTAGTAGTCCTGCGCTGCATGGAGTGCCGCGAACACCGGCCTTCCATAAGCCTGTGATATTAGATCACTCCACGCACCGGTGATCTTCTTCCGTTTCACTTTCCTTCCACTTTGACAGTGACCACGAGTTTCTCCAGGTTCGAGTTCTCATTTGGCGAGTAAATTGTAAATGTCAATATCTTACAGGTTACGCTGATGGCAGACAGTTCAATAGTTCTTGTATTTATTGGTGATATATAATAATTCGTACCTAAACGGCGTGATGGTTAGTTAGTTATATAATAATTCGTACCTGTAGCAATATAGGAAAAGCCCCCGCCGCAGCCACGGCCTCGCTGTGTTGGGGGGAGTGCTGGGCAATGTGCCCCAGGGCCCAGGCGGCCGCGCATACCGCTCCCCATCTCTCGCAGTCCTTCTCGGGCTCAGTGGTCACCACGTTTCTCGAAACCTTCACGGTCTCGCATAGAACACGAACCAGCAGGGGTACCGCCTTATAAAAATACATATTTTTTGGTATACAGATTCAGATTTCATTGCTGGCAACCCAGTTGTTTTAATTTTTTTTTATATGTACCTTTACATTTTTACTACCTGCCTCACTAAACAATGTCTCTTCTGAGACAGCTAGAATAGATTTGATATGAAATGAAATTTGAGTTGAAAAGCCAAGGTCAAGTTTTTAAATTTTGAGATAATTTACAACTTAACACTAAAAAATATTATTAAGCCTTATAAACCATTGCAAAAGGGTGGCTCTTTGTCTTTTTTGAGGGCATAGTTTAGACGCATTCAGGTTGTGGATATTATGTAACTCTCACCCATCTTTTGTTGACTTCTCACCCACTGTTTTCTATTTAAATGCAGATCATATCATGGGGAAATATTACATTACACAATTATGGTATTAACATAGTATTAATAAGTGATAACCTTATCTCAGACATTACCTAGTTTAATCAAATCATTGATAGCTCCGTCCTAATCTCTCCTTCTTTCTCATAAACAATATGTGCAACAGAACAGATAGAAAAAAACAAACATGATTAATTGACTAACCCTAGAAGCAATGACGGCCAGTGCAAGTTGGTCCGACTGCGCTGCAATGTACCCAAGAGCAGCAGCTGCCGGGGCCACAGCTGGAGACAGGGGCGGGACAATCACAGGAGTCGGGGGCGCAGAGATGGGGGGCGTGGTCCCAGCGCTTACTGCAGTAGTGTTGGTGGTCACTGCGGTATTCACTGAAGGGGTGCTAGAGCATGGGGACTCCTCTGTGCCCCCTAGAAGCTGAACGAGCATGCCGCAAGCACCCAAGTCAACAGCTAATTGAGCCAGCTGTAAATTATCAAAATTTTATCAAGCATTAAACATCTTCTATATTTATGTGGAAACAATAATGCGGGTGTCAACGGGTTGAAGCTACGCCGGCACAGACGGGTACAAACCGTGAGTAACCTTTAGACTATGCCAACACACCAGAAGTTAATGTCTATATCAGACAACTAGTTAAATTCAAGGTTATGATGCCTCCGTTATTGGAATGATGTATGGCAATAATAATGAAGAAATATAGAAAAGTTGTGAATTATAGATTATTTCACATCTTTTAATTCAACAGTACTTACATCAGTGGAGTGTTTGACAATGTTCCGAACCAAACGAGCTGAGGTAGGAGAGGGGTTTGCCAGGGCTAGTCTCAGAGCTCCAGAAGCTACCACAGCCTCGGCTAAATGCTCAGAGTTTACTGCAATGGCTGCTAAAGCCCCTAAGGCACATCTCTAAAATATCAAATATATTAATGTATTAAAAATAAGCACTCACATTACATTGGAATATTTTTCCCGATTAAGTGATAATTTACAAGTCCTTTTAAATATAGAAACTACCTCGGTAAGCCCATGGAAGTTTTATGCATTCGTCAAATACTGAATGCCATTCGGAAAGAACAAAACCTGTTAATGGTATTATAGAGAAACCTGATTTAATTAACATTATTGCAATTAGCGTGATTTTTTTTTTGGATTAGCAGTATTGCGCTTCCTCCTTCTTTAGCTAACATTTCGGACAGTGTTACACTGTTCATCATCAGGGCAGATGGAATGATCACGGATACATCACAATACATATTATGCAATCATTGTCCATTGTTCGCTCTGGTGACAGAGTGCATAATTAGTCGGTAAGGTAGATCTCTAGTTCTAAAGGTTGAAATAGGCATACGAGGCTGTCTCGATGTCAGAGAGATTATGAGATCAGACACTGCTGCTGTTCAATGCATTAGTCACCATTGTAAAAGAGTATTACCGACTGAACTAAAAGTTTTGTGAACAGTAGACCCTGCGTCTAAAAAATATGTCTCTGATTATCGCTTCTCTAAATAGTATAAAACAAAGTCACTATCCGCATCTGTCTGTTTTTGCGCTTAGTTCTTCTAAAGTATGCAACGGAGTTTGATAGGGTTTTAACTATTATTTAGAGAATTTCTTCTGGAAGGTTTATATATACAATACATGGATATTATATTTATTGAATGTAGAGAAAAGTCGAGCAACACTGGGTACACGTCAGCTAGTATTTAATAAATCAAAACCAAAATTTATTCTTAAATCATATCAAGATTTGTAAGTAATACCTACCTAGGTACTTTATTATGCACCATATTTTTTATGTAAAATTTTTTTTATTTCAAATAAGGATTTATACAATTTTTCCAAACAAACCTCACTATTTCAATGACAAATATTATTTTTTCAAGTTTTTTTGAACCATTTAAATTCCCACCATCTTGAACCAGAAACGGAACGAACAAACAAATTTAGAGACAGACGAATTGCAAAGCTGTTGAGTTAAAACGGGGCTTCGGTATGCTCAGTCAATAGCATATATTCGGTATGCTCAGGCAATGAGAATGAGAAAATGAGAAACCGGAGTTATATTTCAACAGCATCCTATTATCTAATATCATAATCCTATTATCATAAACCTAACCGCTCCTATTTATTTTATATATTAATGATATAGTGAAGTGCTTAAAGTACTGTTCCATCAAACTTTTTGCAGATGACACACTTTTATATATTATAGCAAATAATATTGAAGATGCGTTGTCAAAAATACAAAATGAACTTAATGAATTATCTAAGTGGTTAAACATAAATAAATTGAAATTAAATGTAACTAAAATTAAATTCATGGTATTAGGAAAAAAACTAAACGTACATACTGTCCTAAATATAGACAATCAAAATATTGAAGAAGTAAAAGAAATTAAATACTTGGGAATCATAATAGATAACAAGTTAAAATTTAACACTAACTTTGAAATTTTAAATAAAAAATTGCGAAAAAGGTTAATTTCTTAAGTAGGATAAAAGGAAAATTGGACATTAAAATAAGGATATTGGTCTACAATACCACTGTAGCATCCCATCTGAATTATTGTACAAGTGTAATATTTCTAAGTAACAAAACAAAAATTAAGAGAATGGAAGTAATCCAGAACAGAGGCATGAGGTCAATACTGTGTTGTAGCAGGTACACCAGAATAAAAACCATGCAACGTCAACTCAATCTTTTAAGTGTGTGGCAACGATTAGTTTATAATACCTTAGTGTTTATTTATAAGCTAAAAAATAAAATGTTACCTGACTATATGTCAAAGAATGTTAGAACTAATAGTGCAGTTCATTTATATCCTACGAGAAACTGCAACGATTTTAGGCTTCCTAAAACACACTTATCAGAAACACAAAACAATATTTATTATAAAGGTTTTAAAATGTTCAATGAACTCCCGGTAATTGTTAAGGAAGCTAAAAGTCTTGCAGTTTTTCGTGGATTATGTCTCAATGTTGTGAAATCTAAATTTTTGTATGTAAGTAGTAAATAATATTGTATTAGTCATAGAAAATAATATATTAGGTATAAGATGTAAACTCTTATAACTAAATAAAATATACATTAAAAAAAAAAAAAAAAGAATTATCACAACAATTATTATGTAGGTATCCTAATAACTAACTAACTAACCATCATGCCGGTTCCCACATGGATAGGCATAGAGGACGGACCGCCAAACAACTCGGTCTTGGCAAACACTCCTTGCCTCATTCACATTCATACATACTTGTCTATTATTCTGACTCTTTCCTCGGGCGTCCCCGACTTCTGCTACCATTTACATTGGTGTCATATATTCTCCTTACACTCCTTTCTTCGCTCATTCGCTCTACATGCCCAAATCATCTAAGCGTCCCTTTCTTGATCTTACTCATTACGCTTACATCAGCCTTGCATTCATTGCGGATCTCCACATTTCTCATACGATCATATATGGTTTTACCACACATATGACTCAGGGATCTCATTTCTCATTTAAAAGCCCATTTGGGGGTAAACAAATAAATAAAATAACTATTAGGATAGTGGTTGACATGAAGCATGTCATGTTTGAGAATATGTGATTAACCTTAAGTTTAGGTTCTGTATTTTCTGCAGCTCGGACGAGGGGAGGCATGGCTCCTGCATCCATCACAGCTTGGGCCTGGTACTGGGATAAGTCTTCAAGGACTCCGGCTACAATCTGAAACAAATTGGTCAGAAATAAGTGTAAGGACGAGTTGTCGGGGAATTCGAAGACGAGGATGTTGTGGCCACAACCGTCTTCTACCGTTTTCTATTTATAAATAATACAGATAAAAAGGCCCGACTCTCTTTAGCATAATAAGTGATTAAACAATAATGTAAGTTTAGTTTTTAGAAGGATATTTAAGATTCCCCTGATATTTTTTGGGTCTCGACCCAATTATATTTCTTGTATCTTTGTTTCCTGAATTAATAAAAATGCTAGAGAGAAGTGGTTAGGGTCGACTGAATGAGCAAAAGGAGTAGAGCAGTTCTATGGTTCATGACCTCAATTGTAGCAGACGTCACAACCCGCGAACCATCATTGGCCTGCGAAAGAAGGCAGCGCATTGACCCTGCCCTCACCAAACACGGGAGTGGGGGGCGTTGCAATAAATACAGAGCGTCAGCCTTCAGCGGGCACTCTCGCTCTCGGTTTTGGAATGCCACCAGCTGCTCTACTCCTGCTCGCCCTGTCTCACCTTGATCTTCTCTTTGACTTGGCTACCCCTTGGACTCCCGCCTCTGGACACCCCGACATAGCAGCTCACCACTGGAAAAGCAGATCCCTACACCGGACATAACGGGTACCTATAGACTGACCGGCGCCCTATTTTATAGTCTATGTGAGGCACGTGATAATGTCCCTTACAATAAGGTTTTTAACCCAAAACTACATAATATAAAAAGATTTTTTTGATTGAGCGAACTGGTAGACAATACCACTTGATAAAGTGACATTTTTATTTTTGTCTTTAACTAACCCAGTAGACATAATATACGAAGGCAAAATGAATGTATAAGGACGACACTGCAATTGCAGTGCTTTGTACCGTGCATGGGCACGATTCTTCAACACTGCAAATGAAGGGCAAACATGTTACAGACATATTATTACTATGTGCCATTGACCATCTGAGTATACATATTACCTGTTTGAGACTTATCTCTGGTTGCTGGAGACACATGACAAGTTTATCAATAGCTCCTGAATCCACCACAGCCTGGGCCAATTCCTTATTATGTCTTCCTATGAGTCCGATGGCCCATGCAGCATTTTCTTTTACCTAAATGAAACGATAGTGACAGCAATCGAAACATGACAATGGAAGAATCATTAACAAATAAATTTGTAGTTTTTTAAATGCCTGGTGTTATAAAAGTAAATAATTAAATTACCTGTGTGTCAAAATCTTCAAGACAGACGACTAAATTTGCTAAAGTGCCCAGTTCAACAACTTTAGCTGCCAAATCTTCATTGTGCCTGGAAAAATTCTATGCATTAAATGATGCCCTCTGAAATACATATTAAAAACATATTATATTATCAATGTATGTACCTTGCAATTCCCCTGATGAACTGCAGAACAAACCTTTTAAAAAAGACCTGAAAAAAATAAACAAAAAATAGTAATAGCAGACTTAAATGATTTAAAATATAAACATATTAATTTGTTTTTGACTACTATATTTTAATTACACTTAACCGGTTTCAGAAGTACCTTCCTTCATCATGAGAATATTAAAACTAACTTAGAAGATATACAATACTGACAGATATATATTTCTAGGTGTTAGAAGTGGGAGGTGAGCAAAGGGGATGCGGTAATTGAGGGATTTCTGGGAAGAACAGAGTTTACCCGGTATTTACATATTCCCTTTGCTCACCTCCCACTCCAACACCTAGAAATATATATCCGACTATTATAATTATTAATAGATAGTATATCTTATAAGCTAGTTTTAATATTCTTCTGATGAAGGAAGGGTATTTCTGAAACCGGTTGAGTGAAATTAAAATAAAGTGGTCAAAAACAAATTTATGTTTTTATGTTGTAAATTATGGCGAGCCACAAAGTTAATGCTTTTTACAAATATGTAAACGATTTAAATTCATATTGTTAAAAGAAAGTAATGAATAATTAAATATCACTTATCATGTAATAAATTACTGGGTTTTACATCAGATTCACGTAATTGTTCTAGAAGAGAAGTCAAAATAGTTGAGGAGACCATCTTGCATGCTATGGGTTCAGATTTCTCAACTAGCTTTGCAGCAGCTGCAGTGGCTGTTCTCCTTACACTGACTGACTTGTCATCAATTAGGGGTGTTAACAATTCTGTCAAGTAAAACTAAGCATTATTATTATTAGCAAGGTGCTGTGAAAACCAGCCATGCAGAATATTTATATATTTCAGTCTTATGAATTCCTATACAAAAATTGTTCTTTTGCAAAATAATACACTTTTTTTTTTTTAACTTAGTGTGAGAACAAACCTTTTCATCATAATCATCGATAAAAAGGTTTGTTCATGGTTGTAAGCGTCACTTTTGTGACATTCATAAATGCAGCCGCCCACCCCTAGGCAAATTAAAGTTAATAAAAAAAAATTTACAACTTCACAAACAAAACCTGAAATCTGTTATTTTCATAGAAAATGTGACAAGTTTAGTGCCAGATCTGCTATTTTTTATAATAAATGTGACAAGTTTAGTGCCAAATACAGACATAACGCGTTGTCTCGGTCAGGGCCGGACTTATGCATAGGCCCGAGGGGCCCCGTCCAGGGACCGATTTTAATTTTATATTTTAACATTAACTCCACACAGGCTAGGATAGGAAATAAATTCCTTTTAAGGAATAATATGTCATATTTAGGGATGCTATGAAAATGATACACATCGAGGACACAGAAATGTCTCGTCACTTACACCAGTTGGAGATGCCATAGTTCCACAGGCTCCGAGGTTATTAAGGATTTGAAACTAATGTGTGGTATTCACAATGCTTTTCCAAGTATTTTTTTATATCTATGTAGGTAATCTACACAACGTATACGTAAAAGTGTAATACACAATTCAAAATGATAATAGCGGTATTTAGAATCTTTTAAAATTATTTTTAACTTTTAAATATGTTCATATATCTCCAATTCACGAATAGGTGGCATAACACTGTCTTGCACGAACCCCTTAAATAAAATTATAGAAAAAAAGTGGTTTATTGTTTTCCGTAGGTTTACGGCTTTCAAAGGGGGCTCCCCAAATTAGATTGCCCATGGGCTCCTTCGCGGCTTAAGACGGCCCAGTTCATAACCCCGAGCAACACCGGGAACATGTCAGCGTTTATGTAAATAATTCTAGTTTATTCAGACTACTTCCTTGTTCCCTTCCCTGTAAGCGCTATAAAAAATTTAAGCTGCCCCCCTCTCCCTTGGCTTGAAAACTGGCGATGCCCATGGCAAAGGTTATAAACAAACAAGTTTTAACGACCTTATATTTGGGTTAAGACAGTGAACACACAAAGTCAGCTGTTTTATGTATATATCATATAAAGCAGGGCTTCCCTAACTGTGAGTCGCGACGCCCCGGGGCGCCGCGGGATCATCCCAGGGGCGTCGTGAGGCAATCTTTATAGCGAGAGTATCGTTCCATCAGCACTGCAGCGTTAAGGGTTTTATTACCGTTTGCGACATCATACTTGTGTGAGACAGGTTTCTCTGCAGTTGCAGTAATTAAGAATAAAGTACAGATCAAAAATAAATTTAGAGGCAGAGACGAGAGTGGCGATTTCAAAACTTCAACCTCGTTTTGAGAAACTATGCTCAGAAAAGCAAGCACATCCTTCTCATTAATACCAAAGAAAAAAATAGCTTTTTTATCTTTTTTGTTTGCTTCCATTTTTGTTTTTATGTTGTGTTCTTTATTTTCTAATAAAAAATTTAGATACTATTTGGAGTTTTTCTGACAAATTGTTATTAGGTAACGTACCCATACTACATGACCCGTTCAGGGGGGGGGCTTCAAAATACTACGCTTGGTACAAATGAATGGCGCGGGGCTTAAATTTTTAGTCACCGGGGGGAGGGGGGGGCGTCGCAAAAATATGGCAATTTCCCAAGGGCGTCACAGTTGAAAAAAGTTTGGGAAGCCCTGATATAAAGTGATATTAAAAATATGTAGGTATAAGCTGTTACGTATTTGCGCAGCTTTCAGAATACTGTACCCTAGTTTTATACTAATTTATGAAGAACTTAATGTTAGTATTACCTACTACTTCAGTTCCCTCAAAACATTTTATATTGCTTTGCCAAGAAGCAAGATCCGAAATACTTTGTACAAATGCCAAACGAGCTTTTTGATATTGTTCAAATACTGCAAAAATACAAATGTCAAATTTTTAACCATTAAAATATTTGATCAAGTACAAAACAATATAAAATAATTAATTTAACAGAATGTTTTGCTTCTCTGTCTCACCAACTAAAATACTTCTAGACGACATTATATAAACATAAAAACACAATTTTAATTAGTTTGTAATGTCATTGATTTGAATATATTATTATTTAACTCCATAAAAATTAATGTCACACATGAAGTAAATTTAAACAAATGAATTCTGTTCTCATTAGGAATGTTTCACAATATTCTGCACCTGCATATTTGTATGTGGGTAGTAATAAAATATGAACAGGTTCCTACACAGTTTTCTAATAATATTTGGATAATTTGTATAGCGCCGTTTTTGTGCAAAATCACCTCAAGGGCACTGTAGGACCTAATTAAAATATTGTACCACAGTGATAAAATAAAATTTACGTCACAGGAACAAAAAAATTATTTCCTTAAAATATGTTTCATTCTAATGAATGATTATTTAGATTGAGTTATTATTGATCGAAAGGCGCGCATGCACTCGCTAATCATAATATGTCGTACCAATATACTTAACCTTGCACTTGGTCGCGTGTGGATTCAAAAATCTAATTGGTTCATTCCTTAGTTTCTATGTTGGCCGCCTGCATAGACACACATGCGTACACGCTATGCTGCCGTGATAAGTAAAAAAAACAGTAATTAGCGAAAATGAGTTGAACTTATTAAATCAACGAATTTCTTATGTTTTACGAAAGCCAAATTTAAATTATTTGTTTTTTGTAAAAAAAATACTGTTTTTTATGTTGGTAAGTAAAAACGCAGTATTTCTGTACCAGTGAATAAAAATCCTGTGACATCAAGCATTGGAAGTTGATCATTGAGCTTCATTGGTCCCTTCGTCACCGGTGCATAGTCGGGAAACACGCCAAACATACGCCCAAAACTTGTACACGGTTGACATTTGTCACATGAGAAGTGATCATTTATACGACTCATTCTTGAGTTCAAAGATTCAGCCATGGAACGATTTGCTTTTTGAACTTCTGTGTTTTTTCCCACTTACAATATCTCTTCAAGACCTATGTTCATTCCTTCCTTTTCTCCCCCCAAAAAGACCCCCCACACAGCATCCCTATTATTTTCTTCGGGTCCTTTTGCGTGGAGTTAATTTTTAAAAATTGTAGCGTTACCACTCTCAAGTATCAACCACTTGCGAACATGTCGCAAATATATATATATATATATTTTTTTTTTTAAAGAATATATATTGTGAAAAGAATATACATTGTGTAAGAATATGTATTGTGACACAACACAAATTAATTCAAATAAAATTTATTTGCACACGTCGGGATTTGAGCACGCAACCTCCGGATTTGTAACCCAAGGATCATATTTGTATAAAAATACAGTATAATCATAAATACTACTTTTATACTTATCACAGTTATCACAATAACTTAATTAATATTCAGAATTGGTACATACAGTAAAACATTATACTGCTTTTTTTACTTACCACTGGCACTTCAAATCGTTTACTCCACTCTGATTAAATACATATGAGCAAAAAATGATCCATATCCTATGGAGTACCTTAAGGCAGTGTACTAGGCCAACCTTTATTTCTTATGTAAATAAATACACTATAGTAAAAAATCAGTACATTAGACCAATTATTAATACCTACGCTAAAAAGTTAAACAAACTGTAAAAACTTGACTCTTCATTCTAAAATCTTCATAAAAAAGCCAGAGCGCCCCAAGTTCAGAACTGGCCACCAAACACGGCTAAAGCCATTTCAAGCAGCGTTTCAATTCTGATTCAGCGGCACCAGTGACATAGGAGATAGGGATACGCGATACGCCTAAACCATCTAAGCGTCCTTTCTTAATTCCTACTCATTACACTTAATACATCAGCCTTGCATTCTTTGCGAATCTCCACAAACTTACGAGACTTTGTGAATATTTTATTCATTATTTTTTATATGAAAATAATAAAGCAACAAACTTTTGAAGCTGGGTCTAACATTCCTAATATAAGGTGCCATTAATTCTGTTCACTTTTTTTGGTCGGACAGCAAACTCCTCCTTCCTTTCCGCGAATGAGCAGGTCGGGGGAAATGCTACAACAATTCTTAGAACGTGTGAGGACTAACTTGCCAAATTTTGAGAAGAGTGGAATAAATACTAGAATGTAGGCCGTAACGGTAAACAAAACATGCTTATCTTGTAGAATCACTGAGTTACCTCTTACATTTAACCCTTTCAGACACGAATTAAAACTGGCAGTGATAAAATATATTTGATGCTTAATAACACCTCGTTGAATTATTAAAAAAAAAAATTGTTTGGTTTTTTTACAATACTTTAGAAGTCATTGATACTTTCTTTTCAAAGGATATTAGGTTTCTAAGGGCGTGTTTCACTTAAAATGACAAATCAAACACTATAAAAAAATATAAAATGTATATAAAAATCAAACAAAGTAAAGTGCAGATTAAATACAAAATCACCTTTCAAAATATAAACATATTTACTGCGTGAACGAGTCGCTAAAATCCAATGAAAAAAATACCATGCAAAGCTAGCTATGCCAACAATTGGAAATAGCATGCAAAGCTAGCTATGCCAGCAATTGGAAATAGCATGCAAAGCTAGCTATGCCAGCAATTGGAAAACGAAAACTGCCAATTTTGCTCTAGATGCAGTGGTTTCCAATTAGTATTTCTCAGGAAACTCAAGTATCCTTTTGAGAAAGAGCCCAAACTCGCGTACCCCTTGTAGCCAAAATGTCCTTACAGTGCAGGCGCGTAACCCCTTCAAGCAATCTCACATACTCCTGGGAGTAGGCGTATCACTATTTGGGAACCACTGCTCTAGAAAGAGGAAAAATTCTAAAATGTATGTATTTTCAAATAAACGTACGGTACGAAAGGGTTTTTTTTTTATTTATTTGGTACAATATTTTTTAAATTTTAAGTTTTCCAGTAATGTAGGTCTTACTGAGGGGCTTGCCCGTGCTGAGGCCTTCATTTTATAATATGAAAATATTATCTACATAATACATTTAAAGAGAAAATAATACATTTAAAATTAAAAATACATAATAATATATTTAAAATTAAAAAAATAATACATTGAAAATAATCTTGTGTGTTTGTGAGTGATGTGTGTTTATATTGGTTTTGTGTGTTACGTGTAGGTTTTATTTTTATTTTATGCTATGACATTTTGGTAATATTGTCTTTTTTGTTCTTTAATCCATTTTGTAATTTTTTGTGTGAATTTATTTTTATTTTCCTCAATTTTAATTTCAAGTTTTACACTGTTGAAAGCTTTTATATTATTTAGATAGGTGTATCCATTTAAAATTCCATGCATTTTATCCGTAATTAAAGTAATTGTAATGATGAGGACCTCAGTTTCAACTCATGGTCAGGTCACGCGTGAGTAACAACAATAAATAACACAATCCCAAAGGAAATCTTACCAACCTTGAATCTTATTTCTTATTCAAATATGCGCATTGTCATTGTGTGTACGATTTAATTAACAATTCAATTGAAGGCATGAACACATAATTTAAAAAAAATTGAATTCACGGAACATTTGTTGTGTTCTCAAATCAGGAATTCAATTTTGGAGGTGGGTATGTAAACCGTGGCTCAGGAAACCATTTTTTTGGCTAACCGACACCTCTGCCATAGGTTACCCCAAGTTGTTCGCTACGTTTGGTGACTTAACTATCCCCCAGCCAAAATTACTATCCTATTACTATTAGCTTATATAATTGACTTTTTTTTTTTAATTTTTAAAAAGAAAGACAAACATTCCCGGGTTACGAATAACCTGACAATATTTGAAAATCTCCTACTACCACCGCAGTAAACTGAAAATGTTGCTTGTGTTGTGATGGAGGACTTAGCCAGCCGAGGAATTGAACACACTAAGCCTGGGTGGGACCCAAACGCGATGTCAACTCGGCCACCGACCGGTCATTTTAGTATTTTACATATTCCTGTGCAAATAAATAAGTTACCACTAATAATTGACTGAATAATTGGGATTTCTATAGTAAGACAGAAAAATGCATGGGGTCGTCTGAAGACCCACAAGAGGGGTAAATGGGGTGAGGTTTTCTAGGTCTTGATGGAGGATCAATCTGCCAAACCTACTGTATGGCAGGCCGGATCAGGAGAGACCGGTTGAGGGAGACCTTTTGACCTCTTCAGCAGGACTCTCTCGACCCATCACCATGCACCGCAGTGGGAGAGATAGATTCATACGTCTGTCATTCTTGAACACATTGGAGCCCTGATTCCTACCCACCCCTCATACATTTTTCCTTCCCACAACTTTCTCTCCTTCTTCCTTAAAAAGACCCTTCACACAGCATTCCCAGATATGAAATAAGAGCTGAGGGAAATTTTTTTTTTACTCGGGCATCTAATGTAAAAAAGGAATAATTAAAATAAAACCATAATATTCAGTAATAAAATACTTTAATATGTACAAGTATTTCATGAGTGTAACATGCACAGTAATAAGAAAACAAACATTATACATGATGACTAATAATAGCACATAATTAATCTATAATAAAATATCAAAGTTTCAAGAGACATACGAATGTCAATGCCATCATTCAGAATCTGCGCACCTACTGAATGGCAGGCCGGATTTGGAGAGACTGGTTGAGGGAGATCCTTTTACCTCTCCACCAGGACTCTCTCCACCCATCGTTTTGCACCGCAGTGGGAGGGATGAATTCAAAGGTCCGTCACTCCTGGACACACTGACCCCCAACTTCCTATCCACCTCTCGTACCCTTTTCCTTCCCAGATCTTCCTCTCCTTCATTTCCTAAAAAAAACCCTCCACACAACATTCCCAAAGATAACATATGTCATCTTTGTCATCATAAAAAAAATATATATATATATATACAGGGTTTTCCAATAAGAGGTGTTATTTTGAATAGCCCGCTATTTCGGTAGATGTTACTTTTGAAGCTGTCATTTTTTGACATTTGACAAGTAGAAACTACGCCATTAATAAAAATGGAACGATACACGCTTCAACAATGCATTGAAATTATTAAAATTCACTTGAGTGAATCAAATGCAAATCATCTTGAGTGATGAGGCCCATTTCCACCTCGGTGGCTTCGTCCACAAGCAAAATTGTCGCATCTGGGGCTCGGAAAACCAAAGGGTTATTGTTGAAAAACCTCTCTATCCTCAGCGTGTGACTGTTTGCTGCGGTTTATGGTCCGGCGGAGTCATTGGACCTTACTTTTTCGAAAATGAGGCTGGAGCAACAGTTACGGTCAATGGATTGCTCTATCGAGAGATGATTAATGATTTTTTATGGCTGGAATTGGATGGTATTGATCTGGACAACGTTTACTTTCAACAAGACGGCGCTACGTGCCACACAAGCAACGAAACCATTGATCTTTTACGATTAAATATCAAAATAACACCTCTTATTGGATAACCCTGTATATATATAGTCTATAAAACTGAACATCAATTTTAACTTTTAATTTTGGCATTCAGTGGATGAACATAAGTGGAGAAAATGGGGTATTTTCACAAACTATTAAAAATGTGTGGAATATTTAAAGTTTATTTTTCTGATTACGATTATCGTACCAAAAAATGTAATTTTCATTCATGATTATTGATTTCAAAAACGATCTAAGACGGCACATTCCGAAACGGTTCTAACAGGGTATGTCATAATGACATAGCCAATGAAAATGCCAATGTCTGGTGAGACGGCCGTCACCAACATCGCCTGGCATAACGTCAACACCGCCGAATTCACAAATAAAAACGAATATTGACAGCAAACGGTACATTGTAAATTGTTGAACATAAAAATAAAAAATAATTAAAAAAAAATAAAAATAGTGAAAATATCCGGATGAAAGGCATTAAAACATTACTTTTGAAAAAAATTGTAACACTGACGATACAACATGCCTAATGAGGATATATGTATTTTATAAATAATTTTTGTTAGATAGTGTATATGTGTATGTTGTAAATGGACGCAGTCTGTAAAGGTGTAATTCCCCTGAGGCAACGTGCGGCATGCGGCAATGATGGGAATGTTCTTTTAATCAAAGGAATCTTTGCCGTACGTATGCTACATGTCGATTATTATTGTCGGGACATACGCGTCACCTCTCGAAATAATGAAATTAGTGGTTATAAAGACAACAAGATAAAAATGAAAAGGATAAGATAGGATAATTTGTTAAAATCACTGTGACCATCAACATATAACTCTCTTCTCCACCACCTCGGCTTTCTTCCTTTTTTTCTACGATTCATAGATATTACCAAATATGCAGCCGCTGCGACTGTTTGTAAAGACATGTTGCAACAAAATGATGTTGCCACAAGCATAGATGACAAACCACATGCGATGCGGGGAATCATAATCTGCATGTGACATTGTCAAAATTTGTGGCAAATAGTCGCACACCCAAAAACAGGCAACACTAGGAAACATGTGGCATGCCTCTTGTCTTTCAGTATTGCCTCAGTGGAATTGCACCTTAATACACACAAAAATTATCATCTCTTCTTTATAAAAATACTATAATATCATAATTATATTTTAACATATTAAGTAAATGTTCATTAATTACTTAAAAAATACAAAATAGTGTATATAGGTAATAAAAATAATTTGAAAGAAAAATTAAATTCTTTAAAAATGAAATAATACTGCCAAAGGAATATCTAAAATGGACTCAGATGCCAAAAATAAACTAACTTATTAAATATTTTACATAATAATAATAATAACATGTATCTGCAAAACATACAATAATTTAGTCGTCTCAACAGGAAGTCAATGATAATAATTTGATAATTTCTATAGCCCCGTTTTCGTGAAAAACTATTTAAAAAAAATTCTGATTCAGAAATTCGAAAATATTTAAAGATAAATTAGCGCCAATAAAATAAAATCTTAAGAAAATTACAACAGATATTACGAGAAAAAGAAGATAAGTTATTTCATTCAAAAAGGAAAACCAAAAATGGAATAAATATGATTACAGTTTTGCATATTGCACAATACACAATCAAATCAAATAGGAAACCAGGGTACCGTTTGTAAAACAATACACAATCAACCATTTTTTCTTGAGATTCATACTGTATTAACATCAAGATAATACTTTAAACGTAATTACATTATGTAAAAATATTGTTTGAAACAATGCAATTGCTATTTTGACATTGAGAGTTGCATAGGACGTGGCCAATCCGGCTAAAATTATTGTTATTGTGAAACTTCACATTACTATACAATAAAAGTACATCTTTATTTATAAATATAATAAAGATCTAATCACATCAATATATTATAATTATGTCAAAAAAGAAATATACACAAAATGAATCCAATTGTTTTCTGGCTACTTAAAAACGATGACATCCAAAAGGAAACTTGCGTGCCGTACCGCTAAAGTCATGTATAAAGCAAAAAAAAACTATTTAAAAATTATTATGGACGGAATTCAATAGAAAAGAGATTTGCTTAAATAGGAAGAGGTCCCCTTTTGCTCTGGGTAGAGTTTCGGAATAGAGTCCAGGAAAAACGTTCCTGGTTACTGGACGCCATGGCCATGGAGTGGCTGATGACGTGGTATCCGTACTCATGATGGAGTACATTCAGCAAATGCAGTACTCTTCCTCTCCCGTCAATTTTAACCGCTCCTGTTCCCAATATTTTGCTGGATCCCTGGTGTTTCGCTTCCATTTGCTGTAAATTTTATTAAAAACTAACTTTGGTAAAATTTCCGCACTCCACTTCGTTCGAATTAAGCCCAAATTATTGGAATAACACTTCGTTCCAACTTAATTAGTACAAAAAACTGCGTTAGTTGAGACGGAACCTTTTGATAAACGTCACATCATACTAACCAATAAAACATTGTCAAACCTTGAAAATTTTTAACTTAAAAATTATAACTTTAAATCTTGGTGCCGATTTACAATTTTCGGCGTCCGCCAGCTGATTCTATTTTCGTAAAAAATTATTTGTTTTTTGCAAAATATATATTTTTTGTAGATTGTACTGTCTTGCCAAATAATGTGTTTATATACTGATAAAAAATATAAATTAAATTAATTTGGGAGGCGGGTTTGGGTAACGCTGCACCGGGAACCATTTATTGAATAACCAAAACTTCTGCCATAGGTCACCCCAAGTGGTTCGCTACGTTTGGTGATTTAGCAGGGGTGCCCAGGTTCATCGGGTGAGGTGTGTTCAAGATGCGCCTGCCCACCAGCTGCGTGCACGTAGATTGGGAAAAGGTGGTTTATGGAGAGCCTTTGACCTCTCCAACTGGTCTCTCGACCCATTGCCTTGCGCTGCAGCGGGAGGGATATATTCTTATGTCCGTAACTCCAGAATACACTGATCCCTAAATTCATACCTTTTACCTTCCCAGAATTTCCTCTCCTTCCTTTCCTTAAAAAAGACCCTTCACACAGCATCCCAAAAGATGACATAGGCCCTGAGGAAATTATTTTCCTCGGGGCCTCCTGTGTGGGGTAAATGAAAAAAATAAAATTTTGATTTAGCTGCCGTATTCATATGGATAGGTTGGCGCTCAAGCGATTAATGCATCTTTTTCCATCTCACCTGATTTAAACAGTTGTTTCTTGTAGTAATTAAGTTGAAAAGAAGTGGTATTTCAATCACTTAGACATTTAAGAAATAAGCGGAGAATGGAAATTAGATAACTTCTATTCATTTTACAAGCAATAATTATTCGCCTGAAACACTCATCCACATCGCGAAATAATTTAATATATACTAGTGTTTCATTCAACAATTACTGCTTGTTACATTTTTTCACCTGAAATTTCGCGGATAAGAGATAAGCCGCCATAGCTCAGTGGTCAGAGCTGTCGACCGGAAATCGAAGGGACACGGGTTCGAGTCCCGTTGGCGTCATGTATCTTTTATCAGGAGATTTTTCAATGTGGATGAGTGTTTCAGGCGAATAATTATTGCTTGTAAAATAATTGTTACCCTTTGTGCTATGCATAAAAAATCTTGTCTTACACATTAGTTTACCAAAAAAAATAATAACTTCTATTCATGTGATGAACTTAATTCAGATAGGAATCCAATAATAACATTTTGATGGATCCAGAAATTATTTTCAAATGTGATCTGATCATGGAGCATGGTCACATGAATCAAAATAATATCAAAACAGCTCTCTAAATCTAGCCTGAAAATTTAAATGCTAAAATAAAACATTTAAACGTATTGCCAGCCTAATGTAAACTTTGGAAAGTGCATGACTTGTAAAAACTCATGCGCGTTTTATATCAAGAGTTGAAAACGAGCCAAAAAGAAATTATGCCTATTTATTTGCTATTTGTGCATAAAAGAAATCAAAGATTTTTTACCGAAACAATCTTATCGCGTTCAGGGGCTGAAAGGCCGGCAATCAGAGTTCCTTCGACACTTCCAAGTTGATTATTCGCTAGCTGACCAGTTACCATGATATAAGGCATGATAAATAATTTTATGTAAAATGGAAGTTGCTTTAAAAACGTGTACGATGTTCAGTAGTTCATTTTGCAAAGAAGGCAAACGTTGTTAAATAATATAAACGAATAAAAAGTTTAAAAAATAAGACAGAACTAACTAAAATATCGTACTTGGCGGCCTTGAAAACTTGCATAAATATACCACTCTCTAGATCGATATCTTCCGGCTTTTGTATCCAACAGAATTATACAGTACTTAACCACAGATATACAAGCAGTACCTACCGTGCGGAGCAGAGCAGTAGACAAGGTAGAGGAAACTCAAGGCCATTTAAAAAAAGATGCGACCATAGACAACATAATTGCTCTCAGCCTACTCTATTCACTCACTAGCCCAAAAAAACTATTATAAAAATAAAAATGTCCTTGAAGCAGAAAAATGTCGAAATGTTTTCCAAGGGCAAGGTTCATCTGACTAAGAAAATAAACTTTTACAGTGCATTTCCTTAAGATGAAACTTGTTAATCTGAGAAGAAGACACCCAAAATGACAAGAAATTTGCAAAAACACTGAAGAAAATTTCCAAAACATGATTGTCCGACAGTACGACGAAAAATTCCGACATTTTTCAGCCTCATGAACTCATGGTTACATATGTTTAAAAATCTTTAATTTCACCAAAACAATAAGATAATACAGGATAACACTAATCAATAACATGAATAAGTTTATCGATATAATAAATAACATTTATACGTTGTGGAGGAAGACATATGTCAAGTATCAAGCATTGTTCAAAAAACCGAACGAATAACCTAAAACTATTAATTCACTTTAAACTTGAACTTACGTAGGTAGGTTGAATATAATATGTTTATAACTCGCTAACACTATACTGGCTTATATTGTATTTTTATCACGAACAACTTTAACACGCAATATTTTCGACGGAAATGATAGTATTTCGGCAGCAAATGAAAACCCGCGTGTATAAATAAACCACTGTCATTTTGTTTGAATGATTTGAAAACTGTCAAACGGCATAATTCCGTCATCTCTTTCTGTTACACGAGTCATTATGGTAGAGAGCGAGAGATCAAACCAATCCTTCTGTTCTCACCAATGAGATCTGAGCTTTTAGCTATATTATTCGTTTTCTATAAGAATTTTGAGGTGGGCGTGGCGGTTTCAAATGAGTTTCAAGGCCAAAGCTTAGTTAAATGCCCCTGAAAACTTGGAAACGTTGACCATGGAAGTATTGACAGTATTTATTTTGTGAAAAAAAAAATCTTGACACCTATATTGACTACGGACATTGCAGATAAAGCGCCATACAGACGAGTGGTTTGCCCAGTAGTTTATCTATGGTTTGAAAAAAAAACATGTTTGAAGTGGGGAGGGATCAAATCACGGAGTCGAGCCTTTCGGTGGGGTTTAGTGTTTAGTACGTAGATGGTACTGCCCGTCAGACGTGGCGATTGTAGTTGATCAACTCTCTGTTGAATGACACTTGGCAGCTAATCGACAAGTGTGAATCAAGAAAGGTGATCATGTTTTTAGTAGAGCGACTAAAGTTGAAAGCCCGTCTACTTTTGTTGTTAAAGTGTTACTCATCGTTCGAGTTTTACACCGATTCGACACGTGTCAACGTATGTTTCAACTCGCTTGGGATTTTTAGTTCCTTGCGTCTTATAGCGAAAGAAAACGTTTCTATTTAGGATCATGGAGTGGTTTATTTATGCATGGCATCTTCGTGAAAATAAAGTAAGAAGGTAGGGTCCATCGTTTTAAATTGACATGATAAATGATGATAGCGAATCTTCTTCGTGTTCGAGGAGATGCCAAAAGTAAAAATGATATGTCCCTACGCTGTTTTGTTGACGGAATTATTTTGTGTTTTCTAATTCGACGTTTGATAAAAGAGAAGGGAAAAATTATTAAATATAACCTAAACATCAATATCTGTTGTCCGTTAATTGAATAGCTATTTCAAAAAATAAAAATGAGATTAGCATGGTTCTCTTGTTTTGTGAAAATTTGCGGGATATAATTGACATAATTTTTTATTTTATTTGTTACTCAACCAAAAATTCAATAAACCCTATCTGTTTTAATCAGAAATTGATTGCTCTTCTTAAGAAAAAAAGGTAGACTTAAGGTAAAAAACATAGTAATGCGCCAGATTATAGAGAATTCTCCAATTTAAGAAAAATGTCGAAAGTGGTCTGCAAGATAACATAAAGGTGTTCCGGTCATACTGAAAATCATTTGAAAAACCAATTGTATTCCTAAATTAATGCAGCTTGATGATATTTTCACAATTGATGGAGAACGCATAGCAAACATATTATATAAATATTTTTCATCTGTTTATACCAATTCGGAATCACCTACTAGTGATTAATGTCAGACATTACTGAAGATAACCAAAGAAATCTGGGTAAAATACATATTAGTGCAGATTAAATTGTAAGCATTATTAAAACAAGAAAATATACAAGCCGCGTATCGAGGGCATTGTTCTTAGCAATACTGAAACAAATGTTCCCAATTCGTATGTTTAAGATGCCATAGCATGTTTTACCGGAATACATTTAAAAATAATATCACCCGTTTTACCCCTCCGACCCAAAATTGTCAACTGTATAATAACATAGAGTGTGCTGAAGTAGACATTTTCATCGATAATTTATACAGATTCTGAAAAAATCCTCTGCTGTTGCTAAAAAATATGTTGCGCTAATTATATTATGTATTAGTTGTGTCTCTATTTGTGTCTTGCCTTTCTTTGTACTATTTTTCACTTGAGAGAGCTTTTACATAATTTTGTATTTTTAATTGTTTTGTTTTTGAATATTTAATTAGATGTTTGCAAATTAATGAATAGTCTGAATAGATTTTTGTAATTATATGTACTACTGGATTATTATCACGTAAGTTAGATCCAGTAAAAACCCAGCATAAATATATAAAATTAGAATAAAACGGTATTTTTTAAAATAATTTAGGTGCATTTTGCATATCACGTCCGTTAGAACCATTACTCCCTTTCAAATACCGTACTGCAAGAATTGAAATATTTGAAGTAAACACGTAATTTATAATCAACGTCATGTATCTTTTTAATTCATAATCGAAACAATTTCATGATACAGAACTTTAATTAATAATTATAATGACGAGTTTATTCCTGAATGTGGGAAGGTTTGTGCAATCCCACACATCCGATAAAACATATACAATAATAAGAACAACAACAAAAGACGTTAAGCATTAGAATAGCTGCTTCTTCTTGTCTAAAAAAAATAATTTTACACGAACACATTATTATCTTCCTCATGTAATGACTTACCTTCCATCAAATACTGACACGGTAAATGGTACATACGCCTCGTTCAACTCGACACTTGAATGCATATTGACAAGTGTGAACCTTCTTTCAACAAAGTTGATCATGTTTTTAGTTAGCAATTTTGTCGTTCAATAAAAGTTGATCAACTAAAACTGAAACGTCAGAACGCGGCGTTACAAGTGGAACAATTAAGCAACCACGTTTATGGATGCTTTCTATTCTAATTCATTCGAATTCATTTATATAGTTTGTTTCAATTCTTCAAATTTCCTTCAAAATAATTAAGTTGATTACGCTAATACATTCGATAAATTAATTCTAAATCGAATAATTTGAAACTTTGCCAAAAAATTATCGATAATTTTTAGAACATGTAAATCGATTGCACACATCAACGAGTTGAATAACTCTATGACGGTATCCAACTCTATTTATGACGATATCTTTGATTGTCTATGACACTTTGCTGTCAACCCCTATCTTTGTTTAGCAAAAATGATAACCTATGATAACCCTTAAATATAAAGATATCCTTCTCCAATTGTACGTATAGTGTGTATTGTGTAATTGAATGAGAGAGTTTGTTTCTCTGAATTGTGGTCTGTGCGTTCCTTAGAGGTGAGTAAATTTCAAAAGTTATTTTTAGTTAAAACTTTATTGAACTTGCAACTATTTTTAAATTCGTGTTACTTTTTAAAATTTGCAGACACAAAAATATTCGGAAAAGAACATTCTTCACAATGACGTTGTTAAAAAGTATTTCCTTGGTCAGATGCACACTCAAATTTTCATCACCGCACATCCGGAATTATGAAATAATCAATGGAATGAGCATACGTAGTTTAAGTGTAAGCAGCATTTCTAGTTCCGCCCGAAAGTTTACAGACAAGCACGAATGGGTCGTAATGGCGGGCGAGTCCGGGACCGTGGGCATCTCCAACTATGCCCAGGAAGCTCTGGGGGACGTGGTGTTTGCACAGCTCCCAGAGCCCAACACGGTGCTTGCCGCCAAGGACGAGTGTGGAGCCCTGGAGAGCGTCAAGGCCGCCAGCGAACTCTATTCGCCCTTGAGTGGAATTGTATTAGAAAAGAATAAAGAGGTAGAGGTCACTCCCGGATTGATTAACAAATCATGTTACGAAAAAGGATGGCTTTTTAAGTTAAAATTAACTAAGCCCTCCGAGCTAGACGACTTAATGGATGAGGCACAGTACGAAGAGTTCATAAAGAAGGATGCCCATTAACAATAAATCAATGTCGAGTTTGATATTATATTTACCAGTTATTATTTAAATGTTTTCTCTCCTAGCTATATTATGAGTTTGTATTATTTGAAATATGAACATTGTTATTAAAAATATGCCTTTAAAAAGTTTGTTCTTGCACTGCCACCATGTTGTGTTCACATGATAATGATTACCCAGAGTCCGCAGAAGCTCCTCTTTAGATAAAATGTTCTCATCATTTCATTCAATCGAGCATTCAAAAACGAATGGTTCAATAAGAATTATAAAATTACACAATAGGAGATAAGAATACATTTTAAATTCATTTGGATGAAACACTTTATTGTAACGTGATATTTAATATTTACATCATGTTATAAAAATATCTACAATGTTTGATCATAATACCCATTCCTCAATGCTTCAGTCTGTTCATTAAAAAAACCAAATTAAGTAAGATTTGTTTACTTTAGAGTACTTTTTGAGAAATTCTATAATGTGGGAAGCTGATAGATTTTATAATACATAATTATTATTATCTGAGACAAGTTTGAAGTTCACACACGTCTGTACTTACGAAGTAAACATCCCTTGAATAATTTATGTAATAAATGTTTACTCAGATTTTAAGCTTCAAACAATATCCATGATTAAATAATACCAATACACACATGTTTACGCAAATTCTATGATAACGGAATCAATTTTAAGATTTAATTAAAAAATTGTCAGGCCAATGTGGTCCATAAATTTGTTATCTCATTTTTAAGTACTTGGTGTAATTGTTACATTTAATAGCAATTCTGTTAAGATTATGTAATCTTATTGTGTTGAAAAAAAATTGTATGCTACCACCAATTTATTACTACATAAAACAGATGGGTTTTGATAATTTTACATTTAAAATAAAATGAATTGATCATAATAACAGAAGCATGATGGTGTGATTTTCTGAAACTGATATTGCTGAAAGCTGAAATTTATTCTCATGGCTGTTTAATTATATCTTCGTTAAGATAAGGAATGTTTAGGTTCGAAGTTTGGTTGAAACATGCAAATAGATTATAAATATTTTCAGGCCTTGCATTGAAGTAGGAAATCTGAAAAAAAAAATTATAAATATCATTGGGTATGTCTAGAAAGAACATTTTAAACATTAAATATAGGTAACATAACACATTTATATTATAATAAAATATGTACAGCAATATTTCGTATGTATTCACAGAGATGATTTGAGGATATAAAAATAATAATAGGTATATATTAAAAAAAAAGAGAGATTAACAATAAGATTTGTAGATATTATAGGATATTTTTTTGTGAGGAAGTATGTCGATGCCCGCTGTCAGTTTTTAACTCTATTCGTTTGGCTGGTAGCGTTGTCATTGTGTGGTATCTAACTTCACTTAAGTTGACATGGAATTTCTGACTAAGGCCATTCGTACATGGAGATACAAGCGACTAGAGTTTTGTGTGAGTAGCATATGTGTCGCTCGTGAGTATCTGCCATACTACTTTGTTTTGTTAGGACGGGTTGTTTCGGAGAATTTGAACAATTCATCAAATTTCAACGTTCATTTTCGGGTTCTGTGAAAGTCCTATTCCAGTTGTTATTATATCATTACAGGCTAGTTGCTTGACAAAACTGAAATAAAAACAGAACTTGAAAAAATCTTTCACAGAACTTGAAAATGAACGTTGAAATTTGATGAATTGTTGAAATTCTCCGAAACAACCCGTCCATCGCCATATTCATTATGTTGTCAAAATTTGTCATTTCTATTTTTAAATTCTTAATTATTATTCAAAAACCAACAATTAAAAACATTTTAAACTTAAGATATGTCATTCTTGATTATATATTTTACATTTCATAACTTTTTTTTTCATTTCTCTCTGAAAAAAATAGCAATATACCATTTTTAAATATATCTTTTTGAATTTCAAATTTGTTTTCATGAATGAATGAATGAATGAAAATCTCGGAAGTGGAAAATGAGCCACTTCCCGACATGCGAAATGAAATTGACATGCCAAATGCTGAAACTATTCTATCAACTTTTGGTGGCAATCACACAACACACACAATACAGCAGTTAATATATGAAATAAATGTCAGTCCTACCCAATCGGTATTTGGTTCAGTTGTTAGCGTGGTTGACTCCAGTTTAAGGTTCAATCCTCAGTCGCACCAAAAAACAATTTTTTTACAGGTTGATTTTTTACAAAATTGGTGTAAAAATTGACAACATAGATAAGACAAATTTTTGCCATGACCCACCCTCAAGTACGATAGTTTGTGTGATTGCATTAAAATACATCAATATCTATTCCTGCTTTGGTAAATGTAGTCATTTTGAGTTTTACCTTACTGAATTGTTATCAAACTGAGAAGCCTTGCTTAAATGACTATTCACATGTGGTCAATAGCACGGTGGGTAGGATGCTCGGCTAGCAGTTAGATGAATTGAGTTCGATCCTAACAGCAGGTGATCGACTTAATCTTTATCAACACAAGTTATGTTAAGAGTAGGTAAAGGTTTGGACTATAAATCTTGGCATTTAAAAAAATGATATATATTATAATTAAGTACTTGTTTGCATTAATCTTTAGCGTGACAGCTTTTTGGGTATTCAAAGCCATTTTCAAAAGCAGGCTAGCAAAACCAGCAGAACTTAATAATTACATTAATTATCTTTTTAGGGCTTAACGCTCCATCATGATACATATTGATTATTTAAATAATATTCATAGAATATCAATTAGAAAAAAAAATGGGAGGTTCGGAGTTCATTTTTCAGTTGAACACAAATCTTTTTTCTTTTCGGTGTGCTTTTTTATATTGTTTTAACCTCGTATGTATGTATATACAAACGCGCATAGCATTGAGGCACACTCAATTTGGGAGGCGGGTTTTGGTACCCCGCCCCCGGGAACAATTTATTGGATAACCAATACCACTGCCATAGGTCACCCCAGGTGGTTAGCTACGTTTGGTGAATTAGCAATAGTCGGGAGAGGCTGGTTTTGGGAGACCCTTTGACTTCTCCAACTGGTCTCTCGATCCATGGCCTTGCGCCGCAGTGGGAGGGATATATTCAAATGTCTGTCTCTCCTGGATACACTGATAGCTAGATTCCTACACAACCCTCATACCTCTTACCATCCTCTCCTTCCTTTCCTTAAAAAAGGCCCTCCACACAGCATCCCAAAAGATGACATAGGTCCTGAGGGAAATTATTTTCCTCAGGAATTTTAATTATGAATGTCACAAATAGTCCAGCGAACACCTGTTTTCCTCTATACATCAGGAACGCGGTGAAAAGGTTAATATTGTTTCCTGTCTACATCAGGAACACGGTGAAAAGGTTAATATTGTTTCCTGTCTACATCAGGAACACGGTGAAAAGGTTAATATTGTTTCCTGTCTACATCAGGAACCCGGTGAAAAGGTTAATATTGTTTCCTGTCTACATCAGGAACACGGTGAAAAGGTTAATATTGTTTCCTGTCTACATCAGGAACACGGTGAAAAGGTTAATATTGTTTCCTGTCTACATCAGGAACACGGTGAAAAGGTTAATATTGTTTCCTGTCTACATCAGGAACCCGGTGAAAAGGTTAATATTGTTTCCTGTCTACATCAGGAACACGGTGAAAAGGTTAATATTGTTTCCTGTCTACATCAGGAACACGGTGAAAAGGTTAATATTGTTTCCTGTCTACATCAGGAACACGGTGAAAAGGTTAATATTGTTTCCTGTCTACATCAGGAACACGGTGAGAAGGTTAAAATTATTCCAATATAACTTTTTATAAAAATCACAAAAATTATAGGTAGGTTACATACTGTCTATGATGATGTTGAGTGCATTAACCGCAGGACTGTGCTCCATTTCCGTGATGGGATCTTGGCCGAGGTCGCAGAGGTAGGCTAGGCGGGGATCCAGGGGCAGGCGCCCCAGCAGGGTGACCCCAGTGCCCTCTACGCCAGACCCCTCTTTTGCGGGATCTCGCGGGAATATCTCACTCTCAGTCTGTAAGAGATTAAATATTGATAAAATGATATGGGAAATTCATTTCTAATACATAATGATTACATATTAATAAATTTCAACATTTAAATCTTGCCCTTACAAACATAATTTGTAAAATATACAAAGAAAAGTAGCATTGGCAGAGGCGAAAATTAAAAATAGAGACAAATAAAGGTATTGCTTGAGTTAGCATACAGTGATGTTCATGGACATTTTTGGATGCTGAACATTGGTGGTTAATTGTAATTTTCAAAATAAATTCAACCAACCTGACATTTGGGACAAACAAACGAGGACATATTTTCGATGATGCCAAGGATAGGCACTCCGAGCTTCTTGCAGAAGGTGATCTCCTTGCGCACGTCCAGCAGAGACATCTCCTGCGGAGTAGTAACCAGGATGGCCCCCGCCAGCCCCGAGTCTTCTCCGCTGCTCAGATATGTAACCAAGGACAGATGCTCATCCGATGTGCCTGTTAGTAAAAGGGTTTAACTTTACCTAACCTATTATTGTATCATGTTCTGTTTTGTAACCGCTTTATTAGCTTACCTGTGCTGAGCTATGCCAAGATATGTTTTGAATTTATTTATGTCTCTTCGTATGCCCCATCAGAAGCTTTTATATAATACTAGCAGTACCCCTCCACTTCTTGCTGTGGCTCAGTCTGCCTGTGCAGATAGAGAAACAATAGCGCGACAACAATAAACTAATACGCATGCGTATTAGAATGCAATGTTGTGTCAAAGCAATCGGTGAAGAATTTTCAGAGATTTTAGATTTTCAAAAAATATTTACATAAATACCTGTACCCCGCCACGTGTTGCTGTCCTCACTTTGTCTGTGCAAATAGAGAAACGAAAAGTGATGATAAAAAGGCCCATCAACCTAGTTATTTTTCATCACTTTTCGTGACTTCATAACACTTTTCAAGAGTATGTTGAATTGCCACTTTCCTGAGTTGTCCGGTTACCGAACTAATACATACCATGAACATAGCAGTGGGGCTGATTTTTTTTTTTATCTCCATGAAGAATAATTAAACATACTGATTTTGGTTGTCGGTGCATGGGTGCGTGATTAGAATTTGTATTCCGGCATAAAGAAATTATCAGATTAATTAACTCATACCACTCCTTTGTCGAGTGTGGCTCGACATTATATTTCTTACACCAACTCCTATGTCGAGTCATACTCGACATTATAGTAACGCAATTTCGAAAAATAATTTAAATTATCAAATGTATTTTTTTTTCTTTTAAACACTTTATATCTCATTCTGAATATTCCGAATACGCAAAATACATATATCTCGTCAAGTTTCGCCTTTTAGATAATTTTTAAAATCGTATTATTTTTAACCTTGTAAATGCACTGCGCAGTTATTTGGTTGCGACGCATGTAAGTAGGTAGGTACTTGCCTGTCTACCTGCGTAACAATAGGAAGCGCTGAGGGATTTCTCCCAACACATAACAAAGGATTCTTATACCTATTCACTTGTTATCACATAATATTTTGTTCTGTTTGTGTATTTACATTTGTTTTTACTGTTTTTAGTAGCAAATATTTCGTTAGTAGTGAATAAGGGCATATTAAGTTGTTAATTTTATATATTTCTATGTTTTTTGTACTCTATGTAAAGAAAGAGTAATAAAAATTACATATTTTAAAAATTTTTGTTTAACTTTTTATTGAGGCCACTTTTTATCCCTTTTATGTAAATTAATTAAGGAGTTGGTAGTAGGTAATTAAAAAAAAAATTAGGAGTGCAAAGGGTTAATAATTCTTTATTTCAAATGAAATCAGATGTGGTAATTTTTATAGTTTACCAACAATCGAAAGGTAAATTTCTTCCTTTGAAAGGCAATGAATGATCTTTGGCAAATATCTGCATAAATAAAAATGTTTGTTCAAAATCTTAACAGATTGCCTTGAAATTTTGACACAACGTTGCATTCGAATATGCGTGTCTTTTTATATACCTATATTTTATAGATGTCACCTGTGACAGTTAGAAACATGCTTTTTGTCACCTGTGACAGGTAATAACATGCTTTAAAAAAAAAAAAAAAAGCACCATCTGTTGGACAAACACAATTTTTTTTTTAAACAGCGCCATCTGTTGGACGCAAAAGCAACACGCACTATTGTTTCTCTATCTGCAGACAGATTGAGCCATGGCAATGCATGGCGTGGTACTGTCAGTTGTTTTAGTAAATACTTTTAGCTTCACAAATAGTAAAATTATAATACATCCTATAAATAAATCCTTCATTTTCACGGGGCTGCACTAGTAATCCAATAATATTAATGAAAGAAAGAAAGTAAGTAAGCAATGAATGCTAGTACCTGGTGGTGTATCAATAAGAAGAAAGTCTAATTGTCCCCAATCTACTTCCGTCAAGAACTGTTTAATCATTCCTGTAATAAAAATAATAATGGTTTTATGAAGCATTCATATCATAATTTTTGTGATAAATTTATTAATAATATAATTACCATTCTTTTTGGGACCTCTCCAGATAATTGCATCATCAGGACTTCCTAGTAAAAACCCAATGGACATGAGGGATAAGTTGTCTTCGATGTACTGTGAAATTGAGAAATAATACATCAATTATATTCATTAATTTTTTTAATTGTTGTAACGTTTAATTTGTAGAACTCCATTTTAATTTTAAGTTTTTCTCTTATACAACACGTCAAATCACCAGATATCAAATGGGAAAAAAAAAATTCACCGTCTCCAGATATTTTCATATCAGAGGGTTCGGCTCGGTAGAACTTCTAACAGGGCCTATAAATCCTACTGATCCCTCAACATAAATATTTAAAAAATCTTTTGTTATCCTACATGTATTCAAAATTACCGACTTTTGCATCTTTATATATAATTTTTTTGATAGATCTAATACGCCTAAATTTTTAATTAGAGAGCTAGGTATAATGCCAGTAGCCGAAATAACGAATGGTAATATTTTTATAGTCTGAGAATGCCAAATTCTTTTTATTTCATTTCCTAAATCTGTGTATTTTCTTATTTTTTCACTAACAGATTTTTGAATATTACAGGAATTTGGAATAGCAACATCAATGATATAAGTTATTTTTTTAATTTTGTCATGTAAAACTATATCGGGTCTATTATGACTAATCGCTCGGTCTGTTAGTATAGTTTTATCATAATATATTTTATAAAATTCGTTTTCTAAAAATGAATTTGGTTCGTATTCATAATATGGTACTACATTACGGCAGTCAATCAAGTTATGTTTAATTACCAAATTTTGGTGAATTATTTTTAAAACTTGATTGTGCCTAAATGTATACTCGGACGGTGCTAATATAGAACATCCCGATATAATATGTTCTATAGTTTCCGGAAAAGCCAAACATTTTCTACACAAATCATCAATTTGATTTGTATCTTTGATTATATGCTTTCTATAATTTTTAGTATTAATGACTCTATCCTGAATTGCAAGCATAAATCCTTCTATTTCTGCGCTCAACTCTCCAATACTCAACCATTTGTTTGACTTAATTTTGTCAACATACGTTTGGTTGAGATAATTGAAGTGTTTTGCGTGTAAAATTTTATTTGACCAGGAATCTAATAATTCCTGGTTGGGATTTATAAAAATGTTGGCATTCTCATCGTATAAATTTAAAGGTGTAATATTTCTATCTGCCTTGCAAATTATTTTGTGCATTTCTGAGCTATGAGCTTTCCTATGGAAAAAAGTTCTTAGCATTTCTACCTGATTATGTTTCAAAGAAGTTATTTTGACTATACCTCTACCTCCTAAATTTCTAGGTAAATTAACTCGTTCTATAGCTGAATTTGGATGATGGCAATTAAACTTTGTTAGCGTAGTTCTAATTAATCTTTCTAAGTTATCTAAATCTGTATTAGACCATTTAATTATGCCAAATGAGTACGTTAATAGAGGTATTGCCCAAGTATTTATTGCTTTTACTAAATTTTTAGCAGATAGATTGCATTTTAAAATTTTCCTTATCCTAGTTTGAAATTTTATCCTAATATCATTTTTAATACTACCATGGTCTAATCTATTTGATTGTGGGTATCCTAAATACTTATAAACCTCATCCCTTTTCATACTAGTAATTTGGAAATTTCTAAATATACTCTAATAATAATAATAATATTATTATTGAATGCATAAAGATCAGTTCAGTTTGATAATGCCTTAAAAAGGTGAAACAGATGTAATGTGTAATAATAATTACACTGCAGAACTTGTTTAATAAACTGCTTTTTTTTGTAAATTGAATAATATTATTAAGTAGAATAATAATAATATTATTACCTAGCTCTCTCATTAAAAAATGTAGGCGTATTAGATCTATAAAAAAATTTATATATAAAAATGCAAAAATCAGCCATTTTAAATACATGTAGGATTACGAAAGATTAATGTTGAGGGATCGATAGGATTTATAGGCCCTGTTAGGAGTTCTACCGAGCCGAACTCTCATATATGAAAATATCTGGATTCGGTGAATTATTTTCTCATTTGATCTCTGGTGAGTTGACGTGTTGTTCTTGTATTGTTTTGTATTTATTTTGCTTATACACGGTGTTCGGAAACTCGTAGTACAAGCGGGAAACTGGAGAATCTACACCACATGGGGAACCCAAATAAACATAAAGTTTTTTGATTTGAGCATTTTCACAAAAAAAAAAAAAAACCAAAGAAATATATTTTTCGGCTATTTTAGGGTTAAAGTTTTTTCTGGTGTTAGGTACTTTGATCTTCAGTAATAATTTATAAGAATTTGATTAAAAAAAAAAAAAAAAAAAATCAACTTCTAACTCGATTTACTCGATAACGAAAGCTCAAATAAAAAAATTAAATACTACAAAATCGACTCCAAATGTGATGTAGATTCACCAGTTTCCCGCTTGTACTACGAGTTTCCGGACACCCTGTATAATGCACTTGCATAATGTTGATTGACTAGATCAGGGGTCTCCAAACTACGGCCCGCGGGCCGTGTCCGGCCCGTCAGTATCATCCATCCGGCCCGCGACATTTTATGACCATTTTCATCAATCAGGCCCGCGACAACTAATGGCTAAGACCTTACTCAGAAGGGGCGAATTCACCGCGAATTTTTTCTTGTGAATATATATTATGCTCATTGGCGAGGTACTGGGCACCAATACATTGCGTCCACAAGTATCGCGCGAAAAATACGGGCGCAAATCGTGTGTAGTTCGCCAGACTTACGTCCAGTTTACGCGGGAACTGCAGAGCGAGTATGCGTATCAAGGGAAATGGAGCGGCAAAATTGTGACAAGGGATGGTTCCAAATGCTCGCGCGTTTCACGCTCCTTCTGGATGCAATATACGCACGAAACGATACGTGGCAAAATCGCCCCCTGGTCTTATTGTTTTAATTGTGATTGTGATAAGGTGGATAAAAAACTCAGAATGATAGTATCTTGGTTTTATTTACATGCTAGGCAAAGCTTAGTGATAAGTATAATACGCAGAATACGCTTGTTCACTCCTTGCTTATCTACGGAATTTTAGGTTGGGGAGGTTCTTACAAAAACAATCTAAGATGGATATAGGGTACTACACCCCCCCCCCCCCCATGGACGAAAATATGGGTGTCTAGAAATTTAAACAGTTTTGGCCCTCCGAACTCACTGGAGTAGTCAATGTGGCCCTCCGGCTGAAAAGTTTGGAGACCCCTGGACTAGATGATCATTTGTGGAAAAGTGTGTGGAAGGGTTTAGTTTTTCCTATGGGGAAGATTTAACCCGGACATAAAGTCGGAATCAAAAAAATAAAATAATAATAACATTATAAAAGAAAACTTTAAATTAGATTGTAAATAAAAATAGTATAAAATAAATTCGTTGTTCGTGTCTGTCAGTTTGTGAGCTTAGTTTTTCTAAACTACGCAACGGATTTTGATAGGGTTTTCACTATCATTTAGAGAATTTCTTCCGGAAGGTTTATATATATAATGAATGGACATTATATTTATAGAAAGTAGAGAAAAGTCGATGTTTTGTAATCAAGTCGTAAAATATATTTTCGGGCGCCTACATTGCTAACGCTGGCTAAACTTTATGAGATACATCAAAATAATGTACTACAGAATTTTATATTTTTAAAAGGTCTACAGAAAAGTCAGCAACGGTATATGTCTATTGCCGAAGGACAATCCCTAGCAACGCCGGGTACACGTCAGCTAGCTGTAAATAATTATTTTTAAATTCTGAATAATGCCAGGTTCTCTTTTATTAAAATTGCGGTGGATAGTTAACATGCTGTTTTTGGAAGGAAATAACTTACCACTGGAGACCATCCAGATCCTGAATGGTGGACTTGCTCTCCTGAAGCTCCCAAAACCCTCGGCTGACTAGGTCCGCAAATATCCACATCCAAAACTCCAATCTGAAATACAAATCAATATAATCTACAAATATGTGTCATTCCAAACAGAGAAAGTGATACCATACCACTCGCTGTACATTCTCAATGCCAGCGATTAGAGACCAAACAGTAGATATCTATAGCAGGCTGTTACTTGAGTAGAAACTTTATTAGGATAGAATTTGTGAGGGTAGAAAGAGAGGATTTGAAAATAGATTCCCACTTTTCAGGACCGAATCTTGAAGGCTCTATTTTCTCTGCCTATCCCTAGTAATCAGTATAGTATAAAATATTCATAATTCAAGTGAAATCAGAACTTCCTTAGCATAATAGATACATAATACATTATTATAACTAGCTGTACCATGCCATGCGTTGCTGTGGCTCAGTCTGTCTGTGCAGATAGAGAAACAATAGCGCGTGTTGCTTTTACGTCCAACAGATGGCACTTTAAAAAAAAAAAACATATTTTTTCCTGACACAGGTAACATCTATATAATATAGGTATATAAAAACACATATATTCAAATGAAACTTTGTGTCAAAATTTCAAAGCAATCGGTGAAGAACTTTTGGAGATTTAAGATTTTTAACAAACAATCATTTACATTTTTGTTTGTAGATAGATAGATTAACAAAGTAATACTGTAACCTACATAACAAACAAGGAAATTCAGAGGCCAAATCAATCAATAGTATGTTTCTATAAATATACTAGAAGGGAGTTGGGATATAATGTGTGGTGTAGGACAATATGGGTAGGATGTAATCTTGACCTAAATAAAAATGGCATTCAGCAGTGGGGAGGGGAAGGGTGGCTTTAGCCTGTGCCACCCTGTACCAGCCTCTAGAATTGAACTCACAGCCTTCAAATAATTGTGCAGTTTTTCAGTATGGAAACTTTCAGTGCCTAAGGAAGTCCTTTGCAAATACTTACACAATACAGAAAAAATGATTTTCGGGAATTCAAATGAAGTGAGAAGTAGATATAACAGGGTGAGTATTTAGAAATATTAATTAATTTGGCTACGTTTAGAAAAGGTTCAAAAAGTGGTATAATTATTCTAATTTAAAAAGTGGGGCTTTAATTTTATTGTCTTTACTGGGTAGGTACTTGCCACCCTAAATAATTCATTTTATTTCACCATTTCTTAGGTTGGTAATCCTCATCACATTGAACAGCTTAATAACAATCTAAGAAAAATTTAGATTAATAACAATATTATATAACACATGAATTGATTTTGTTTTGGTGACAAAGAGATGAAACAATATTATGTTAAAATATGTGTATCATTCATCATTCAAATCAGATTTTTATCATAGTTTGCTGAATAACAGAATTGACGAAAACTTCAACAAATTCAAATATTTGAAACTATGCTACCAATGATAAAAACTAGGAAAACATCATATGTGAAAGTAAGATGGAAATGCATCTTAAATTAGTTATACATACCAATGACGTTACAATACATCTAGACTTATTATTGTCTCACAAAATTAAGATTAAATTGGCATGTTCCCTGTAAATTCTTAATTCAAACAATGTTCATGTATGACGAAGATAGGACATTAAAAAATATATATAACGCAAAAGTTGCGTTGAATACTACCGACATAGAGTACAGTCCTCAGTGCCTGATGGATTTTGAGGTATCAACTCAGTACCGTGCCATAATAGAGCAACGACAGTTTTCAAATGACGGCGATTGTTGTTGATACTCGTTGTTAGTGTTGATTTGTATGTTATTTTACTACGAGCATATAAACAGAGTGATTAGAATATTTTAAACAGTGAAGTTTACTTAGCCACAGCATTGACTTCATAATTTGGCAGTTGTGCGCCCAGACCTGTACTTTTTTTGGCACCTTTTAAGTCAATTTACTTAGAGGTAGCATACAACTTTACACGACACGTAACAGTTTAGTTCTAAAAATACGAAATCGAAAGTAATACAGTTGACATGTTTTGCTTGTCACATTTAGATTTCTACAGCGTGTCTATATATATTGTAATGCCATTGAGTAATAAGCACTGACGCACAAATAATTAAGTATAAAAAAGGTAATTATAATAAAAGATATTAAATAATCAATTTAAAATCCCCCTTTTTGACATTTTAAACCACTAAACCGATAATGCAAATGTTTCCAGTAAGTTAAAACTTAGGCCAATTTTTCATCATCAACATAATTCTAGAATTAAACTTAATTAGAACCCTACCGGATCTAAATTTCCATTTTTTTTCATATGCCCTGAAGAAGCCACGGTTGTAGCAAAACCTGGTCGGCATCAAGCATAAAAAATAAAAGTGTAATCTACAAATTTATTGTTTTATTTCAAATTGAAAATCATTAATTTTGAATGTAACACACTCACTCTTACTATCGCTTTTAATAATGATTGCAATTCTACCAATAGTATTACACAATCAGTATGGACAGTAAATAACATAACGATATATGTAATGAACTATTAAAAAACAAACATTTCATATCGCTTCACCCAAAACATAAACTCTGCATTGATTGACAGATGTTGTAATAATTTTATGTATTAGTCACAGGTATCGCAGCGAATGTTGATGCAAACACAGTAGGTACTCATACAGATGCAGCAACAAACATTTGAAACAAAACTTGGGTAAAGTTGCCGAATTCCGCTGGACACACTTTTTTTAAATAACTCTCGATTTCAACTTAATTACTATTGGAAACAACTACTTAAGTCGGGGATATGTAAAATGTGCACAAAATAGGTTATTAGGTTCATAGTTTAGGTTACTTAAATAATTTATGCGTATTTCCTATCCTTTGAAAAAGTGGAACTTTAATGCACCTTTTATTATCTCCTCCGACAAAAAAGAAGTTATTTCTTGTAGTAATTAAGTTGAAACCAAGTGCTATTTTAAAACCATTTATGATCGTGTGAGAAATGTGGATATCGAAACGGCGTGATGGTTGGTTAGTTAGTTAGTTAGTTTTTTTATGTATCAAGTGTAGTGGAATTAGGCAACTTTACCCAAACTTGTTATTTGACAGCAGAAGTAAATTTTCAGTAATTCAAAGAATAGTGTCGGTGGTGGTGTGGATTTTTTTAAACAAATCTACAGTTTTATTCAGATATTGATGAAATTTTGCACATTTGACCTTCAAAACAAGAGGAAGGTCAATGTCTACACAAGATATGAAAAAACCACCCCCATCTCCTTTTCCCACCCCTTATAGATGTATTTTGTTACTTGATGAAATTTTGCGTATTTGACATTCAAAATAAGAGGAAAATTACTGTCTACATCTGATTTCGAAAAATTCTGCATATATCCCGGGCAACGTGCTTTCAGCTAATTTAAAATAAAAATAACACATTTTAAAACTTTCCCAAGAACTGAAGAACCATTGTAAATTGAGAGGATTATAACTTACATTTTTGTCAGGAAATTTGGCAGCCAGGGCCCTTCCGAGCAGGGCTGACAGAGTACTCTTTCCAACTCCTCCCTTCCCCGAGAGAATGAGGACCTTGTGCTTTACATTGGCCAGTCTTTCCTTCACTTGCGCTATCCCCGGGTCGGGACCCTTGGTTTCCCCTTTTTTACAAAAATAAAATAAACATTAGTATGTTTATTATTATTATATAAGGATTGAATGAAACTTAAAAATAAAACACAAAATTAGCAATCAATTCTTTTTTTCTGTCAAGAAGGCTTAATGGTAATATCTGTTCTAATTAGAATCCTAGATTTTTTTCTTTCCCAGTGCAAACCTAATAACAGTGTAGGGATTAAATCGTAATGTGTTTATTTTTTTACATATCAGAGTGATACAATAGAACCTTTCTTTAATTTTCCTATCTACTGTATGTATACACATTTTGTTTCTCAGTTTTTTTAACAGTATATTCTGTGGAACTCATTCCCTGTATAAAGACAGAATTAAGTGTATATTGTATATTATTTTTAATTATTTATTTTTTGTTGACGACAGTATATTCATGTTTCACACTCGGAATGGATAAAAACAAGAAATGTATACCTAGATTGATCTAAAACATAAACATAAATTACAATTACCTCTTGGATAAAAGGTCTCTATTGAAACTTTCAGAAAGAAGAATAAGCACAGATTTAATACTGTTACAAAGAATACTACATTTTAAAATTGACTGTACCGAATTACTTCAATGTATAAATATCCATGTTCCCAAAAAATCATGCCGACATTTCTTACCTTTTTACTTCAATAACACCAGGACACTAGCTTACCAAAATTCTCCGATTCCGAGACTTCACAATCTCGGAAACAAATATTCTGATCTGGGTGATATATTTCATTTGAAAACTAATCAGTATAAATGTTGTATATTCTATCACTTTTATTCTTCTAGACACAAATAGACATATGTACCCATATAACTTCTCCGCTTCTACTATTTTGTTTTGTTGAATCTTTTAAATTCAATTATATGCGTGAGGATTCATTTTTGCCATTATTTTTACATTCTTCTTTATTGTATTAATTTTTAAGTGTTTACTCTGATACAAAATGCTTGTATTTTTTTTTAAAGAAAAGCCCACCAGGACGTGTAATAAATAAATAAAAGAAAACTATAAGACATTTCAGTTTTAGACCAGAGATATCCAGTTCTCTTTGCTACATTGCTACTTCCCTAACTTCCCTTGTGCACCTTGCATGTGTACATCCTATGTGAACTGTAAATGCCTTCCATCTTTTTTAAATTTCTTTAAAGACAATCTCATTTAAAGAGGAAGGGTGAAATTTTATTCCACTACTGCTCCGACATTCGTAGCGGCGCAAGGTCATTAAACCGATTCGACACCAAAAATGCGTCATCCTTCTCGATATCGTATACTATCCTTCCCAGAACAGACATCGTCTAGTGAGGCGGGTAACATACTTGCATTTGAACCTACATAATGTGTCCGGGTATTATTATTATCTCGGAGACAAATTAATTTGATATCATCCTTCTCAATATTGCATACTATTCTTCCCAGAACAGACAGGTTCTGGTGAGGCAGGTAACTTACTTGCATTTGAACCCACAATTGTTGGGTTGCCGGTTGAAAAGGCGCTCCAATAGTGCATAATTCAATTAGGTGTATCGTAATTATATAACCTGACAATAAATAAGAATATACTTCTTTAAAACCTGCTGCTGTGATAATATAATATGCATTATTTTTGTTAAATAATGAAAATGAACAAGCCAACATGTACGCCTTACCACCTTTTAAAACTCCATTTTGACATAAATGGATAACTTGTAATACTATATTGTAACCAATATTTATTTACTCTGTTTGGTTCCTTGACATCTTTTATATTACCTGATGCACATATATTTTGGTTTGGGCAACCGGCACACGCTGAAGCCTTTCCAGCGTCCTCACTCTCTGTACCTGGGCACTCTAATAACAAAACAATGATATTATCATAACAACTTCTAAAATCTTACTTTGTAATATTATTTTCAAAATTATCGAAATTTTATTATTTATGCATTATTTTTAGTAAAGCTAGTTTCTAGTTTAGAAAATTGCATGAACTTATTTATAGTAGTAAAACTAAAAAGTTTGCTGTATTTTACTTACGTTCCGGTACGTTTTCAGACATAACGTTATTATTTCGTGTAACTATGGGACAAATACGACAAAAATTGACATAAGAAATAAATCCGTCTGGCGAAAATAAAATTCGATAAAAACAAATCCATCTGCCAAAAACTGACGTTTAAAAGCGCACAAAAGTCAAAAAGTGACATTAGAAAGTCAAAGACAAACCATTGATTCTCTGCACTGCCTACATGTGATACTGATAAATTTAATATTATTTATGGTAGGTGTAGGCGGCAAAATTAAAATGAAAATGGAGGAAATTATTTTTTTTTTTATTCTTTATTTTGGCTTTCACCCATTAAGAGTGATCTTGGCCATACATTACAACATTTTTCTTATTAATAAATACAACAAATTACAGGATAAAATTGACATGATTGACAAAACAACATTGATAAAACAACATAACATAACATAACGTAACATAAATAAACCAAACATAACATAAACATAACATAACATAAATATAACATAACATAAACATAACATAAGCATAACATAACATACTTAACATAAACGGTACAGAGCTGGTAACAGTAGATTATCACAAAATTATAAAAATAGGAACTTGTGTACAATATAAGTGGGCGCTTTTTGTTATTAAACCAAAGATTTTTCTAAAATTAGTAGCGTTTTTTAAAAATAGAATTATGAAATTGGCAATCTTATAAACAAACACAGCATATGGGAGTAAACAAATGTGATTATAAAACATAAAGATAAACATAACACAAACATACTATGAACATAACATAAACATATCATAACATAACATGCACATAACATGAACATAACATATCATAAACATAAACCTACCATAAACATAACATGGGTGTAACATAAACATAACTTAACAAAAACAATACAGAGCTGGTAATAATGGGTAATTACAAAATTATAAAAATAGGAACCTGTGCACAATAGTAGTGGGCATTTTTTTGTTATTTAAAAGAACAGATTTTTCCAAAATTAGAAGTATTATTTTTTTTTAAAACAGTTCTATGCTATGAATATAAACAAATACAATAAAAGAATCAAGAAAAATATACAAATGCATAAAGAATAGTGTTTTAACTCAGTCAAAATATGCAGAGTTGGGATTAGTAAAAATAGATGAAAATAGGAACCTGAACAAGTGAATACAAATGAAAGTGAAAGAAATTTGGTTTATATTTATTATTATGGTCAGATATTAAGGCCATTTTTATAAATAAATTTTGCCAACAAATGGTAAATTTCAGGAGTGTTTAAACTAAGAAGGCAGGGAATACTGGTAGGCAATTTAATATCAAGTTTTACCAATTCATGCATGAAGTTTGGAAATTGGTCATTGATAGGACACTCAAAAAAATTATGGTCCAGAGTATCCTCTGACCCACAATCACAGTACGGCGAACTGACTATGTGGAACCTGGCAAGATGGCTAAGACAACAAGTGTGACCCAGCCGCATTCGGGTTAAGGAAGAAATATATTTTTTAGGCATGGTAGTGTATTTGTGAAACCAGGGCTTAACAGGAATAGAAGGTTGAATTAATGAGTACTGGTGACCTTTTATCAGAGAAGATTTTTTCCATTCAGAAGACCATTGGAGTTGGTACTTAATTTTTAGAATAGGGAAATGGTCTCTAACCGGAATAGGGATATCACTTAACGGACCATGGGCAGTGGCTTCCTTAGCAATATGATCAGCCATGTCATTCCCAGTAATACCGAGGTGTCCCGGTATCCAGGCTAGGACCACTGATGCATGAACCAGTGACATGGAATGCAGTAGGTTCCTGATCGAGCAGATTAGAGAGTCGCTACTGGAATTGAGTGGGGATGCGCTTATTTTTTGTAGTGAGCTAAGCGAGTCTGAAAGGATGAGTGCGTTTTTAATATTTAATGATTTGACGAGTTGAAGAGCTTCTATGATAGCTATGCATTCAACAGAGAAAATGGAGCATTCTTTGGGAAGTTTGTGTGGGAAACACAATTTTCTGTGAGGAACATAGACACTGGCCCCGCAATGGGAGTCCTGACTGAGTTTGGAGCCATCTGTGAAAAATTTTATGTAATTTGGCCAGTTGTTTTCAATAATTGTGTTAAATTCTGCATTATTTAATTGAGTTGAGTTTTTAATGTTTTTTTTACTTATTCCTATAAATTGATGGACCTTCGGATAGAAAGTAAGGCTTTCATAGGGGTATGAGTATAAGGGAAGAGATTCATTGAGATAGGTGTTTGTAGATAAATCCAGGAAAGAGTTGTAGCAATCATAAAAAAGGGGAGTATAACATTGTTCTTTCACGAACATTATTATTATTATTTGGCTAAAACTACAGAATATATATAACCAGGTTGAAAATAATAATCATTCAACCTACCCAAAAAGTACCTATCACAGCGATGTTAAAATAATTATTAAAAATGATTTGGAACTTGTTCATTTGTTTTTCTAATTTTATTATATCCAGAGAAAAAATTTTGATGTTGATAGAGTGTGATAAATTATTAAAGTTATAGTATATTATTTGGTTTTTCTTTCAATTCGTTCAAATTTCTTGTAATCTTACAAATTATTGTATTTTTATACGAAACGATCAATCATTATGAAGGAAAAGGGTGACCCAGATATGGTTTGTTTTATTACTTACGATAATGATTAAATTAATAACTAATCAGTTACTTTACCCTTGTGAATGTTTTGCTGCTTGCTACATTCTAAAGCACCCAGAAATTCTGTTTATTTAAATACCTACTCCTGCCTACCCCCTGCCATGCGAATGGATACCCTTTTTACTACCCTTAATAATAATGATTATTTATTTATTTCGGAATGTGGGGAGGTTAGTACGATACCACAAAGTGCATGCTTACAAACACGTACGAAAATTATTAGGAAGTATTTATAATATTTAAATAATAACAGGGTAAACTTGTCAAATTCCGCTGCATGCAAAGGCTCTTTAAAAAACAACTCTTGATTTCAACGTAAATATCTAATGGAGTAACTATTTTAGTCGGGGGTTTAAGTAATAATAATAATTGTTTATTCCAGAAACTCACACAAAATAGGTTCAAAAATCAACTCCAAATGTGAAGGAGAATACCATATTTCTAACTAAATAACCACCACGCCATTTCACCGCGGGGGTAGGTAGAAAGGATAGATTCCAACTGGTCTCTCAACCAATCGTCTTGCTCCCGCAGTGGAAGGGATATATGGATAGGTCCGTCACTCTTGGACACACTGATTCCTACCCAACTTTCATACCCTCTACCTTCGCAGAACTTCCTTTCCTTACAAAAGACTCTTCACACAGCATCATAAAAGATGACATAGACCCTGAAGGAAATTATTTTCCTCAGGGCCTCCTGCGTAGGGTTAAAGTGAAAAAAACAGACCACCATACAACTCTGCTTCAAATTTTTTAGTTTGGGTTATTTTAGTAATTCATGCGATTTCCTAACCTTCAAACTTAACTTTTAAAGAGAAAAAATGGAACTTTAATGCATCTTTTACCATCTCCCACGGCAAATAGTTATTTCTTGTAGTAATATAATTTATGCACATTTCCAAACCTTGAACTTTAATGCACCTTTTATTATCTCCTCTGACATAAACATAGTTGTTTCTTGTAGTAATTAAGTTGAAACCAAGTGCTATTTATATTTTTTTTTGTATGAGTGTAGTAGAATTCGACAAGTTTATCATAACAGTAGTACTTACCTAAAATGTTGTGCAATAAATGGAAGCAATAATAAATACAAAAAAATATAAAGAGAACATAACTAGGAGAAATAGTCTATACATATTGGTTTATCCATAGTCATATTAGAAAATATGTAATGGAGCTTAATCGGTTCAGTGCCCATCACTCCCATGGGCGGACCAATCATGTGTAATTTTAATGATAACAATAACTCCTGGCAGGGCTGAGCAAAATACGGCACCTGATGCGAGTAAAATTTTGGAACCCCTTCTCAAAACCAGTAGGTTTAGGTAGGTGATCATTGTATTAAATGATATTCGGATGCTTTTTATTTTTGTGTAGCGCCGTTTACATGAAAAATAATCTCAAGGGCGATGTGTTAGGACTGTTAGGTATTATCAGCGCCTTGGCAATTCGGAGCCCGGAGCAGACTGCTCCTGTGCCTGCATAGGGCCGGCCCTGGCTCCTGCCAGCGAATGTGTTGTACTGTTTTTATAAACGACTTACAAGTTATAGGTATTTAAAAACGCACTTTAATCCTTTTCAGGTATATAATTTTTATCTTTGATTCTTACTAAATAATGTCTCAAAGATCTTTAGAGTGCTGTGTTCATGTGCACTAATCATTGAACTTGCCAGATAACTGTAATTACATATATTATACTAAACCATGTTGGGTTAGAATAGCTGTTATCTGTTGACTGCCCGTTTATTGAATGGCCGGGTTTGGACATGAAACTAATGAGCATCTATGTAATATTTAGCAAGTACAGCCGTGGAATCCAATCAGAGAGAGCACAACAGTGCCCACTCCGAAATTGGGATCTTCTTACCATACTTCCCGCAGACATCCATGGAGGCCCGTCATGGGATACGAGGAGGTGGAATCCCGACCACTGTAAATATTATCAACATGTTTTCTTATAACTAATCAAAAGAGTTAATGCAACACAGCAAAAGTTACAAAATGCAATAGTCTTCCCATATAATCTGAAATTTCAGACATTTTGCGCATTCAGTAATCCAGTACTGTCTGATTTACATAACAATAGAAAAAGTTTTCTGTAAAACTTCACCGAATTTTAAAATATGTACATACCTACTACCTACACATTAAAAAAATAAAAGCAGATAAAATATTTTTCAAATACATACACACATTTTCATGTGTTTTACTTTTCAATTTTCGATAAATTCCAGTAATCCAGCACCATCAGACTTTATAATAATATATTGTCACCAAGTACAGTATTTGATTTCCCCTTTCCAGTCCATCGCAACCCGTGACTAATGCCTTGGTGGACCCCTGCTACGGGGGTCTGGAACCCCTCCGGTTCCCAAATCTCATCACGGGATTTGACCGGGCCCCCGAGCACGCGGCTAGGGCTGCCCTGTACACACGCTACACACCATACGAGTGGGGACAGAACACCATAGCCAACTATAATGAATCAGACGCTAAGAGAAACTACGCAGAGCGAATGAGAAACGATATCATCAGATGCGTAAGGTATGTATTATAAACTGTCTTTTTGGTGCATCATTTAGCAAAGAAAATGTAGAGAAACAATAACTATAACCAAGAAACCTCTTTATTTTAAGTGTATTTAAATTTTTGGTAGCTTTTAAGAAGTCAATTTTTTTTTCTTGTCCCTTTTGATGTTATATTTTTATAGAGAAACTGATGAAAGCACACTCCAGGGTCAGAGAGATGCAGGCCAGAGACTTGGTGAAAGAATTACTGACACAACATTCTGGAGAAATGAGGTTTGAAAGACTCTATAGCAACCATTATTACAAGAATTGAGCATTTGCCTAACATGCAACTCATTGTTATTATTAATTACCTCCTTTTTAAAACTGACAATGATTTTTCTCCATACTCAACGAGAATGCAAAAGCGGCCATAATAAATATTTAGTCATTTTGTAGCTAGATACAGAGCTGGAGCGCCTTGTAAATGAGATGGAGCAGCTGAGCACCACCAAGAGGCAGATGGAGCGTGCCCTGTTGGGCTGCGAAGGACCACTCCATATTGTGCAGGAGTGCCTCTACAACAGGGAAAAGAGACAAGGTTTGCCCACCTGTCATCACATCATGATATCTCTGTACCTCTCTCTTTATCCATCCGTTATATGCATTATTTTGTTTTAGGCATCGAGTTGGTTCACGATCCTGTAGAGCAGTCTTTATTAAAAGAAGTTGAGGAACTTCGCACTTCTCAAGATAAGTTTCGGACAATGCTAAACAGGGTACAAGAAAATTCATATTCTAATCAATATTTAGGTTAAATTTCAAGTGACACAATCATATTTGAATATAACAGTAAAACTCCCATAATATGTTCCTACATAAAACCATATGTTATTAGTGTCACTAAAATAAGTCTTGCAAGGTAGATTCCAAATGATCAGAGTTTAACACCTAGCTGTACAAATCATCACCATCATTATGGCGCTACATTACAGAATGTGGTTTGCCTCCTCCATATGCATTGCGGTCTCTCGTTATCCTCTTCCATGCAGTCTATTCATCTCTTCCTTGGTCTGCCTCTGAGTCACTTTACTGGCACTCTTTCTCCACGTCCAGCCAATCGCAGTCTTTGGGACCTATGAAATCTTATAATGGTCTCATGATTTAGCTGTATGAATACAGCATCTTTATATGCATTAGAATCTCAACCTCCCTTCGTCAAATGCATATTTCATTGTGTGACTGTTGTCAAAACAGAGTTATTTTTGTAGGTGAAAGAGCAACTCCGCGACACTCGAGCTGCCCAACACGAACTTGAGACAGATCTCCGTAACAAGGAGAGCGCCATGGGAATCGATACGCTGTGCCACCAGCTGAACAATTCCTCGCGCGGAATCCAATATTACGCTGGGGTGGAGAGGTTCAACCCCAATGTGAGCGTGCCACAGTCCTGGGCCGACGGCAGCTCCAATACAGTCAAGAGGTCACAGACGGAGAGGGCTCATGCTGCACAAATACGAACTGGTAATCACATAAATCCTTTAATCCTTTGACTGCGACATGCGTGTGTCAAATGATACTAACTGAAATCGGGATTAAAAATAGATACAGCTTATTCAATTGAAGTATGCGAAAAAACATAATCGTGATATATATAAAATGTTGAAATAGAACTGCGCATTTCTCACATGATTTGTTCAGCAGGTTAATTAACTAGTGCTTCTTCAATGATGAAAGTACTATTTTTCACCTGTATGCAATTACTTTTGGAAAACTATTACTAGGATATACCTATATGCACAAAAAAATAACATACGTAACACCTTTATTCATTTGTGTGTTCAATTGTAGGCTATTACAACTTTCATTTAATGCAAGTTTTGTAGCATATATCCAAATTCAAGAAAAGGTATAATGATAAAAATAATTAAATAACTTGTACAGCGCCGTTTTTGTGAAAAATCACCCCAAGGGCACTGTAAAAGGTAGTCAGTGTTTTTCTGACTGTCCACCCTAGCATTGGTAATTTTAGTAATCGAATTCCTCTTCCACTCATAATATTGTCACTTTGAATATTAACAGAGGCTGATAATATGATAAACACATGCGCTACCAGCATTTGGGACCACTGGAGTGGTACTAACAGCGCTTTAGCCAGAAGGACTGCTCAGACCCTTGAAATGAAAAACAAGCTACAATTGCACTTGCATAAGGTTTGTTAAAGAAAATATTCATTAAAACTCCATAATAATTTGAAGTGAGTGTAAGCCGCCAGCTCCCAGCTATAATTTGTTGTCATTGATTTTATTTTATACAGGTTCAACAAGAGATCTTTGACATTGAGAAAACAATGGAGTTGCTCAATAAGGCTATCCAGGATAAGGTGGCTCCAATGAAGGTGGCCCATACCAGGTTACAGGCTCGCACCAATCGCCCGCATCTGGAAAAATGTCAGGATGAAGCACATAACAGGTGAATAATATCTATTCACTGTCCTGTTAATCCCCATTTCAATGGATGTATGTAAACTGTTATTAGTCATTCAGGAATTTTCGTGTTGAGCTGGTCTTCAAATGGCAAAAATAAATCTTCCCCTTATGCAAATCAAGTATGCGAAAAAATTTAAATTATTTGCAACTTTTTCAATTTTATTATCCTACACTCTAACTATTTTGGACATTTTCCTGTTTTTATGGTATATTTTAGGTATGTATTTTGGCTATTTTTAGTGCATGTCTAATTATAACGAAGTAGAAATTGAGAAACTAACAAATAAAAATATGTTTCAGATTGGTGCAGGAGGCCTGCGATTTGGAAGACAACATTGCAATGTTGCGTGAAAAGTTGACTCAGTCCGAAAGCACCCACCAATCCCTGCTGAGTGTCCGCGCTGGCTTGGAAAATGATCTGCGCAGTAAAGTCAACACCCTGTTTATCGACAGAGACCTCTGTGGAGGCCTTCGAAGGGGCTACCCTGTCACTGCATCCATTAAATACTAGATTTTATTAAATTACCCCTTAGAACAGTGGTGCACAACCCGTGGCCCATGAAACCATCCTGCACAGTCCATTTTCCGCCACACTCGTACTCCATCCAGCCTGCGAAGGTTTGAAAAATAGGCAATGCGGCACCCGCTAAATAGGTTGTGCATTACTGCCTTAGAATAAAAAGGCTATATCTGACACACCAACGTTACACGTTTTGTGTCAGATATGACGTTACGCGATAATGGACTCTAAAGTAATTTTGTCTAGAGCCCATTATCTTGTAATATTACTCAAAGAAGTTGTTTTATTTGTTGTTATTCTGTTTCAATTGTTGTTATTCAGTGTCAAATTCAACATGAGTTGTCAATAGAAACAATTATATTATCGCTTTCAAGTTCTAGTTGGAGGTATTTTAGTTTAGTGCCTTTATAGAAATGAAACACAAAAGTAAAACAATAACGGCGTAGATGGTAGAGAATTGTATAATCATTTATTCAAATAAAGTATGAACAAAAGAAATAGTTTTTGCTTGATAAATTGACTAAATTATTAATATTTTCATGTTGCTCTCTGCATTCCTCTTACATTGTTTATTTGTGATCCTTACAAGAGCTATAAAGCCAATTATGTAATACATGGTCTATTTAAGTGTGCTTGAATTTGAGATACCTATCTACAAAATTTACCCAAATGATAATCCAGGGGAGGAATATTGGAAACGTGATAAAGAAGCAGCTACAATCAGAAGAGACCAGTGGATTACATTGTTGTGAATTTAACTAAATTTACCAATAAAATGTTTATTAAATTAAAGGAAAATGGTAGAGCCTGCAGACAAGCTGCGTTGAGGCAGCTTTGCGTAAAAATTTATTGTTAAAATTCTAGTAATATCAATGTTTTATAATAAATAAATTCACACCACCCAGAATGGCAGCGCCTGTACGAGTAACCGTAAAGCAAAGTAACCGGAATTCTCTTCTTAAGGGATCCCCAAATTGTAGTATGTGAAGCTAAAGGGAGCGGGGAGGGAAAGGAGATGAGAAGATGAAGATTGGGAGGTAGGTACCTGGCCAGTCAGATATAGTCACCAGGCATGTTTAATGCCATTCAATTCTGAATTTTGGACATTCACCAGGGGGATACTACCAGTATCTACCATTCTCAAAGCCCAATTCGTAGTCCACTGCAATATGGAAGCAGTCAATGAGGGTGTGTATTTTTATTTACAAAAAGCTGCATTAAAAACAAAAAGATAACTAACTATTCAATATATTTTGAATTCACTTAATAACAAAACAACACAATAACATGTACTTCATATTATAGAATACAGAAAAAGCGTAAACTCTCAGAAGCATGTCTACTTTTTCCTATTATGTCCTAAAAGAGGTATATTGAGGCCTTCTTTGGCTTCGAAAAATGTATATGAGAGTGTTATTTCATCAACATATTCCATGTTTGGGTCGTCAGAAAATTCAGGGTCAATGTAAAAAAATACTGGCATGTCCACCTAGAAAAGAATAGAAAGTAAAGAATCTGTAAAATTATCCACTATCACTGAACGGAAAATCATTATAAGCATAATCCTATGTTTATGAAATAGAATTTGATTCCGCCAATTTTCACAAGACCTTTCAAATTCTATAGCCCAGACAGGCTGATTATCTGTTCAAAAATAATTTCAATACTTGTAAATTTTCAATTAATTTCTCAGTTCATCTCTTTTGTGTTGGCAATCAATACAATAATTTTTAATGTTTATGGCTGTTCAAGGCCAATGTTGCGTAGTTTAGAAGAACTAAGCGCACAAACAGACAGACATGGATAGCGACTTTATTTTATACTATTTAGAGAAGAGTACAAGATAGGTACTTAAGGTACTATGAAAGTAGTAGCGGAAAAATATGTAGTAACGTTGTTGATGTTAGTAAAAAAAAAAGTTTATTGTTAAGCATTATTTAGCAAACTTATAATGCCAGATTGGGTATTATACAGAACGTAGCATAACATTGTATAAGAATAAACAAGCACGGTTTGTTATAATAAAAAAATTATTATGCCCGATTGGGTGTTATATGGAACATAGAAAAATATATATATAAAGTTAAAGTGTGAATGTGAGAAAAAAGAAATTTTGTAGATCAGTTACAAATATTCTAATATATTGATTTTTAGTTTGGTCACTGAGTAATGGCAGTAAACATCGATTGAACTATACTTATTTACATAGTCTGTGTAGCCTCTGAATTGGCGAATTTTGGAAATAATTATTAGCAGACTTTGGAACATTAATAAGGTCGGTTAAATCCATGTCGTCTAATCTGCCATTCGCTATTTTGAAAAGACAAACTAAATCAGTTATTGTGAGGGTTGGTGATAAGTCGGTCAAGTTTAGTAAGTCCGTTAAAAAGGTGTAATTAAGATCTTCGACTAGAATTCCTAATTTATAATTAATAAATCTCAGAAATATACGCTGCACTTTCTCAATTTTTTTATTTTGTGAATCTTATACAATGGAGCCCAGATTGTCAAATTATACTGTAGATTGCTTCTCACCAACCCAGTGAATAGTAATTTAAATGAATTAATTAATTAATTAAAAATCTTTCACCGTCCTCAAAATACACCCCAAACATTTCATGGCCTTATTTGTTATTTCATTTATATGAGGACCAAAAGTTAATTTACTATCAAACATAATACCAAGGTCCTTTATTTGCTCAACTCTTTTTAAAATAATGCTATTGATGGTATATTGATGCATGATAGGATTTTTAATACGGGTAAAAGTTAACGTTTGACATAAATGGAGAAAGGGTAAGTGAATTTATATTTATAAGTATATAGATACTAAATGAAAAAGAGATAAAGGTACAGAATTTATTTTTAAATGTATGAATAAATAGTTACCTGCTCGTGGGGGTTAAGTTGCTGTTCTTCAAAACAGAAACACTGAATCTTATTAAAGTAAAGTCCCGCATCATATGGTATCACATTATACGTGCTGATTCCAGTCACGGCATGGTCTGATGGGTTCTTGGCTGTGTAAAATGCCAGGGCAGTCTCTCCGGGGTACAGCTGCAATTTGTTAACAACTTTGAATGAATTTTCCATTGAATGTGTTCTATTTTTAAATTCTTACATTATTAGAAGGACAACACAAAGAGCTCGAGATTCGTTTGAGGCTAGAGTAATTCACTGTAAAAATGATTCATTAGGAACAGGTTGTTTCAGAACTTGAATAGGACTTTTACAGAACTTGAAAATTAACATTGAAATTTGATGAATTGTTCAAATTCTGTGAAACAACCTGTCCTAGGTGTAATTTGAAGAGATAAAGAAATTGTGCTTTATAATTAACAAACATGAAGGCAAAAAAATCATGATGTAACACCGACACAACTACCTACAGTCCCCCTCGGAACAGGAATCCTTAGTGAGGACTGTGAATCGACTATTTGACTATTTTTTGTAAAAAAAAATAAAAATTGGAATATAATTATGGTGAATTATACCAAATACAATAATAATATGTTTATATACAATATATTTAAATTTCCTTTTAGGAATGTATGGCAAGCAAAATGGTGATATAGGGCAAGCCCACATATATTATGGGGTTATTCTATATTCTGCCAAAAATATGGGTCTTGTAGTAAACCAGCAAAAGACCAAATACATGGCCGTAGGATGTACCCAACAAACCCCATCTCTCGTATGTGGAAGCCAAAATTTTGAAACGGTACCAAGATTCACATACCTGGGCTCCCTGATAACAAACAATAACAACACTACAGAGGAGATCCAGAAGCGCATTGTGAATGCAAACCGCTGCTATTTCCGCCTACAAAAACAAATAAAATCAAGACTGCTTTCCGAAACCACCAAGGTATTAGTGTACAAAACACTAATTAGACCAGTGCTTACGTACGCAGCCGAGACGTGGGTTCTGACTAAGAAGAATGAGCGAGCACTGGATGTTTTTGAAAGGAAAATTTTGAGGCGCATCTTCGGACCGGTTCTAGAAAATGGATTTTGGCGCAGACGTTATAACAATGAGCTCTATACTCTGTTTAAGGAGCTAAACGTCACAAAGTTCATAAAACTAGGAAGACTTCGGTGGCTAGGTCATGTGGAGAGAATGAACGAGCATCAAGAACCAAAGTCCCTGCTGAGCTCAAGACCGATAGGGAGAAGGAGCCTGGGAAGGCCAAGGTTAAGATGGAGCGACAACGTCCTCAAAGATTTGTCTGCCTTGGAGCTTCGAAACTGGAGAGAGCTGGCGCGGAACCGAGATGAGTGGAGGAAGACTCTTGAGGAGGCCAAGACCCACCAGGGGTTGTAGAGCCAAAAGTGATGATGATAATGATATCTGTGTCTAGCTTACGGTACATGAAATATATTATTATTTATAAATTACCTGAATTTCATTTTGCTGTGGTCTGAAATTCCACCTCATAGACGAGCCAATGTCTGCGTTGAATTTGATTGTAATTAGTTTCTTGGGCACCTTTTTCATGTTTTTAACTTTTTCCATGTCATCTGCTATAGCACCAGTTGATCCTCCATAACTGTATGACTATTTTAAGTACAATTAATTAATTGAATTAAAGAACATATTAATAAATTGGTGGAAAAAATTCGGTTTATGGGAGTCACTCGAATAACCGAAATTGAACTTGATTTAGACTAATTTAGGGCTGGGGAATCCGAATCTGTAAGAATTAGGTGGGGGTCGGCACTATTAACTGAGTTATAGGGTTTTGAAATTTCGTACGCGATACATAGGAACCATGTTTTATTTATCAATTATGACATAAGAAAATCAAATTAGTGACTATTTATTAGTCTCACATTTCAGAAGTGCCAACCAAAAAATAAAAAGTGTTGCCATATAATAATAATATCAATGCATGGAAAATTCAGAAAATTAAATATCATTTGCCAGATTTGTAGTTTATTATTTAAAATCTTGTAAATATTAAATTTATATATATATATATATATATAACCTAGCCTAACTGTGATTTTCTATAACAAAAAAATGACCCTTTAATAACGCCCACTCGCGTCCCCTTTAGAGTTATATCCCAGTTTTCAAGTAGTTTGTGGGCTACGCTAGGTTTGTATAGACTGGTTTATGATTTGATTCTAATACCTTTTTTCCATGTTATTTCCTGTTACAAAAAATTGCCCCTTTAATAACGCCTGCTCGCGTCCCCTTTAGAGTTACATCCCAGTTTTCAAATAGTTTGTGGGCTACGCTAGGTTTGTATAGACTGGTTTGTGATTTAATTCTAATACCTTTTTTCCATGTTATTTCCTGTTACAAAAAATTGCCCCTTTAATAACGCCTGCTCGCGTCCCCTTTAGAGTTACATCCCAGTTTTCAAATAGTTTGTGGGCTACGCTAGGTTTGTATAGACTGGTTTGTGATTTAATTCTAATACCTTTTTTCCATGTTATTTCCTGTTACAAAAAATTGCCCCTTTAATAACGCCTGCTCGCGTCCCCTTTAGAGTTACATCCCAGTTTTCAAATAGTTTGTGGGCTACGCTAGGTTTGTATAGACTGGTTTGTGATTTAATTCTAATACCTTGTTCCCATGTTCTTCTGCCTACTCTAACCCAAACTAAAAACCTAACCTATTTTGTAAAAAAATATTATTATATGGCAACACTTTTTATTTTTTGGTTGGCACTTCTGAAATGTGAGACTAATAAATCGTCACTAATTTGATTTTCTTATGTCATAATTGATAAATAAACCATGGTTTCTATGTATCGCGTACGAAATTTCAAAACCCTATAACTCAGTTAATAGTGCCGACCCCCACCTAATTCTTACAGATTCGGATTCCCCAGCCCTAAATTAGTCTAAATCAAGTTCAATTTCGGTTATTCGAGTGACTCCCATAAACCGAATTTTACCCAAATTGGTATTGATAAAATATTCCATTTACCTGGCAAAAAATCCTATATAGCGGAACTGCAGCATAACTCATGCCAACGGTAATGACTCCTAGAGCTGCTACATAGTTCACAGTGGTAAATCTCCCTTTATCATTTTTAAATGGGTCCGAATGACCATTGTTTATGAATTGCGATTTGGTAGAGTGAAAAAAACGGTTTGTACAATATTTAGAGAAATTATTCGTAACCGCACTGTTTCGAATGCACGCGCTTATAAACCGATCAATCATTTCTAAAGCGTAATTCTAATTCTTAAAATAAAGCACGGAAATTAATAGTTAAACGTAATTGAATTAACAACAACACAGTACATATGCAAACCGAGCTGATTTATCTGAAATTACAAAATATAGAATAAATTATTATTTCGTAAGTCTGACATGATATTGTTATTATTTGACAGTTCGTAATTGAAAATTATCTATGGTTCATTTATAAATTAGTGATGGTGTAGTAGCGATGGGCGGAATCGATGAATCATCGATGGTTTACTCGATCTTTTTTACCATTCGAAATATCTCGATTCATTGTCAGAATTAATTCGAATGCAACTCCGAGACAATCGTTTTGAAACGTCATCGAAAGTCGTCGCTGTGATTGGTCAGAAATAATCGATGCCAGCCAAGCGTTGTGATTGGTCAGAATTAATTCGAATGCACGGTCCGAAATAATCGTTTTCAAATGTCATCGAAAGTGGAATCGAGACAATCGCTCTGAAATGTCAGAAATCATTCGAATGTTCAGTCCGAGACAATCGTTTTCAAACTGTCAGAATTCATTTGAAAACGCAAATCGATTCTCACATTCGAGAGGTTATATTTCGAGATGTCAAAATATCTCAGATTGCTTTACAAACGAAATATTTTATAAGTACATTGTTGGCTGCCTACTGAAGTATGTTGATGTTATAATCAACCTCGTGTGTGAATTGTAAATTATGAATTAATACTTTTAGGTGACGATTTACGTTTCCAGTAGGTATAGTTTATGTGTAAAAGATTTTCATGGTGATAGTTTTTCACAATTGAAGGTTTAATACCTACCTATGTTATTTTTAGGTTATGTATCATCTATTCGGGACATTCGGGTAGTGTATATTTAAAATAAAATAAACCAATAACTTAGCAAACACCATTTTTATATTTAATGCTGATCGGGTTTCACTACAACCGTAGCTTCTTCGGGCAGTATACAATATTCAGTATATATTAAACTCATCAAGTGACATGTGTTCGTTCATATAAACATAATATATCTGCTACCTATGCTACGAACAAATATATTTAATTTATTTGAAATTAACATGAATGAAATTAACATCGGTGTCTCTTAGTTAGTAATTAAAATGAAACGCTTTCTGTAGTAAAATAACTTTATTTACTTAATAATAATTTGTGAATTGCATACAAATTACAAATGAATGAATGGTTTGTTTTGGGTTCTAGTAGGCGCCTACAACGTACATGAGGGATGTTTATTATTAAGGGATGTTCTGAACCATTATGTAAGCCACTTCTATATATATTTAATCTTACGGTTAAAAACGGAATTTTTCCTAAATTATGGAAGCTGTCGAAAGTCACCCCTTTACACAAAGATGGCGACAAGTATCAAACAACCAACTACCGTCCTATAGCGATTCTCTCCGCACCTGCTAAACTATTGGAAATAATTATCCATAAATATGTTTATACCAAAGTTGAACCATTCTTGATCGAACAACAACATGGATTTAGACATGGCCGATCAACCACTACAAATTTAATGGTATTTACAGATTATTTGTCGAGAGCACTCGATAACAACGAGCAAGTTGACGCATCTTACCATGACTTTGCAAAGGCTTTCGATAGAGTTGATCACTTAGTGCTTCTAAATAGGCTCGAAGAAATTGGTTTTTCGGAAAACTTATTGAAACTCTTTTGTAACTATTTGAGTGAAAGAGAACAATTCGTGTCCTATGGTGAGTTCAACTCTAATGCATATCCTACAAATTCTGGTGTGCCGCAGGGATCCAATTTAGGACCCCTATTGTTTTTAATTTTTATAAACAATATTCAGGGAAAGATTAAATTCGTCCGTTTTCTACTTTTTGCCGATGACATCAAACTCTTTCTGAGAATAAGATCGATAGAAGACTGTAGAAAGCTCCAGGAAGATATCGATGCAATTATTGAATGGAATATTGATAACAAACTTGGGTTCAACTTCCAAAAATGTTCAGTGATGTGCTTTACAAGGGCACACAAGACCATATATTTTAATTACAAAATGAAAGATACGTCACTGAAGCACATGGTGACTTGCAAGGACTTGGGAATTGTGTACGACATTCGCTTAACATTTCACGCTCATATTGAAAAGATCTGTAAATCAGCCACTAAGATGTTGGGTTTTGTCATACACAATTCGAAAGACTTGACCAACCTTGCAGTAATAAGGCTGCTTTACTTTAGCTTAGTGCGTAGCATTCTCGAGAATGGATCTCAGGTATGGGGGCCAGAGGACACTGTCTATGTACTAATGGTCGAGAAGATACAAAAAAAGTTTTTACGATACCTCTACATGAGAGAGTTTGGTTATTACCCATGGCTGTTTCCAACAGCATTTATCTCGGGAATGCTGGGTATATGCAGCCTTAGTTCCAGAAGGGATGTTGCATTACTCCTGATGGCGTATAAGCTACTAAACGGTTTAGTATCAATACCAGACATTCTGGCTAAAATAGGATTTTATGTCCCGGATAATTTCGCGCGAGGCCGCCAACACAGGCTTTTGATTCTTCCTAGGTGCAGAACTAACTTACCAATGGTGATGCCCTTGGGAAGAATCACTAGGTTAATTAACTGCCTCGCAGGAAATGTGGATATTTTCCACATGTCCTACAACGTATTTAAACGTGAAATATTATTATTCAATACTTAAAATTGTAAATCTAAATTTGAAACTTTTTTCTTTGTCCCACTTGTAAATGTACCTATTTGTTATTCACTTTTTTGTAAATGTTAATTATCGATATTGCAATGTTCTGGTTCATACTGTTTTTGCAAATAAACAATAAATAAATAAATAAATAAATGAGATTTAGAGGTATATTTTTCTTTGTACTTAAAAAACTGGTACAATAATTTATTTTAATTGTACGTATGTAGATATTCGAATCTTATTAATTTATAAAAATGTTAATTGCATATGCATACATATTTGAAATTTGTGGCTAACAGGAATAATACTAATGTTGCTAGCAGACAACAAGGGAATCATTGCCAGGAATGAAAATTAGTGATTGAAATTTCGCTAGTACCTGCTTACCAAAAATATTGCCATACTAATGAAAATAAATTACAACCGGAATATGCAAACAATTTTTTTTACGATAGGAATAGTCTTGATATTCGAGTTTCTATTTTCGAATCCTACCCCCCCCCCCCGACGGAAAATGCCCCTGTCCGTAGCTATTGCTCCCGCACTCCGAGTGATTCATTCGAATGGATCATTCGATTCTTTTGATGTTTCGGTTAAAAAAATCGATTATATAAATATTTCGATCATTCCCATCACTATGGTGTAGTCGAGACTAGCGATGAACACAATCGAGTTTATGATCGAGTTGGTTCTTTCCGAAATGGTCGATTAATTTCATCGTGAATTGGGTTAAGTTTAAGGCCCCGCACACACGAGATCGGCAGTGTTGACCGATTGAAGCCTTAGGACGGATTGATTCACAGAATTTGAACAATTCATCAAATTTTAGAGCTGATTTTCATGTTTGTATTGAAGTTCAAGTTTTTCACAGAATTTGAACAATTCATTATATTTTAAGGTTGATTTTCAAGTTCTGTGGAGATTCTATTCAAGTAATAATTTCAGTTTCAATTGCAGAGCTTCCGCGGAATATCATTTCTCTGTACGGGATCTGTCACACATATACATTTATATATGTAGCGATCGACGCTCCTAGAATAATACCAGCTACCTAGTAGGCAGTAGCCTACGAGCACCTACTTGCCGCTGAACGATCTACCTACGTCAATACAATTGCGAGTTTGACTAGGTATATCACGCGCATCCGCCAGAAGGTTCTAGGTAACTGCCTAGGCATAAATTCAGCGCCATCGAAACATTTAGATTCAGCGAGTAGCCGGCAGTTTACCAGCGGTCTCGCGAAGCTACTTCCGCCGTCGGCTTGGTTATGTAAACCGGCCTGACGCAGCGAGTCAGTCAGTCAGTCATTAGTTAACCAACAATTTAACCAACAACGAGTGACCAACTTACGCGCCTCCGCCGCGCACGGGACCACCTACGTACACTCAGCTTTGCACGGTTCATCCACGGACTCCTACGGGATCATCACAGCGCCCTGGCTTCAGCATCCCTGGCCAGCGCTACATCCACGCGCCTAGACCTCTACACCCAAAGATATTTATTTTATTTTATTTTTATTTTTTTATTTTATTTATTTATTTGCAAAAACAGTACAAAAACCAATACATTGCAAAAGCGGTAAACAAATTATTGAAGAAAATTTTATACATAAGTATACAGTTAAAACATATGCAAAAGCGGTAAACAAAATATGGAAAAAAAATTATACATAAGTATACAGTTAAAACAAATACAATATTTCGCGCTTAAAGTCGTTGTAGGACATATGGAAAATATCCAAGTTAGCTGGAAGGGAGTTAATTAACCTAGTGAGTCTTCCCAGGGGCATCACCATTGGTAAGTTAGTTCTGGACCTGGGAAGAATTAAAAGCCTGTGTTGGCGGCCTCTCGTGAAATTATCCGGGACATAAAGTCCTATTTTTGACAGAATGTCTGGAATTGATACTAAACCATTCAGAAGCTTGTAAGCCATCATCAATAATGCGACGTCCCGTCTGGAACTAAGGCTGCAGATATTCAGCATTCCCGAGATAAATGCTGTTGGAAACAGCCATGGGTAAAAACCAAACTCTCTCATATAGAGGTATCGTAAAAATTTCTTTTGAATTTTCTCGACCATTAGTACATAGACAGTGTCCTCTGGCCCCCATACCTGAGATCCACTCTCGAGAATGCTACGCACTAAGCTAAAGTAAAGCAGCCTAATGACTGCAAGGTTTGTCAGTTCCTTTGAATTGTGTATGACAAAACCTAACATTCTTGTAGCTGATTTACAGATCTTTTCAATGTGATCGTGAAATGTTAAGCGAGCGTCATACACAATTCCTAAGTCCTTATAAGTCACCGTATGCTTTAGTGATGTATCTTTCATTTTGTAATTAAAATATACGATCTTTTGTGACCTCGTAAAACACATAACTGAGCATTTTTGGAAGTTGAAACCGAGTTTGCTGTCAATACTCCAGTCAATAATTGCATTTATATCTTCCTGGAGCTTTTTACAGTCTTCTAATGATCTTATTCTTAAGAACAGTTTAATATCATCTGCAAAAAGTAAAAAACGGACGAATTTGATTTTTCCCCGAATATTATTTATAAAAATTAGAAACAATAAGGGTCCTAAATTGGAACCCTGCGGCACACCAGAGTTTGTAGGATACGCGTTAGAGTTAAAACCACCATAGGAAACGAATTGTTCCCTTTCTTTTAAATAGTTAGCAAAGAGTTTAATTAAGTTTTCGGAAAAACCAATTTCTTCAAGCCTACTTAAGAGCACTAAGTGATCAACCTTATCGAAAGCTTTCGCAAAGTCATGGTATGACGTGTCAACTTGCTCATTATTATCGAGCGCTCTCGCCACGTAATCAGTATATGCCATCAAGTTTGTAGTGGTTGAACGGCCACGTCGAAATCCGTGTTGTTGTTCGATCAAGAATGGTTCAACCTTGGCATATACATATTTATGAATAATTATTTCGAATAACTTGGCAGGTGCGGAAAGAATTGCTATAGGACGGTAATTGGTTGCCTGACACTTGTCACCATCTTTATGTAGAGGGGTAACTTTTGACAGCTTCCACAGTTTAGGAAAAATTCCGTTTTTAATCGTAAGATTAAATATATGTAGAAGTGGATTAGACAGTGGTTCAGAACAACCCTTAATGACGAAGGGTGGAATGAAATCAGGGCCAAATGATGTTTTTGGTTTCAATTTTCTTATTGCTAAACTGAAATCCATGTTATTAACGTTTTCTATAGATATGTTTTGAGCTTTTGTCAATCCAATCTGTCCTGGTACGTAAGAATCAAAATCAGCTTTTTCTGGATTATAGACAGATTGGAAATATTTTGCGAAAGCTTCCGGTACGTCAGTTCCTTTGTAAGTACAATCATTCAGAATAATATGATTTAAGAGGCCTCTGTCATTTTTTTTGTCAGAAACATATTTCCAAAATGACTTTGGATCGTGTTTAACATTATTCTCTACCTCCACAATATATTTTTTGTGTGCTATTGAAATGCTATGTTTAATTTTTGTACGATAGGATTTGAATAACTCGTGTTCACTATCCAAACCTGATCGTTTCCACCGTCGATGGTATACAAGCTTCGTCTTTATGTCCCCGATAATCTCACGCGAAAACCATCTAGGATAGTTTTCATTTCGCGGCGCTTTTTTTCTTAGAAAACATTTGTCAAAATACGCGTATAGGGTATCGTAGAAGTACTTAACTGCTTCGTCAACATCGGAGATCTCCAAGATAGCCAGCCAATTGTGGTCACGCAATTGGCTGTACAGCTTCTCAAAGTCTCCTTTGCGGAAATTCCAACCACGAAAGTTATTTTCTGAATGTAAACAACGACTTTTCAACGGTCTGTCATGATCAAGACTAATTTCTGACACAAGTGTCGGGTGATAATTATCTTCTTGAACAAGACAGAAATCGGATTTTTTTGTAAACATACTAAAGTTACTTAATACTAGATCCAAAGTACGATTACATGAGTTAAGTACTGTATTAAACTGCTTCAATTGAAAAAGTTCCATAACATATAAAAGCTCAGTGTTCACTGCACGTGGATTTTGTGAAGAATTAATGTTAAAATCACCAATCACTAAGATTTTTTTATCAACAAGGTAAGTTAAGTTACTAATTAAAGTTTCGAAAAAAGTCGTGTAAATATGCGTTTTTGAACTGGGTGGGATATAAACAGAACAAATAAATAAACATAAGCCTTGAATTGTGACTTTGACCCATAAATTTTCGTCTCCCGTTTCCAGATGGGAAAGTCGTTCGGCTCGCATGTTTTCTTCGTTTAGTAAAGCGAGCAGTAGTCCACCACCTCGTGTTTGTTGAGTGCTTCTGTCTTTTCGGAAAACTGTGTATCTGCTGTCGAAAATTTGCGCGTTAAATATCGAATCGTTTAGCCAAGACTCCGTAATCACGATGAATTTATGTTCTTGGTTAAGAACATTTTCTAGAAATTGATTCATCTTAGACCTGAGTCCTCGCACGTTCTGGTATAGTAGCAGTCATTTTGATTCGGTCGGCTTTTTCGCGTTTTCTTGACCTGAAATGCGTTTATTATAATATCTAAAATGACGGACAACCACTCCTCGGGGCCATAGTTCTTCTTTTAGTAGTAAATCTATGTTCTGCTCGTCGACTCCTATTTTAAAGGATGAGTATTCTTTAGAAAACGCCATAAACTTTTCAGCATTACAGCTGAGAGCTGTATTCGTTTTGACATGGGAAATGACTTCCTCCGTCGTCGTGTCGGGATCTAAGCGTGAAACGATAATAAATTTTTGTTTGGGTATTACTTTAATCTTACTCGAGTCATTGGTTCCTACGACTAAAATTTTGTTTTTATTGCGTAAGGCGGCACTGTATGATAACAATGGGCAGGAGGGCGGCTCGGTGCGGGGGGTTTGCTTGACGTTAACGCCGCTGCTAATATTAGAAGAACGAGATGTGCTACGCGCAGTTCGTACTGAGTGGAATTGTTTTGCCGAGTGTCGCCGGTTTTGTTCACCAATACTACTGCACACCTTCGCTTGCGCTAAGGTATCCGCACTAATACATAGAACAGATTTCTGTGCGTACACGTCCCGATACCGTTCAAAGTACCCTAATTAGGTAGTACTCCGGCTACGGTCCGGCGGCCAACATAGCATATCTCGTTCTTCTAATATCTTTGTCTACACCCCTTCTATACTTAGTGCAACGGCATTTGTAGTGTAATATTGCTTTTGATATTTTTTGCATAGGTTTATTTATGTTATACAACTAAATCTTAACTTAAACTCGCCGGCCTGCATCTCTCTCCCAACCGCCGACCAGATCCTTGGTATCTTCGGCCACCTTGTTCAGCACTGGAGCAACCGGAAGACCCATGGTCTTCACCAGTTCCTGACACATCTACGAGTCCGGTCTCAACGCGCCGTCGCCAACTACCGCCTAGACCACTTCACCTCCTGCGTCCGGTGTCATCGCCATCGGTCCCGAAGTTTTCTTCCATGCTGCATCCTGACTCAATAAAAACACTGTGACCTTCAACAACCTCTTTCATTGTGTTTCCTCATCAGATCCCCAAATATATATAAAAATAAAAAGTCAAAATATAGCATATACTGTTAGATAATATTATGATAATTTAATGTAAGACGTCCTAGTGAAATTCAAAAAAATAAATGGGTAATATTTAAATTGAAGTAGCTTTAGTAAGGCGTCTACAATTGGAGGCCTGAAAATACAAGTAAATCATGTTACAAATACATTTTCAAAATTTCAACAAGCTCAAAATTACGATTTTGAAGAAATCTAAAAAAAATGATTTTTTTGTGATAACAAAACTTCATTGATATCGTATTTTTTGTAACTCTCTGCATATAAAGCTGGGTCCAGACATGTTCTTTTCTCCGTACCGTACCTCCGTTTCGTATCAGCGTCGCGATCAAGAACGCTAGTTTGGACGCCCGTTCGGTACGGTACGGTGGTACGGCGTCTCGATACGGATAGAGGTACGCTCCGATCCATCGCGAGTCGGTTTTTCGACCCGTTCAAAGGCGATACGGTACGGGTCTGCGCCAGTCTGGACGTGTTCGCGGCGTGCATTGGTCGTGTTCTCTGTCACTACCCGAATCAGCGTGAAAAATGCAGTGGGATAACTATAATATTGTGAAGCTTATCGATGGATATAGGGCCAGGGAAGTTCTGTGGGATCCCTGAAACAGGAATTATTACAATAAAAATATAAAGCAAGATGCATGGGAGGAACTGTCTTTCGAAATGAAGTGCGGAGATACGGGCTCTTGATCGCGACGCGGATACGAAACGGAGGTACGGTACGGACAAAAGATGATGCGTCCAGAGTTTTTGGATCGCGACGCTGGTACGAAACGGAGGTACGGTACGGACAAAAGAACATGTCTGGACCCAGCTTAACGATATATTGAGAGAGATGGCGTTAGAAGATACCGAAGGCTATTGCAATCATTTGCGAATTTCGAAGAACAATTTTATGTACTGTTGCCTAATATTAAAAAAAATCCAAAAACATGACACAGTTATGCGAGCAAAAACTAAGTTACAAATTACGCTAAAGCTGGGTCCAGACATGTTCTTTTGTCCGTACCTCCGATCACCTCTATCCGTATTGAGACACCGTACCACCGTACCATACCGAACGGGCGTCCAAACTAGCGTTCTTGATCGCGACGCTGGTACGAAACGGAGGTACGGTACGGACAAAAGAACATGTCTGGACCCAGCTTTAGATGTACCAAATTCGTTTCTCATTATAATCCATTTTCTGGCCGACATACGACGTTTTTTACGCTTTTTCACATTCTAAAGTTAAAAGGTCCGAAATTATAGGGACGCACGCAGCGATAACTTCACTTGACGCCATCTTGATTAACAATATCGGTTCGAGTTAAATTGAAACGTCTGAATTAAATCCTGTGCAGTTTTTGTCGTTCAACTAAAATCGCTCTGTCTGAACATAAATCATCGATTGTGCCCATCGCTAAATCTGTGGTTTATTTGTCTGAAATAATCCAAAAAATGCAGTTGGTCTGATTGTTTTTTCACACATATAACGAAATTAAATTTATTTAAGAGACGGTTTATTTTTTTCCCCACAAAAACATAGTTCTAAACCTTTTGACATACTTAAAACATTTTTGTATAAAAGTGGACATGGTCTTGTATTTTCAGACCTCCAATTTACAAATTGGTAATATTTAAATTAATGTAACTTAGGCTTCCTTTTACCATCATTTGGAAGTATATTTCTCTTTCCTCCTCTATTTTTTAGGGGAGGCACAGCCTCCTCGTCTTATTGTAATGGGACTTGGACACGGTCAAGCGGCTTGATCGCAAGCACGTAGTTTATTGTCTATGGCACTTTGTGTCAAGCATTTTGACCGTGTACCGAAGCTGGCTTGCAGGGGCATTTAACTAAGCTTTGGCCTCGAAACTCATTTGAAACCGCCACGCCCACCTCAAAATTCTTATAGAAAACGAATAATATGGCTAAAAGCTCAGATCTCATTGGTGAGAACAGAAGGATTGGTTTGATCTCTCGCTCTCTACCATAATGACTCGTGTAACAGAAAGAGATGACGGAATTTTGACGTTTGACAATTTCAAATCATTCAAACAAAATGACAGTGGTTTATTTATACACGCGGGTTGTCATTTTCTGCCGAAATACTATCATTTCCGTCGAAAATATTGCGTGTTAAAGTTGTTCGTGATAAAAATACAATATAAGCCAGTATAGTGTTAGCGAGTTACAAACATATTATATTCAACCTACCTACGTAAGTTCAAGTTTAAAGTGAATTAACAGTTTTAGGTTATTCGTTCGGTTTTTTGAACAATGCTTCATACTTGACATTATGTCTTCCTCCACAACGTATAAATGTTATTTATTATATCGATAAACTTATTCATGTTATTGATTAGTGTTATCCTGTATTATCTTATTGTTTTGGTGAAATTAAAGATTTTTAAACATATGTAACCATGAGTTCATGAGGCTGAAAAATGTCGGAATTCTTCGTCATACTGTCGGACAATCATGTTTTGGAAATTTTCTTCAGTGTTTTTGCAAATTTCTTGTCATTTTGGGTTTCTTCTTCTCAGATTTACAAGTTTCATCTCAAGGAAATGCACTGTAAAAGTTTATTTTCTTAGTCAGATGAACCTTGCCCTTGGAAGACATTTCGACATTTTTCTGCTTCAAGGACATTTTTATTTTTAAAATATTTTTTTTGGGCTAGTGAATGAATGGAGTAGGCCGAGAGCAATTATATTGTCTATGGTTGCATCTTACTTTTAGATGACCTTGGGTTTTTTCTATCTTGTCTACTGCTCTTTTCCGCACGGTAGGTACTGCTTGTATATCTGTGGTTAAGTACTGTATAATTCTGTTGTATACAAAAAGCCCGAAGATATCGATCTAGATGCGAATTTATATTTTTGTGGGAATAGACAAATAAATATCACGTATCATAAACAATGATATAAATTGAATAAAATTGTTATAAAATAGGTATTTAGTTATTGTTTTTGTGTTCAATTTGTAGAAATCCATCTAATTTAAAAATTCTGGAAGTATTTTAGTATTTTTTAATAATTATGACAGCGGTTTTCAAGGTCATTAATAATCAAACTGTAGAATAAATAATTTTCTGAATTTTCAATGGAGAAAACATATTTTTTGTATGAATACCGCACAAGATATTCATACAAAAAATAGCTGTAGCCTGTAATACACTTTGCAAATGCTCATGGGTAAAGCGGTACCTTAACTTGTACCATTCTTGACACCAAATTCGTTTCTTTTTATTATTTTATTCAAACATAAAGCTAACGTAACAGCCAAGAACGCTTTGTCTTTGACAGATTCCATTTTGCCGCGAGTCACGAAATGACAGGAAGGCATAGAAGTACATATACATAGACCACCACGAAATCACAGGAAGGCGTGGCCATGCTTGACGGAGAGGCTTGATGCGGGCGGGAGTCGCTATATGCACAGCGACTAGTCGACAGGGGGCGTGGCCAACATATCCGAGCAAACCCGAAGTGAAGTGTTTCGGCGCTTTATTTGAAATTGGTTCTCCGCTCAGATTTTTTTGTGACGTCACGGCCGAGCATTTCCGAATATTGCCGAGCAGCCGATAGCTAATTTTCATCTTTAGTTTCATACAATTCTTGCACCGTGATTCCATTTGGTTAGATTACATTACTATATGGCCAATATCATAAAGTCGATTCCAAAGCCTCAATAAAGACTGTTTGGTATGGCAACCACATTCTAATTCCTGCAAATATAATTCATTTTGGACAATAAAAGACTTGTGGTAGGCCCTATGTTCAACTTTTGTACAGATTCGTACTAGGCCTATAATATATACTCAAAGTATCTAATCTTTTTACATTACAAAACAGTACACCTATGGGAAAGTAAAACTAGCATTATTTGGAGTCTATGTGAAAATTTGGATGCCATATAGTATGTTGAAGGATAAGTGAGCAATGAAGGAAGTTGGGCAATTCATTGATTCATATACTTAGAAAAATTTAGCATTATAGACCAAAAACAATATGGCTTTCAAAAGAAAAAACGCACAGAGAATTTGTTACAGGATTTTTCAAATTATATTAATAATGAATTAAACCATAGAAGACATGTTTTAGTACTATTTATAGATAACTCCAAAGCGTTTGATACAATTGACCCACAGAAATTATTAAAAATCTTAGAAGCAATTGGAATTAGAGGTAACCTACTTAATTTGTTTAAAAATTATTTATTTAATAGACATATCTGTGTAAAAATATAAGAAAAAATGAGCTGGAGGAAAAAAATCTATGCTGTAGTCCCGCAGGGGTCGATTTTGGGTCCAACCCTTTATATTATATTTGTATCAATAATGAAAAAAATATTTAAATATGTAAGACACTTTTTATATGCTGACGACACTGCTCTTGTCATATCCGATGAACAATTATCCATTGCGATTAAATATATGCAACATGACTTTACGTCCCTGATAAAATGGTCACATGACGCAGGTCTAATCATTAATACCAAGAAAACTAAATTGATGTACATACGGTCTCCACATGCTTCATTTCAGATCATGCCTAAAATAATTTCACATAACTTTATATGTATTCATCAAAACATTGAACTGGTAAATGAATACGTTTATTTGGGGGTGACTGTTGATTGTCATTTCAAATGGGATACAAAAAAAACAAAACTTGCAAGCGGCTGAGAGCGATAGTGGGTAGGATATACAAACTGAAATGTTTCGTTCCGGTGAATATTTTAAAAATTATTTACCTATCACTCGCAGAATCAACTTTACGGTATGGTTTAACTACTTGGGGTCACTCTTGTAAAACTAATTCAAACCACCTGCAATCAGTACAAAATTCTATGGTTAAGTTATTAGCTCAAAAACATATTTTTTCACAGAGACGAAACATATCATTGTTGTATCGGAATTTAACAATATTACCGGTGCAGGCCTTATTATGGTACAAAATATTGATTCAACATATATCTGAGTCTGATTATAAAAAGAAAGTGGAACATGAATATAATACAAGGTTTACAAAGAATGAAGGAATGCTTGTTCCAAAATATAATAATAAATACGGACGGCGAACCCTAGAATTTAACGTGCCAAAAATGCTTAACATGTTACCCATTTATAAAAAATTGCGATTCTACAAATAGATTGAGATATATGCTGAAACAATGGTTACTAAATAGAGATAGTTTATATTAATTTAGGTGTGTTAATTGTATAGTTATAGTAATAATAGTATGTGTGTATGTATGTAATTGATCATTAACATCCTGTTGACAAACTGCTTTATTGCAGTTTAACGGGATAGTAGCTTGAAAACCAATAATTTTTTTTTTTTTAAATTTGATATTATTTTATTAATGGAAAATAATACATTACACCACACAAAGGAAATATAAACATTGAGGGAACAAACCCCTTTAAAAACATGACAGATAAATCCTGAATTGAGCCGATCAGGTTCTGCCCCATCCTGAAATTTATGTTTAATAAATTGCTCCAACAATAGAGACACATCTCGTACTGAGGAAACTCCAGCTTCAACAAGCCTGTTGATCTCCTGTATCAGGTCAGGATGAATTTGTTGGGTCATCTTGGCCGCGTCTCTGCTGTGGTTGTGGCTCGCTTCTCCGATTGCCGAGACGTAATAACGTAGCACACATTTAGGTGGATTGAAGGGCTGCCTTCACTTGTTTCAGAATCTGAAAACAAGCCACATTGTTTTACTATAAATAAAAATAACAGAACCCTACAAAAACAGTAATTATTGGTTTGGTATGCAGTAAAAAATATAAAATAATATTTTCAACAAAAAAATATCTGATTTCCTGAAGGGCACAGGGAAGTATGCTTCACACCTTCTATTTTGCAGTGTTGAGGCCCTGGGAATCATATTTCCGGCCATGGTACTGTGCTGACCTCTAACATGGCAGCACAGTCAAATTCAATAGATAAGAATGTTGAAAATGTGTTTAAGTAAGTGATGGGAAGTTGTGTATTCCCACCACATTTCCTTCTAAACAAATGTGTGTTGTCCAAAACGGTATTTGTATAACCTTGCATCTAACCAGTGTTGTGTAGTATCTAGATACATTTTTGTGTATCTGTATCTAGCTATATTTCTATAACTGTATCTGTATCTAGATACATTTTTACTAGTATCTGACACTTTCAGATACTTTATTTTCGAAGTGAACTTCTTTACCGATTTTCTCTAGTTAATTTTAGGCCACGTACGCACAGGCAGGCGGCTTGCTTAGCGCCTAGAGTCTAGCGAGTCACCTAGCGAGTAGCTTAGTAAAACAAACGTTCTAGAACACTCGCGACTGGCCGCACTGCGCGCTTGGCGTCTATCTAGTCGCTATGCTAGTCACTTTGAGGGTATCGAAGTGAACGAACGTGTTGGTTTTTTGTCACTAGGCGCGAGGCATTTTTAAAGAGAAAAATGGACGAAATATTAATTGCATCTGTTTTTAAAAGAGAACCTCTGTGGAATCCAGCTAATGAACTACATAAAAATGTAGTTGTCTTAAAAAAAAAAAAATAATAATTATGTCATAATTTTTTTTACAATGAGACGTTAATTATGGTTATGGCGTTGGATTATGTCTACTAAGAAGTATATCAAATGATTCTCTGGGCTGGACTGGTAAAATTTTTCGTCTAAATTACGCAATTGTTTATACAGAACATTAAACTGCCCATGACTTGACCGTGACTTATTTATGTCATGAACCCAACATGATGGATAAGGCCGTGAAATGGTATATTTCAAAGATGAATTTTCTGTAAGTAGCAGTTTTAGAGCTATTTTTGAAAGTGACATCTCGTCACTAGACGACAAGCAAATGACCAAGATACCTAGCGACCCACCACGCAAACCACCTTCAGTGCGGACACCGTGTATCCTAGCAAGTAGCCAGAATGCAAGCCACTAGGCTCTAGGCGCTAAGCAAGCCGCTTGCCTGTGCGGACGTGGCCTTAAAGTTTTCTCACAGATTCAGCTAGTGGGTACCTTTGTCCATCTAGTGTATAATACTCGAGTAACCGAGTACCCGGGTACCCCCGTATATAAAAAAAAAAAGAATTTAAAAAATAAAATAAAAATAATGAATAATTAAATTTTTTTTTTAATTTTTCATCAGAACCCAAAGTAATCAAGTTGCACATAGTTCACGTATGTTTTATTTATCCAAGGGGCGTCGGGTACCCGGATAGTAATATGCTACCCGGGTACTCGAGAGGACCCCTAATGCATTTATGTTATCACCGCTTGCAGGCCAATTTGCCAATATCTTTTTGGGCAACGAATAAAACAAGCAAGTGTAAATATGTAAAATAATCACAAGCGTTTACGTCTACCGTCTTTAAGAAATTAAAGTAATCGCTGTTTTCGATAATATATATTTTTTTTAAAGTTTTCCCCCAAAAAAGAAGAAAAGTATCCGAGTATCTGTGAGTTACTTTTAAAAAGTATATGTATCTACATACAGATACAATTTTACATTGTATCTTGTATCTGTATCTGGCTACAAATTTTGCCAAGTATCTGTATCTGTATCTAGATACTTTTAAAAAGTATCTGACACAACACTGCATCTAACTATAGTGAAAACATTAAAATAATGTTATAAAGTGATTGCCCATGTAGGGATAAGCAGAGAAAAGAAACTATCATACCTTCGTTTTTGCTCTTTCTGCAATTTGAGGTGGAACAGGAAATTATGGAAAATATTTTATTTGTTTCACACTCATCATTGCGGGACAACCAAGCTTCTTGGAGTCCAAAACCCGGAACCTCTTCTTCTTATGGTTTGGGTGATCAGCCTGAAAGAACAATTCAAGGTATATGGTCTAATAGGCTTATACGCATAAGACGCCTATTATTTATGCGGCAAATAAATTGCCCATGGTTAATTTATTTGACGCAGATGATTAACTTTTACAAAAGTTGTTAGGGCCTATGCAATGTTGACATTAGTATAAAATTACAAGTGTGGTTATAATCCAGTGTGATATGAATTAAAATTGTGAAATGAGATATAGCTGCAGGGGCTTTAATTAATTTGGCACTTTGAGCATGGTCTTCTTTAGACTAACACGACATGAGGATGTGTTACAAGCCACGGCACACTTTTAAACACACAAAGATGAATTGTGATTGGTGTGTTAATCTAAATGAGACGGAGCTCCAACTGCCATATTAGGAAGGCCCCTGGTGTAATCTAGTCCTAGATTACCTAGGCCCAGGCCCATCGCTTTTTTTATTTTAAACACATCACCGACGATAAGGTGATCATTTTGGGGTTATAGACATTAATCTTGGACCAGAGAGTCCTCGGTGCTCTGTCAATGCTACTATTGAAAGACGAGGGGGAGTAGGCCTAGCTGATGTGGTTCAAGGGTGTATTAACATACCAATTCAAATCTCTTTTCTTCTTTTTATTTGGGCGGTGTAGTCGGGGGCCTTGGGCGCACTCTCTGTACTCATTCATACCGAATGTAAATGGCAGCCCAAAAAAATGAAATCCCAAAGAACTCCACTGTAGGCGGGCAGAACGTGTATACTGCATCTGAAAGATTGGAAATGTTAATTTCGAATAACTCGTAAATATCAGCAGCTGCTTATGAACTGAAGAAATGGGAAGGCCTACCATAGACCTAGGCCCTAAGGTTTAGAACTTACCTCCCAACTTCTTTTTCATACTGTCTCTCGTTGAAAAAGAGTGTCCCAACGCGTTCACAAAACACAGACATGCTTCATAATTTACTTCATTGTCAATGTATCCACTGATAACACCCGTCTCTGAATTCTTTTTGAAATTACTTAACGAAACTTCTAAAAGACGGTATAAACCGGCACACAAAGAGGCCATTTCTGATGATTTCTGACGTTTCGTTTCACCTTTGACCATTTCTGATGATTTCTGACGTTTCGTTTCACCTTTGATTATATATTATATAATCAAAGCGTTTCACTGATTTTGCATTACAGGCAGTGAGAAACAATTTACTCGGAACACACTCGGGTATGCTCGGATATGTTGGCCACGCCCCTGTCGACTAGTCGCTGTGCATATAGCGACTCCCCCGTGTCCCAGTCCCATTACCCTTACCCACCCAATGGGACGATGTGCAGAAATTTACGGAAACTGTATCACAAATAAATTTTTTTGCAAGCATAGGGCCGGCCCTTGGTCTAGTTGCTTTCTAAAAAATATTTTCACTCCTGTATAAAAAAAAATATTTATATATTATATAAAAACAAACAATCTACACATCTAACTCGTAGTACAAGGGGGAAACCGGTGAACCTACATCACATTCAGAGTCTGTGTTCAGAGTCGATTTTGAGGTATAACATTGATTTGAATTTTGTTTACGAGTAAATCGAGTCCAAGGTTCGAATTTTTTTGGTCAAAATTGAAAAAAGATGGTCACTATGGGGTTAATATAAACTGTTTAATGTCTTTATTAAACGCGTGGAAGAGTAGGCCCGGCTCCAAAAGTTTTTTTAACCCCCTCGCGGCCGAAAAAAATTTCACCACTTTGTTTTCGAATATTTATTTAGATGTTTGCAAATTTTTTCATACATCTAGTAGGAAACCTCCTTGCGAACCCCTCCCAGATTTTATTATATCTTAAATGGTGTCCACTTCTCATAAATATCAGACTTTGCACAAGCGCACTTTCTTCCATGGTTCGTGGTTGCGATAAAAACGAAATATTGAAACCTCAAATTGGAAGATGACCCCTGTGTCTCAAACACACATACAAGGTTCGACCAATAATTAGGTGACAAGCGCATTGACTTGTATTACTTGGGTACGATCAAGGGCGCATATAGGGGGCAGGGGGTGGGGTAGGGTGTTCAACCCCCCCCCCCCCATCGGCCACAGTATTGCGTAGGAAAAATAATAATAGTACTTGTAGATTACACTGCTGGAAAATATAACTATATTATTTGCACCATCTCTTTTATTAATTTGATGTAAATAATAAGTTGGGTAAGTAGAGGTCCCCCCTCTTTAGGGTCGAGCCCCCCCATGTGAATGCTATAGCTACGCCAACGGATACAATTTTTATTTCCGTTGGTGACCTACTTCTGTAAAATTTTAACAATTGTTCACTTGTTATAATAAAATAAATAAATATTTTTCTTATTTGATGTGCCTCCACCCCTACCTACTTTGAAAACCACTTCTCTATGTTTTTTTTTGTTACATGAATACCGCACAAGAGTCCCAACTGTTCCCAACCATCTGAAGCCGGTGAGACTAAGGCGTCCCCAATTGGGGTTATGTGTTGAGGCTGAAGGTAGTGGGGAGGTGAAGGGGATGGTGGGGGAGTACCTGGCTAATCAGATCTGGTCACCAACATGACTAAAGCCTTTTCAAGCATCGTTTCAATTCTGAATGTTGGTCTTACACCAGGGCGATACTGTAGTATCTTCTTCTGTGGAATGTACTGCAAGCATACTATATATTATTTCAAATTAATAAATTGTGCGGTAACGCAAATTAATCAAATAAAATTTACTTGCGCATGCCGGAATTTGAACCCCGCAATCTTCGGCTTCCACCGTGTATAATTACATACCGGCCCCATTATGTTTTTAAAATTTGATTATGTAATTAAACCATAAGAACATTCTTTTAAAGCTTCAGAAAAAAATATTGACAGATTGAAGAATTATGTTAGAATGTACATCACTACTCGATAATCTCATTTAATTGTAATAATTTCTGCTAACAAACATGTAAGAGTCAGAAAATATTTAAGGGACATTAATTTGTCTTTGTTTATTTTGTCACAAGTTACTGCACCCGTTTTATAGATCCTTGCAATTTTAGCAGGCTCGATAAAGGAATCAACATAACACGGGTGCAGTAAGAGAACTAAGAAAGTGTGATTACGAGAGTGCTCTGTTCCATATTGGAGCACGTATACTTACTACCTGTACGCATTCTTACTGCACCCGGTTTTTGTTGATTCCTTACTGACCCATGAGGGGAGTAAGGTCAATAAGAGAAGAGAGCTTGCATTCCTTACGTTTGGAAAGGGGATCATGAAATAAATGTTTTATTGTCTTCAAAGGAATAATAACTTTTATTTTTCTTTATTAAAATAATGTTATAACAATATTATCACAAAATGTTAGGGATACGAAGACGGTAAAAAGTATCTCGACTAGTAAAAAATAATAATACTATACATCTACATGCTTCCTAAAAATTTCAATTGAAACAAAGCCAATAAAATTATTTTGAGATTCTGAAAAATAACAATATTTCATTTAAAAAAATACATTATTATTTTCAAGGGAATGTGCAGAATCATCATTAACAAAATGGCACTGTTGCATTTATTGTAGAACCCGGACTATCCTAATTATTGGGCGGTTTACAAACTTTCAAAACAAATTGGTATTTGGTAATATTATGTACATAATAAAAACACATTACTTGATAAAATTAAGAATTCAGTCTGGTAGGAAAATAATGAACATTATAATACTATGCATTACTAGGAATACATAATATATTTGCAATGACTTCACATCCCTTTATTGTACCAAATACTATTATTTGGTATATTTTAAATATCTAGACACAGTAACAATGCTTCAAGGTGACGTCAAAAATTTGTTAAGTTCTTTGTGAAACTAAAATGGAAACGCATGTGATCGTGCCAAATAAAATAAAGTATTTGTCTGGCGTGGCTAAAGCTATGGTGTATACTTTTGAGTTGATTACACATAATGACTATGATGTTCATCTTGTCTACCTACAGGTTAAATAATACAAATTTTGCAGATGAGGTGGAATTATTTTTTAACTGCTAATTACAATTTTTTTTTTTTTAGTCAAACAACTTTCTCTAATATGCCTATTTAAGAATTTTTGATGAGAGAAGTCTGCAGAACAGTTTTTGCAAATGAACGGTCGACTAGTTTGGGTTTGGACGCCTCCGGCTCTTCGCCTTTTCTTACCGCAGTATTTATTAACATGATTATGTAGAAAGACGACAGAAGTAAAGCAGCGGGCGCACTTGGGACATTCAAAAGGCCTGTGAATGTCGTATTTGAGCTCGGGTAACTTCGACTTGACGGTGCTAATCTCCTTGTTCTCAAAGGTGATGGGGATGTTGGTATGCGTGACCAGCACTATCTTCGGAAGCACTATAACCAACCAATTGAGGTAAACAGATTAATTACATACTTATATTATCAACAGGAATAGAACTCAAAAGAAGAGTGAAGAAAAATAATAAATTTTCAATAAAAGATTTGTCACAGTTCGAATTTTTTATTTTATAATAAATAATAAAAAAAGAACTGAAAGTTCACAAGTGTAAAAAAGGAGGATAAAATATGAAGAAAAAAATAAGGAAAAATAATAGTTATAAATTGCTACAAACCCGCCTCACAATCTATGCAAACCTCTCTTACAAATGGCATCCACCATAAGGTGCCGAGGTTCACAGAGCTCCCCACGGTGCCGAGCCCCAAATAATGTGTTAACCACCAAGAATCGCACGTACAGCCTTGTGAGTCGGTATTCTAGCACAAGGAGCAAAAAAAAAGAAAAAAACTGACAACTTATCTGGATGTAAAAATCAAACAGAAAAGGTAATAATTTTTTCAGGCAGGTGTTTGTGGAGCTGGCGTTGATGTAGGCGCAGGTTATACTTCTGGTAGGCGCGGTGCGGGCAGTAAGGGCAGCCAAAACCTGGCGAGCGGCGGCACTCGTAGCGGTGGTGGCGCTGCAGGGACCCCTTGTGACGGTACGCATTGCCGCAGCGCCGGCACGCCCATTCCCCTAAAACAGAAGGACATAGAAAACTTTCCCACTCAAGTCCTAATCAGCTTAAATTACTATATTTATACAAAGGCAACATTTTTACAAAGCACAAATGAATATGGTAGTGATGTATTAGAAATCCGCCTTCATTCAAACATTATTTGTCACGAATAATTAGAAATTTTGATTGTATTAGAGAAATTTTCATTAAAAGCAAATGGCAACCATCAATCATATTGGGTTTGAATTATTGTTTCTACATTTGTAAACAAAAGTGGTTTTTAAATAACTTGGGTGCAACTCAAACAACAGATTCATATCAGATGATTCTATGAACTTTACCCAGGCCTAGAAAAGAGCGTATCCAAGATATGTGGTGAATACATATTCGTCAGACTAGAAATTCAATTTGTAAAATTTCGCCATCAGTTGGATATTACTTTATCAGTGGAAATAATATTTCTGGAGTTAAATTAATAGGTAAAATGAAAGGAGTAGAGGAAAAAAATAAAAATATTAAATTAAAAAAAAGTTGCTTTATTCATTGAATGTCAAGAAGTAAATGCGGCATATAAAAAGTGTAAACAAAGGATGAAATTGAGGTATGCTAAGGCACATTCGGCAATTACCTACTTACAATATGAAAATAAAAATGTACAAATAGGCCGCATCAATTAGTCTTATAAGGTAATATTATTGTTCATAAAGGCTCTAAATCTTAAAATATAAAACATTATGCAAAAGTTTGTGACTGTGTTCTCTGAGTCATTGTTGATCCAACTACATAAAGTTATTCTGGTAATGGTCGTTTTCACATTTATTGAAAACAACTCTATGGCGCCTCCACGTGTAGATAACATCCATTGAGCTATTGAGTAGAGCTGATAATTTAAGGGTAAGATCAGCCAACAATCTACTAATTAATGACTGCCGGCATACATGATTGATCCCTCCGAGTAGTAAACGTGAATCACAAGCGACAAGGATTTCATCGAGACCCTGTTCTTAAAGTAACTACTATCATTTTGTAAAATTACCTCCAACCCAATGATTTAAGTTAAGATTTAGGTGTATAACATAAATAAACCTAAGCAATAAATGCAAAAAATATCAAAAGCAATATTAAATATAAAGCAATATTACACTACAAATGCCGGTGCACTAAGTATAGAAGGGGTGTGTGGGTAATACCTACACACATAGACACACACACACAGACAACAGGAATGCTTGTGTCGACTAAACCGCGACCAATGTCCGTAAATGCATTTCTACTAGCATAATATATTCTACTCTACTGAATCTAACTAACATATGAGATAGTTAAAACGTACAAATAATGAGTATTACCACAATATAATGGAACATGCAATATGGCAAAAACTAAACCCAAAAAGGATACAATAAATATAAAATCAATCAAAACTGACTCGGACTGACTTGTTGGTTTGGGGCAATGATCCCCTCTCACTGTTAACTCTCTTCTCTTCTCCTTTTCCTTATCTAATCTCTCCACTTGACTTCTCTGGGTGTTTCCCTACTCACTCTAGCTCTACTTAATTACCACAGAACATTGAGCATTTCATTAATCCTCCACAACTCGCTTGGACCACTTTGTTTCACTGACGTCTTCAACATTGTAAAATGCCAGTGAATCCCAAACAAGAATATGAACTATAGTGTCTAAAATTACGAGGGAGAAATTTGTGTATGTAAAAAAAAAACCCTGAGAGTTGTTTCTTAACTAAGTATAAAAGTACTTAAGAATACGTAGCAGTAAACCTAAAAATAAACTATATCGAATTATTGTTATTCTATGGAAAGGCACTGTGGTATAGGAATATCATCGTCACAGCTGAGCTGTACAGCGTTATCACTGCAATATCGTTAGCGCTGCGTGTAAGTGATGAATTAAATGTTATCTCTAGTGATTACATCATGTACAGTAGAAGCCTGTTAATTTGAACTCCAACAATTTGAAAACATGCTTAATACAACATTTTTGCCAAAAAACAGCCCCCAGAAAATAAATTTCCTACAAATTTTTTTCTAATTCGAAATTTGATAATTTTTAATTCTAAATTTATTTCGGTCCATGCACTGTTGTGGTGATTTGCGGCAAACTTTCGATTTACACATAAAGATATTAAATAATTACTTCCAATATCTGAATTGGAAGGGACGGTGATTGGCTTATTTATTCTTTATACTTTATTTTAAGAAATTTACTTTAAATCTCTGAATTTAACACCCTGCAATGATCAATTTGCATAATTTCAATTTACATGGAAATATATTGTTTTTTCACAAATTCGCTATGAATATCAATATTATTATTATTATTATTAAGTCGTATTATCAAGAATTTACTTAACGAGAGGCCGCACCATCAAATTTTTTCTTCTTAAAATTTCGAATCATGTGGAAATTCGTTAATTTGGTTTTTGAGGACCCGTGGAAATCAAATTAACGGGGTTCTACTGTACCTACTTCTAAATACATCCACTGTCTGCCAAAATACTCACAATATTATCATCACCGGCATACACTCCTACTGAAATGGTTGTGCCTTTATTAAAAATAATATTTAAATGATTCTACCTTTAGCGTAGAGAACATAAAAAATAAATGCAACCTGTCCAAACTATATTTTAAATGAGCAGTTAATCAATGATACATTGTGTTTTAACAACATGTATGTAAAGTTTTAAATCAGCTAGCGTTCTAAAATAATATAAATTAAATGGTAAACTTATTTAAGTTTCATGAACTGAGGTGAAAATTTAAAATTGGCAAAAAAAAAATTCTAAAAATCTATATTGTACACCAAATACTAAATTTAACCTATGTATGGAGATTTTCTAAAATGTAATGCAAATGAAAAAAGTAAAAAAAAAAACTATTCATTTAAATAATATGAAAAATCATGGAGTAAAAATATTTGGCAAATAATAATTAATAATAAACCCGATAAGGAAATAAATGCAGACTATCTTTAGATTAAAGACATCTTGTTCCACACTAATAATAGGTTTATGGAACTTTTGTGCCTCTCATTGGCTAATATTCCATTCACACACTTTTAATCTATTTAATGATTTGATTTTTCTGGCGTGTTTCTATCATGTGAAAATATAAAAAAAAAACTAAGTATGCACCACCTGTCTAAATATAATTTCTATAAACAAAAATCCACTGGATATAAAAATATAGAAATGGCCAATAAAGCCATCACCGCACATAATTAGTGTTCACAGGATTATCAATAAAAAAAATTACCAATGGAAATCGAAAAGTACACTTAAAAATGTTTTAAGTCATGGTTGGTTACCATTGATTTTCTGATAAAAAATATCATTTACAATTCGGCTAGTAATAGCACCTAAATATAACTAATACAAGAGGCAAAAGTAACACAAAGGAATAATTGATTGATTCATGTAAAGAATAAAACAAAGAGAATGGGTATGAGGTTGGTTGGTGCATGTTATGTGCAAGCATCGATGTTATCTGTGCGCAGGCCCGGCTCTGGCTTAAGGTAGACCTTCTCGCGGTGCATGCGCTCCATGTGGCGGGCAATGTGCATCTTCTGCTTGGCGCGGTACACGCAGTGCGGGCACTGGAACTGGGGCTCCTTGCCGCACTCCCACTTCTGGTGGTTCCTCAGCGAGGACTTGAGCTTGTAGACGCGGCCGCAGTCGGAGCAGGCAAACCCGTCCCTCGAAGGGGAGCCGCCTTCGCGCAGCGTGGCCATCACGGGCAGCGCCAGGCGTGCCGACCACTGCTCCCATGTCAGTCCGCCAATGCGCGTGAAGCTCACGTCCTCCACTGCAACACGCAAACAGACACCACCAAATCCACATCATGTCACATACAATCAATCACTACAAACAGTTGTTCCTGCAAGAGTAATGCACTACACTATCCATTCAATGGCATACAGCCCTAACCCTGACCTCATTTCTATACTCAAATGTCACAAGGACTTCAGATAAAATAGGGTTTAAATGGAATAATGTACTTTATTACTCTCGTGGAACAATGAAATAAAACACAACAGAAAATATGTACCTATTTACAGTTGAGTGGGAATGAATCCATGGATTGGTTGGTGCAAATGATAGGTGCTCAAGAAAACAGGCAGAAGCCAACATTAATCAAAAATATATAACACGGGGTGGAGCAAACTGAGCTTACTTTTACCAAGGAAGATAAAAATGTGCACAATTAATAATATTATTGAAATAGAAGTTACATTAGATTTAATTTATGTAAATAATAATGGCACACAATTATTTAGGGGGTTTGCTTAATGTATTTGCAAATAAATCTAGGAAATAGTTATTCTTAAATCTGTTCTGTTGAAGCATCTATCTTTTTTTACAGTAGGAGAATGTTGTCAGGGAAATATGGATTTAAAACAAGTATAAAGATATGTATTGATTAAAGTGGGATAAATAATAAAAAGGAAATTTGAAATAAAAGGTTAATAAACTCAAATGCTCATAAATAGTAATACATTCCATGATTAGCGACAGTACTAAAGCGTTACATAACATAATTGTGTGAAGCGGAGATGAAGACAGTGAACATAATTACACGGCCATTGTGCATGCAAACAAGGCTAGTGACAGGTGATTAGGTAGCAGTACTTACATGGCAGCAGTAGCACCAGAAGCGGATATAAACAAATATTGATTAATTCTATGTAAAACCAAGGCAATAAATGAAAACAAAATAAAATTAGAAAAAAACATTTATTACTATGACACCGTACAAACAAAAAAACTGTTAGAATACAAAACAAAAATCAAGGCGGTGACGTGAATGTGTAAATAATATCTAAAGCACAAAAAGGAAACGCGTCCGGTACACACTGGAGGCTGGTTGCTGGCAGATTCTGTGTGACCATCTCTTTGCTTACCAGTCAGTTATCAGTTCATCCCTCGGGTTCATCCTTCTTCACCTGAAACATCGGGCGGGTTAATAACATCATCGACAGGGACCACACCAGCTACTAAGTAAGTCTTGCTTTACCGTTTGAGAAGCCTCGTAGGGACATGTCATCCTGGTGTCTGGAATAAGCTGAAACACTGTCATTATCAACCAATGTATTACAATCAATTGCAACCTCTTCAATTTGAATATTGACTTATTTGTAGTGTTGTGGTAACAGTGGTGTAAAATCAAATTAAAACCAAACATTTAAATAATATTTCCGCATATTTATTAATTAACAGTCAACCGAACCCATATAAAGTAAATTATATAACATTTTCAGGAAAACATCACATTTCCTTTTAACAATTTAGTAAAAGTACGAAAAGAAAACAAATCAACAATTTTCAATATTTCTCAAATATCACTTAAATTACTTGAAATATAAAACATAACACTCCAGTGTTTAATGGAATTTTTGAGTTAATAAATATATTTCTATTTGGAATATTTCTTTCTAACCTAATACAATATATTCACTTCTAATATATATTTAAATTGATCTAACAATCTAGCGCAAAGGCACTACAATTAACTGATGTAACAAGTCTTTTCCAGTCTAAGGTGCCGAAAGAGTTTAAATATATGGAAAACCATTAGACGTTTAAAATACCATTTTGTCATCAGTCTTCATTTTTCTACTTCACCTAACGAGAGATTACAGTAATCAAAAGTAAGCCTAATCTGGAAAATATTCTGTCAACACCAGAAATAATATCACTCTTTTAGAATGCATCAGGTATCTATCACTAACATACATATCATTATTATCGGGAATGTTATTATATAGCTTAATACGATTCAATAACATTATGTATATAAAAATATTTATAAAGAATAAATTTCTCTGAAAATAAATAAAAAAAAATTCTTGTACAGTTTTGGTTCAAAAAAACTTTGGCAAATCGTAAAAAGGTAAAGGACGAACACTCGAAGTATTTCAGACATTTTTTAATTCAGTGAGTTTTTTCGTCTTCCTCAACTTGGTGTTGGCGAAGGCGTTCCACTCCGTATTATGGTGCTTGCGAATGTGCACGCCGAGGTTGCCCCGCTGCTTGGCGCGGTACATGCAGTAGGGGCAGGCATGCGCCGGGGGCTTGCCGCCGCACTCCACGCTCTCGTGGCGCCGCAGCGTCGACTTCCAGCGGTAGCGTTTACCACAGTGGCGGCACTCAAACTGCTGCAGGGGCTCGGCGCCAGAGGAACGGCCCCGCGAGCGCCGCACTCCCTCCTCCTCCTTGCACATCCCCTCCACCAGGCTGCTGCCAAACACCTCAGACTCGTCCGGCAGCAGGATATCGTCAAAGTCGTCTTCCTCAAACTCCTCCTCCGACTCGCACTTGGGATAGAACTCCTCCTTGGTGATGACGTTGTTATTGCGCAGGAAAGACTCTTCCATCAGAAGGGCGCTCTGCTGCTGCTGGAGGTGGTGGTGGCCGGAGGGGTCGGCCAGCAGGAGAGACAGTACGGCCGCTTCGTGCGCCCGAGCTTCTCCTGTAAAATAAATATAAAGTCAACAGGCTTAGTGAGGCTACCGCTACGTCACCGAGAAAGGCAAAAAAATACTGAAAATAATAAAAAGCCGAGACAAAAACAAAACAAATTTTAAAAATTTATTTCACATACATACATAAATAAATAATAGCAAACCGTAAATAAATACATAAATAAAGACATCAAACTCTTCTAATAACTACTAAATAATAAACTACACATTAAAACAACGGTCAGTCCAGAATGATTGTACCATGCGCACATGCGTGTTAAACAAAGATTTCAATAGTAATTCTTGTTATGATCAAAATAATTAGCATAATAATGAAATGCTATTCAATTTACTTGACAAATTATATTAATATACTTTTATATGATTTGCTGACTGGATCCAGACGATGAGAGGTCCTCATCCACAGTTCTGTCTTCAACATTTCTTTTACACACCAATTCTTAGTTTCTGAATCCTCAATCTGAAAACATGTCGGCTGTGTTTTAAATTAATAACTGTGGGTAGGGTAGATATTGTTAAATATTATATAAAAATATACGGTACATACCTAGCAAATTTAGAAGGAGAAGGGAAGGTTTAAATAAAAACTTTACATATTATAATATAATAAATATATTATTAGTAAAAAAATTACACAATAAGATATTGCCATTATAGAACCATTTTAATGGAAGACAAAATTACTTAATCAGTCTATTTCACTTGAACATTCTAAATACTTTAATGTATTTAATAACTGCCTGCACAGATGAATGTGCTTCCTATAATAAAATCTCTGCAAAGTACCATTACATTCTTGGTCAATAACATCATATTTGTGAACCTCTCACCTTTCATTTTCCAAGAAAGACCAAACTGAGTTTTTCATAATATCAGTCATATAAAAAAGTAGGCCCCAAATTAAAAATATATATATATTGGGATAACAAGACTATCTTTGAAATATAAGTGACATATTATTTTAAATGGTCAATTTTATAAGTTTTTAAAAATTTATATCAAAAAGACTTACACATTTTAAAACTATTCAATAAATTCATCGAAAATATACATATATTTAATCTTCATTTTAACAAATTATAAAGATTTTTTAAGTATTTGAAGGGATTGAAAAATGTTGCATTCAAATTTTAAATATCACAGGAGATTAGGGACACCTTCATATAACGAGACTTAAAATATGAAAAAAGAATTGACATTAACTGCACAACATTAGTAATGGGTAAATATAAATTGACGATTCAAGTAAATACTTATACACCTATCAATAAAATGATGACTACAAGCTAAATTGAGTATGTTTCATTAAGGCACCATTGTAAGGCAAAGTGATGAAAAGCAAAATAATTATGTAATTGTATAAAATGTTAAAATCTATATAATATGTATCATGTAATGAGAGGCATCAAATTTTCAAGGCTGGTTTTTCATGATGTTTTTTCTGAACGTGTCTTTTAAGTTCGTTGCGCCGGTGGTTTCCATGGGGGCAATGCGGGCACTTGTACTGGGGCTCTCTGCCACACTCGAGGTTGATGTGGCGGACCAGGTTCTTCCTGGCATTGTAGGTCCTCTCGCAGTTGGGACACTTGAAGCCCTTAGGGGTGGAGTACTGCCCACAGGGCAATGCGCCAAACTTTAACAACTCTCTTTTGGAATCTTCACAGTCACCAATGATACTATCTTTACTATCCAACTTTCCCTCATTTTCTATTTTCAGATCCTTTGTGGCTTGTGGCTTGTTGGTACTGTGGTTTGAATCTATAAACAATTAAATATATGTATACACATTAAGTGACTAATAATATAATACCTACTAGTAATATTACTGTTAGAAAGTATAGTTGAATGTTTACCAGTTGTTGTTTCCGCATCCACATCAATGACAGGGTCCTCGCCTTCTCCTTCCTTCTTGAGTTGGGGGGTTCTGGGTGCTGTGGAACGTGTTACTCTTTCTGGAAACAAAATATCTTCATAAATTTAGTGATTTCATTTTACACTACAAATGAAAATAGTCTATTTTAAGGTAAGGTAAGGACCAAGGTGAAATATTGATATTATCACATTGAGTGAGAAGAGTGATACACAAACATAGTAAGCGCAAAATGCACACTGACTCCATGCTGCTCGGCTTATTCCTATCAAACCAGCATTACTACGCGAATGCCTCAAGCCGAGTGCTCCAAACTCTAGGTTTGACTAACACTTCTGGAATGAGCCCGTTTAAGTAAGGGTAGGTTCAAGTAAATAAATATGTATAATTCGAATCACTAAACAATCCCTTTAACTACCTTCAATTTCCTTAACCCCGTTGCATAGAAGACGTAAGACTCTTGTGCTGGAGCAGCAAGGGTTTAACATCGAACCAAAAGATAGATACCAAAGGATCTCATTTGAGCTGGCTCTGTCCAGGAAATAATTCTAGCTCTCGTTGTTTCCTTTTTAATCTGTGTGAGCTACGGAGGAGCTATGCCTTCATGGAAGGTAAACCAACCTGAATAAGGTGATAAGGTAATATATTCCCGTGAGATATTTAACAATTAGAACCACAACCAGATTCATTTATGTACAAATTTACATTATATATATAGCTACAAATTAAATTAAAACTATGTGTCAAAGATAATATTTTTTTATGATTGCAGACGTTTGGTTAAGACGTTTCTTTAGGAAGTGTAGCATAGAAGTAGCCCGGTGATTTGATTTAAAATAAAACATTTGTAAGGATAATTTCTAAAAATAAAACTATTATGAAATTTAAAATTACCTTTTTATTTTCATAATCATATTATGTTAAATATTGTTCCATATAAAATATATAAATCTTAGGTATTAAGGTTTCATTAGGATTCATAAAATTAAAAGTACCTCATAAAAATTAAAACAATCATATAAATTTTAAAACATTCAAATATCACTTAAATCACCAAAGTTTAAAACATTAACAATTATTTTTGGTGCTTCATTATTGCAATAAGTTATCAAATAAACATCAATGACTAACCAAATTAATATGGGAATATTATTTACAGTTTATAAGAAATATATTATTACTAATGCAGACATCTAAATTCAAATTGATTGAACCAGAGTTAGACAGGACAGACACACAACAAAAATTAATATTTGCAGATTGGTATTGACTCAAAAACATAATTGTGGGGCTTATACTAGCCGATAAATACAACAAAAATAAACTACTACATTTAGTTTGTTATCTTTGAATGCACCAGACGTACAAAAATGACATTTTGTGGCAATGAGCTTTCAAATAAAATGAAATAACCAACCATTATGTATTTAAAAATGTATCCTTGTACAGCAATAATGCAGAATAATACTATTGAATGGTGCGCACGTTAAATTAGGTTTAGATAAAAAAATAGTAGAAGTACCTCGGTATACATATCATTTCCTTAATTTTTTAATGGTCTCTTTTAATTGTCAGTATTTTTGTCAAAAAAATTCATTTAAAAATAATGTTTTTACAGAGAAATATTTGGGCTTTCAAAATTAACATACTTTCTGATAATCAAAATTGAGTCTGGGTATCCTGATTTAGGAACATGTCCAGTATTTAGCAACTAGTCTATTATGTTAAAAATATACAATCAATATTATATTATAAAAAGTAGAATAGACTGTGAGAGATGTTTGGGTTTTGTGAACACCAAATTGTAAAAATTTAGATAGTACAGGTACGGATTTCTTTTCTTAAAACAAATTTAAAAAAAGACTGGGCTTTAAGCTAAATAATGAGGTGTGAAAAATAATGCAATAACCATCACCATGTTGTACAAGGTAATCATTGAAAAGGCATAATATTCTTCTAAGAATAGTTTTATTTACTAAACTAGTTTTTGGTTATTTAATAGGAATTTGGTTTAGACAATTTTAAAGGATAGAAACAAGAAGTTTTGTTGTAAACAATTTGGTAGCAACTTTGGTGTGAGTAATTTTTTGTAGATAAAAACTTTAACCAACATAGTAATAAAGAACCACTATTTAACATCTGTGTTTATCTAAGATAAACAGTTAAAAACAGTGTCTGGATTCTAAATGCAACACAAGACTGTTTTTATGGTGTGTTTGGTGCGAACAATATTTGCACTTGAACATGGGGGGCTTTCCGCACTCTAAGCGCTCGTGTCGTTTGAGCGAAGACTTGTGCTGGTACAACTTACCGCAACCTTCACACACAAACTGCTTCACCGCCGCAGCGGCGATCATGTCCTCCACGGCGTGCCGGTAGTTTGCAATATTGGTGTACTTTAATGATATCAGGGAACCTAAAACCAATTCAAGAAAACAGTCCCCTTACAAAATGCACCATTTAAAACACAGGTTCAGGGGTGTAATCAGCTGTCAGAACGCATTGAAAATATTAACCGTTACCAACTAGGAAGACCTTATCTTCAATCGTTGAATCCACGGTTCAACTGAGCAACCATAGTATGACTAGGTTCACTTCAAGTCAATCGTTACAAACTAGGAAGACCCTATTTTCAGTTGTTGAGTCTACAGTTCAACTGAGCAACCATAATAGTACAAAAGTTTAATTTCAAGTCAATTAAAAACAAAAATGGCATTGTCTCCGAGCCCCTTTTGCCTTTCTTGCCACAATGCAATATTGTTGTCATGCTGATTTTGTACAAAGTGATGGCAGTGTGAACGGACATTTTTTGCCTGGGTTTCATAATGCTTTAGAGGTGGAAGTTAGCTGCGTACTGTGTTTTTACACAATATGCAGCTAACTTCTGTACTAAATTATTTAAATAAGCAATAATTATTAGCCTGAAACACTCATCCACATTGAAAAATCTCCTGATAAAAGATACATGACGCCAGCGGGACTTGAACCCGTGTCCTTTCGATTTCCGGTCGACAGCTCTGACCACTGAGCTATGGCGGCTTATCTCTTATCCGCGAAATAATTCAATATATACTAGTGTTTCATTCAACAATTACTGCTTGTTACATTTGTGCTATGCATAAAAAATCTTGTCTTAAACATTAGTTTACCAAAAAATAATAAATTATTTAAATTTCATCCATCAGTAATTGAAACATTATAAGTTTAAAAGAAACAAATATTATGGAATTTTGGCAGACAATAAACCTCATTTGCTCTCAAATGTGTTAAAAGCATAATCGTTGTCCATAAATATCGAACTTACAGAGGGATTGTAGAAAAAGGATCTACATTTGAATAAATGGGCGGGTGCCAATTTAAGCAAGTACGCAACTCACTATTTCCAGCCTAAAGTCTCAGAGGTCTATTTTTGAATGGGGTTCAATAAATTTGCTACCAGCCATGTACTGATCCCACCACTGATGCGCTGCGACCGTAGCAAACTTAACTTTTCTGCATAGGATCTTACAGCACTCGGTTTATGTCGATTCCTTACCAGACCGTGGGACAACGGGCTCACTTTCATATGACCTCAGTTATATGTGAATGAAATAATAAATGTTTTGAAAAAAGCCCACCGATAGGCGAAATCGGCACAGTGATTGAAGTCACAACATCCATGAGCATGAATGGCAGGGGGAGCTTGTAAACTCAAGTGTCTTACAAGTTTATTTGAAAAAAACTTATTTACTAGGAAACTTTACTGAAAATTTTCACATCGGCAGAAAGACTGGCAAATATAAAATTAATGTTTGAGCAGACTCAAAATTGCTGAACTCTTGAACATATATCTGATTTCAAACCCTGATCTACAAATCAGTGTGCTTCAACCAGCGGTCTGCAGAAATTTACTGCCAGTCTATGATAAACCTCACCCGGATCATGCTGTAGCAGCTAGATTGGTTTGAATTTCTCTCTTAGGCCATCCTCTCACGGGTCAGTAAGGAATAATAATAATAAAACACACACGCAGTAAGAATGCATAATACTGAGAGGGCTCCGTTCCATCTTGTATTTCTATTGGTGTCCTTACACGGGTCGATTCAGCAGGCGAGTGATGTTGCGTACTTCCGTTGCCTGCATTTTTGCTGTATGCGGGTTTTTATGTTAATTTCATACTGACCTGGCTGGTCTGCAAAACATTTCTACTAACTTTGCCAGTACGCACAAACAAAAAGGTTGAAGAATGCTGGCTTATAAGAGAACATGCTGCTAACTAACCCAATCCCCACTTTAATCCCAATAACCTTTTTCTAGGTTACAAATGAATCCATAACATTTAAAATTCATACTCAATATTTCTAATACTATAACTTCAACCATCTAGATAGCTGCCCAAAGCATGGCAAACAAACATTACTATCTCAGAATAAGTACATTCTTAATGGAAACATTGCTTGAAAAAGCTTTACCCGTCAGGAATTTGACAAACTTTCATCTTTCCCTCTTCGCTTACTTTACTGGGCAGTTTAGATTCGGAGTATAACTCGGAGTGTGGTGATAACATTTTTGGTAGGAATAGGGTTAAAGTGTAAATATTTTCAAAGTGAGATAAAAGACAGAGGTTGATTTAATTATATATGAACATAAATAATTAGAGTTTGAAGAACTCAAAACAATCAACTATGAAAATTTTATTTCATGGCATAGATGGTGCTAATTTCATTAACTTAGGCAAAACCCTTTTGCAAGTTATGCTTCAAAATGCGGAGATGAATTATCTGTTTGCACCCATACACACGCAATATGAATAAATAGTTTTGTCCGTATACAAACTCAATTCCTTCAAGAAAGGCATAATTTTGGATTAAATCATTGTTACAATGTACGGGTTTTTTCGAAAATAATTAAATTAGCGCCATCTATGAAAGAGCAGATTACAAATTCTTTTAAACTGACCCATAACAGTTTACAACATTCTTCACCCAAGAGGCTTGATCTCGAGCATTAAATCTTCCTGAACTTTATTTTGTTCCGCAGCCAAAAATGCATCACCACTGTGTCATAAAACATAATAATGTCACAACACCAGTGGCGGCTCGTGACTTTGGAGGGTTTTACGAGTACTAAAATTGAAATGTTATGGATGTTGCAACCGAAAATGTTTATGGATTAAGATTTTCACTGCGCTGGACCGGTTTCCTGAAAATCTTCATGTATAAACGTTTTCAGCTACGACATCCATAACATTGTTTTTTTTTTTTCAATCTTATCACTCGTAACACGCTTCAGTCACGAGCTGCCACAAGTAAGTAACAGCATTCTTACAGCACCCTTCTGGTGATTTTTCACAAAAGCAGCACTAATAAATTATCCAATTATTATTATCAAAGGAGCTGGAGGAAGACAGCAGTGCAGAAGGCAGGAGCAGTAAATGGCTCAATGGAGCATTTCCTACAAGAGCCAGAACCCTTGTTAGATGCATAATAATACATCTTAACTATGAAAGAGAAAAAACTGTTTGAAACTTGAGTTCTGGTCAAGATTTCCCATCTGAAATATCAAGGTCAATGTAACCATTTTTAGTAGTTAAATAAGATCAAGACAACATTTTTTCTGTATTTTTTTCAACAGTTCCAGACTTTTCGTGATATTTCGTACTTAGGGAGCTGTAATTTTAATGGCAAAACCAACAAGGTTCAAAGGTAAAAGTTAACTTAGTAACTATTTTTCACATTATGTATACATGGTGTTCAGAAACAATTGTCACTTTCCCAAAATGGGGGGTCACAATCTTAATTATTCCGGTAGTCCAATTTTTTTAATATATTTTATAGACTGGTCCCCTGATATAAAATCCACGTTATCGACCTTGGCGCACCTGTGTTCCGGCTGTCATTTTGAAAACAATCAGCCGAAATCTAGTTGTTCACAAATATCTCATTTTCAATGCAAATTTCAGCTTAAGTAGATTCATAAGTTTAGTAGACAATTTTCTACAACTTTTGAATAGACAAATTTTCTTAGTACTGAGATATAAAGTCATAAAAATGTTTACATGTTTGAAAAATTAAGTTAATTGTGTGACTAGGTAGGGTTTTTCATGAATATCTGGTTCCAGTGCAATTTCGAGAAAAAATGACCAATACTGATTTAGTAGAGCATGAAATGTCTAAAAAGAGGTGTTTCATGTGTTCTGTAGTTTCTTTACCGATATAAAGTATAAACAAATATCAAATTTATTCCGGTTTATTATCACGTTATTGGACTTTGGTTTACATTGTTGCATTTTTACATACATAAATACAAATTTACTATAGGGCACTCCGGTATGGTATGGTATGGTAGTTCCCCCCCTTCCCCCCAGTGCACTGCAGTTGCTGCCAAAGATAAGAACGTGGAACTCAATGCTCAAGACAAACAGGCTTTTTAAGGCAGTTTGATTAAACTGATTGATGTACTGAAAAAAATAAAAGAAAACAGACCTACTTCCCAGCTGTGGGTTCAGTACTTCTAGATGACTACACTGATTGAGTTGCGTATTGAAGCAGAATGTACTGGAAATTGGTAGCTTCATCATACAATGCTCCAAAACATGATACCTTTCTTTCACGCAGCCGCCTACTTCTATCATGCCTGTATCATACGTATCCAGACCTCCAGAATTTTGCAAGAGAATTCATATTTACGCAAAAATCACAAGAACACTCGAACCCCAAAACCGCTTGATACCGTGTCGCCGACACATTTGGAAATCTTTACATCAAAATAACTCAATCAAATGATGTATTATATGTGATTAATCAAGATAATTACATAGCAATATAATAGCAGAACCTGAAACACATCTAAAAATAACCATCCACCACCTCACTCGGAGCCGAGCCAACAACCTACGTGACCTCCGCTAAGGAAGAAACCCAGTATTTACGTGGACCCCCCTCTCTACCACCCGCAAGGAATTCCATGATGGCCGCCGACCTTTCGACCAATCACAGCACGGCATATCTCTCTGAAATTCTTATCAAACACTGATAACGAAATTCAATGCAACTATTTGTGATAACATCAAGCTCAATTTACAGGAAAATGATGGAAGATTCAACCACGGAATAAATATCAACATAAAGAAATAATTATATGCTAATATAATGACATAAAAAATCATACCTAAATATGTTTGTTACTCTTTGGGAAATGTTCAAACCAAAGATATTTAACTTCAAACCCAATATGAAAATTTGTATAATTTATTAAACAATAAATAAACGAGACTGGGGGAGATGGTTTTGGTAGATTGAACTGACTTGGTTAAAGGTATCATATTAAAATATAACTTTCCTCTCAACAAGATAAATGCAGAGAGGAAAAATACCTAACCACTTTACTCCTCACGAAAGAGGATAGAACGCCTCCGAGAGGGTTCGATTTGAAAACGTTCTATAAATAGAGAACCGAATTCCATACAAAGTCAGTTCAACAACTACCTCTGAAAGAGAATCTTCTCTCCTGAAGAACCATCTCCAAGTCTCCAAAGTCTCAAGAAATATTTTCAAGTGTTTTATTCAGTAGTAAATTCAGTTTTTGCCAGTATTAAATTCTTTTCGTCAGTTCAGATCTGGAAATAAATTCCTCTCTGATCGTGGCTTTAAACTCCACCACAAAACCTCTACAACATCTACCAAGACTGAAAACGCTGAGAAGTGTACCCAGCTACCTTCGTATCTACAGTTATTGTACGGACGGTATATTGTCTCGTACAATGCCGAAAGTGCACACCTGTATCTTCAAGATATGTTGACATTGAAAGAAGGTAAGATGCCTCCAATAGAGAAGATTTACAAAAGATGGCTGCTTTACGATTCAACGGTATCATAAATTTTGGTCGGGAATTTGGTCCGACATGACCATCGAACAAACTCTGATGAGTTCGATAAAAACATCTGAAGTTTTGACTCAAGGATGCGGAATCAACAGATCCTTCGATCTCCTTCGTTGGACTGCTGGATTTGTTTATCTACATTTGTGAGGATATCGAGTCATTCTGACGGCCGGCGTGGTCTAGTGGTATACGCTTTTGACTACAGATCCGAAGGTCGCGGGTTCGAACCCGGCGTGCGCAAATAAATTTTATTTGATTAATTTGTGTTATTTCACAATTAATTAATTTAAAATAATATATAGTATATTTGCGGCACGTTCCAGAGTGGAAGATACTCTCAGTATCGCCCTGGTGTAAGACCACCATTCAGAATTGAAAAACGTTGCTTGAAATGGCTTTAGCCGTGTTTGGTGACCAGATCTGAATAGCCAGGTACTTCCCCACCTTCTTCTTCCCCATCTCCCTCCCCTCCCCAATACCCTCAGCCTCACAACATACCCCAATTGGGGATGCCATAGTCTCACTGGCTCCAGACGGGAGCAGTTGGGACTCTTGTGCGGTAATACTGTAAAAAAAAAAAAAAAAATTCTGTGGGGTTAATCAGAAACATCAGAGCAACATGCAGAGATGAGCCCTACATAAATTTATAAGGACGATCAAGATGTCCAAACTCTCATTGATTGGTTTGCTTGCCATGAACCATTTCCTAAAACAAACGTGATCATGTCTATGAGAAGTGGCATGATCAGGGATGGCAAAGTCACTTGTCACATGGCTGAAAATATGGGGAAATTTGCTATGTCTAAAGTTAACTATAAATTTTGAGACCTACACTTAAAACGTAAGGATGTGGTAGTTTCTCTTGCGGCAGTGTCAACAATCATGATGTGACGATGTGACTGTGACAATAGATCCATTAATCCCATTCCAACGTATGTGTATTGCCAAAGTCTGAAACTGAACTAAAGGAATATTTCCAATATGAGCTCTATCCTGTCCCGTTGTCTCTGAGGAAGGCTTGCGCAGAGGGACGGAGTTCATATTTTACTCATCGTTCAACTCTAACAACCAAATAACACAGAACTGGGGAAGCAGTAAAATACACAAAGTTGATGGGAGGATATTTACTGCACAAAGTTGTATGGGGTCATGCTCAACCTTTTTCCAGCAATATATCAGGTATATACAAAATCATTATAGAGCCAATGCATAGTGGTCTAGGATGCGTTACCCAGATTAATACCGGTAGAAAAGAAAAGCTCCAAGGGTGTGGAAAGAGCAGTGCGTGCCAGAGTTTCAACTTCTGCTGAACTTTTGTTTTTTGAAAGCAAGCACCCACAGAAAAAGTTTATGGGAAATAAGAAGAACAAATCGTTTTATTTCCCAAGGTAACCACAGCAAACCCGTTGTCTTTTCAACATGATGCAGTCATAATCATTGATCGGGATATCGACCTGCTGGTACTCCTCATAGCTCTCACCTTCCAACGCATATTACCAAAAAGTTAAATCACCTAACGCATTATACTCCAACAAATGTTTTAAAAACATTGAAATGATTTAAAACTTTTTATTACTTCATGCCATAAGTGGCTGTGATACAACTGGTGCTCCGTTCGGTCAAGGCAAATACAAATTTTGTAATATTCTTTTCAAGAACCACTCAGTTAGTAAAAAATGTTCCTGTATTTGCTATATATTTCATTATATTATAACGATAACTATCAAGGAATGCTAAAGTAAAAAAACTACACTTCCGTTTCAATTTTTGACCTGATTTTGGTGGATAGAACCTGGATACCTAAGGGTACTTATACATTTGCGAACCGAAACGCAACCGTACCACGAATTATGGGAAAGGAACGAATTAACTGCAAGCGGTGTTTTGCGCCATTTGCGGTTGCTTCGTTTCTTTCCCATAAGTTGAGGTTCAGTTGGGCAGTTCGGCTCGCGGATGTATACGTGGCATTTGAGATTAAAAAAAAAAAAATTTACCTACATCTTTTATCCTCTGCATAATTGAGGTCATTGATTTTTCACAAAATTGCACTGAAAACAAGATACTCAAAGAACCAAACCTAGTCGTGCAAATTTACTTATTTATACATATTTCTGTATACTTATTTATACTTTGTATACATATTTTTATGACTTTATATCTCGATACATATGAAGAGATGGAAGAAAATTGTTTGTACAAAAGGTGTGGGTAATTTTATGTTCTACTAAATTAGCCTAAATTTTCATTGGAAACGAGGTATTTGGGAGAAATTAGATTTTGGAAAGTTTTTTCAAAATGTCGGTGTTAGCATAGGTGTGCCAAGGTCAAATACTCGGTTTTTACATTAGGGGACCAGTGTATTATAAAACACATGAAAAATTTGAACTACCGGATATAATTACAAAGGCAGATCGCTAATTGCACTGGCCTATCAGGTATGTATGTAATTTTAGATGGAAATTTGATATTTTTTTAACCCTTTGTAAGTGAGATAATTTTTCAATTAATTTTCAAAATGCATTATAGGTTAGGTAAATAAAAAAAAAAAACTGTGTGGAAGAAACATGCATAGTTTTGGATATGATCACAGTCAAAAGTATTGCACGTAATGATTTATTTTTGGACACCGTAACTCTGTTTGAAACGTTTTCTAGAGGAGTTAGCGCAACATGGCACAATACCCCAAAAATAAATCACGATAGTGCATTTTCTTTAAAAAATTGATCAGTCTAATTCGAGTCATGTATTAATCTCGATTGAATGTCAGGAAGAGGGTTAATTTCCACTTCCAAGATTACATTTCATTCAATTTTTTGCACAGGCAGGGACGCTCTTGTAAGGTGTCACATAAAAAAAAAAATCGAAATTCAAAGAGATGTTTTTAACAACAACAAAAAAATTGCCTTACCTATGGGTAAAAAATACCCATTTATTTGAATGTGAAAAATCCCTTCTTATAAATTGCTCTAATGTAGTATCTGGTAGTTAAATACCTACTGTTGAAACTCATATGAATATTATAGTATAGACATCAGATGTGGTATGAGCTTTCAGAAAGCTCATTGAAAAATAACCAAATTATGTGTACACATAAAATAATAAATGATATTGCCATGCAAAAGTTTGTTATTAGAATTGTGAATTGTTGCAGTTTTGAACTATAAAGCAATTAATTAAAGCAGTTAGTAAACTTAGTAAAAAATAATTATTGAAAGACTTATTATTGTTTATATTCTTTCAATAATTAACATCACAATGAAGAGTAAAGCTTTCAAGAGTTAATTCTAATTGAAAAATTTAGTAAAATAATACTATTTTGGAAATATGTATGTTGATTGTGTGTGTGTGTGTGCCTTGCAGTGTCCATCATTGGTGACAGCTGCGGACAAAGCAAAGGACACTACAAGACAATCCAAAAGTTTGACCCAAGGAGGAGGAAGCGCAACGGTTAAACAATATATGAACAGCCAATATCTTATTTTGGAATCTTGTAATGTTACAGCGCCATTGAGGTGATTTTTCACAAAAAATACACAGTATACAAATTATTATTATTATCTTCAGATAGATAAAGAAGGCTTTCAGCCAAGGAAGGTTAGAGGTAAGCATCATTTTTTTAATCCGGGTGAGGTTATATTATTTGAAAAAGGAAGTAAAATTTTCTTCAGAGAAACAATAATAAGGACGAGTTGTTTCGGAGAATTTGAACAATTCATCAAATTTCAACGTTCATTTTCGGGTTCTGTGAAAGACTTATTCAAGTTCTGTTTTTATATCATTGTAGGCTAGTTGCTTGACAAAACTGAAATAAAAACAGAACTTGAAAAAATCTTTCACAGAACTTGAAAATGAACGTTGAAATTTGATGAATTGTTCAGATTCTCCGAAACAACCCGTCCTAAAAGTTTTGCTATTACGCTTTTATTCACAATTTTTGGCGTTAAATTTAATCTGATTAAATTCTTAAAGCAGGTCGTATTACGAATGTGGTTCAATCGACCGTACATTCTAAACACATCTGGATGAACAAACCTCCTTGGGAATACAAATTACAAATATTATACAAAAATAAATAAATTCTTAATTGACTTACCTTGTCGCAGACATCAGTTGAATAGAAAAACACAATGATTTTAAGTATTAAATTATGAATTAATATTGATTAGTCTTGTTTAATCTTAGAAGATACTTACCATTATCCTTAAAATCCGTTATATTAATTAAATAAAATGAAAACCCCCTTTTGCTTATATATTACGTACGCAAGCTCAAATAAAGTGGCTGAATTAAAACATGTCTGATTTCAGACACTGCTGGTATTATAGAAATATATTTATAGTTTCAGTCAGAAGTAAAACCATTTTAAATACCTAAGCCTACTAAACATGCATAAGAGATAATTTGAGTTAGATACGATTGCTTATTTGCCATGCACTAAACAGATAACTTCACGGAACAACAGTAAATAATGACTAGTAAGCGAGACAACAAAGTTCATATTTGCAAGATGATTAAAGTTATGAATATTACGTTGAAAGCTGCATAATTAATTAAAATGATAATGATGAAACATATTTTGAGTACAAAAATGAATGAGTAAGCATCAGAGATCATATTAACATGCACTGGGAAAATCGCTTCCTCAAAATATGATATAAAATCAAAGGCAATAATATTTTGTGGAAAATGTGCTCTCATCATATTTTAGCTGTGACAAAGTTATAAAATTTTTGGTAACTAATTTTTGTTGTAATATTTGACACACAACTGCCGAAGACTAAATAAAAAAAAATAATACCTTTATATTTAGGATTCTTTTTAACTTTGATATGTGTCATTTAATAAGATATAAATAAAATGAATAATTTCAAAACAGAAATCCTCAGCATGGATACAAATGCTGAGGTGACTTACCTACTTAAATATGCAGCAAAGGGTAATGAAAATTAACTTACCTTTGGAGACATTACCTCACCATAATATAATATTGGTATTATCATATCATGATTACAAATTTTAAAATGCCAACATTACCTTCTCACTCGTATCCGCGATACCGATTTAAAAACATGTAGAAACGATTGGCCGTTTAAAACCTTGCAAACTGCGGAGTTTCAAGGATTAAGAGATAAATAACGCGACTTAAAAATTCCAAGAAAAAGTGGAAAATAATAGTGTGCATTGAGAGGCAGGTAGACAGTATGCATATTGTTCACAAATATCACCATTACTTTATACCATTGCATATTACAGCCGTGGCCAGATACATAATTATATTCAACCTTCGTCTCATCTCAACAATTCACACAATTATCCTAGTCATATTGTTGTATACTTAATTAATACAAATTCAGCTTTAAATATATCTTACCAGGGATTAGAAAATAAATACATATATGTATATTATAAGGGGAGGAAATATATATAATATAGGAATTCGTATTGGAGCTTTTACCTTAAATATTGCCAAGAACAATATTTAGTTTCAAAAGAAATGATTTGAGGTATAAAAAAAATTAAACAATAATTTTTAACAAAAGCTTTTACGGTTTATAATCTATAATATTGAAGTGGGCAATATTCAAAGATTAGGGCATCAGAGGAGAGGTAGGTAGTCTGAGGTACCCAAGATTCCTTACCTGTTGAATCTCGCTGTCCATCTTGTCCTATGGTCATTTCATCTTGAGATCGATCCAAATGCCAGGCAAAACCTGAAAATAATGACAAACCAAATCAGTTAAAAGACCATCTCTTTAATATAAGTTTAATTAAAATTAAGAATGAAAGTTATTAAAAATATAAAAAGATTTGTTAGAAATCCAACATAATGCATGACACGGCAAGTTTTTTCTTGAAACTGAAAACGGCTTAAGGGCCTCCCGCTGAGAGCTCCGCTGTAACCTCGCTGTCAAGATGCATCATTAATGAGAATGAGAAAGTGGTTACAACCGAATTATCAAAAATATGCCTTCAATGCTAATTACATGTCGAAGGTTATTGGTAACAGAAAAAGGGTGAATGGAAGCCCGTATTTAATGGATGAACACATACTGGTGAACTAATGATAAACACGGGTGGTCCTCCACAACACACATGAACTCCTTGTGCCAAGGATAAGGACTAAATAAATGTTGATGTGTTTTTTACCAGTTGCAGAGTCTTGTAAAGAGTGGCTGGTCCCTGCGTGTTCTCCTTCACTGTCCATTTCCTCCCCCTCCCCTTCATCGAGGGTCAGGTCTTCAACGGTCTGTTCTCCATCATCATCCTCATTCTCGGCAGCCTGCGGGGGCTCCACTTTTGGCTCGAGGGTGGCGGGTTCTAGGGGCTGCTCAATGGGGACCGGTTTGGTAGTTTCGTGGTTGGGTTGCAGGAGCTTCAGTTTGGCCATGGAGTCGTTGTTGTGCGTGTCGGGGGGTGTAGGCGGGTTGTTGTTGAGCAGAAGAGGCAGGGGCGCAGGCGACAGGGAGGTGCGGCGCTTCTTGCGCTTACGTCGCGCCGGGGATAGAGAGCCCTCTCGAGACAGTTCCTCGGCACAGGGACTGGCTGTGCGGCCTACCGGCACCTGCAACTATACGATTGATTGAATTAATGCCAGGTTGAAAAACTCTAAAAAAAAGGATCTGAGGTCATTTTATCAACAAACATTAACACTTTAAAAAGCATAGATTGTACTGCTTTTTGAAATTCATGAAGGGTGAGGAAAATCATTAAGTTTAACCAATAAATAATCATTATTTTTCGGAATAACTTTTATTGAGTAAAACCTCAAATTGTAATATAGATATATCCAATATATATAATATAGATATATCCACCGAGGAGGATAGGGTCCCATTAGCGCAGTTGGTAGAGCATTGTCCCGGAAAGACAAGGGTCCTGGGTTCGAGTCCCAGATGTGACCGTTTCCTTTTCTGATTTTTCTGTTTCAGATTTTCGTTTTAAAAATCACTAATATTGTCTTCAATATTTCAATAAATAATCCATACATTCATCAATGAGGTTTACAGTGGAATTTCATATTATTTACGAATAATTTATCACCAAGCTAAGCTAGTAAGGGAGACAAGAATTTCTATGAGTCCATATGAGCTGTTCCCAAAAGCGAACAAATTAACTCTACAGATTTCTATGAGTCCATATGAGCTGTTCCCAAAAGCGAACAAATTAACTCTACAGATTTCTATGAGTCCATATGAGCTGTTCCCAAAAGCGAACAAATTAACTCTACAGATTTCTATGAGTCCATATGAGCTGTTCCCAAAAGCGAACAAATTAACTCTACAGATTTCTATGAGTCCATATGAGCTGTTCCCAAAAGCGAACAAATTAACTCTACAGATTTCTATGAGTCCATATGAGCTGTTCCCAAAAGCGAACAAATTAACTCTACAGATTTCTATGAGTCCATATGAGCTGTTCCCAAAAGCGAACAAATTAACTCTACAGATTTCTATGAGTCCATATGAGCTGTTCCCAAAAGCGAACAAATTAACTCTACAGATTTCTATGGGTCCATATGAGCTGTTCCCAAAAGCGAACAAATTAACTCTACAGATTTTTAACCACATTCATGAGAATCGAAGTATGCAGAAAATAGGTTTCTACACCCCAGGCAAATTATAGAGAGCTTTGGATGACCTTAATTTTGACGGCATGCAACTGACCTTACACAAATATTTGGTACAACTGCTTAATCTAAAATCTAAGTAAATTCATTCATTCACTCCACTTAAAAACAATAAAGAGCTTAAAAATTGTATTATTACTTTGACATAAATAATTAAAACTAAACTTTTGTTTGTGAACTCGATTATTTTATATAAATATATATATTTTTTTTTAATGTTCTCCCATAATAAGCAATTGCTTGTGTGTATTGGATGAGGTATTATTTGTTTAGTTTTTTAGATTTATTATTATTTTTGTTTTTGCTAAGGTTTTCAGTACATTTTTTTAACTGTGTTTTGAATTCTTTGAATCTATCACTAAGTGATCTTATATTTTCTGGCAAATTTATTGAAAAAATTTGTTCTAAGTATTTGTAGTTTTGTTGATTGATTGATTTGATTTTTTGTTGATTTTATTGCACTTATTATAAGCAAATTCAAATGACATCCCAATATGCACCTGTATCTGTATTTATTTGCCGTTCAGTTGTAAATTTTAGGTTTGCTGCATTGAGGGAATTGCTAAAATATTATATGAATCATTTTTCAAAGCTAAGTGGAAGGAATCGAATTTGCCAGTGAATCATAAACTTCACATTCATAATAATAAAACAAAAAGACGGAGCATTTCAATTTTTTTTTCTCCTTCCTTGTGGAGGATTTGAAAATATCTTACACAGGTAGTCTGATCTATAGTGTCATACATAAGAAACCAGCTCATTCAATCAATCCACAACAGCTTCTTTCAGATTAGACTAGACAATTGCCAAGAAGTATCAAGCAAAAGTAATTGGAACACTAATTGAAATGTACGATATATATATTTTTTAATGATAAACTAATGTTTATAAGACAAGGTTTTATGCATAACAAAAAGGATAACAAATCCCCGTCGGTGGCACATATTTTTACTCGGGAGATATTTTCTATTTGTATTGATATTTCAGGTGACTAATTATTGCTTAAAATTATTTGATATATTATTATAGTCACAAATGATTTTGTAGGCTTTATTTTACCCTAATTATTTATTTGCTAGTTGTAATGTGTACTGTGCGAAGCTAATAATGTAATTTATCTGTACCTTAGGTGGCGGAGAGACGGCGCGAGGGACGGTGGGGTGTTGGTGTGGAGTGTTGAGGGGAGGCTGCGGGGGGGGCTTGCTGTCCGACAGTCCCTTGATCTGCAGGGACTCTGCAGCCTTAAGCAGCGCCCCCAGCTGATCTTGGGAGATGTTCACCTCCCCCCGGTACATATAGTCCATCATGGCGCGCAGTTCCGCAAACTTTACATCCTTCAGGATGATGATGGGGTGCTTGTCATATTGCTGACTCAAAACAGCCTGGAAATCAAAAGAATAAGCAACTTATTAATAAACTAGAAACTAAATTAATAAAAACAAGTTATGGCTATCGATGCTGCGGAAAATAAGATGAATTCAGAAAGGCGTGTATTCACGTTGGGTCCATCACTGGGTCAGCAGTACAATTATTCAGTGGACTGTTTTTCGAGCACATGCGCACTCCCCTTTTTACGACCGTGTTTGTACGCCCGCGCAAGTGTGAACTCTAGTATCGTCCACGCTGGAGCTTTTGCTATGGAATTTTAACCCCATGCTTCGAAAAATGTATAAACGAAAAAATCAGAATCGCTTGCACCAATATCATTCTAGATTCTACTGTTCATTTCATGAATGTCGCCACTATGAATGTTAAAATTAATTAAAGTAAAACAGCGTAGCAAAATTAATATATTTGAGTTTTCAAAGCAATATAAAGGTAATCATTTATTTGAAAATACTTTTGACTTTTGTTTATCGTGTAGGGTAGTATCGGCCAAACTGTGTGCTGCGAAGAAGGAAATTCAACATCTACATAATCAAATCAATTAATATTTGTCACATATGATTAGTTTTTCACAGCCAAAAGTATAACAGTGATTTATTTTTGGGGTATTATGCCGTGTTGCGTTATCTCCTTATGCCAACGTTTCGGACATCATTATAGTGTCCATCATCGGGGCAGATAACACATCACATTTAAAGGGTCCTGTGAAGTAAAAAAGTTTGGCCAACACTGGTGTAGGGTATGCATTCAGGTAGAAATAATAAAAACCTCTTTTTATATTCATGTAAATGTTGTTTTACAGATGTCTCTGAAATGTGAAATGTTTTAGATAATATTGGACATTCTGGGAAAGTCTTATGATATAACATGAAATAAATATAAATAATAAGATAAATTATCTGATAAACAGAAAACGATCGAAAAAAAATGAAAACATAGTTTTTATCCTGATATTTGAACAAAATTCATCAAGGTAATTGGAAAATGTCAAAAATTCTCGCACAGACAGTTGGGGGTATTTTGACTTTTTCCTACTCCGACGTTCAACAAGTTAAATAAAGCCTGATGTGTACTGATCAAAATATGGAATATCCAATATCAGAGAAAGTGGATTTATTTAACCCCTCTGAGCTTTTGGAAGACTAATTTTGACATCATGTATACCGTCTTTGTAAGATTTATACCAAGAAATTTGTAACTTTGTAGTTGGGTTACTGTTAAGTCGGGTCATTTAAAGTTTCATTTGAAAATATATAAAACTTTCCGAAATAATCAATATTTTGTGGTCCAAAAATCACTTTTGTGGACTGTTCACACGGCAGGTAATAAAATTTATGGACATTTAAAAAATAAAATTAAAGATAATACTCAAATCTATGTTTAAAATCGGTAAATATTATTGTGAACATTAAGTTATGTGAATTATTATTTATTTTTTTAAATATGTTAGTTAAAACATGATAGTATTTCTCTGTTCGCGGAAATGCACTAAAAATCTAGTCTCGCAAAAGCTCTTAAAAATTAAAATACATGTCACTACTTGTTACAATTATGAGTCTGAATGACAAAACAAAGGCCATCAACTGAAGCAGTTATCATTTTGTATTCGGTGAGTAATTGTATTGAGTGTTACTTTTGAGTTGAAATTTTGGTGTGTGACGAGATCACCGCATCCAGCGGAATCGATATTTGGGTGAGTAAGCTTTAAAAAAATGTTACTACATACTACATATTTCGAAAAGAATTGTGGCTTATAATTGGAAGGCATGTGACTCGAATGTAAAAAATGTAAAAAACTACTTTCATTTCCTACTTCTGTGGACGTCACTTATGTGAAATGATAAGTCCACAGGGGTGATCCGCGTCTACAGAAGTGACGTGTTAAAGATATAACTAGATGTAATAAATTTGCCTGAAAAGTTTGTGCTGTAATGCATAAATAATGTGTGTATAAGTAATGTGTATATAAATAAAAACAGACAAAAAAGAAAAGACTAAATCAATTTATTTTCAAGTAAATGTGTCCACATAGTGACCATATGTCCACAGAAGTGATGAATATACTGAATAAATTTTAGCATAGTGATATTAAATGGTAATTCATTGGGTTCTTGCTATTGTCAAATAGACACAGCTCTTCTCTGTCAAGCAATGAAATCAATTTTTTTGTATTTTTGTTGCAGTAGAACAGGGAAAAATGGGTAAACCAAAAGTAAACTTTCCAAAGAAGCAATAGGGGAGCGACTATGGAAACAGAAGAGAAATAGAATGAGAAGGGCAACAAGCAATTGAAGAGAGCAAAGAGAGCTAAGGATAGATAGAAATATGCCCTTAACCCCTCCGACTTTTCGCGAACTTGAAGCTAAGATGTCTTTACCGAAATGTCAATTTCACGAAAACGTTGTGTTATTACCGCCTCACAATCAAAGCTCTATAAATGAAACATTACTGAACGGAGCCGAATAGTAAAAACTGTTTTAGAAAGGTTACAAAATAGGCTTTCAAATTGTTGTATCATAAATAAATATTAACATTTGTAAATATTTAAATTTAGAATGGAAACATGAAAAAATTGTAAAAATGACTCACCTGTAATGTTTTATGTAAAAACGATACTAAAATCACGGATAATGTAAAAAAAAAACACTTATTTCATCGTACAAATGTACAATAAACAATTCTGTCACTTCACTTTTTGACCATTTCATACAAAATATATTTTTAAAAAAATAATTAAACTTGCGAGGCGGGTCGGCACGTCAAACGGCTTTCTTGGCGTCGTTTTACGATTTGGCGGGTAAAATTTGCTTCCACTGAGTAGGTCTTTTTACGGGTTTCTATGGATAACTTTGAATAGAGATGTGAAGCTTCATTCAATACGAATATTCTACTTTTTGTTTTAGGGATGTCACTAGAAGAATAACGGAGTTATGACGATTTTTGTGGAAACACACGCGTTGACGTGTAAACACGCTTATTGTACTTGACTGCTATCGTTATTTTATCGTGTATATCTGCTTACGTTGCTGACCGGTTAAGAAAGAGAAAGGTTCGTAAAAGCTTAGTCTGCCAAATATAATTTGGCATTACACGGAAAATGGTCATGGTGAGGGAGCCCACAATGGCATTTTAGTCTGCCTAAAATGCACAGAAGATTCACTGGTTGCTCACGGAATGGATATTCCTGACTTTAATACCTTAGTAACCTCCCTAAAAGATATCTGCAGAAGAATAAACATAATAGCAATTGATGACGCCTGAGATCCCAATCATTAAAAATATTTTGAAAGCCAGAGATAAAAACTTTCAAGGTAAACAGGCGATACACAAGCGAATGAAGAAACATCATTAATGCACGTAAACTAAGCTGCAATGTTTGTAGACCTAATGGAGTAGGCCAAAATTATGAAATTGGACAGATAGCCGTCTCTTCATCCTCAGTCCAACATTAGCGTCTCTGATACTCGAGATATCGATACTCATGTTACCGAGACGGATATTATCTTCATCTAGATGAAAATAATATTCCTCTATGACTATGTGCTTATAAAGATGTTCATCGCAGTAATCATATCCAACAACGGACACAACTCAATGACTGTCAAATTTTGGAAGAGATCTAGTAAAAAGTTTTTCTCCCCGGAGGTAGATGATATCACTGACATCAAAATGTGTGAGATAGTTGAGGTACTAGAGACCCCTTCCATCGATAATAGACAACACCCTCTGAACACTTTGACCACTTATGTCAAGGAGTTAATCACTTTTGTAGACACATACATCTGATTTTTTCTTTCGTAAATTATAAGGAATAATGAACCAATTTTTATGTTAAAATGATTAGTAATCCCTCGCAGTCAGAATGCCCATTGGGTTTTAGTTATAACATGTAATATCTATTTTCTGTTAATTTTTTTAATTTCTGTGGACAAGTGTCACTGTGGTGGAACACTTATTTTTGGTTTTTTGACCTTGTTTTTTATTATGCCTCTACTCCTTGTACTATCCGTAACATTAAAGAACTAAATTTTGCAAATAAACCTTGCATACCATTAACAAAATTTGAAGTTGCTCAGGGGAATGACCCACTTATTTAAAACATACCAAATGTGATACACGATAAAGCCCGTGTTTTTACATCAAAACTTTTGTTTATTGCATCGCAATTAAGTAGACAATTCTTAGAACAGTGGGTACTCAATTTTCTTGTAGTGTTTAAATAATATAATGTCCCATTACAACATTTGGCATAAAGCAAGTACTCAAAAATAAAGCTAAATCACTTCTTTTTTACATGAAACCACACAAGAGTCCCAACGTCCCAAGTGCTCCCAATGGTCTGGAGCCAGTGAGAATATAGCATCCCCAATTGGGGTATGTTGTGAGGCTGGAGGTAGTAGGAAGGGGAAGGTAGTAGGAAGGGGAAGGTAGTAGGAAGGGGAAGGTAGTGGGGAGGGGAAGGTAGTGGGGAGGGGAAGGTAGTGGGGAGGGGAATGAGATGAGGGAGAGGACGGTGGGGAAGTACCTGGATATTCAGATCTGGTCACCAAACATGGCTAAAGCTATTTCAAGCACAGTTTCAATTCCGAATGGTGGTCTTACACCAGGGAGATACTGAGGGTATATTCTACTCTGGAACGTGCTGCAAATATACTATATATTATTTTAAGTGAGTAAATTGTGAAATAATAAAAATTAATTAAATAAAATTTACCTGCGCATGCTAGGATTTGAACCCGCAATCTCGGGACTGCTAGTCGAGAGCCTTACCCTCTTATACCACCGAAAACAAGAATCCTTTATATTTTGATAGCAGAAATAAATCAGATGAAAACTATATTTCTACAAAATGGCTATCCTATAACACTACGCGCATACAATTATTCGGGTATAAGCCGCGGAACCAGCGTTAAGTATTTAATTTTCCCATAAAATTTACGTATATGTTATTTTATTATTTTAGAGGTACTTTAAAAGTTATTGCTACTTTCGTTTGAAAGAACAAAGTCTCAGAGAATGTGTTTTACATAAAATGACAAATACACTGTATACAAAGAATATTATGTCATTAATTAAACACAAAAATCACCTTTAAAAACATAAAAATGTTTACCACCTGAACTGAATTTAATTTTATGGTTTATCATAGTCAATGACATTTTGAACACTTGTATAAAGCAATATGCTGAAATGTTATTATTGAAACGGCCGATTACAGTTAGTTATTGCTTGCCTCGAAAATTTCACATTGAAATTGAAGTAATTTTATGATGATCATTCACATATCGAGGATACCAAGTTGTAGAAATTACAGAACGACAAAAGGGAGACTGGAGTACCTTTTTATTTACACTATAATACAAACAGATAAGTCAGAGAAAATCGAGATGTTAAGGTCACTGTAAAAATTCTCAGGACATTCTTGTTATGTGTATAAACACCAAAACCACAAATAGCTTCGCACAGCCCTGGTAGCCCCCACGTGCATGAGGGTCTCCCAAATCCACCGTGACTCCGAAGTCCCCCTCCTTAATGACCACATCATAAGTATTGCGGAATCTTTTTATTCGGGCATTCCAACCCATACAAACCTGTCCATTAATTGTCTGGCCCAGTATGACACAAATGCCAAAACCCAGTATAAAAAACCAAAACAAATCATACGTAAATTACCACCCTAATTGCAGGCATGTTTTATTTCAAAAAAATTTTCACAAAAAAACTAAAAATGATCTTCCTACAACAATTTAAACTCATGATGTAAGAGAAAGGGGCCTTTTTGGCCCGGAGCTCTGTATGCCCTTATTTCATAAATACATCATACATGAAAAATTACACTTTTTGGTTACCAACCATCACAATATATAATAGCTACCCACATGTTTGCAATAAAACACGCGCTAGTGAAACACAATAAAAGATGACATTTATGACAATAACAGAAGACAATAATAGAGTAATCGGAATTACCTCGAAATAGGGGCTGCACGCAGATAAAACGACTTTGTGAGCCTTCAGAGTTTGTCCTTCAGCTGCGAGCGTACAGTCCACATGGATGCCTTTCTCCAGGAGAGTGTCAAATACTGATATGAGGGTAGACTGGTGATTGTTCCAACGTAAACAGAACTGTTGATCGTCATCCATTTTAACTGAAAACAGGACAACTTTTACATGAAAGCTTTCTTCATATAGGTTTCCTAGGTCAAAGCGCTAATTACCAGATAACGCATAACGGGAAAACGAAAAGTGCTTACGTGCAAATTTTATCAACGATTCGAAAGTTTTCAAGGAAAATGTTGGATGACAGTGAAATTTTATTGTTTACATGTTTAAATGTGATTCCTAGCAGGAACTTTGAACTTAAAAGTTTAGAAAGTTTCCCACCAAACAAAAAAGACAACGCGGCAACCGAGAAAATGGCCGCTTTTCCAGCGCGACAATACTAAAATGGCGACGAAAATTCTAACAAACGTTAGCTTTTTCACCAGGAGGAAAGTTCAAAACATTTGATAAAAGGGTCAACCATAAAAATACACATCGGGACAACATGGATTGTCTAAACATAGAAATTAAATAAAAACTAGGAAACGTGTTGTGATAAAACGCCCACAACACAGAAAGAGAACACGAATGTATCGGAAAATCTATTGTTGCTTACCTATCTAAATCGTCCACATTTATAGCATAAGGTTTATTACTTTATAAAGAATAAATTGTTACTTTGTCAAACTTAAAACTGTAAACAAAACATGCGTGTATAACCACCGTCCCGAACAAAAACACAAAACTATTGCTACTCACGTACACGAAATAAATTGGGCCAAGCCCGTCACCAAATTATCATGAAGCGGCGCAATAACTCACAAAAGCTCACTGCGCAGAACTGAATGTTGCCAGTATAGTAAATATCATTGGCACCTATCATTATAAATGTGGGGCCGTCATTTTCAGTAATGGTATCACTAGGCTTATCTTGCCAGTGCACCTACCAGAGAGCAACTTGACCGACGTAAATATCTCACAAGCCAAGAAAAGCAACCGAAACACCGGCTTATAGAAAACGAGATTAAAAATAATATATTATTATACATCACTAATTTTTTTTAAATTTCATTTTCTGTCTAAAGCTAGTCACAAACGAGAGAAATAACTTCACAATCAGTGGCGGTCCGTGAATTTTCAGAGAACTAGAATGGTAAGATTTAAAATACGACACTATTGATTTTTTGTAGCTGAAAATGTATATTACCCAGCTCACGAAAAACGAGATATATAATGCCTCGTCTGTGATAGCTTCCCTACATTCCAATAACTTATTGAATAAATAAATTCAGATGGGCAGATATAAAATCGTTTCTTTTTTAAAATTCTAGTACATTGTTTATTACAGTAATTGAAATTTTTCGACCAACATGACCGTGTTGTGGTTGCCCACATTGAAAAAAAACTTTGTTTAATCCCTATCTTCGTATAAATTTGCCAGCCGAACGACGAATTATGGGAAAGGAACGAACCAACCGCAAACGGCGGTTTGCGCAATTTGCGGTTGGTTCATTCTTTTCCCATTACGCTTGGTTCGGCTGGCGCTTCGGCTCGCGCTTCGGCTTGCAAGTGCAGACGCAGCTTATAGTCTATTGTACTAAATAACGGGCCGTATTGTGCTCACTTGGAGAGATATTTACGGCAGTCAAATGGCTGTCTGATAGGTATCCTGGTAAGTTAAAGATTACTGATAAACCGGGAGTATATAGTAATTATCCTAGAGTAGGTATATTTGATTCTACATTCAAAAGAAAAACCAAACAAAATATTTCGAACACGAAGGCGCACACAGGAAATTCATTCTACACATAAACGTCTTACAACGTGGTGGAAAATTTATTCAATTGATAAACGACCGTGTATATGAAAACCTTACTAATTGAAACCTAACATAGAAACTGTCATAAAGAAAGATTCATAAGATGTACACTTTGTTTATCCAGTCAAAAGGGGTAGTTTATTTGTTGTATAAACTTCAAATAATAATAATTTCTCGTCGATTTTCCGATATTATTAATAACAATTTTAAACTCTGGTCTTGAAAATGTTTTTTTTTTATCACACCTTAAAATGATATACTACCTACTAGTTTTTTTTCATTTTCTAGATTCTTATTTTCCATGAAGTGGTGAATCATTTAAATTTACTGATTTTTTTTTTCTTTATTCATAAAATATATTTGAATACAGTTTTTTACATGCTTTTCGACTACCACACTAGACACATGTTCGTATTATGTTAATGTTCTTTATACAAATAGAATGGCGCCATTGCGCCTCACAATTTTGACCTCATGTGGGTGTTTAAAATGTTACCTGGCTATTATAGACTTGAGGCTTTGTGTTTTCTCGGTAGGGAAATATTTGTTACCTATAAACCCTACTAAAATTGAATTTTTTCAGCTTCAACATCACCAACATGTTGGGATCAGGAGGGAAATTCAGCTGAGCCTTATTTTTGGTAATTCCTCCGTATTCGCCTGTGGAAATATGGGAAATCGCAGAAAACCATATTCTGGAGGAAACGGCCGTCTGCCAACTTGAAACAGAGGCGGCCTTCAGTAACATCGGTGTATGATGTGCTGCATTTTGAAGTGTGTGTGTGTGTGTGTCTGTTTTTATGTAAATATATAGGTACTTATGGGAAGATAGAGAATAAACACAAACAAAAATTATAAAATATTATATAAATATATAAACATTATATATTTGTGAAGGAAGTCGGGAGAATAGGAAATACCTACTGCTCGCTGCTTATTCGTCCGCGTCTGAGTCTGTGTATCTAAGAACAGTAAAGATATTTATATTTGTTCAGTAAGTCTGTGTGTAAAATGTATGTTGTATGAGTCACGGGTTGTATGTTGTTTTTTATGCAAATTTGTCGATGTTTTTGTCGTTGGCCAGAGCGATCAGTTCGCCAGTCCTCACCACCTCGGGGTTATCCATCGAGAGTGGCCGTGATAAGCTCCATCAAGATGATGAGCTTCTATGTCTTTGATTTGCATCGGGCAAGCTGGGATCGCACGCACAGAAGACCTTGGAGCAGGGCTATTAATAATAATAATATTTTATTCCAGGATGTGGGGAGGTTAGTGCAATCCCACACGTCCCATATAGATATACATTTTTTTTTTGTACAATAGATATAATAAATTTTCAAATAAGGAAAACTATGCAGGATGTGGTCTTGAGTGCGCTTGGGCCCAGCGCTCACTCAGGAGTGGCGCTTGGTGCTGGTAGGCTACGGTCACCAACGTGTTGGCGGAGGCCATTAGCCGCATCCTGGCTCCAGTGACCCGGTGTCTCATCAGGCCGGCAAATCCATTCAGTCCTAGTTCCGTGAACATTGTCGACGCGCTGCTGTATCTTCGGTATCCAAATATTATTCTACAGGCGTCATTATATTGAATTCGGAGTCGTTCCATCGAGCAAGTTCGGTAGTGACACCATGTCTCACACGTATACAGGCCAGTAGATAGAAGGATAAGGAGATAGAGAGATTGCGTAGTTTGTGGATTTTGCGCAGTTTGAGGATTTTTCGTGGCTTGTAATACAGCCACAAAACTGCTTCCGTCTGGCTTGTGTTCACACAGCCAGGCCCCAACACCTCACAGCCTGCCGGAGATATCCAGCAGGCCTGGAGCAGGCGCACGCGCCCCAACTGCCCTTTTCAAGGCAAACTTCGCAATTCACTTACGTCGCCCCAACTGCCTTTTTCAAGGCATTCAGCAAAATACTCAAATAACATTAATTCTTTCTCGTTTCAGAACAAACAACACAAAATGCCTTACCACCGCACACCAAGAGGAACAGCGACATTTAAGCGCAACAAGCCCCTGCCCATGGATTTCCCGGAGGATGCCACTGGCTGGAGATTAAATCCAGATACGCACGAGCAGGAACTCGTGTATGGATCCTCGCAAACCGGCTCCGGCTCGGCAACCGGATCACCAAGAGCCTCATCACCCATGGTAGAGGAATGGACGAGGGCAACGGCTTCAAAGCGCCCCCATTCCCCCCCAAAGCCCATATTTCGCGTGGTTCACGAGAATAAGTACGAACCCTTACATCAAGTAAGAGAACCAGCCCAGGATATCCCGTCGCCACCGACGAAGAAACGCCCGACGCCACCAGGACCAGTGGCGTCCACCAGCAGAGACCAGGCGCCCACCAGACAAAGACCAACGACTACTACGACTCTTGGGAAGAGTACTCGAGTCCCGCCCGTAATCATGACCATAGGGTCAATGACGCACGGCGACATCACGAAAGAAGTACAGAGGCACATTGGAAGTGCCAACTTCAACTTCAGGTATGCCAAAGGAGGCAAAATCAGCGTTGTGGTGAGCTCAGTAGAAGCCCACAAAAAACTGACAGCAGCCCTACGTGGAGAGGAGAAGCCGTTCCACACCTACACCACAGAAGCGGATAAATTGAAGAAAACCGTCATCAGAGGACTCCCGAAGTTGTCACCAGAGGAGATAATGCAAGACCTTGAGGATCAAGGCTTCCCGGCAAGGACTGTGGTCAAGATGACCACCCCGGGAACAGAATACCCGCTTTACCTGGCACACTTTGGCCAGGAAACAAACATGGGCCACCTGAGAGCCGCAGTGGTCTACCTGTGCCACTGCAGGATTACTTTGAGGAAGTATAGAAGCAACCACCTCCAACACGGAACACAGTGCCACAGATGCCAAAATTTCGGACATGGGTCCAGAAATTGCGCACACGTTGCCCGCTGCGTCAAATGCGAAGGCAGTCACGCCACACCGGAGTGCCCCAAAACCGATCGAGAAGAGCCGGCCGTCTGCTGCAATTGCGGCGGAGCCCATCCCGCAAACTACGGCAAATGCCCCAACAGGGTGGCATACGTAGCTGCTCTCCAGCGCAGACAGGAGCAATCCAACGCCCAGAGGCACAAAGAGACAGAGCCCCGGGCACAGAGACCCGCGGCTCGAGTTGACGGCCGGTCATGGGCGGACGTAGCGGGCCGAAGCAACCACCAGCAACAGGCTCCTGAACAACAGGAACCACCAAGAACCACACCGGAACAACGCCAAGCGCCAAACACCGGATCCTCTGATGACGAGGACACAATGATCCTACTGCGAGGCCTCATCAGGGTACGCGAAAAACTGGCCTCCTGCTCATCCAAGACAGAGAAACTGATTATCCTAATGGAACTTCTCAAGGAGATCACACCGTGAAGCTCCATGAGAAAAAATGACAGCGACGGCGAAGAAATAGTATCCTTTTTTAATATAACAAAATGTGTTTTTTCTTCCACAGGAATTCTCTCACAAACTTTTTTGCAGGACCACCGAAGCGAAAAGGACGCAGCCAAAACATGAAAAAATGAAATACTTAAATTCAGTAAATCACAAAGTCAAACAGCGTAAAAAGTTCAGAACTTATTGTTTTTCTTTTTCTTGTCATTTGTATGAGGTTTTTTATCCAGTTAAGAATTTTTCCTCATAAAACTTATTAATGTAACATAAATTCAGTCAATTAAATACAACCATCAGATGGTAATAGTAATAAGGCTAATCAGCCGCAGTACTAGTTAGTTAGAAACATGAAGGGTATTGTTATAAGCCCTAGCTAGTTAGAGGATTACGAAAGAATCCATAAAAAAAAAAAAAAAAAAAAGTATACAGGCCAGTACAGAATGCGTTGAACAGTATTTTTTTAACGGTATTGCTGCATTTGCAAAATCTGCGGGCAATCATGTTAGACACTATGCTTAGGCTTCTCCTTTGTCGTTCGATATCACCATCGTCCGATAGGTCTTCATTAATAATGTGCCCCAAGTATTTCACGTTCGAACATGTATTTATTTTTGCCTCGTTAAGGTATACGGGGAGCATCTTACTTGTATCTTGACTTTTTCCGTGGTGGAACGCAATCAATTCCGTCTTCTTAGGGTTGTAGGTACATCATATTATGCTGTTTTCCATATTCTTCACAAATGTTTAGGAGTAATCTTAATCCCTTGATCGACGGAGCTAGGAGGACTAGGGAGGACTGATCGACCGAGGCTGGGCCTGGCTGGGGGTGTCTGGGGGCCGGGCTGGGTCCTGCTGCCCGTTAGGTCCCTGCGACGGGCTCGGGCATCTCGATGGCGTCGGGCATCGGGGGAGCCATGGAGCTGGATAGCCTCTGGGTCCTTGAGTCCTCGGGACAGGGCTGCTGGGTTGCGGGGACCGTGAGGGACGTTCTCGTGTTGGAAGCGCATTTTAAAAATTCTATTTGCGGACTGTGTACTGCAAAAATCGGAGGAAACCATTTTCGCGTTCTGGGTGAAGTTTTAATTAAAGTTGGAAACTCGTACGAGGTTTAACTCTTAAGTTAAAACCAATTTTGTGTTCAGAATGTAACGATAAAATTCTAGTTGTGGATTCATCTGCTGACGCATTTTGAAGGAAAGCATTATCGTGTACCATGTGCAGTTATGCAATCCAAGATGCAGTCTGTGTGCTGCGAAAATTGGAGGAAATCACTCCGACTTTTGCAGTGCACAGTCTGCAATAGAATTTTTAAAATGCACTTCAAACACGATAATGGTTTCCTGTTGTGGTGACTTAATATGGTATTAGTCTTTTTTATTTTTATGTCTTGCTCTGTTTCATGTTTCATTTAGATTTATTAGTATTATCTACTTCTTTAATAAAATAAATTTCTGTTACTCAAGTACAGAAATTATATACCTAAATATACTAGCTGTACCCCACCACGCGGTGCTGGGGCTCAGTCTGTCTGCGCGGATAGAGAAACAATAGCGCTTGTTGCTTTTACGTCCAACCGACGGCGCTGTTTAAAAAAATAATGTTGGTACAACAGGGGGCGCTATTTAACAAAAAAACATTTTTTACCTGTCACAGGTGACATATGCATATAAATAATATACCCGTATTAGAATGCGACGTTGTGTCAAAATTTCATATCAATCCGTGAAGAACTTTCGGAGATATAAGATTTTGAACAAGAGCACATTTATATAGATTTTGAAAGAAACTATTACCGACACACTTGTAAAATATTATTTGAAAAAAATCTATGGTAGTGTGCACCTTAGTAAGATCGTTATACGACCGGGACCATCGAGACTAAAATGTCCAGTGTTATTGGTAAAAATTTCCGTCCAAAATAGTTAGGGTTTCTTTTAGTTATGGGTCTGATCTGATGTAAAATAACTTGGGTAATTATTTACCTACGACTACCGTTTGAGAAAATATTCCGTACATGTTAGGTTAGGTTGGATTAGGTAGAATTAAATCACAAACCAGTCTATACAAACCTAGCGTAGCCCATAAACTACTTGAAAACTGGGATATAACTCTAAAGGGGACGCGAGCAGGCGTTATTAAAGGGGCAATTTTTTGTAGTAGTAAAAACGGTAGTCGTAGGTAAATATTTACCACAACTTGATTTGATTGATTGAAAGTCCACGATTATTCATAATTTTACCGTTTAATACTATAATTTTCACTTCATGAAATAAAACCTTACTCGCATTAAAAGGGCATTATCAGATTTTTGACAGTTCCATGACGCTTTAATTGCGAACCGGCTTTTTTAATATTAAATTTCATTTTAAACAAATCAAAAAGATCATTTGAAGAAAGATCAAAACCACAACGTAAATTGTATACACCAATCAAATAATTTTCTACTGATTACTAAAAATACTGTTCGAGTCTTTAACATTTTTGCTTTGAATTATATGTCATCATTTTCAAAATTGGATGTGATGTTTGGAGAATTCAGACAAGCAATACAGTACCTGTAATATAATATTTTGAACAGGAGATTACATATTTTAATAGCCATTTTCAAAATAGAAATACCTTTGTCAAGAATTCAGAATATCTGTTATTTTTCACAAGTCTGCGATAGTACCATACTAATAGATATGTACTTCATATTTCGTTTTAGAAGAAAAATACAGTAAATAAAATTTACTGAAAGAGACAATGTGAGTACCTAAATAAGACACAAATATAAACCAAACTGTGAATATAAATCAGCTCATCAAAATATATCTGAATGTTTTCTTATCCTAACAATGCGGAAGTTTTATAGCTTTATGAAGAAGGAAGGAAAGGAATACCGGAGGATAATCAAACAAGATAATAATAATACTCGTACACCACGAGATACGAATAAGTAATAGGGCCAAGAGCGAAGTGCGCATGACGGCGCATTCGGTCGAAAGAACTCTGCGAGGAATAGTATTCGGAACTAAGATAAATAAAATGTGCAGATGATTCGTGGACCGAAAGAAAGCCGGAGCAGGGGGCACTGGGGGACACGCACCCCGCGCCCGCTGGCTTAGCAATAAAAATCAATCGCGGCTGCCACCCCAACCAAGAGCGCGCGACTCAAAGCTTTTCATTTGCAAACCAATTAAAGAAACAAATACTTTTTGTTTTAACGACTCAATTTCTGATGCAGAAACAATGAGGTAAGAAGTTAATGGAGTTTAAAGATATTTTTAGTTTTTTTTCTTTAAATACATAAATATTGCATCGCAGGGGATGCAGTAAAAAAAGCCACGTGCCACCTTTTCCGCTGAACATGCGACATGCGCCTAGCAGTGACGCCGCTTTGTCTGGGTGTGTGCCTGATTCACTTTCACTCTCTCCCATCCTCCCGAAGGTCACCGCCCTTCCGAGCGCTTTCACTATTAGCGTAGTACACCTCCATCCACCCCGGGGGCGAGATGTTAATGTGGCTCACGTGTGTAAATGTAATACCCTCCATAGGTGAGTGTGTTTGACGCGCTTATCGGCCGCTTATTCCATTTTCCGCCTGTTTATCGGAGTCCTTCAAGTCCGCCTTTCGCCGCCCGTCCCGCCCCCGCTTGCGACTGATTTCAAGGTTCCTTACTTGTGCCGGAAATTTGAAACTACGTGGAACTTTCATGTTAACTCGAACATGTTAGTATTACGCTGTGGAACGTAGAACGTAAGTACCCACACATGTACGAGTAGTTTGCAAGAACGTTTACTCGAGATAGTAAGAAGTTTGCCCGACACCGGATTGTTGATGTTTATATTCGTTGAAATACATTGTGCTTTTGATTTTCTCTGATAAATGTTTACAACAACTGTGTTTTTCCTTGTATAAAAACATTATTTGATTAAAAACTATCAATATTAAACGATCAGTAACTACTTACTTACTGTTACTGTTATCAAGAGGAACGTAAAAAATAATGCTTGCAATATACATTATATTTCTTTCAGAGAATTTCAGAGGAAATGAATAAATAAGTAGTGTTTATTTCTGGAAATAAGTTACTCAATTTAAAAATGATTCATATTTAATGTAGATACTTGTTTACTTAGTTATAAACTTACTCAATAATAAACAACCCTTATTTTAGAGTTTTTTTCTTTATTTATAATATAAGTTACTGTGCATAGTTTTTTACAAGATTTTCGACTTCACCACAATAGGCACATGCACTTATTATGGTAGTAGATAGTTGTATAGTGGTTTCTTACATGCTTTTCGACTACCACACTAGGCATATGCCATTATTATGGTAGTCGATAGTCGTATAGTGGTTTCAATATTATTATTTAATGCTTTTCCTAACAATACTTTTTCGGCACAATCCCATAATGAATTTTGTTTATCATGTACGACAAAAGGAATTTTAGCTTCGTGAAAAATAAAGCCAACAATGTTTCTCTATTTAATCTTTATCAAACAAATAGATTATGTCAACTTAATACCTAGAAAATAGAAGAAAAAAAGATTTATTGTGGCAAGTAGCAATGCACCGGCTCTAAGAGAAACTAGCTAAAGTCCCCGGCAATGCCCGGGTATTACAGATCACAGATCAAACAGATCAGAGAGAACAGGCTTTCTGGAATAGAAACCCAAAGTTGAATCTACTTCAATTTTCGTTCTTCTATTAGACCATAGATTTTTTTTGATTTTGATTTTATGGATTCTTTCGTAATCCTCTAACTAGCTAGGGCTTATAACAATACCCTTCATGTTTCTAGCTAGACCATAGATTCTCATAAAATAGATAAGGTTAAAAATAAATAAAGGTTTTTTCAGAAAAAAAGTTAATAGGTAGGTACCACAGACATAGGAATTAATAGACGAGAAGATAATGGCGAGGGGTAAAATCAACTGTTGAAGAACGAAGGGAGTAAGGCTGACTGTGATTCGTCAATAAATCAATCTGACAGTAAATAGGCATCTCGCATTATAATATCACCATTTACTTCTTAAAAGTAAAATCTGCTTTTGAATGAATAGACATTTTTACATGGGAGCGCAAATTACTCGCCACGTTATGAACAAATTTGCGAAGTCCAAATTCAGCAAAAAAATTCGGTTCTATTTTCAGAGTCGAATATTTCGTTTAGGTATTTAGTTAAGACACTTTTATAAATGTTCATAATTTACTTCCCAGCAACCAACCAGCTTTGTGTTTCGCGTCCAGACGTTTCTCGATGTGATAGTATATGTTTCTAAAACTGATCTATATTATACGATGTGAATATGCTTAAAATAAAGTAAAATAATGCTTATATATGGAATGTAATACGACAATTGGGTTTATTCTCTTTTTCACATCTATTTTTACAAGTTTTCATAGTACAAGTCAACATTTTGCCATGTTATTTCGTAAAATGAACCGATGATGCCTCGACCATAGTTCGCACAAGAATGATGACGTCACGTTTTCAAATTTCACTTGAGGCCATACGCGAGCACAGCCGGCTCCAATGGAACCGGCATGGGGAGTGGGGATAATACGCTTTTAATCACTTAGGGCAGGTCTACTAATATTCATATGTCTATGGTAGGTACCAATGTACCTTGGGTAGGTACACTAGTTTACCTACTATAATAGTATCTGCAGAACAGGTTCATAAAAATATGATTTTTTTTAAATATTAAGTGGTAGTAGGTACCTACCTACCCAGTTAAGGAGTAATTTTAAACCAGTAGACGTTTACTTACACTAAACTACCCTTTTCCACTCCGTTTCACATTCCGAGTGTTAGGGAATTTGTCAAATTAATATTGCGCAATCTGCATTGCAGCGTTTTTCCAAACCGTCCCAAAATTAAACACACTAACCGCGGAAAAGGTTTCAATCCATTCTCTGGATTTTGGGTTACCGCGGGAAGGGTATTTTTAGCTTTTCGCCAACTCAACGTAAACTGCTGCTAGATAATTTTATGCACAATTTTAATGGCACAAAATATACATAGAATTTTGTAATCGAGCGGTTAAGATCCTCGGAAATCGATCCAGAGATTGTCGGTTCAAATTTCAGCGTGAAAAAAATGAATGCTTGTTTTTTCACATTTCATTGATTCGAAATAATAGGCATGTAAAATTTATGCTACTATACCTATATATATTTTCGGAACGTTTCAGAGTGATAGACACTCTTAGGACGGGTTGTTTCGGAGGATTTGAACAATTCATCAAATTTCAACGTTAATTTGCGAGTTCTGTGAAAGTCCTATTCAAGTTCTGATATTATATCATTATAGGCTAGTTTCTTGACAGAACTGAAATAATAACAGAACTAGAAAATATCTTTCACAGAGCTCGCAAATTAACGTTGAAATTTGAAGAATTGTTCAAATTCTCCGAAACAACCCGTCCTTAGTATCGCCCTGATCCAGAGACCAAAACGATCCAGAATCAAAACATTGCTTAGCCGTGTTTGATGTCCACATCTGAAGAGCACATACTTACCAAATGTCCTCTTCCTTACCTTCTTCCTCTTCTCACTCCCTCTCACTGTTTATACAATCACAAAATTATTGTCTATCACGTAATTAGGTTTTTTATTAATAAATCTTTCTTTTTAATTGGCTACAAGAATTTATAAAAATGATGACATTTTTGCAGATAACTTGTCAACTCATTGGAAAGAGCGTAGTTTTCGTAACATACTCTCAGTATCACCCTGGTGAAAGTCAACTATTCTGAATCTATATAAACGTTGCTTGAAGCGGCTTTGGCCGTGCTTGGTGGTCAGATTTGAATAGCCCGATTCTTCTCCATTGACATCTTCCCATCTCCTTCCCCTCCCCACTCACTTGATTTAACCAGTAGTTATTAATTTATATTTGATATTTGGTTAAAATCGCTTTAAGAAGTGATAACATTTTTGAAGATAAATTTTCACGAATAGACAACTACTTTAAATCTTCCAAAAATTCGCTATTCTGTGTCTAGGGTGGCTAGAGAATTTCTGTGAACAATGACACCGGTTCCTCTGAATATTGAGGGAGAAATTCTAAGAAAAATTCATAAATAATTAAAAATGAGACGGTTTAATTAGTTTACATATTTAAATTTAACCCATATCAAAATGTTTCATTTCAATTCAAGTTAATTCTATCTTTCGAATACAATAAATTCATTATATGGTTAAATGTGATACTAATTTGTCAATTCCTACTACATAAAATTTTATTTTCTTTTAATAGATTAAAATCTTATAAACCTTCACTAAAAATAATGATGAATAAAACTAAATAAGACACATCAATGTTTATCACCCAACGTGGGGCATGTGCAAAATTGTTCGATTCCTCTTCACAGGGGTAATTTAAAAAAAGTTTTTACACTATTCACGGGTAAAGAAAGCACCATTTGAAAATATGTAAAGTATTGCATCTAATAAAAAAATAATATATATTCGACATTTTACACATTTGTAAGAAGATGTTTTCATAAAATAAAATAAAAACAAACAAACAAAAACTTTGAGATTACAATGAAACATTATTCATCTTTGTCCTTTTCTCTCATAAATCTTATATAAATCTATAAATATGTTCTCTTCTTGATTAACGTTGTCCTCTATTGCTGAATTGAAGTGTTTTTTTTATTACAAAATGCGTACATATGATATTTTCTTTTATTACATTTAATGGAATGTTCAGTTTTATTTTTTTTACTGTTTATGTAATTTGTTAATCTACATATTTTACTGTATTACACAGCGTAGTGTGATTATCAATAAAGCAAAAACATGTGAAATTTGAAGAAAATAAATTATTAAAGAATTTTTTTATTAATTTTTAACGACACCGTGAGTGTTTAATAATGCACGACCTGCGTAGTCGGTGGTTACCACAGACATAGGAATTAATAGACGAGAAGATAATGGCGAGGGGTAAAATCAACTGTTGAAGAACGAAGGGAGTGAAGCTGACTGTGATTCGTCAATAAATCAATCTGACAGTAAATAGGCATCTCGCATTAAAATATCACCATTTACTTCTTAAAAGTAAAATCTGCTTTTGAATGAATAGACATTTTTACATGGGAGCGCAAATTACTCGCCACGTTATGAACAAATTTGCGAAGTCCAAATTCGGCAAAAAAATTCGGTTCTATTTTCAGAGTCGAATATTTCGTTTAAGTATTTAGTTAAGACACTTTTATAAATGTTCATAATTTACTTCCCAGCAACCAACCAGCTTTGTGTTTCGCGTCCAGACGTTTCTCGATGTGATAGTAACAACTGATTCATATTATACGATGTGAATATGCTTAAAATAAAGTAAAATAATGCTTATATATGGAATGTAATACGACAATTGGGTTTATTCTCTTTTTCACATCTATTTTTACAAGTTTTCATAGTACAAGTCAACATTTTGCCGTGTTATTTCGTAAAATGAACCGATGATGCTTCGACCATAGTTCGCACAAGAATGATGACGTCACGTTTTCAAATTTCACTTGAGGCCATACGCGAGCACAGCCGGCTCCAATGGAACCGGTATGGGGAGTGGGGATAATACGCTTTTAATCACTTAGGGCAGGTCTACTAATATTCATATGTCTATGGTGGTTACGATCTCCAGATACGAATCCTGAGATTTCGGGCTAAAATCCCAACCTACGCAGATAAATTTTATTACATTTTTGCTGATATTAGATAATAATGTTTTGATGTTTTATGTAGCAGTTATACACGTGTTGTGTAAAAAAGCTTATTTTATTTTAGTTTTTGTATTTCTTTAATTTGATCGAGTCACGTCTTCCCCCGATATCCTCGACTTCTTCTACTATTCACTTCCTTGTCATAAATTCTCATTATATCCTTTCTTCGTTCATCACCTACACCACATTTTACCATGCTAATATGTGATTAATTTGATCGTGCCATGTCATCCTCGGCCGTCCTGGACTTCTTCTTTACATTCTCCTTATACCCCTTTCTTCTTCCATAAAATACCCTTAAGGCGATGCCATACTTAGTAATGCAAAATCATGTGTTTTTGGTTTGAAAATTTGGTCGCCTAGAAATGTTTCAGATGCTTTAATTAATTACTGCGAGTAGAATACATCTTGACCTTTGAAATAATCGAGTATTTTTTAGATAAGTATTTTTATAAACCCAGAAAAAAATAATGTATAGGCCGATGAAAACTGCTTTAAAGTTCAAAATCTCCTACTTACGAACACATTTTCGGTTATGATTTTATTGTATAATGTGGCAAATTAAGTTATTTATAAAATGATCGGAAAAAAAAATATTTACGCCTGAACATCCACAAAATAAAATAAAAGGCACTTTTTGGCCATGTTTTTTTCTTGCATAAATCAAAACAGGCGGATGGTGTTAAGCGGGAATTTAAACCTTATCGCCATCTACGTAAGGGTTGTTATTGATAGCGGCTTAATTTAAAATATTACACGACGTAGTGCAACGCCTTAATTTAACCATTCATGAGTATTTGATTCATTTGAACGTGTCATGTCTTCCTACCATTTGCTTCCATGTCATACTTTCTCCTTATAAACTGCTCCACAATTTGAGCAGTTTATAATCTAAAGTAAAAATTTGTTTCTTTGCTCGACAAAATGACATAATTTTGTATTTACCAACATTTAGTTCTATCCGTTCATTTTACACCAAGCATGAAATGAATTGATTTGAAAAAGAAAACAATGTTGGTAGGATTTAAATAATTTTCATGAAAAGCCAAAAACAAAATAAATACGTTAAAAATAAGTGGATATCATAGACATATGAATATTAATTAATTCCTATGTCTGTGGTGGATATGATGAGCTCCTTGACGAACCCCAGACGTTACATCAATAATAATAGATTCAAAGTTATTTGTTTAAACTCCTTGTTTCCTTTCTCTCAAGAGAAGGATAATACGATTGCACATAGTTTGACCCAAAGATATTAGAAGAACGAGATGTGCTATGAGCAGTTCGTACTGAGTGGAATTGTTTTGCCGAGTGTCGCCGGTTTTGTTCACCAATACTACTGCACACCTTCGCTTGCGCTAAGGTATCCGCACTAATACATAGAACAGATTTCTGTGCGTACACGTCCCGATACCGTTCAAAGTACCCTAATTAGGTAGTACTCCGGCCACGGTCCGGCGGCCAACATAACATATCTCGTTCTTCTAATATCTTTGGTTTGGCCATATGGATTCCATGCAGAATCTTTATTCTTCTAATAAATTTGTTGAGGTTAGCAGTATCACTATTGATTTCCACGTAATGTATTTTAATTCATCCTATATAGCAGAATGTCTCATAAAAATCGTATTTTTCCAGAACATATTTAGTCAGAGATGACTGGCCACCCTGATTCCCCTTCGGAGGAGGGCGGAGTGGCAGGGGGAGGGAGGGGAAGCGGTAGGGGGGAACTACAAGATGACGAGCATACACACTCGCAGCAGCAGCACAACATAATCCTCCAATCTTTACAAGTAAGTACTAATTTTTTAAAGGAATTATAAAACCTTTACTGGCATTAATTTATACTTTTGCACGCTTTTGTAAATTTATTCACTATGCATAAATAAAAACACTCGACTTAAAGAAAAAAGCGGGTCCTGACAAAATTAGTCCTGCCTTTCTAATTAACTGTGCATCAATAATAGCCAATCCACTATGTCATATAATTAACCAATCATTAAATTCTGGCTGCTTCCCCGACCTATGGAAAAATTGCTATCTAACACCTGTATTTAAAAAAGGCGATATTCATGATGTCACTAATTACCGACCCATCTGCATGCTCTCAACTATCCCCAAACTGTTTGAAAAACTTATCCTCGATAAAATCTCCATACATATTAACAACATCATTGTAACTAATCAACATGGATTTATGCCAGGCAGATCCACACTAACAAATCTCTCCTTATATGAAAATTTTATAGCATGTTCACTCGAAAACAAAACCCAAGTCGACTCAATATATACAGACTTTGTAAAAGCGTTTGACAAAGTTAACCATAAAATTCTTCTCAATAAACTTAGTCAAATCGGAATTGAGGGTAAACTATTGGAATGGATAAAAAGCTACTTAACAAATAGAAATCTACAAGTAAAAAATAATTCTAACCTTTCACACAAATTCATAGCTACTAGCGGTGTACCCCAAGGGTCACATTTAGGCCCAATACTGTTTCTCCTTTTCATAAACGATATTGTTACTGTATTTGATAAAAATGTTGAAGTGCTACTTTTTGCCGATGACCTTAAACTATTTAAAATTATAAAAACAATAAATGACTGTATTCAAATTCAATTAAATTTAAATAAACTTCAAGATTGGTGCAAAACTAATAAACTTTATCTCAATATTAGTAAATGCCACATTATAAGATTTTTTAGAACAACACAACCCCTTAACTATCAATACAAAATTAATAATGTTTCTCTCGCCTCTGTAAGTGAAATTAACGATCTCGGCATTATTTTCGATTCAAAATTTAACTTTCTTTCACATGTAGAAACAGTCACCAACAAAGGATTAAAAATGCTCGGCTTCATTCTCCGAAATGGCAGAGACTTTAAAAATATTTCAACACTAAAAATCTTATATTCCTCACTTGTTCGAAGTCAAATCGAATATAATTCTACTATTTGGTGTCCTTACTTTAAAATCCACTCCGACTCTATTGAAAAAATTCAGCATAAATTCCTAAGATACATTAACTATAAACTCGGTCTACCTATAGAATCAATAAATTACAATCACTTGATGAAAGAATTAAACTTACTTAAACTTTCAGATAGAAGACTTATTTCCGATTTGACTTTTATTTTTAAAATTGTCAATGGTATTATAGACAGCCCTGATATATTAAGCCTAATTACCTTCCATATACCCACTAGAACCACTCGATCCAAAATTCTTTTTAATTTCAATAACAATATCAGGACTGAGTCATTTAGAAACTCGCTTATACCTAGATTGCATGCAGTTGGCAATGCTTTCTCAGAAGTAGTAGATGTGTTCAACTGCACGGAATATAGCTATAAGAAGGCTATAATAACATACCTCTCTCGTACAGAAGAGTGTTATCTAATAATTTTATATACTTAATCAAAACTATATTTTTTTCCAAAATTGTTATGAGATGTCTTACTGACAGCCCTGTTTCAATAGAGCTAACTCTTAGTTCTCAGCAAATTCAACCAAATTCAATATTGAAGGTAACAATAACCTCAATACTAAACTACTGTACGGATTGAAAATAAAAATGCTATTGTACCTATGTATACCAGATGTTATTCTTGTTTAATTTTCAACATAATTTCTCAGTAATTATTCTGTTTAACATAATACTGTTTCGCTCCTGTGAACCACTGTAAACATAAATCATGTATATTGTAAAAGCCTTTTACGGCGTCTAAATAAATAAATAAATAAATACTTTCTACGCCGGGACCGGCCCTGTGTAGGCGCAATTGGAGCAGGCCGTTTGCCCATGCGCCAAAGTGCAAGGCGCTGATAGTACCTAACACTCCTAAAACATCACCCTTAAGGTTAATTAACCCCAAAATTCGACTTGACAAACCATTCATAACACCGAGCAACGTCAGCTTTAAAATACTATTTTTGGTATATATTTCCAAGCAATTATGTAGCTTTGTACATACCATTACATACTTTTACCCATTGTTAAATTTGGCAGCCACCTCTGGTCTGGAGCCCCAAAATACCTGAATAAAATTCTTGACGGATTGCAATCTTTAGAGCACAGGCGTGAGGTGGGAAAGCCGTCCTTGATTTACCGGTATATAAATGGAAGATGCTCCGAGGAGCTAGTGACATTTATCCCTTCAGTACCGGTACAGTCTGGAAACACGCCAAACGCGCGCCCAACATTTATATTTGGTTGACTCTCATGAGAACGGGTCGTTTCTACGACTTTTTCTTGAGTTCGGTTGTGGAAAGATTTTCGTGTTTCTTTTCAAAACCTATGTTCAAGACCTCATCTTCTCAAAAACACCCTCCACACAGCATCCTCAAAGATTATGATTACAGGGAAATTACTTTCCTATGGTTCTCCTATATGGAATTAGTGTTAAAAATACGTATCTATAAAGATGGATGACCATGTTAAAATTTGCCTTAATTTGGTATAATTATGTTGTACACGCAAATAAAAACCCGCTCCCAGCAAAATCACCGGGACAAAAAGACCATGACAGGAATATTGTCGTACATGAAGTTGGGTTCATACGAGTACATCGATCTTTTTAATTTATATGTTTGACTATGGAAAACGTTATGTAGGACATTTATCTTTTTTATTTTTTTATTCGATGCTTGGAAATTTTTGATCCTGGAAAACTATGTTTCGGAAAACAAATTGGTCGTACCGAAGGAAGAAAGTAAGAAGTATGGAAGAAGTCGAAATTTTTTCTTGACTTTATGGCGTTCTGAATTTTTCCATGTTGGGAAATTTTTATTATTTCGAAATAAAAATATTCCGAGAAACATGGAAAAACGTTAAATGGGTCGGGTAATTTTAAACGATTTTATATTATGTGAAGCTTAGAAATTTTCTATTTTGGTAAATTTATTATTTTTCTGAAATTAATTATTCTAGGAAAATTGGAAAATCGGTAAAATTATTCTCAGAAAATTGGTCGGAAAACAGGTGGAGAAATTGATGTTCATTTTGTTGTGTGAAGTTCGGATTTTTTTTCCATAAAGTATCTTCCGTGAAAATTGGAAAATGGAAAAAAATCGACAAGGACATGGAGTGTTTTTGTTATTTGTAATTATTACATCCGTAAACTGCAGCACAGAACCTACTTTTAGAACATTTTTTAGAAATTTGGAAAGCGCGCCACGCCGCTACAATGTCATAACTGTCATAAGTCAATATCATAAATAAACCACTTACTAGATCGATATCTTCGGGCTTTTTGTATTAAAAAAGTTGGTCCATAAATATGCCAATTAGGGAATGCAATCCCAGTATACCGGAATCCCGAAATACCGAGATCCCGCAGACATTTTGCGGGACTAATCTCGGTAGAAAATTTTGCGGGATTCCGCTGAACTGGCGGGATTACAGAGAAGCGCAGCTCATACGTGTTACTCTGACACTTCTCTCGCTAATCTGGAGACAAACGCAGCAGCAGCAGAAGCACCAATGTCACTTCAAGACGAACTCGAACTTACTTTGGTTAGTATGAAGAGTTCGAGATCAACAGCCCATCAACAACCTAGATCTGGCAATATGAGCAACCTTGAGGTTTTGATAAAGAAGGAAATGAATTAATTCGAGTCCGGTGGATTAAAAGGCACATATCTTCAATTGACTTACAATGCGCTAATGACTATCGTGCCAACCAGCGTGGAAGCGGAACGAGCTTTTTCAGCCGCTGGCTACCTTGTATCCAATATCAGAAGCCGTTTATCCGATGACACAATTAAAACTTTAACTTTTTTACAAAGCTATTTCCAAAATAATGTTTAGTTAAACTTATGATGCTCATTGTACAAGAATATTGTTTATCGTGTGAACGTTATTATTTAAATTTAAGTTTCAGTTCAGTTTCAGTTTCAGTGCCGGCAATCCGGGCGTTTATTTTATTTTCATTTGTGTACATAGATTTCTTTTACCCAACTCACTAGACAAAGTCTGTTCCGAGGCGGGTATGTTATGTAAATTTATGTCTTATCTTATTCTTTGCCAATTTATGACTTAAACTTTACCTATGTCTAACTAAAGGTATACCTATTAATAAATCATTGAAAATGTCCCAACGAACTTGTTTTATTATAGGTATAAATTTAAAACTCTAAAAGCAAGGTTGGTAGATCGAGGTCTTTATTATACGATTGATTAGATATCTAAGTCCACTCTGCTGGATCCCGCAAATACCTGGATCCAGCGGGACTAAGATTGTTCAGTCCCGCAAATACCTGGATTGACATTTTCTTGCGGGATTGCATTCCCTAATGCCAATGTATGGACAGTTCAATTCTCATCTGGAGCCTACTCATTAGCCTAAAATATTTTTAAAATAAAAATGTTTAAAATGTCAAAATATTACTTCACGAAAGGAAAATGAAAAAATCAGTTACATGTCAAACATTTTTTATTTCAGCACGACAGTAAATTATAGATACAGGTTAAATCTTTAATGAATAAAGTAGAACGATGGAATTCTACCTGGCATGATATAATCGCGATCCAGTACGGCCTCACAATACACACATTTCTGGCAGGAACACGGATACTGCCTGAAAAAGAAAAAAGATTTTTTTGCGGTGAAGTTAAATTAAGGCCATGAAAAATTAGTAGGGGAGACCGAGGGGAGTTGAAACAATTTTCACATTTTGTTTCATACACCAAATTCTATAGACAGAAATCGTATGATATTAGTACCAATCGATAGGTCATTCTTTACACTTGCGAATGACTAACATAAAGAAATTGTAAGCGTTAAATATTGTGGTTAAAAATCGACTTAACCGTAACAAGTCAACTTGTTTCAACTCCCCTCATACCGAGGTAAGATGAAACAGGGGTCGAGGAGAGTTGAAACATATGATTTTTGAGAAGTATTAAGGGCTGTAAAATAAAAATGATGATATAATTTAAAGGTATTTATTAAAATTAAACTTTTCAAGTAGGTACAAAACAAACTGAGAAAAATAAAAAATATTATGAAAATAAAAAACGTCAATCTGAAAAGCAGTTGTGGCAAACATAATAAAGTTCCTCATTCCTACTAATAAAAATTAAACTATTCAAGTACAAAACAAACTAACAGAAATAAAAATATAATGAAAATAAAAAACGTCAGTCTGAAAAGCAGTTGTGGCAAACATAAGAAAGTTCCCCACTAGTGCAAGCTTCATGAGCCCAGTTGCTGCATTCCAGACATTGCACCCACTTTTCTTTGGCTCTGCTATTTGAATATGGCTCTAAACAACAAAAGCAAAGGGATTTTTCTTCTTCTGCACTGTCTTCGTTTCCTCTTCGTTTCTTGACAACCTTGACCTTTTTAATTTGAGTGCCTGGTTTTGATCTTTTTGTTGTTTTTGTTTCTTTAAAGCTAGGTTTTTTCACCTTTTTCTTAGCCGTTCTAGCTGCTTCGATTGCAGCTAGTTCATCCTTTACGGGAGTGTCGGTTAAGACAGCGGATTTCACTTTGCGTCTGTTTGTTTGATTTCCTTTCCTTGGTGGAGCTTTTGGCAAGGGTCTAATAGTTTCAGGTGAGAATGGAATTGCTGTCACAGTAACTGAAGTATCTCGTGATGTAGATGCTACAGGTATTATATCTTCAGTGGTTGAAGGCATCGTGATAGTATTAAGCATTACTTCAGATTTCGCCAGATCAGGTGAATTCTTATCAGAGTTTTCTGCAGACTTGGGTACGTCTTCTGTTTCGTAGCTGATTTGAGGAGGAGTAGCCGGTAAATTGAAGATTTAAAAAACGGTCTTTTCTGGATATCCAACCGTTGGAGCAGTCTCCATTTCCTTAGCTTCATAAGCAGTTTTTTTTAAAATATACCTGTAGAGGGAGGTATCGTTCATTAGACATTTCTGTCGCAAAGTTACTTCTTCTGTTGCGAGATCATATATTTCAAGACTTGTCATACCTCTGTCAGTCTTTCTTTTATAAAAAGTAGGTATTCTGAAACAAATTAAATCAACAAAAAAACATTTTATTTTGTGCCCGTAAAATAATAAACAAATAAATTGAAAACGAGGAGAGTTGAAACAGTCTGTTTCAAATCTCCTCAGTACGAAAAAACCTCCCATTTTTTATTTAATCCACAATCAAGAAGCAAATACACAAAAATCAACTGTACCAAACATATGTATTAAATCGTTAGTTAATGAGCTTTCGAAACACATATAATTTAAACCAAAATAAAAAACCATTATCAAAATATAGGCATCGTAAAAAAACGTTAAAAACTTACTTTTGACGATTTTTGAGACACGGCACGCACAACTCCACAACCACTCGACTATCGGCACGAAAGCCAACTGACGAGCCAGCAGGCGGAGGTAAACGGTTGAAAAGCGACGTTGCCAATTCGCCAACGGTTTTAAGTTTCTAGAAATCGGTACTGTTTCAACTCACCTTTGTTTCAAAACCCCTCGGTCTCCCCTAAATTAGGAACAAAACAAAGAGAGATTCTCACCTGTTTAGAAACACGTGTTCTATTTTGTGTTCGCGTAATTTCATAACGAACCACTCGGCCTTTTGCTGCCGATTGAGAAATGAGAGTCACAAACTGAAGGACACCTTGCTAATATTGGATAAACAGAATATTCAAATCCGTCAAAGCTACAACGGCGTAGTTCGAAATCAAAATATCAAACAACCATAAATGTTCCACTCAGCCAGCACTCACCTTTCAACAGTTTATTCCATAGACTTTCAGACTTTCAGAGTTTTTCTTTGGTGGATATAGTTAGGCAGCAATATGACGTCATAATAATCCGGTTCCAATTTTCGATCGGAGTTTCCCCCCTCCCCTCTTGTCAATACGCTACGCTGGCTCCTATAGCGGCTAGAGTTGTTGATATTGCCACTATTTCACTGGAGTATTATTAATAATAGGGTATATGATTTTATGCAAGATTAAGCCATGCTACACTAACGCCTCAAGCGGCCAGAGTTGCCAGTCAATACTGCCAATACTCTGCTGGAATTGTTATTAATATTCTAGGGTATTTGGCTTTTTGGGATATCCATATTTTAGGATTCTTTGAATTATTAATATTCCAGGGTATTTAGGTCCAAACAATTTTTTTAAACTACGTTTTCGTACTTGAGGATAAAAGTTTATAAAAAATACAGTGTGTGGCAAGCCTTCGCACGACGGAAGTGAAACTTTTAGTATTCTTCTCTCTCTTTTCATTTCATATTATTATTATTCAGAATGCTGTACATTATAGTTTTAAAAAGCATAAATTTATTTATAGGCGTGTTGTTAACAAATGAACGTTTAACTAGATTCATAATATTGACATATTTAAAAGTAGCATGTGATGAAAAAAATACAGTGTGTGGCAAGCCTACGCACGACGGAAGTGAAACTTTTAGTATTCTTCTCTCTCTCATTTCATTTCATTCTCTCTTTTTTCTGTCCATTGACATATTTATAAGTAGCATGTGATAAAAAAAAATAAAATTATAAAAATATGGGATTCGAACCCGGGTCCTGCATAACGAGTGTCGAACGCTCTGCCTCTAGACCGCGAGGAGAGGTATCTCGCGCGACGAGAACCGCGTATAGAACGTGTACTCCTCAATTGACTTGTCCCGCATAAATTTTCGTTTTCAAACACGGCAAATGAATAATATCACATAACGTCTCCTTAACGCTTTATATAGGGTCGAATCGAAGATATATCGGCAGTGTGAAGTCATATCTGTCGTTTTACAAAATATTTCCGTATATTTGTCCGTTTTGGAAAAGATCTATCGTGTTTTAACAGTCTCATACTCGTATGGAGTCTGAATTTGAAAAACATTTCTAAATTTTGAAAAACTCACTTACGGCTGTGTTTTTTACTAAAAAAACTTGTCACGCACGTCTGCGAGGGTAATTAGTCACGTTATCGGCCTTGATTAGTAATTTTAATGATTCAAAATAAAAATAATTAATCAAAATACCGAGCGACTCTACCGGCTCGATTTGTAAGCTATATTGCGTCCAAAATATCATATAGTCAAAATATCTAAAAGTGGCAGCACGAGAGCATTTTATCACTTTTCCTCGTATTAAAAAAATCACAAAAAAGAAAAAAAAATAGTTAAAGCGGGGATCGAACCTCGGTTCTTCACGACGACAGTCGGGCGCTCTGCCTCTAGACCGCGAAGCTGAGTTTGGAGAGTGACCTAAACTAGGTATATAATATTAGCTAGGCTCCTATAGCGAAATGATCACGGTTTTTCGTGACGGTCATGAATCGGTTTTACTCCGGTCCTCGAAATTGCATGACGCGCGTAAAGAAGTTTCACTTCAAAAACTTTTGATGGATTTCTATAAATATGCGCTGAAAATTCTCCTCTTCCGGTTGCTTCTCTCCAAGTAAATTGTTGCAAAAAAATTACATTGGCATTAAGAAAAGTTTTTTTTTTCAATTCATCATGTCTTTCAGAATCTCCAAGACCCCTGTATCTATTTTTTTTAATGTGTAAAATAAAATATTTGTATTAATTTTAGCCAATTGAAATTGAAGGTGAAATACCTAGTAATAAAATCTTGTATATCTGTATAATTTGGTTTTAGGCACTTGACCTCACGTCACAGGTTCTCAACATTGGTAAATTTCCAGGATTACTGGACATGGTTAATACGCTTAATTTATTTTAAAAACATTTTATAGCAGTTTAATAACGAGAAACAATTATTTCAGTCACCGGAAATGGAAAATATTGTATATATAGTTATTTCAGTTATTTCGTTAAAATTAAAGTTGGTTGTTCACTCGGTGGCCATTGTTATTGAGGTAACAGTTTTAAGGTGATTTTTTTTCCCTTTTGTTTATTCAACAAAATATATTTTATTTATTTAATTCAAAACAAAAAGAAAACTAGACTAAAGACATAAACACATAAGACCTATCCTCATTTTGAATGTAATAGCTATCAAAATAACTAATAAAATTATTTTCCATTTCCATATTTCCAGAACTTACCATATTTCCAACAAAGTGGTGGAGTGATTTTTTACATTACAAACAAATGTTATTTTTATTTCAGGATGTCAACAGCAGCAGTGAAAATATGAACTGTATGGAATCTGAGTATTCACTTCCCGTTCCAATGGCCCCCGCAGCTACCCCGGTGCATGTTTCTACCAATACTTTGGATCCCGATGACACCTCACTCCTCCACCAAGACGCATCTTGCGGGAGTGACTCCTCGACTGATGTTAAGATCAAGTTTGAAACATTGCGCTCTCTTAGTCAGCAAACCACGCTCGATATGGACACACATATGAGCCAGCAAGCCCATAATCTCAATTCTTCACACCGGCAATTGATGCTCAATTCTACTCTGATGAACTTGATGCAGGAAGATCAAGACGGTTGTAAAGAAGGTAGGTTGTTATTTGTATTAAATTTTAAGTGAAACTAATTTTTGCAAAAATGTTCTGCATACATAAGAATTCATTTTTGCTCGTCGTACATAGCCCAAATTTAATTACATATTTTACAAATAAAACTGCAACTTGTTACGCATGAATTATTTGTTTGCTCCCTTATCTACGCAATATGAATATGAATAAATAAATTGGTTCATATACAAGCTCAATTCTTTGAAGAAAGGTATACATAACAATGTTGGATCGAATCACCGATACAATATTGTATTTTAACGTCTTTCCTGAGAAAATTGAGTTTGTTTGTTTCATCTTAATTTTTGAAAGCATAACTTGCAAAAAGTGGATTTTCCAAAATTAATTAAATAAGCGACATCTATGAATGAGCAGTTTATGAATAAAATTATGTTCACTCTTAATATTTTAACCAGTGAAACACCGATGGGTCTCTGGAGAACATGCAAGCATTCTCATGTTATCCTTTTTAGAATAATTTGCGATGAGATTTTGACCTTAATTCTTCGAAGATGTATAAAAAACAAAATCAGCATTGTTTGGGCTTTAGGTTCCACTAATAAATGTTTCTGTTTTGTTCTCCGGTCTTGAACAGGTTAAAGCATAACTTGAATGTGTTCACAAAAAAAAAAAATTAGTGCCATCTATGAAATCTTTTAAGTATACCTAAGTCAGCTCAAATTGTCCGATCTACATTATGCAGGAAAATAATTTCAGTTGGTTCAAATTACTGATGGTTTATTGATATATGTGAGGTTATGCCCTAATGTTGTGCATTGACTGTTTAAATACAAATATTATTACCAGTAATGTTTATGATAAGGTCCTCATTTATTTGAGTAGTGATAACGATAAGAACTTATAACTAACTACTTTTCAGATATCCTGGGAAACGAAGATTTGAATGACTCTTGCCAGGATTTGTCTAATGATGGAATGTCACCGGGAAGTAGGGGATCCGGTCTCCATGGAGGTGGTAGTACTCCCAAGACCTGGTCCCAGCATGATATGGAAAACGCTTTAGACGCCTTGAGAAATCATAATATGAGCTTAACTAAGGTAAAAAATCATTGAAATTTTATTCCAATGATGTTAGGGCATATGTTATGTATTTATTCAACATAAATAAATTACCTGAACATATTATTCTCTGGCAAAATTCTTCTGCTTAAGCAGGTATATTATGATTTTGCTATCATTCAGTAATGCTTCAACCATCGAGGGATTGACCGCAGTGAAATCAGGAACAACAAACTTTTTGGTACTAAAACATTTAAGGTTAAAAGCAACGTTCGTTGTATTCTACGTATTCACAGATGGCGTTAATTAATAAATTTTGTTTAAATACGCTTTTGCAAGGTATTGCTTTACAATATTAAGACAAATCATTTGTTTGCGCCCGTATATACGCAATATGAATATGAATCAATAGTTTTGTTCGTTTAAAGACTTAATTCTTTCGAGAAAGGCACACAAATACAATATTTTACCGATGATTCAATCCAATATTGTATTTGTATGCCTTTCTCGATAGAATTGAGTTTTTATATGGACCAAACTATTTATTCATATTCATATTGCGTATATGAGGGCGCAAACAAATAATTTGTCTTAATACTGCAAAGCAATACCTTGCAAAAGCGTATTTAAACAAAATTAATTAATTAACGCCATCTGTGAATACGTAGAATACAACGAGCGTTGCGTTTAACCTTAAATACAATACATTCCCATTTGTGGTTCCTGATTCCACCGCAACCAATATGGGAGGCGCCACAATAAGTTCTTGTACAACAGTAAAAAGTTTTTAAGCAACAAACATTTTACTTCACCAATTTTTAACAGGAACCTATTAAAATGGCGAAAATATAAAATGTTATTCTAGGCATCTGCAACATTTGGAATACCTTCTACGACATTATGGCAGAGGGCGCATAGATTGGGAATAGATACGCCCAAGAAAGAAGGCCCTTCCAAGTCCTGGAGTGAGGGAAACCTTCACAGCGCTTTACAAGCTCTTAGAACTGGGACCATTTCAGCCAACAAAGCCAGTAAGGCTTATGGTAAGCAGTTTCATGTTCTTCATCTTCTACCAATTTCAATGAATTTCAACGGAACACGTACATAAATCGTAGCAAACATAGATATTCATTAATTGACTGTGCTATATGCTAAGTTTTCTGTTCACAGAACTATTAGTTAGGCTGTTATTTTGCAGAATCAATGTAAGTGTAAAGCCCAAATATCTCTTGTCGGGTGTCAGGAAATATTTGGGATAATAATAGCTTTGAAACCCTACTGAGTATGCTCCAGAGGATTATTGGCTGATGGAACTTAGACTATGATTGCTGAAATCATTAATTTATTACCCCCTTCTCTTCCCCCTAGCAATTTTAAAAGTTTTCGCCTTATTCAGAAACTCACCGCTTGCCTCTAATATGTGTTTATAAATCATAACTATTCATTTGCAGGTATACCCAGTAGTACACTGTACAAGATAGCCCGTAGAGAGGGCATCAGATTGGCGGCCCCGTTCAATGCAGCCCCCACAGCCTGGAGGCCCGGGGACCTGGAGAGGGCGCTGCATTCCATTCGATCTGGGCATTCTTCTGTACAGAGAGCTTCTACAGAATTTGGAATTCCGACAGGTAAAACTTCTTATATGTTCCAAAGGACATTTTCCCAAATATCCCATTTTTATAAATTGGGCACACCCCACCGATATTCTTTTTACAATATATGTTCACAAAATGTTTTTCGTGGCAATTCATTTTTTTTTCATCGTTATAGTTGAACTCTTTATTCTGTTCCTTCACTACAACCATTTGTGTGTATAACACAAAGTTGAAATGTCTAGTCTTTTACAATTCAATAATTATATTTATAATATGATTACTTCCAGGAACGTTGTATGGAAGATGTAAAAGGGAAGGCATAGAACTTTCTCGTTCAAATCCAACTCCCTGGTCAGAAGATGCTATGGGTGAAGCATTAGAAGCTGTCAGGTATGTTAACAAATATTTAATAAATTGTGCAAACACTTACTTAATAGGACAAGTACTTAAAATCTTTTATTTTCAGGGTTGGACAAATGTCAATAAATCAGGCAGCAATACACTATAATCTGCCCTATTCATCCTTATATGGTCGTTTTAAAAGATTTAAATATGATGGAGACATCAATGGGCCAGTCGATATATCCGCTCAACATAATATTCAAGACTCTCATGGAGCCCATAATGTAAGTTATCACATCACTATATTATGTTTACTAATAACTAATTTATTATATTATTTCCCCTCACGATAATATGTAAACAATATGAGTCAATAAGCTCCAGGAGACTTTTTATACTTAATCGATTAATAACTGCATTTTTAAAAAGGCAGTTAAAATTGGCTGTGAAAATGATTCAGGGTTTTCTCACTCTCATTATGAACTAGGCTACTAGAATTAATCTCCAAATATTTCAATATTAAATTTGATATCTCTCTGGTTTTATATATCATCACAGTGATGCCAAATCATTATTGATGACAAAAGTAGCGATGATGCACTTTAGTATAAATTATAACTTTCTTATGTCCTTCCTTTCTTGGAAATTGATATAAAATTTTGATGAACCGCAAAGTTTAAAGAACCCCAAATTATATTGCCCAAAAATGATGCTTGTAAAAAGTGTAGATTTCTAATCAATCATCCTTTTTCAATCCAGTATCTACTATAAGTACATAATTTATAATTATATTATAATATGACTTTTTTTAGATGTTACAGCAGTCATCTCCAGCTGTTCACATGCTGGACCACAATAATCACATAGATAATTCTCAGCACATGTATTCCGTCTACCACCATCCACTCGTTCTTCCAGTTTCTATACACAACCCTGGCGACAATAATAGTGTCAACCACGCCAATCAAGACTGCATTCCAATAAGTTGAGAATTTATACACTGTACACAGATATTATATTCTAAGGATTAGATCGTAATATAACGAATACTTTCACATTTTATCTAATGACTGAAATTTTAAAATTGAAACTAGTTTTGCTTTCACCCAAAACATGATTCTTTCCGAGGAACAGTGTACCGTTTAAAGGTTTACAACTTTTTTTTTAATAACACTTTATCACTTGCGGACTGAGTGAGTCAAAATTGAATTGAAGCCTTTTGTGAACACTTTCTCTAAAAAGTGTTATTTTATTGTGAAAGCAATAACAACCTAAATACCAACATAATGGTAATATTTCTTGAATATAATATGTAATATTGTAATTAGCCAAAAATACGTACCTCATTGCTTTATTAGACTTAATGATATTATTAATATAGGTAAAGTGAAGCTCCACTGTATTTAATTCAAGAATGCAATATGTACTTTACTAATGTTATTGAAAAGATGAGTCTTATGCAATACGTACATTCTTTAAAGGTGAGGTCAGTTGGGGGAAGTGCGCCAGATGGGGCAATTGCAACAATTCAACCTGCTTCATTAAATCTTTAAAAATAATATATAGTATACTAGTACATAGTGTTAATTCTTCCATTCTAAAGATGGCATATTTACAATTATTTTAAGGCTAGTTTCAGCCAAGTACATCGTTTTGTATAGCCCTGCAATTTACAAAAAGATGTACGCGGCTGAATCTCACTTCTAAATTACACTGCTCGCCAATTTGAAACTAGAATGAGGCTGCTTAAATTTATGCATTTGACCCATAGAACACTACATGATTATTAGTCCCAGTGAGAGATTGTATATGACGTCATCATGTGACGCTTGATAAGGAAGGGGATGAACGTCTATGACGTCCATTTGACCTCTTGCTGGAACTAGTTTACTTACCCCGAATGAACTTAATAATTTTTGTAATATATATTTGTAATGCATATAGCAATAATTTAATTGCACATTTTGAAGAACCTTAGAATCATGCGTGTGAAGTTTTAAGGTTTCTTTATAATAATCTATTTTAGTAGACAAATCAAAAAACTTTTATTGTTAGTTTCTCCATCAATGGTCTATTACCGTACATGCAGAAGGACCTCATTTCCCGCACTCTATAAAATTTTATTACTAGAATGGCCGAAGTACTGGAATGTATATTACAGTGTCACATTCAGGGCTGGCCTTGAGCTAAATGGCACATGGCACTAGTCAAAATATCAAGGGCGCTGTGTTAAGTGTTAGGTTATTATCAGTGCTTTGGATCCTTGGTGCCTTGGCAAGTTGGCGCTCGGAGCGGACTGCTCCGATTGTGCTTGCACAGGACCTGCCATGGCTATATCCTAAGGTGGGATTTGGCCTTTTTACAAAAACTCTCCATTGGCTGCGGTCCATCATCCCTAGTTCTCAGTCCTTCCTGTTCTGCTCCGATATGCACAGTCTGTCCAACTCTTCCTTGGTCTTCCTCTGGGTCGCTTTCACTGGAGCACCTACATAGTTATAAATTTTGGTATTCTATATTCATCCAGCATTCTTTCAAGAACTAAGTTATCACCTAATCTATTAGGCGTAGGAAGTTCCGAATCTGTTAAGTACCGGATTTGTAAGATTCTATTGTACTGCTAATGAAAACTTCTCATTTTATGTACCATAAAAGAATCATGGACAATTATTGAGTTTTGATAAAAGTAGTTTAGGTATTTGGTTATTGTGATCAGCATATATATAATGTAAGATTTTTACCAAACTATTGTGACAAAATATATAAGTACAAAATAACAAAAGGGTAATAATAGTTGTAGGTATTTTAAAGTAATTTTTACACTCATGGTTCTGAAAAACTTGAACTGATCTACATTAAAATAATTTTATTCACCATCATTTTTAATTAAGTAAGTGAGTTGAGTTAAACATTTTAATTATTGGTCACTCTTTCAAATATTTCAGAATTGTAATATTTAAGGTTAAACGCAACGCTCGTTGTATTCTACGTGTTCACAGATGGCGTTAATTAATTAATTTTGTTTAAATACGCTTTTGCAAGGTATTGCTTTACAGTATTAAGACAAATTATTTGTTTGCGCCCTCATATACGCAATATGAATATGAATAAATAGTTTTGTCCATATAAAAACTCAATTCTATCGAGAAAGGCATACAAATACAATATTGGATTGAATCATCGGTAAAATATTGTATTTGTGTGCCTTTCTCGAAAGAATTAAGTCTTTAAACGAACAAAACTATTGATTCATATTCATATTGCGTGTATACGGGCGCAAACAAATGATTTGTCTTAATATTGTAAAGCAACACCTTGCAAAAGCGTATTTAAACGAAATTAATTAATTAACGCCATCTGTGAACACGTAGAATACAACGAGCGTTGCGTTTGACCTTAATATTTTACCTAGATTATATGACTGTCTTTCAGATTATTTTTTTTTAAATATCATTATTATTGACATAAAAATGTAGAAATGCATAATACTAATCAATATAATTGTAATTTTGTTAAATAGTATGTGACCCAGTGTTAAAATATTTTAATTACATAATATCAGTAGAATTTTATTTGGTTTTTAAGATTTTTGCACTAATATGTTTAGAAAAAGGTTTTGTATGCCATCTATGAGCAGTAGATTGAACTAATACGTGGCTGGTAATACAGAAATTCACTAAATAGATTGATAAAATTTATACTGTGCCAAAATCAAATAAAATGTGTTATTATCGCTTTTATGCTTAGTTCAGACGTTTTAATTTCATCAATCAATCTAGTAAAACTGAAACATCAGAACGCGGCATTAGGAAGTACCGTTCTCTCGATAGCACTATCTGACCATTATAGTAAATAAATTCTAGCAATAGGTTGAAAACTCGGCTAACTTATCCAATACATGTTATATTATAGCTACGATTCATAGGTAGTACCAAATAATAGTAAGCTCAGACTATAGAAATAAATAAAGTGTTAAAATATGTTATACTATGGATAGTACTTATCGGGACAATGGTGACGTACCGCTTTAACAAACTTAATTTTATCAGTGGTATTTCTAACTTATCAAGCAACCAACGCAATAATTTTTAGATGTTTGTGTTTGTCTTAACTATTTTAAAATGGCAATAAATAATAATGATTGCATCTTTTACTTGGCTTTAACTAGTTTATTATGTAATAATATAATAGTTGTTGTTAGAGTGCTCTTATTTTAATTTGAATGATCTGTTAGTTCAATGATTTTACTGTAGTTTTGTTCAAATGAAGGAACAAAATGAACTTACCTAAAATATACATTTTTGAATATTCTTGTGGATTTTACTTATACTGAAATAAAAATAAACACATGTCTTTACCACTGAACGATTTCCAAGAAAATTGATGTTGCCAATTTGACCTTTTGACTCCTGGGCTCTGAAATTGATTATGATAAATCTATATGTATAATGAGTATGAGTCAATAAAAGAAATGTTTGATTTTTTTTAATTTCTTGGACAATATCTTCAAATGGATCAATATAAGAAATGTATTTCAATTAAAAATAGGCATTCAAAGATGGTTGGAAAAGGAGATATGTAAATATGGATGTTAGAGGGAGCGCGCTAATATTAAAAAAACGATAAAAAGCGAAAATGGTGAAAATATTTAATAAAACATGACTCGTTTGAAATAGAGCAAAAGTCTCTCAAGAAATGCTTTAGTTACATTTAAAGATACACCGTGAATTTTTTCATGCCTACAACATATTAAATAACAGAACAAAACGTCTTTTAAATATTTTTCGGAGGTTACTTTGTGATTTTTTTTTTATCCAGGGAATTTCATATTATTAAAGTTTCAGCATAACAAATGTAAAGATATTATCTTCAAAAATAGCTTTATTTTTGGAACAAAACTTAGAGAGTTAACGAGAAACTTGTTATAAATCGGTAGAATTTGGGTATGCGGGGGATTAATCACCCAATAGAAGTACTCACAGTTTATAAATTTGAAATCGCTCTCCTGAAAAGATGTTGTTTTTAACTTGTACTCTTTATGCTTATAATGATAGATAAATTGAAACAGTTTTAAACTTTTTTTTATTAACTCTTACTGGAGACCAGGGGCACCTTATGATTGCGCCTGAACAGGACCAGCCCTGCTAGTTTAGACGTGATAGGTTGAAACTGGTAACGGTTAATAAATAAAAAAGTTTAAAAACATTGTACTCTTCCTCTTCTGTAAAAAGAATGGTTTTCAAAACTTCAGTTAGTATAGCCATATGGGCCAAAGTGTCGACTCTTATCGCTTGAGCAAATGCGCGGCCAGACAACAACATGTCTTGATATATTGAAACAATTTTAAAGTTTTTTCACTATTTCATCCTTTACCTTCAGAAAAAAAAAAACTCTAAAATTGTTTCAATATATCATAATAATGGAATTCCACCACGAATTGTTAGTATGAAAAATAGAAATAGAATATATGCCTACTCAAGAAAGAATTCCAATATTGTATCATTTTCACCACAAGGACAAAAATGAGTTTTCTATAGACACACGGTCATTTTTTCATCATTTGGTTGATGGTTTTTCGGTTGATTCACAGTACTTGAATACTAACAGAACTGGAATTAACTAATTAAATTTGATGAATTGTTAAAATTCTGTGAAACAACCCGTCCTTAAAGACTTTTACAGTCTCGGCATTCAATTTGGGAGGCGGTTTGGGTACCGCCGCCCCGGGAAACATTTATTGGATAACCAACACTACGGCCTTAGATCACAATAAGTGGTTCTCTATGTTTGGTGATTTAGCAGGGGTTCATCGGGTGAGGTGTGTTCAGGATGTGCTTGCCCACCAGCTTGGCGTGCCAGATGGAGGGAGGCTGGTTTGGGGAGACCCTTAGACCTCTCCAACTGGACTCTCGACCTATCGCCTTGCGCCGCAGTGGGAGAGATATATTCATATGTCAGTCACTCCTGGACACATTGATCCCTAGTTCCTACCCAACGATCATACCTTTCATCTTCCCAATACCTTCCCCTTATTCATTTCCTTAAAAAAGTCCCTCTACACAGCATCCCATAACATGACAAAGGCTCTGAGGGAAATTTCCTCCATAGGGTTAAAGTAAAAAAAAAAAAAAAAATGTTTAAATGTCTTTGGTCCCCGGCATCACACAGAGTTTTTCCAAATCAGATGCAAACAGTATTCTTTTTTTCCTTCTTTTTAATGTCAAGTGTGCAAAATTTCATCAAGTAACAACATTCAGCTATAAGGGGTGGGAAAGGGGGTAGTTTTTAGAGATCTCATGTAGACCGTGACTTTCCTCCTGTTTTGAAAATCATGTTTAAAATTTCATCAATTTAATGAATAAAATGGAAGAATAAGAAATTTTTAAAAACAAACCCACAATGGGACACCCTTCTTTATATACTGGTGCTGGTGAATCTACATCGTATGTATAACTTTATATACTGGTGCTGGTGAATCTACATCTTATGTATAACTTTATATACTGGTGCTGGTGAATCTACATCTTATGTATAACTTTATATACTGGTGCTGGTGAATCTACATCTTATGTATAACTTTATATACTGGTGCTGGTGAATCTACATCTTATGTATAACTTTATATACTGGTGCTGGTGAACATACATCTTATGTATAACTTTATACATATATTGGTGCTAGTGAATCTACATCTTATGTATAACTTTATATACTGGTGAATCAACATCTTATGTATAACTTTTATTGAATCAAGCTTTTATTTTCGAGTAAATTGTTTCCAAACTTGGAATTTTAGGTCAATTTTGAAAAAAAAACGTAAACAGTTAATATCAACTGTTCAATGACTTTTAAAATATGCCGAAGTTTAGACCTGGTTCGACCCTTATTAACCTTTTAGCTGCTGAAAAAACAAAATAAAATGCTCAGATCGAAAAAAAAAGTTTTTGATGTAGATTCACCAGTTTTCCAATTGTACTATGATTTTCCAAACACCGTGCACAGACAGATAAATACATAATTTTATGAACCAATTTTATTTTAAGTATATGATTTTGAATGACCCAAAGCAATTATTTAATATCACTGACTTCTTTTTAATCTGCAGGAAAAAAATATTTTAATCATCAATGCATGGATTGTGAAAATTTCCTGAAATTCATCAGCAGGGACTCGAACCCATCGCTTCATGATTTTTAAAAATTTAATTATTTTAATCCACCGGTTGATGCTATCTGTTAGCCATAAATTGATATTAGTTCGACTAGTCTATAGTTAGCAATAAGATAGATAATTGTGTAAATGTATTATATATTTGTACAGCACCCTTGCTTTTGCACAAAATATTAATATTATTATTATAGGGACTCGAACCCATAGCTTCATGGTTATGAAAAATTTAATTATTTTCAGCCATGTAAAATCAAGTTATCCTGCAATTTTAATGAAATCCTTAGGATTTTCCATAATAATATCAGCATTTAATCTGTTCCATAACAAACTTTCAGGGCAGGAAATCAACGGGTATTACATAAAATACACTTTATTCAAATCTGTTATTTAGTAGACAAGTTCTGTTATATGTATACTGAACAAATAAGTTGCAAACAAACCATCAAAATGAAGTTGGTCCAAAGGGATTAAGAAAACAAGTATTTTATTGCAGTGTTATGTTGCTCACCAGGCATTTAATAAATTTAATATGGCAAATGTACAAACGTTGACAGTTATAAACGTCAATATGCTACAAAATATTAAATTCTACACTTATAAAACAATTACGTATTTTTGATGTATGAAACATTAATGGGAACATTTATATGGCAGTTTAAACATGGATAATTTTATATAATACATTATATTATTTATACAATCACATAATATAGTTTCATACACTATAAGTTACTCGTATAGATATACTTAAAAGGCTACAACCCTTCTTGGGTTCCACGCAGACATCCCCAAACTATGTCACAATCAGTATACAAACAAACGTTCACCTACTAAATGTACAAGTGCTACTAACTTAAAGAGCTCACGTTCTCGCAGACATATTGTCCAAATCAAGTTTAACAAAACTAAACATATCGTTGGTTAACTCGAAACTACACTGACGCAATGATTAAATATACCTAAGTACAGACTAGAGAGCTTTGATTTCTGTCGATAGACGAGAGTTTGGAGAGGGACCCCGATCCCTGTCCAGGGGGTCAAACATGCGAACGAGGGGGCGGGGGGCGGAGCACCGGGGGTCCCGTTTTGTAGGGACGAGGCTTGATCAGGGCTGCCCCGGCCGGGCCTCCCGCACTCACCACCCCCGTACCGCCACCGCCGCCCCCAAACGCCCGTCGCCAGAAGCGGCGCCACGACTCCAGCGTCTTGCCAGACCAGATCCACACCCCCGAGGTGATGCCCACAGCCAGCGCCATGAAGTACTTGAGCATGAGCAGGGCGTACAGCGGGCGCACCTGCAGGGGGCTGCCGGGCGCAGGAGCACACGCGCAGGCCAGTCGCCTTAGCCAGGCGCCGTGCATGGCGGCCTCGTACAGGTGACAGCCCAGCACGGCGGCAGCGGGCACAGTGTACAGCACACTGAAGATGCCGATGCGAATCATGAGCTTCTCTAGTTTGTCCGCTTTGCTTCCCGCACCGGCGCCTCCTTGCCTCTTGATGACGGACCGGATGCGGAATAGAGACACAAAGCCGGCGAGCAAAAAGCTGGTTCCGGCTGCCAAGTAGACCAGCAGGGGCGCGATCACGAACCGTTTGAGGTTCTCCGGATCCAGGTTACCCGCGTAGCACACGCCCGCCACCGGGTCCCCGTCCACCGCGGCACTTAGTAGAGCAGCTACACTCTGAGCGGCCGGGATGAGCCAGGCCGCCAGGTGGAAGTACTGCGAGTAGCCGGCGATGGCTTCGTTTCCCCACTTGAGTCCGGCGGCCAGGAACCAAGTGAAGGAAAGGACCACCCACCACACCGAGGAGGCCATGCCGAAGAAGTATACCAGTAGAAAGACCAGCGTGCAGGCTCCAGGGCCGGAGGCGGCGTGGCGCACCGCGGAGCCATCGCAAGCCACCTCCTCATGGCCCAGGAAGATCCTGGTGAGGTAGCCCAGAGACACCATGAAGTAGCAGGCCGACAGGAAGACGATGGGCCGCTCAGGGTATTTGAACCTTTGCGTGTCGATGAGGAAGGTGGTGAGCGTCATGAGAGTGGACCCGGCGCACAGGCCGCTCCACAGCGCCACCCACACGGCGGCGAACTCCCTCTCCTCGGGGTTGAAGAAGGCGCCGCGACACGGGAAGGCACAGTCGGCGACCCCCGCGAGGTGGACGGTGCGCGCGCCGGTGCGGTTGCCGGCCAGGGCCACCAGCGGGGGCCGGCACTGGCAGCGGCACTCCCCGCCGGCGGGCCTTTCCCCTGGCGGCTCTCGGCAGTTTTTTGAGTTCTTTCCTTTGCAGACGGGCACCGACGAGGTTGGGTGCGTCGGGCGCTTCGTGGGGCGCGTAGGCTCGGGGGGCGCGGCCTCCCTGTCGTTCTCCTCCATGCACAGGTGCTCGGGGTCCCCGAAGGCTGGCAGGCGGTCGCAGCGCATGCGCTCGGGCCACTGGAAGTTGTACTTCTCCATGATAGGCGCGCAGCCATCGCGCGCGCGCTCGCACACGCTGCGGCACGCGGGCAGAGGCTTGAGGTAGTCCTCGAAGCAGATGGGCGTGTAGATAGAGCACAGGAAGAACTTGAGGTCCGGGGAGCACTTGATCTCCACGAGCGGCCAGTACTGGTGCACCTCGAGTCCGGCCTCATCCTGGCTGTCGTGGTCGAGGTCGTTGGGAAAAGAAGTGTGATTGTATCCGATGCCCCGGCACATGGGGATGGTGATCTCCTCGCAGCGCAGTGAGCTGCCCCCCGCCCCGGTGCCGGACCCGAGGGCGTTTTCGCTCCAACTTCGCCCCGCGAAACAGGATAGCACTAGAATCACTGTCCTTATACGCGTCATAGTTCGTTGTTTGATTCACTGAACTTTACAATAGTTCCACCATGTTCCCACTGCACACTGCTTCTGCTGTGATGCTGGTGCAGTTACTGGTGCAGTTACAGGTGCTGGTGCTGGTGACTGGTTGATGTTATGTCTTCCGCGCTCTCACTCACTCCCCTTCAATCCGGCTTATTGGCGGTCCTGTTCGATCATCTGGAATAAGGAAACATTGCTTTAGTCTGATTGTTTTACAAAATATTCATTTTATTTATTGATATTATGGGAGTAGTGCAGCATTACCACTGCACTGGCGTGAGGCTTTTATTTAATGCTTGGTAGCTTGGTGAACAGTGCTCAAATATTATAAGACATATTAGGAATTCATTAAAATAAGTCGTACGACACTTTTTTAGCTAGATACATTGTACCAGTGTCAAATTTCTAGTTCTATGAATTTAATAGACTTGAAATTAGACTCTACATAAACGGTAAAAACCTAATTACTTCTGGACCACCGCCTGACTAGTGACTTGTATCCATATACTCTTACAGCTTGTAATCACAAACATATCATTAAAAAGTAATTATAAAAACAGGTACTGCATAGTCATCTGTATTTTTTAATTAGCTAGTTATTGTTCAAGTTTGGGTAAATAGTATGATAATAAATTTAATTCAATTTAAATTACAACTAAATAAGAAAATAATACGGTAATATATTATTATGTAAAGTTGGGAACACAGAATTCCGAGTTCCCGACTTTGCATACATACATACTTTGCATAATATTACAGTATTATTTTCTTGTTGTTCTCGGGTTTGTAAAAACCCAGTATTTTCGGGAATATAATTCCCTGCACAGGAAATAGAAAAACTCATGTAAAACTTTGCAAAAGAAAAAAATAAATTTATATAGTGCAATTTTTGTGACGGATGTTTCAAATACTGTGAAATTAACCATAACGATGAAAAATATAAACTTTGAGAGAGGTCTGATCTGAGAACAAATTTAAAAGCAAAAACCATATTAGATTAGTCAGTTTTTTAATTCCACCCTTTACATGTTCCGATTTTTTTTTAAATTTGAGCAGCAATAATTATAATGTGATAATTTTACAAAGGTAAACTAAGGAATTGTTTGAAAGCCCCACCAACAGATATAATGTGATGTTATAGGAATAACTTAATGATTACTCAAATAAATACTCATATTGAAATATTTAATTATTGAAGACAATATTCGAAGCGATTCTTAAATGGAAATTTGAAACAGCAAAATATCCAAAATATGTAGGTCGCAATGATAATTCGAAGGGTTGTCGTTTTACACTGGCAGATATCGAAACAAAACAATATAAAATCGAAAAGTTCTCAAATCAAAATCAAAATCTTTAAATTACAGAGTTTTCGCAATCGTTAAATATATGAAAGATATTAGAATTTTAGGAACGAGAATGATGTATTTTGCAAATATTACAATCTGTTTGGAATGTTTGCAGGTAGGTAGGTAAAGGCAGTAGGCAGCCTTGGCGTTGAGCTACGAATGAGGGTGTACTATGTTATGTACATGCACAATAATGAATTATAATGCTCGGCTGTTATCTGATGCTATTTCGCGAAGAAGAGAAAGGTTGTATTGAAATATTCCATAGAGATAATATTAAACGAATTTTATAATATTGGGGAGTGCAACACGTAGAAATCGAAATACGTGAAAAAACTCCAACTAGTCATAGGTGGGTCCATGCACCGCGATTAAACTTCGATCTATTTCATGGTACTGAAATGATGGTTTGGCGTTTTCAGATATTCCAAAACCGCTGCGTTTAATCGCAGTGCTTGCACCCATTAAGGCGATGCACTACGTCGTGTAATATTTTAAATTGTGCCGCTATCAATAACAACCCTTACGTAGATGGCGATAAGGTTTAAATTCCCGCTTAACACCATCCGCCTGTTTTGATTTACGCAAGAAAAAAACATGGCCAAAAAGTGCCTTTATTTTATTTTGTGGATGTTCAGGCATAAATATTTAATTTTTTCCGATCATTTTATAAATAACTTAATTTGACACATTATACAATAAAATCATAACCGAAAATAGGTTTGTAAGTAGGAGATTTTGAACTTAAAAGCAGTTTTCATAGGCCTTTACATTATTTTTTTCTGGGCTCATAAAAAGACTTATATTATAAAAAATACTCGATTATTTCAAAGGTAAAGATGTATTCTACTCGCAGTATTTAATTAAAGCATCTGAAACATTTCTAGCCGACCAAATTTTCAAACTAAAAACACATGATTTTGCATTACTACGTATGGCATCGCCTTAACGCGATTTTTCCGCAGACGTAGGCAGACCGGATAGGACGCCATAATATAGCTCCGTCTTGGCACACACTCCTAGCTTCAATTAAATTCATAGACCAACTCACTTTTACGAGACTCTTGAAATGACCAAGCTCATTTCTCACTCAGGTTCTTGTAGAACTCAAAATCGGAGATGCTGAGAAAAACCTACTACTGAGTAACTATCAAGCTCAAATCATCCATAAAAATGTACAGCTTGGCTGTGAAATGTTTTTTTTATGCGTGCTTCCCTGTTTTCTTCCTCCTACAATGGGGATCTTTTCAAAAACCTAACTTTCGTCATTCCTGTCCTTAAAATACCCCTCAGATAGCATCCCCAAGATGACGGAAGTCCTAAGGGAAGTGATTGTAGTTAGTTACACACATATGCGGTCGCTAGTCCCTGCAGATGAAATCCGCGATGAAGTGATTGTATTCATGGGAATTTCACGCGGTTCCTAGTTCCTACAGATGAAATCTGAATTGAAGCGATTATACCTTTACACCCACCTAAACATTAATTTGTTTTCTTTTCGAAACCGTAAGAAACATTACATTAACGTGCATTAGGTAGGAACTCAATAATATAAATAATAATAATTCTTGTACTATCTGTGCCCCGCCACGCGTTGCTGTTGCTCAATCTGTCTGTGCAGATAGGAAAACAATAGCGCGTGTTGCTTTTACGTCCAACCGATGGCATGTTTTTAAAAAGCATGATTTTATCTATATGATATAAGTACATAAAACACACACACACGTATTCGAATGCAAAGTTGTGTCAAAATTTCAAAGCAACCGGTGAAGAACCTTCAGAGATATAAGGTTTTTAACAAACGAACATTTATATTTACATGTATAGGAATTCTATGTCCGGAATTGGCGATAAATGTATAACTTTATTGACGTGTAGAGTGAATAGTACTGCTGATTTATTAAAATCATGTTAAAAAGGTAATAGCAGGCGATTTCCTAATAAATTATTAGTAGTTTCCTAATATATCGGAACACAGTTCATGCAGCTGCGTTTATCCTGTTATTATTTGACGAAATGCGAAAATATTAACACTTTTATGAACATGTGTTCCGACATCGCCACAACACATTCGTGTTTTACTGATAGTTTATTAGAAAATCTGTGAATTCATTGTCAGAAGCCCGCAGTCCTGTTTTTAACAGGAACACGAATAAATGAAGAGATTTTTAATAAATTAGCAATATTTATTTTATTTTATTTAGTACAGGTTATTTATATGGTTATTTTATTGAAAAATGTTTTGTCTGTCCAACTAGAAGAAAATCACGTCTTAAAGAGAGGCAACATTTTACATCAGTAAGTTTTCACAAATCAATTCTAATTTTGAAAAATACACAATAATTTTTTTTCTGTTAAAATATTATAATGATCTCCGTGCGGCGCTAATATTAAACAAAATAATGAAAACCATGACATACACAAGATGAATCCTCTTTATAACGACTTTGTAATGTTTTTTGTACATATTTTTTCCGGTAGCCAGAGTTCAAGTACGGTGTATCGATTGGCCGACGCTATAGTTGACTAATTTGTCAAATCGGCAATTACGCTCGCCGTTCTTTGAGTGCACAAAGTGTAAAGTACATTCATAGTTCAGTGTTCGGAATGAGTTACCGACCTTATTAATGGCCGGAGCCGACTACAGATGCTAATTCGGATTGTTTATCTCATCTCTCGCGGTGTTTAGACTCGGCTAATGGGCCTTTATGTATTCTGTTTAGAATAATTTTGTGGTTAATGCAGAAAACAAATTATGTACAACTAACGGACGCCACGGGAAAGTGCGAGAACTATAATTGCAAGAGATTACCTCTGCGGCTCATCATCGTAAAGAAACAAATAGAAGTTTGTTATTATCTGCGCAGGCACATTCATTTTAATATTTGCTCTTTCGAACTTCTATTCCGAGAAGAATATTATTATTATTTTGTTTATTTAACCTATACAGCTGCATATCACATGATAATACGGTATGCGCAAATTTCTAGCTAATGTATTGCACGGCACTTTAACAGCGATAAATATAATAGAGTTTGAAACAAAGAGATTCACGGAACACTTGTGTGGTGTCTACAAATAAAATCTGTGTAGATAGGTACCTAGATTCATGGAAAATTTATTTGATCCTAACAGACCCAGACGAAATTCGCGTTGAAGGGATTATACATAACTAGATTCATAGAAAACAGAATTGGAAAATTGATTGAATTATGAAGCAAAACCCCTAAAAATAGTGTACCCATTGAATGAATCTGTCCCTACCGCTGACGTATATTTCATTAATCCATGGTCCACAAACAGATGAAATTCGCGTCAATTCGTTGTAACTGGATTCATATAAAACTTACGTGGTTCCTACATTATGATAAATGTTATTATGAAATCCTTACTGATGTGATTGTAGTTAGGCACAAACATTAATGGAAAAGTCCCTAGTCCCTACAGGTGAAATTCGCGATGAAGTGATTATAATAAATTCAATGGAAATTGGTGAGGTTCCTATAGAATGAAACCCGTATTGAAGCGATTATTCCTATCTGAAATGTCAATTTGTTTTCTCTTCGGAGCCGTGAGAAACATTACATTGACGTGGATTAGGTAGGTACTTGAATAAAATAATACTTATTATTGTATAGGAAGTTCTCTGTCTGGAATTGGCGATAAATCACAGACGTGAGTAACATGTGAGAAACTGCCCATGCGATAAATGCAAGTATTGTAGTAATATGCATTTGAAGTGAAATAGCACAAAACTGGCGCCATACAAGTTTAGTGTTATTTATTATTACATTATTAGCGCAGTCCCGTGAAAAATCACGGATAAGTTCATGGTGGTACTGAAATGGAATTAAGTAAAAACGCCAGCTGCAGTGTGTGTCAGTACGCTGTTTGGCGATTTCAGCTATTCCAAAACTGCTGCGTTTATTCGCAGTGCTTGCTTTCTAAGCCAGTCTGAATTCTTGACAAATCAGTTTCAATTTTGCAAAGAACATAATTAAAATAAATCTCTGGTAAAATTTAGGTCTTGTTTGAATTTTTCACAATATGAATTCCAATTTTGAAATTCAAAGCAAATCCGAATTCATTGAACTTCGAAAATTATTATTTTATTAGATTTGAAGTACTTTATTTGTATTGTATTTACATAATGATCATATACTTTTTACTGTACAGTATTTTGTTATTCAAAATCGTATTTTTAATAATAAGTTCTTACTTTCAAACGCATTATTATGATATTATTAACATGTATAGCGGAGAATGGATGGCAGATTTATGGCTACTTATATTATAATATTATGGTAAATAGAAAGGTTTCTTTGTTACCGCGGGTAAAGTCTAATCTCCAAGGAATCTAGTAAAAACGGATGGCTGTGGTTACTTATTTTTTGCAAACAAAGAATTTTTCGGAAGGAAGAAAAATAAGGGTTTGTGAAAACGAAAGACAAGAGAAGATAGTTGATGTAGTTATATGAGTAATAAATCTTACATTTTGTATATTTCCACGAAAGTGCATTTAAAAACAGACATAAAATAATTCTAAAGAAAACTAAGAACTTACTAATATTTTCCGTCATCTCGTACATCAAAATTACTGACAGTATGTACCTACAAAGAGATTGGTGGGATAATATTGGATGTATTTTTTTTGTTTATTTCAGTGGTTAACTTGTCCCTCAAAATAACCTACAATAGTCAAATCATTATTAATTGATACGTTGACATTGAGCTTACTATTTGAAATATATTAAATAATCTTAAATGATAGTAATAATAACATTTTAATGATTAGTATTATTCCGTTTTTATGAAAAATCACCTCATGGGTGCTGCGTAATAAATATTATTATAATATGTAATAACTTATGTCTTTTCGTCGCTAAACCATTTGTAAATATAAAATAACACATTATCTCAGAACAGAAGTTTATTTTACGAAGAATCAGAATGCAGATGTTTCTAAAAGATAAAATGCAGGTATTATTTTTTAACTTCTGGGAATTTCACCAATCCTCCAAGGGATGCATTTTCCCGGAAATTAAGCCCGAAACGGGTTTGAGTCTTGGGTGTTGTTTCGGAAATAATTAACAGGTGGCAGTAACGTACCATAAATTGACAGATTAGGACAATAACAATAAACCAATATAACTTTTATTGTTAGGTAGCACTGTATGCACTTTTACTATTATTTATAAATTATATTTTAATATGATTTATATTTTTTTGCTGTTTCCTCGTTAAATATTTACACTATGTGTTAAACAAATTTTACGCCAAAACAAGTCTAGAAATTAAACAACTCTATAGTTATTTTTAATAACAAAACACAATGGCGGATAAGACTTTTAACTTGCGAATTTTATTTTGTTTGCGTAGTAGCAAACTTCAATTAGGTGGAATTTGTAAAATTGAGACCAAAATAATTCTACGGTTATTAGAAAACACTTTTAAAATTAATAAAAACATATATAATTTCAGATTTATCTATAAATATTTTAGATAGTGTTAGGAAATTCGCATCCGGTCTGGGATCTTTTGTAAAATTCGATTTTTTCTAAATTTGGCAGATACTGTACCAAACTCGAAAAATAATTATCATGTACCCAGAGTACATAATGACGTCAGTGCATACACCTGTGTATTGTTTGGTGGTAAATCTCGACTTTAATATAGACTGAAAAGCCCAGAGGTCTACAAAAAGCGAACAAAAACCCGTATATAAAGAATCTGAAATGTTTGTTGGTCAGACGATCGGCCGGTGATAAATAACAGAGGGAAGAAACCAAAACACCACATGACGCCGCTGAACAAATTACATAAATATTTTACAATCTTATCTCCAATTCGAACATATTAAAATAGCTACCGTGTTAAGTACACACACAAATGTGATATGTATTATAATGTACATAAATTAGTCTGTTGTTGATGAGATTTTAGGCGATGGAATCGAAGGTCCCGCGATATTAATATATTATTACACATTGTACACAAGTTGGGAGTTGGGAGCCACCGCTAACTGTCAATCAGATGTCAGTTTTATCTGCGAGAGATAGCAGCTACTTATCAAGCAAGCCCCGTTTCACCGTAATGTTCCCCACTCGAGATTTGAACCGGACACCTTCCAAACAGGCTAACAAACTCACCTATCGTATCCATAACCACCGAGCATTGCCAACATCGGAGAAGTCGCCCCATCTTAGACGATTCTGCCGGCGAAACTACATTATAAACACTTCAAACACTAACTGAAAGCACTTTTTATCAATTTTTAAGCACACTGTGTGGGAAACTTGTCACATTTATGCATTATCCCCATATAAAACAAAAGTTTTTAAGATCACGAAGTTTCAGTCACATAAAAAGATTAATATTTTTTTAAGAAACGCCACAGCTACAGTTCTCCTTGAACGTCCGTCGCCGTCGAGCGAGCGCGCAGCACTGTTCGGTCCGCTTCGGTTCTGTCGCTCTCGCTCTGTGCTGCGGGAGTTTCGGCTGACGGAAACGCCCGAACTTTGCCGAAGTATAGCAATAGCTCGCGTGCGTTGTCAGGTTGAGTGTTGCGTGCAGTATGTATCTATAGGCGCTATATTGGTACCTACGCCAAATAAATAGAAAAAACCGCGAATCGAATCTTTCGTACAGAATGTTCGTGTTTACATTATTTAAAATATCTACGTTTATCCCGAGAATGAACACAAAATAATCACTAAAACAAAACAAAATTTAAAAGCAAATCTTTTGTGGTTTGGCCCAACGCTACATTAAGTGTCTGCAAGTAAATCTTCGTGTTTTCCGGGAAAGCTCTGTTTCCGAAAGCTCGCCGTAAATTAACTTATGGATTTTCTACCCACAATAAAAATAATATTACGTATTTTAATATTTCTTCATTTTATTTTATTTTTACCAGAGTACCGCAAGGACCGCAGAAGGGTTACAACTGCTCCTAACAATCTGAACCGGTGAGACTACGTCATACCCAATTAAGGTATGTTATGATGCAGAGGGTAGTGAGGAGGGGAAGGAGATGAGAGCGAGAGAAAAGTGAGGAAGTACCTGGCTATTCAGTTCTGGTCGCCGAATAAAACTAAAGACATTTCAAGCAGCGTTTCTCGTGATGTGGATTTATAAGTCAAATTTTGTTGTTTTTCTGTAATAAAACGGGAGTCTCTTCAAGACACAGTTTAATTCCTGCATTTCCTCAAACCCCCCCCCCCACACAGCATCACTAATGTCGAAATAATGAGATTTATTTTCAAATCTGTGAAAAGTTTCCTGTTTGTGGTAGGTATAACAGCAAGGAGTTTCAAAAATTTTAGCATTAGGGAAAACATTGTCGTTCAAAGATTGCAGCGTGCATTCACAACGATAACGTTTGTAATGTAATATAGATATAATTCAGCTAATTAAACATATAAGATAATTAACAACATCGAGTCACTTCCCGTCAGGATGTGCACAATAATAAAATTATTAATGCAACGCGTTGACCACATTCATGCATTCTCCAATGTTGCCTTGTGTTAAAATTAGAACTATAATCACCGCATAAGTACCTACGCACTGCTTATGTAGTTAATAAACCGATTAGCACCTTGGAACGTGAGTCAGAATTTTTGCTATTTATTTATTCACAGTTTGTCTGCCGCAATTCTACCTACCCGTTTTCTTAGCTAAAATAATAAGGCATTAAATATTACCTTCATAAATAGATAATCATTGTTTCCAATTTATAAATATTGAGAACGTAAACGTTTTTTTTTATGAAACGTAGAATATACTTAATATTTTTATGTTTAGATTAAACTTGTAATTTATATCTGGGGCGTGGATACTTTAGATAGTGTGAGTAAAAAAAACTTTCTGTTAAAAATCTCCGTTCAAGCTGACCGCATAGATAAGTTTGAAGAATTGTACCTACTAATTTCCTTAAGAAAATAACATGTTTAAAAAGGTAGGTAGGAACCTACGTATCGATGCTCTGCTAAACACGTTTTTTTTAAATATTATAGGTACCTACGGTTTAGACAACTTTTTAAAAATAATACGGTAGTTAGGTATATAACACATAAGTAAGTTTTATCGACCTCAAAATTTTCATAATATTTCCAGAATAAGTAACTACAATTATTTCAAATAATCTTTAACTAAAGTTTTGAAAATAATTTCTCGAACACGAAGAAAACTACAATTATCATATTACTTTTTGTGTTCGTATTAAAAAAATATATTTTTAACGTAAATACCTACCGATTTTTCTAAATACCTAACCATTAATTGGAAATGCTTTACTTTTACAATATAATAATTAATAATACTAATAATTATATTATGATAGTAGAAGTACCTACCTAATTACAAACATATATATTTTAATTAGGCAGGTACTAGGTACCTATCTAGATTTAAAAGCTTGGATCCGGCCAATGGTATATTGGGTAGGTACTCGCACAACGAAGACACAACGCATCGCAGGCCCGGTGTTGCAGGATATTGAACATTCTTCCCGCGTTATCCTACATTCATCTGCCAGAGGTATCCAGTTGAGTACCTACCTACCTCGCAGCATGACTCCGCGCATCTGAATAAATATAAATAACCAAATTGTCTTTTTCTCATGTTTCAATAGAGCCAACATGATAAATATCCCGTGCCTTTTTACCTTTAATATGCAACCAACGAGAAGAACAACTGATAAATAATATTATATTATGTAGGTACCTACTCGTACAGCTTTTCAGTTGGTGGCGTCGGCGTATTGAGGATTCCAGATACACGTAGGATTTTTTTTAACATTTCGTTTTTACCCGAATATTACAATAATCCAAAAGAAATCTGTTCAAGAAAGAGTTTCCCCCGAAGGTGTAGGTAGTACGCACAGAGGACGGACAGCCAAATAACTCGGTCTTGGCATACACTCCTTGCTTAAGTCACATTCATACATCGTCTCATACCCCTTCTGACTCTTGACATGATCTGATTCAAGTTTTTGGTTCACTTGGTCATACCATGTCTTCCTGAAGCGTTCCTAACGTCTCCCACAAATAAAAATAATTAATGTTTAAAGAAACCCAAACACAATAATTCGACAGACGAATCGCAGAAAAGCATTTCGGCTTTATTTCCTCTTCTTATCGCCAGCAAATATATAAATGTCAAGTTGTAATTTGTAATATGTATCCAGGGACGGCCCTCAGCCCAATGGCGAGAGTAAATGTTTGACTCCCCTTGTTAAAAACAGTAGGCGCCTAGGAAGGTGATCACTGCCATCTCTAAATAGTTTAAAATAAAGTCGCCGTACGTGTTTGTCTGTTTGTGAGCTTAATTTTTCTAAATTACGCAACGGATTTTAATAGTGTTTTCACTATCCTTTAGAGAACTTCTTCCAGAAGGTTTTTAAATATAATTCATGTAAATTATATTTAAAGAGAGTAGAGAAACGTCGATGTTTTGTAATCATGTCGTAAAAAAATATTTTTGGGCGCTGGCTAAACCTTATAAGATAAGTACTAAGTAATAATGTACTGCGGAATTGTATATCTTGAACAAGTCTCACATAGATAACAGACCTTGGCAGCACCGCTGTGACGTTCGACGAAGATAGAAGATGGAGACTCTGCAGCAAGAATCCTAGGTGGTGAAGAAACTGGACCCGCTGCTGCATCGAGAAAGAATACCGCGTCCACCAACAGTGCCAGCACGAGGTTTGTCATCTGTTCAGGTATGTGTCTGCTGCTAGTAAAGCGCTGACACAATATCCTCACATAGAAAACAGACCTTGGCAGCACCGCTTTGACGTTCGACGAAGATAGAAAAATGGAGACTGCAGTCTATATCCTAAGGTCAACTCCGTGGTAATGCCGGGTACACGTCAGCTGGTCAATAATATTTGAATGATTTGTATTTTTGTGTAGCTCCGTTTTTGTGAAAAATAATCTCAAGTCGATGTGTTAGGACCGTTAGGTTTTAGGTATTTATTATCCGCGCCTTGGCGCCTTGACAATTTGGCGCCCGGGGCACACTGCCCCAATTGCGCCGTCCCTGTACCTATTAATATAATGCTGTTATAATAATAATACCCAAGAAGTAATCTTGGATTTTAACTTTTTGTGATCGGGACATTGGATATTATAATATTATTTTCATTTTTATAATGCGAGCTCCGACGGTGTCGCTACAATATTTATCGTTTATTGTGGCTGACCTCTGAATGAATTTATGAAACGACACAATATATCGTACAACTCACACTGGAATGTGCAAAATTCGAATAACACGACCCATTTCTTCTGAATAATAAACGACAAATAAATTTGAATTTCACGCCGATTAATCTGAAATTAAGAAAATGGTCGACTGGGTGAAATATGCGTTTCATGAAACAACGAAAAGTGGAACGAGTCCATTGGAAGTGAGTGGTAGATCAAATGGGCAGGTGTGCATCATCTGTCTTAGTTGCTTCGTATTAGGTGAATATTATGTTTGTAGTGAGACTTCAGAGTGGTTCGACTTATGACATTAACGACTAATAATATAGTAACCTGTACACCTGATAACTGCCTTTGTCCCTGTCTAATAAAAGCTTCATTTATGTTAGATAGGTATTGTATTTTAAAATTTAACTGACCGCAATAATTTTGTGGCGGAATAAATGCAGAATAATTTATTTTCTGAAACCGCAAAAATTCTTGAAAGTAATAATAATAACTAAACAAAACTTATGTGATACTTACGAGTATACCTGAGTATCTAACGTCATTAAAGGTGATGAAAAAACTAAGTTAACCAGGTTGGGTTAGGTTAGGTAAAGTTAAATTGGTTTTTCATCACTTTCATGACTTTATATCGCGTTTAAAAAGTGTTTTGTTTTGTCACTGTTCCGTTTGATCCGGTCACCGTGTAGTGTAGGTATTTACATTTCATTTTAGGTTAGGTTAGGTAAAGTTGGATTGGTTTTTCAACATTTTCATGACTTTATATCGCATTTTAAAAATGTTTTGTTTGGTTACTGTTCCGTTTGTTCCGGTTACCATGTAGTGTAAGCATTTAAATTTAATTGTAAAAATATAAATAAACACGTTAAAAAGTTTTTTACTACAATAAGTAAGTCATCGAATTACAGAGAAATGCGAATACGTTCGCGTGTGTGCGTGATTGCCACCAATCGTTAGCGATAACACATTGCCAATGACTACGAATTTATCTTCCGAGTTTCATATCGATACTTACAAGATTTGCATTAATTCAGGAAAACAGAAGGGAAATTCGAATAGATGTATTTAAAAACGAGACAAGATGTTATATCATTTACTCTGATTTGTACTATATTTTCTATTACTCAACAAGAAAAAGTATCTAGAAAAAACGCAGTATTCTTCGGATAAATTAGATCAGATTTAAAGCTGTTAATTTGATATAATTAGGCACGGGTAGCTACAGGGTTTTCCAATGAGAGGTGTTATTTTGAATAGCCCGCTATTTCGGTAGTTGTTACTTTTGAAGCTGTCATTTTTTTGACATTTGACAAGTAGAAACTACGCCATTAATAAAAATGGAACGATACACGCTTCAACAACGCATTGAAATTATTAACATTCACTTGAGTGAATCAAATGCAAATCATCTTTTGAGTTATAAGGTCCATTTACACTTCGATGGCTTCGTCAATAAGCAAAACTGTCGCATCTGGGGCTCGGAAAACCCAAGAGTTATTGTTGAAAAGCCTCTCTATCCTCAAAGTGTGACTGTTTGGTGCGGTTTATGGTCCGGCGAAGTCATTGGACCTTACTTTTTCGAAAATGAGGCTGGAGCAACAGTTACGGTGAATGGATTGCGCTATCGAGAGATGATTAATGATTTTTTATGGCCGGAATTGGAAGGTATTGATCTGGACAACGTTTACTTTCAACAAGACGGCGCTACTTGCCACACAAGCAACGAAACTATTGATCTTTTACGATTGAATATCAAAATTACACCTCTTATTGGAAAACCCTGTATATTCAAAACAGCCCGGCTTCAACAACATAAAAACCCAGTAATTAGGTAATGTTTAAAAAAATATATATACATGTATTTGAGGAAAGTTACCAGCAAATGCTGAGATTAGTTACCTAATCCTGCGTATACATTTGCGAGTTGAAATGCGAGCCGATCCTCGAATTATGGGAAAGGAACGAAGCAATAAAGCGGCGTTTCGCACCATTTGCGGTTGCTTCGTTCCTTTCCCTTAATTCATGGCTTAGATTGCGGAATTTTTTGTCCTGTTTTTACAAAGTATAAACATAATTTTATAATACGCCTTAACACGAGTTTTTCTCCGGTGAGTAGAAGAGACAATCGTGATGATCATCTCTCGGCTTCCTACGGATTGTTTGAATTAGAGGTGTGTGGTAACTGATGGCTGATGGCTGGTGGCTGGCGACCAGATCGAAAGAGACAATAAAGAGTATTTGACAGGTCGCTCTTTGGGAATGAGAAATGGTGTCCACGGGGATAACAATAGACAGGGTGTCTCATAATAAACAATTTTATATTTTTGTAATGACGAAAGAAATATAGAGGATATCATATTATACTTTCTCACGACGTATTAACCGAATTTTACTGTTGTGGGACCCAGTCACCGACAAAAAACAACCGTAGAGTCTTTGGGAGATACATAATATCCCAGTCTGATACGGTCTCATAAAAGTTATACTATCTCATTTTGTATTATGGTGAGAAATATGACTAAAACGGTGTTAGAAAGATAAACGCTCCCAAAAATTTTTAAACAATCTCTGGACAACATCAAGGATTTGAAAAATCCTTTGTTGTGTAAATTATTGTAAATGTTTCATATTAAACAAAAAAAATGAAGTGACAATAACTTTTATAATACAGTTTATTGAAAAGCAATAATATTATTAATAGTATTATTTTACAAAATATTTATTTGGTTTGGTTTGAAATTTTTATAGTATTAATTGTATACAAATTATCCAAATATTATTTACTATTATTATATCGATTTGGGAATCTGAGAGTCTTTCATATGCTCTAAAATAACATTTATTTTTATTTTTTATTATTTCGAAATAAGTTCAAAAACAGCGAATTTATCTGGAATCAAATGTATTGCGAAAATAAGTTCTCCCAATAGCAGTACATTGCATAACGTCGGAAAATTTAGGGGTTAACGTGTCCAAACTATATTCCTACCTACTCTGACTACAAGGTAAAAACTTAGTGGTATAAAATATTGATAATTTATTAAAAAATCTCTTCAAATTATTCGTTATCCTGTTAAAAACGGTACCGCAGGCCCTTAACGAATGAATTTATAGGTTTCATGTTAAATTTTTAGTAAAAAAAGGAAAGTACGCGACGTCGGAAAACGTGTTCATAAAAATCATTATATTTTCGCATTTCGTTATTAAATATTAAGACACGTAACGATATATTCGAAAAGTACTAACATTTTGTTACGAAATGGCCTGCTGTCTCGTTTTAAACAGGATTTTAATAAATTTGTTCTACTCATTTTCCTACCTATACTTCTTCCAGAATTGATAAAATTACAAAAAAAAATATATAAATAAAAATTAATAACAACCAACATTTTTTTCTTCCAAAAATGTACGAAATGTCCACCTTCTTAATGTTCGATTAGTACCAGTGGTATATTTTTTAATTGAATAATTTTACTGCTCGTTTTTTTAAACAATTTACCTATCTACACATACATATATAGATACATCTGTTTTTTAAAGTTAATCATTTTAATTTTTAAAATATGTATTACATTTTTAGCAACCAAATGTGTTAGATTTTAATTATCCTACAACCAATATTTAAAATCATGATGAAAGAGAAAGGGGCCTTTTTGGCCTGGAGCTCTGTATGCCAATATTTCATAAGTCATAAGTGTTAGATTTTCTAAAAAACATTGTATCTAGTGATAAATCTGTTTTTGTATATTTTTAATTATTTGTTGAACATAAAAATGTGTTGACTCCAATTTAAACATGGAATTATTATAAAAAACACGGACTGGAAACGATATTGTCAGTTGAAAAGAGTTTTTAGTCGTAGTAACAGACAAATGTACAACTCGGAATAGAAAAATTATAGCACGGATTTAGAAGGATTGATTTTAATTCAATTTCATCTACCAACCCCCTTGTAATTCTAAAGTATTTCTTGTCAGATTACCACCAATACGTACCACGATATATTCAGATCTCCAAACATAATATCATTCCTAATTCGGTGATCGGCAACATCTTCCACATTTCAATAATATTATGATATTAAGGGCTACAGTCACACTGGGACACTGGCTACCTGAAATATTCTACCTCCTTTGTCTCCTTGACTTGTCTCAGCCCAACACCACTAATCCATTACAACGGCCACGGTATTATTGTGGAGATTATTGTCTCAATACTGCGCAGACCATGATGCTTATCTGTGACACTTAACAATGGACCAACAATGAATTTTTGTCGTCTAATGTCATGGGCGATTAAGAACTTATACACGTAATAATAATGAGGGGCGATTTTATATTGTGACGTAATTTATTAAAGTATTCTAAGGATGGGATGTTTCAAAAATTTTAAACAATTCATCAAAAATTAAAGGTGATTCAAGTTCTATGAAGGTTCTATTTAAGTTATTTCATCTTTTTAGTTTTGTGAAACAACAGGCTATTAATGATATAATAACAGAACTTGAATCAAACCTTTACAGAACTAGAAAATTAACTTTAAAATTTGATGAATTGTAAATTCGGTGAAACAACCCGTTCTAAGAGTGGGTTGGTTGAAAATCAACTTTGAAATTTGGTGAATTGTTCAAATTCTGCTAAACAACCCGTCCTAAGTGAAATATGCTAAATAACAATTCTTTCAAGAAGGGCATACAAATACAACATTGAATATAATATAATATAAACTTAGATACAATACATTTACATACTTATTTATCTATCCTAAACATTATATTTGGTATTAATATTTAAACTTAAGCTAATGTGTATTATGTTATAACATTAAATGGTAGAACCTACAGACAAGCTGATTGTCACAGCTTTGTGGGACTACCCATATCTTATATTGTAATTAATGTAATTATATTAAATTTAATAAAAAATAAAAAAAAAATAAATAAATTAAAAAATTGAATCACCGATACGATAGTTGAAGTTATAAATGCAATACAGTTACAAATTACGGAATGGTCCAATTAGCTTAGTGGTCTGAGCACGGCAGAGGTCATGGGTTCAATTCCCAGATGCGAGCGAATCTTTTTCTTTATTTTCTGTTTTACATGTTTAGTTTGAGAGTGGTAAACATTTTTTTTATTTTTTTTTTTTTTTTTTAATTTATTTATTATATAAGTACATTTTTGTTTATTTGTTACAATATATGATCACTATTTCAGGACCCCTCTTCCATAGAAGCATTAGCTTGTGGCTGGAAGAGGAGTGTACATTGTTTTATTACAATAAGTAAGTAATTAAAAATTAAATGATTTTAAACTTATTTGAAGTGAGTTATTCTTAAGATTAATTCAATTGGAAACATTTTTATTTTTTGTAAGTTTGTCTTTAAAATATTTTTTCACAGTGTATTAAAAATTGAGGTTTTTTCAATAAGTTATATTACTCTAAAAAGTTAATTTTTTTAACTTAAAAAAATATCACTCCAATTGTCTTCTCTAAAGTCGATTGACCGCACTGGTTTGATTATTGATACTTTCGACAAGATGTTCAATGTGTGTTTGTTTATTGTAGATTACTAATCTCGCTCACAGTTTTTTAATTCCACTTATTTTTATTTGATTACGTCTGACACTGATGGCGGAGTGTATCAATTTCTGATGATATTTTGAATCCGATGACCCGTTTATTTAGCGAGAATCGGAGCATATCACTGCCTTAAAAAACGATTCATACTTTATACATAGGTACTACCAGTTTTCCATGAGAAATAGAGGGGACAAACCAGGGACGGAATGGAGAGGGAAATTTGAAGTTGTATTATTATTATAATTTATTCGTTAAAGGTCTTATTCTCGTGACTTTTGGAAGTAATAGAGTGCTAATATTAAAATTAAATGGCATTTTTGATGTTGTTGTAGCCGAAAGCGTCTCCTGAAAGATTTTCAGGAAATCGGTGCAGTGCACTGCCAAACTGAAATTTTCTGAAAAGGTAAGTACCTGTAGGTACCTTCCTCAATTGATTGATTGCTTTTATTGAAATAGTTAAAAATGTTAAAAAATTTTCGATTGACAATGTTATTATTTATAAGGTTTTTTGCTGTATATTGTCGTTGGGGACAGTTAGTCCATTTCAGTAGTGGTCTGGAAGGGTTTGGCAGATATAACTTTTAACTGACGCCTCTTGGGGGAGGTAAAGACAGGCTTTTGAATTTTTCGCTGTTTGGAATATGTAAGGACCGCAACTTATAGGAAACTTGTATTTGTTTTTCAAAACAACATCACAACGATTTAACTTTCCATATTCAAAACATAGCCATTCAACACTATTTCGAAATCGAAACAGGGTTGCGACATCCGTTTCGTAATTCGTATCAACAAGTATCGTGACAAGATCAAAATAATAAAAAAAACTCAAAGTAATTTTTGTAGTCTTATTTAATAAAACCGATAAACTTCTAAATCTCTGTTAAATGATTTATTTGTAAATCGGGAAGAGTTTCGGCCATGACCAGAATCCCCCCCCTTGCAGGCTTATCGCCAGTTTTCTCCACGATCATGTGATACTTGACACTTGGGAGAACGGAATGATTGATATTGAATTTGTTGCTTCCTGACGCTGATGAATGGAGTCGGGCAGACGATAAGAGATTTGTGTCGCCAGCTATACTCGTACTAGCCATACCCCGTACCAGCCGTTCCAGCAGAATATACCAGCTATAACAGCCTTTTATGTTATTATTTAACACCGGTGACATCGCTGTCATCTTTATAGAAAAGAACAATTAATATCTACCCAGGATTCAGGCTCCTTTGTATCATGACCATTAAAAAACAGCGATGGAAGTATTAAATTGAATCAATATTTTCACAGACGCGTCCACTCTTGATATTAAACGATTAATCATTTGGAATACATATTTTAATGATTATTATCATCGAAGAGATGTTGCGGGCATACCCGTTTGTTTCCCAATTTCTTATGAAACATATCAAACGTTTTCACATATCAAAGTTATTTCTTGAACAGAAAAACCAATTTCATTGGTCTTGGAGTCGAAATGTCTTATGTAAATTGGCGACATCCATTTTCTTTTAAATCGGTATTGATCACACTTCTAAGCAACATCCATACAGTGGTTTTTATATATTATTACTTGAACAATACACAAACATAAATACCTACAATCTTTAAGAAGGATTTACAACTTTTGGTCAACCCTACTTACTTTGCGACAAGATTTGACATTCTTCGACAAGATATTAAACAAAGTGAAGTCCTTAAAACTTTCAAATACAATGTAAAATAATAGATAAATTGTAACGAAATTACTTTTAACGGAACATTAACTTAAACTCAATGTTACTATACTAATGGAACACACAATATACAAACCTACTCAAAACCGCAGAACATACAATGGGCCAGTTGATTCACATAATTTGAACAATTCAAGTTCTGCGAAAGTTCTATTCAAGTTTTTAATTTTTTTCATAATTTATTTCAGTACTCATAAACGACTAGCCCATATTGAAATAATAACACAACCTGAATAGAACTTTATCTTAAATTTGATGAATTTTTCAATTTCTTTGAAACAACCCGTCCTATATTTTCGCACTGTTCAAATCCAATCACATGGCAAAAATCTAGATGCAATATTATTCCCTACACTGAAACAAGTAGCAACCATAGACATAATGAAATTTTAGCTCACAAACAAATTGAAAAAATAATAATGTCTCGATACAGGTTTGGCTAGTGAGGCATGTTAAGCAAAAACTTAAATAATAATTGAATTTCTCGCAGTTTTATATTGTATCAAATGTGCTCAAATATTATTATATATGTTTTTTTTAAATAATGTGTATTACAGATAAATAATGTGTATTACAGATATATAAAGTCCTATTACAATACACATGGCATCATTTACATAACTTTCAATGCATAAATGAAAAATTTAAAAATAATTCATTATAGAGTCCTTGTCTAAATTGACTCTTGAAACCTCTGTTGAATGAGAAGAGATTTCGTTTAGCAGCACTATACCTCTTGTCATGCTATGCTGGGCCAAAAAGTCCGTTCTGCCTTGTGGAATATAGAGTAAGCCGTGATGTCGACCCTGGTGGTAGTTGTTTTGTAACTTATTCAATAAAGATCGTAATTATTAATGTATTATATTTACCCTTTTTAGATAGATAACAAATTGAAACACAATAAACGAATTACAAAGCGAAACAAAGCAAAACTCTCAATCAATTTCTAATTGTGATTTCCATGACCTGGGGTTGTTACGATGAATCATGTTATTCTTTATGAAAAGTAGTAAAATCAAAATAGATATTGATATAATTAAAAAGCACAACACTTATTAAACTGTTCTTCTTTTCTCGTCTACGTATTTCTAGAAGGAAGATAATTGGGTTATATCGCTCCTTCCACGCCATTCTAGATAAACTATTGACACCCGGTCTGCAATCTCTTTAGCCGGAGTTGAAAAGTAATATTTATGATCGTTTCGTGAAATGAGATCACTGTAAAAGAAGCGATATAGTATATCACGGCATATATAGCAATTGAGATACAGCCGCGAACGGAAGAAGTCATAAACATCGTGTTTATCAAAATCAGAACACGGAGATTAGTAATCTCGTCAACTTATCGAACGCGGTAACCGCGTTCATTTCGTATGTGCGATTTAAACTATACATAGTTCAATGAGTGTTTTTTTTTTGTAAATAAATAAAATATAGATATATTCATTTATGAGGTATGGTTTGACAATAAACTGAAGAAATTCAATAAATTGTAACTAATATTACTATGGAAATAACGATTTAAACTACCGAATATGACGGCTTAACATTTGATAGGAAGAACGGTGTACCCATTATTAAAATTAAAGCAATTTATTTATTTTTCACGTTCTCCGTAAAACGGTTAAACACCAATTTATCACGGAGAAAATTATAAATTTGAGGAACATGTGAGTATAAAAGTTTAAATATTTTGTGACAAGCATCTTTCAGCATCTTTATTATTATTTTATTTATTTTTCATCGGGAAATTCTACTAATTTCCGATCACTTACATAAGAAAATATATATTTTTAAGTACAAACATTACTTTCGAACCACGTTGGTGTTGCCATTTTTTAAAGAAATTTATAGTTTTGTAGCGCTCTCCAACTTTTTCTAATTTTTGCCATATTATGCAACTCCTTCTTTCATGCTTTTTTATGTTAACTGTGAGTGGTCAAGTTTGTAAAATACACTATAATAACGGAACAAACGAAGACAAAACGAAAAAACGACAAGTAAGGGATTTAAAACAAAGGATCTAAAACAAATGTAAAATGCTTAAAGCTAGTGTTGTTAACATTGTAGCGAAAGCTCCTTTAAAAGTAAAGTTTTCCTAGTCCGCTATGCTTCGATATGCAAGATCTACAAGCCGTCTTAACTTAAACTTAGAGCTCGTACTTAAGTATTCAAAGAACCTGTATAAATTTACGACATCCCTCAGCGCAGGAAGATTTTGTTGTAATTTTTATATAAATTGTAAATCTGAAACGAATTTTAATAATAAATGAGGGACGAGACATGAGCCTTGGGGAAAATTTATTATGATTAAAACCTGAAATTTATTTGTGTCGAACATTTTTTTATTCTCGTATAAAGAGAAGTAAAGGTAACCCAAACTATTTCATGCGAATGAACTGACAAACAATACTCATGTAAAGAGCAGTAAAAGTAACCCAAATTATTTTATGTGAATGAACAAACCAACAAAACTAGTATAAAGAGCAGTAAAGGTAACTCAAACTATTTTATGTGAATTATCTAACCGACAATACTTGTATAAAGAGCAAAAAATGTTACCCATACTATTTTGTGTGAATGAACAAACCAACAATATCCGAGATAATCAAAAAAGCAATCAAAGTTGCTAAATTACATGGGACCTATCGACTCATAGGCCAGTTTAGTGACACTAAAAACCTATTTGAAAATTACATATAAATTATACCAGTCGGAAAAAATTTTAAAACTTTATAATTTATTCGGTTCTAAACTCGCACATACAGTTTATAGATGAATGAAGTAAATGAAAAAAAAAAACATACGAGAATTGATCTTAAGGCGAAGCACTACGTAGTAATGCAAAATGAAGCTGTTTTGGTTTGAATCACTTAGAGGTATTTTAGAGTCTTTAATTAAATACTGCGATTAGAACACATCTTGGCCGTTCAAATAATCGAGCTTTTTTGATAACTTTTTTATAACTCCAGAAAAAATTAACGATCAGGCCCATAAAAACGGGCTTATGGTTCAAAATCTCACACTTTCGAACCCATTTTCGGTTATAGTTTTATTTTGTATGATGTGGCAAATTAATTTCTTCGCAAAATAAAATAAAACACTCGTTTCGGCGATGTTTTTTTTTTGCATAAATCAAAACAAGCGGCTGGTGTTAAACGGGAATTTAAACCATATCGCCATTTGCATAAAGAGTGTTATTGTTAGCGGCCCGATTTCAAGGGTTACGTGACGTGTTGCATCGTCTTAATAATAAAGAAAAAAGTAATAATTAAGTATTTAAAAATATTACAAATGAATTCATAAAATATTAATCTCCCTTCAAAGTAGATCTAATCAAGCAATAAAATTATATAATGTTATGTTTGGTTGGGGATAAATGTAGATATATTTTAGAAGAGTTGTGTATCATTCATATTTATTCATTCTGAGAATGAAAAAAAAACTAAATGTAACAAAACACAAAGAGAAATAATTTTTTTATTTGTATTTTGGTGAATTATCAGCAGGTTACTTCAAAGTGGTCGTTGCAAAATTGTTTTAACTTTTGGCGAACGGACACACCACAACACACTTCAGCGATATAGTTGCACTTTAGATAAAAGGAATGGATTCTGACTGATTTCATAACTTATTGATTGTTATTACTAATTTTTTTGCATAGTTCAGTAGTTTAGTGTAGGTATTGCTAAATAACGATTAGGTATGAAATTCCTTTCCCGTTAGCATTAGAAACTGTATTAGATATCAAAACATATTTCATCATAAGCTCTCAATGCATCTGTTTGGACAGCCAAAAACATTTAAATAACTCTGGTAGTCTGGGATACTAATCTTGGTTTGTCTCATAAAATGGACATTTACGGAGTCATTAAAAATCGAACGAGGTTGTCGCTAATTAACGACTGTCGTGTAAGCTGTTAACATTTTCGAGTTCTGTGAATTAAAACAAGACAAGAGGAGGACTGCATCCGCATCTCGTCGTGAGATCTATGACATTGTCGTGTCCTACTGCCGCGGGTCCCAAGGGCAGGCGGGATTTATTCGATTATCAGCTCGCCTGCTTAAAATACCACGTGAATTATTATTTAGCTCTTATTTAGAAAAAGGGTAGTGTTTCAACTGTGAAATAAATGTTGTTTTCGTTTGAATTCGGCAAACAAAAGCGCATTTCTTAATTTTAATGTGTGAGATTAGTAAAATGCTAATATGACTCCAGCAGTGTTAGAGTGAGACAGAAAGAATTAACTGTATATAAGTTGAAGGCTCATGAGTATTTTTTTTTACTGGGTACAGGGTAAAAATACTGGTTACAAAGTAGCTAGGTACTCTAAAGTATTTTATACATACTTCAAACACCAGGGGAGTAGGTAGTAGTACTTTCTCAAGCCTCTCTCTCATCCAAGATCTCAGCCAGTATAGACGCTAGTCTCAGAAACTAGTCCCATTGTATCGCGTATTTAATACATCAGTTATTGTGGACATAAATAGTAATAATTTAAATTTCCACACTCTTATCAATAATGCAACATAACGACAGTCCTCTTTTTATCCCTTAAGATCACTCAGGTGGATGCGTGGTTAAACCATGGAATACCGTTTTAAGAATGTGTAGATCTGGAAAGATCGCAATGCTGATGTACCTAAGCGTAATGAACATGATTCAGAAAAGGACGCTTGTATGATTTGGATGTGTAGAGTGGATGCACAGAAAAAGGGGTGCCTTGAGACTATATGGGGACACCCGATAAAGACATGGCACGACCGAGTGAATCAAAAACTTCAGTCGGGTCATATCAAGAGTCAGAATACCAAAAGAGTGTGCATGATTATCTATGTATGCACGTGAATGAAGCAAGGAGAATCTTCCAAGACAGAATATTTTGTTGCAGTATAGGCATTTATCATCTTTGTTAGTTAGTTCTTTTTAACTTACGAAAAACTGGCTTTTTATAGAATTTTATTTTTTTTAAAAGTCTGAATATTCATTTTCCATCATGACTTATTCATTTCCTTCTTTATTAATAACATCGTTAATAATCTGCATAAATGCCCTGGTTTGAAGAATGGCTCCAAGGTGGAAGCAAATAATAATTCCATCAAAGTAATTGGAATGTCTGAGAAAGGATCACGCGCAATTAGGAATTTCACTCTTGTTCACTGTTCATCCTTTGAGAGCATAAAATTTTCATAATTATAAGACTATGAGAATATAGTTGGTACGATTATCATACTACCCGAATACATTATTATAATTTCGCCTACGAAAAGAAAAAAATCGATAGTGGAAACGTAACTTACAGATATTCTAGATTTAGATTTGTGGCTAAGCAAACAAAATTTGTCTTGATAAAAATAAAAAGGCACGTATTAAAAACATTTATAGAAGGTAAAACATTAAAACGAGCCAATAATTTTTTACTGCTACTATGTGCCTCGTTTAATTACTCAATAAATACGTTCCTTTACGATTAATCGCTACTATTTTTTGTGCAATGTATTTTAAATAAAATGCTCACACACGGAAGATCTTAAATTAATTAATTTAAGTATCAAACCAGCAAATATTATTTTAAAATACATCATAGGCACTCAATGGGCAGTAGGCATATCAAATATAAATAGGTAGCGCAAATATTTTTACGGTCAATACTTTTTTTTGTAGTAGCGTTCTAAGAATAGTGAATACCAAGCACTATGAGAAAAATACATTGGTACAAATAATATTAAATATATGCATATCATTGGCGCTACAATTCTTGCGCAAGATGGAGAGCCCATTCCAATCCCAAATGGGCGATTAGAGTTCTACTTAAGGATAAGGAATTGCATAACCTTAAAAATGAACAAATTTAGGGGCGATTCCGGTTCTACCTAAAGGTGAGGAATTGTCCTTAACATTAAAATTAACGACTTTAGGCACGATTACGGTTCTAAATAAGGGAGAGGAATTGCCCTTAACCTTAAAATTAGCGACTTTAGTTCAGATTCCGGTTCCTCTTAACGAATTGTCACGACTTCAGGGGCGATTCCGGTTCTACCGATAAGGAAGTGCCCTTCTAGGATAAGGAAGTGCCCTTAATCTTAATATTAACGACCTTTTCGCAGTAATCCGAGAGAACTAGACTAGCAGATGAAAAAGGTCGTTAATTTAAGGTTGATGATAATTCTTTATCCTCGAGTGGAATGCCTTTACTCATACTTGTTGCCTGTTGTTTGCCGCTAGTTCCTTGTGCATAAGGTTAGAGTGTTTGCCCTTGCACTAGACACTCTGGACAGCCAACTTTTCAATATTTATAATAATTCCACTAAAAGGCCACAAGGCAAAAGATTTACCTCGGGGTCTATGTCATCTTTGGAGACACTGTGGGAATGGTATTTCTGAGGAAAAGAAGGAGAGAACCCCCATATCGAACTCCATGTTGTAGGATGGAGGAACCACAGACGCCTAAATGATGTTTAGGTGTCCCAACATTCTTGGCCATGTAGGCTTATTATAAAGAAGCCTATTTGGTGGTCAGCTTTCTTCCTTTCTTGCTAAGTGCCCTGCAGTCAGTCGCAATTTAATTAATCTTGCTATTGATGGATTAGCAAATATATGACAGTTATTTGGGTTATCATTTCGTATAGTGTGCTTAAGTATAATGCCCTCGAATACTAACATTTTAACACAATCTCTCGTTAACCGCACATAAACTGCATCCATCTCATAAAGCTGTACGCTGCACGATTTACGGTTATATTAGCTGTGATATCTGATGGCAGTTAGAACCCATTCCCAGGTGTGGCGTACAGTGGTCGGGTCCAGAGGTCCCAAGCCCCAGCTTCCCGCCTCTTCTCCCTGCTTGTTAACTTCTGTATGTATCTGTATCTCCCCTATCTCGCAGACATCTCACGGCGGCTGCTGCGCGCTGAGCTGCTCCGTGCTTTAATTGATGGCACAGAGCCACTGCCAAACGAAACGAAAGCGAAACTAAAAGACTAATGGTCAACCTGTTTTGTAGTATCTACTATGCCAAGCGCGATCATTAATTCATAGCGGCGATTGTAAAATATGTAATTTTTATGGCAGTCCTGCCATAAATATTTGAGAAGGATAATCAATACCTTTGTAAACATATTATTGACTGAGTTTCCAACGACCCAAGTATGTCGAATCCAATCCAATTTACCAACGTATAGTTGACTGATCATGGCGAGGTCCTATTTTAACTTGACCTTTTATTATTTCGTTTGTCTGTAAATTTGTTTGTACGTTTCGTTTCCATTTCAAGATGGTGATCGTTTCATGGTTCAGTAAGGATTATTTTTTTCAGATGTGATATCGTCATGTTTACTTGGTCTTTCTTTTTCACATTTGTTCAATATTATGGTACCTACCTGCCTTAAGAAAGTTTGGAAAAAGAATTGTCATTGAGGTATGGTTTATATCTAAGCAGGTAGGTAGGTATTTAAATCCTACTTACAAATCTTATAATTTCTGAGGAAAATTTGGTTTTGATTTATTAAATAAGAGAAATTTAGAAACATTGTTTTTTGGACGCTAGGTCGACACTGTCCATAGAACTACTAGTATAAACTTTATAGAAATATATAAATACTTTATAGCACCGTTTTGTGTGACACCGCCATCAATATTTGGTCGATGGATACCGCACAAGAATTCCAACTTCCAGCTGCCTGAAGCTAACGAGACTATCTTATCATAAAAAATAGTGAAAAAAATTTGAGGTGATGTAGGTAGGAATACTTTACATAGATATTGTCTGGTTATCTATATTCGTTTCGGGAATATTTGTCTTCTGCAGACTATGAAAAATCTGTTTTCGAAAAAACACCAATTAATTTGCTCTCAGAGAACATAGAGGTTGTCAGTCATTGGTCATCAATCAGTTTGGTCGATGTCATCATTAATAAGATTAAAAAAGGAACACAGAGATGGTTTGGGAACGTACGATGGATGGTTAAAAAGAATAGAGTAGTGGAATACATTCGAATTCAAATAAAAGGTGACAAGGAAGATTTGGAAAGACATTTTGTGGTGGGCTAATTAGTAATGGCAGATCACGTTAAGAGTCCAAAATAGAGATGGTTGGACTCTAAGAATTTTAGCAAATTGTTTGCTTTTATAGCAAATTTTTTATTTGCATCACATAAAGGTTACTTTACAGAGCTAGTAAATTACCTTAACTTAATTATAATTAATGATATTTACCAAACAAAACTACAAATGGGATTTACACAAATGATGTCGCAGACGTCAGGCAGCGTAAAGTGTATACCTAGGTAGATTTTTTTAGAGATACCCTTGGCTGTGTAGTGGTGTAATGGATGGATCAAAAATATTTTAAAAATATTGTTTCAGTTAAGAAACTGAAGGATGATAAAGAATTAACGTGTAATGAAAATAATTAAAAAATATATATAATACATCTATTTTCAAATATCGGGACATCTTTAGGGCCGGCTAGTAGCCAACTTCATAGAAATACGCGTGTAACCGCGTGTTTGCGTGAATGACACCCCAGAATTGTCATCGACAACAAGTCGACCTACCGAGTTTCAGCTCGATAGCATGTCGGGAAGTGGGTTGATTTCAACTTTCAAGTTGTGCATTAATGCATTCAACATCAATGCGCACTGGTGCATTCAAACGTGTCCTCTTTTAAATGGTTTACCTGTACCTAGATATAAATTACCAACTTCTTGGATTTTGCAGTATATTCTGAATTTATTTATTGATTCGTAAATTTGATGGCAGTGGACACTGGCAGGCGTGCTTGTTAATGACTGCGCCATATATTATTGACGCGTAATTTGATAGGTATAATCTACAGCCTACTTTTTATAATATCTTTGCAAAGTATCGAATCTCCCAGGTAATTTAGTCTAGAATATAATATCTTCTACGATAATTTCTCTTTTGAGTAGTTCAGTGGTATTCAACCTACTACCTTCAGCACTAAGAACACCTCTACCTGAGGAAACATTATTATGATAACGAATCCTACTTAAGTTGATAGGTAGGTAGGTACTATTCAACAATTTTTCGTTGACTTAGGTTGAAGGAGGAGGGAACCGTTGAAGGTTTGTGTACCTACTCCCTGAGAAGGAATTTGTATTTAAATATACAGGTACGTTGAAAATGTACAAAAATGTTTGGTTCAGAATGCCATATTAATCAGTGCCTAACTTTTAAGGAACGGAACATAGATAGATAAATAATTCAATTATATACTGCAACTCATTAAATGCTCAAACATCATTAAATTACATTGATTAGTATACCTTCTTACATTATATACCTAAAGGGATATGCATAGGTGGTATGTAGGAGTTCTGTATATATAATATAGCACAATTCGTCAATATAATATTGATGACATTATTCAATGATGACAATCATATTGGTGTAATTAATAGTGATGGAATCATATCTGCACCGCCGTTTTTCATGGTAAAATCACGACACGGGCACTGAAGTAATATACTAAAGCCCAGTCGTTTCGCAGAAATTCAAATGTAACATTGTTATGAAATGTCCATTCAGCGGTATTATTTTTTTTACATTTAGAAGGTCCCCGTTACACGCTGATTCCAGGTGCATTCACGAACTTAGAGATTATGTTCCTGAAAAAAAAAATAATCACATTTTTTGCACTATCTTTTTTATCAATATGATGTAAATAATAAATTGTAGTACATAAGTAGATGTCCCAAAAAAAATTCCAATAAATTTTCCAACCCCCTCTCTCTCCCAGCGCGTTCAGCATAAACTAATGATAAAATTCACCGGTTCAGAGCAGGATATAAGTGTGTGTATGTAATACGAGAAGGTGAAGAATGACACTATTTTAATCCGGGCTTGAATGTACCGCAGGATAAAAAAAACAGATTATTTCCGGTCAGCTTACAGGGCATTTTCTAGGAACAACGCACTTTCGTGCCGTCACAGGTGTCAAAGGCAAACATTGACAGGTATTAAGTGGGATTATCCTAATTATGGGCATGAAACACACAGAGTACACAGCACTACACTATTACTATACCTATAGTGTGGGACTAATGGCACATTAGTGGCATTATCACCAACTTTTACCTGAGCCCATGAAATGGGCTTATTATTTTAACGATTATGTTTTGTAACTGATTTTTACAGGAATTGATGACTCAACTAATATGTATTCCTTTAAAAAAACATCACTGAAAGGCTATGAGAAAAGATAACAAGAACATTGAAGACCTTATGAAATAGAACTTATTATTCTTTATGCATTGCAAATAGCACTGACTTATATAATACTGAAATATATAATATCTAATGGTCGTCTTTTTAATCGTATGTCCAAAAATTCTTCTTCTAATAAACATCTAAATTTAGCACTACCTAAATCTGTCAATAACTTAGAAATTAAATATTTTTTCTGTACATTTCTGTCAGCTACTTCGGATCAGGTTACGCCTAGTGTGGTAGGTAAATTAAAGCATAAAATAAAATAATTTGGAAAATTAATTATGGTACCAACAATTTTTTTAATTTTTGTTTGAAAATGCAAAAATTATATTTCAATAAACTCAATGAACTACGTTAAAGCGATACGTTTGATGGATGAGAATATCTAAAAGTAATTGCTATTTATATATGCATGTATATTAGGTATACTTTCATTAACTTTGTGGAAGGTAATTGAAGGTATACGTAATTGAAATTTTGTTTCCTTTGTCGGTGAAAAGGTTTGTAGGGATTTTAGGAAATATCTCGGTAGTAAATATTTAAACACCGCAACGGTTTGATTCTGAAATAATTATTTAATATAATATTTTCTCTCTTTGAGCGCACGACTTTAAAGAGAGAATCATTCGAAAGACTCTAGAAAGTAAAACTGTGAAAATAAGTATACTTTTGTACTAAAACTTACTAAACATAAACAAAAGTATGTTTGCACTTCCTCGGGTTTTGAAACCGTGACATAGGAATTGAATTCTAGTCAAAACCTTTTACTGTAGTACCGCCCAGCATAAAATTTGCTTTTCCTTTCCTAAACACGCTTATTAAAGAACATACACATATATTATTCAAATAATTACCGGATAGTTCAATTATGTCCAATTTTCCAATCATGTCTTAAATACTGAATTTAAATTTCGCTAATAAACAATTAGTTAATGTTAATTAAGTGTTAATCTCATGTGACCTACCAGGTAAGTATGGTACTGTATATTATCTCCATATATAGTTAGTAAAAACATAGATCATTGTAGAAATGTATTATATATTTGTACAGCGCCCATGAGGTGATTTTGCGGAAAAACGTTGCTATACAAATATTATTATCTGAACTCAAAGTAAAGCCACATGGCTCTGTCACGATCCAGCCAATGTATTATTGATGTGATATTTTTTTTGTAATTTTTAACAGTTTATTAAATAAGCTTTTTTATTGTTAATCTTTTAACTGGATGACATTCCAATACACTAATAGGAATTCACGACAGTCAACCCTTAGGCCAGAAGCGTCATCAGATATCGGAAGGTTGAACGAACCAGAGCGGAAACCAATATGTCTAGTTCGGTAAGCGCACATTCGGATTGTCAGGACCTAAAGCCTGGAATAAACCGCTCACAGAATTTAGAGCTAAACTTAAAACATCATATAACTCATATTTTCTGACAATAAATTAAATACATTATAAATAAGTAAATGTGTAAAAAATTAAAATAACAGTTGATAATTTCGTATTTAAACATAAGTAGAATTTTGAAGTTTCTAAGGTCATCTTAAAAAAATTCTTCATTTCTAAAATTATTATATTAGAGCATTTAGAAGTCGAGGAATCCCGAGGAAGACATGGCACGATCAAGTGAATCAGATACTCGAGCCGGTCCATGTCAAGAGTCAGAATAATAGAAGAATATGTATGAGACGACTTATGAATGTGAATGAGGCAAGAAGTGTGTGCCAAGACCTAGTCAAGTGGCGATCCGTCCCCTCTGCCTACCCCAGAGAAACAGCGTGATGGTTAGTTAGTAAGTAAAATTAATATCAACTTTAATTTTGCCACTAATACTAATATCAATATTTTGGAGGATAAAATTGCAACTTTATATACTATTGAAGAAGAAGATAATACTAACAATTCTAAACGAAACATGAAACAGAACAAGACACAGAAAATAAAAAAAAGAAATAACGGTCTCTGCTGAGAATCAAACCAAGGATCTCTGTCTTACGGGACAACGTCTTTATCCACTCAACCATTGGGACCTAATTATTAAACTTTACATAATGTAAACATCTTCTCACAACTATACTTAAGCTATTTAATGAACTAATGTGTGTTTAACTGAAGTGACCTGCCAAGTAAGTATATTTTATGTATCTATTTGTAAATAACTAAATATGGAGCCTAGGAAATTCTATTTGGAAAGCGATCTTGAGGATTGTTTTTTCACAAAAATGACGCTATATTAATTATTATATGAAATAATATATTATACGTGGGTAGGTAAAACAAATTGCCATATTTCCAAAATATAGAAAAATTATTGACTACCTAAATAATAATAATATATTATTGCGGCTATAAGTTTGGTGTACATAAAATGACGTGTCTACGATCTACGGGGTAACTATTATTTTGTGTACCGAAGATTTTTCGCAATCAGTCTCCAGCTTTGGGCTTCGGTCGTCTTTGGAGATAGATTTTATTGAATAAAACGAATCGGAGTAATCTCGGGCTTCATTTGTCCTGCAGACCTCTGAAAGGGATGCTGCGAGAGGAGCTTTGGGGAGGATGTAATCCGATTGGCTGATCCTCAATCACCGCGGGCAAGATAGAATACACTAATGCTCCCTTTGAACACGTAACAGGCTACCAACCGAGGGCTCTCAAGCTCTCCCCTACCCCAATCCCCTCACCTCACCCCAAGGCCCTTCCCACTGATTGGAAATCTTAAGAAATCGAATAATAATAATCATTGTTTCACCAGTGAGTCATAAGAATTCGTTTTAAAAATGTTATCAGGACCTTTTTTCCTTTCTAAGACAAATGAGTCAGACTTTCCAGTGCGTGGTTTAGCCCTGAAAGCCCAGCAATTAGTAGCTTTCAATTTAGACGCATTAGGGAGTCTTAGCTGAAATCCTTTGTTTATTTTAAATTCTATTTCTTTACAAAGGTTGCTGAAGTTCTTGGTTGAAATAACACAGCACAGGTGTTCCGCGTTACTTTGACGTCTAAAGTCCCGAGCTAGAACCGAGCCGGTAATGAAGAGGCGATTATGTAATGGCTAAATTAGAGCCACCTCCGGGAAGGTGACAAAGCTTTTACCTCACCATGCTCTAATTTAAAGTCAAGAATACGACATGATGACAAGTTAAAAATAACTCACTTAAAAAAAGTCTTTTAATTTTTTCCAGACTTAAAGGGAGTCAGAACCACAAAGAGAGCAGAATTATTCCAAGCATAAAACTACCACCGAGAGAGATTTAATTGCAAGGCCGTCTGGAGACTGGTTCTGGTCGGCACCGAGTTCAATGGGACTAACTAACGTCAATGCAAAAGGCCTCCGTATATAATTCCCTGGGTTGACCATTCATAAAAATATTTAGCTTCGCGATTCGAAACAAATTTTGGCGTTTTTATTTACCTTCAGCAACTAATTTATTATTTCGTGTATGGTCTGGCAAATCCCAAAGAAGTTGCATTATATTTTAGGGATAAACAAAAATAATTTGATCATTTCTTTGATTTTTTTCAAAAGTCACCATTAATAAAATGCAACAAAAACTTACAACACAACAACATTATTTACGACTATAATGTACACTTTTCATCAACTCCCTTTTAAATTTGTAAAGAGAGAGCAGTTTGAATGGTACAAGAAGTCGGGGATATCCGAGGAAGGCTTAACGCATTATCTCGGCACTGGAATGAAATATGTAGTTGAATCAAAGTTAATTTAATGTAGTTTTTGAAACAGTAACAATATGGTACACACAGTAGTGAATGGTAAAAAAAATTCGGGGACACCCGAGGAAGACTTAACGTATTCTCTGCATTGGAATGAGACACAGAGCCGAGCTAAAGTCCTTATGGTGTAGTTTATTTGAAACTACAGTAAGAAAAAGTTGAGAAGTCCAAGGAAGACATGAATCAAATAATTATTTGTGCTAAAATGAGGCGTACGTGATGAACGAAGAATGAGGTGTAAGGAGAATGTATGACGTGGAAGTAAATGGTAGAAGAAGTTGAAGACGACCGAGGAAGACATGGCACGACCAAGTGAATCAAATACTTATATGTGATGAACGAAGGAGAACGTGTTAAGGAGAATGGAGATAAGGAGAATGGAGATAAGGAGAATGGAGATAAGGAGAATGGAGAACATGACGTATAAGTTATTGACAGAAGTAGTCGACGACTGATCAAGTGAAACAAGATTTAAAAAAAAACTTATTTATTTATTGATTGCATCTCACTATACATAAATCTCGTTTTCCTCATCAAATATGATAGAACATTATTATCAAAACGTCCAATACTTATGCAAATAATTTTTACAGACTCTATTTCTAGATGGTCTTTAAATACAATCATTTTCTCATCTCTTCGCCTATTTAATGGGAATATTATTTATCACATTGAACAGTGTAATTTAATGCGCCGTCACGATGATACATTATGTTTGAAATTTAATGTGTGATAAATGGTCGCATAGAAATACACCAAATAAATCAAGTGACAAATATTTATATTTATTATATCTTGAATAATGGTTGTAACATTTCTGTTAGTTAACTTCCAGAAATCTAAAGCACATTTCTTTGCAATCTATTTACACCTACTAATAACTCAAACCTACAGATTATTTGAGAGCAAAAAGTGGTCCGAGAGATGAAGAGATATTTGGACGGGCTAACAGCTAACACTGATTGACGGGGATTAAATCTAATGTGACAGTTTATGTTTAATGTATGGGATTATGTTATATACGACGTTTCCGCCCATTTGACGTACCAGATAAGGACTAAACAAACAGAAAGATTTCTCAATCAATATCAATAAAGCTTAGTTCGGAGATCGACACAGTAATCAATTTTCATAATGCTTTTACATGCCCTCGAAAGTTAAACGCCTCTACTTTAGGTAGGCTCAGATTTCTACATAAATTAACAGAAATAATTCAAATGTTGTGTCCTAAGATTGTACTTAAGGCGATGCCATACGTAGTAATGCAAAATGATGTGTTTTTAGTTTGAAAATTTGGTCGCCTAGAAATGTTTCAGATGCTTTAATTAAATACTGCGAGTAGAATACATCTTGCCCTTTGTAACAATCGAGTATTTTTTAGATAAGTCTTTTTATAAGCCCAGAAAAAAATAATGTATAAGGCCTATTAAAACTGCTTTAAAGTTGAAAATCTCCTACTTACGAACCCATTTTCGGTTATGATTTTATTGTATAATGTGGAAAATTAAGTTATTTATATTTTATATCATCATTTTGATCGAAAAAAAATTAATGTTTATGCCTGAACATCCACAAAATAAAATAAAAGGCACTTTTTGGCCATGTTTTTTTCTGCATAAATCAAAACAGGCGGACGGTGTTAAGCGGGAATTTAAACCTTATTGCCATCTACGTAAGGGGTGTTATTACACGACGTAGTGCATCGCCTTAACAGTATATATTTTCTACACTTGGTTGTATATCATATAAATAAAAATCGGATAGGTAAGCATATCCAAATAAATTCGCGTAGAACTTTGTAACCATACAGGTTGCAGCAAAACAGACAGTGCAGTTTTGAAGGGCTATGAAAACGAATGGCGCAAATTACGAACTTGGGGAATATTTTATTTTATTCGGTACATTATGCCGTTGTATGCATCAAGTACTAAAGATGACATCAGAAAGATGATGGCCCCCAGCAGTGATATATTGATGAAGGCGATTTCTGATGTTTTCTTCCGCATTTTGGCACATCTCCAATCTCTTTGGTTTTGTGTCGATTTCCTCCCGAATTCGATCCTTGAGTTCTTCCAAGGTGTGAGACTGATGTTTAAAAACGATGTTTCCTCCAGGTAGCCCCACAGGAAGAAGTCGCAAATGGAACATCTGTGGCAGTTTCATCAATGAAACTCGAGCAGTATGGGCTGTGGCAGTTGAAACCAGATCTCGCCCTATTTCCACCGTTAGATCTTCTAATTGAGGTTCCAAAAATTTATTCAACTTCAAAATTACGTTGAAAATCACAGTTCGTCCATTGTCCTAAAAAAATAAGAGTAAATCACCCCAAATTTGGAAATCGCACACCATACGTCACTGTTGGGGAGTGAAAAGGTCTCTCGTGAAGTTCTGGGGTTATTTTTAGTCACCAAATATTTTGTTTTTCTCCATAGAGATGGAAGTGGGCCTCGTCACCACTGAAAAAAGTTGACCTCGCACGGATCCGGTTAATCATTTCTTGGGAACGATTCAAGCGGTTTTCATAGTCCGGAGGCTTGAATTCTTGGTCAATCATAATTTTGTAGGGGTGGATGATAAGTCTGCAATTGCATGCTTCCGGGCAGAGTGCCTAGGCGACCGTTTGATAGGTTTCGATCGACAAAAATCAGGTCACAATGGCCGAGTGGTTAGAGGCGTTGTCCCGGTAAGACAGAGATCCTGGGTTCGATTCCCGATTGCGTCCGTTGCATTTTTTTATTTTCTGTGTCTTGTTCAGTTTCATGTTTCGCTTAGATTTGTAAGTATTATGTTCTTCTTCAATAATTAAATGATTACAATCAAAATTTAAAAAAAAACATTTTTATTTTCTCAACACAGGCTTGTCCTAGTGAAGTTAAAAATTCTAACGTAAAAAAAGATATAATGTAAAGAAACAATAAATAAATTATGCTATTTATATTATGTAGTTATATATACACTGCACAAAAGAGGTTTGGGAGTTGAAGAACTAATTGAATATCTATTGCTATTCCCCGAGAGTATTAGGTTGAAACTCAAGAACACGATTGTAAGCTAAATTCTGTCGTTGAGTTCTTATTTTCATTCGATTTAGCCTTCTTGTTAGTATGCAAGATGAGCTCACCCCATACAGATCGTACCATATTCAACTGCTTCCCGGACAGTCAAATCATGGAACAGATATCTCGGCACTTGGCAGAAACCTTCGTTGATCGCCTATAACTGTATTTTAGTGTATTGTAAATGGTTTGTTTCTTTTTGTGTAGTGGCTGGGCTTTACTTGACTCTTTGTAGTTTTGTGATAGGTTATTCCGACATGTTTTGAGCAAACGTAGTAGGAAAAGCGCGCGTATCCGCTGGGCGATGGGCGCTGAGTAGTCTGAGCAGTTGAACACATAAAGTAAACAGGCGCTAATTCTAACGACTGGCTACCAACTAATTCTCCAACACTCCGTCCGATGTTCTACAAATATTATGAAAAAGAGAAATTATGTTGATATTTTGATTGCACTGCGGCTGCGCTCTAATTTATAGGGTGCAAGCTTCTAACGGGCGAAGGAAGCTTATTGGTTTTATACCCTAATGGCTACGTTCTCAATCTTTATCTCTAAGTAAAGTTCACCATAATGCGCGCTTTGTGCAATATCGTCGTAATTACCACACATTTACTACGTAGGCGGATACTTTGCAAAGTCTTTGTGAGGATCATAAATTCGTTTACGCTTCTTAAATTATGATTAGATGTTCCAATCTACACCAAGAATCAAATTAAATTACCTGACCGTAAAGGCGTCTCTTATTCAAAAAGGTAACAGAATAAGTACAGGATTATAGCGATTAATTCGAATAATTCGAGATCAGTATAATTGTTGATTATACCCATCACTAACAGCGACCGCTCACAATAATATATGAATAGTGGACAATATTCATAAAGTCAGTTGGCGGGAGGCGTATGTTGATGGCGTTGGCAGGGTGAATAATACAATTACGATAGGTTTTGAAGCAGGATTCGAATTCAGGCCAGATCGACCGGGATATTAATTGGTATCAGAGTCCAACACTGGCCGAGCCCGGCCCATCCATCACGCGCGAAATAATGTATTGACACATCATGAATAAAGCAGCAATTACATTGTCCGCTGGACGTTGTTGGTACGATGGCTGTATCTACGTTTGTATGTTGTATGTAGCACCCGGGATACTTTAAATAAAGGCAATCACGAGCTTTTGGGGAATGCTCCAAACTAAACATCCACGTAGTCGGTAGCGGGAGCGAACGTGGAATATTTTATCGTCACCTCTGTTTACTCTGCCGACGAGGACGGAGGTAAAACCTCAACAAAAGGGGGCCGCTTGCGCTTGTTGAAATAATTATCGTGGGGCTATTCACGGAGACGTGTTTTAAAAACGTTCTATAAAACACGATATCCGAGTATCGAATGTCGTAAAATATTCCGAAATTCACGCATTAAAAATGGCAATAACTCTGGAGGAAATCGAGCGGAAAACAAAATAAAATAAAATAAACAATAGCTAGTTAATTGCGCGCGAGTGTGAATAATTACGTTCGTACTTTTATAGACGTAATTGTTTTAAGCTTTGTGTGCCTTGAATAATTAACTTCACATTGTTATTAAAAGTTATAGTCCTAATATATCGTGCACAGGGTTTATAATACAGGGTTTTCCAATAAGAGGTGTTATTTTGAATAACCCGCTATTTCGGTAGATAAAACGTTTGAAGCTGTCATTTTTTAACATTTGACAAGTAGAAACTACGCCATTAATAAAAATGGAACGATACACGCTTCAACAACGCATTGAAATTATTAAAATTCACTTGGGTGAATCAAATGCAATTATCTTGAGTGATGAGGCCCATTTCCACCTCGGTGGCTTCGTCAACAAGCAAAATTGTCGCATCTGGGGCTCGGAAAACCCAAGAGTTATTGTTGAAAAGCCTTTTTATTCTCAACGTGTGACTGCAGTTTATGGTCCGGCAGAGTCATTGGACCTTACTTTTTCGAAAATGAGGCTGCAGCAACAGTTACGGTGAATGGATTGCGCTATCGAGAGATGATTAATGATTTTTTATGGCCGGAATTGGATGATATTGATCTGGATAACGTTTACTTTCAACAAGATGGCGCTACGTGCCACACAAGTAACGAAACCATTGATCTTTTACGATTGAATATCAAAATAACACCTCTTATTGGAAAACCCTGTACATACAATATATCCCTGAGGCAAGGGCTCGTAATTAGTTGCCCTAAACCAAATGACCTGGGAATGTGTCTAGGAATTCATTGAACTTATTTCTGCCATTTATTTACGTAAAACAAGTTATAACAACGATTATTGATATTATCTGAATCTGAGCTGCCTACCCGTGTGCGCACTCACGTGGGTAGGTAACGCGCGCTCGATGGGTTTATTAATAGTAATGCAACGATTCTTTCTTTAACGATTACGATTATTCGTTTAATAATCGTACAATAACTATTATCGAAAACAGTTTGTGTAATGAGATGTAATTTGGCAATTAGGTAGCTTGAAAATACATTTGTTAGTGTGTTTTTTCTGACCCGAGAAATAAATTAAAGCTTAGAAATACTTGGCACGTTTCTTTATTTGCATCATTATCGTTGCCAGCGGTTTGGTGCAGAAAGCCAGATTCCCCGTCCTCGTCCTGGGGGAATATATATATTTATTATTGGTTAGCGCTTCGTTAAATGAAATTAAAATCACGGACATAGATTTCGATAAAGTTAAATTATAGTACATAATATAAACATACAGATAAATGTTTTTAACTACAAATTGTTACACCCTCTATATCACGATGAATCATAATCGTTATATCACTCTTAATATGAATAGTAAAGAAGTTCTAAGGACGGGTTGTTTCACAGAATTTGAACAATTCGTCAAACGTAAAAGTAAAAAAACAAGTTTTTAATCCGATCTTTTAAATATATATGAACTCTACCTTCGCCACTAATCTTCTAATAAATTAATATCAATAGTAATTGAGGGTAAGTCCAGCGTATTTAATAGTGTCCTCTGCGTGGAAAGCCGTATCTTCTCCGAGTTTAAACTTTTTAACAAAAGTGTGTTTTTCTGGAACTGTTTGTAATTTACAAAATTAGGTAGAGCCTAGGAACTCATAAGATGTTGTGCAGCGCCTTGTGAGGTGATTTTTCACAAAACTGGCACGGTAAAAATTATCCAACTATCATTAAAAAAATCAAAATAGAAACATGTAAGTTTTTAGATTCTCACGGCCAAAAGCATTTTTGTTGTTTGTTTTTGGGGTGTTATGCCGTGTTGCGCTAACTCCTTCTTTAGCCAAGGCCAAGGCTAAAGAAGGAGTTAGCGCAACACGGCATAACACCCCAAAAACAAACAACAAAAATAGAAACATGTTTATAATAAATAATACGTGTTATTGCATCAACGTTTTTTTTTCCTTTTTCTATTTTATACCGTACTTCTTACGAAGTAAATTCTGAGAAATATAAATAAAATGCGTAAGTACATGCGTACATTAGTTTGCTAAATTCACAATCCACATAACACAGATTGACAACAAACGTTAAAATAATATAATATGTGGGTAGAGAGAGACTAGAGATCTAGAGAATATTCATTTGAGCAATAAGAGTAGCAACACATTTTTTGTCAGGCATTCCCATATGTTTTTTGAAAACCAGATGGGGTCTGGCCCAGGGCCCATTGGTTCCCAAAGCGTGACTCAGCGCAGGGCCACTAATTTACTGTCATTAATTAATTGGGTCTCAAGAGGTGGCAATTGTATTTCCAGTTGTGGCAGAATTTTAAATTAGGACGATAATCTTCACGTTCTGAAACCAAGACTGAGTTGCTGAAAATAGCTTACCAAAATGAACACGTCGCTCATATTAATATAATCACTATTAGAATATGCTTGTTAAATACATTAATGGTCAAAAAAAGGTTTTACAACGACTTTTGAAATGGTTTTCTTTTTTTACAGTTTAATAAAAAAAAAAAAATTTAAGCGAAAAAAAACTTAATAAAAACATTTTTTTTAAACATAATTTCATTTGCATCGTTTTGAGCCTTGGGTACGTGGGTAGGAGAGTACCTTGAATAAAAAGCATAATTTAGAGACAGCCATTTAAAAAAATTAAATATTACAAAAAATAATTTGTTTTAGGGCCATATATAACCGAGCGTACATATTTTATAAATGTTTTATCTTTTTTTATATCATGCGGAAATACTTAATTTTTTGACGTCAGAAAGAGAAATAATAATTCTTTCCAGTTTGTCTCAAATACTTAAACAAAATCCTCAAAATAGCCGAAATGAATAATTCATATTTCGCACCGTTGTTCGCTATCGTAACAATCGGTTTAACTTTAAAAATTATTTCTTATTTTTTATTATATGAACGAGAGAAAAGTAAAGGGACAGTTTTCTTAAAAAATCTCCAAACAAAACGAATGTGTTTTCGAAATATCTAGTTCTTTAAATTTTTCACGTTTTTGACAACATTTTTCACGTTTGATATTAAAATTGTATTATTTAGAAATAGTAATGTTTATTTTAAATGCTTACACCGGAGAGATAATTTTATCTAGTTTCTAAAAAAGTATTTGTTTTTAAGGAAAAATAAAAAATAAGATATATATAGCGCATTTGAAATACACAGAAAACATTGCAAACTCTACTGGAAGTGTTCTGTACTGTGATGAAAGTAATGAAGGGTTAACAGCACCGTTTTACCTTGGTAAGACGTAATGTTCTATAAATTTTTTTATAATTATTTTTCAAATTGATTAATTAACTTCTTACACCGGTAATTGTTACATTTTCGATATGCTATTTTTTTGCTTATTTTAATGTCTTAATTTTCAGAAATAACTGATACTGATAACTGATGCTTCCATCAGCCAACCGTTGGTTCTGAAACATGTAGATAAATTTTATTAAAATAATGGTTTATAATTATTTTCTTTTGCCGACACCGAGTTGTTTGGCGGTCCGTCATCTCTGCCTACCCCTCCGGGGAAACGGCGTGATGGTTAGTTAGTTAGTTCAGTTAACCGGTAATAGTTTTCATTGATGATCTTTGAACTGTTTCGTAATTATAAAAAAAACATTACTTCATTGAAGCTTTCTTTGAAGGGTCCGTTCTGGGCCCACTACTCTTCATCCTCTTCACAAATGATGTCGCTAAAATAATAGAATCATTCGGCCTTCTATCTCACTGCTACGCTGATGACCAGCAAGTTTATTTTTACTGCTTACCAGAAGAAATAAACAGTCTAAAAATTCTTATAACTGAGTGTATAGAAGCAATTACTCGCTGGATGACCTCAAATAGATTGAAACTGAATCCCACAAAGACTGAGTTTCTGTGGACTGCTACAAGCAGACGTCAGCATAACATTGAAAACTCCCCAATAACCATTTCCGGAAGTGACATCACTCCAAAAACGTGCATCAAATTACTGGGTGTCAATCTGGACGCTATTTTTTCCCTTAAAACTCAGGTGAACAGAACTGTAAGCACGGGGTTCTTTCAATTAAGGCAAATTAAAGCAGTGCGGAGAAACCTGCCAACAGAGGCGACTAAATTGCTAGTCAATTCCTATGTTGTTTCACGTCTAGATTATTGCAACGGAATATATGCAAGTCTCCCTAAATGTCAAATCAACAAATTACAATCCGTTTTCAACGCCGCGGCACGGCTTATCACCGGAGTATCTAAATACTCCCACATTTCAGAGCATCTCAAAAATCTGCACTGGCTCAAATGTCCTGAAAAAATCCAGTTCAAGGTATGCTGGATGGTATTTAAGTCACTTAACGGAATGGCTCCGGCTTATTTATCAGAATTGTGTATTCCAGAAGATTCCAATTCCCGACAGTCAACCCTTAGGTCAGCAACGTCATCAGCTATCGGAAGGTTGAAGGAACCAAAGCGCACACCTGATACTAAGTTCGGTGAGCGCGCTTTCGCCGTGTCAGGACCTAAAGCCTGGAATGGACCGCCACATGATTTGAGAATAATCGCAGACTCGACAGAATTTAGGTCTAAACTTAAAACGCACCTTTTCAGACAGTCGCATCAATAATTTCAGAAACCTCCACTTTCACAGTTGACGGCAATTTAAATTAACAAAATGTAAAAAATACTAAAAATAAAATAAAATAAATAAAAATAATAATTAAAAATAAATAAATAAAAATGATACAATTTGTAGGCTTTTAAAACAGTTAAAATACATTTAAATTAAAATAGAAACTATAGCAGACTTAAGATCATGCGACGACCAGTGTTTTTTGATATAGTGTCCTCTGCGTGCAGTTCTATCTTTTATAAGCATAAACTTTTTAATATAAGTGTGTTTGTCGGAAGTGACTTGCCAGGTAAGTATGTTTTGGTATCTTTTCTAAATAACAAATGTAGATCCTAGGAAATAAATTGTACAGCGCCCTTGAGGTGATTTTTCACAAAAACGGCGCTCTACAAATTATCCAATTATTATTATTATTATTATTATTATTCTAATCACAGTTCAAGCACCACTCTCTCCAAACTACAATCCGAAGGGTGAGTTGCTTTATCTCGGTGGCCCACACATGTCTGTTTGGGATGAAATGCAGAAGAGGTAAGAAGATGACATACAAATTAGTAGATACCTTCAAGTCTATATAAAATTAGCACCCATCAAAAATAAGGGAGAAAATAGACAAAATGAGGAAATTGGGTTTACTTTCAAAATAATACAATACATTTTTTTTAGTGAAAGATTTATAATAGCTTCGAAGACTTGATTAAACATGGGTAAGTTCTATTATATTCACCTCAGGGTCGCTGAGCATTTAAAAAATATATTTTAATTATTGAAGACAATATTAGCGATTCTGTTATGAAAATTTGAAACAGAAAAATTAGAAAAAATACGGGCGTATCCCCAGGACCCTCGCCTAATACGTCGGTCATATTTAACTGTATCATACTTAAGCCGTCGCATAGCCAATTTCTGCCGATTTATAACAAGTTTCTCTTTAAATTTTAAATTTTTATGTTCCAAAAAAAAGTTTCTTTTTGATGAAAATATCTATACATTCGTTGTGCCGAAAATTATTTATATGAAATTTCCTGGATAGAAAAAAAATAGCAAAATAAGCTCCGAAATTTTTTTGTTCTGTTATTTAGTATGTTAGGTATGAAAAAATTACAATTTATTATAGAATGCAACTAAAGCATTTGTCGAGATATGTTTGTTCTGTTTCAAACGAGTCGTGTTTTATTAAATATTTTCGATTAATTATTATCGTTTTTTAATATTGGCGAGCTCCCTCTAAAATTCGTATTTACATAGGTATATCCCTTTCAAACCATCTTTGAAAGCTTACTACGTGGCCTTAACATAATGTCGGTAGTTCTTATTTTCCTTTCTTACAATTTTTTAAATTAAAAAAAATGTTTTTAATAAAATTTCATAAATTTATAAAAATAATTGAATAACATGCGTAGAAAGTATTGGTAGAAGTGAGGTAAAAGGTTAAAGCTATGCAATTACCCATTTGTCTAAAAACTTTTTATTTTTATATTGACCACTGAAAGCAGTACGGTACTTATCACATTTTTGAAAATGATGACTCATAAAACTGTAATATAACCAAAATTTACCTGAATCCTAGAAAAGCAAACAATGTAAATCACGAAAGCCGTTTAATACAACTTAAAAAAGATGTGAATTGATTTCTCTTTTTCCAAGTACCGTTTACCGTAATACCGTTATTGACGTTATTGAATACCTGCATCTATTTGAATTTCACTTTTGCTTTCAGTAATGAATGAATGAAAATCTTGGAATCGGAAATCAACCCACTTCTTGATCGAGCTAAAACTCGGCAAATAAACTTGCATATTAAATTTGCAAACTGACAAATATGCATTTCTTTTGTATGCTCAAAAGATTCTCATTTCTGAGACAAACTGCCTCCTGTTTTATATTATCTTTTAGTTGTAATGTTCCTGTTTTGTCCTGTCCTGCAATGCTATTCTAAGTTTTGTCATCACTTTGTATAAACAGTACATTTAGCGTTATAATATTAGATCTGTTTTGGGTATGGCACACTGTAGGAATAATTTTAAGAATATGACCACTAATACTAAATTACCGTTTTTAGGTTGGTTATAGTAAAGCGCACTTGAAGTGAAATGACACTAAACTGCGCTATATAAATGCCATATTATTATTTAAATTATTTAAAATCGAATGATGTTACAGCAGTTAATATACGAAATTAATGTCGGTCCTTGGCGATCGGTATTTGGCGACGTTGGTAGAGTTGTAGATTTCAGTTTCTAGGTAGCAAAGGCATAAGCAAAGTCATTTAAAAATATACAAGTAGCATAGAAAAAAAACTTTGTTTTCACAGGTTGATTTTGTTGACATTTTTATAGAACTTATATATTATATATAGATAATTTTCGTAATCTCAGTATTGGCAAAAACGTCTCTCGAAATACCTCCATATTTTCCATCCGCGAGTCTAAGATCTCGAGAGTCGTTTCGATGATATAAACCACATGTTTGTTTTGTTGGAGCCAAAAAAGAAAAGAAAAAATATCAGGTTGACAGCGGTAGCAATCGATAGGTAGCCCCCCTGAAGTAACTATATATCCCAAGGTAGGCTAGTGAATGAATTGTTTATGTTACGACCTTTTATTGGTGAGCACGTTTGAATACCCAATCATTTATGAACGGTTTTTAGATTTCCTGTATCCAATAATAAGGCAATTGATATTTTTGAAGAGTACTTGTGTCAAATAGGATAAAATAAACCAGTCAAATTACTATAAATTGAGTCATTTATTTAAAAGATTGAAAACGGCAGGAAAGATATCCCTAAAACCACTTATTTAGAAATGTTTTGAGCTCTGATGTCATTGAAAACTTCTCATGAAAGTTACTTAGGTCGGATTGTTCCACAGTATTTGAAAATTTCATAGTTAATTTTCAAGTTATGTGAAAGTTCTATTCAAGTTCTGTTAATATATCGTCATGGGCCAGTTGCTTAGTAGAAGTGAAATAATAACGTAACTTGAATAGAACATTCACAGCACTTGAAAATTAACTTTGGAATTTGATGAAGTGTTCAAATTCTATGATTTAACCCCTCCTTGTAAAGAGGAAACGTGACGTGAAATTATTTGACTTATGCAATTGATTTTATTGTACCTGAGCAGGTACTTAAAGGCAGCACTTAAACGCGACAAAATGAGTTGAGGAATTCATTAAATAATTATTTTTAATCTGTGCTGAGTAAATAATGCACTGGGGCCTGCGAGGTTTCGGCAGTGGACTTGTGTTTTCTTTGTACGGACCCACGATGTCGAGATGTTATCTCTAGTCTCCAGGCCCCGTGCCCCGCCGGGTAGTGCCCTACGCCCCAGTGCCTGCGGCCTGCAGTGCTTGTAGTCCAGTGTCCCCTGTCCCAGGCATCCAGCTCTGCGGTTCTCGGAACAAGGCGAGGTGTTGCCTGGTGGGAGTTGAGACTGGCTTGTCGAGGGCGGCCACGGTACTGAGTGTTTCAAATGGTTGATCACATTTAAATATTTCGAATGAATATTTAAAAAGGACTTTTGACGAAATACGATCAAATATTATGTCCGTAAAAGGGTTAATCCTTGTAACCTACCTACTTTGAAAGGGTTAACTCGTTTCAAATGAATAATGACATTTGTATGTACAAAAACGAAATTAACTCTAATTGTAATTAAATCTTCACTGCCTTAGTAACAAGTAATATATCGTAAATGTATAGTAATAATAATAATATTTGGATGATTTATATAGCGCCGTTTTTGTGCAAAATCACCTCAAGGCGCTGTGCAAATATATAACACACTTCTATAATGGTCTACTGACTATATATGGAGATAATATAAAGTACCATAATTACCCGGTAGGTCACATGAGATTAACACTTTATTAACATTAACTAAAAGTACCATAATTACCCGGTAGGTCACATGAGATTAACACTTTATTAACATTAACTAAAAGTACCATAATTACCCGGTAGGTCACATGAGATTAACACTTTATTAAAATTAACTAAAAGTACCATAATTACCCGGTAGGTCACATGAGATTAACACTTTTTTTAACATTAACTAAAAGTACCATAATTACCCGGTAGGTCACATGAGATTAACACTTTATTAACATTAACTAAAAGTACCATAATTACCCGGTAGGTCACATGAGATTAACATTTAATTGACAATAACTAATTGTTTATTAGCGAAATTTAGATACAGGATTTAGGACATAATTGGAAAATTGGATATTATTAGACTTTCTTTCAGGAATAGTATATTTAATTAAAGGGTATGACGCGCTATACAAAATGTCCAATAAATAAATAAATAAGGGTACGACAGCTTAAAAAGGTAAGTTTTTAGTTTAGACCAGAATTCTGTTGGACTTGTTATGGATCTTAGTTCAGGAGGGAGTTTATTCCAAGCCTTCGGCCCAGATACTCCGAAAGCGCGATCACCAATTTTAGTATTTGGCTTGCGCTTAGGTTCCATCAGTCTGCCTGTAGCTGATCTTGTTGCTGATCTAAGAGTTGACTGCCTCAGACCAGTGTTTCCCGGGACGCATAGTTCAGAGATATCTAGCTATATAAATAAAAATGTATATGTTAAATTATCCAAAATTTAAAATCTCCGAAAGTATTTCACCGATTGATTTGAAATATTGATAAAAAAGTTGCATTCACAGACTTTATCTGCACAGACGGAATGAGCCACAGCAAACCACACGCGTTCAGCTAGTTTAGAATACAATTTAAATATCTGGTCCCCATTCTATAAAGCATATAAAATTAAAATTGAGAGAGTTCAACACAAATTTTTAAGGTTCATCAATTTCAAAATATCTACACCCATTGACCAACTTAATTATGTTAATTTATTGAAATTAACGGATTATCCGACTTATGCAGAAGAACCATGAGCGAGTTGGTACTTTTATTTTACTTACTTAACTAAGCTAATAACCTTCCGAGTACCACGAGTAACACACGTAACACGAGTCTTCCTGAGTTGTTCTTTGTTCATTCAAGTAAAATCATTATTTTATTTCTCCAGTCCAAAGGCTACATAGGCTTAGAAAAAAAACATATATTAGAAAAATATTATCATTTCTTTTAATATTATTATGTTAATTTTAATGCACATTCTAATGTAATTTATTTATACTTTTTTATGTAAAAAACCCCGACCGAAAATACGGTAGTTTAAGGATAGATTCGCAAGCAGCGCAAGGCTGATGTAAGCGTAATTAATAAGATTAAGAAAGGGACGCTTTGACGGTTTGGGCATATAGAGCGAATGAGAGAAGAAACGAGTGTAAGGAAGTAAGGAGAATATATGACGCAAATGCGAAGGGTAGCGGAAGTCGGGGACGCCAAAGGAAGACATAGCACGATCAAGTGAATCAGATACTTGAGTCGGGCCATGTCAAGAGTCAGAATAATAGAAGAGTTAGTATGAATGTAAATGAGGCAAGAAGTATGTGCCAAAACCGAGTTGTTTAGCGATCCGTCCTCTCTGCCTACCCTGCGGGAAAACGGCGTGATGGATAGTTAGTTAGAATAGATTTACATAAGATATAGGATGTAAAAATATTATAGCTAAATCAATTACAGGGTTTTCCAATAAGAGGCGTTATTTTGAATAGCCCGCTATTTCGGTAGATGTTACTTTCGAAGCTGTTATTTTTTAACATTTGACAAGTAGAAACTACGCCATTAATAAAAATGGAACGATACACGCTTCAACAACGCATTGAAATTATTAAAATTCACTTGAGTGAATCAAATGCAAATCATCTTTTGAGTTATAAGGTCCATTTACACTTCGATGGCTTCGTCAATAAGCAAAACTGTCGCATCTGGGGCTCGGAAAACCCAAGAGTTATTGTTGAAAAGCCTCTCTATCCTCAAAGTGTGACTGTTTGGTGCGGTTTATGGTCCGGTGGAGTCATTGGATCTTACTTTTTCGCAAATGAGGCTGGAGCAGTTACGGTGAAATGGATTGCGCTATCGAGAGATGATTAATGATTTTTTATGGCCGGAATTGGATGGTATTTATCTGGACAGCGTTTACTTTCAACAAGACGGCGCTACGTGCCACAGAAGCAACGAAACCATTGATCTTTTACGATTGAATATCAAAATAACACCTCTTATTAGAAAACCCTGTAGAATATCTCTGTATCGAATATCTTTTTTTAACATTGAATCATCTTTGTCTATATTATCCTTCAAGCCACCTTCAAACACCTGGTTTATGAATACCTGTTCTTCGACATTCATAGAATTCTTCCTCTCTGGTTTGGTCATAAAAATGTGTCCAAGAACAAATAAATGTGTTGTCGCTAGAACTTTTCGAATAACCCTGTAAGCAATACTCCATCGGTAAGGTGAATTTAAATCGGTAACGGTGACTTTATGGTAAGATGACAAATACGCTTATAGAGTGATTACTGTCAACTTTCTTCTTGTAATATCGCTATGCCCTCAAAGCACCCACGCAACTAACTGTAACTGAAAATGTCACTGACTAAATTGCACTTAAGGCGATGCACTACGTCGTGTAATATTTTAAATTGAGCCGCCATCAATAACAACCCTTACGTAGATGGCGATAAGGTTTAAATTCCCGCTTAACACCATCCGCCTGTTTTGATTTTTGCAAGAAAATAACATGGCCAAAAAGTGCCTTTTATTTTATTTCATGGATGTTCAGGCTTAAATATTTAATTTTTATTTGATCATTTTATAAATAACTTAATTTTCCACATTATACAATAAAATCATAACCGAAAATGGGTACGTAAGTAGGATATTTTGAACTTTAAAGCAGTTTTCATAGGCCTTTACACTATTTTTTCTGGGCTTATAAAAAGACTTATCTAAAAAATACTCGATTGTTTCAAAGGCCAAGATGTATTCTACTCGCAGTATTTAAGTAAAGCATCTGAAACATTTCTAGGCGACCAAATTTTCAAACCAAAAACATACGATTTTGAATTACTACGTATGGATCATTTTATAAATAACTTAATTTTCCACATTATACAATAAAATCATAACCGAAAATGGGTACGTAAGTAGGATATTTTGAACTTTAAAGCAGTTTTCATAGGCCTTTACACTATTTTTTCTGGGCTTATAAAAAGACTTATCTAAAAAATACTCGATTGTTTCAAAGGCCAAGATGTATTCTACTCGCAGTATTTAAGTAAAGCATCTGAAACATTTCTAGGCGACCAAATTTTCAAACCAAAAACATACGATTTTGAATTACTACGTATGGCATCGCCTTAAATGTCGTAAAGATCTGATTGAATCATTAAACTTCAAAACATAAAAAACATTCGATTATTAAGACGATACGACTCGATATCAAAATATTATTACTGCAATAAAGTCAAATTAAATGTGATGAAGATTTTATATTGGTGTAATTAACATAATAATAAAATAATTAATTTAATCGATCAAAGAAAAGTGATATCTTTGAATTAATTATTCTGATGTTGACTATGAAACCACACAATACGTAAATTAATTAATTGTTTGAATTAACGATAGTAAATTAATTATTTAAATTAACTATAATTTATTACCAAGGTGATATTATTATATGAATTTGAATAAAGTAGATAATTTTATAATCCAATGTGTAAACATAGTGTGAGTGTGATAAATACGTGCTTATTTAGAATTTCGCTCAATGCAATAACTAATAAATAATACAAAGGTAAGTTGGGTTGTTAAAAAAGTATATAATAATTATATATTTTTAAAAACAATAATTTAGATGGTGTGTCTGTCAAGCTGTGATATGCATTGATTTTAAAAAAATGTTACTGATTATGGGAACAATTCAGGGAAATGAGAAAGTAGATACCAAAAGTTATTAATTAATAAAAACATATTTTAATCGTGTATTTTGTTAAAATTTTCGACAGGCGTCATAATTTTTCAAGTGCGAGGCAATACTTCAGCTTCACAACTCCCACAATTATAATATCCAGTGATCTTTCACGTGTTTGGGCTAGTTCTTAAATAAAATCAGCAGAATAAGAAAACGATGTTTTTATTTAGAAAAATAAGATAAAAATTATTTATATATTTTTATTATTGTCCAGAAGTTGAGATGAGATTATTGGACATTAAAGCCTTAAACACATTACGCTAAATTACAATCGCATAATTTGGGCGTGGCATATACGTATTGTATGTTGGGGTGACACACTACGCTATAATCTTCCTCATCAATTGATTGGGGAACTGCCGCTGAGTATAATTTCTTTGTATGGGATCTGTCACTTCGACAGATTACAGCCGCATAATTACAGCCCCCCGTAAATTGCATAATTTTCCGCATTTCTCCGCATAATTTTCAAATATCGCCTGGCTAGCAGATCACAGCGCATATCGTCGCAACGCCAACACTTATAACGCATCATTTTTTTATCTGTGAC